>NC_064621.1:600466382-601716382 GCF_023898315.1 Schistocerca nitens
AAAGTCATCAAGACTGAAAGGATACAAGTAGTCCGCAATAATGTCCACGTAGTACACAACTGTCAATATGCCTTCTATTTCTACCACAGGTCTCATAGAACCCTAGGTCAGTGTCACCACAGCGTGACACTGATCCCATCGCCCTGCTTTCGTCACACTGTGCATGCTTCGAGCAGGTGTTCGGCTAAATGGTGGTGTGTCCGGATACGGCCATTCCGACCGAGCGACACATTTTCATCAGTCCGTGATCCAGTGTCTATGATCCCGTGCCCACTGTAATCGCTACTGGACAAATAGTTTTATCAGCATAAGAACACGTAGGAGTTGTCTACTTGGTAGTCCCATATTCAACAAAGTGTGCTGAACGATCTGCTCCGAAACTCTCGTGCCTGCACCAGGATTATACTCTGTTGTCAGATTTGCCAGAGACCACTGGCTCTCCTGATTTACAGAGTAAGAAAAGTCTCCGACCTTCAACTTCTGTGATGAGGTGTGGGCATCCAAAAATTCGTCGTCTATTCCTGGTTTGACTGTCGTCCATTCAGTTTCCATAGACAACAACAGCACACGCACAGGTGACCAGCTTCCCCGTTTCCGGACTGCCGTTCCCAGGAGCCGGGCCACAACCATCAGTGATTTCTGAGCGTCTCTTGTGTCTGTTCACCTGCGACTCGTTCGAAATCCATAGTAAGGAACATCAGTGACAGTCGAAGTTGAGTCAGGGCTTGTGGGCTGGCGGGGTGCCCATACAGTCTAACGGTTAAGCCGACTGCTTCTGATTTGCAGGAAATGGTGGCGTGACTACCGAACCGGTACAAATTTCCGGCTGTCAGGACATATTTATAACATTACGGGTTCAGGATGAATGAACTGTTTACTCTGATATCATCGGATGTAGTTGCCACCTATGTTGACCCTCACTGAATTGGCGATTTGAGTCACTGTTGCCTGTTTATCCGACATCAGCTGCTATCCCTCGAATACTTGTCGGAAATACACCAGAATGGCACTGTCCAGTACGCATGATATTTCTCTGCAAGCCTACTTCTTGCTGTCTTTAGGCGTTCCTGATGACAGAATGACACCTGCTGGGCGCCGCCTTTATATCCTCCAGCCAGCTGCCGGGGCATCAGCGCCTCTGACCAGGGACCTGATGCGCCACTACTGAGGACCCTGGATCGTCACCTGAAGTAACAGTTGCTGGAGTGAAGGTCTGACAAACAAAGATCTTAGTCTAGGAACTTAGGTCATGGCTTCGATGATTCGGAAGATGGTGGCCCACTTGAAATTTTGCCTGGCGTTGTAATCTCCTGCGCAAAAACGAACCAACCACCAGTAAAATAAATGAATTTCGCGGAATTCTCTAACATTTTCTGTAGTTTTCAGAATACTGAATTGTTATTAATTTGTAAAAAATTTATGTCAAAGTCACTAGTTGCGACAGCCCTCGGTCTGGTGTATACAGTGTTTTACAAAAAGGTACGGCCAAACTTTCAGGAAACATTCCTCACACACAAAGAAAGAAAATACGTTATGTGGACATGTGTCCGGAAACGCTTACTTTCCATGTTAGAGCTCATTTTATTGCTTCTCTTCAAATCACATTAATCATGGAATGGAAACACACAGCAACAGAACGTACCAGCGTGACTTCAAACACTTTGTTGCAGGAAATGTTCAAAATGTCCTCCGTTAGCGAGGATACATGCATCCACCCTCCGTCGCATGGAATCCCTGATGCGCTGATGCAGCCCTGTAGAATGGCGTATTGTATCACAGCCGTCCACAATACGAACACGAAGAGTCTCTACATTTGGTACCGGGGTTGCGTAGACAAGAGCTTTCAAATACCCCCATAAATGAAGGTCAAGAGGGTTGAGGTCAGGAGAGCGTGGAGGCCATGGAATTGGTCCGCCTCTACCAATCCATCGGTCACCGAATCTGTTGTTGAGAAGCGTACGAACACTTCGACATGTGCAGGAGCTCCATCGTGCATCAACCACATGTGTCGTACTGGTAATGGCACATGTTCTAGCAGCACAGGTAGAGTATCCCGTATGATATCATGATAACGCGCTCCATTGAGCGTAGGTGGAAGAACATGGGGCCCAATCAAGACATCCCCAACAAAGCCTGCCCAAACGTTCACAGGAAATCTGTGTTGATGACGTCATTGCACAATTGCGTGCGGATTCTCGTCAGCCCACACATGTTTCTTGTGAAAATTTACAATTTGATCACGTTGGAATGAAGCCTCATCCGTAAAGAGAACATTTGCACTGAAATGAGGATTGACACATTGTCGCGTGAAGCATTCGCAGAAGCGTATCCGTGGAGCCCAATCAGCTGCTGATAGTGCCTGCACACGCTGTGCATGGTACGGAAACAACTGGTTCTCCCGTAGCACTCTCCATACAGCGACGTGGTCAACGTTACCTTGCACAGCAGCAACTTCTCTGTCGCTGAAATTAGGGTTATCGTCAACTGCACGAAGAATTGCCTCGTCCATTGCACGTGTCCTCGTCGTTCTAGGTCTTCCCGAGTCGCGAGTCATAGGCTGGAAAGTTCCGTGCTCCCTAAGACGCCGAACGTCTTCCTGTCGGGACACCTTCGTCCTGGAAATCTGTCTCGATACAAACGTACCGCGCCACGGCTATTGCCCCGTGCTAATCCATACATCAAATGGGCATCTGCCAACTCCGCATTTGTAAACATTGCACTGATTACAAAACCACGTTCGTGATGAACACTAACCTGTTGATGCTACGTACTGATGTGCTTGATGCTAGTACTGTAGAGAGGCTAGTACTGTAGAGCAATGAGTCGCATGTCAACACAAGCACCGAAGTCAACATTACCTTCCTTCAATTGGGCCAACTGGTAGTGAATCGAGGAAGTACAGTACTACTGACGAAACTAAAATGAGCTCTAACATGGAAGTTCAGCGTTTCCGGACACATGTCCACATAACATCTTTTCTTTATTTGTGTGTGAGGAATGTTTCCTGAAAGTTTGGCCGTACCTTTTTGTAACACCCTGTATATCGAAGTACTCCTACAACAAGCAATGCTGCTTGTGGGAGATGCCACAGGTGATTCTAATAAACACCATCCCCAACCCGATACAATTCGGGAGGTCTCTGTAGTGCACATTATACCGCTGCTTATTCCTCAGCGTTGTTAACAGGTTCAAGATGGAACCATTTCGCGGCACTAGGCGCTCCAGGCAAGTCGATTTGAGCGTAGTGCAAATAATCAAATAGGCGGTATACACCAGTCCTACCTCCACAACGTATCCCTCACCAGAATCAGCAGCCACGCCACCAATCTTTTCCTTTAGTCTGACGATTTCTTCATAAGGCAGCCATCACAACGCTCTAAACGGTAGAATTTGTTGCGTGGCATGTGCGTAGAGTTTGTTTACGTTCAAGTAAAGGATGTAACTTAAACCGCCAGATGGTCTGTACTCCTTCTCGCTCATTCGTGGGTGATTTGCCTTGGGGTACCTGTGCAAGCACTGGCATAGTCCCGCGTGAATCTTACGTTTGAAGAAGAGCTGCTTTTCAACACAGGTCAACAGTTCGATGCCGACATGCGTTTTTGTTAACATTGCATACCAATAAAGCTTTGAAGCAATGAAACAGGAGGCAAAGTCCACAGAGTATACGCCAAAGTACACACTCCAGAGTTAGTCAAAGATGTCCGCGAGCAGTTGTACATCTGTGTTGATGTATAATCTTGTATATTCTCCTAAATCATTGATGTCTGAATCCTGCCAACTATTCACCGTGTGTGCACACTGTACACCTTTCATGCCGATGCCTGTTATTTTAGTGGAAAATGCGGTTATGTCAGATAATGTGCCTTCTTGAATCTCTCCTTTAAATTCGTATAGTCGTAAGGAAAGTCGCCCTTTCCTCATAAACCGAAACTTTGTATCGTAGGAACATGCAGCTCTGGTGATGTTCATATCATCCTGGCTCACCACCTCAGCAAGTTTCTGAAGAGAATTCGAAAAGTGGAGATTTATTTTTGATGTGATTTGATTGGAAACCGATATTTATTTAACAACAGTATCCGGAATGACACTGACATTATCATCTTTCAAACCAAAATCACACAAGTACTCAACAAGGAAGCGAGCATCGTACCACCTGAAATTATTGTACTTCACATTGTATGCCTTGTGAGCTGTGGTCTAGAACTTCCTCATTAGATGACAGTGATCTCTAAGTTGAGTTTCTGCTTTTCTAACCAGTGACAACAGAAATTCGACGCTGAACTGTCTGCTCGTATAAGGCATCATTCGTAGTCATGGGAACATTATTGTGATAAATCCCGCCAACTTCCCATGCAAGTTTTTCAGGGCCAGAGAGCAACCATCTAGCGAGCTTATCTCTGACAGATTTCCTGATGTTAGTGTCATACGAACATACAACTTGATGTGATGACACAGACGTTACATGTCATTCTGTGAATTTAGTATGAGAGGCATTGCCGGCCGCGGTGGTCTAGCGGTTCTAGGCGCTCAGTCCGGAGCCGCGCGACTGCTACGGTCGCAGATTCGAATCCTGCCTCGGGCACGGATGTGTGTGATGTCCTTAGGTTAGTTAGGTTTAAGTAGTTCTAAGTTCTAGGGGACTGATGACCAGAGTGCTCAGAGCCATTTGAACCATTTGAGAGTCATTAGGATCATTTCCACAATGTGCTACAGGAGATAGAAGGCGCTGTAAGCCAGCATGCGTGGCGAAGGGTCATCCCTTCTTGTGGTGGGCATTCTTAAGAACTTTTTGCCATTCATATTCATTTCCACACATACCGGTTCCTGGTTTGAACATTGTGGTTCTTTCTGAAACCTCAAACTTTCTAAAAGAGTTTAGACATCTAAGACAAAAATAACATGCTACCTTCTTTTTTACTTAGTTGGGAGGAAGATACGCGTGAATAATTTTGATAGACAAGTAGTGTTGGTGTTCACTCTAAGAACAGTAACAACTCTACATGTTTTAGTGCTGACCAGCTAATTTTGAAGAGTACAGGGGCTCAATTACTTAGTGCTTTTCTTTTCTTTTTTCTGCAGTGTGCTAATTCTTATCTTCTTCTTGTGTCTTGCTATCATCAACACCCTGATTATATACATTAATTGAATAGGTCGTATTCTGCCTCTGAATTTTGGTAAGTCCTGGTGTTATACAGGGAATGAGATGCAGTTGAAATTACAGTAGTTGCGGAATCACATGTTTTGTATGCAATCGTATGCCGTGCATGATTCTGCTTCTTTCTATCGCTAGCCTAAAGTGGCTACGAAAAGCAAGATTCATCCACCTCATCTGCGTTCTTGAAATTAATGCATGTCTGTTTGGTGGCAATGTCTTCCAGAAGATGGATAAAACTGGACGCCCCCGTAAGTGGATCGCAGACATGGGAGTATGCACCAAGGTGAAGCACATGACTCCGTGCCTAACCCGACTCTCTCTCTAGCATATCGGAAAAAGGCCAAGCATGACACTCTTGACAAAAGTTAAATATCACTCTGCGATTGATTTGGGCCATGATATCATGCCAGTTCTCCCCCTTATTTGCATGATGCTCTTATCCGGTCTAGGATCGCTGTTCTCTTTCAGCGTGTAAATCAGCTCACACTAACTTACTGCTTTGCACTTAATGACGTGTATATTGGAGATCGTTGATTTTGGGAACCACCATTCCCAAACAGCCTTGACAGGCCCTGAGAGAAGTTGTAGGATTTCAGTAGAACACATTCATGCTGGTAATACGGACTTCTGAGATACTGCAGCCAAAACGTAGGCAACCACGAAGTACAATGCAGCTGCAGGACTGACTTGCTGCTGTTGCTGCTGCTGCTAGGCCCAGAATGAAAAAATGGTTCAAATGGCTCTGAGCACTATGGGACTCAACTGCTGAGGTTATTAGTCCCCTAGAACTTAGAACTAGTTAAACCTAACTAACCTAAGGACATCACAAACATCCATGCCCGAGGCAGGATTCGAACCTGCGACCGTAGCGGTCTTGCGGTTCCAGACTGCAGCGCCTTTAACCGCACGGCCACTTCGGCCGGCCGCCCAGAATGATATCGAGGTGATGTTCGTAGCCGATGATATCAAGATGGTCCAGGGCATCAGGACACGGAGAGCGTGCTTGCATCGGTAAATGATCTGTTGTCATCAGCCTGGATCACTTTAATTTAAGGGACCTGGTTTCAGTGTTGTTTATAGTCTTGGCAAATACATCGTCTACAGACCAAGCCGGAGCATTGAACACATCATTGTCAGGTGGTGGAGTAGTTGCAAATGCAAGCCTATGAACATATACAGCCTCCATCACATCTGCCAAAAAGTAAAACTATTGATAAATAACATGCTTAAAACAAATACATGTGGATGTTATACACTCCTGGAAATGGAAAAAAGAACACATTGACACCGGTGTGTCAGACCCACCATACTTGCTCCGGACACTGCGAGAGGGCTGTACAAGCAATGATCACACGCACGGCACAGCGGACACACCAGAAACCGCGGTGTTGGCCGTCGAATGGCGCTAGCTGCGCAGCATTTGTGCACCGCCGCCGTCAGTGTCAGCCAGTTTGCCGTGGCATACGGAGCTCCATCGCAGTCTTTAACACTGGTAGCATGCCGCGACAGCGTGGACGTGAACCGTATGTGCAGTTGACGGACTTTGAGCGAGGGCGTATAGTGGGCATGCGGGAGGCCGGGTGGACGTACCGCCGAATTGCTCAACACGTGGGGCGGGAGGTCTCCACAGTACATCGATGTTGTCGCCAGTGGTCGGCGGAAGGTGCACGTGCCCGTCGACCTGGGACCGGACCGCAGCGACGCACGGATGCACGCCAAGACCGTAGGATCCTACGCAGTGCCGTAGGGGACCGCACCGCCACTTCCCAGCAAATTAGGGACACTGTTGCTCCTGGGGTATCGGCGAGGACCATTCGCAACCGTCTCCATGAAGCTGGGCTACGGTCCCGCACACCGTTGGGCCGTCTTCCGCTCACGCCCCAACATCGTGCAGCCCGCCTCCAGTGGTGTCGCGACAGGCGTGAATGGAGGGACGAATGGAGACGTGTCGTCTTCAGCGATGAGAGTCGCTTCTGCCTTGGTGCCAATGATGGTCGTATGCGTGTTTGGCGCCGTGCAGGTGAGCGCCACAATCAGGACTGCATACGACCGAGGCACACAGGGCCAACACCCGGCATCATGGTGTGGGGAGCGATCTCCTACACTGGCCGTACACCACTGGTGATCGTCGAGGGGACACTGAATAGTGCACGGTACATCCAAACCGTCATCGAACCCATCGTTCTACCATTCCTAGACCGGCAAGGGAACTTGCTGTTCCAACAGGACAATGCACGTCCGCATGTATCCCGTGCCACCCAACGTGCTCTAGAAGGTGTAAGTCAACTACCCTGGCCAGCAAGATCTCCGGATCTGTCCCCCATTGAGCATGTTTGGGACTGGATGAAGCGTCGTCTCACGCGGTCTGCACGTCCAGCACGAACGCTGGTCCAACTGAGGCGCCAGGTGGAAATGGCATGCCAAGCCGTTCCACAGGACTACATCCAGCATCTCTACGATCGTCTCCATGGGAGAATAGCAGCCTGCATTGCTGCGAAAGGTGGATATACACTGTACTAGTGCCGACATTGTGCATGCTCTGTTGCCTGTGTCTATGTGCCTGTGGTTCTGTCAGTGTGATCATGTGATGTATCTGACCCCAGGAATGTGTCAATAAAGTTTCCCCTTCCTGGGACAATGAATTCACGGTGTTCGTATTTCAATTTCCAGGAGTGTATAAGTTCACGTGTCTCTCATCTCATTGTCATTTGCTTCAATGTGATGTAATATCTTATCCTTCCGATCCATCTGAATATTATCATCAAGTATCCCCAGAAATAAAGGTCGATGATGACTGTGAGGTGATGCAGTGTCTGGAGAGCGTGGCTGCAATGGCAGACGCGTGTCATCGGTCCACGCCACTGTCATGATGATAGACCAGGCTGAGGCGCTTTTCGAGCAGTGGAAAAGTACGTCATCGATGAACCGGGCAGTGGCGACAAAGGCACCATCATGATGTCAGTTGGTCGAGTAGTTTTTGCAGGTGTAATCCTGAATTCTCACATACCCTTCACGTCTGCAACAGAAGAAGACGAAGAAGAAATTATTATTAGATTGCAGCTATTACGACCACACTCAGGCATGCAAAAAAATTCATCTTAAATACGAGGCTTGTTTTTAAGTAAGTACCGTTTGGACAAGAAGAGAATAGAAGCTTTCGAATGTGGTGCTACAGAAGAATGCTGAAGATTAGATGGGTAGATCACGTAACTAATGAGGAGGTATTGAATAGAATTGGGGAGAAGAGGAGTTTGTGGCACAACTTGACTAGAAGAAGGTATCGGTTGGTAGGACATGTTCTGAGGCATCAAGGGATCACCAATTTAGTGTTGGAGGGCAGTGTGGAGGGTAAAAATCGTCGAGAGAGACCAAGAGATGAATACACTAAGCAGATTCAGAAGGATGTAGGTTGCAGTAGGTACTGGGAGATGAAAAAGCTTGCACATGATAGAGTAGCATGGAGAGCTGCATCAAACCACTCTCAGGACTGAAGACCACAACAACAACAACAACAACCGTTTTGAAATTAAAAAGAGACGTGCTAAGATATCTCAATAATTTTATTTTTACATGAAAGCCTGTATACCTTAATCTACTTTTGTACATAATTTCCGGCAATATTAAGTAATTGTCATAACGTTGTACCAGTTTTTGAATACCCTCCTCATAGAAGTCTGCCGCCTGATTTGTTAACCACTGCATCACCACTGTTTTGACTTCGTCATCGTCTTGAAGACGCTGACCGCCCAGGTGTTTCTTCAAGTGCAGGAACAGATGGTAGTTAGTGGGTGCAAGATCGGGGCTGTACGGAGGATGATCTAGAGTTTCCCATCAAAAAGATGTGATGAGATCTTTGGTATGATTCTCTGTTGAAGCAAAACGATGCCCTTGCTCAACTTCCATGGACTGTTGCTTTGATTTTGGTGTGACGTAGGCCACCCACGTTTCATCGCCCGTAACAATTTGGCTTAAGAAATCACCACCGTCGTTTTGGTACCGCTCAAGGAAAGTCAATGCACTGACTAAACATGCATAGCTCAGTCATGCTATTTTGTCTGTCTGTTTCCCGCGGAGGCCCCCCTGTCCGGAATATGTTTGGGATAGGGATTCAGGAATTGTTCGAAGGTGGATGCATCAGTAATATACTCAGAACTTTGTTCCAGGAGGAGGACGATGACATTACTGCTTAACGTCCCGTCGATAACGAGGCCATTAGAGGCGGAGCGCAAGCTAGGATTAGGGAAGGATGGGGAAGGAAATCGGCCGTGTTCTTTCAAAGGAACCATTCCAGCATCCACCTCAAGCGAGTTTGAGAAATGGGGAAAACCTAAATCAGGATGGCCGGATGCGAGTTTGAACCGCCGTCCTACCAACGTGAGTCCAGGGTGCTGACCACCTCGCTCGGTAGCATTGTCCGACTCGGATCCACTGACGTTAAGTCTGAAATAATGTACAGCGGTGGAACCACTAATACTACACCCAGGACATAATTCTGGGTGGATCCACCTCTGCTACATCCAGGATAGTCTTCGAAAATAGATCCAAACATCTTAAGTCTGAGGTAGCAGCTGAATGTGAATGCATCCTACGGTAGGTCCGAGCTAGTGTCCGGAAGTGGATCCGCCCACACATCATCCAGGGTAGCGTACAAAGGTTGGCCAACCACAGTCGACCTGGAGCAGGGGTGTAGCCACGGCTACAAGACGAAATTGTCGTATTCCCACCAGTTCAGTGTGTGTGACGAAACGGTAATGCTTTTTCTTTGGATTCTGAATGCCAAAACAAGCGAGTTGTAAGACACATGTATTTGGAATCGTAAAATATGTGGATCCAATGTGAAGTGGCTATACAGATGATTCACGTGTTGACGCTACTACAGATGACATCACGAGAAGCAGGCTGATGGAGGATAAAAGGCGTCTCTTCACAACGTGGGTAGCATACATTTTATCTATACGAACTTAGATTAACTCCTAATTATGTTGCTCGGCGTTTGTATAATTTTTAAACATTTTCTCGATTCCTCTCTTCGGCAGTATCAATTAGGGAAAAATTCTACTTTCGACACATATACAAGTGACTGCTTTGGAGGAGATTTAGCGTACACTGGAGACAGAGGAGTGCAGACATGCTGTTCGATTGTTGTTTCGTATCACGTCATTACAGTGAGGAAGGTTAGTTCTGCCTCTCGACAACTCTGTCTGAGAACCATTCCGAATCGCTGTCTGTCAACCAACCTGCTCCTGTCCTATGTTTTTTTTAATGTTTTAACATATTATCATCACGTAGTATTATTTTTTTAAAACAATCAATTACACTGTTGCTATAAAATGCTTCTGAATCGTATTAAAAAGGACTTTACTGCATCAGTACACATCTTGGTGTATTAAGTAAGAGTATACATACAAAAAAAAATACATCCACCCTACCCCATTGAGCCGTGCGAGGCTCGTGTTCGTGCCATCTCTTATTTAACAACCTGTTTTTGCCGTACTGCCGCCTCGTTATGTTAATTTTCAATTACTGGTGTCACTGAGTTGCTGCCTTGCCTGCCCGTGAGCGGCAGCACCAGCGCTGATCGATATAAGCCCTGCTGTATTATCTTTGCTGGACTACTATTACTTCCCGGTCGTCGTGTCTCGACCAGTGAGTTGGAACGCGCCTGCAGTGCAATTGGGACCTGGCAGTCGTAGAGTTGGGACGCGGCGGAAGTCGGTCGGGTTGGGGCAGTAGTGAGGCTTGGGTAGCCATGACTCGCCAGACCGCTGCCAGCACACATGACATGAACTGGGGACGGTCTTGGTTGATCGTCGGTTGGTCTTCTTACCGGACGACTTGAAATTGCCCGCCGGTCATTTATGGGTTGGCGGTGCGTGTCTCAACTCGTGGTTCGGCCGTGTCATTGCTCGCTCACTGCTTTTAGCATTGGTTGCGTTCTTCGTCCTTGTGTTTGTGAAATTGTGTGTAGCTTGTGATGTCGACTGCTAAGTTATTTTAGTGCTGTCTCCGTGCCGATGTCTGGGAATCGGTCGGTTGGTGTGGATCAGCCAGGAAATGACCGCGCAGCGCAGTGGGCCGGGCCCACTGGCGGTCTCTACGCAGTGTCGGAGTGTGAGGGAGCTGTTCTGATGCTACGAGGTTCGTGGCTCACCGACCCAGGACATCAAAGTTGAGTGGTGATTTAAGTACCGAAGCCAGTCTGTTCACATTGTGCCGTTGGTTTTCATGGTTGGATGTTGGGGGTATTCCCGTGAGCAACAGCGAGTGTTCGAGTTGGCGAAAGTTTGGCCACCATCCGGTGGAGTGTAACTGTATTTTGGTTATTTGAAGTCCAAGTGGAAAGCAAGTCGTCTTGTCGGTGGGTCCGTTGACTGTCTCTTGGTTGGGTTGCCGGCGGATCGGATATAGTTGGGCCGACTACCTGTCTCCCCTATGAGTACGTTAATATTTCAAGTGCAGACCGACCTCCGGAAACTTCTGAGCGTAGGTGGCTGTACTGCCTTTTCTTATTGGTGTTTGAGTGTGTATTTTAATGGCTCATAGCCGATAATTTGAGTTTGTGTTCTTCTAGTTGGGTTTTAAATAATGGGCCTTCAGCCGTTTTAAAATTGAAAGTTCCTGACTTGTCAAGTCTTGCATTGTTTGGGCCTTCAGCCTCGTTTAAAATATTTTTTTGGATATAGCTTTGGCCTTTAATAAATTTCTGTAATAAATTTCAGCTAGTAATAACGAATACTCTGTTCAGTAATCACAAGAGGAGCAGGTATACTTTGAAAAGGTCGGGAGATACGGGAAGATTTCAGTTGGATTAAATCATGGTTAGACAGACATTCCGAAATCAGATACTGGATTTTAAGGCATACCAAGGTACAGATACAGATTCAGATCACAATTTAGAAGTGATGAAGAGTATGGTGAAGTTAACAGATTAGCCAGGAAGAATCAACACATGGAATAATGAAGTACTAAGGAAGGAAGAGTTACGCCTGATGTTCTGCGAGGCTAAACATATAGCAGTAAGGAACTGGCCAGTAGCTAATGCAGGTAGAATGCGAATGGACGCCTCTAAACAGGACAATCACAGAAGTTGCAGAGAAAAACCTAGGAACAGAGAAGGTAACTGAGAAGAAACCATAGGTAACAACAGAAATACTTCAGTTGTCGATGAAAGAAGGAAGTACAAAAAATGTTTAGGGAAATTCAGAAATACAGAAATAAAGTCGCTAAGGAATGAAATAAATAGCAAGTGCGGGGAAGGTAAGACGAAATGGCAGCATGAAAAATGGGAAGAGAGCGAAAAAGAAATGATTGTCGAAGGGAGTGACTCACAAGGGAACCTCCCCATCGCACCCCCCTCAGATTTAGTTATAAGTTGGCACAGTGGATAGGCCTTGATAAACTGAACACAGATCAATCGAGAAAACAGGAAGAAGTTGTGTGGAACTGTGAAAAAATAAGCAAAATATACGAACTGAGTAGTCCATGGGCCACATAGGCACATCAGGGACAATGCGAGCTCAAGAGCGCCGTGGTCTCGTGGTAGCGTGAACAGCTACAGAACGAGAGGTCCTTGGTTCAAGTCTTCCCTCTAGTGAGAATTTTACTTTCTTTATTTTTGCCTAGTTATCTGTCGGTTCGTTCATTGACGTCTCTGTTCACTGTAATAAGTTTAGTGTCTGTGTTTTGCGACCGCATCGCAAAACCGTGCGATTAGTAGACGAAAGGACGTGCCTCTCCAATGGGAATCGAAAACATTTGATTGCAAGGTCATAGGTCAACCGATTCCTCCACAGGAAAACACATCTGATATATTCTATACGACATATGCGTCACATGACAGGAATATGTTGTCGAGCCACCTAACTTGTACACTTGGCGAATGGGTAAAAAGATTCTTCTACCTTGCCCGATTTAGGTTTTCTTGTGGATGTGATAATCACTCCCAAAAAAGTGATGAGAACACAAGAGTTTGTCACATAAACTGAAAACAAAAAAATTAAACTTTTCACTCGATGGAAGATTTGAACCAAGGACCTCTCGTTCCGCAGCTGCTCACGTTACCACGAGACCACGGCGCTCCTGAGCCCTTAGTGTCCCTGATATTGCCTATCTTCCCATGAACTACTCAGTTTGTATATTTTGCTTGTTTTTTCACAGTTCCACACAACTCCTTCCTGTTTTCTCAATTGATCTGTGTTCAGTTTTTCAAGGCCTATCCACTGTGCCAACTTATAACTAAATCTGAGGGGGTTGCGATGGGGAGGTTCCCTTGTCAGCATATAAGAAATTCAAAGAAACCTTCAGTAAAGCGAGGCAACATTAAGAGTGCAACGGGAATTCCCGTGTTAAATCAAGAGGAGAGAGTGGGTAGGTGGAAAGAGCAAACTGAAGGCCTCTATGAGAGGGAAGATTCGTCTGATGTAACAGAAGAAGAAACAGGAATCGATACAGAAGGGGCAGTGGATCCAATGTTAGACTCAGAATCTAAAAGTGCTTTGGAAGACTTAAGATGAGCCGAGCGGTTTGATGCGTCATGTCACGGACTGCGTGGCACCTCCCACCGGTGGTTCGAGTCCTTCCTCGGGCATGGGTGTGTGTTGTTCTTAGCATAAGTTACTTTAAGTAGTATGTAAGTCTAAGGACCGATGACCTCAGCAGTTTGGTCCCTTAGGAATTCACACACATTTGAACTTAAGATCAAATAAGGCAGAAGGAACAGATAACATTCCATCAGAATTTCTAAAATCACTGGGGGAAGTGGCAACAAAACGACTATTCACGTTGCTGTGTAGTATATATGAGTCCGGCGATATACCATCTGACTTTCGGAAAAACATCATCCACACAAATCTCAAGACTGCAAGAGCTAACAAGTGCGAGAATTATCGCACAATCAGCTTAACAAATCGTGTATCCAAGTTACTGGCAAGAATAGTATACAGAAGAATGGAAAAGAAAATTGAGGCTCTGTTACCTGACGATCAGTTTGGCTTAGGGAAGGTAAAGGGACCAGAGAGGCTGCCCTGACGTTGCGGCTGATAATGGAAGCAAGACTGAAGAAATATCAAGACATATTCATAGGATTTGTCGGCCTGTAAAAAGCGATCGACAATGTAAAATGCTGCAAGGTGTTCGAAATTCTGAGGAAAATATGGCTAAGTTATAGGGAGAGACGGGTAACGTACAACATGTACAAGAGCCAAGAAGGCATAATACGATTGGGAGACCAAGAACGCTGTGACCGGATCAAAAAGGGTATAAAACAGGAATGTAGTCTTTCGCACCTACTGTTCAATCTGTACATCGAAGAAGCAATGATGAAAATAAAAGAAAGACAGGAGAGAAATTAAAATTCAAGGTGGAAGGATACAATGATAAGATTCGCTGATGACGTTGCTATCCTCAGTGAAAATGAAGAAGAACTGCAAGATACATTGACTGGAATGAACAATCTAATAAGTACATACGTAATATGTACTGACAAGGGAACCTCCTCATCGCACCCCCCTCAGATTTAGTTATAAGTTGGCACAGTGAATAGGCCTTGAAAAACTGAACACAGATCAATCGAGAAAACAGGAGGAAGTTGTGTGGAACTATGAAAAAAATAAGCAAAATATACAAACTGAGTAGGCCATGTGCAAGATAAGTAGCTTCATGTACATGGTAGACTTAGGAGCACCGTGGTCACGTGGTTAGCATGAGCAGCTGCAGAACGGAAGGTCCTTGGTTCAAGTCTTCCCTCAAGTGAAAAATTTACTTCTTTTTTTTCGCAGAGTTATGATCTGTCCGTTCGTTCATTGACGTCTCTGTTCACTGTAATAAGTTTAGTGTCTGTGTTTTGCGACCGCACCGCAAAACCGTGCGATTAGTAGACGAAAGGACGTGCCTCTCCAATGGGAACCGATAACATTTGATAGCAAGGTCATAGGTCAACCGATTCCTCCACAGGAAAACACGTCTGTTGTATTCTACACGACACTGGTGACGGCATGTGCCTCACATAATTGTCTGAAAATAAAAAATTAAAATATTCATTTGAGGGAGGATTTGAACCAAGGACCTTCCGTTCTGCAGCTGCTCATGCTAACCACGTGACCACGGTGCTCCTGCACGGAAGTTGTCCTTCATGTTGCTTATGTTGCACATGGACTACTTAGTTTGTATATTTTGCTTATTTTTTTCATAGTTCCACACAACTTCTTCCTGTTTTCTAGATTGATCTGTGTTCAGTTTTTCAAGGCCTATCCACTGTGCCAACTTATAACTAAATCTGAGGGGGGTGCAATGGGGAGGTTCCCTTGTGAGAGTAAATCTGAGAAGAATGTAATGGGAAGTAGCCGAAATGAGAACAGCGAGAAACTTAACATCAGGATTAATAGTCACGAAGTAGATGGTGTTAAGCAATTCTACTACCTAGGCAGAAAAATAATCAATGACGGATGGAGCAAGCAGGACATCAAAGGCAGACTAGCACTGGCAAAAAGGGCATTCCTGACCAAGAGAAGTCTACCAGTAAAATACAGGCCTTAATCTGAGGAAAAAAATTTTGAGAATGTACGTTTGGAGCACAGCATCGTATGGTGGTGAAATTTGGACTGTGAAAAACCAGAAACTGAAGAGAGTCAAAGCATTTGAGAAGTTGGGCTAGAGATGAATGTTGAAAAGTAGGTGAACTGGTAAGGTAAGGAATGAGGAGGTTGTCCAGAGAATCGACGAGGAAAGGAACGTATGTGAAACACTGGCAAGAAGAAGGGACAGGATGATAGGCCACCTGTTAAGACATTAAGGAATAACTTCCATGGTACTAGAGGGAGCTGTAGAGGGTAAAAACTTTACAGGAAGACAGAGATTCTAATACATCCAGGAAATAATTGGGATGTAGGTTGCAAGTGCTACTTGGACATGAAGAGGTTGACACTGGAAAGAAATTCTTGGCGGGCCGCACGAAACGAGTCAGAAGACGGATGACTCAAACATAGATAAATTAATAAAACGCCAATTGACAACCAACTTCTCATCAGTTACAGCGTTATCGTATTACCGAACGTTCGGGTTGCCTGTTTCCCTTGCCCCTGATCCAAACCTGCCCGTGATAACTACTCAGAACCGGACTGTGATTCTGGCAGAGTACCTTAAACATATTTGGTATATGGTTATGATCGAAGGGTCTCGTAAGACAACTAGAAGGGTTTCAGTATCATAGCTTGGCTATATGTACAGTAAGCTTGGGGTTAGTTTCTTATAGAAATATAGAGTAATCCCATCTGTACCAGCTGTTTCGTCGTTCTTCTACTGATGGATATCCTCTTCGACTTGGAAATCGGGAAATTTGTGGTAAGATCTTATGGGACCAAACTGCTGCGGTCATCGGTCCCTAAGTTTACACAGCATTTAGTCTAAGTTTAACTAACTTACGCTAAGAACAAAACACACACCCATGCCCGAGGGAGGACTTGAATCTCCGACGGAGGCAGCCGCGCGGACCGTGGTAAGGCGCCCCAGACCGCTCGGTTACCCCGCGCTGCCCCTCGTCGACTTACTGGACAGAAAAAAAAACATCGTTGAGTTAATACTGAGTGGACCTGTTGCAATTATGTTGGATATATTTTCCTAAATGTACATGCCCCTGTTCAGAAGTGCTTGAAAAAGTTCCTTCCAGCGAAAGTTGATGAAGCAAACGTCTTTGAAAAGTCCAGTGTCGTATCTGGGACGGAAGAATTTTGGTCCTTGGGTGACCGGACTGAAAAATGCCTGAGTGTTGTTACTGTCTGCTGATTTTAGCATTCAAAGTGATTTTGCTTTCCACCATTCATTCTTAAGAGACCCATTTATTCATTGGCCTTCAACACTGGGTGCTACGAATTGTTGTTTTTTGGGTGATGAAGTGGGATCGTTCCCTTTTGCTTGCCTCTTTAGTTCTATGTGAATTTTAATTTTAAGCTTGGTTACATAAAATCAGTTCTGATTTCTTCTCTGAGAGTAACCAACTGTCTATTTAGAATCTTACATAAACGTCCTCGAGATATTGACCTGAAAAATCTTCGTCGACGATTTGGCGTAAGCCCATGATGAGTCCCACAATCATCAGCACTAGTTACAGAACTTGTGAGCGGTACATCGCACTGGTTGTTGGCGCCAGCAATCACGTAGCCTATCACGTGAAAACGCTTGTATCTTCGATGTTGTCAGGATGTTCTGAAATTATCGTTTTGGCGCATGAGTGTTTGTAACGGTAACGTCTCTTCCGTGCTTCATCTTTTCCAGTGGTAGCAAGCCGCACGGTACTGGCAATAAAAACTGAACTGCGAGAGGTCATTCTATATAGTCCGGGGTTCAATGGGGGGTAATTGGAAAGAAGCTAAGGATTTCTGGTATGACGAGTATATGGTTACACCAACATAAGCGGAAAATGGTGTAACGGAAGTTGGATTTGTCGTGAAGTGAAAGGCAGGGCAAAGAGTGAATTACTGCGACAGTCTAGCAGTGTGGTGTTCTCATCAGAAACGGTAGCAAGCCAACTGTACCAACAATAATTCAAGTATGTACGCCGACGTCACAACCAAAAGACTAGAGATAGAGCAAGTATTTCAAGGCATTGGATGGGTAACCAAGGCTGGCGCCGGTGGCGACACCTACAACGTGCTGACATGAGGAAAGTTTCCAACCGATTTCTCATACACAAGCAGCAGTTCACCGGCGTTGCCTGCTGAAACGTTATTGTGATGCCTCGTGTAAAGACGAGAAATGCGTACCGTTTCCGACTTTGGTAAAGGTCGGATTGTAGCCTATCGCGATTGCGGTTTATCGTATCGCGACATTGCTGCTCGCGTTGGGCGAGATCCAATGACTGTTAGCAGAATATGGAATCGGTGGGTTCAGGAGGGTAATACGGAACGCCGTGCTGGATCCCAACGGCCTCGTATCACTAGCAGTCGAGATGACAGGCATCTTATCCGCATGGCTGTAACGGATCGTGCAGCCACGTCTCGATCCCTGAGTCAACAGCTGGGAACGTTTGCAAGACAACAACCATCTGCACGAACAGTTCGACGACGTTTGCAGCAGCATGGACAGGAGCGCCTGCGATGGTGTACTCGACGACGAACCTGGGTGCACGAATGGCAAAACATTATTTTTTCTGATGAATCCAGGTTCTGTTTCAGCATCATGATGGTCGCATCCGTGTTTGGCGACATCGCGGTGAACGCACATTGGAAGCGTGTATTCGTCATCGCCATACTGGAGTATCACCCGACGTGATGGTATGGGGAGCCATTGATTACACGTATCGGTCACCTCTTGTTAGCATTGACGGCACTTTGAACAGTGGACGTTACATTTCAGATGTGTTACGACCCGTGGCTCTACCCTTCATTCGATCCCTGCGAAACCCTACATTTCCGCAGGATAATGCACGACCGCATGTTGCAGGTCCTGTACGGGCCTTTCTGGATACAGAAAATGTTCGATTGCTGCCCTGGCCAGCACATTCTCCAGATGTATCACCAACTGAAAACGTCTGGTCAATGGTGGCCGAGCAACTGGCTCGTCACAATACGCCAGTCACTACTCTCGATGAACTGTGGTATCGTGTTGAAGCTGCGTGGGCGGATGTACCTGTACACGCCATCCAAGCTCTGTTTGACTCAGTGCCCAGGCGTATCAAGGCCTTTATTATGGCCAGAGGTGGTTGTTCTGGGTACTGATTTCTCAGGATCTATGCACCCAAATTGCATGAAAATGTAATCACATGTCAGTTCTAGTATAATATATTTATCCAATGAATACCCGTTTATCATGTACATTACTTCTTGGTGTAGCAATTTTAATGGCCTGTAGTGTAATAATCATGGATGATTTGAACGGAGGAGAAGAGAAGGGAACAGAACAAAAAGTTCAAGAATCACGAGAAGAGGGAGTATACTTGGAAACAGCCTGGAGACACGGAAAGTTTCCAGTTGGATTACATCATGGTCAGACAGAGATTCTGCAATCCGATAGTGGATTGTAAGGGGTACCCAGGATCAGACACAGATTCAGTTCACAGTTTAGTAATTCTGAAGAGTAGGCCGAGGTTTAAGAGAATCGTCCGGAAGGATCAATGTGGAAACAAGTGGGTTACTGATGTACAGAAGAATAATGCGGGCGTTTGCAGCAGACTAAGGCTGTAGCTACTACCATAATGAATATCATAGTAGGCGGTTGAGTTGAAGAGGAATGGTCATCTCTAAAAAGAGCAATCGTAGAACAGTGTTCACGCAGTCCACAGCTGACACGGTGCCTTCGATTCCTACCGCAGGACTCACGGACACCCAGGTGAGTGACCCCACACCATAACACTGACTGCCACCACCGGCCTGTATCGGTGGTACGATCCATGTTCCACGCAGCTGTGCGCCTGGATGACAGTTCATTACACAACGGAGATACAACTTCTTGTAACCAATTTTCTAAATATTTAGAAATGGGATTTTCAGAAAAAAATGCGCGAAGCGATTAGAGACGCGTGGGAGATCAATTAGGGTTTTCTTTAGCTATTTCACATTTGCACAACGATCTTTATAAACCAACCACCAATATTCGACAGGTCGAAGTACTGCAGAGGGCACAGATGCTATCACGGTTTGAAATATTAGATATTAATTTAAACATAGTCTCAGAGGAACCACCCAGAAATGCTAGTGAACGACCAAACACGAAATTTCTCTTCTCATCACATCTTGACACTAGCAGAATGGAAGGACGGCTCTCCCAAACACATTCACTTAGTTCTGGCCATGTTGTCAGACATCACAATTAAAAGCACGGCAGTACCTGATTCCAGCTTCGCACGTATACGATGTTGTGTAATTTGATGGGTTGAACTTCCTATTCAACATTTAAAATTCCCAGCGCAACCGATTCTGTGCAATAATGGCGACAAAATAAACTGTCCTTTGAACTCATTCAGCAAAACAAGAGCGGCATAATGTTATCATTGAGACAATTTGTGTTCTCAAAATGGTTCAAATGGCTCTGAGCACTATGGGACTTAACATCTGAGCTCATCAGTCCCCTAGAACTTGGAACTACTTAAACCTAACTAACCTAAGGACAGCACACACATCCATGCTCGAGGTAGGTAGCGGTCGCCCGGTTCCAGACTGAAGCGCGTAGAGCCGCTCGGCCACAGGGGCCGGCATTTGTGTTCTCATCGAACCTTGACGGGTGCAAAATGTTAAGCCTTACTGATGGAGTGGGTACCGATTGAGAAGAAAACCGTTAGCTGGCAACGTCTGGTGACCTGCCCCACTCTAGGTGTGTTAGGCTTGTGCAGATAAAGTGAGGCTCTGTCTGGATTGACTTTTATTTCCACAGACATCGTAGAAGATTCAATTTTTTAGCACTCCTCCACAATTCCTGGCAAGACGGGTGTGCCGCTAGTGCGTATGGTCATTTTACCAACAAAGAACATTCGAGTTGCTAGTTCGTCTCAGAAATCAGCTTTAAAATTACGGGACAGCGATATGCACATATACAGACGGTGTAAGTGTCACGTACACAAGATATAAAAGGGCAGCGAATTGGCGGAGCCCTCATTTGCACTCAGGCGAAGGGTCCGACGCGATTATGGCCGTACGGCGAGAATTAACACACTTTGAACGCGAAATGGTAGTTCGATCTAAAGGAATTGGACATTCCATTTCTGAAATCGTTGTTGTTGTTGTGGTCTTCAGTCCTGAGACTGGTTTGATGCAGCTCTCCATGCTACTCTATCCTGTGCAAGCTTCTTCATCCCCCAGTACCTACTGCAACCTACATCCTTCTGAATCTGCTTAGTGTATTCATCTCTTGGTCTCCCCCTACGATTTTTAACCTCCACGCTGCCCTCCAATACTAACTTGGTGATCCCTTCATGCCTCAGAACATGTCCTACCAACCGATCCCTTCTTCTGGTCAAGTTGTGCCACAAACTCCTCTTCTCCCCAATCCTATTCAGTACCTCCTCATTAGTTATGTGATCTACCCATCTAATCTTCAGCATTCTTCTGTAGCACCACATTTCGAAAGCTTCTATTCTCGTCTTGTCCAAACTATTTACCGTCCATGTTTCACTTCCATACATGGCTACACTCCATACAAATACTTTCAGAAATGACTTCCTGACATTTAAATCTATACTCGATGTTAACAAATTTCTCTTCTTCAGAAACGCTTTCCTTGCCATTACCAGTCTACATTTTATATCCTCTCTACTTCGACCATCATCAGTTATTTTGCTCCCCAAATAGCAAAACTCCTTTACTACTTTAAGTGTCTCATTTCCTAATCTAATACCCTCAACATCACCCGACTTAATTCGACTACATTCCATTATCTTAGTTTTGCTTTTGTTGATGTTCATCTTAATCCTCCCTTCAAGACACCATCCATTCCGTTCAACTGCTCTTCCAAGTTCTTTGCTGTCTCTGACATAATTACAATGTCATCGGCGAACCTCAAAGTTTTTATTTCTTCTCCATGGATTTTAATACCTACTCCGAATTTTTCTTTTGCTTCCTTTACTGCTTGCTCAATATACATATTGAATAACATCGGGGAGAGGCTACAACCCTGTCTTACTCCCTTCGCAACAACTGCTTCCCTTTCATGTCCCTCGACTCTTATAACTGCCATCTGGTTTCTGTACAAATTGTAAATAGCCTTTCGCTCCCTGTATTTTACCCCTGCCACCTTCAGAATTTGAAAGAGAGTATTCCAGTCAACATTGTCAAAAGCTTTCTCTAAGTCTACAAATGCTAGAAACGTAGGTTTGCCTTTCCTTAATCTTTCTTCTAAGAAAAGTCGTAAGGTCGGTATTGCCTCACGTGTTCCAGTATTTCTACGGAATCCAAACTGATCTTCCCCGCGGTCGGCTTCTACTAGTTTTTCCATTCGTGTGTAAAGAATTCGTGTTAGTATTTTGCAGCTGTGGCTTATTAAATTGAAATCATTAGGAAATTCAATATTCCGAGATCCACAGTGTCAAGAGCGTGCAGAGAATGCCGAATTTCAAGCATTACCTCTCACCACCGACAACGTAGTGGCCGACAGCCTTCACTTAACGACTGAGAGCAGCGGCGTTTGCGTAGAGTAGTCAGTATTAATTAACAGACAACCAACACTGCGTGAAACAATCCCTGAGAACCGCTGAGATCAATGTGGGAAGTGCGGCGAACGTATCCTTTAGGACAGGGTGCTATGGCAGCAGACGAGCGCTGCGAGTTATGGGGAACAGGGTTTGATGGTTATGGTTAATTGTATTGCTTCTGCTTGGTGGCATTATACAGTACGCAGTTTTGCAGTATGTACAGAAGCTAGTCTGCCAGACCTTATGACTTTATAATTTCAAAGTTTCACACTTTGAATATCTTAAGGCATTAATTCAGTCTACGCTTTTGTGTTTCCAGTTCTGTAGTCTACTATTTTATCCCCATTTACAGTTTTACACATCCACTTTGGAATTTAACACAAGGTTTCTACATAATTGACTTTTTGCAATTTCAGTATAAGACACTCTCTTGTTAAATCTAAACCACTGCCACTATACCTCCCCTCTCCGCCCCTCCCCGGCTTCCTTTGCCCACTTTCAATGTCCCCTCACTCCGTTTTATAATTTCATTATTTTAAGCTGTTTATATATTACGTACCCGTTGTTCTACACTACTAATTTTCAGTGAGAACATTTACATAGGTACATGTTCTATAATTTTTGCACAACTTCTCTTGTTAAGACTCATGATATTCCCATCACCCTCTCCCTGCTTCCTTTCTGCTCCCTCAATCGCCCTCACTCCAATTCCACTTCCCCCTCTCCCCTACTTCCAACATACACCTTTTTAAAACGTTGACCGTAGTTGCAAAACACAGTACTCTATTTATGCATATCTAGGTAGATAAGACTGGTTGCTGACGCAACAACTTACATACATTTATGTACAGTTCTTGTTTTCTATTTATTGTAAAATATTAGATGATACATATTTAGTTTTACTTTGCTTTAGATCTGAAGATGATCCAGAGTGATTGAAACACTTAACCTAATTAAAAATTTGTAACTGAACTGGAACAATACATGAGAATTATAGTACAGTTGCTGAACCTCTCAAGACGACTATGTCAGCTATAGTCTTTTTGCTTTTTTAACGTCTCAACTTTTAAGGCATTTTGGTGTAGTAGATTCTTTGCTCTATATGGACTAAGGAACACTGGAAGAAATTTATGTATTCACTGGATAACTTGTAGGACTTTATTAATACATGTTGTCCAAATTCGATTGCCTTCCGGTCCATCTGTATTTACTATACTTCTTTCGCCATTCAGCAGCTTTCCTGATGTTGACAGTTGCTGATTGCACCACATCACTATGTCATATTTTATTAATGGGAGGAAATGGTATAATTTCCATAATTTCATCTCCCGGAGATTGATATTTTAATACTAGTATCGGTGCTACGGAAATCGAATCATTAGGTAATGGATCTTCAAATTTTTTTAATGTAGGTGTCTCATGATGTGGGACTTCCAAATGTAGAGTCTACATTATTTTGCTAATTCCTTAATCACTCGTTTTTAAGTGTTAGATGCTGGACGGTAAAGTGAAACGAGGACCGGTTTAATTTTACTTCATGTTAGAGCATGCTTCCATGTAACTGATTGAAAGTGAGGGCCGTTATCTGATTTTAGCTACAAAATGATCAAAGAAAGCCCATACTGTGGTCCTATTAGTGGCTTTCCTCAATAGAGTGAGTAAAACGAATTTAGATGTTACCTTAGCTGCAAAAAGATGAAAACATGGCCTCTGTTGGTTTTCGATAACAGACCGAATAAATAAACTGCTGGAAATTATTTTAATTGAGATGTTGTGAGGAAAATAGAGGGGCAAAATGCGAAACTTGGCGGTTTAGGTTTCTGACGATGTTTACTTGTCCCAGAAACTTACGAATAGGTTTTCCCATATCGAAAAAATAGCAGATCTCACATAGTTTATGGAAACACATCCTTGGCTTATAATGGATGTAAATGGAATGAGTGTCCCAAATTAATGTGTTAACTAATTCATCTGGAATGCATACCACCCATTGAGTACGATCTCCACCTTTGGTCTTGAACAAAATATTATCTTTAACACGGTAATATGAACGAATAGTGAGGTTATTTGAATCCTTCAATTCCTCCTTGACTTCACTCCATATTGGGTCTTTGAACAATTCTCTTTGAACTATTCGTTCGCTACATTTTCTAGCGAGGATGTGATAAAATTTTCAGATTCTTGTAAATACACTCCTGGAAATTGAAATAAGAACACCGTGAATTCATTGTCCCAGGAAGGGGAAACTTTATTGACACATTCCTGGGGTCAGATACATCACATGATCACACTGACAGAACCACAGGCACATAGACACAGGCAACAGAGCATGCACAATGTCGGCACTAGTACAGTGTATATCCACCTTTCGCAGCAATGCAGGCTGCTATTCTCCCATGGAGACGATCGTACAGATGCTGGATGTAGTCCTGTGGAACGGCTTGCCATGCCATTTCCACCTGGCGCCTCAGTTGGACCAGCGTTCGTGCTGGACGTGCAGACCGCGTGAGACGACGCTTCATCCAGTCCCAAACATGCTCAATGGGGGACAGATCCGGAGACCTTGCTGGCCAGGGTAGTTGACTTACACCTTCTAGAGCACGTTGGGTGGCACGGGATACATGCGGACGTGCATTGTCCTGTTGGAACAGCAAGTTCCCTTGCCGGTCTAGGAATGGTAGAACGATGGGTTCGATGACGGTTTGGATGTACCGTGCACTATTCAGTGTCCCCTCGACGATCACCAGTGGTGTACGGCCAGTGTAGGAGATGGCTCCCCACACCATGATGCCGGGTGTTGGCCCTGTGTGCCTCGGTCGTATGCAGTCCTGATTGTGGCGCTCACTGCACGGCGCCAAACACGCATACGACCATCATTGGCACCAAGGCAGAAGCGACTCTCATCGCTGAAGACGACACGTCTCCATTCGTCCCTCCATTCACGCCTGTCGCGACACCACTGGAGGCGGGCTGCACGATGTTGGGGCGTGAGCGGAAGACGGCCTAACGGTGTGCGGGACCGTAGCCCAGCTTCATGGAGACGGTTGCGAATGGTCCTCGCCGATACCCCAGGAGCAACAGTGTCCCTAATTTGCTGGGAAGTGGCGGTGCGGTCCCCTGCGGCACTGCGTAGGATCCTACGGTCTTGGCGTGCATCCGTGCGTCGCTGCGGTCCGGTCCCAGGTCGACGGGCACGTGCACCTTCCGCCGACCACTGGCGACAACATCGATGTACTGTGGAGACCTCACGCCCCACGTGTTGAGCAATTCGGCGGTACGTCCACCCGGCCTCCCGCATGCCCACTATACGCCCTCGCTCAAAGTCCGTCAACTGCACATACGGTTCACGTCCACGCTGTCGCGGCATGCTACCAGTGTTAAAGACTGCGATGGAGCTCCGTATGCCACGGCAAACTGGCTGACACTGACGGCGGCGGTGCACAAATGCTGCGCAGCTAGCGCCATTCGACGGCCAACACCGCGGTTTCTGGTGTGTCCGCTGTGCCGTGCGTGTGATCATTGCTTGTACAGCCCTCTCGCAGTGTCCGGAGCAAGTATGATGGGTCTGACACACCGGTGTCAATGTGTTCTTTTTTCCATTTCCAGGAGTGTACAACGCCCATCTGGATGGGCATTAAGTACTCTAATGCTGCATGCTCAGTAGGAACTTCGGTCGTTCGACTAAACAAATACCCCCAAAATTTCTGAAAACTCCATACCATTGCTAAGGCTTCCAACTTTGTTATTGAGTAGTTATGTTCTTACTTTGTTAGATCTCAACTACCAAATGCAGTTGTTTAGTGTTACTTTATTCCATTTTCTTCAATTTCCTACGTGAGAACTGTTTGTGCACAAGCAGTAGTCCAGAGTTAGGTCCGGATGCGATGGAAGGTGAGCTTCTACTAGAGACTTTTTATTGCTCCAAATTTGGTTCATCACAGATTCACCCAGCGTTTCTACTTGTGAGTACACGCAAGTGAGGTGTGGCTGAAACAGTTAAATTTATAAATCCTTTGTAAAACATTCTAGTCCCAGGAAACCATGGACTCGTTTCTTTCTCTTTTTCGGGTGTAAGGAATCCTTGAATATATTCAGTATTCCTTGGATCGCTTAAAATCCGTATTGCTGTAATTACATGCCCAGGTAATTTCACATGTTTTCTCCAAAATTCTGACATGGTGAGGTTAATTGTTACTGCATGTTCCTTAATCTTCAGTAGTCCGAGGGCAGAATATACTATGGAATGGCGTCACAAAATCTCATAAATCTCTTTTCATAACATGTCTGTTATACGAAATCGCGTTTCTTCCAAGTTTCTTGTTTTATGCTATAGTTCTTACCAATGTCCAGTAACAAAATGGAACTCGCAGATCCTTTTCTACCATGTAGCTACATTCAAACGCTGTTCTTAGCTAGAAACTTAAGACCATCAGATATTTTCTTTTCCCTTATAGCGTATTTGTCAAATGACAACTTCGAAATTAACCGTTAATAATTAAAATTACTTCCCCATTACCGAAGTTCATCAATGCTTGATGCTTAGATAAAAAGTCAACTATCAAGTTCGGAATTATCACAAAGCTTGCTAACAGCTGTTTATCCTAACATCGGAATTCAGTACATACTTGATTTTTCTTTATTCGACACTTTTTCCTGGAATAGCTCCCTTGATTTTTAGTTTTTGTAAAGAAAGAGTTGACCATGACATTTCTCTACAGGGTTATTACAAATGATTGAAGCGATTTCACAGCTCTACGATAACTTTATTATTTGAGATATTTTCACAATGCTTTGCACACTCATACAAAAACTCAAAAAGTTTTTTTAGGCATTCACAAATGTTCGATATGTGCCCCTTTAGTGATTCGGCAAACATCAAGCCGATAATCAAGTTCCTCCCACACTCGGCGCAGCATGTCCCCATCAATGAGTTCGAAAGCATCGTTGATGCGAGCTCGCAGTTCTGGCACGTTTCTTGGTAGAGGAGGTTTAAACACTGAATCTTTCACATAACCCCACAGAAAGAAATCGCATGGGGTTAAGTCGGGAGAGCGTGGAGGCCATGACATGAATTGCTGATCATGATCTCCACCACGACCGATCCATCGGTTTTCCAATCTCCTGTTTAAGAAATGCCGAACATCATGATGGAAGTGCGGTGGAGCACCATCCTGTTGAAAGATGAAGTCGGCGCTGTCGGTCTCCATTTGTGGCATGAGCCAATTTTCCAGCATGTCCAGATACACGTGTCCTGTAACGTTTTTTTTCGCAGAAGAAAAAGGGGCCGTAAACTTTAAACCGTGAGATTGCACAAAACACGTTAACTTTTGGTGAATTGCGAATTTGCTGCACGAATGCGTGAGGATTCTCTACCGCCCAGATTCGCACATTGTGTCTGTTCACTTCACCATTAAGAAAAAATGTTGCTTCATCACTGAAAACAAGTTTCGCACTGAACGCATCCTCTTCCATGAGCTGTTGCAACCGCGCCGAAAATTCAAAGCGTTTGACTTTGTCATCGGGTGTCAGGGCTTGTAGCAATTGTAAACGGTAAGGCTTCTGTTTTAGCCTTTTCCGTAAGATTTTCCAAACCGTCGGCTATGGTACGTTTAGCTCCCTGCTCGCTTTATTCGTCGACTTCCGCGGGCTACGCGTGAAACTTGCCCGCACGCGTTCAACCGTTTCGCTCACTGCAGGCCTTACAGAGGCATCCAGAAGCTTTAAACTGCGCATACCATCGCCGAATGGAGTTAGCAGTTGGTGGATCTTTGTTGAACTTCGTCCTGAAGTGTCGTTGCACCGTTATGACTGACTGATGTGAGTGCATTTCAAGCACGACATACGCTTTCTCGGCTCCTGTCGCCATTTTGTCTCACTGCGCCCTCGAGCGCTCTGGCGGCAGAAACCTGAAGTGCGGCTTCAGCCGAACAAAACTTTATGAGTTTCTCTACGTATCTGTAGTGTGTCGTGACCATATGTCAATGAATGGAGCTACAGTGAATTTATGAAATCGCTTCAATCATTTGTAATAGCCCTGTACTACACCTCTAAGTGCCGCTTCGCTCAGCAGTGACACTAGACTACCAGTGTTGAGTACACATGTTATAATAACACCATTCACTTCTATTCACTTAGAAGTGAATGGTGTTATTGTAACATGTGTACTCAAATGGATGTATTTGGCATGTTAATCCTTCCATCCATCATAGGATTGGCAGCACTCACCCTAACTGCAGGATTTAAGTATCAGTCTTGTGGAGGGAGAGTCCTTATCTCATTATTATTGCTGGGATCAGGAGATCTACAATTTCTAAACCTGAGGTGGAGCCTCTCCAGGTTCCTGCTCTATATTGAGAGTCTGAACCCAAGGTCAGGGGGACACCTCCTGTCCCAATTATTCCTGTTCCTTAAACCTCCATCAATTTAATATCTTATGTCTTTATTTCCCCGCAGTCCCCAAGAGTCATTTCTATAATTGCCATTTTGTTAATAAGATTCCCATCTCCTATTATTGCTCTCCATTTGAAAATTTGACTTCCAATTGCAGTCATTTCTACTTCTTCTATTTTCAGCGTCTTTATTCCTAGCATGTCCATTACTCATTGACCTCCTGCTCCCATTCGCAGAATTATAATTTTGTATATCACTTTCCCTTTTATTTTTGTTCTTCCTTTGGTAGGTTCATGTATTTAATAATTACTATCAGACACTTGCACATTTTATTGGTCTTGCTTCCCGATGTCATATTCTAACTCCTGAAAAACGTTTTGATAAACTTTTATGTCTTCCTTCACTCTACTGCAAAGAATGATCTGGCGTAATTGGCTTAGTCGTTTTACCAAGCAGATGCAGATTAACTTAGCAGGACAGAAAGGAATGTACAGGACTTGATTCTTTTGCAACATCAATTACAAAGATTCGAGCGCATGTCAAAACTGGAATTGTTAAAATCTCTCATCATTAACAAACCGTGTTTGACTCTATCTTGTGTTCTTTCAGACCAGTAAGCTGACAAGAATACTTGCCTAAGCTTTTTATAGGTTGCACAAGTTCCACTTAACTAACGAATTAGCACTGCGTGTTCACTCTCTAGATACGAACTAAAGCTTAAAGCTATTTGGCCATGTTGAATGGAGGCAATAATCAAATTGGTCCAAAGAAGCGTGACAATGAACGCTGTTATGCGTACTCGTAAATGGGTGAAATTTCCTTACTGTTAGAAAGTGATTATAGTCCACACGAAATATTTCCTCAATACGTGCGTCATTTATATTTGTGTTTCCACTGACAAAACAAAGGCTGCTCTCACCACAGTAGCCCACAGCATCAGTTTTCACCTCATGACCTACACCCTGAACGTCATCAGCTACTCGATCTCTAATATCTCACGGATTAGCGGTTTGATCCCTCATAAATTTAATTTCTGCTCTTGGGAATACCCCATGTGGTTCTTTGGTAAAGTCACTACTTCTCCTCATCATTCCTATCTCTTCCTTTTCAACTCTAGCTAACGCTTCAATGTCTTCTTTACACGTTAATACTTCAGTCTTCATTAGTTTGCAGTCCGTCATTTGATCTTGATAACCCCCACGCAAACTTTCGACTTGTCCCTTGAGTTCTAAGTAAATTTGTCCCAATGCCTGTCCATTGTGACAACCTTTTTCTCTAACTCCTTATACAGCCCTTCTCTCATTGCTGCATAAGATTCGGACTTAAGTAAAATCCCCTTCGTTTGCAAAGGCTCAAACTTCCCTTCACTACGCCTCATTCTTCCTTTAAAGCGCTATAGTTAGTCTGCAGCTTCGCTGTTATCTTTAGCTCAATCTTTTCTTAGTTATGTAGAAGTAAATCACTATTCTCACTTATTCTTTTACCTAACTTGCGTAATTCCATCTTATTTTCCCTCGTTAATTTGCAAAGGTACTCTTCACTAACTCGTTCGATTAACTTAAAAACCCACGTTGATCTTCCCTTAACCCAGGAAAAGGATCTACTTTCGCAATTTTTTTCCCCTAACGCTGCATCCCCCTCCTTCACCGTATCACATCTAAGGGTCATTGGCACGTTGTTCGCGGGGCATGTAATTCGATGGGTATACTACACGCCCGGTGTCCCAGATGCGATTGCTTCTCTCTCTCTCTCTCTCTCTCTCTCTCTCTCTCTCTCTCTCTTTCCTCTCTCTTTTTTCGTTAGCGACCATCTGATGGTAAGCAGAACTGTCATCGGTTAGGCCACTTGCCAGATTTCTGTCGCTAGCAGGTGATTTTATCAATATGGGTTCAAAACAACCTAATCCTAGAACACCAATAAATTCCTTGCTGCTATTAGTGTCACCTCGATTTCTGGTTGATCGCTCTGTAGTTGATATCTTCATTTTACTGTTTGTTTTCTTTTCTATCTGGTGGTTTTTAAATGTTTCGCCTTATAACCACACAAGCACCTGTAGTGGTATTCTAGGTCCAATATTAACCTTTAAACCGACACTCCTTTTAGTTATGACGAAAAAGTTGCAAAACTTTGACATGTCAAACATAAATATAATCACAGTAAAAAAAACACATGAAACCAATACTGAGCTGAATCCTGGGAGGCAGGGTGGCCAGATGTAGGACGTCTTTAACGTTATTGTCTACTAATATTATGGAACTTTCTACACATCATCCAGGTTCACTTAGCCAGACTTAACTACAGACAAGTCGAAATTTTTGGAGTAACTGGTGCTTAGTTAATTCGCTGCTTATTCTAGATAATCAACTCAACAAAACGCAAATACCAGACCAAAATCAGGGTGTTAGTTTTATGCTGAAGCACTGACTACTACTTAATCCAAGATGTAAGGAGGATGGATCGGGCCAAAAGTAAAAGAATTCGAATGCAGTCTATTTATTGAATGTAAGTAAATATTGCAAAGTATCTCGCATGACTTAAATAAAGCTTTAATTATATCTGAAACAATTTTTGCATCCCATTCCTCGTGTAACGGGCTTACAAGAAAGATTTCTGATCATCCACAGATCCCTTCTGACACAGTTGATAAAAATCATACTTAGTTTATATATTAATATTAGTAAGAAAGATTCCTTCGCTCGTCGGCGAATGAAAGAACCCAGAAAAAGTCTCATTAACAAATTAAGTTCGGCCATGAAGTCATAAGGTATCAGTTCGCTTACTCTTTGACTAGACCACATACAACAAATAATACCGATTAGTTATAAGACACTGGTGAAGCTGCGCATACAGGACGAGAACGAAGCAGTCGGCTTACCTCAGCTAGCGTGATGCGACGAAAGCAAAGAAGCCCCCTTAATGACTATACCGTAATTAAGAAATGCTTCTGAGAACTCGTAACTGGCCACTCAGAATACCAGCTGCAAAACCGTTACCAGCTCCTTATTTTATTTAGTGGCAATAGAATTGCGACCCCATTACGTTTCTTCCGGATCCACACACCTGGCACCCAGCTGCTGACACCAGTATGCAACTGATATGGAACGTGGTGCACTGAGCCTCGTGATGCCGTACTGAGGAGCTACTACCAAGAGAAGCAGCGGCCGCGAAGGCTGCAGAGCCTGCAACGGCATGGGGAGCAGTGTCAACACCTTCTGATACACAGGCCTCACGGCGGAACTATGACGTCATCAGCGCTAGGCTAACACCTTCTGCCGCTGCAAGACAGCCTGTGCGCTAGAGCCGATGAACGTGTATTTCTTTCGTGAAACCATAACAAATTCACTGATCGTTAAATTTGCCCTTTACAGAGAAATTGTGCCGCCCTTGTATGATATCGCGCGCAATGTGGCACACTGATCACAACACAGTGTGATCTCCTTCTGTTGTGTTTAAAATCGTATGCAAAATCTGACTTACTTGTTAAGAAAAACGTCGCTACAGAAACCTAGATCCATTAGTCAGTAAATGACACTAACGGAGATACTTCGTAACAGTTGACAGACAGGATGACGAAATTATTGTAGTGATCATAAGTTTATTACTGGGGCAAAAATGTAATTCACTGCGGCATGAATGGCTCACCAATGATCGCATAGATATTGGAGATATTGTCACAGAGAGAAGTTTAATTACAAACGCTCATTTAACCAATACAAAAGCGTGAAATAAGACTCATTTGTGGTGTACATTCAAGAACATAATGTATAAACCTACTCAAAGAACTGGTTATTTTAACCACTGCTTCTCAGTATATTTATTCCTTAATGCAATTTGTTGCAAACAATATGTCTCTACTTCCAACCAATAGCTCAATACATAGTACCAATACTAGGAATAAGAACAATCTACATAAAGACCTAAAATCACTTACCTTGGTCCAATATTCAGGAATACACATTTTCAATAAATTACCAGCAACCATTAAAAACTTGATTTAAGATAAAGCACAGGTTGAAAAGCTTCTTGGTAGGTAACTCCTTTTGTACTCTATAGATGAATTTTTTAACAGGGACTGTTAGAACAGCTGAAGTAAAAATGTCTGTTAGATTTAAGCTCTGACAGCACTGGCCACAACAGTCAAGATTAGGTAATTTGTGTATGAGGTATTTAGTAAAAGTGTATAATTATGTTTCGTTCTGACTGTGTACATTCTGTAGAAAATAATTCAAATGGCTCTGAGCACTATGGGACTTAATTTCTGAGGTCATCAGTCCCCTAGAACTTAGAACTACTTAAACCTAACTAACCTAAGGACATCACACACATCCATGCCCGAGGCAGTATTCGAACCTGCGGCCGTAGCATTCTGTAGATATTAGCAGTTTCAGTTTACTGTAAAGTATCTGGATATCTTGACAATCTACTGGCAAAATGATCAGGGAAGTGAGTATTATATTAAAGTGTCCTATGTTTTTATGTTATATCTTCTGACATGTCCCACACCCATGAGACTCATATCATCTTTGAGTCTACAGTACAAAAACTGAATCTACTCTAACCTTTAACCCACAAACCAAAATCAGGGATTTTGTAAGTTTGACACCTTTGTCTGTCTCTCTCATCAAAACTCTCAAATATTTAACAGAATATTCTTGATAATGATATGACATCATTGTAAATAGAATATAGGCCTAATTTTATGCACATTCATTTTAAGCAATGCAGCTACACACATCAAGTAGAGAAAAGTAGGAATTAGGAGAGAATGACAAATGTAAATGTTTGTGAACCTGTCACAAAATTTATTCTAAACTACTTTACAGTTGACAGTTTTCTCTTTTTCATTTTACTGCCAATATGGCTGTCATTAATTTTTTTAACATAATTATTGAGAAATATATTACATGCTACTTTTACTACAGACTGAAGAATTTTGTCATCAGTGTGATCTACCTGACTACAAGAAAACTCCCTTAGGAAAAAGTCTTCCCTTTTAATTACATCAACAGCTAATCTTATAACTAGATTTCTCTGGGATGTACATCTCATGAAGGAGAGCTCATGTTCTCCAGACACCAAGTTTTTAACAATCAAATAAGTGAAAATAACAGCATTAATGACCTCATTATTAGGGCAATACAATCCACCTCTATCTACGTTTCTTAGAAGTCCATAGCTTTCATCACTTTCTATTACTGATAATGTTTTATCAAGCACTAAGTATGTTTTACACGTTTCACACCTCAGCTTCTTAAGAACAGCTCTGGCACAGTATCCTGACAAGTATGTGAAAACAGGCAAATATTCCTGAACAGACTGAACTTGTTCTTCACTGAAAGTTTGATGGTGGTGGTAAGGTAATATCATCTACACAATCACTTTCAAAAGAATCTAAATCTATGCCAACTTCACCGAGAGCAGAGGATGAAATTTTCAAGGAAAGCAGAGTCTGAATTCTTAGCTTGGATTCAATTTCAAATACCTGTCTCAAAGATACCAAATACTGAGATCCTGCCATTGTTCGATATTTTCCAAATCTTGCTTCTAGAGCATCTGTCTGAACCTTACCTGGCAAAAGATATTTAAAATTCAGCTCCTCAGTGCAATACTTGGTCAGTTCTAGAAGGGCATGAGTGGTATGTGGTATGGCCAAATGTGTATCACTGGATAATCCAAATGTACTATCAGAACACAAAAGTGTAGGAATACCTTTGACGTCTATTAGAACAAAAGTTATGGAACTTTCTGACTTTATCAGATGCCAGCCATTAGGCAGCTTGATACCCACTAAACACTTAACAAAACCATTAAAGTCCACAAAATGTCTTTCCTGTTCATACTGAGCATGAGTTGCTACACTCGCTGCAATAGCTATTTCTAAGTCTCTATTTTCTAGACGCTTTCGTCTCTCATCTCCACTTTCCCTCGAACAAGAAGCTGACGAAAGATACTTCGGACAGTTAGGCAGAATGGATGGTATGGCTCCTGTTTTAAGGCGAGGTTTTGGAAGTGGCACAGAATATTTCTTCCCTGTGGAACTGTCGAAATATTCATTGTGTTTCAGAATGAGGTCTTCAGTGAAGTGGAGCTCGCAGACCTTGAAATAATGAGAAAATCTTTTATCAGCTACATGTAATAATCCCGACGGGTACTAATGCTAACACATGGGATTAGTGTCAGTTATCTTCAGATCAAATCGATTATTGTTCACTCGGTATTTCAGGTTAAAAGGCTAAAGCTATTCTTGCATAAGTAAATCACAGTTTTCCAGTGACTCAGTAATGTATGTAATGCAGTTGATCTTCTAGAGAAGGGCATCAAGTCAATCGAATTCAGCTGTTAATGAACATCTAAAGAGAGTGCTACTTAAATATGTGATTAGTTGCTCCCGCTCTCTGAATTAAAGAACACACACCCTGAGACAATCTAACTGAATTGTAAAGAACCTGAGCTTACCTTCGAATTCTGTGTTATCTGGAAATTTTCACGATGTATTGCAGATATCCATTTCTGCTGTAGTTCAGCGCTTTTAGGAAAAGAAAACACCGCTACTCGTGGCCCATTTTCGTAATTTCCTCTGCAACGTGGAACACAACACTTATACACCATTTCGAACGATTAAATCAAATCTCAGAGTTAAACGGGGATGTAATTTCGACGAATCAACCACTATACTTTGAAAGTAAACAGAACACAAGTTTTGTTTCCCGGGTAGGTTAGCCAACATAAACACAGAATTTCGAATTGCTTATAAAGGTAAATCCATACAAATTAAGCACAGCATCTCATGGTGCAGATTTCTTATCGCATATTGCTTTGTAAACGGTGCTACTTTTTCTTGCAGTGCTTCATATACTCATTTTCAATTAAGCGAACAATGTATTCTATCGGTGCCTTTTGTTGCACGGTTGGTATGGCTATTAGATCCAGTTTTGGCCACCAGCAGCGCTAGTTGTAGCAAAATCTGTCTTTCCACCACTGGCCTAGTGAAAGTGACGTCACATGGCCTACTCGTCTTGGCTGGGAGGCCTGTATGTTAGAAGGTGTTGGCAGTGTGCTGACCGTACGCCGCTCACATCGCATCTGAATGACGTCACTCGTACCGTGCTGGCCGTACGCCGCTCCACATCGCATCTCAATGACGTCACTCGTACCGGATGAGACAGCCGCCGGTCGGCGTCACGCGGTCCTCTCTGCCTGAACGCAGAGTTTGGTCTTCATTTCTTTAGTATTCCCTTACGTCTGCTTCATTTGATGTACCTGTAGTTGTGTTTTCCCTTTTCATGAATTAAATTCAATACATTGTGTGATTTTCTATTTGGCCTCATCTTAATAAGTATGTCTTCTGCTGGATTCCCTACTTCATCTCTCCAAGCAGCCGATGTGCACTGAGCGGCCAAAAGCCATAGGAAGAACAGGGTCACATAGGCATGCGTATTCAAATAGAGAGATATGTAAACAGGCAGAATACGGCGCTGCGGTCGGCAACACCTATATAAGGCAACAACTGTCTTGCACAGTTGTTAGATCGGTTACTGCTGTTACAATGGCAAGTTATCAAGATTTAAGTGAGTTTGAAAGTGGTGCTATAGTTCACGCACGAACGATAGGACACATCATCTCCAAGGCAACGATGAAGTGGGGAGTTTCCCGAACGACCATTTCACGAGTGTACCCTGAATATCACGAATCAGGTAAAACATCAAATCTCCGACATCGCTGCGGCCGGAAAATGATCTTGCAAGAACGGGACCAACGACGACTGAAGAGAATCGTTCAACGTGCAACCCTTCCCCAAACTGCTGCAGATATCAATGCTGGGTCATCAACAAGTGTCAGCGTGCGAACCATTTAACAAAACATCATCGATATGAGCTTTCGGAGCCAAAGACCCATTCGTGTAGCCTTAATGACTGGTCGACACAAGGCTTTACGCCTCGCCTGAGTCCGGCAACACTGTCATTGGACTGCTGATGACTGCAAACATGTTGCCTTGTCGGACGAGTCTCGTTTCAAATTGTATCGAGCAGATGGACGTGTACGGATATGGAGAGAACCTCACGAATCCATGGATCCTGCATGTCAGCGGGGGAGTGTTCAAGCTGGTGGAGGCTCTGTAATGGTGTGGGGCGTGCGCAGTTGGAGTGATATGGGACCTCTGATACGTGTGGATACGACTCTGACAGGTGAGACGCACTCAAGGATCCTGTCCGATCACCTGCATCCATTGTGCATTCCGACGTACTTGGGCAATTCCAGCAGGACAATGCGACACCCCGCACGTCCAGAATTGCTACAGGGTGGCTCCAGGATCACTCCTCTGAGTTTAAACACTTCCGCTGGCCACCAGACACCCCAGACATGAACATCATTGAGTGTATTTGGGATGCCTTGGATCGTGCTGCTCAGAAGAGATCTCCACCATCCTCGTAGTCTAACGAATTTATGAACGTCCTGTTGGATTCATGGTGTCAGTCCCCTCCAGCACTACTTCAGAGATTAGTCGAGTCCATGCCACGTCGTGTTGCGGCACTTCTGCATGCTCGCGTGCGCCCTACAGATATTAGGCAAGTGTACCAGTTTCTTTGGCTCTTCAGTGCAAACGGTGCATTTACATACGCAGTGTCCTCCTATAAATGGCTTCCTGACGCCACACATTCAAACGCGGTGATCTGACACAGATCATATCGTCGATCATTCCGTGTCGCTCGTCGGAGGCGACCTAACACGACGTCCGTTCTTCAGACCATTTCCGGCCCCTTTTGAGGCGGTTTACGCGTGTAGTAAAATTTCCTCCGCGATAGTGAAAATAAGTTCTTGACACTGCTGACCGCGGAAACTCCAACTCTTACGTAATGTCTCGTACGCTACGACCTGTGCCTGTTCCGCTGATTATCGTCCCATAGTCAAAAACGTTTAATCTGGAATATGTTGCTACATTCACTACAAACCTATCTGTCTCAGATATGGTTTCACACTCGCGCCATACGTCGCGTTTCGCTGCAACACATCCTGAAATAGAACAAATTTTCCCGTGATATTAGTTACTCGGTTTCTCTTCCCCTACATTCCTTTATCCTCTTTCAGTTAGTCGTTACGTAATGTTATATTTACAGTTCTGGACGATATTTATTTATTTCAAATTATCGATATATCCTCAACTTCATTTCCAAACTTTCTGTAACTTCTTCGGCTTTAGTCTGCAACTCAGAACCAATCAATTACAGTCGGTGATCACATATGCTTCTGTAAACGTTTTGCCGTTTAAAATTTAATTTCTTTTTTTTTCTTGTACCTTCACCTCCCGTTGGCACAGCATCGACTTGGTTAATAAAGGATGCGGCACGGTTAATTTAAAGGGTGGCCGAATGCCCTCCCTGTCGCCAAACTGTTACCTGTCCGGGACGGAATACGTGTACCCGAACTGTCCGCGTGTAGTGGTGTCCTTATGAAAGTGAGCGGAACTTGTCGAAACGTTTGCGAATCGTAACTGAGGCGGCACTTGGGAACCAGACCGGTATTCACCCAGTGGGGTGTGGGAAACCGACTGTAAACCACACCGAGGCTGGCCGGCACACCAATCCGCATCGGCTACTATTCGGGGCCGACGGGTCTCCCCTGCCGGAAGCTGCGCTTTAACACGCCTAAGGGCGGGTAATGTGTCTCCAACAGTCTTCCACACACAGAACCTTCTCTTACGATTTTTAATTAGAGCGTCTGCAATGATTAAATTGTTGTCTGTGAAAATTTTATGCTCTATGTCTCCGTATTTTCGCCGCAAGAACCCCCGAACATTTCTAGAATCATTTCTGCACGGCAAGCGAGCAGCTTTCACGGCCTTAGGAGTTGGTTCTGTCCTCACTTTCTACATTATTGACCAAAGTTCCTCCAATAGTCGTGAACATTCTAAGTACGTAGGTTTCGTTGTGCCTAGAACGCTCAAACCCAGTATCGAATTGCTCGTCTGTTCCTCGCGTAAAATGCTGTCCCCCTTTTTCTCGTGGAAATCAGCACCGCTTGTTAACACCTCTCAGAGTTGACGCAGGTGGTCCGCAAGCAGTTCTCAGAACTCCCACGGCCCCGTCATCAAACCGAGCATATCCACGTCACTCTCAACAGAACAAAATTGACATACGCAAATGTAATGATTAGAGAGCGCCAAGGGAGTGAGATACAGTTCACAGAATGCATAAATTATATAGTGCAGGAGTAGTCAACCTTTTTATACCTACCGTCCAATTTCGTATCTCTGTCAGTACTAAAACTTTCTAACCACTTCCATTTCCACAGTAATGGTGGTCTATAAAGTAGGGAAGAAACTTCACGTCATAAATTTTATATAACAAGTGTTACGGGAAGTTAAAGCATACAGTAACAATTAGTTGAAACTTCCTGGCAGATTAAAACTGTGTGCCCGACCGAGACTCGAACCCGGGACCTTTGCCTTTCGCGGGCAAGTGCTCTACCAACTGAGCTACCGAAGCACGACTCACGCCCGGTACTCACAGCTTTACTTCTGCCAGTACCTCGTCTCCTACCTTCCAAACTTTACAGAAGCTCTCCTGCGATATTTTCATCTGCATCGGAGTGTGCGCTGATAGGTAGGAGACGAGGTACAGGCAGAAATAAAGCTGTGAGTACCGGGCGTGAGTCGTGCTTCGGTAGCTCGGTTGGTAGAGCACTTGCCCGCGAAAGGCAAAGGTCCCGAGTTCGAGTCTCGGTCGGGCACACAGTTTTAATCTGCCAGGAAGTTTCATATCAGCGCACACTCCGCTGCAGAGTGAAAATCTCATTCTGGGAACAATTAGTTACCAAATAGTCTATGTCCAAATTTAATGAGAACTAACGAAAATGTTTTTCAAGTCAATCACACCTACCACCCACCATGAAAGATTGAAAGCCCACCACTGAGCGGCAGGAACCACTTTGACTAACGCTAGTCTAGTGGATAGTGTCGGAAGCTCCTTGAGGCTGTTCGCACATGATACAGTCGTGCAGGAGGGGGGAGCAACGGCAGAAGCCCTGAAGGGGGCCGATCACTGGTCAGCGACAGGCAGTTGACACTGAACCCAATAAATGTAACGTATGGCGATAAATACGCGAAGAAATCCACTACTGCATGGTTACGCAACTGGCGACAAAACAGTGGAAACAGTAACTACCGTAAAATACTTGGGGGCAACAATCCAAAGCAGCATAATGTGCGATGACCACATGAACCAGACTGTAGGAAAACTAGATACCAGGCTGAGATTCATTAGAAGAATCTTAAGGAAATATTTGGAGCACAGCATTGTATTTTAGGGAAATGTGAACCGTAGGCAAACCGAAACAGATGAGAATTGAGCATTTGAGATGTGGAACTTGACCGAAGAAGAATGTTTAAAATTAGGTGAACTGATAAGGTAAGGAATGAAAAGGTTCTCCGCAGAATCGGCGAGGAAGGAAATACATGAAACATTGACAAGAAGAAGGGACAAGTTGGTAGGATATCAATTAAGACACCAGGGAGTAACTTCCGTGGTAATAGAGAGACCTGTAGAGGGTAAAAACTGCAGAGGAAGACAGAGGTTAGAATGTATCCAGCAAATAATTGATGATGTAGGTTGAAATGCTACTCTGAGATGAAGACAATGGCACAGGAGAGGAATTCGTGGCGGGCCGCATGAAACGAGTCAGAAGAGTGATGTCCAAAAAGAAAACAAAAAAACCCAAAGAAGTGACTCAGAAAACAATTGTTTGACATGCTCTTGAAAATTATTCATCAGCCTTCAGTCGCTAACTAGTATGATCAACAGAAAAGATAATAAAGATCCAATGAAGAGCGGCAAGTTTAGTCACGAAATCTTTTAGTCGGTGTGACATCGTTATGGAGATCCTCAAAAAACTCCAGTGATAGGCAGTACAATAGAGGCATTGTGTTTCACGAGAGCTTTACTACTGAAATTGCGAGACAATGCTTTCCAGGAAGAATGGGGCAACATATTACTTCCGCCCACACAGGTCTCCTGGGAATGTCAGAGAAATTTCAACTAATATACGAGGTTCATCAACAGTCGATCTCCCAAAACCATTCGCGAATGGAGTAGGTAATGGGTAAATGTTAGTGGTACCTACAGTACCTCTCACCAAATATCGGAAGAGCTAGTTTTTAAACTAATGATTACAAGTGTGACTTTAGTTTTTGTTGTATGTGCGACAATTTCAGAAATTAAGTTGTTGCCTGACCATGCCATTTGTTAACCTGACCATGCCATCAACATCCAAAGAAAAAGCAGGAAGTTTTCGTGCGAAGCGCAAAGTGGACCCTGAGAAGTACAAACAGGACTTAGTAAAGAAAAGACTTCGGGACAAAAAAAGAAGATACGATTTAAAGAATGAACTTAAATCAAACACAGCTGCTATCACGAAAAAGTTACAAAACTTGCAGCAAGAATAAAATGCTAGACACGTTCTCTGCAGTTTGCAGAAAAGTGTGAACAAGTCATTAAAGCCTGCAGAGACCAGTGTCAGGTGCCATGCAGCTTAGTCAGTATATGAATACCCATGAGTTAGCTGTACATCTCCAGTTTAAAATTGACGATTTATGTTAGTTAAAAGCATTTACTTCCTACAGTTGTGACAATGAACCTGATAAGTTTTACTTACATACTAAACAAAATAGACAAACAGTGTTTTTATCTTGATTACTGAAAACTGAAGAAGACTCAGCACAGTTTTAACATCACCAAGCGTCATCCACCATACTGTACCAGCGTTGCCAAGAACAAGGCTACTAACTAGCCACTCATTTCTAAAAATGTTTCTAGTTAGAAAGCGTTGTGTTTCCAGTGAAATAGCACAGAATCAACCAATGCAAAAGCAGTTTACTTGTTAAAATATTGGACACATTTGTCTTCATTATGAGGTAGAGGTAAATGTTGTAATCCAATGTTTAATCTCAGCACCAAATTCCCAATGTTTGGTGGAATAAGAACGATGCAAGAGTAGATGTTTCACAGCAGCTGCTTCGAGAGAAAGGAACAGTGTATTCAGATTTCTGTTTCTTAGACGTTTCTCGCTTTCAAACAAAGGAACTTGGACTCGGTTCCACATTTATACCTATTTATCATCGTCAAGCTGCTAGTCTCGAGCGGAGTCGAGAGCATCCTGATTGCTTGACGTGACGTGAAATTGACTCTTCACCGTGCAACTAATCCCTGCTCTTAGGTGTGATAAGTCGTGAGAGCACGCCCACTCTGTGACGTAGGAAGTCCTAGAACCTTCGACGCTAGCGACCCCACTGGGCGATGCACGGGCGTTGGAACTTTAGTGGTGGAAACTATACACACTGTCTGGACATTAACGCGGGCTGTGTCCGGTCTACGCGTTTATGACGGCTTGAATTCTGCACGTCTGTAAAAGAATGGCTGACCATTCTTCCTCAAGAACGTAAAACGGGGAATGTAGTGATGTCGAACGCTGGGGACTGGAGCAAAGTCGACGTTCTGACTCGTACGAAAAGTGTTTCATAGGGTTTAGGCGGGGACTCAGGATAGGCTGCTCCATTTCAGGAATGTTGTCGTCCATAAACCGTTGCCTCACAATTGCTGGTGAAAGGGTCCTGTAGCCACCTTTCATTGCCAACTCTCGTAGTGGTCAAGTCGGCAAAGAGGTTTCCGCTACTTGTGAGAAATCCACCTGCGTTAGGTTGGTGGCGGAAATGGCATCCTGGGGTTTTCCGGTCCACGCGGAGCGTGGAAGAGGCTCGAGAAGCGGGAGGCAGCCTGCCGCCGGTACGGGAAGGGTACACAGCTGTGCTCCAGTCGAAGAAGGGTGAGTTGGACTGACCGCGTGGCGCGTTGTCACATAGAGAGGGGAGCTTTTAGCTTTTGGTCTCGAATTTCGTCTTATAAAGATTTACTTGCTGGGTTGCAGCAGGGAATGCAAGGCTTTTGTAGACTTTCAGTTTGATTCCCAATGCAGTCTTGACTTTGATCCGTGAGAGGAACGCAGCACAAAGGAGTTGCATATGTTGAAGTGCCCTCGGTTCAGTGTGAATGTTTATGTGCCTACAACTGTGTGTGTATGCTTCTAATCTTTTCCGGATCTTGGTACTTTTTGTGTATTTGTGAATTTTCTTTGTCTCATGTGATTAAAATTTGGCCACGGTCCATAGAAATTGTCTCCGCGGACCGAGTGGGCACGCGAGTCTGTTATGAAACGTATAGTATTTCACAAACAATTGTACATAGTTAGCATGCAACAGCAGTCTATGGATGCACTACATCAATGTTTTAAGGAATAAATAATTTTACCTTCAATCTTATCTTGTGTACCGATGTTACGTCGCCGTTACCTTCGCCATTTTACATTGTAGTTTTCCTTGTTGGCCCACCTATAGCGTTTCCATGTGCACAGGTGTAGTGATTAGTGTCCCTTTTTTTTATCTGAAACAAATGCTCTAGAATAGATCGTGTTTTCACGAATCTTGCTGCAGGCTGCACTTACGCATGGTGTTCACGCCATCTTTACTTTACTCAATATTTGATTCACGGGAAGAATGACTGGATCATATTAATAACTACATCCCATTCTTTATCAATGACTTTACAATGAATGTTCTTTTGTGAGTTTTTCTTATTAATAAATTAAGTAATTTTCCGACTCAGTGCTACCTCTTCTTTGTCGTGTGGCTAGAGTTGGTGGCGACCCTATCTTTTATATTGATTTCAGTGTCAAATAGCATTTTCTTATTCAAAGTGCGCGTGGCTCTTTTAGCTATCAGGATACATTCAAAGGGCGCTTCATGCTTCTTGCACATAGCGTCCTTTTATTCACGCTACTTACACTGGTTATGACAGGGCGCATTCTCATGCTGAATCAAACGGTCTCGTTCTCCTAACTGTTCCTCTACTGTACGTACTGCACAACGCTGCAAAATGTGTTCGTAACTTTCCGCATTTAGTGTTCCCTTAAGCGCAAAAGGGGGCCACACTACAACCCCACGCCGAAACACCTCCTCTGCACTTCGCTGTTTGCGCTACACGTAACGATGAGTAATTTTCTTCAGGAATTCGACAAATCCACTCCTCCGTCGAACACTATAGCATGATCATCTTCCAAAAGCACTCGTTTCCAGTCACCCACTGTCCAGAGGCGTCGTCCTTTACAACACCTCAAACGTCGCTCAGCATCGACTCCAGAAATGATTGCCTTATGAGGAGCTGATTGACAATTATACCTCATTCTCTTCAACTCTCTGACCACCACCACTGCGTCAACTGGGCTGCCTGTAACAGGGTAGCACTAGTGATTCCTTCCGCTGGCTTCGTGTGATTCTGTGCAACCACCGTACGCAATGCTCCACGGTCCCTGTCCATCACTACGCGAGATTCGCCTCGTCTTAGATTAGCTGTCGTTGTTCTTTCGCGCTTCCGCTTAGTAACCGTTTTCCCAACTGTCGACTTGGCCGGCTTTAGAAGGTTAGACTTTCCCTGATGTATCAGCTACTCGGGTGACATCCAACGATTAGCTCACGTTCAAAGTCACTGAGCTCTCGTGACCCACTCACTTTGCTGTTACTGCTTCTCCACTGACAACACCACACTTGCTGCCTCCTTTTCTAGAGGTGGGTTCGCCTCTCGTGATACCAGATAGTCACCTCCGCGTTACGTAAGGGTGTCCCGATACTTCTGACTGAACCGTGAATCTACTTTCAAAACCTTCTCTTAAGAATTTTACTTTATTTACTAGCGATTCATCAAGAACATTAACACATTTAATCACACTATGTGAGCGTGGAAGCACTTTCCAGTGGGTAAATGATGAAAACAAATTAAATTTCTTTCAACAAATGGAAGTTTTATTCTAAAAGTCCTTTTTTTAAAACAGATTTAAAATTATAATCAGAAAGCACCCTCTAAATACGATTTTTCAGAGGCAAAAAGAACAAATTTTGACAGTATGAGCTTTCGGGCTGAGAACCTTGCCGCTCCCTTTTGACACGGCCGTAGTCACGACCGCTCACAAAAAGACTGACTACACTGGTGCAAATCTGCAACACACCAGATTGCTTTAAACTAAAAAATTTTAACAACTCACACAAGCACATAACTATGCACCCCGTAGGAGATATGGAAATGGTTCAAACACTAACATTTAAAAAAAATTAACTTGTCACAGAAGGTGCAACTTGACTTAAAAAAAAAAAACTCTTACAGTAGAAGGGTGGCACCTTTATATACTAAAACGACCATTTAAATAAAAACCCACGAAATGCAGTCTTACATAAAATACACTCCTGGAAATTGAAATAAGAACACCGTGAATTCATTGTCCCAGGAAGGGGAAACTTTATTGACACATTCCTGGGGTCAGACACATCACATGATCACACTGACAGAACCACAGGCACATAGACACAGGCAACAGAGCATGCACAATGTCGGCACTAGTACACTGTATATCCACCTTTCGCAGCAATGCAGGCTGCTATTCTCCCATGGAGACGATCGTAGAGATGCTGGATGTAGTCCTGTGGAACGGCTTGCCATGCCATTTCCACCTGGCGCCTCAGTTGGACCAGCGTTCGTGCTGGACGTGCAGACCGCGTGAGACGACGCTTCATCCAGTCCTAAACATGCTCAATGGGGGACAGATCCGGAGATCTTGCTGGCCAGGGTAGTTGACTTACACCTTCTAGAGCACGTTGGGTGGCACGGGATACATGCGGACGTGCATTGTCCTGTTGGAACAGCAAGTTCCCTTGCCGGTCTAGGAATGGTAGAACGATGGGTTCGATGACGGTTTGGATGTACCGTGCACTATTCAGTGTCCCCTCGACGATCACCAGTGGTGTACGGCCAGTGTAGGAGATCGCTCCCCACACCATGATGCCGGGTGTTGGCCCTGTGTGCCTCGGTCGTATGCAGTCCTGATTGTGGCGCTCACCTGCACGGCGCCAAACACGCATACGACCATCATTGGCACCAAGGCAGAAGCGACTCTCATCGCTGAAGACGACACGTCTCCATTCGTCCCTCCATTCACGCCTGTCGCGACACCACTGGAGGCGGGCTGCACGATGTTGGGGCGTGAGCGGAAGACGGCCTAACGGTGTGCGGGACCGTAGCCCAGCTTCATGGAGACGGTTGGGAATGGTCCTCGCCGATACCCCAGGAGCAACAGTGTCCCTAATTTGCTGGGAAGTGGCGGTGCGGTCCCCTACGGCACTGCGTAGGATCCTACGGTCTTGGCGTGCATCCGTGCGTCGCTGCGGTCCGGTCCCAGGTCGACGGGCACGTGCACCTTCCGCCGACCACTGGCGACAACATCGATGTACTGTGGAGACCTCACGCCCCACGTGTTGAGCAATACGGCGGTACGTCCACCCGGCCTCCCGCATGCCCACTATACGCCCTCGCTCAAAGTCCGTCAACTGCACATACAGTTCACGTCCACGCTGTCGCGGCATGCTACCAGTGTTAAAGACTGCGATGGAGCTCCGTATGCCACGGCAAACTGGCTGACACTGACGGCGGCGGTGCACAAATGCTGCGCAGCTAGCGCCATTCGACGGCCAACACCGCGGTTCCTGGTGTGTCCACTGTGCCGTGCGTGTGATCATTGCTTGTACAGCCCTCTCGCAGTGTCCGGAGCAAGTATGGTGGGTCGGACACACCGGTGTCAATGTGTTCTTTTTTCCATTTCCAGGAGTGTATACAAACATGCTCTACATTACACACATACCGCCTCTCAAGATCATAGGCAAGATAAAAACATACTTCAGGAATTCGACCGTTACACTTCAAGCAATAAATTCGGTAACAACGAATCCGACAAACATGACAGAGGCAGCTATTAACGTACGGCAGATCGACCGACAGACAGACATACACTAACTGCCTAACAAATGCGGACGGGGAGACAGACGAGCAAGCTGGGGAAGAGAGACTTGCCAAGAAATGAAGTAGAATTTAACAGGTAAATGAAACAACATATCACGAATCTCTTAACTTCTAATAAACTGCGATGTATGGCTAAGACCTGGCGCAGCACCCCCAAAACGCTCTCCCGAACCGTCCGCTGCCAGCCGCTTCAACGGACGCAGGAAGGCGCGCCGATCTCCCGTCTCACGGCGTCGCAACTCGGACCGGCCAGACCGATGTCGTGGGTTGACTCCAGTTGCTCTCATGTCGGCTTTGAAGCCACTACCCCTCGCTATATGGCGCGGCCCACTGGACTCACGTGGCGACCTCACATGCGCCGACGCTCGAGACGGACAAGTCATCTTGTGTCCCAGTGCGCGACCGACCAACCGATCGATCCAACCGCCAATGACCATTGCCTGAACAAATTCTAGCAGACTGGCAGCCTAACACGTACTAGCACTCCGGACGACAGACAGACACTAATGAAAAAATGTCGTGTACGAGGGCCTCCCGTCGGGTAGACCGTTCGTCGGGTGCAAGTTTTCCGATTTGACGCCACTTCGGCGACTTGCACGTCGATGGGGATGAAATGATGATGATTAGGACAACACCCAGTCCCAGAGCGGAGAAAATCTCCGTCCCAGCCGGGAATCGAACCCGGGCCCTTAGGACTGACATTCTGTCGCGCTGGCCACTCAGCTACCGGGGGCGGACGCAGACACTGACTGCCCCCCACTGACCCGGCTGACCAACTCACCAGACTCGCCCTAGCGAGCTCATAGCGCCCCTTAAATGCACGTGAACAGGCTGCCTTTCCCCTTTCCCACCAGAGGTAGACACCAAAGCTGCGATTGTCACAGCGGCGCCACCGCCAGAAACGGAGGGCGACTGCTTCACACTAGGCGCTGTGGCGCGCTCTTCAAAACGGCAAATTTTACCACGGCTCACTGACCAGATAGTTGACATTGACGCTGCTCCTCGATATTTTCTCGGATGGTGTATTTATAAAATTATTTTCCTGTTTCAGGAGTTATTAGTTTAATTCTACACCCGTGATCACTGAGGGGGACATTAGGCATTTTTTTGAATTATTCTCTATATCCACTTCCTGAGTTTTTGTAAAAGACTTTGCCGAAAGAACAACCGTATTTCTTTCATAGTCTGACATTCCGTATTTCTGTGACATTTTCCGCTGAGTCGAAAACTCTGTGAACAGAGGATAAGGAATCTCTCGGCGTATTTCGCTGATGTTATCCCAACAAACTTCCTACTCGTCATCTCCAGGTGAAGGATGCAGCAATTTGTGTTATTCCTCTTAACACTAGGTGACTGAAAAACACCTGTACCTACTTTTGGGTAGGTTTCTTAAAAAAAAAATCGGAGTATCGAATCCCGGTCGATCACGGATCCTTTCAGCGTGCCTTTAACCCAGCCGTTACCTCTCAACGATGTGATGATTTGCCAGTAGCGACTCGTGGTTGCGGTTCCACGTAAAACTGTAGATCCACTTTAACCGGCCGGGTAACTGGGCTGGGTTAGGGACACACAAGTCTCCGAAGTGGCGTCCAACTGGAAGATTTTCACCAGGGTGTGGAGCCACATGAAATTATTATTGCCGGCCGCGGTGGTCTCGCGGTTCTAGGCGCGCAGTCCGGAACCGTGCGACTGCTACGGTCGCAGGTTCGAATCCTGCCTCGGGCATGGATGTGTGTGATGTCCTTAGGTTAGTTAGGTTTAAGTAGTTCTAAGTTCTAGGGGACTGATGACCACAGCAGTTGAGTCCCATAGTGCTCAGAGCCATTTGAACCATTTTTTGAATTATTATTATAAACACATACGCCCAACTATCCTTAATTCATTAATGAAACTTTATGTTCCACACGTCAGTTACACATTGTCAGCCTGAAAGCGTCATCAGCTCAGAAACTCATAATAAGTGCTAAAAATTCCCTCCTCTTGCTTCCAGACACGCATTCGTCTGTCGCACCATGGGCTGCCGCATTATTGCAAGTACTCCCTGATGAGGTCCAAGTGTTTCACAGGCTTCCGTGACACATCGATGAAAATTTTCTGCATCTGAGTTGTATGCTGCATGAACCAACTGTATAAAGTGCTACCAGAGTTAAAAGTCCTAGGAAGTGAAGTCGGAGAATGGTCAGGCCATAAAACTGGTCCTCCTCTACGTATCAGTCTGTCACGGCAGATATCAACCAGTGCATCTCGAAAAGAGAGACTAAAAGGTGATGGAGGCCCGTAATTCCCATTTTTCTTCTTTATTTGCAGGCTCAAATCTTCTAGTAAGTCGCAAGAGGCGTTCTGAAAAAAGCGTATGAATACAGCAGCTTTAAGACGCGCTGGTAGGACTTAATAGACCTGCCACGCTGTCACCATAATTTCAGTTCACACATTAATCTCGAAATGAAATTGATGCTTAGGCTCAAATGTAGCAAGATGATTTACATCGGTCCATATACCTGGAAACCAGTTGAACGTAAACTTTCGTTGAACTTGGTAGTAAGGCTCCGACTCTTCTTGTCCGCCGCTGCCAGCCTTTTTTTTTTTTTGGTCGGTAAAGAAGACTGCTGCTGTAACGGTTAGCAGCTGGCGTCAGTTGCGGAGCGTAGCGGCAGATGGCTCTAGAGGCAACGCTCTGCTCTGCAGTGGAGCAAGGCAAGTAAGTAACCCAGTTCACTGCGACCTCAGGTGTTCGAAAGAGGTTTAAAATCCGAAATCAGAGCTGCCTGAATCAGCCAGCTGTAAATTCTGTATAATTATTTCGGTAGTTTAGTGCAAAAACGGAAATACAGACTATGTTCATTTACTGTAGCAAATGTCACCTCACAGCTCAGTCATTTCGATTTTTTGTATGTCATAATTTATTAGGAAACTTTCGGAGGGAATAATGTTGTGCGCGCTTCATTCAAAAATTAAACCGGGATAACGGGCTGTCATAATATAATTCATTGTGTACGGTTTATCGTGAACTGGACGGTGAAGGTTAATGAGGAGATCTTCATAGCTACGAAATGGGCTGCTGGAACCAAACGTGGCGGCGTCTGTCTTGTGCTTCGTTAATGAGAAGAACGCCGCAAGAAGCGCAAATATACATAAAAAAAATTGGGCAGCTGCGGGTACGTCCCGCCCTTTGAGGATTCCACACAATTTTCATTATGTACGAGGATTGGAACTTTAATGGTGGCAACTATTTATTTACAGTCCGTACAAAATAGATACGTGTTTGAAAGTTTCACTGACCTTCAAAGTAGTCACCAGCATTGTGTACAACCCGTTGCCAGCGATGTGGAAGTCGTAGGATACTCTAAGCAGTGCCAGTTGTGTTGACAGTTAGAAGGGCGCGGTCTATTGCCCGACGAATTTGTAGTACTTCTGAAGCGAATGCCGTGAAGTGTTTCCTTCAGTTTAGAAACCGAGTTGAATTCACAAGGGCTTAAGTCAGGAGAGTGCAGTAGGTGGTATAGCACTTAGCAGCCCAATCAGTCAAACAAATCAGTTGCACCTTGCACTGCACGTGCTTGAGCATTCTCCTGCAAAATGATGGTCAGGTCCTGCAGAAAGTGTCATCACTTCCGTCTCTTAGCTGGTCGTAGGTTGTGTTCCAAAAATGAACAGAACTGCTAAAAATTCGTGGGGCAATAACCGCGCGGCTCGAACTGTCAACACAACTGGCACTGCTAAGAGTATCCTACGACTTCCACATCGCTGGCAACGGATTGTACACATTGCTGGTGACTACTTTGAAGGCCAGTAAAACTTTGAAACACATATCTGTTTTGTACGAGCTGCAAATAAATAGTTACCGTAAAGTTCCAACTCTCGTATATAGACAGTTCATCCATGAAAGAAGTCTAGGATCTCGACGATTTTTGCCTGTTATCTACATTGATGCTGGCAAGATATCGACCCAAAATGACAAAAAGAAACATGTTCTTTGGGTGATATAATTACAAATCAAAGATTTTCTGATTTTTTTCCCCTTTACTTGTTTTCATGATTCTAGGTCAACGGGAAGCACCTTAAAGGTTTTAATGAGGGAGTCTGCGAGTATTAAAATATGTGTCGTAAATAACCGGGTCTTTTGACTGCTTTAACTTCGAAGCTTAACTTTCTTATATCACTAAGGGACCATAGGCCTTAGTATGTAACATAAATTTCAGATTGATACGTCTATCAGTTCCTGAGGAAAACGGATCTTAACAGACAGACAGACTGACAGTCAAGCAACAAATGACTGGCTGGCTGATTAGGGGGAGGGGACCAATCAGCGAGGTCATCGGCCCACCGGAGTAAGGAAGGATGGGGAAGGAAGTCGGCCGTGCCCTTTCTATGAAACCATCCCGGCATTTGCCTGAAGCGATTTAGGGAAATCCAGAAAACCTAAGTCAGGATGGCCGAAAGCGGGTTTGAATCGCCGTTCTGCCGAATGCGACTCCACCGTGTCAACTACTGTGCTACCTCGCTCCGTTAACAAATGACCAGAAACAGCTTTTCTTGTGTAGTCTAATTACAAATTAAAGCTTTTAGGAGTTTTTCACTTTAGTTGTGCTGTGAAACAATGCTTTTTACCAAATTTAATGATTCTAGGGCAACGGGAAGTACTCCACAGGTATTTATGAGTGAATTTGAGAGTATCTATTTAAAATATGTGAGATAAATGGCAGTTTCTTTTGATTAAATTGATTTAGAAGATTGTTTACACCACCAAGAGATAATAGATATTAGTATGTGACATACATTTCAAGTCGATACGTCTACTTTTTCTGAGAACAAGGGTTTCTAAGAGTCGGATGCACAGATAGACAGACAGACAGACAGACGACAAAAAAAGTGATTCTATAAGTGTTGCATTTTTATCAAATTGGGTGCTGAATCCGAAAAAATACTCACACACAAATAGTAGACAGTCTGGTATTGGACGATCGACTGTTAAAAGTGTATTAAATAGAAAATGCACATCACAAAAAAAAGACGGTATAGTTAACAGGAGGAATTGTTGTTGTTGTGGTCTTCAGTCCTGAGACTGGTTTGATGCAGCTCTCCATGCTACTCTATCCTGTGCAAGCTTCTTCATCTCCCAGTACCTACTGCAACCTACATCCTTCTGAATCTGCTTAGTGTATTGATCTCTTGGTCTCCCTCTACGATTTTTACCCTCCACGCTGCCCTCCAATGCTAAATTTGTGATTCCTTGATGCCTCAAAACATGTCCTACCAACCGATCCCTTCTTCTAGTCAAGTTGTGCCACAAACTTCTCTTCTCCCCAATCCTATTCAATACCTCCTCATTAGTTACGTGATCTACCCACCTTATCTTCAGCATTCTTCTGTAGCACCACATTTCGAAAGCTTCTATTCTCTTCTTGTCCAAACTAGTTATCGTCCATGTTTCACTTCCATACATGGCTACACTCCATACAAATACTTTCAGAAACGACTTCCTGACACCTAAATCTATACTCGATGTTAACAAATTTCTCTTCTTCAGAAACGCTTTCCTTGCCATTGCCAGTCTACATTTTATATCCTCTCTACTTCGACCATCATCGGTTATTTTACTCCCTAAATAGCAAAACTCCTTTACTACTTTAAGTGTCTCATTTCCTAATCTAATTCCCTCAGCATCACCCGACTTAATTTGACTACATTCCATTATCCTCGTTTTGCTTTTGTTGATGTTCATCTTATATCCTCCTTTCAAGACACTGTCCATTCCGTTCAACTGCTCTTCCAAGTCCTTTGCTGTCTCTGACAGAATTACAATGTCATCTGCGAACCTCAAAGTTTTTACTTCTTCTCCATGAATTTTAATACCTACTCCGAATTTTTCTTTTGTTTCCTTTACTGCTTGCTCAATATACAGATTGAATAACATCGGGGAGAGGCTACAACCCTGTCTCAATCCTTTCCCAACCACTGCTTCCCTTTCATGCCCCTCGACTCTTATAACTGCCATCTGGTTTCTGTACAAATTGTAAATAGCCTTTCGCTCCCTGTATTTTACCCCTGCCACCTTCAGAATTTGAAAGAGAGTATTCCAGTCAACAATGTCAAAAGCTTTCTCTAAGTCTACAAATGCTAGAAACGTAGGTTTGCCTTTTCTTAATCTTTCTTCCAAGATAAGTCGTAAGGTCAGTACAGGAGGAATTAAGTATGAGGAAATCTTTGTGCAAACGCTGAGCGCATTAAGTTTGATAAATTGATGATATTGCTTCAGAAACAGAATTTTCAGTATTTGTTTTATAAATAGAAACGACATTGTCTCGCTGCAATTAATAACATCCAATTTCCATACTCGTTTCACCTTTTTTTTATTAAAGGCAAATGGTTCAAATGGCTCTGAGCACTATGAGACAACATCTGGGGTCATCAGTCCCCTAGAACTTAGAACTACTTAAACCTAACTAACCTAAGGACATCACACTCATCCATGCCCGAGGCAGGATTCGAACCTGCGACCGTAGCAGTCGCGCGGTTCCGGACTGAAGTGCCTAGAACCGCCCGTCCACCGCGGCCGGCTATTAAAGGCATCAGATGTGGATATTTATGTAATAATACTTAGGTTTTTACACCATAATTCAACAGTATAAGTGGACTATAATGTGCAGGGACAAACCCGTTCAGAAAAATCCACCGATGGTGCGTTTAACATAAGAAGTGAAACGCATTTGCAAAGTGAACATTATTAACAGTAGAAAAGAAACATGAATATTTATATATTTACTGTGGAAAACGGCCGCACCAGCTGACATGATGTTCAGTTTATTGGAACATTATGTTATCATCTAGACGCCGTTCGCCGACAGACGACGTCTGTTTCGCTGTGCAGGCTTCACTGCACTTGCCACTGTTAAGATAAGATCGAATGATGTCACACACACACTGAATCAGTCACATGTTCTAGCAACGCAGATGCATCGCCTAGCCAGAGGGGAAAGTCAGTCAACGCAAACAACTGAATGTGTCTTGGTTGCTCAGACTTCAACATTCAGTCATCAAAAATGTAATGATGCGATGATTGAATCCCAATGGAACTTTCATTTTGTTGTTTAATGTGTTCGACTCCCTTTCTCCTACTATTGAATATGCCTCGCATGCACGGAACGCTGCGTGTTGTAACGTGTTTCGGTTTCCATATTAAGCTGCAGGGTACCTCTACTTCATACTTCCTGTCCTACCATCGCGTCATGGTTAGCAGGGCCCCGTTCACGGATAGCAAGAAGGTGACGGCGTACTGTCTTCCGTAGCACAGGCCCTAGTGGAACTCTGTGCTGTCCACAAAATCAGCTTACACTCAATCCTGCCACAATCTCAAGTGTGCGTGTTACACCTGAAGAACAGAGAGGCTACGGGAAACTTGCAGCTGACCTAGCAGGGTTGTTGTTGTTGTGGTCTTCAGTCTTGAGACTGGTTTGATGCAGCTCTGCATGCTACTCTATCCTGTGCAAGCTTCTTCATCTCCCAGTACCCACTGCAACCTACATCCTTCTGAATCTGCTTAGTGTATTCATCTCTTGGTCTCCCCCTACGATTCTTACCCTCCACGCTGCCCTCCAATACTAAATTGCTGATCCCTTGATGCCTCAGAACATGTCCTACCAACCGATCCCTTCTTCTGGTCAAGTTATGCCACAAACTCCTCTTCTCCCCAATCCTATTCAGTACCTCCTCATTAGTTATGTGATCTACCCATCTAATCTTCAGCATTCTTCTGTAGCACCACATTTCAAAAGCTTCTATTCTCTTCTTGTCCAAACTATTTACCGTCCATGTTTCACTTCCATACATGGCTACACTCCATACAAATACTTTCAGAAATGACTTCCTGACACTTAAATCTATACTCGATGTTAACAAATTTCTCTTCTTCAGAAACACTTTCCTTGCCATTGCCAGTCTACATTTTATATCCTCTCTACTTCGACCATCATCAGTTATTTTGCTCCCCAAATAGCAAAACTCCTTTACTACTTTAAGTGTCTCATTTCCTAATCTAATACCCTCAACATCACCCGACTTAATTCGACTACATTCCATTACCCTTGTTTTGCTTTTGTTGATGTTCATCTTATATCCTCCCTTCAAGACACCATCCATTCCGTTCAACTGCTCTTCCAAGTCCTTTGCTGTCTCTGACAGAATTACAATGTCATCGGCGAACCTCCAAGTTTTTATTTCTTCTCCATGGATTTTAATACCTACTCCAAATTTTTTTTTGTTTCCTTTACTGCTTGCTCAATATACAGATTGAATAACATCGGGGAGAGGCTACAACCCTGTCTTACTCCCTTCCCAATCACTGCTTCCCTTTCATGTCCCTCGACTCTTATAACTGCCATCTGGTTTCTGTACAAATTGTAAATAGCCTTTCGCTCCCTGTATTTTACCCCTGCCACCTTTAGAATTTGAAAGAGAGTATTCCAGTCAACATTGTCAAAAGCTTTCTCTAAGTCTACAAATGCTAGAAACGTAGGTTTGCCTTTCCTTAATCTTTCTTCTAAGATAAGTCGTAAGGTCAGTATTGCCTCACGTGTTCCAGTATTTCTACGGAATCCAAACTGATCTTCCCCGAGGTCGGCTTCTACTAGTTTTTCCATTCGTCTGTAAAGAATTCGTGTTAGTATTTTGCACCTGTGGCTTTTTAAACTGATAGTTCGGTAATTCTCACATCTGTCAACACCTGCTTTCTTTGGGATTGGAATTATTAGCAGGGTACTCCACTAGAACACTGTGCAGCCCCAAAATATGTTGGGGTTACCTTGGGTAGAATCCTCACCTAAAGAAAACACTTTACCACCACGGAACAGGAAGTTACAGTAAGAAACCACCAACTGCGACATGGGCAGAGAAGGGTCGCGCTCTTGACTCCTTGGAGATCTACAAAGCGAAAACAAGCATGAGCCCACTAGGGTGCCTAACGCCTACTTTGCTTTATTTGATAACGTACTACGATAGCCAAATAATGCCTCGCGTATTTATACGTAGCCTTACTTGCTGATTTATGTCGAGAACAGTAGGCATTTGCCTTACTTCCATACATTAATCGCACTAATCCTGTAACTGATTATGTCCTACCTATTCATTGAATGTATCACCAGACTATATCATTTTATTTATCGACTGTTAATATGTTGTTTAAAAGTTTTCTGTGGGAAATATATCACGTTGTATGTAAAGCTCTCTAGTGGTTAAGTTCTTAAGATCGGTGCACGCCTAAATAACATCCCGGTGGCCGACCCAACACAGGGCGCTGATCATTGATCTGTCCTTTTTTTCAACTGTCATATACAGGGTGTTACAAAAAGGTACGGCCAAACTTTCAGGAAACATTCCTCACACACAAATAAAGAAAAGATGTTATGTGGACATGTGCCCGAAAACGCTTAATTCCCATCTTAGAGCTCATTTTAGTTTCGTCAGTATGTACTGTACTTCCTCGATTCACCGCCAGTTGGCCCAATTGAAGGAAGGTAATGTTGACTTCGGTTCTTGTGTTGACATGCGACTCATTGCTCTACAGTACTACCATCAAGCACATCAGTACGTAGCATCAACAGGTTAGTGTTCATCACGAACGTGGTTTTGCAGTCAGTGCAATGTTTACAAATGCGGAGTTGGCAGATGCCCATTTGATGTATGGATTAGCACGGGGCAATAGCCGTGGCGCGGTACGTTTGTATCGAGACAGATTTCCAGAACGAAGGTGTCCCGACAGGAAGACGTTCGAAGCAATTGATTGGCGTCTTAGGGAGCACGGAACATTCCAGCCTATGACTCGCGACTGGGTAAGACCTAGAACGACGAGGACACCTGCAATGGACGAGGCAATTCTTCGTGCAGTTGACGATAACCCTAATGTCAGCGTCAGAGAAGTTGCTGCTGTACAAAGTAACGTTGACCACGTCACTGTATGGAGAGTGCTACGGGAGAACCAGTTGTTTCCGTACCATGTACAGCGTGTGCAGGCACTATCAGCAGCTGATTGGCCCCCACGGGAACACTTCTGCGATTGGTTCATCCAACAATGTGTCAATCCTCATTTCAGCGCAAATGTTCTCTTTACGGATGAGGCTTCATTCCAACGTGATCAAATTGTAAATTTTCATAATCAACATGTGTGGGCTGACGAGAATCCGCACGCAATTGTGCAATGACGTCATCAACACAGATTTTCTGTGAGCGTTTGGGCAGGCATTGTTGGTGATGTCTTGATTGGGCCCCATGTTCTTCCACCTACGCGTTATAATGATTTCATACGGGATACTCTACCTGTGCTGCTAGAACATGTGCCATTACCAGTACGACACAACATGTGGTTGATGCACGATGGAGCTCCTGCACATGACGAAGTGTTCGTACGCTTCTCAACAACAGATTCGGTGACCGATGGATTGGTAGAGGCGGACCAATTCCATGGCGTCCACGCTCTCCTGACCTCAACCCTCTTGACCTTCATTTATGGGGGTATTTGAAAGCTCTTGTCTACGCAACCCCGGTACCAAATGTAGAGACTCTTCGTGCTCGTATTGTGCACGGCTGTGATGCAATACGCCATTCTCCAGGGCTGCATCAGCGCATCAGGGATTCCATGCGACGGAGGGTGGATGCATGTATCCTCGCTAACGGAGGACATTTTGAACATTTCCTGTAACAAAGTGTTTGAAGTCACGCTGGTACGTTCTGTTGCTGTGTGTTTCCATTCCATGATTAATGTGATTTGAAGAGAAGTAATAAAATGAGGTCTAACATGGAAAGTAAGCGTTTCCGGACACATGTCCACATAACATATTTTCTTTCTTTGTGTGTGAGCAATGTTTCCTGAAAGTTTGGCCGTACCTTTTTGTAACACCCTGTAGACATTTCATCTTTCATGGGCAATTTATAGGTTGCTACAGGCAATGTAATACGTGTATTAATTGTTGACAGTAAATTCACCATGAAAAGGATCGGTCCTATTCTATTCATATATTTCCTTTTAATAATTTTATATGGGTAACTGTATTCGTCTTTTAATGTATCACAATTTAGTTTCTATGATAGTTATCAATTTTAAAAGTTTTCTACGTGTATTTTACAGAATGTGTTTTCATCAGATTATGTTTTTTGCGTAAATGATGACTGCATCTAAGCCGACAGTAGCGACATCAAGGGATGATGTAGGCAAACAGATTTCTGGTAGCTACTGTACTTCAGTAGCCAGTTGCAATAATGACTGTGTGGACGATGCGGCCTATTCTACACCTTATTTTAGATCTATATGACGAAGCTATGCTGATTATATTTATATGTTTTGACGATGCCATTATGGCCTTATCACTTTAGGACATGGTGGAAAAAAGGTAGGTTTTACCGTATTTTCTGTACATCTCCCTGGTTGTATGATAATACACTCCTGGAAATTGAAATAAGAACACCGTGAATTCATTGTCCCAGGAAGGGGAAACTTTATTGACACATTCCTGGGGTCAGATACATCACATGATCACACTGACAGAACCACAGGCACATAGACACAGGCAACAGAGCATGCACAATGTCGGCACTTGTACAGTGTATATCCACCTTTCGCAGCAATGCAGGCTGCTATTCTCCCATGGAGACGGTCGTAGAGATGCTGGATGTAGTCCTGTGGAACGGCTTGCCATGCCATTTCCACCTGGCGCCTCAGTTGGACCAGCGTTCGTGCTGGACGTGCAGACTGCGTGAGACGACGCTTCATCCAGTCCCAAACATGCTCAATGGGGGACAGATCCGGAGTTCTTGCTGGCCAGGGTAGTTGACTTACACCTTCTAGAGCACGTCGGGGGCACAGGATACATGCGGACGTGCATTGTCCTGTTGGAACAGCAAGTTCCCTTGCCGGTCTAGGAATGGTAGAACGATGGGTTCGATGACGGTTTGGATGTACCGTGCACTATTCAGTGTCCCCTCGACGATCACCAGTGGTGTACGGCCAGTGTAGGAGATCGCTCCCCACACCATGATGCCGGGTGTTGGCCCTGTGTGCCTCGGTCGTATGCAGTCCTGATTGTGGCGCTCACCTGCACGGCGCCAAACACGCATACGACCATCATTGGCACCAAGGCAGAAGCGACTCTCATCGCTGAAGACGACACGTCTCCATTCGTCCCTCCATTCACGCCTGTCGCGACACCACTGGAGGCGGGCTGCATGATGTTGGGGCGTGAGCGGAAGACGGCCTAACGGTGTGCGGGACCGTAGCCCAGCTTCATGGAGACGGTTGGGAATGGTCCTCGCCGATACCCCAGGAGCAACAGTGTCCCTAATTTGCTGGGAAGTGGCGGTGCGGTCCCCTACGGCACTGCGTAGGATCCTACGGTCTTGGCGTGCATCCGTGCGTCGCTGCGGTCCGGTCCCAGGTCGACGGGCACGTGCACCTTCCGCCGACCACTGGCGACAACATCGATGTACTGTGGAGACCTCACACCCCACGTGTTGAGCAATTCGGCGGTACGTCCACCCGGCCTCCCGCATGCCCACTATACGCCCTCGCTCAAAGTCCGTCAACTGCACATACGGTTCACGTCCACGCTGTCGCGGCATGCTACCAGTGTTAAAGACTGCGATGGAGCTCCGTATGCCATGGCAAACTGGCTGACACTGACGGCGGCGGTGCACAAATGCTGCACAGCTAGCGCCATTCGACGGCCAACACCGCAGTTCCTGGTGTGTCCGCTGTGCCGTGCGTGTGATCATTGCTTGTACAGCCCTCTCGCAGTGTCCGGAGCAAGTATGGTGGGTCTGACACACCGGTGTCAATGTGTTCTTTTTTCCATTTCCAGGAGTGTATATTGTGATACGTATTGCTGTATTATGTTGAAAATCACACTGCTCACTAGGTGTATATATTTGTATATCATAGATCTGAGGATGGTCATTACGAACTGAAACCGGTCATCGTCTAAAGAATTCATATTGTGATCAAAGACTGGAATAAAAGACATTTGACCGTAAGAAACACTACCATCCGCAAAGTGCCAGGAACTACGTAAGACAAACAGCCCTCGGTAATAAGGTGTATAGCCCCAGCTTTATGCTATTCAGCAGAAGGATTTGCGAGCCTGCTGGCAGTGAGCCGCTGAACGTACTAAATAACCTTCAAATGACATTTGGGGTCATATTACAGCTGAACTTCCAACTACCTTCAAGGCCATTCCGGGAAATCTGACATCAGCATCAACGTTTCCTTATCTCCGAGGCCGTTCCGAAAACGCTACCGTGCTCATGCAACTGAACAGTCACATTTCGCTGAAACCAGCATAAGCGCTTCCTTATCATTCCGGGAAGCACATCCGGCCACACGCACCCTGTCCCCCGGCCTCCAACGACGCAGCGCAGCTCTAGAAAGGCCGGGCCTGCAATGAACCGACCACTCCGCGCCGTGCCTGTCCATTTTAACACGCTTTACACTATTTGTTTAGCATTTATAGCAATGGACGGCATTGATACGATGGGGTGCTCGCAGATAATGTTTTCAGTTAGACGTAGGCATTACCTTAGGCGTCTTGTACCTGCAAAGTTTGCGAAATCCTACATATAACGCAGTTTTGTTTTGCGCTAATTTTCGATAGAGGTGTTGCATATATTATGAAAAGAATTCATTTTAATAAGCAAGACAAACGATTTAGATGCTGAAATATTTATTTTTGCAAATTCATTGTGCCTCCAAAGTGTGAAATGTCTTACAACAAATGGTGAGCAGTTTTATTTATTTGTGAGAATCGAATCTGACATTGTCTTTGGAAATGTCTCACTGTTACCGTCTTTGGTAGTTCTTATCGTGAGTGTGTGTTTATAAACAGTCTATGTCGTTCTGCAGTTTAAGTGCAGTTTATTCCCTCCTAAAATCGAACACCGAACCGGCACGTGGTCGGATGCAATTCCCAGAAAGACCTTGGAGAGAAGGAAGGGCTGACGCCTATGTCAGCGAAATATAATATGCTTAAGTGCATGAGCGTGCTGCAATTCCCGTAAAGATAAGGAAGTGCTGATGATGACGTCAGGATTCCCGAAATGGCCATGAAGGCAGTTGAAAGCTCAGCTGTAATATGACCCCAAAACTCATTTGAAGGTTATTTCGTATCCACAGTGACTCACTACTCTTGCTATGGAAAAGTCATGTTGTGCTAAGCGGGTCAACGTAGACTAAAACGAATGACGCTGTATCGTAACAGGATAACACCAGAAGACAAGTTGTACTGCCTTGCTGGTACATCGTCATCGGACTTAAGACGTAAAGTGACGGCCATACAGGAGGAAACAAACGCATTTGTTGTTGTTGCGGTCTTCAGTCCTGAGACTGGTTTGATGCAGCTCCACATGCTACTCTATCCTGTGCAAGCTTCTTCATCTCGCAGTACCTACTGCAACCTACATCCTTCTGTTCTGTTTAGTGTATTCATCTCTTGGTCTCCCTCTACGATTTTTACCCTCCACGCTGCCCTTCAATGCTAAATTTGTGATCCCTTGATGCCTCAGAAGATGTCCTACTAACCGGTCCCTTCTTTTTGTCAAGTTGTGCCACAAACTCCTCTCAATTCTATTCAATACTTCATCATTCTTCTGTAGCACCACATTTCGAAAGCTTCTATTCTCTTCTTGTCCAAACTATTTATCGTTCATGTTTTACTTTCATACATGGCTACACTCCATACAAATACTTTCAGAAACGACTTCCTGACACTTAAATCTATACTAGATGTTAACAAATTTCTCTTCTTAAGAAACGCTTTCCTTGCCATTGCCAGTCTACATTTTATATCTTCTCCACTTCGACCATCATCAGTTATTTTGCTTCCCAAATAGCATTAACTCCTTTACTACTTTAAGTGTCTCATTTCCTAATCTAATTCCTTCAGGATCACCCGACTTAATAAGACTACATTCCATTATCATCGTTTTGCTTTTGTTGATGTTCATCTTATATCGTCCTTTCAAGACACTGTCCATTCCGTTCAACTGCTCTTCCAAGTCCTTTGCTGTCTCTGATGGAATTACAATGTCATCGGCGAACCTCAAATGGTTCAAATGGCTCTGAGCACTATGCGACTCAACTGCTGAGGTCATCAGTCGCCTAGAACCTAGAACTAATTAAACCTAACTAACCTAAGGACATCACACACATCCACGCCCGAGGCAGGATTCGAACCTGCGACCGTAGCGGTCACGCGGTTCCAGACTGAAGCGCCTTTAACCGCACGGCCACACCGGCCGGCACGAACCTCAAAGTTTTTATTTCTTCTCCATGGATTTTAATACCTTCTCCGAATTTTTCTTTTGTTTCCTTTACTGCTTGCTCAATATACAAATTGAATAACATCCGGGAGAGGCTACAACCCTGTCTCACCCCCTTCCCAACCACTGCTTCCCTTTCATGCCCCTCGACTCTTATAACTGCTATCTGGTTTCTGTACAAATTGTAAATAGCCTTTCGCTCCCTGTATTTTACCCCTGCCACCTTTAGAATTTGAAAGAGAGTATTCCAGTCAACATTGTCAAAAGCTTTCTCTAAGTCTATAAATGGTAGAAACGTAGGTTTGCCTTTCCTTAATCTTTCTTCTAAGATAAGTCGTAAGGTCAGTTTTGCCTCACGTGTTCCAACATTTCTACGGAATCCAAACTGATCTTCCCCGAGGTCGGCTTCTACCAGTTTTTCCATTCGTCTCTAAAGAATACAAACGCATTAACCTCGACGTTAAATCCGATGTATACTCGCCCGCCAACATATCAGCTGTTTGAGTCTAGGAAATGCCTTCTGTGTATTACACAGTTTCACAGGTACACCGCAACGCACAAGACTGCATCTGTGGAAAGAAAGAAAGTAAGAATGAGCACCTCATGTCTGGCAAACACCCACAGACGAACTGCCCCCGGGCTCCATCGAGGGGTGGCCGAGCTGCAAGTCTCTCAACAGAATGCCTTTTGAAGCTGGAAAAAAAAAAAAAAAGTTCAAATGACTCTAAGCAAGCACTATGGAACTTAACAACTGAGGTCATCAGTCCCCTAGACTTGGAACTGCTTAAACCTAACTAACCAAAGGACATCGCAGACATCCATGCCCGAGGCAGGATTCCAACCTGCGAGCGTAGCAGCAGCGCGGTTCCGGACTCAAGCGCCTAGAACCTCTCGGCCACAACGGCCGGCTCTGAAGTTGCAAAGTCTAAAGAAAACACCTGGTTGTGGAGCCTCCTGGACGAAAGACCCCTCCATCTCCAAGAATAAATAACTTATTGGAGAAATGCAATTATTACTTCCACTGGTGCGCCTAACGACCTTGAAAATTTTCCACTCGACACTGATTTCAATCCATTTAGATTATTTTTCAAGTCGGCATTTTGTCGTACCCACGCCCACGCCTAAGAGTGCTATGCCTGTCTCAATCTAATTGTTTCCCATGACAGTAACTGACATGTGTATCAAGTGAGGGTGGGATTTTTCTGTGGGTATCACACTTATGCTTTACATGTTGCTTCCTTTCCCTCCTCAGCCCCCACTCATACCCTCTGGGTCAGGACTGTCACCAACAAGAAAACAAGAGTGCTGTGGATTTGCACATCGGCTCTAGGTGTTTTTGAGGTTTCAGACACCTAGGGGTTGAAATCTTTCTATTTCGATTATATTTATAAATAAATAAATCTTCTGCTACCAGTCACGATTTTTCTTTATTTTACTTTTCGCACGACGCGTTTCGAGAATTAATTCCCATTTTCAAGTGCGTTTTTTGTGTGTATTAAGCCATTTCTTTTGATGTTGTCAGAGTGTGTGTGTGTGTCTGCTTCATTTCGTTGACTATTACTGCAATACATAAGAAACACGCGATTTTTTAGTTAGGTATCAATTGTTTTTGTGAACTTAGTAGCGAAATTTAGAAGAATTTGTACTTGCAGTTTTCTAATGGTCCATTTGTGCAGAGTCTCACACACACTAAACATCAGACACAACTTGTACGCTTTACCCATCGAAAATATCTTATATAAACAAAACAGTTACAAAGATCTTCTTACAGTTAGTCCACAGAGATAACATTATAGGTCTTCCACAGATTATGATATACTTTTGTACAGAGGTTATTTATCTTAACAATTTGACTCATAAATTACTTATATTGATTTTACAATTGTGCTTATTTCTATGTTTTACTGTTTTTATTTAAGTATATTATCGAAACATCTGAAGAAATTGACTGATTCACTTTCAAGTTTTTCATTTAATATTTTGTCTTCATATTTTCTGTAATGTGAATATATCTCCAATTCTTCAAGCAAATCCATTTTATATCCTTTATTTAGTGGGTGGAGTACTTTGACATTTTGCTCTATTTTTCCAAATGGGTGTCCTGTATTATGTATGTGTGTTGCTATTGCTGATGTAGTGTGTTTGTTGTGGTGTATGGTCTAATGTGCTCTGTGTACCTGGTGTTGAAATTTCGGCGTGTTTGTCCTAGGTAGAACTTGGAGCATTCTTGGCATGTTACCTTGTATATTCCAGAGTCGGAATATGGATCATGATTATACTTTATATTATGTATTTGTTTTTGCTATTGTTTCTACAGTCGGAGGCTTTCAAAAACAATTTATAATGGATCAAATCAGAATATATTTACATAGCACTCCCTTCATGCCACCAACTGATCTGTGAAGGTGCTAGTGGTGGCTTGCCCAACAGTAGTCCTGGTTATTTCTTTCGTGTCATCATTGCCACTGTGGAGTCTTGTACCGTGGGAATCAAGAAGAGGATGTTGTTTGGTGGCCGGTATCGTCTTTCTAAAACACAACTCCACACATACATATTAACATGGGGTTCTTTATTCATTAGAACAAGAAGCTACTTATCTTAAGCTAGTCTACGTGCAGAGATACAACCTCTTCCGTAATAGTCCATGTTAGCCTCACTGCTAGTGAAGGACAGGACCCGCTATAAACACTACACTCTTATAGCCGGTAATGTAAACTGACAGATGCCAACTAGACTTGTGACTGGCTCTGTGACATCGACTGACTGTGACAGCGACTTGGCTGACTGAATGACTGACTGCGCCCTCCGGTCCGCGGCGGCCATCTAAATACTGGCGGTCAAGAGGGCGTTGGCAGCACGTTGCTTGCGAGTCTGTCTTTGGCCTCTCTCCTGATAAGAGCGCTTGATTCAGCACCTATTATAGATCTGTTCGCAACCTTTCTGCCGACCGGTGTGCTGGTGACAGCTTACGCCAGGACATTTTCATATAGTAAATCATTTGTGTACAATCTTTACAAACTTTGGTTGAAAGTGCCAGGCGTTCCAGTGCTATAACAAAAGAAGTGAGGCATCCAGAAGGGGAGGAGGAAAATAAATGAAACTTCGCGAAGTTCAGAGGATATGTGATGTTATTTCAGTTGTTGTTGTTGTGGTCTTCAGTCCTGAGACTGGTTTGATGCAGCTCTCCATGCTACTCTATCCTGTGCAAGCTTCTTCATCTCCCAGTACCTACTGCAACCTACATCCTTCTGAATCTGCTTAGTGTATTGATCTCTTGGTCTCCCTCTACGATTTTTACCCTCCACGCTGCCCTCCAATGCTAAATTTGTGATCCCTTGATGCCTCAAAACATGTCCTACCAACCGATCCCTTCTTCTAGTCAAGTTGTGCCACAAACTTCTCTTCTCCCCAATCCTATTCAATACCTCCTCATTAGTTACGTGATCTACCCACCTTATCTTCAGCATTCTTCTGTAGCACCACATTTCGAAAGCTTCTATTCTCTTCTTGTTCAAACTGGTTATCGTCCATGTTTAACTTCCATACATGGCTACACTCCATACAAATACTTTCAGAAACGACTTCCTGACACTTAAATCTATACTCGATGTTAACAAATTTCTCTTCTTCAGAAACGCTTTCCTTGCCATTGCCAGTCTACATTTTATATCCTCTCTACTTCGACCATCATCAGTTATTTTACTCCCTAAATAGCAAAACTCCTTTACTACTTTAAGTGTCTCATTTCCTAATCTAATCCCCTCAGCATCACCCGATTTAATTTGACTACATTCCATTATCATTACATGGGGTATCAAACAATATTTGTGATTGAGTTAAAGAATTCTTGGTAGCCGAGACACAGCATGTTATCTTGTACGGAGTATCGTAGCTAGGAATAGAAGCAACTTCAGGTCTCATGTTATTTCAGTATCGAATCAAATTTGACTTGTCAGCGAGAGCCCACTTATCAGTACGACGCCGCACCCTGTCTGGCCTGCAGAGACTGGTTTGGTTTGGACGGCTGTCACAAAAGCTTTGTATCCTCTCCTGAGAAAAACTCGCACACACTTGTTGTAACTGGTATCTGATATCCTGGACGCTGGCTCTTGGACGGAGTTGACGTTGTAGCTGGTCCCAGACACATTCACCAGAGACAGATTTTGTAATATATGAGGACCTAGGACGGTAATGACATACCGCTGAGGCATCACAGTTCCTCATTCGCTAGCAGACGTGAACCGAGGCCAGGACCAATGGCTCCCCGCACCATGAAACAGCATCACTGTGCCTCTCCAGAACACTGGAACCATGGGACCGCCATACGGGGTAGCACAGAACCACCGTTCATCACAGAACACAGAGGGACCCTGTTCATCAGCAGTCGTTGCTTCCCGGTCACGGCTGTTTGCGATGCGGTGTTAACGTCGCGGGACAGTAATTGTCCTATTCCGTCCACGGCTAGCCTCCATCCATGGTGCTGAGTGACAAAATGTTGCAGGGAGCCCATTACTGGTTCTCGAATGACAGCTGCAGATATGAAGTGGCTGGTGCACAATACGCCGATCCTCCCTTGTAGTGATCGGATAGTCGGCCGGAACCTTATCGATGAGAACGCCCGCCCGCCCTTACTTTCCCATTCGGTCCAACATCAGGCCACCGTCACATCCGAATTGTCCACAAATATAGATGCTGCGCTATCAGACTAATTGGTCGAATCGAAAAACCCACTTTTCAGTTGCTAATAAGTCTGTCTCATTCGCATACGTAGCATATCTCTGTCATCCATGTTGATCATTCAATATGTAAGTAGGCTGTTTATGTTTTCTTATTGGCAACGTTACGTAGCGCTCTGTATGAAAATCACTGGCTGTGCTGTGTGCAGTGTGGCTAGTTTGCATTGTTGTGTGCCATTGTAGTGTTGGGCAGCGGCAGCTGGATGTGAACAGCGCGTAGCGTTGCGCAGTTGGAGGTGAGCCGCCAGCAGTGATGGATGTGGGGAGAGAGATGGCGGAGTTTTGAAATTTGTAAGACTGTCATGAACTGCTATATATAATATGACTATTAAGGTAAATACAGTGTTTGTTCTCTATTAAAATCTTTCATTTGCTAACTATGCCTATCAGTAGTTAGTGCCTTCCTTAGTTTGAATCTTTTATTTAGCTGGCAGTAGTGGCGCTCGCTGTATTGCAGTAGTTCGAGTAACGAAGATTTTTGTGAGGTAAGTGATTTGTGAAACGTATAGGTTAATATTAGACAGGGCCATTCTTTTGTAGGGATTATTGAAAGTCAGATTGCGTTGCGCTAAAAAATATTGTGTGTCAGTTAAAGCACAGTCTTGTATAATTCTTCAAAAAGGGGACGTTTCAAATATCTGAGGCTGTTCAAGTGGTTTGTGTATCCTACCTCGTAACAAACACTAGACACGAACAACACTAAAGCACTCTGCTGGCCGTTCCACCTTTCCCTGACAATCAGAACCAAAAGAATAGTCTTGTTTGCACAAGACAGGTTAATTTAACCTTCACATGTGACGCGTTTGGCCTATTCTAGATATCATCAGACAGTCGACAAAAACTTCTTGCTGATCGCAACCGAGGCGTCCAAAGTAATTAAGAGTCTCATACAACTGCGAGGTAAGAGCCAGACAGCCACTGTCAATGCTTCATTATGTCACCAATAACATTCTTCTTATTCGTAACCGAGGCGTCGAACGTAATTAGACTCACGAACAATTGGGAGGTAACAACTAATTAGTTGCTGTTATTTCTCAGTTCTTTGGAACTCTTAAATCACGTTTGACTCCTCAGTTACGAGTAGGAAGAATTTTAGCGGTGATATAATGGAGCGTTGACATTGTGTACGTAGGCTGTTTAGGTTTTTATGTTGGTAAAACCACGTAGCGCTCTGTATGAAAATCACTAGCTGTGCTGTGCGCAGTCTGTGGCTGGTTGGCATTGTTGGAATTTGCTATTGTAGTGTTGGGCAGTTGGCTGTTAACAGCGCGTAGCGTTGCGCAGTTGGAGGTGAGCCGCCAGCAGTGGTGGATGTAGGGAGAGAGATGGCGGAGTTTTGAGAGCGGATGATCTGGACGTTTGTCCATCAGAGACAGTAAATTTGTAAGACTGGTTGAGGGGCGTTTAGAAAGTAAGCTCCGATCGGTCGCGAAATGGAAACGACTATGAAAATCCGATAAAGCTTTGCACAGATGTGTTGGGTAGTGTCTCTAGTATAACCCCAGTTAGCATCACGTCGCTCTTCTCATTTCTGAGCTCGCAGTGAGTGCGTAAAGATGTCTAGAAAATAGTGTCTGCCGCCAAGTACGAGGGCCTGGTGACAAATTTCGCCTGAAGCTATGCAGCTAACATTACATAACTGTCGTGCTGTTTCTTCTTCAAGACAATTCTCAGCCGCATTCTGCAGGGGCAATGAAGATGCTCCTGCATCGTTTTCAAATAGAAATGTGAGATTACCCACAATACAGTCCGCAATTGTCTCCCCCTGAGTTTCATCTCTGGTCACATGAACCGCTGTCTTTGAAGACAACATTTTGACACAGACAACGAGGTGTAGGCCAGCGTGGAGAATTGGCGGAAAGCACTGGCGGCTGCCTTCTATGATGAGGCTATTGAAAAGTTGGTACAACGCTATGACAAAAGTCTAAGTCAGAACGGCGACTACGTAGAGAAGTAGCTGAAAGGTGTAGCTAATTGTTACACGTAAAACATTTCTGATGTTCACTGTGGTTTCAATTTGGCAATCAATCGGAGCTTACTTTCTGAACAGGCCTCGTATATATATATATATATATATATATATATATATATATATATATATATATATATAAAATGACTTTTGAACACTATTAAGGTAAATACATTGTTTGTTCTTGATCAAAATGTTTCATTTGCTAACTATGCCTATCAGTAGTTAGTGCCTTCCGTAATTAGAATCTTTTATTTAGCTGGCAGTAGTGGCGCTCGCTGTATTGCAGTAGTTCGAGTAACGAAGATTTTTGTGAGGTAAGTGATTCATGAAAGGTGTAGATTATTGTTAGTCAGGGCCATTCTTTTGTAGGGATTTTTGAAAGTCAGATTGCATTGCGCTAAAAATATTGTGTGTCAGGTTAGTGTTGATCAAAATAAGTAAAGAGAATAATGTCTGAGTACGTTCAGTTTTGCTCAGCTGTTTGAAAATCAAATAACGTAAAAGGTTTATCAGCACAGTCATTTATAATTTTTCTAAGGGGACGTTTCAATTGGCTATCTGGCTCTTACCTGCCAATTCTTTGGGAATCTCAATGACGTTCGACGCCTAGGTTACAATTAGCAAGAAGTTTTTATCAACTGTCTGGTGATGCCTGGAACAGGCGAAACGCGTCGCATGTCGAGATTAAGTAATCCTGTCTTGTGCAACTAAGACTGTTTCTTCAGTTCTAAAGATCTATTACGGTTGCCGCACCAGTGCCGCTTGGTAGTCAAGGAGTGGAGTGACTTTAATTGTCCCCGACAATTGTAACTCTAACTATTTACATGCCACCCACCAACGGTGTGTGCATGTGCGTAGTTACGTTCACATGAGACATGTCTTTTGGGTGCTTCATTTTCTTTGTCTGGAGGTGTACATCAATTTTTACGAATAAATATAGACCATTGCTTAAGTTCTAGGAGCTCTCCCTAAAAGAGACAGCAACATCTGCTCACCAGCAAGAGTTGGAGTGAACTCTGCATTCAGTGTATCAGCACTCAGAGAAAAGTTTCTTAGGACATTAAATGCTGCTGTCGTAGCCGACCGAACGTGGTGACACTCTGATCGCCTTAGGAAGGACTGTGATAAAAGTCCTGTCCAGCTATCCAGATTTAGATTTTTAATCGTTTTCCTGAATAGCTTAAGGCACATTTCAGTTTCTTTCTTTTTTTTTTAATTTAGAAAACGTATACTTCTGCTATCTTTTCCATTCCAGCTTGTACTTTGTCACCAACGACAAGTACGTCGAAGGGCTGCCAAACGGTAATCTTTCTTCTCTTCTACTGTATCGAAAATAGGGCCTGCGCGGTAAGGAGCAAAGTGGGACGAATAAAGTAGGTGTGCGCAGACGTCTGGACAGACAGTGAGTGGTCTTGTCCTTGAAATATCAGGGGGACCGGGGGGTAATGTCGTTCCTGGGTATGTCGATATTCATTTGTCATTTATTAGCTCATCACATACTTCAAAATCGTGTCAAATGCGTTTAAAGGTTAGAGTGACTTGTTTACGCTTAAATACTTTGCTTTCTTTTTGCAATTTACTGTGAAATGTCCAATCAAATACCAGAAGACGTATGATTTTTGAGTTTTACAACGGTAGTAATGCAACAGTTGTAACGAGAAATATTTTCGGTGTTTATCCAAGTGCATTACACTTTCATAAATGCCAAAGATGGTTTTCTAATTTCAAATTCGGTATTTTTTATACATCCGACTCGTATCGATTAGGAAAACCAATAACTTTAGGCACTGACATTGAGGGCGAAAGTGCAAGACAATCCCTGACGAACAATCGAGGAACCATCCAACACTCTTCATCAACCTTGTTCGACCATCCAAGAACAATTGCAGCAGGTTGGTGAAGACAAAACGAAGCTGACGATCCACCATATGCAACTTGTTGCTTCAGCGGCACAATACAGATGCATTTTGTGATTGCTTTATCACTGCAAATGACAAATGGGCCCCCTTTGATAATCAGAAACGCAAAATGCTCTCCGAACGAATCCCTAATAAGCACAGCTAAGACGGGTTTGTGTATTTAGTGGAGTAATCGCGAGATCGTTCATTTCGAAGAGTTGAGACATGAGCAAACTGTGACTGCACGTCTTTATGTGAACACCTGGGTCGAGTAAATGAATATTTAGTTGGAAAGTGCCGTGCCATTACTGATCAAGGAAGAATATTTCAAGAGGCTGAAAAAAACTGACATTGGCTTTGCACACCTTGTGAAACTACTACGAAGAAAATTACCTGCGAATAAACCATAAAAAAGCGCAACTATGTGCATTCACCTTCGTAATAGACAAGCCTCAAGACAGTTTAAAATAGAATTAAGAGGGGTTGGACTGCAACACTGCACTAATGCAAAATAAATCCACCAAATTAGCCGAGAGCGCTAATGCGCTGCTTCCTGGACTCGGGTAGGCGCGCTGTCCCCAGATCGAATCCGCCCGGCGGCTTAACGACGGAGGTCAGTGTGCCGGCCAGCCTGTATGTGGTTTTTAGGCGGTTTTCCACATCCCACTAGGTGAATACCGGGCTGGTCCCCACGTCCCGCCTCGGTTACACGGCTCGCAGACATCTGACCACATTCGCACTATTCCATGGATTACAGTAGACACAGACCATTGGGGTACACTAATTCCGCCCCGGCGGGGGGGGGGGGGGCGGTAGGGGGTACGGGGTGGCGGCAGGAAGGGCATCCGGCCACCCCTTCAATTAACCTTGCCAAATCCGATTAACCATGCCGACTCTGCGTCATTGAAAAAGGCACAAGCAAAAGGAAGAAAGAAAGATTGCACTAATACAAAATACTTGGGAGTCATTTAAAAAACACTGCACTGATCTAAAAGGAAACAGATATTCAAGAAACAATACTATACGTAAACTTCCTGGTTGAACATGGAGAGCGCAACCTTAAATTCTTCTATCATCAGCAGTGGGAGTCTGTTTTTCAACTAGATCATATGTGACACTAGTACAGTAGGGGTGTAGCTACTTCAAACAGGTACACGTCTCCTTAAATGAGACTGTCAAGATTGTCAGACTGTCATCGGATACCTGAGGCCTACACCTGTCCACACAATTTACCAACCTACGGCCATAACACCAACAAATACCAGAGCCAGAGAAATAGGAAAAAGCAGCAAATCGATCCACGGACTTAATATACAGGGCAAGGGAAATAAAAGTGGCCTGGAGAACAGAGATCCAGGGTACAAAGGAACAAAGCAGAGGAAAGGAAATACAGTACTAAGCTGACAATATCAGATGTTGAAAGTGACCACTTTTGGGCCGTGGCCAGCCACTTTGTGGAGGTGGATGAAGCTGGACTGCTGTAATCTGACCCGAAATGTTATGCTGCAGTTCTTGAAGACTGTGAGGCTTGTTGCGATACGCCTTAGACATGAGGGCTCGCCACACAAAGTAGTCGCACGCTGACAGATCGAGTGACTTGCGTGGGCAGCTAGGGCCGTTACTAGACTGAGCTCCGTTAACATCGCTGTCGGCCGTGGAGATTATCTAAATGTGCTCCAATGTCCGGCCGGCTGTATGGGCAGTTGCCCCATCCTGTTGGGAGTAACTGTAGGTCTTTTCCTTCTCCGTTAATGCCGCCGCAAATTCACGTCGAATCGTATCCTCTCGTTCAGGCAACTTTTATTTTCCCCACCCTGTATAACCACCAAGCAGTTCCAACTCGTTTTAAGACAAGGAAGAGTACTTACTAACTTTACCGCTAGAAGGCCGATCTTAGACCCGACGCCTCTCTTATGGTTGAACTCTATGGAAAATATAGACCTGCATTCCAAAACAGAAATCACATAGCCGCGAGGGATTAGCCGAGCGGTCTAAGGCTCTGCAGTCATGGGCTGGACTGTGCGGCTGGTCCCGGCGGAGGTTCGAGTCCTCCTCGGACATGGATGTGTGTGTTTGTGGTGTAGTGTGTAAGCTTAGGGACTGATGACCTTAGTAGTTAAGTCCCATAAGATTTCACTCACATATTTTAGAAATCACGTAAGTGCTGCAACTACAGTATAACACATGAAGAGCACCGAATTGATTAAGAACATGAGTCGCAAAATGCGAAGTAAACGTGGATAAGTGGGTCTACTCTGAAGATGATCAGTGTGAATGTTGAGACAAACAGACGATTGAACACTTCCTCATGTGCCCACGGATGGCGTTCGTTTAGACAGCGGAAGGTCTTTTTTGTGCTGTGACAAGGTGATTAAAGTTGCAATGTTTGGGACGAAAAGAGTTTAGATGTTCTCGCCTGCACACGGAAAGTAAAGTAAGTAGCCGGCCAGTGTGGCCGAGCGGTTCTAGGCGCGTCAGTCTGGAACCGCGCGACAGCTACGGTCGCAGGTTACAATCCTGCCTCGGGCATGGATGTGTGTGATGTCCTTAGGTTAGTTAGGTTTAAGTAGTTCTAAGTTCTAGGGGACTGATGACCTCAGCAGTTAACTCCCATAGTGCTCAGAGCCAATTGAACTTTTTTTTTTTTTTTAAGTAAGTAAATACTGAAAAGCGCCCAGCGACTGCAATCAGGAAAGTCGTTATTCTGCAACGCGATAATGCCAGACCGCACTGCGCAAGACGAACCCTGGGAAACATTAATCAGTTTAGGTCGGAGCTACTGCCTAACCCACCACATTCGCCTAATGTAGCGCCGTCGGATTTGCATTTATTCCGATCACTACTTTGTCTAAGTGGCGAAATATTTGAAAATCTGGATGGTGTCCAAAATGCCATCTCCTGATACCTTCTTCAAAAACGAACTGATTTTTATCGATCAGGCATTGAAAATTTGGACACCACGTGAGGATAGGTTTTTGATAACACAGGTGATTACGTTATTCATAAAAATAAAAACTTGTTAACAATTTATCTGAATTTAATGAAAAAACGACCTTACTTTCCGCTCGCTCTAATATTCGGTGAGGCAAGCTTCCTGCAGCAGGCTGTAGGTCGATACAGTTGCGGGCAGCGTGCGCGCCTTGCTACAGTCAGCTGGCTGTGTGGGGGGTGGGGGTGGGGGTGGGGGTGGGTGATGTCAGCCCGTTACTCGCGCCTCGCTGACGCCCTGAGTCAGCGCACTCACTCACGCACACTCTCGTTCCTCTGGCTTATCTTACGAACGCGACGCCTCTAAATATAGCTTAAAACAGTCTTCCGGGAGTCCTCTACACTGCTTCTCAAATCAAGTGATAGAGTAGATAAAGGACCGGTCGTAAATGATATATGGAATGCTAGTTCACAGTCTCCCCCATCTACAGTAAAGTCAAGTGTCCGACTCGTTAATTATTAATACTGGAAATACTGAGAAGTACCGGAGGTGACGACAGCAAACAACTTCCTATCAACAACGCAAGACAGGATAAAGTGTTTCTGACATGCCCTTTGTGACGTGTGTCTCTTACTTTAAGAGGGGACTTCAAAAACTAGATTACACCTTTGCATTTGGTTCATCTATGGCCAGAGTGTTACTGTGAATCTGTGTGCAATTCAGGCGTTTTGCTCACATGAAGTGCACTGTCACGCGTCCTCCATCTTTGGAGTACGTTACCAGTTGATGCCAAATGCAACGCAGGACAATATCTGCGAGAAACCGGGGACTTGTACTCGCTTCTTTCAATGCGGCACTTGTTGTGCAATGGTCAGTAGCGTGGGACCGATTTTCTTAAATTCGTACGTGCACCCCTAGGCTTCTGGGAACAAGCTGCTGTAGTTGTGAGTAACGTGTTTACGCGAGGTTCTGATTAAGTCGACGAAAAAAATCACCAAATACGAATCATTATATAGGACTGGATTCATATCCTTCGAAGGGCAGTACATTAAGTATTGACTATTCTGGCGTTAACTATTAGACTGAATTTTCTCATTTTGAGAGAACTGAAGGGCGATCTGTTTAAGTATTAAAAACAATTCAGCAGCCAAGATTGGATAATTTTTTTTTCAGACAACCGGTTTCAACAGACTATGCCGTCTTCTTCACAACAAAATATTTTGTTGTAAAACATGTTCATTTTACGCTGAACTGACGCACAGGACGTCAGGTGGATAAAAACAGCCCATTATGAAAGGTTTGTCATAGGTCAAAATGGTTCAAATGGCTTTGACCACTATGAGACTTAACTTCTGAGGTCATCAGTCCCCTAGAACTTAGAACTACTTAAACCTAACTAACCTAAGGACATCACACACATCCATGCCTGAGGCAGGATTCGAACCTGCGACCGTAGCGGCCGTGCGGTTCCAGACTGTAGCGCCTAGAACCAGTCGGCCATATCGCTAAAATATTTAAAAACATAAAGCAGTTTGTGCAACAGGCTGTGTCCATACACGTATTGCTCACAGTTACTTGTTGCATCATACAACGGCGGTGCAGTATAGCACAACTGCTTACAAATGCAGGACATATTCTATACCCACTGCTTAGACCATCTCCAGCATATGTAAGCAGTTGAGTTATTGTGTACCGTGGTTATAGTCTGTTGAAACCTGTTGTCTTAAATTAAAAACAAAATATTTCATGCCGACGGCTATTGAATGGTTGTTAACTTTCACACTGCGCGCTACAAGAGAAATGGATGAATGGAGATGTTTTTCTTTTGGATTAGACCTGCGGAATAGATGTTTCGCATTTATTCTGTCGCCAAAAAATGTCGTTTCCTCTGTTATGAACTGCTTCTTCTCAATAGGATGACAGTGAATAAACACCTGGAACGGCAGGTGGCTAGCTGATAGTGGCGCAAAAGGGTTCTCAATTGGGAATGTTATGGAAGAGCACTTCCTATTCTTGCACTTGCCTTACAGACAATGGAAGCCACTCGAAAACCTTTGTGAGAACTGGGGGATGGGAACCGTCTCTGATTTAATTGTGGGACAATATATTCCAGCGGAAAAAGCGATAGCCTACTGTATGCGTTTATCTGTACACAGACCAAAGTCGACGACTTACTCGGGATGCGCAGTGTAGCTATGTCGCTGTCAACCGGAGGCCATGCAGTCATCGGCCGATGTACCTTGCCGGAGCTATTTCTTTTTTTTATGGAACATTTCATTTCCCCCACATGAGGAGGAGGAGAGCGGTTGCCAACTGTCATGTGCTTTTCAGACAAATGATGATGGCTTTTTACAGGTAAAAAGATGAAAATAAAAGAATTTTTTTTCGTTAGCGTTTATACAGTCTAGGATGCGCTCCGCTGTACTCAGGACTCCAGATGCCCCTCCTGTCGTCTCAGGCATCAGTACCTAAGGGAGGGAAGTCGTGTGAATCGTGTAAATTTTGTTCTGTGTGAGATCGTATGCTGACTGTTGCAAGGTGGAGACCAGCCCAGCACTTGCCAACACGAGCGAGGTATAAAAAAAATCTACTGATTTGCTGTAAAGCACAGGTGGTGATGGAGCGGCTAACACTAATCTGGTAACGGTGATGGTGGTGGTGGTGGATCTGGCAAGTTCATCTGCGTCAGCTTCCAGTAAGTGCTGTGTAGGTAGGAAGAGGTGACAGGCAACAGGTTAATGCATGTAAATGTGTCACTATGTTTGGGAGGGGAAGTTGGATGTAAAACTGGAGGCTGAAGCAGGTGGGATCGAGTGTGAGTCAAGAATCTGGGAGAAGTAGCGGAAGCTTTTCTAAGGAAAGGATAATTGGGCTATGGCTGGAGTTGGTAGCATCGGTGGATGTTGTGGCGGGTTTTTGGGCCAGGAAGAGGGGTTTTATTGGAGTTGCCTTGGACCAGGAAGTGCGGAGTATGGAGGTGCAAGTGGGTGTGAGGATGTAGATGCGAGTGGAGAGTGGGACGAATTGCTGTAGGAATAGGGATATAATTGGATTTTTATATTCGAGTTCATAGGATAGGATGGGAAGGATTTGGAGAGATATGTTCCGTAGAGCCTGCAGCGTAGTATAAGTCAGCAAGTGAGATGCTATAACTAGTGTCCAGATTCACTGCTGTGTGATATTATTTGTGTTTTTCTTTCACTACACACCTCAGTCGGCCACATTGCCATTATGGGGTGATGTATATAGGGCTTCTGTCTAGATGGACAGACATAAATTACACATAACATCGTTGGTGACCTTAATTTGACTGTCGTTCTATATTTACTGAATTATGGGGGTAATTAATTAGTTTTGACAGTGCTATGACAGTTTTGCAGGTACGATAATGGCAGTTTATCCGAAATAGACCTGTAGTGAAGAAAAAAACAAAAATTAATATAACACAGGAGCTAACGTGAACACTCCTTTTTAAAAAGGAAAAGAAAAAGAATTTGACGAGAGGGGACACTTTCCTAACTAGTAGATGATACATGTAGGAGAGAGGAGGCAGATACGTAAAACGAGGTGGAGATGGAGAGCACAGCACTGTAGAAGTTACAAAGAGCGCTTAGTCTTGGGCAGTTTGATGATCCAGGCTGCGTTGGCAAAGACTTTAGAATGTGTATAGTATGTATTCAACACGGACACGTGAGATCTGCGGAGCCGCGCAGCTCGGAGGAGGTACTTTGACACGTGAGCTTCTTTCAGGGTAAGGGGGCGTGCCCCAAGTGCGGCGATTGCAGGCAGCCGTGTCAGCGTCCTGGTTCATCTGGCTATCAGCCACTTGGACCACCGCTGAAGTTTTATCCTCTGCTTCGTGACAGCCCGAGTCCGTATCGGATGCTACAGTCAGGACTAAGCCCTCGCTGGTCTCACTCATCATTCGTATTGGTACTTTTTTTGCTATCGTTTCGGCCTGCTATGGACTACGAAGATTTTTATCTCTTCCCTGATTGTGTTTTCCTCTTTTGCCAGTAGGTTTTCATTTTGGCTGACTGTGCTTCTTTTCTCTGTTTTGACCATTTGCAGGCAGGACGTGGAACTGGCGTCGTAAGCGAAATAACGTTTTTAGTAATTTTGACTTTTCCTCTGAAAACTTCTCGATCCTGAATGTCATCAAATGAAATTTCAGCTTCCTGTAAATCCTTTTTAACTTGGCTTGCCCATTTTGAATACGATTTTGTTTTTGAAATTGATGAATGTATGCGATGAGTAAGTCTTTACGGGTTCGTTCTTTCCAGATGACCAAAAAACATCATTCTCCGCTTCTTCATGCTGGTAACAATGTCTTCTGTATGTTCGTATAATTCACAGTTATGTCTTCGGCGGAATTCTCCGTTTTCTTTGATAGGGCCAAGGATTTTCTTCAAAATTTTCCAGTCTGTTATTTCAAGTTTTCGTATTGGTCCTTTCTTCGTCATGTTTAAACAATCTAATGCATACAAAGCTGACGGTCTAATTACGGTGTTATAATGACAAAGTTTTGGGTTTAAAGACAGGCTTTTGCTTTTGTATACGTCTTTGCACAGATGAAAAGCACCTAGTTTAGAACACCTGCTTTCTACAGCTGCACTTTCTGAACCGTCAGGTGTAATTATTTCTCCAAGATATTTAAATTTCTTCGACTGCTTGATTTTCTCTTGTTGTATTTCAACATGAGGAGGAGCGTGTTCGATGTTTGTGATGAATTCAGTTTTGTTAAATGCTATTTTTAAGCCAGTCTTAGCAGCAGTTGATTGTAGGCTGGACACTTGAACCTTAGGTTCGTCAATATTATTTGCAATGAGTGCCAGATCATCAGCAAAAGCCAAACAGTTTCCACTGAGGCCATTTCTTTTGTATCCAATTTGAATCCAATAACCTGGCGGTACGGTTGTTTTCCACTCTCTGACTCTCTTTACCAGGACACAGTTGAAAAGCAATGGAGTGAGCAGGTCACATTGTCCAACCCTTTACAGATTTCAAATGGTTCTGATAGTTCACCTCTGAACTTGACCTTTGACACTGTGTTATTTAAAGTGGCACTTATCAGATTGATTGTTTTCCTATCTAGACCAAATTCGGCAAGGGTGTTCTTTATTGTTTCTCGATCAATTGAGTCATACGCTTTTTGAAAGTCGACAAAGGTCACAACAAACGTTTTTGATCTTGATTTGGCGTATGATACAGATTTCAGGTAATGGAGCTACTCTGCACAGGAGCTTGATGTCCTGAAACCATCTTGATATTCGCGCAATTGTTGATCTAAGACTGATTCAGCTCTGTTTAACAACAGTCTGGAAAAGATATTGTACGTCGTTGGTAGCAAAGAGATTCCTCGGTAATTATTCAGATCACTCTTATCGCCTTTTTTATGAAGTGAGTGAATAATTGCCACGGTCCAATCTGGAGGTAGAGTTTCAGTTTCCGAAATCTTCACTATGATATCATGAATATGTTTTATTATATCATAATCTGCGTATTTCCACACTGCAGCCAAGATGCGATCCTCACCTCCAGGTTTGTTATTTTTCAAGCCTTGGGTAGTTTTTATGATTTCGTCTAATGTGGGAGGGAGGAACAGTAGGATAGTATTGGCACTACCGTAATAAGCATCTGATACTCTACAGTTCTTTTAAATGGTTAGTAATAGTGGCCATAGCAGCTGCAGTCGCTTTACGCCAAAAAATGGGTATTTGTACGGCCAAACACCTCTCGTTTCACTGGCATTTCCTGTATTATTTCCGCTTACATCATGAACTGTTTCGGCTTGGACAATTTTCCAGATATTCCTGCGTTTGCCACTGATGTTTTGAGCCTAATCTCACATTACTTTTTCCCGGGTTCGATTCCCGGCGGGGTCAGGGATTTTCTCTGCCTCGTGATGGCTGGGTGTTGTGTGCTGTCCTTAGGTTAGTTAGGTTTAAGTAGTTCTAAGTTCTAGGGGACTTATGACCACAGCAGTTGAGTCCCATAGTGCTCAGAGCCATTTGAACCATTTTTTCACATTACTTTGCAGCACTACACGTACGTATCTTGACGTGAAATATAACAAAATACAACCTGTGACAATAAACTTCAGTGAATGATCTCAGAGCGGTCGATCGGGCTACACTGGCGACTGTGCATCTGCGTAGCGGCCGGTGTTGACAACCTGCCCCAACCGTCGTTCAGTTGAGCATCGTGTGTGTTCCGTGTTAGACCTGTTGGACGAAGTGCTTGTTTAGTGCGTTGGTTCTGAACTGTAACAGGACAATAACGAGCAAAGGATCAATTTAAATTTTTGTTTTAATCTTGGAAAGACACCGAAAGAAACGCATGCAATGCTGGTACGTGTTTATGGAGATCAAGCACTGTCCATGAAGTGTGTGTACGAGTGGTTCGCCCGATTTCGAGGAGGCCGGCAAACTGTTCCTGACAGTCCCCGTAGCGGACGATCGGAGACCGCCGTCAGTGACGAAAACATTGAGAAAGTGAGGACATCAATCACGAACGGCCGTCGATTAACTGTGCGCACAATGGGGGATGAACTGCAGATGAACCGTGAATCCGTGCGACAAATCCTTACCCAGGAGTTACGGAAGAGGAAAACGTGTTGTCGCCTTGCTAAACATCACTTGACTGACGATCAGAAGCAGCCACGTTCAGAGGCTTCACAGGATTTTGTCGAAACGGCGGATGCGACACCCAGTTTCTTGAACCGTATTGTCATTGAGGATAAAACCTCCGGTACGACCCTGAAACGAACCGGCAAAGCACGGAATAACGTTCTCCGACTTCACCTCGTCGGAAAACGGCCAGAGCCGAAAAATCACGCATCAAAACGATACTCATCACCTTTTTCGATAGTCGAGGCATTATCCACAAACCTGAGGGAACGACGTAGAACGCTGCGCGATGCGTTCAAATTTTGACCCGTTTTATGCAGCGTCTACGCAGGGTACGACCCTAGTACGCACAACGAGGTTCCTGGTTTTTTGTTCGCGACAACGCTCGCCCACACACAGCCAACATCGTCAAACAGTTCCTGGCAAAAATGGGGTGGTACGACTTGAACATCCACCATACTCGCCGGACCTCAGTCCTCCAGGCTTCTTCCTATTCCCTCGACTCATACTCGCTTTGAAAGAAAAGAGATTCGACGATATACCTGGCACCCAACGTGACGCGGCTTTTGAACACCATCCCAAAGGAAGAATTCGTGCAAAATTTCCAGGAAATGAACCGCAGAGCTGAGCGGTGCATATTTATGGGAGGTCACTAGTTGGAAGGACAGTAAGGTAACTGTGGTTCATAGTTCATCTACGTTAATGTTACAGGAGTATTCACCGAATATTTAACATTGTGCAGCCCTGTCAGCAACTCTGATAACTGAACATGTAACACGTCAGCCTCAGTCGCAAATAGAAACCAGTCTTTACCCAGGTTTCAGCCAAAATATTTTGGCCTTCTTCAGAAGCCAGTGACACTAAACAATTGCATGCCGAAGTTTGCCCATGTCAAGTATAAAACTGTAGCACCGTAGTACTCAGTCATAAATCTACATTACTTGGGCTGAAGAGAGACAGCAGACCCCACTGCGCGAACGAGGTCGGCAGGCCGCGACTGTCCCTGGCTTCTGAAGATGGCCAAATTATTTTGGCTGAAACCTGGGTAAAGATTGGTTTCTATTTGCAACTGAGGCTGACGTGTTACACGTTCTGTTCACCTAACTTTATTGTCATAGGTTGTACATCACCACTAGTGTTTCCTTCCTTACTTATGGCTAAACGTCTATATGTGTGTTTTCCTTCTTCCCCATACAAAACACACAGATACACGCTAAGTATTTACGCTAGTATATATTTCAAAAAATTACAGTTTCCACTTTCAATGAACAGGCCTATCGATAAATTTTTGGTGGATTATTTTAGGTACGAACAAATGTCGTCACCGGAACCTAAAATGCACACTTTGATGCAATATGAATTATTAAAGTCTTTTTCCTGTTTTCCGTCTTTCCCTTAGTTGCTTTAAATTCATGGAGGTACGTACCGTCTATGCAACTAATTGAAGGCAGTTTCTTTAGTTACCATACGCGTTTCGCTTCTTTTATTTGGGAAGCATCATCAATGGCGATTTGCAGAGCTGCTAACTCATGTGTGTGGTCCTGGAGATCTATTCGTTAGTTTCCATACTCCAGCTGGCCGATTTCTGGCCTTCTTTCACCCACATTTGTCACATCACTCGCACTTTCCATTTTTGTGATGAAAGTATTGAAAGTGCGAGTGATATATGTGATGTGACAAATGTGGCGGAAAGAACGCCAGAAATAGGCTAGCTCGAGTATGGAAACTAACGAATACATCTCCAGTACCATACACATGAGCTAGCAGTGCTGCAAATCGCCACTGATGATGCTTCCCAAATAAAACAAGCTAAATGCTTATGGAAACTAAACAACCTGCCTTCAGTTAGTTGCATAGACGGGCACAGTAAGAGATGCAGCAGACAAATACCCTGATTTTCATGGAAGATAAGAAATATAAAAATAATGACATTGTATGTCTTCCTGGATGAAGCAGAACACATAATACTACATAATCAGAGCATGGCAGCAGCAAATAATATAATTTTGGACCTTCAGTGTGTAGGAACAGCACTGAGCGAACGTATCATTTTTTTTACAGCACATTTGATGTCACTAGCCAGCGTAATTATCCGAAGCATCAATGCTTCACATACACGAGCTATGCTATCAATAATGATTTCTACAGATCCTGTAGTGTGTAGGAAGTGTATCTGACCTGCTGCCATCGCGGCAAAAGGCTGGGGAAAAGAACTCCGTCTACCGCCCAAAACCAAAAGTGGATTTACCCTGTGAATTGATGCGGGAGATCGAGTTGGCCACCTCAGGTTAATTCGGATTAGCTTAAACACAAGGAAAGCAAAGCAAAGCCCTGAACCAGAGGTAGACTTGTTCCGTCAGTTAACATCGTCAGATCAAGTTGGTCACACCAAGTTAATCTGGGCAAAAGAAAAGCAAAGGAGAAAGTCATGAAAGTAGTAGAAAGGAAAATAACAACTTGTATAACACCAAAATTGGGTACAACAAAATAAAAAAACTGAAAAAGTTCTTCCATCTAGGATTCAGGATGACACAGTACGGCTGAAACAAAAGACTAATAATCCTTTCTTCAAAAAAAAAAAAAAAAAAAAAAAGGAAAAAAGAGCTCTACATATATCTCGTATGTCAAAAGTTCCTTATAGAGTAGTTCTGGAACACTGCACTGTATGTAAGTGAAATATCGACTGCCTAAATTCCAGAGATGAAGAAACTGGAAGTATTTGAAATGTGGTGCTATCCGAGAATGTTGACAATTCAGTGGACAAATAAATGTACGAAATAAAGTACTATAAAGAATGAATGATGGTAGAAGGCTGTGGAAGAGGCTTATCAGAAGAAGGTATATGTTAGTCGAACTCTTTCTGTGGCAGGCAAGGATAGTTAACATGGGCTAGAAATTTTCGAGTATGTTGCATAACGTGCACGTGCAGAAATAGTCTGCTAACACCAGAAGCGAACCTATTCTGGCTGAGCTCACTCCTTTTATAGAAATACACTGAAGCGACAAAGAAACTGGTACAGGTATGTGTATTCAAATACAGACATGTAAACAGGCAGAATACGACGCTGCGGTCGGCAATGCCTAAGTAGGACAACAAGTGTCTGGCGCAGTACTGCTGCTGCAATGACAGGTTATTAACATTTAAGTGAGTTCGAACGTGGTGTTATAGTCGGTGCACGAGTGATGGGGCACAGCATCTTGGAGGTGGCGATGAAGTGGCGATTTTCCCATAAGACCATTTCACGAGTGTACCGTGAATATCAGGAATCCGGTAAAACATCAAATCTCCGATACCGCTGCGGCTGGAGAAAGATCCTATAGGAACGTGGCCAACCACGACTGAAGTGAATCGTTCAACGTGACAGAAGTGCAACCGTTGCAGAAATTGCTGCAGATTTCAATAGTGGGCCATCAAAAAGTGTCAGCGTGCGAATCATTCAACGAAGCATCATCGATATGGGCTATCAAAGCTAAAGGCCCATTCGCGTACCCTTGATGACTGCACGGGACAAAGCTTTACACTTTGGCAGGTCCCGTCACCACCGACATTGGACTGTTGATGACTGCAAACATGTTGCCTGGTCGGACGAGACTCGCTTCAAATTGTATCGAGCAGACGGACGTATACGGGTAAGGATACAACCTCATGAATCCATGGACCCTGCATGCATGTCAGCAGGGGACTGTTCAAGCTGGTGGAGGCCCTCTGATGGTAAGGGATGTGTGCAGTTTGAGTGATAAGTTACCCTGATACGCCTGGATGCGACTGACAGGTGTCACGTACGTAAGCATCCTGTCTGATCACCTGCATCGATCCATTTCCATTGTGTGTTCTGACGGATTTGAGCAATTCCAGCAGGACAATGCGACACCCCACACGTCAGAATGGCTACAGAGTGGCTCCAGGAACACTCTCCTCAGTTTAAATACTACTGCTGGCCACCAAACTCCACAGACATGAACGTTATTGAGCGTATCTGGGGTGCCTTGCAAATTCGTGTTCAGAAGAGATCTCCATCCGCTCGTACTCTTACGGATTTATGGACAGCCCTGCACGATTCATGGTGTGAACTCCCTCCAGCACTACTTCAGACATTAGTCGAATCCATGCCACGTCGTTTCGCGGCAGATCTACATGCTCACAGTGGTCGTACATGATATTAGGCAGGTGTACCAGTTTCTTTGGTTCTTTAGTGTAGATTGTTCTTTCGTATCTTCTTAATCTCTGTTGTTACCTTTGTTTTCGTGACACACTGGAGCGATTGCACGAGATTTTGGTATTTTTACAGATAGTGGTCTCCTACAGGAGAAACGGTATGCATGAAACCGAAAAGGTGTTTACGTTTTACAGAGGAAATGCCTAAAGTATGAACAAGTAGGCACGTAAATAGATAAATATATTTTAAAGAAAATTATTTCGATAGTGGAAAAGTCAAGAGAAAAATAAATTTCGATGTTATTTGGCGCTTAGCAAGAAAACAAGATACAAATGATAAAGTAAAAAGGCGCTGTTTACTGCTTTCTGGGTATGTGTTTGCAAGCATGTATTTTCTCGAGAAAATAAATGTGTATGTTTTGAAATGTTTGGACGACACTTCTCCTCTTCTTTAACTTCTCAGGAGTGTAGAGAATTTATCACACGACCTTTCACAAGAACATCCATTGAGAATTTTGCTTTGGTCATTAATAAACTTCATTATCATTGTGTAGTGGCTTATAGCATCAGAATCAAGGAAGACGATGTTGTTTGGTGGCTGGTATCTTCTACAACACAACTGCACACGTGTATTAACAGGGTTCTCCGCTACTTAACTTTAAGAATCCATGTGTTGTGGTACAAGCTCTTCACTAACAGTCGACGTTAGCGTCACTGCCGGTGAAATACAAGTCCTGCTATGCGATGAATGACAGACGCCAAATAAGAATGCGAGGCAGTGCCTCAGTGACTGAACGACTGCGCTAGTGCGTGGAACTGGCCAAGACTGACACTGACTGAGTCCCATAACTGAGACTCAGTCTGATGACTCAGCCCTCCGGTCCTCGGCGGCGATCTGAACACTTGCAGGCGAGAGGGCGCTGGCGGCCGTTTCTTGTGAGTCTGTCTTTGGCCTCTCTCCTGATAGGCGTGCTCGATCCAGCGTCTGCTATCGATCTTCTTGCTACATCTTTGCCGACCGGTGCGCTGGCGACAGCTTACGCCAGCACACATGCATGTTCCTAAATTTTGTTATTATGTATAAATTTTTTCGTGAGGAAAATAGTTACTCATAATCTCACTTCTACAGGTGCCACAATGCACAGCAGACAGCTCCCACAATTTTGACACTCATATGCAAACGAAAATGACCACTTGTGGTACACGAAACTGGGCGCAGGAATAAAACGTCAGGGACAGTCACTTGTCTCGAATATTCTACTGACAAGGGGAGGCCGCCAATTGTGAAATTCAGATTCAATTCATACTGCGCATAATAAAAGCTCATGGCCAGAGGTGTAATGTGGCAAAGCACCAAGATGCACTTCTCAGCCGTTGTCGAGAAAATCGACAGTTAAAATAAACCGTTGCTGTGAACTACTCTCTACGATCATCGATTTCCTACAGTGTCGTGGCGCAGCGGTAAGCACTCGGGTTCGTAATCCGAAGGTCGCCGGATCGAATCTCGCGCCATACAATTTTTTTTTTATTATTTGTTTTTTGTAATTCAAATGTACGTACACACACACACACACACACACACACATACATACATACATACATACATATATAATTCCCGGCAATCAGTTGCAACAATTATGCATATAATAAGTTGTTGAAAGTCGTTTGTCGTGGAAAAACTGGCGACTTCGAACATCATTATGTTTTCCGCAAACAAAGTTGTATTTCACAAATGTTATTAATTGTCTTCATAATGTTTACCACGTATAGTTAACGGAAGACGTAGAAACGATATTCCGAAACGAATACGTATAGTGTAAGTCAAACGTTCGAATTAGAATAGAGACCCCACGAAAACAAATTTGCTGTGGCAGGTATGAAATATAAATTCCGTTACTCGCTCGTTACACTTGAAGGACAGACGTTGAATGGGCCGAAACGAGCCGCCGCATAACAGCGTAGTTGCCTGCTAACTTCGAAAGAAGGTAGATGCGGTCCCTAGCGCAACTTATGACATCGTCGAAAATCAGTGCGGACGTGAGAGCTTTGGTACACCCTGTTAAACAAACGGAAAAATGGAGGCGGTACAATTGGAGAGCGATCCGCCTTCACCAACATGCATAAGCAATTCATTAATATATATATAAATTATTAATGAATTGTAATATATATATATATATATATATATATATATATATATATATGAACTACAATAAACTAATACTAAAAAAATGTTTCATGGCGCGAGATTCGATCCGGCGACCTTCGGATTACGAACCCGAGCGCGTACCGCTGCGCAACGACGCTGTACAAAATTGGTGATCGTAGAGAGTATTTCACGGCAACGGTTTGTTTAACTGTCGATTTTCTCGACAACGGCTGAGAAGTGCATCTTGGTGCTTTGCCACATTACACCTCTGGCCATGAGCTTTTATTATGCGCAGTATGAATCGAATCTGAATTTCACAATTGGCGGCCTCCCCATGTGAGACAAGAAAGTCGATCGTGCTAAAGGGGTTTCAGGTAGGCGACCCCACCCCCGCAGCCAACAGCACTGCCCTGCCGTGGCCAGTGTGCTGCAGCCGTGTGCCTTCGTTGTCTAGCAGTCGTCGTGACCGCCACCACACCCACCCCAGCGCACCCTGGCTAGCAGAGCACAGTAGTGGAGAGCTCCCAGCGGGATCGGCTCCCCTCGCTCAACCATTTAGCCGCCGATAATCAGCGTTAAACCGGCCCACGGGGCACGCAGCGATTTAGGCGTACGTCGTGAGGAGCAGCCGAGTGTCGGGCGCGAACCCGGATCACCTTACCCTGTGGTTGCCGACCTGGGGATAACAGGGCGCGAATCCACGGCTCGGTCCTGAGAGAGAGAAGAGGGGGGTGGGGGGGGGGGACTCTCACAGATTGTTACTCCTCCCTCCAAACGTTGTGACGATACTCATTAGCAACTAAAGCATAGTTACTAATCACGGTTTTCCCAAGAAGAGGAAGTAAATAGTCCAGGACTCAAACCAAAAACAACTGCCAACATGAGTAACTTAGAAGTCGACATCCTCAGTGTAGCAGCGCAGCTTAAAACACTTAAGGACGGCAAGGCCTCCGGTGCAGATTGTATGCCTTTCACGTTCCTTTCAGAGTATGCTGAGACAATAGCTCCATAGCAGTCTTATACAACCGCTCGCTCGTGCAGAGAGACTGGGAAGTTGTACAGCTAACACCAGTACCTAAGAAAGGAAGTAGGAGTAAGCCGCTGAACCACAGACCCATGCTACTAACGTCGATTTGCTGTACGATTTTGATGCATACATTGTGCCCGGACATTATGAATCACCTCGAAGAAAATGATGTATTAACAAATAGCCAACGCGTATTCAGAAAATATCGTTCTTGTGAAACGCAATTAGTTCTTTTTTTTTCACAAAGTAATGAGTGCTGTCGACAGGGGACTTCAAATTGATTCCATCTTTTTCGATTTCCAGAAGACTTTTGACACTGTTCTTCACAAGCGACTTCTAATTAAATTGCATGCCTATGTTGTCTCAGTTGTGTGACTGGGTTGGTGATTTCCTGTCAGAAAGGCTACAGTTCGTAATAACTGACGGAGAGTCATCGAGTGTAACGTAAGTAATATCTGGAGTTCCCTAAGGAAGTCTTATAGGCCCTCTGTTGTCCCTGATCTACATAACCGATTTAGGAGACACTCTGAGCATACCTCTTAGACTGTTCGCAGATGGTGCTGTCATTTACCATCAAGTAATCAGATGATCAAACGAATTGAAAAAGATTTAGACAAGATAGCTATATGGCGCAAAAAATTGCAACTGATTCCAAATCATGAAAAGAGTAAAGTCACCCACATGAACACTAAAAGGAATCCGCTAAATTTCAGTTACACGATAAATCACACAAATCTAAAGGGTGTAAACTCAACTGAATACCTATGGATTACAATTACGAATAAAAAACTGGAACGATGAAATAGATGATGTTCTGGGTAGAACTAACCAAAAACTGCGATTTATTGACCCCCTTTCAACAACAGAACACTTAAAAAATATAACAAGTCTCCTAAAGACACTGCTTAGACTACGCACCATTCTCTGGGGTACTGCAGTGCGGTGTGGGATCCGTATCAGGTAGGATTGAAGAAGGATATCGAAAAAGTTCAAAGAAGGGCAGTTCGTTTTTTATTACCGCGAAACAGGGGAGAGAATGGCACTGATATGATGCATGAATTGCGGTGGTAGTGATTAAAACAATGGCATTTTTCGCTGCGTCAGGAACTTCTCATGAAATTTCCATCACCAGTTTTCTGCCAGCCGTCGTGGCCGAGCGCTTCTAGGCGCTTCAATCTGGAACCGCGCGACTGCTACGGTCGCAGGTTCGAATCCTGCCTCGGGCATGGATGTGTGTGATGTCCTTAGCTTAGTTAGATTTAAGTAGTTCTAAGTTCTAGGTGACTGATGACTTCAGATGTTAAGTCCCATAGTGCTTGGAGCCATTTGACCCATTTTTGAACCAGTTTTCTCCTCGCAGTGTGAACACGTATTGTTGATGCCAAACTGCATAGGGAGAAATGATCATTATAATAAAATAAGAGAAATCAGAGCTCGCATGGAAATATTTAAGTGTTCGTTTTTCCGGCGTGCTGTTCGAGAGTGGAACGGTAAAGAAGTAGCTTAAAGATAGTTCGACAAACCCTTTACCAGGTACTTAATTGTAAATTGTCGAGTAATCGTGTAGATTTAGATGTAGGTATAGATGTCGAATAACCATTGAGGAGATACTGAATGGAAGTGTACAGATAAGAAATTTGTTGTATAACTTGACTACAAGAAGAGATCAAATGATAAGACACATTCTAGGTAACCAAGGTGTAAAGTTCTTAAATAAAAAGAAAGAGAAAGATTACGATTACGTTAAATGAATGTCTGATCTGTGGAATGAGTACTGAACTCGAATTGTCGTGTTGCGTGTTGTAAGTGCAAATCGTGTACTTACTCTGTGTTATTGTTAGCAAAACTTCAAACAAATTGAATGGGCAATGCAACTCCCAATACCAATAAAGAATTTTTTTTTTTGTCATCACTCTACTGACTGGTATGATGCGGCCCGCCACAAATTCCTTTCCTGTGCTAACCTCTTCATCTCAGAGTAGCACTTGCAACCTACGTCCTCGATTATTTGCTTGAGGTATTCCAATCTCTGTCTTCCTCTACAGTTTTTGCCCTCTGCAGCTCCCTCTAGTATCATGGAAGTCATTCCCTCATGTTGAAACGTCCCCTTTCAATAATAGTACACTACCGTGCTTAACCTGACACACAATATTTTTTTTCGCAACGCAATCTGACTTTCAAAAATCCCTACAAAAGAATGGCCCTGACTAACATTAAACTATACCTTTCACAAATCACTTACCTCACAAAAATCTTCGCTACTCAAGCTACTGCAATACAGCGAGCGCCACTACTGCCAGCTAAATAAAAGATTCAAAGTACTGAAGGGACTAACTACTAATAGGTATAGTTAGCAAATGAAAGATTTTGATAGAGAACAACCAATGTATTTACCTCAATAGTCATAATGTATATAGCAGTTCATGACAAATTTCAAAACTCCGCCATTTCTCTCCCCACATCCACCACTGCTGGCGGCTCACCTCCAACTGCGCAGCGCTACGCGCTGTTCACAGCCAGCTGCCTAGCACTACAATGGCGAGTATTACAACAATGCAAAGCAGCCACAGACTGCACACAGCACAGCCAGTGATTTTCATACAGAGGTGGCGTTACCAATTAAAAAACCTAAACAGCCTACTTACATAGCCCCCATGCTCCCCACAAAAAAATTTTACAAATTGGTTTGGGCAGTGGCCAATACAGATTTGAAACAATTTTTCATAATTACAATAACAAAGAAATCAAATGCACACACTTATTGATACAATGTTGGTCAAAAGCTAAAATTTTCTCACAGTCCATAAAGACAGTCCTGATCATTCATCACATTGCAGTGTTTTTCTCAAAGTCTGAGCAGTAAAAGAAAATGCACACGGAAGTAGTGGATTTCCATGCAATCTTGAAGAAGTAGCGTTGTCCTTCCAACGGAAAGACAGTACTGACTCTCGACATGCAGACAGGTCATGGGCCACAACAGAGCAAACCCACAGCAGAGTCATTCGACGTTTTGAAGAAGATTGGTAGGTAGGTCATCACAGAGCAGACCCACTGCAGTCCTGGTAGAGATTACGGTATTGGTGGGCCACCAGAGGCGCAGACCCACTGCAGTCCTTGTAGAAATAATGGTATTGATGGATCATCAAAGATGTAGACCCACTGTAGTCCTTGTAGAGATGGCCAGCAGCCATCTGTTGTGACTGTGCAAGTGCACAATCACCATTGAAGAGTCTTGCAGATAATATAGCAAGTCCATAACCATCACTTGTGCACTCACAAAGTTTTTGGAATTGTCCTTAGAACCAGCAATGCTGTTATCCAGTCCCTTGCTGAATTATTAACACACATGCAAACACTAACAGTCCCTCCTTCTCACATATTGTCCATATACTATGACCAACAGAAACATGTGCAGTGAGATGTAACTTACAAGTTAATAATATGATGAACTGGTGACAAGTACAATTTTATAACATAAGAACACAATAACAAAGGTACAAAACACATCAGTAAAGAACATAACAATACAAATAACATTTGCGGTAATAGGGGCTTTACAAAAGAATAGAAATAAACATATACATCAGTGTTACAGGAATTATGACATAAGTTCATACATAAAAGATCAGAATAACTTTTGAAACATCAACTTCACACCTAAGCATTAACACAGAACAGAATAAATAATGTCTAAACATCTTTACAAAGAAAATAACATAGTATTTGAAAAATTCTACAACATAAATCTTATTAGCTAAACACATAAAGACAGGAAAAACACAAATATACAAGAGTACACAAACACATACCAGAATAACACAGGGGGAAATGACAGGGTTTGTTTTACTGCAGTATTTGCAACCAAAACTTCTTTACTTCTTGGAGATCTCCCTTCATTCATCATTATTCCCAAAAAGTCCTATCTAAACCTCCTTCCTGTATTCTATTCATATTTCTTTCAAAATAATGATTTCTCATTGTACAATACTCATTTTGGCCCAAATCTTTTTCATATACCTTGTCAATGCATTGCTTCCAATTCATCATAGTTAGTTTCTTATATAGTCTACCCCCTCTTAAGCTAACTTAAATCTACTGAGCTCAGATGCTAAACTAAGGGACGAGGCAATGCAGCAGCACAAAACAATTAACACAAACAGCAATGATCAAAAATACAAATGGCGAAGCAAGCAGCATAAATTACAACTAATATAAGGCAATGAGCAGCAAACAAGAAAAATAAATCAGTAGTAAAACTAGCTTAAGAGAATAATACAAAGTGAAATCTAGTAGCACTATGCATGGCAAACAGCATAACTTATACCTAAACATGACAAAGTTCAAGCAGAAAAAGTATTACACTAAAAATGGCCATGTCTAATACCTATGTCACATCTTAATACTAGAGTGCTGCATCACGAGAACTTACACTAGCAGATAAGTTACCAAATCGTGAAGAAATTATGTATGCAATTCCTGTGAAGGGAAATGTCTATTTATGTGCCCTCGTTTTCTTGGAAGTAGATCATTAATTTCTTATTGACTGGATATGTAGGCATAAAATAACTATATTAGTACATAAATTAAATTTTATTTTAACCAATGCTGCAGTGCAGCTAGAAACTAGATATTAAAGAAAATGAGCAACTATGTACAAAGGACGGCATGAAACATCATTCAATAGCTATGTGGCATTTTGTAAGTCAGTAGCTCTCAACTCTCGTAGAAACACACTTGTCATTATCAGGTTTGCAGATGTAAGAATATTTCCCATCAATTCATAAGCATTTCAGTAAATATCGTAAATTAAGAGCTCCACAGTGTAATCATATGTTTTCAAGTTCGACCGTGTCGTTTTTTGCGATGCTTTCTACAAAGGAATGTCAGAAGCGAGGTTAATGGCTTCTTTTTTTTTCTCCACCTAATGGCTTTTTTTCCAGGTGGCTGGCACAGGTGGCCGCTCAAGACGCATTACGTCAAGGTCACTTACCTTTCTTACTGAAATATTTACGACAGCAGTTTGCACTACAGTGACAGTCTCATATAAAAAAGTTTCACAGTTCGAGAATTTGCGTTGCAAATCTGTAGAAACAAAATCCTATGAATATAATAGTGTCCAAAAAAATTTTCGCCGGCATTGTGATACATTCACGCATTTACACACATTTCACAACTCTTAAAGTACGATTCTTGGTTTCCAACATCCTGTTTCACAAACCAGAGTGAGTCCCTAACTTCTATTCATTATTCATATACATATAAACACGTAATCACATTCCTTATATAGCATCAGCTTATTGATCATAAACATACCTCAACAGCATAATACACATTGTCGTCGTAAAAATAACATCATAACACCTCAGTCAAATCTCAAAAACGTCGTAGCTTTCTGCAATAATTTCAAAACCTTAAAACATATTCTCTGCTCATTTCAATAGTGTCATCTACCTCAAACGTACCTTAAAAATCATGATCTCATACCAAATACATCATTCAAAGCTCTCATAGTATCACAATGGTTCCGAAAAAATATGAACAGTTTACAAAGTACAGACAAAATACAGTTTCATAAGTGTGAAGTTATCCAATTGTCTAATTGCGTAAACATCTGTCACTGACGTAGTAAAATAAATGTTTATTTCTGTCAAATAATCAGATAGCTGTGTAATTCTGTGTTAGAGAAATATGGTACCGATGTGTAAAGTTGTATAAGCAAATACCATATTAGCTAGGGCTCCTTGTGCTTGCCAAACACATGGTACACAAAGTAGGCGTGTACCCCCCTGAGGATAAATGTAATTATACCCTCAGGTGTTACAAATTACAGCAATGGAATGAAATGTATCACGGAAAACTTTCTTTGTAATTAAAAAATCTTTAAAAATAAAAAGTGAAATGCTTCGCGTATAGATATCGTAGTTATTACGCTTATTGTTGTGATGAAGAAAGTACTGTACTGTAACGTATTGTTGTGCCACGAAAAAGGCTGTCTCATTGTTGCTATACCACAAAAGTTACTACTAAAACATGTTTTTCTTTCCAAAAGAATTCAGAAAACTGTGCAGATATAAAACAGATACACCGCAAAAGCAACATTGTAAATTGTCACTCATTAGTAGCGTCGTGATAAAATCGTGTAGCTGTCACATAAACTAACCTCTGTGTCATCTGGTATCTCACAGAAAGTACTTTAAACCCAGAATGTATTTTCAAGTAAACCAAAATGTTGCATTAAAATCTCATTAGCAGTACCAGTATGTGTCCTAAGTATGTAAGCCTGATAGTCGTTACGTAATCGTGCAGCTAACAAGCAAGAATGCACAAATACAACACTGTGTCGTCTGTTCACTATAACAATGCATTCGTAGGGTCGCCGTATGAAACGTCCCCTTTCAATAATAGTACACTACTGTGCTTAACCTGACACACAATATTTTTTTCCGCAACGCAATCTGACTTTCAAAAATCCCTACAAAAGAATGGCCCTGACTAACATTAAACTATACCTTTCACAAATCACTTACCTCACAAAAATCTTCGCTACTCAAGCTACTGCAATACAGCGAGCGCCACTACTGCCAGCTAAATAAAAGATTCAAAGTACTGAAGGGACTAACTACTAATAGGTATAGTTAGCAAATGAAAGATTTTGATAGAGAACAACCAATGTATTTACCTCAATAGTCATAATATATATAGCAGTTCATGACAAATTTCAAAACTCCGCTATCTCTCTCCCCACATCCACCACTGCTGGCGGCTCACTTCCAACCGCGCAACGCTACGCGCTGTTCACAGCCAGCTGCCTAGCACTACAATGGCGAGTATTACAACAATGCAAAGCAGCCACAGACTGCACACAGCACAGCCAGTGATTTTCATACAGAGGTGGCGTTACCAATAAAAAAACCTAAACAGCCTACTTACAATGTCTTAGCAGATGTCCTATCATCCTGTCCCTTCTCCTTATCAGTGTTTTCCACATATTCCTTTCCTCTCCGATTCTGCGTAGAACCTCCTCATTCCTTACCTTATCAGTCCACCTAATTTCCAACATTCGTCTATAGCACCACATCTCAAATGCTTCGATTCTCTTCTGTTCCGGTTTTCCCACAGTCCATGTTTGACTACAATACAATGCTGTACTCCAGACGTACATCCTCAGAAATTTCTTCCTCAAATTAAGGCCGGTATTTGATATTAGTAGACTTCTCTTGGCCAGAAATGCCTTTTTTGCCATAGCGAGTCTGCTTTTGATGTCCTCCTTGCTCCGTCCGTCATTGGTTATTTTACTGCCTAGGTAGCAGAATTCCTGAACTTCATTGACTTCGTGACCATCAATCCTGATGTTAAGTTCCTCGCTGTTCTCATTTCTACTACTTCTCATTACCTTCGTCTTTCTCCGATTTACTCTCAAACCATACTGTGTACTCATTAGACTGTTCATTCCGTTCAGCAGATCATTTCATTCTTCTTCATTTTCACTCAGGATAGCAATGTCATCAGCGAATCGTATCATTGACATCCTTTCACCTTGTATTTTAATTCCACTCCTGAACCTTTCTTTTATTTCCATCATTGCTTCCTCGATGTACAGATTGAAGAGTAGGGGCGAAAGGCTACAGCCTTGTCTTACACCCTTCTTAATACGAGCACTTCGTTCTTGATCGTCCACTCTTATTATTCCCTCTTGGTTGTTGTACATATTGTATATGACCCGTCTCTCCCTATAGCTTACCCCTACTTTTTTCAGAATCTCGAACAGCTTGCACCATTTTATATTGTCGAACGCTTTTTCCAGGTCGACAAATCCTATGAAAGTGTCTTGATTTTTCTTTAGCCTTGCTTCCATTATTAGCCGTAACGTCAGAATTGCCTCTCTCGTCCCTTTACTTTTCCTAAAGCCAAACTGATCGTCACCTAGCGCATTCTCAATTTTCTTTTCCATTCTTCTGTATATTATTCTTGTAACCAGCTTCGATGCATGAGCTGTTAAGCTGATTGTGCGATAATTCTCGCACTTGTTAGCTCTTGCCGTCTTCGGAATTGCGTGGAAGATGCTTTTCCGAAAGTCAGATGGTATGTCGCCAGACTCATATATTCTACACACCAACGTGAATAGTCGTTTTGTTGCCACTTCCCCCAATGATTTTAGAAATTCTGATGGAATGTTATTTATCTCTTCTGCCTTATTTGACCGTAAGTCCTCCAAAGCTCTTTTAAATTCCGATTCTAATACTGGATCCCCTATCTCTTCTAAATCGACTCCTGTTTCTTCTTCTATCACATCAGACAAATCTTCACCCTCGTAGAGGCTTTCAATGTATTCTTTCCACCTATCTGCTCTCTCCTCTGCATTTAACAGTGGAATTCCCGTTGCACTCTTAATGTTAACACCGTTGCTTTTAATGTCACCAAAGGTTGTTTTGACTTTCCTGTATGCTGAGTCTGTTCTTCCGACAATCATATCTTTTTCGATGTCTTCACATTTTTCCTGCAGCCATTTCGTCTTAGCTTCCCTGCACTTCCTATTTATTTCATTCCTCAGCGACTTGTATTTCTGTATTCCTGATTTTCCCGGAACATGTTTGTACTTCCTCCTTTCATCAATCAACTGAAGTATTTCTTCTGTTACCCATGGTTTCTTCGCAGCCACCTTCTTTGTACCTATGTTTTCCTTCCCAACTTCTGTGTTGGCCCTTTTTAGAGATGTCCATTCCTCTTCAACTGTACTGCCTACTGCGCTATTCCTTATTGCTGTATCTATAGCGTTAGAGAACTTCAAACGTATCTCGTCATTCCTTAGTACTTCCGTATCCCACTTCTTTGCGTATTGATTCTTCCTGTCTAATGTCTTGAACTTCAGCCTACTTTTCATCACTACTATATTGTGATCTGAGTCTATATCTGCTCCTGGGTACGCCTTACAATCCAGTATCTGATTTCGGAATCTCTGTCTGACCATGATGTAATCTAATTGAAATCTTCCCGTATCTCCCGGCCTTTTCCAAGTATACCTCCTCCTCTTGTGATTCTTGAACAGGGTATTCGCTATTACTAGCTGAAACTTGTTACAGAACTCAATTAGTTTTTCTCCTCTTTCATTCCTTGTCCCAAGCTCATATTCTCCTGTAACCTTTCCTTCCACTCCTTCCCCTACAACTGCATTCCAGTCGCCCATGACTATTAGATTTTCGTCCCCCTTTACATACTGCATTACCCTTTCAATATCCTCATACACTTTCTCTATCTGTTCATCTTCAGCTTGCGACGTCGGCATGTATACCTGAACTATCGTTGTCGGTGTTGGTCTGCTGTCGATTCTGATTAGAACAACCCGGTCACTGAACTGTTCACAGTAACACACCCTCTGCCCTACCTTCCTATTCATAACGAATCCTGACCAGAAATCCTTGTCTTTCTTCCACTTCACTTCACTGACGCCTACTATATCTAGATTGAGCCTTTGCATTTCCCTTTTCAGATTTTCTAGTTTCCCTACCACGTTCAAGCTTCTGACATTCCACGCCCCGACTCGTAGAACGTTATCCTTTCGTAGATTATTCAATCTTTTTGTCATGGTAACCTTCCCCTTGGCAGTCCCCTCCCGGAGATACGAATGGGGGACTATTCCGGAATCTTTTGTCAATGGAGAGATCATCATGACACTTCTTCAATTACAGGCCACATGTCCTGTGGATACACGTTACGTGTCTTTAATGCAGTGTTTTCCATTGTCTTCTGCATCCCCACGTCGTTGATCATTGCTGATTCTTCCGCCTTTAGGGGCAATTTCCCACCCCTAGGACGAGAGAGTTCCCTGAACCTCTATCCGCTCCTCCGCCCTATTTGACAAGGCTGACTTCTTATGCCGGAAGTCTTCGGCCGCCAACGCTGATTATTTATCAAAATTTAGGCAGTGGCGGGGATCGAACCCGGGACCGAAGACGTTTTGATTATGAATCAAAGTCGCTACCCCTAGACCACGGGTATCATTTAATAAAGAATTACAGACACTGAAAAATACATTCAGCCCTTTAAGTAATGAATCCTATGGCCCTGTTCAAAACTAATACGTTTGGTCCCTGTGCAGATAACAAATAAATTAAATCGTCTTACCTCTAAAGCAGCAACGGTATAGCGCGATATGTTCTGGTCTGTCATTAAAAAAATGTAAGTGCTAGCTACAGGCTCAACAGTGTGCAATGCTGACTGTAATACTTAGAAATGCACATGAAATTGTTTTGGTTGATAAATGAAAACATAAATGAAAACATGAGTGTTTCTTGATTATCAGAGTAGCTCATCAGAAGATTATCTTGGGAATTTGTCACCGTATAGAGTAGGGTAAACATAGTCATGTGTAGGGACTGTGGTTGTTGTGAGCGGACGCAAGGAGAATTGGCCACTCTTCGGGGGCAGGTGGAGGCTTTGTCTGTTAGGCTCATCGAGCTCGAGGCGCAGGCGTCGGCTCGTAGTGGCGTTGGGGCAACTGTGGTGAGACCTATGCTTACTTCGGTGGCCTTGGAATCACATGGAACCCCTGATGTCGCTGCGTCTTTCGGCAGTGAGCATCTTACCGGTCAGCCATCACTCCAGGGTGAATGGCGGACAGTGGTGGGCTCGCGCGTGCCTGGCCGAAAGGCGAAGGTGGGATCTGGCCGCGTGGCAGCTGCCTTACCCCTTTCCAACAGGTACGGGGTGCTTCCTAGTGGTGATGACATCGTTTCCGAGCCACCACAGGATGCCTCGCCTGTTGGGCCAGTGACCGATTCTCCGGCAAGGTCCCGACAGTCACAGAGGGCGGGCCTATTAGTTGTAGGGAGCTCCAACGTTAGGCGGGTTATGGAGCCCCTCAGGAAAATAGCGGGTAGGTCGGGGAAGAATGCCAGTGTGCACTCGGTGTGCTTGCCGGGGGGTCTCGTCCGTAATGTGGAGGAGGCCCTTCCGGCAGCTATTGAACGCACTGGGTGTGACCGGCTGCAGATAGTAGCACATGTCGGAACGAATGACGCCTGCCGCTTGGGTTCTGAGGCCATCCTTGGTTCCTTCCGGTGGCTGGCTGATTTGGTGAAGACAACCAGCATCGCACGCGGAGTGCAAGCTGAGCTTAATATCTGCAGCATAGTGCCCAGAGTCGATCGCGGTCCTCTGGTTTGGAGCCGTGTGGAGGGTCTAAACCAGAGGCTCAGACGACTCTGCGACTATAATGGTTGCAAATTCATCGACCTCCGTTATTGGGTGGAGAACTGTAGGGCCCCCCTAGACAGGTCAGGCGTGCACTACACACCGGAAGCAGCTACTAGGGTAGCAGAGTACGTGTGGCGTGCACACGGGGGTTTTTTAGGTTAGAGGGACCCCCCCTTGGGCGAAACGATAAAATACCTGACGGCTTACCAGAGAGAACATCAGCATCGTTGATAAAGAACGTCCGTCCTCAGAGACCAAAAACAGGAAAAGTTAACGTAATATTGGTAAACTGCAGGAGTATCCAGGGCAAGGTTCCTGAATTAGTATCGCTTATTGAAGGAAATAGTGCGCATATAGTATTAGGAACGGAAAGTTGGTTAAAACCGGAAGTGAACAGTAACGAAATCCTAGACACAGAATGGAATATATACCGCAAGGATAGGATAAACGCCAATGGTGGAGGAGTATTTATAGCAGTAAAGAATTCAATAATATCCAGTGAAGTTATTAGCGAATGCGAATGTGAAATAATCTGGGTTAAGTTAAGTATCAAAGGTGGGTCAGATATGATAGTCGGATGCTTCTATAGACCACCTGCATCAGCAACCGTAGTAGTTGAGCGCCTCAGAGAGAACCTGCAGAACGTCGTGAAGAAGTTTCGTGATCATACTATTGTAATAGGGGGAGACTTCAATCTACCAGGTATAGAATGGGATAGTCACACAATCAGAACTGGAGCCAGGGACAGAGACTCTTGTGACATTATCCTGACTGCCTTGTCCGAGAATTACTTCGAGCAGATAGTTAGAGAACCAACTCGTGAAGCTAACGTTTTAGACCTCATAGCAACAAATAGACCGGAACTTTTCGACTCCGTGAATGTAGAAGAGGGTATCAGTGATCATAAGTCAGTGGTTGCATCAATGACTACAAGTGTAATAAGAAATGCCAAGAAAGGAAGGAAAATATATTTGCTTAACAAGAGTGATAGGGCACAAATCGCAGAATATCTGAGTGACCACCATCAAACGTTCATTTCTGAGGAAGAGGATGTGGAACAAAAATGGAAAAAATTCAGAAACATCGTCCAGTACGCCTTAGATAAGTTCGTACCGACTAAGGTCCAAAGCGAAGGGAAAGATCCACCGTGGTATAACAATCATGTACGAAAGGTACTACGGAAACAAAGAAAGCTTCATCATAGGTTTAAGAGTAGTCGAATCATAGCTGATAAGGAAAAGCTGAACGAAGCGAAAAAGAGCGTAAAGAGAGCAATGAGAGAAGCATTCAACGAATTCGAACATAAAACATTGGGAAACAATCTAAACAAGAACCCTAAAAAGTTTTGGTCATATGTAAAATCGGTAAGCGGATCTAAATCCCCTATTCAGTCACTCGTTGACCACGATGGCACCGAAACAGAGGACGACCGAAGAAAGGCAGAAATATTGAATTCAGTGTTCCGAAACTGTTTCACTGCGGAAAATCGTAACACGGTCCCTGACTTCAGCCGTCGCACGGACGCCAAAATGGAAAATATTGAAATAAACGATATCGGAATTGAAAAACAACTGCTATCACTTAGTAGCGGAAAAGCATCCGGACCAGACGAGATACCCGTAAGATTCTACAGTGATTATGCTAAAGAACTTGCCCCCTTTCTATCAGCAATTTATCGTAGATCTCTGGAAGAACGTAAAGTACCTAGCGACTGGAAGAAAGCGCAGGTCGTTCCCATTTTCAAGAAGGGTCATAAATCAGATGCGAATAATTATAGGCCTATTTCGCTTACGTCAATCTGTTGTAGAATAATGGAACATGTTTTATGTTCTCGTATTATGACGTTCTTAGATAATACAAATCTCCTTCATCATAACCAACATGGATTCCGCAAACAGAGATCATGTGAAACTCAGCTCGCCCTATTTGTCCAAGAAATTCACAGTGCCGTAGACACTGGCGAGCAGATTGATGCCGTATTCCTGGACTTCAGGAAGGCATTTGATACGGTTCCGCACTTACGTTTAGTGAAAAAAATACGAGCTTACGGAATATCGGACCAGGTTTGTGATTGGATTCAGGATTTCCTAGAAGAAAGAACACAACATGTCATTCTTAACGGTTCAAAATCTGCGGATGTAGAGGTAATTTCGGGAGTACCGCAAGGAAGCGTGATAGGACCTTTATTGTTTACAATATACATAAATGACTTAGTTGACAACATCGGTAGCTCCGTGAGGCTATTTGCAGATGACACGGTTGTCTACAAGAAAGTAGCAACATCAGAAGACTCGTACGTACTCCAGGAAGACCTGCAGAGGATTAATGAATGGTGCGACAGCTGGCAGCTTTCCCTAAACGTAGATAAATGTAATATAATGCGCATACATAGGGGCAGAAATCCATTCCAGTACGATTATGCCATAGGTGGTAAATCATTGGAAGCGGTAACGACCGTAAAATACTTAGGAGTTACTATCCGGAGCGATCTGAAGTGGAATGATCACATAAAACAAATAGTGGGAAAAGCAGGCGCCAGGTTGAGATTCATAGGAAGAATTCTAAGAAAATGTGACTCATCGACGAAAGAAGTAGCTTACAAAACGCTTGTTCGTCCGATTCTTGAGTATTGCTCATCAGTATGGGACCCTTACCAGGTTGGATTAATAGAAGAGATAGACATGATCCAGCGAAAAGCAGCGCGATTCGTCATGGGGACATTTAGTCAGCGCGAGAGCGTTACGGAGATGCTGAACAAGCTCCAGTGGCGGACACTTCAAGAAAGGCGTTACGCAATACGGAGAGGTTTATTATCGAAATTACGAGAGAGCACATTCCGGGAAGAGATGGGCAACATATTACTACCGCCCACATATATCTCGCGTAATGATCACAACGAAAAGATCCGAGAAATTAGAGCAAATACGGAGACTTACAAGCAGTCGTTCTTCCCACGCACAATTCGTGAATGGAACAGGGAAGGGGGGATCAGATAGTGGTACAATAAGTACCCTCCGCCAAACACCGTAAGGTGGCTCGCGGAGTATAGATGTAGATGTAGATTTATGAAAATCCTACTTCTTTAAAAAATATATTACCTGGTCAGGGAGGGCGGTACTGATTATAGTGAAATACTAATACTCAGTTTTTTTAACAAAAAATTATATTGCAAGTTAAGTTTGTCGTTTCAAAAACATTTGACTATTGAAGTTATATTACTGCCAATTGATTCACAAACAATGAGATTTGAACAGTAAGTATTATCCAACTTCATTAATCCAACATAAATGTAAATCATGAAATTACACATAGCTCTGTTAACAAATCTTAAAAGCATTACAGAAGTGAAATATCTAACTAGCCTTTTTATCAAAACCGTTTAAGTGTATTCTGGGGTTACTCAAAAGTTACAAATTATCAGCCAACTCATCTATACTAACGTGCTGGCAGAAACAGAAATCATAATTATTTAACATCTTTACCTTGGTCGCAGGAAGACTTCTGCTTCACGTTCAACAATACTGACATACCTACATTAACCTAACTCTTGGTGGCTTCACACAGCACACCCCAAAAACTGCCTACTCCATCGTGTTTCCCTCACAGGCAGCTACCTACGACTGTGCGGCCAGCGCTCTCTTGCCCCAACGCTACAATAATCTCAGACCAGAGGTTTTTGCCTCTGCGATCGCGCACAGTCAGCGATCCGCGTTGTCGAACCTCGTTAATAGTATACTAGTTTCATTTTAATTTATTAATATTCTTATCTTATTCTGGTATCACATACAAGTGCGCCCCAGTATACTCCTTTGAAAGGCATCATCAGTTCAACATTGAAGGAAAGGGGGCGTGTAAATTGGGGGGGGGGGGGGGGGAAATTGTATGAAGACACCAAGAGATTTTATATCAGGAGAAAGAAAACTGGCGTTCTACGGATCGGAGCGTGGAATGTCAGATCCCTTAATCGGGCAGGTAGGTTAGAAAATTTAAAAAGGGAAATGGATAGGTTAAAGTTAGATATAGTGGGAATTAGTGAAGTTCGGTGGCAGGAGGAACAAGACTTTTGGTCAGGTGAATACAGGGTTATAAATACAAAATCAAATAGGGGTAATGCAGGAGTAGGTTTAATAATGAATAAAAAATAGGAGTGCGGGTTACCTACTACAAGCAGCATAGTGAACGCATTATTGTGGCCAAGATAGACACAAAGCCCATGCCTACTACAGTAGTACAAGTTTATATGCCAACTAGTTCTGCAGATGATGAAGAAATTGAAGAAATGTATGACGAGATAACAGAAATTATTCTGGTAGTGAAGGGAGACGAAAATTTAATAGTCATGGGTGACTGGAATTCGTCAGTAGGAAAAGGGAGAGAAGGAAACATAGTAGGTGAATATGGATTGGGGGGAAGAAATGGAAGAGGAAGCCGCCTTGTAGAATTTTGCACAGAGCATAACTTAATCATAGCTAACACTTGGTTCAAGAATCATAAAAGAAGGTTGTATACCTGCAAGAATCCTGGAGATACTAAAAGGTATCAGATAGATTATATAATGGTAAGACAGAGATTTAGGAACCAGGTTTTAAATTGTAAGACATTTCCAGGGGCAGATGTGGATTCTGACCACAATCTATTGGTTATGAACTGCAGATTGAAACTGAAGAAACTGCAAAAAGGTGGGAATTTAAGGAGATGGGACCTGGATAAACTGAAAGAACCAGAGGTTGTAGAGAGTTTCAGGGAGAGCATAAGGGAACAATTGACAGGAATTGGGGAAAGAAATACAGTAGAAGAAGAATGGGTAGCTCTGAGGCATGAAGTAGTGAAGGCAGCAGACGATCAAGTAGGTAAAAAGGCGAGGGCTAATAGAAATCCTTGGGTAACAGAAGAAATATTGAATTTAATTGATGAAAGGAGAAAATATAAAAATGCAGTAAATGAAGCAGGCAAAAAGGAATACAAACGTCTCAAAAATGAGATCGACAGGAAGTGCAAAATGGCTAAGCAGGGATGGCTAGAGGACAAATGTAAGGATGTAGAGGCCTTTCTCACTAGGGGCAAGATAGATACTGCCTACAGGAAAATTAAAGAGACCTTTGGAGAGAAGAGAACCACTTGTATGAATATCAAGAGCTCAGATGGCAACCTAGTTCTAAGCAAAGAAGGGAAGGCAGAAAGGTGGAAGGAGTATATAGAGGGTTTATACAAGGGCGATGTACTTGAGGACAATATTATGGAAATGGAAGAGGATGTAGACGAAGACGAAATGGGAGATAAGATACTGCGTGAAGAGTTTGACAGAGCACTGAAAGACCTGAGTCGAAACAAGGACCCGGGAAAAGACAACATTCCATTAGAACTACTCATGGCCTTGGGAGAGCCAGTCATGACAAAACTCTACCATCTGGTGAGCAAGATGTATGAGACAGGCGAAATACCCCCAGACTTCAAGAAGAATATAATAATTCCAATCCCAAAGAATGTAGGTGTTGACAGATGTGAGAATTACCGAACTATCAGTTTAATAAGTCACAGCTGCAAAATACTAACGCGAATTCTTTACAGACGAATGGAAAAACTGGTAGAAGCGGACCTCGGGGAAGATCAGTTTGGATTCCGTAGAAATGTTGGAACACGGGAGGCAATACTAACCTTACGACTTATCTTAGAAGAAAGATTAAGGAAAGGCAAACCTACGTTTCTAGCATTTGTAGACTTAGAGAAAGCTTTTGACAATGTTAACTGGAATACTCTCTTTCAAATTCTGAAGGTGGCAGGGGTAAAATACAGAGAGCGAAAGGCTATTTACAATTTGTACAGAAACCAGATGGCAGTTATAAGAGTCGAGGGGCATGAAATGGAAGCAGTGGTTGGGAAGGGAGTGAGACTGGGTTGTAGCCTCTCCCCGATGTTATTCAATCTGTATATTGAGCAAGCAGTAAAGGAAACAAAAGAAAAATTCAGAGTAGGTATTAAAATCCATGGAGAAGAAATAAAAACTTTGACATTCGCCGATGACATTGTAATTCTGTCAGAGACAGCAAAGGACTTGGAAGAGCACTTGAACGGAATGGACAGTGTCTTGAAAGAAGGATATAAGATGAACATCAACAAAAGCAAAACGAGGATAATGGAATGTAGTCAAATTAAATCGGGTGATGCTGAGGGAATTAGATTAGGAAATGAGACACTTAAAGTAGTAAATGAGTTTTGCTATTTAGGGAGTAAAATAACTGATGATGGTCGAAGTAGAGAGGATATAAAATGTAGACTGGCAATGGCAAGGAAATCGTTTCTGAAGAAGAGAAATTTGTTAACATCGGGTATAGATTTAAGTGTCAGGAAGTCGTTTCTGAAAGTATTTGTATGGAGTGTAGCCATGTATGGAAGTGAAACATGGACGATAACTAGTTTGGACAAGAAGAGAATAGAAGCTTTCGAAATGTGGTGCTACAGAAGAATGCTGAAGATAAGGTGGGTAGATCACGTAACTAATGAGGAGGTATTGAATAGGATTGGGGAGAAAAGTTTGTGGCACAACTTGACTAGAAGAAGGGATCGGTTGGTAGGACATATTTTGAGGCATCAAGGGATCACAAATTTAGCATTGGAGGGCAGTGTGGAGGGGAAAAAATCGTAGAGGTAGACCAAGAGATGAATACACTAAGCAGATTCAGAAGGATGTAGGCTGCAGTAGGTACTGGGAGATGAAGAGGCTTGCACAGGATAGAGTAGCATGGAGAGCTGCATCAAACCAGTCTCAGGACTGAAGACCACAACAACAACAACAACCAAGAGATGAATACAGTAAGAAGGTTCAAATTCATATAGGTTGCGATAGTTATTCGGAGACGTAGAGGCCAGCACAGGATGGTGTAGCGTGGAGAGTGGCGCGTGATTAGTCTTCGGACTGAAGGCCACAACAACAACACCAATAAAATATATGCACTGATCAGCCAGAGCTATCTGATATCCGAACTATTATCGATCTACATCTAGCAGCGTCCGCTGGCGAGGAATGACTGGTAGTCAGGCGTGGCACTATGGATGTAGTATCAGTGAACATGCTGTCCGTGTGCCGAATGGGAAAAGAGCGTGATCTGGGGCAGATTGTGATGGCCCGGACGCTCGGCACAATCATCTCGGAAACTGAACGACCTATTGGGAGGAGCGCTGTGGTGAGGCGAAACAAAGGTGAAGCGATGTCCACATATCGTGGTGTTGGGCAGCCACCCCTCGTTACAGATGTCGGACGTCGTAGGTGGGCAAACAGGTGAAAGAGGACAGGCGGCGAACTATGGCGGAACTAACATCAGACTTCAATGCTGGGCAGAGTACAAGTGTGTCTGAACACACAGGGCACCGAACACTCCTAACGATGGGCCTCCGCAGCCGACGGCCCATGCACTGTTAATACCACGACATCGGTACGCGACCGTCGGCGCTGGACGTTGGCGCGGTGGCAGAGCGCTGCATCGGCGGATGAGTCCCGATACATTCTCCATCGTGCTGATCGGAGGGCGCGAATCTGTCACATTCCAGCGGAACAGCTCCTTGACCTTTGCACTGCGGGACGGAGAGAAGCTGGCGGCGGCTCCATTATGCTCTGAGGAACGTTCATGTGGGCATCTATGGGCCCAGTGGATGTCGTACAAGGCACCATGACGACCAAGGAGTATCGTACATTGGTCGCTAACCACGTACACCCCTTCGTGACGATAATGTTCCCCGATGGCAGTACATTTTTCAACAGGATAATGTTGCAAGGCTCGGAGTTTGGTTCGAGGAATACAGTGGCGAGTTCCAATTGACGCGCTGAGCCCCCAACTCGCCAGATCTGAACCCGATCGAACACGTCTGTGATGTGATTGAACGTGGCGTCAAGCGTCAATCCTCATCGCACCCTTCCCAGAATCTGCGGCAATTCGGTGATTTGTATGTGCAAATGTAGTGCCAGCTCCCTCCAGAGACCTACCAAAGCCCCATTGCTTCCATGCCACGTCGCATCGCCGCTGTTATCCGTGCCAAAGGTGGACATACCGGCTATGGTAGGTGGTCATAATGTCCTGGCTGATCAGTGTAGTGTTGCAGTCCAATAAAAATAATAATACGCTTACATCAGTTCTTAGTGCGCCGCTTCAGCATAAAAGTAACGTCTAAGAAATTGCCGTTCCCGGAAATATAGCATCTCGAAAATGTAAGTCCGAAAATCTGAGAAGTACACGGTCCTGTCACGTTAAGGTGAGCACCTGCCAAAAGCCTGATAACCGACCTTTAGCAGGGTGGGCGTGCAGGAAAATGTAAGTAGAGTCAGTGAGGTTCCGGAAGGTGGCGACAGGGTTGGGGAGCCATGCTGGCTGCAGTGACGCGGCCAGCTACGCCAGGTTTCTCGGTTCAGGATCCGTGGTGCGAATAGCCCGATCGGGGTCGTATCACAGATTCTCGATTGGATTTAAATTCGGGCAGCGGAAATGTGTAAAGGGGCTGCTGAAAAGTTTTCGTTTCAGGCCGTTGCTGCAGCGTATATGCAAGCGGGACTCCGATGTTTGTATATAAGCACCGACTAGTAAGCAAGGGATTAGTGTCGTAGCCGGCCGGAGTGGCCGAGCGGTTCTAGGCGCTACAGTCTGAAACCGCACGACCGCTACGGTCGCAGGTTCGAATCCTGCCTCGGGCATGGATGTGTGTGATGTCCTTAGGTTAGTTAGGTTTAAGTAGTTCTAATTTCTAGGGGACTGATGACCTCAGAAGTTGAGTCCCATAGTGCTCAGAGCCATTTTTTTTTGTTACATGTTGCATTGTCCTGCTGGTAGATGAAACAACACTGCATGTAGGGGTGAAGACTATGCCCAAGAATAGATCCGTGTTTGTACTGACCAATTGTGCCTGGCAGAACGACGAGATCACCCTGAGAATCCCACGAAAACGATCAGCAGGCCATAACGCTACCACCTGGTTGCAGTGTGTTTGATTTCGTATGTTTCAGGCCGTACAAGCTTCGTTCAACGCAGGATACTTTTTTACTGCTTTTGTTAGGGCTTGCACAAGTGGATGGTTTTGCACCGCGACCAGTAGCATTCTAGTCAGGTACAGACGCAAATTCGTATTCACCTTTTGTCAAAAACAAATGCGATACTTTTAATGCGTCCACAGTTAGAACTGTCAGAGTGGAAGAAGTTTCGTAAGTGAAGATAGGATGGAGAAGACCATCGACCAAGGAAGAAACAGGCCTCGCTGACGTACACTACTGGCCATTAAAACTGCTACACCAAGAAGAAATGCAGATGACAAACGGGTATTCATTGGACAAATATATTATACTAGAACTGACAAGTGATTACATTTTCACGCAATTTGGGTGCGCAGATCGTGAGAAATCAGTACCCAGAACAACCACGTCTGGCCGTAATAACGGCCTTGTTACGCCTGGGCATTGAGTCAAACAGCGATGCAGCTTCAACACGATACCACAGTTCATCAAGAGTAGTGACTGGCGTATTGTGACGAGTCAGTTGCTCGGCCACCATTGACCAGACGATTTCAGTTGGTGAGAGATCTGGAAAATGTGCTGGCCAGGGCAGCAGTCGAACATTTTCTGTATCCAGAAAGGCCCGTACAGGACCTGCAACATGCGGTCGTGCATTATCCTGCTGAAATGTAGGGTTTTGAAGGGATCGAATGAAGGGTAGAGCCACGGGTCGTAACACATCTGAAATGTAACGTCCACTGTTCAAAGTGCCGTCAGTGCGAACAAGAGGTGGCCGAGACGTGTAACCAATGGCAACCCATACCATCACGCCGGGTGAGACGCCAGTATGGCGATGACGAATACACGCTTCCAAAGTGCGTTCACCGCCATGTCGGCAAACACGGATGCGACCATCACGATGCTGTAAACAGAACCTGGATTCATCCGAAAAAATGACGTTTTGCCATTCGTGCACCCAGGTTCGTCGTTGAGTACACGATCGCAGGCGCTCCTGTCTGTGATGCAGCGTCGAGGGTAACAGCAGCCACGGTCTCCGAGCTGATAGTCCATGCTGCTGCAAACGTCGTCGAACTGTTCGTGCAGATGGTTGTTGTTTTGCAAACGTCCCCATCTGTTGACTCAGGGATCGAGACGTGGCTGCACGATCCGTTACAGCCATGAGGATAAGATGCCTGTCATTTAGACTGATAGTGATACGAGGCCGTTGGGATCCAGCTCGGCGTTCCGTATTACCCTCCTGAACCCACCGATTCCATATTCTGCTAACAGTCATTGGATCTCGACCAACGCGAGCAGCAATGTCGCGATACGATAAACCGCAATTGCGATGGGCTACAATCCGTACTTTATCAAAGTCGGAAACGTGACGGTACGGATTTCTCCTCCTTACACGAGGCATCACAACAACGTTTCACCAGGCAACGCCGGTCAACTGCTGTTTGTGTATGAGAAATCGGTTGGAAACTTTCCTCATGTCAGCACGTGGTAGGTGTCGCCACCGGCGCCAACCTCGTGTGAATGCCCTGAAAAGCTAATCATTTGCACATCACAGCATCTTCTTCCTGTCGGTTAAATTTCGCGTCTGTAGCACATCGTCTTCGTGGTGTAGCAATTTTAATGGCCAGTAGTGTATGTAGTAACGACTGAAAGAGACAGACTTCCTTTATTTACGCTGTCGCAGGGCCACGTCTGTCTACTCGGACGGAGCACAAACGCGATTTATGTGGAAGGGCCGCCTGTCGCGACTCAGTGGGCGTCCAGCTGCGGTAGTGGCGGGCAAATTCGCGCCTTCGGAAGCGCACACGCTGAGACGGTCCCCGAGGAGACACTGTCGGCAGCTCTTCGGCTCACCTGCGCGGCCACCTGTTCAACAGTCGCCAGTCTGATCGCCCGTAGCCACACACCCCCGCAGCCGCCCTCCTCCCCTGTCATCTGCGGCCCGTGGTGTACCACAGTTACCTCGCCGCCGGTTTTGAATGGCGCCATTTTGACGTGAACTGTAACGTCCCCTTAGAAAAATTATGAATGACTGTGCTGGTAAACCTCTTACATATTTTTGATTTTCAAACAGCTGAGCAAAACTGAACGTACTCAGACATTACTCTCTTTACTTATTCTGATTATCACTAAACTGAAACACAATATTTTTAACGCAACGCAATCTGACTTTCAATAATCCCTACAAAAGAATGGCCCTGACTAACAATAACCTATGCCTTTCATGAATCACTCACCTCACAAAAATCTTCGCTACTCGATCTACTGCAATAGAGCGACAGCCACTACTGCCAGCTAAATAAAGGATTCTAACTACGGAAGGCACTAACTACTGATAGGCATAGTTAGCAAATGAAAGATTTTGGTAGAGAGCAGACAATGTATTTACCTTAATAATGTTCAAAGTCATATATACACTCCTGGAAATTGAAATAAGAACTCCGTGAATTCATTGTCCCAGGAAGGGGAAACTTTATTGACACATTCCTGGGGTCAGATACATCACATGATCACACTGACAGAACCACAGGCACATAGACACAGGCAACAGAGCATGCACAATGTCGGCACTAGTACAGTGTATATCCACCTTTCGCAGCAATGCAGGCTGTTATTCTCCCATGGAGACGATCGTAGAGATGCTGGATGTAGTCCTGTGGAACGGCTTGCCATGCCATTTCCACCTGGCGCCTCAGTTGGACCAGCGTTCGTGCTGGACGTGCAGACCGCGTGGGACGACGCTTCATCCAGTCCCAAACATGCTCAATGGGGGACAGATCCGGAGATCTTGCTGGTCAGGGTAGTTGACTTACACCTTCTAGAGCACGTTGGGTGGCACGGGATACATGCGGACGTGCATTGTCCTGTTGGAACAGCAAGTTCCCTTGCCGTTCTAGGAATGGTAGAACGATGGGTTCGATGACGGTTTGGATGTACCGTGCACTATTCAGTGTCCCCTCGACGATCACCAGTGGTGTACGGCCAGTGTAGGAGATCGCTCCCCACACCACGATGCCGGGTGTTGGCCCTGTGTGCCTCGGTCGTATGCAGTCCTGATTGTGGCGCTCACCTGCACGGCGCCAAACACGCATACGACCATCATTGGCACCAAGGCAGAAGCGACTCTCATCGCTGAAGACGACACGTCTCCATTCGTCCCTCCATTCACGCCTGTCGCGACACCACTGGAGGCGGGCTGCACGATGTTGGGGCGTGAGCGGAAGACGGCCTAACGGTGTGCGGGACCGTAGCCCAGCTTCATGGAGACGGTTGCGAATGGTCCTCGCCGATACCCCAGGAGCAACAGTGTCCCTAATTTGCTGGGAAGTGGCGGTGCGGTCCCCTACGGCACTGCGTAGGATCCTACGGTCTTGGCGTGCATCCGTGCGTCGCTGCGGTCCGGTCCCAGGTCGACGGGCACGTGCACCTTCCGCCGACCACTGGCGACAACATCGATGTACTGTGGAGACCTCACGCCCCACGTGTTGAGCAATTCGGCGGTACGTCCACCCGGCCTCCCGCATGCCCACTATACGCCCTCGCTCAAAGTCCGTCAACTGCACATACGGTTCACGTCCACGCTGTCGCGGCATGCTACCAGTGTTAAAGACTGCGATGGAGCTCCGTATGCCACGCCAAACTGGCTGACACTGACGGCGGCGGTGCACAAATGCTGCGCAGCTAGCGCCATTCGACGGCCAACACCGCGGTTCCTGGTGTGTCCGCTGTGCCGTGCGTGTGATCATTGCTTGTACAGCTCTCTCGCAGTGTCCGGAGCAAGTATGGTGGGTCTGACACACGGGTGTCAATGTGTTCTTTTTTCCATTTCCAGGAGTATATATATATATACATATATATATATATATATATATATATATATATATATATATATATATATATATATATATATATATGTATATGTATATATATGTTGTGGCGTAACAAGCTAGCTACGCCACACTGAGAAGTAGCCGAAAGGGCACGCGTCAACTCACGCCGTCTTGCGTTAAGTCTGAAACAGGATACTTTATGAATGCTACAAAGAAAAGAACGGAGCTTCTCGCATACTTAACTTTAATTAATTATGGTACATTTCTCTTGATAATACAAGTGAGACTCTCTCCAGATATGGTTAATGGCGCCTTGCTAGGTCGTAGCCATGGACACAAATTTCCTTTTTCTGATGGACACACGTCCAGATCGTCCGCTCAAAATTCTGCCATCTCTCTCCCCACATCCACCACTGCTGGCGGCTCACCTCCAACTGCCCAACGCTACGTGCTGTTCACATCCAACTGCCCAACACTACATAAGCGAATATTCCAACAGTGAGCCCAGACTGCACACAGCACAGTCACTGATTTTCATACAGAGCGCTACATGGCTTTACCAACATAGAACCTAAACAGCCTACTTACAGTATGGTATGCTTTAACCACGGCAGCACGTCGACAGTTTATAAACTTAGCCGTTTCGGAAACGCTTCCACCTAAAGCTCGAAAGCCAATAATCATGCCCTTTAGGATGTCAGATAAAACGCTCCGTTTCCGGATTACGACATCGACTGCAAGGTTTCCCGCATCGCTTAAAGTATCCTCTACTGCCTGTGCAAACACGTATCATCTGTGAGTGGTTGTCGCACACAGAGGTCGAACGTAGACGGTAGACGCGTTAATGTGAATGGACTGTTTAAATGTGTTTATCTTTAACTGAAAAACTGTCACAACTGTTCCTTCACGTATGGGTTATCTGTTCTCGTGTTATTATAATGGCTTTGTTTTTGTCCGTGGAAGAGAAAGGACATGTTATGGTGCTAGATACACTAAACAACTACTTACAGTTCGTTTGTCAACAGCAGTTCAGTTTAATGACGTGCTACATAATGCGTTGATGTATGCAGTACGTGGCGTGCAATACCATTTATGCAGAATTTCGACGAGTGTGAGGAAACAACTCCATGTTGCCGTGTAGCATTAAATACTTTTCTTAAGTATGATACACATATCACCGACGCGACTGTATTTCAAATTGCCACAGGGCGAAATCACCCAGTGTAGTGTGTTACAGGATGCAGTAAAGGTTCCTTGCATAAAAAATCGGACAGCTTACGGTGGGTATTTAAAATGGTTTTATCATTCAGACTTTACAACTTTCACGACATCGAAATCTACGCAAAACCAATATAGGTGTGCACACACACAGTTATTAGTATTTCTCTAAGACTGTGAACACACATCTGCAAACAGACTATGCCGTGCGAATGTATCAAGAAGGGAAACCTCTCTCTTTCGGTCGTTACCGCTTTCGTGAGCTAGGCTTCATTTTCCTCTTCTCTTTCTTCTTCTTCCTTGGTGAATGATCTTCCTCATTCTGTCTTCCGTTACATAACGTCCTGTAGTTTGCCGGTTCTAACTGTGTGCACGTGAACAGATTCGCATTTGTTGTTGACAGTAGGTGGACGTGAATATGCTGCGCCTGTACATGACTGCAATGCTGCACGTCAGGGCGCAATGCCACCCACGTGTGCGAATCCCAACACAAGTAGTTAAAAATTACACTGTATTAAAGCTAGCTTGTACTTTCTAGAATTCCTCCCCATTTGCCAGAGTGTTGATTTTCACGCCACTTCCTTATCCGAAAATTTGCTGCTGAATACGGAAATCGATATACGCTAATCGCTTCTACTAAAATGAAGTGGGTTTGGAGGGTCATGACCTGTTTGACCCGTAGTCTACACACGATTCATTGAGAGCTGAATGTGCGGTGACCATGCAGTGATTCGCTGTCTCCATCAGAAGAAGTAAAGAACTACACATGCAACTGACAATTTCAATTGATTCGTAATCAGCCTGCAAACTCTCGCGAAATCATTGACTGTCGGAGTGTACCGATAAAGCTGCTTGAAATCTCGTACGCTGCTCGCCAACGCTACGACGTCTCGTCATGGTGAGCTCGCAGATGCTTGAGGCAAACTGGGCACCACGCTCTGCCGCAGACAGGAACGCATCAGCTGAAGGCTCCAGGTCGAGTGTCCTCTCCCATCTCCTGAATCCAAGTCGCCTCCTCTGTGTCTCGCAACGAAGTCTCCTCTCCCACGCCTCGAAGTAGCACTCAAAACTGAGTTCATTGTTCACTCTGCCAGTCTATACAATAGTTGTGCACCAGTCGAAACGGCTCTGAAAAGTGCTGGCCAATTAAATATTTGTTAGCAAGTCGACAATTTCACCTCATAAAAAAGTTTTGTAATATTGACCAATCGTCAACACATCCAGAGTTGCAATTCTTCAGCTAGGTCCTAATGGAGGCTGTGGTGTCACCGCCAGACACCACACTTGCTAGGTGGTAGCCTTTAAATCGGCCGCGGTCCAGTAGTATACGTCGGACCCGCGTGTCGCCACTGTCAGTAATTGCAGACCGAGCGCCACCACACGGCAGGTCTAGAGAGACGTCCTGGCACTCGCCCCAGTTGTACAGCCGACTTTGCAAGGAAAGGTTCACTGACAAATACGCTCTCATTTGCCGAGACGATAGTTAGCATAGCCTTCAGCTACATTTGCTACGACCTAGCAAGGCGCCGTATTCAATTGATATTGAGATTCTATTAATGTATCATCAAGAGCGAAATTCTACAAATGTGGATTAAAGTTAATTATTCCAGAAGCTACGTACTTTTCTTTATGGCATTCATTACGTATCCTGTTTCAGACCTCACGCCAGCCTGCGTGAGTTTAAGCGCGTGCCTTTCGCCTTCCTCTCATTGTGTCTAGGCTGTCTTGTCTAGACACAACAGAGGCAGTTTGCCGTTGGCTTCCTCCGACCTTTTGTGAAGCGTCGAGTCTGTGTCAGTCTCGTGTGGATCACTGTGATGAACGCTTGTGCAGTGTGGTTCGTGTTTTTATGGATGACGGGAGGGGAGAGGGTGAAACTCGACGTCGGCAAATAGTCTATTCCTGACTGACAGCACTAAGGGAGCCGAAGAGTTTAACATTCCCAGCCGACGGAAGGATCACCGTCGACAGTGTCAATTTGGACGAGACTCTGTGGAGAAATTTGGAATTTAATTCAAGTCATCGATGCTAAGGCTGGTGATCAGAAACTTAATGCAGTCACGTCTCCTTCCCTTGCCGGCCATATAGTAACAGTTAAATTTGTTTCGTTATATGCTCGTATAATTGGGAATTAGAGTGAATGAGCACCCGCTTTGTATGAGTTTTTTTTACCAAATAGGAAAAGTACAACAAATTTCCAAGAAAGTAAAAAGTGCGAAATGTATCTCTTGAGCTGACTGAAATTAAAAATATACGAAAGACACGTTCATTCTCTTTGCTTCCGTTCTTGGCAGCAGCGATTACATCACTTATGTATCACTGTTATGTTACAGACTTAATAAATACATTTTTTCACGAGGCAACGCTATCTGCTTATCTTACTTTTGTTGGGAATCACGAAATAGTTTCGGGACTTCCCAAGGAAAACCTCTAGGTGCACTTGCTACTAGTCAACGCACATTACGTGTTCTAGTTTTCTACAAAGTGACACTGAATCAATACGTCTGACAGTTTGTCGATGCAGTATGTGAGATAGGTTCGAAAAAAAAAAGTGGGAGGGACCTGTATGAGGGAGGGGGCGCTGCTATCTTCGACTTCGATCTGCTGAGTACGCTCTTGTGCGAAGCGCTGCGGTCACGTGAAGTGTGGCCCTGCTGTGTAGAGTCGACGAAATAAGATCCCTGATAGCTGCAACAGGCTACTTCATCTGTCCACCTCAACTAATCGCATAACATGATTTTTCATACGTCTCTATGGCAGCGCCTCAGAGTTTCCAGTGCTACATAGACGGCTGTGAGTTTCTCCTGCAGTAATTTGCCCTTTGCACTTGGAAGCCGGAAACAGTACTACCACCTTTCAGGGATAGTCTGTCGCCGAATCTGCTGTAAACGAGGAAAGGGCGAATGGGCGACTGTGCGACCACACACGGCTTTTTTGCTCTGCATTGTGCACTGCAAAATGGTTCAGAGAAGGAGCATGCATCAAGAAGTACATTTTCGACCAGAGGTTGTCCTGAAACAGGTGGAAGAAGAGATTAAGATGTTAAAAAAAGAAAATGAGTACGAAAATTCCGTGATTGGAGAGATTTGCGGATTTAAAGAGTTGTTATAGACCATTCAATATACTTCTCAGAGAGCTCGCAGCTACAGTCCGATAATGGTATCCACAGCGAGAATCCTTCAGTTCTCTATTAAAAAAAAAGTATGCGGTGAAATTCAGCCCGCCGACACTTATATAAGTGAAGCCATACCTGCAGCACTATTACTGCAAATAGTATTGTACCTTCTTGCAGTTTAAGTATTGTATGTCCGGACACTTTCTACCAGTGAAGACAACTGTTTCTGCATTCCTAATCTCACGCTTGAATTTTTTTGATTAATTTGCTTCCTCTTGAACTTCGGTATATCCACCGCCTGTTCCAACCAGTCATTTCGGCTGCCCTGACTTTTATTTTTGCACAGGAGACGTTTCGAATTCCACGACCACTCCTCTTCTATATCTGTCGTTGCTGTAGCCTTCCGTCCGAAGACGGGTCTGACGGTGCTCTTCACGTATAACGTTCAGTGGCGCATATTCGTGTCCTCAAAGATATGATCTGTCCAGTGCCAGTTATGGCGATACTTCATGCTTTATTAACGTTCATGCGGTTAGTTGGGCAAAAAACAGAAAGTACTTCACTTTACTGTTATCATGCTTGCATCCAGGATTGCTCTAAAAAAGAGGCCCATGGCCGGCCGCTGGTGGCCGAGCGGTTCTAGGCGCTTCAGTCTGGGACCGCGCGACCGCTACGGTCGCAGGTTCGAATCCTGCATCGGGCATGGATGTGTGTGATGTCCTTAGGTTAGTTAGGTTTAAGTAGTTCTAAGTTCTAGGGGACTGATGGCCTCAGATGTTAAGTCCCATAGTGCTCAGAGCCATCTGAACCCTCTGAATCTGAGAGAGGCCCATGAGCAATATGTGTCTGGTCCTATCCAAACACGTGCTGCGTGAGGCACAGAAAGTACAGAAAGAAATTTTCGACAATAGACACACAATTTCCACACATTCTGGCTGTAGCTTTGCCGTACAAGTAAAAAAAATGAAATAATGAACAGGAAATAAAAATAAAAATAATTAAATTTGGGTATTTAAGTTTTGACGTATGAAAACTGATAAATCATAACTCATGAAAAACTGATAAATTTTGACGTAAGCAGCGCTATACCATGGCCCTGTGAAATTAATCTGCTCGTAAATGGCACAGCTTAGTGCAATGCTGGCCTTTCTACTAATACTGGATAACATTTGTCTGGGATCTGAATTACGAGAAAAACTGACTTTACTTAGTGACTCAGCTGCACAGCTAGTCGTCTAATTACTAAAGAGCACATGAGTATGATCTGACAAAAATTCTGGAATATTTTAATTTAGATAAATGACTGGATCGGGACTGGGCAATGACTTAAGGGGAAATTATACTTTTATAGTAGACTGGTAAAAGCAATTATATTGTGGAAATTTTTTTACGTTATTGATAAAGATCTACAATCCATTACACAGGAAAACTGAATATGTTACAAATCTGGGTCAACTGGTGCTGAACAATCACAAAAGAAAAGATTGAAACAAATTCGTATTAACATCTCAGACAAGTGACTTAACTACGCGCATGCCAATAAAAAATTAAAAAATTTACGTTACAATAGATACCTTACTTAATTACACTGTTGATTTTTCATTACATGAATAATTATTCATTTGTTCATCGTCATCTCATTCCATGGTATCGTTTAGCTCCGCGGCTGATCACAATTATTATTCAGTTCCATGTAATAAAATTTTACAATTTCTTCTCCACTGTGACTTTAACAACTACTAAAAATAAACTGCGCTGTACCAGCGACAGACTACAACTACAATGTAGGAGCGAGCGACTGCCACTGCCGCAGAGACTGCTCTGACCTGCGACTCTATTGCAGCTCTCTTTTAACAGGGGCAAAGATATTTTATGTCTCAGGCAGCGCCTGTGAATTGTCGTTCTAGCAAGTGAGCAATACATCCAGACTACATTTGCTCCAGTGTGGTGAACCCCTTACATGGCATTTTAAGGTTACTTGTAAATCTTAATTTATTGCTTCTTAGTGAAAGAAAATTATTCTTCCCTACTCATAGAAGAAACAAACACGTGTTGCATGAGGCACAGAAAGTAAAGAAAGAACTTTCCCACAATAAACACACAAATTTCACACATTCTGGGATTTTAAGGTTAATCATAAATCTTAATTTATTGCTTCTTAGTGAAACAAAATTATTCTTTCCTACTCATTGTCGTGTCCTGTACCGTAGGAATCAAGGGAGAGGGTGTGGTTATGGGTGGCCAGTATTCTCTTTCTACAATACAAATGCTCACATGATTCATATGTTCTTTATTTACATGAAATATAAGTTTTTATGTAACTGGAAGAGAGTTCGTGAGCTGTAGTACAAGCTTTTCAGTCATTGTCCTCTTGCAGACAGTATCGGTAATCTTGTTATAATCTGACGCTATGTACTGTCGTAGCCTAAGCCTGGTCAGCGAATGAATGACAGATACCAAACTAGAATGACACAGTGAGGGTGCCTGAGGTAGTGAGTGACTGAATTAGAGACTGAGGCCCTCGGGTCAGCGGCGGCGATCTACATAATAGCGGCCGAGAGGGCGTTGGCGGCGCGTTGCTTGCTAGTCTGCCTCTGGCCTCTCTCGTGATAGGCGCGCTCGATCGAGAGCCCGCTATCGATCTTCGCGCTACAGTTTTGCCGAGCGGTGTGCTGGCGACAGCTTAAGCCAGCACACTCGTAGAATAAAACACTCGATAATGTGAGGCGGAGGGGTACAATCACGTTCCTAATGCCAGAGAGCTCAGGAGACAACTGACGTTCCCCACTAACAACTCTGGTGGTGACGTCTGCTAGAACATAACAGTGTTGGGATAGTATTATACAGGATGGAGAAAAATTGTGTCACGAAATTTTAACTCTGGATAGCCGATGCCAGTAGGAACCATAATTACTAATGTTGTTTAGGTCGACAACTCACCATTTTCAAAGTACGGAAACCTGGCGCCACGCGCTCCCATTGGCTGTGGGATGCCCTGTTGACGTTCGTCGGCTGACGGGTAGCGCTGTGGTTGTCGGTTCACACGTACAAACGTCCCTTTCCCCTGCACTGCCTCAACGCGACACGCACACGTGTTGAACAGGTCTTGCTGTTTGTCTCCACCTCACGTCAGAGGCACTCACACGTAAGCTTCGCTTCGGAACACACACACACACGTCACCTGCGATTTAGCCATACAGTAAGCATGGCGGCACAGTATTCGTTTGAAGGACGACGAGATACGGTGTTTGTTTATGGACTAGCCGACGGTAATGCTCATGAAGCTCGACGGTTGTGTGAGGAGCGGTACCCAGCAAGACGCCACCCGCACCCGCAAACGTGTACAGCAGTTCACCGGCGACTTGGCGAGTCAGGCTCGTTAGCGAGATATCATGGTGGTGCTGGAAGACCTCGAACACGACGGGATGCTGCATTTGAAGAGAATGTGCTAGAGCGATTTGAGGAAGCACCTACGACAAGTAGCCTACTGGAACGATTGGACACGACATGGGGTCACTCATTGGTTATTCTAGGAGGTTTTTAGGGATGACGGCCAGCATCCGTTTAGTTTCCATCCTGTCCAGGACCTAAATCCTGTGGCAGACTATGAACACAGGCTAGGGTTTTGCCGGTGGTTTCTGCGACGTCACAGGGTTATTTGGTAAGCGTGATAGCGTTACGGGGATGTTTAGCAAACTCAAGTGGCAGACTCTGCAAGAGAGGCGCTCTGCATCGCGGTGTAGCTTGCTGTCGGAGGTTTCGAGAGGGTGCGTTTCTGGATGAGGTATCGAATATATTGCTTCCCCCTACTTATACCTCCCGAGGAGATCACGAATGTAAAATTAGAGAGAAACTTTCCGGCAGTCGTTCTTCCCGCGAACCATACGCGAATGGAACAGGAAAGGGAGGTAATGACAGTGGCACGTAAAGTGCCCTCCGCCAATTACCGGTGGGTGGCTTGCGGAGTGTAAATGTAGATGTAGATGTAGTAGATGTAGACGTGTTGCACGAGATCCCGACTTCCCCGCCATCGTGTTGTTTACCGACGAGTGCACCTTCCATCGGGATGGGCTTTACAACACTCAAAAAAAATGGTTCAAATGGCTCTGAGCACTATGGGACGCAACTGCTGTGGTCATAAGTCCCCTAGAACTTAGAACTACTTAAACCTAACTAACCTAAGGACATCACACACATCCATGCCCGAGGCAGGATTCGAACCTGCGACCGTAACGGTCGTGCGGTTCCAGACTGTAGCGCCTTTAACCGCTCGGCCACTCCGGCCGGCTACAACACTCATAAGGTTAATTACTGAACAAGGGGAAATTCTCACGTCACGTACGTCCACGGACACCAGGAACGATTTTCGCTCAACATTTCAGCAAGCATTGTGGGTGACCATATGATTGGGCAGGTCCGTCTACCTCCGACTTACCGGAGCAAATTACCTACACTTTTTGCAAGAAACTCTACCCGGCCTTCTGGAAGATGTTACCCTGCACATACGGCAACACATGTGGTTGCAGCAGGATCAGGCGTCCGCACATTACAGTCGTGCTGTGCGCGCATATTTAAAAGGAACTCTTCGACGTCCGGGTAATTGGCAGGGGTGTTCGTAGGACATGGCCCCCGTGATCAAGAGACGTCACGCCACCGGATTTTTTCCTGTGGGGATTCTTCAGGGTTCTAGTTCACCCACCCGGACGCGAACCAACATGACGATAATCACATCAGAACAATGCCAGGAATGTTTGACAGAGTTCGGCACAACGCCGTTCGACGTTACCAAGCTTGTGTCGCGTCAGAGGGTCGCCAGTTCGAGCACCTGCTTTAAGTAAACAATGTTCTAGCTACAAAAAAGGCCCTTTTCAGAGCCGACACAATTTATGAAAGACTTCCTGTACGCGAAACTAACTGCTCTTGACGGGTTTGTTTTCGGTACGTCTTATCACGAAACTACAATGGATGTGTCAGGACCCCGGCGGATTCGCCCCTAGAGAGGAAGGCTGGTGCGCTACCACCGAGCTTGGATACATCGCAATCTCCGGCAGGCAAAGCATTCGCGGCCATGGGTTGTCCAGAGCATCCGGCAACAGGGAAATAACGCGGCCAATCGGAGCGCGTGGCGCCAAGTTTCCGTAGTTTAAAAATGGTGCGTTGTCGACCTATACAACATTAGTAATTTTGGTTCCTGCTGGCATCAGCTATCCAGGGTTAAAATTGCGTGACACAATTTTTCTCCACCCTGTACGCCCTAGTCTGTCCTCTGTTACCCTCTTCATCACTGGCACACTGCATCCTAAGTGCTTTTGAGCCTGGTTACTTCGGTCATCGCCTAGTTTCCCTCTACAGTTTATCCCCCACCCCCCGTGCGTCCACCCCCACCCCCCCTCCGGTATATACATTCCTTACGTTGCAAAATCGACGATTCCTTTATGCCTCAGAATGTGTCATATTAACTAATGCCTGCTTCTGGTCAAGTTGTCGCATGAATTTCTTTTATTCGTAAAACGATTCAGTGTCTCTGCGTTAGTTATCCGAAATATACGTCTAATCTTCAGACGCTAGAAAGGCTTCTAATTGTAACCTCCCCACAAAAAAAAAAAAAAAATAAAATGTATAATATTCACATTTAGTGTAACTTCCCAACAGAAAAATAAAATAAGTAATTATATCATTCGCATTCAGATTAAGCGTAACACAGTTACAGATATCTCCCAACAGTAAAAAATATAAGTATAGCATTCACATTCAGTGTAAGCTACCAATAGATAAATTTCGTAACCTACCAATAATGCAATGTGACTAATCTCTCAATAAAATTGTGGCGCACTTATAACCTTTCAGTAATTGACTGTGAATTTAGACGTAAATTTGGACGTCAGCAGTGCTGCGTCATGGCCCTGAAAGATCATACTGAATAAATTGAAATTTTCTTACCCCAATGAAGTCGCCGGATAACGCGTATATATCTGCTCCTATAAGAAATTTTTCTGGCACAGCCCAGTGCAATGCTGGCCGATAGATTTGTCATGTATAAATAGAAACAACTGCTTTTTCTTTACAATAATCGGGATGACCATGGATTGGAGAAATTAGTAAATTATTTAAATTGAGATGAATGATTGTCAAAAGTTAATTTTTATAAGAAAGATTATTATTAAGAGATTTTTTTAAAAAAATTTACATACGACTTGATATTACAATAGTACATACGCGCGAGGCTGCTTTTACCTTATACTACAACGCTCAGGCACCGCCATCGCTCGCCATGACCGCCCCAGCCAACTCGATACACCAGACTGCGCGCTACTACTACTACTACTACTGACACACAGTTCCTAATGCAGTCAACACTGCTCTCTGGTCTGAAATTCTCTTATAGCTTACATATCGCAGGCAGCGCGTGAGCAATCCATCGAAATTACATCTGCTCGAGTGCGCTAGCAACAACCTCCTTAATCATGGACCTCTTACATATTCTCTTCTAGTCTCAACTGCCTATCGTCAACATTTCACTACCGTACATAGATAAATGTCTTCAGAAAAGACATGCTAACTTCGCAATTTATATTTAATGATAACAATTTTTTCTGTGCTTTTCACAATTGCTTTTCTTGTTATTAGAAAATTAATCTACCGCTTCCAGTGCCTCCAGCACCGCCTTACTTAATTCCACCACGCTGCATTACCCTAGTTTTAGGCCTACTTTTGTTGCTGTTCGTCTTCTAAACTCTAAAAACAATGAACTCTTTTCCAGATACCTACTATCAATTCCGCTGAACTTATCTTCCAAACCTTTTGCCGAATCTGACACAATCACGGTGTCACCGGCAAACCTTACTCTAGTTCTTGAAGAATTTTAATTCCCTTCCGCAGTTTCTCTTTCAATTGCTTCACATCTTACTCAAGGTATCTATCGACTGAATGACACCGTGGTTAGGCTAAAAACCAGTCTCGCTGCCTTTTCAACTACTGCTTCCCTTTCGCGTCCTTCGACTCTTTCAATTGCAGTCTGCGTTCAGTTGTTGTGGAGAAACTTTCTCTCCGTTAGTTCATCCAGGCATCAAAGAGCCTATACTAGTCAACACTGCACAAAGGCTTCTCTAAACTTACCTACTGGTCCTGTGGAGGCAGTGTGCCTTTCCTCAATCTGTAACACATTTGGCTATCGTATTATCACTTCAACGAGTCGTGTTGCAGAGCTATAAGAAACAAATGTGGAACGAAGAGAAGCAGTTTAGTAAACAGATGGCGCTCACGCCTGTGTACTGGCGTGTTGCTGGGGATGAGGAAGCATCTTGACCCTTCTTACCAGGACGCATGAACCCACAGCAGTACACTTTACTAGACAAGACTGCACCTAGGATCGGAGGCACAGAAGGGGGAAAAACTCGAATTAGTTTCATGGAGACGTATGGGGTGGAGGAAACGAAACAAAGATTCTTACAAAATAAAACTCACAAGTACTGAAAATTGTATTTATTAATTACCAATTTTGTAACAAGTGTCTGCAGACTGAAAAGCGAGCAGGCGAGTCCCCCTTCAGAGCGCGCCACTACAAAGCTCATACAAGGCTGGCCTAGAGGTTGTTATAGGCCAGCCTGCCTTTACGGAGTACGCCCTTCAATTCAGGGGCGGCTGGGGTGTTTATTTCCCCATCAGTGCATTAACACTATGCGGAAGACAGGTAGTATTAGCTGATACAAGAAATTCACATCAGTAAAATCTACGTGATCTACCGTAAGCCACACTGCACTGACAGATGAGAAACTGACTCGTTCCAAAGGTCGCATTTGTGATGCACAAAACACACAAATAACGAACTAACAAGGGAACCTCCCCATCGCACCCCCCTCAGATTTAGTTATAAGTTGGCACAGTGGATAGGCCTTGAAAAACTGAACACAGATCAATCGAGAAAACAGGAAGAAGTTGTGTGGAACTATGAAAAAAGAAACAAAATATACAAACTGAGTAGTCCATGCGCAGGATAGGCAACATCAAGGATATTGTGACCTCAGGAGCGCCGTGGTCCTGTGGTTAGCGTGAGCACCTGCGGAACGAGAGATCCTAGGTTCAAGTCTTCCCTCAAGTGAAAATTTTAATTTCTTTGTTTTCGCAAAGTTATGATTTGTCCGTTCATTCATTGACGTCTCTGTTCACTGTAATAAGTTTAGTGTCTGTGTTTTGCGACCGCACCGCAAAACCGTGCGATTAGTAGACGAAAGGACGTGCCTCTCCAATGGGAACCGAAAACATTTGATCGCAAGGTCATAGGTCAACTGATTCCTCCACAGGAAAACACGTCTGATTTATTCTATACGACACTGGTGACGGCATGTGCTCCACATGACAGGAATATGTTGTCGACCCACCTAACTTGCACACTTGGCGAATGGGTAAAAAGATTCTTCTACCTTTCCCGATTTAGGTTTTCTTGTGGATGTGATAATCACTTCCAAAAAAGTGATGAAAACATAAGTGTTTGTCACATAAACTGCAACAAATGAATGCAACAGTTTCACAGTCGCACAGTTTTCCCTGTGCTCTGTCAAAACATATGTTTTTAACGTTTTCAAATTTTTCCGTGTGTAGACCGTCAAATCCTGCTTATGTCCAAGCAAATCTGAACATGTCCTAGAATTTTGGAGAGCGAAGTTGATTATGTGTGAGTGCCTGAACCTTGATAATTGTGTGAAAATAAAAAATTAAACTTTTGACTCGAGGGTAGACTTGAACCAAGGACCTCTCGTTCCGCAAGTGCTCACGCTAACCACGGGACCACGGCGCTCCTGAGCTCACATAGTACTTGATGTTGCCTATCCTGCACATGGACTACTCAGTTTTTATATTTTGCTTTTTTTTCATAGTTCCATACAACTTCTTCCTGTTTTCTCGATTGATCTGTGTTCAGTTTTTCAAGGCCTATCCACTGTGCCAACTTATAACGAAATCTGAGGGGGGTGCGATGGGGAGGTTCCCTTGTAAGTAACTGTTAGTGTTCCTGCCTGCAGTTGTAACATTCCTGCGGAAAAGGCGACTTCCACCAACACGAGCGCTGCTCACCCTCCAGTTTGCAGGCAGACTGCACTACAGTACATCGCGTCGCCTACCTGTTCCCCGGGCGCGGCTACGACGTTGCTGCCGCCCTGCATAGGTCTTCGACTACGAAATCTTTCGTGAGGGTGTCCTTGGACGAGAAGTTCTTACACCCAAACCTCCAGACGTCAGACACTCAGATCAATACCAAACGTTGTATGTCGATAGAGTATCAACCAAACCACTAGCCGGCCGGTGTGGCCGAGCGGTTCTAGGCGCTACAGTCTAGAACCGCGTGACCGCTACGGTCGCAGGTTCGAATCCTGCCTCGGGCATGGATGTGTGTGCTGTCGTTAGGTTAGTTAGGTTTAAGTAGTTCTAAGTTTTAGGGGACTGATGACCTTACAAGTTAACTCCCATAGTGCTCAGAGGCATTTGAACCAAAAGCACTAATTAAGTTTCCAGAATGAGATTTTCACTCTGCAGCGGAGTGTGCGCTGATATGAAACTTCCTGGCAGATTAAAACTGTGTGCCCGACCGAGACTCGAACTCGGGACCTTTGCCTTTCGCGGGCAAGTGCTCTACCATCTGAGCTACCGTTTTAATCTGCCAGGAAGTTTCATATCAGCGCACACTCCGCTGCAGAGTGAAAATCTCATTCTCGGTAGCTCAGATGGTAGAGCACTTGCCCGCGAAAGGCAAAGGTCCCGAGTTCGAGTCTCGGTCGGGCACACAGTTTTAATCTGCCAGGAAGTTTCATATCAGCGCACACTCCGCTGCAGAGTGAAAATATCATTCTGGAAACATCCCCCAGGCTGTGGCTAAGCCATGTCTCCGCAATATCGTTTCTTTCAGGAGTGCTAGTTCTGCATGGTTCGCAGGAGAGCTTCTGTAAAGTTTGGAAGGTAGGAGACGAGGTACTGGCAGAAGTAAAGCTGTGAGTACCGGGCGTGAGTCGTGCTTCGGTAGCTCAGATGGTAGAGCACTTGCCCGCGAAAGGCAAAGGTCCCGAGTTCGAGTCTCGGTCGGGCACACAGTTTTAATCTGCCAGGAAGTTTCACTAATTAAGTTATTACCATGCGCTAGCCGCCACGGTAGCTCGGCGTGTTCGGTCAGAGGGTTAGCAGGCCTCTGTAATAAAAAAACTGAGTCAATAGACCAACGGTGAACTTGAACAAACTTCATCGGACGTCCGCCACGAACAAATAAAACGTCCAGTAACGAACAAACTGAGATTAAAAAAAAAAAAAAAAAAGTTGGTAGAGTGTTGTATTGTCGCACTGAGGGTCCTGGGTTCGAATACCAATGATGAAAATTTTTTAACTGTATTGTGCGTGAAAGTGTTATGTAGGACTATTAATACTTTCGCACATGTGTTGCAATTGTTTACTTATCCTACTGTTCCGGTTGTTTATGTTTATTCCGTGAAACTAGAAATGCACTAACCGTTTCATCACGAATGGTGTCTGTCCTGTCGCGCATGTCCGACAGAACACCACACCTGTCTTTGCAGGAGAGACGCTCCGTAGCTCGGTACGGACTTTTGTTGAAGCTTCGAGAACATACCTTCACCGAGGAGTCAAGCAGTATATTGCTCCCTCCTACGTATATCTCGCGAAGAGACCATGAGGATAAAATCAGAGAGATTAGAGCCCACACAGAGGCATACCGACAATTTTTCTTTCCACGAACAATACGAGACTGGAATAGAAGGGAGAACTGATAGAGGTACACAAAGTATCCTCCGCCACACACCGTCAGGTGGCTTGCGGAGTATGGATGTGGATGTAGAACAGATGGGCTCTATAGGTTTCCTACTTTCAGCTAACGGAACGAAAGCAGACTGCCAAAAGAACAGTGCTCCAATCTCGTAAAAGTCCTTTCACGTGTCAGAAAATGTTCTCCCATATTATAGTTTCACGCGTAAGCAGTTATAAAAAATTGTAGTTACTGGGATTTGAACGCGTGACATTTTACATCGTGTCCTCACGCTCTGCCAGCTCACTCACAAGAGATCTGTAAAACCATTACTCACAGATACCCCTTTCCTGTGCTCCGCACCTCTGGTGTTACTTTTAATGTAATGTTCTACTGGACGACAGCGCACAGCACGAACAATATCGGTATTTTGTTTAATACTCTACCGGATGTCTGACATCTGGAGGTTCCGGTGTCAGTTAACTTGCCACGTCAAATCCGATAAAATCTCAAGCTTTCGATGACTACCTCTGTCGTCGTCTTAAAGGGCTACGTCTGCTTCTCGTGGAACGCGTGACGCTCCCATTTTTATGGCAAACGACGGCATCTGACTGGCTGGATTACGTCACGATTACATCAAGGGAACGGGGCGTACTGAGGTGACGCCTTCTGTGTCCACAGACGCGCGTACTACGCTCGCAGCGCCATCAAGCGCGCAGGCCGGTAAACTGGCAGAAGTCTTGCACTGTGCTCTTTATTTATCAAATACATTCTTCCATGCATTGTTATGTGTACAATGTGCGCCTACTGAACCGTGGATTTATTTTCAAAATCTTTTCTTAAAGAATTTAGTATATTTACTAGCGATTCATCAAGAACATTAACACATTTAATCACACTATGTGAGCGTGGAAGTAGTTGCCAGTGGGTAACTGATGGAAACAAATTTCTTTCAACAAATGGAAATTTTATTCCTAAAAACCATTTCCTTTTTAAAAAAGAGAAAAAAAGAAAAAAAGTAGATTTAAAATTTATAATCAGAAAGCACCCTCTAAATATCAAGTTACAATTTATTCAGAGGCAGAAATAACAATTTTTTTTTTTTTTTTTTGACAGTATGAGCTTTCGGGCTGAGAACCTTGCCGCTCCCTTTTAACACAGCCGTAATCACGACCGCTCACAACAACGTCTGAAAGACTACACTGGTGCAAATCTGCAACACACCACATTACTTTAAATTAAAAATTTTAACAACTCACACAAACACATAAACTATGCACCACGTAGAAGGGATGGAAATGGTACACAGCATTCACATTACAAAAATTACTTGCCACCGAAAGTGCAACTTGTTTCTAAAATAAAACTCTTACGGTGGAAGGATGGCAACTTTATATACTAAAATTACCATTTAAATAAAAACCCATGAAATGCAGTCTTACATAAAATATACAAGGTTGGCCAAACACGCTCTACATTACACATATACCGCCTCTCAAGATGATAGGCAAGATAAAAACATATTTCAGGAATTCGGCCGTTACACTTCAAGCAATAAATTCGTTGACACCGAATCCGACAAACATGACGGAGGCAGCTATTAACGTACGGCAGACAGACACTAACTGCCTAACAAATGCGGACGAGAAACTGACCAAGAAAACAAGTAGAATTTAACAAGTTAATGAAACAACATATCACGAATCACTTAACTTCTAATAAACTGCGATGTCTGGCGAAGACCTGGCGCAGCACCCCCAAAACGCTCTCCCGAACCGTCCGCTGCCAGCCGCTTCAACGGACGCAGGAAGGCGCGCCGATCTCCCGTCTCACGGCGTCGCAGCTCGCGCCGGCCAGACCGATGTCGTGGGTTGACTCCTGTTGCTCTCGTGTCGGCCGCGAAGCCACTACCCCTCGCTATACGGCGCGGCCCACTGGACTCACGTGGCGACCTCACATGCGCCGACGCTCATGACGGACATGTCGTCTTGTGTCCCAGTGCGCGACCGACCAACCGATCGATCCAACCGCCAATGGCCATTGCCTGAGTAAACTCGAGCAGAATGGCGGCCTAACACATACTAGCACTCCGGACGACAGACAGACAGACACTGACTGCCCCCCACTGACCCGGCTGACCAACTGACCAGACTCGCCGCCTAGCGAGCTCATAGCGCCCCTTAAATGCACGTGAACAGGCTACCTTTCCCCTGTCCCACCAGCGGGAGACACCAAAGCTGCGATTGCCACAGCGGCGCCACCGCCAGAAACGGAGAGCGACTGCTTCACACTACGCGCTGCGGCGCGTTCTTCAAACAGCAAATTTTTACCACGGTTCACCTATACTGACGCTTTTATCCCAGAGTCTAATTTCTAGTGATTCTCTAACCACAGAGTCACAGATGCCATAGTTTTCCGGAGTAATACCTGACCGGGAGAGTATAATTTGTTTACATCTTGTCTATAAAAGGAGCGTACAGACAAGCGCGTCTCCCTCCGCCACCCTCTAGCACCAGCCCTCCCCCCTTTCTTCCCCTCTCCCTCGTCTCCGTACCCCTGACAGATCCTCTCACTTTGTTCATCGTCGTCAGTGTGCTACGTCAGTGTTGTGTTTGGTGCTGTTCTCCCGTGACGTCAAGAGCTGTGATTTTAATCGTGTACTGGACTTGTACATAGAGTTCCTGTCAGTGACAGTTATGTGCTACGCCGCCCATCGCAACTTTTATGCTCCGTCCGTAATTCGCCTTGTGTTTCTTTTAATCGTTACAGTGTGTGGTTTTTTGTGTACAGTTTTTAGATTTGTATCACCGTTTTTACAGTCACCCGCTATAGACGCTATCTTCCATTATGTTTCCCCTTTTGTTATGTCTGTTTCTCAGTATTTTCCCCTTTATGTTGTTTTAAATGTCTCCCTGTTATGTGTGGTAGCGTTCTCGCTTCCCACGCCCGTGTTCCCGGGTTCGATTCCCGGCGGGGTCAGGGATTTTCTCTGCCTCGTGATGGCTGGGTGTTGTGTGCTGTCCTTAGGTTAGTTAGGTTTAAGTAGTTCTAAGTTCTAGGGGACTTATGACCACAGCAGTTGAGTCCCATAGTGCTCAGAGCCATTTGAGCCATTTCTCCCTGTTATGTACTGTCTCTCGGCTGAAGAGCGGCGCCTACGCTGCCAGCCCGCCCCGTATGGGGCATTGAAATTCAATAAAGAAAAAAAGCGCCTCCGAAGAAGCTCTTTGTGTGGTTGATATACACTTTCCCTACCTGTGCCTGTGTGCGCTGGGTTTGCTCTCCCACTGCACTCCCGAGTCATCAACTAAAAAGCCTGCGAGATGCTACCTCGCTCTTCCGTTACGATATACAGGCATTGATGATGATAATAATTTGTATGACGTTTGTACACATTACTTTGCTGTAAGGCGTATAAACTGGTAGAAATCCTTGGATAACACAGGAGATATTCAATTTATTTGATGAAAGTAGAAAATATAAAAATACGGTAAATGAAGCAGGCGAAAGGGAGTACAATCGTCTAAAAAATGAAGTTGACTACAAGTGCAAAATGGCTAAGCAGGAATTACTAGAGGAAAAATGTAAGAAATTAGAAGCATATATCACTAGGGGAAAGATAGATACCGCCTAGAGCAACGTTAAAGACACGTTTTCAGAAGAGAATATGGACATTTAGAGCTCAGATGGAAACCGGTCTAAGCAAGGAAGGGAAAAGCGACAGGTGGAAGGAGTATATCGAACATAAAGGAGACGTACTTGAGGACAGAAGAGGGCGTAGATATATGTGAGATGCTATATACGATACTGTGAGAAGAATTTGACAGAGCACTGAGAGACCTGATCGAAACAACGCCCCGGGAGTAGACGATACTCCGTCAGAACTACTGATAGCCTTGGCAGAGCCAGCCGTGACAACTCTTCCATCTGGTGCTTAAGATATGTGGGACAAACCAAATACCCTGAGTCTTCAAGAAGAATATAATAATTCTAATTCCAAAGAAAAGCAGGTGTTGATAGGTGTGAACATTACCGAACAGTTTGAAAAGTCATAGTAGCAAAATACTAACACAAATTTTTTATAGAAGAATTGCAAACTGGTAGAAGCCGACCTCGGGGAAGAACAGTTTGGATTCCGCAGAAATGCAGCAACACGCGATCCAATACGGACCCTATGAGTTCTGTTAGAAAATAGGTTCAGGAAAGACAAGGATTTGTAGACTTTGAGAAAGATTTTGACAATGTTGAATACTTTCTTCGAAATTCTGAAGGTAGCAGGGCTAAAATACGGGGAGCGAAGGGTCATTTACAATTTGCACAGGAACCAGATGGCAGTTCTAAAGAGTCAAAGGTTATGACAGGGAACCAATGGTTGAGAAAGGAGTGAGACTGGGTTTCAGCCTGTCCCCGATGTTATTCAATTAGTAAGTGAACAAATAGCAAAGGAAACCAAAGAAAAATCTGGAGTAGAATTAAAGTTCAAGGAGAAGAAATAAAAACTTTAGGGTTTCCCATTGTTATTTCAAATCTCTCAAAGACGGAAAAGGACGTGGAATAGCAGTTCAACGGAATGGACAGTGTCTTGAAAGGAGGATATAAGATGAACATCAACAAAGCAAAACAAGGCTGAAGGAATATAGTCGAGTTAAATCAGATGATGCTGAGGGAATTAGATTAGGAAACGAGACACTTAAAATAGCAGATGAGTTTTGCTATTTGGGCAGCAAAATAACTGATGATGATGGGAGTAGAGAGGATATAAAATGTAGACTGGCAATGGCCACAAAAGCGTTTCTGAAGAAGAGAAGTTTGTTGACATCGAATATAGATTTACGTGTCAGGAATTTTTTTCTGGAAGAGTTTGTCTGGAGTGTAGCCATGTATAGAAGGGAAACACGGACCATAAACAGTTTAAACAAGAAGAGAATAGAAGCTTTTGAAATATGGTGCTACAGAAAGATGCTGAAGATCAGATGGGTAGATCATGTAACGAATGGTGATATATTGAATAGAAATGGGGAGACAAGAAATTTGTGGCACAACCTGACTAGAAGAAGGGATCAATTGATGGGGCACATTCTGAGACATACAGCGATCGCCAGTTTAGTACTGGAGGGAAGTGTGGAGGGTAAAAATCGTAAAGGGAGACCAAGAGATGAATACAGTAAGCAGAATCAGAAGGATGTAGGTTGCAGTAGTTAATAACAATAATAAGGCAGTCAATAATGAATAGTAATGTTTTCCGGCCACGCTCGGTTATATTTCACGTAGAATATTACATATTACAATTTTTATGTAAGGTGGTGAGAGGCATAAAGGCATGTTGCAGTAGTTATTCGGGATGAAGAGACATACACAGGAAAACTACGATAATAACACAACAACGTAACTGACGCTGTAATAACATTGAATATACAGTACCACTGTTGCTATTCTCACACCAGTGAGTAGAAAGTTAGCCAGTAATTTTTCTATCACTAGGGAAAGAACTTGTCCACAGAGTACAGCCGTTGTTCCTTTAGGGCATTAAACATTTTTTAGTCTAAACATCTACACAGTTCGAAACTGAACACTGTTCATTAGCGTACTAAATATTTTCATGACCACCATCACGGAACTGGTATTGCTCAGTTGACATCTTGGTCTCTCCAGGCTGTCCTGATTCCGGTTGCTGAGATGACTGTGTAACGTTTATTGTAAAATGGTTCAAATGGCTCTGAGCACTATGGGACTTAACATCTGAGGTCATCAGTCCCCTAGAACTTAGACCTATTCAAACCTAACTAACCTAAGGACATCACACAAATTCATGCCCGAGGCAGGATTCAAACCTGCGACCGTAGCGGTCGCGCGGTTCCAGACTGAAGCGCCTAGAACCGCTCGGTCACAGCAGCCGGCGTTTATTGTAAAACACACGTGTTTTGTTTCAGCTTCACCTGAATGAAACAGTAAAACATACCCTGTAACCTATTAGGTGAACCAATTGTATCTCCTAGTTTCGAAAAGATGGGTTTACAATGATCACTTTTTTGCTAGAAGTAATGATCCTCACTGCTTTGTTCAGTAGCAGCAGCACGTTGCTACTCCCCGCCCTCGCTAGGTGTGTTCTTGCCACTTGACTGAAAAAACGTTCAGTTACTTAATCGACAATGTTGTAGTGACACCTTAACTACTCAGCCACGCGGCACTCGACTAAATGGTTGGCCTAGCGTGAAGCAGCCGTAAGAAGTCGCACGTGGTCGATTTGCGTGAAATGTGTCTTTTCACGGGGGCGCCTCGTGTTAGGCATGCCGCAACATCCGTGCAACGGCACTGCCAGCGGTCGGCTCTCGGTGGTGGGGATGCGGGCTCGCACTGCGCATGCGCGCGCCGCCGACGGGCGCGCGAAGCCGTTCATTGGCTGGGGGCGTGGCCCGGCGGGCAGTGGCGGGGCGGCCGCGTTCGGCCGGCGGCCAGTCGCAGTGCGTCTGCCGCCGCGAGGACAGCCGAGCCGAGCCTAGGCCGCAGCCCAACGCACCGCAGTCGACCGCCGATGGCGTCGCGCCGATAGCCGCAAGCAGCTGCGCCCTGGCCGTCATGTCGACCGCCGAGCACAGCCTCATGTCTGCCAGTAAGTGCCTAGCCGCGATACATCCTGTGAACGGACCAAACTTACCCTCGTTGTGCCTGAAGATCGTGCCAGCGAACCTCAGGGCCAGTATTTTACTTACTGTAGCTAAAACCTCCGTAAAAGTGAAGATTTTGTGACGTTAAAATGCTGTTTTAGGCTACTGCACGCGTCAGTAGCATGTATTAATAAACTCTGTACGTGAAATCCAGGTTAATAAATTCTAAAATTGAGTCCAGTTATAAATTAATAACTAACTTATACGCGGTTATTTTTGGACTCCAATGAACACAAGGAAGATGCTATTTCTACACGACACTAAGTTTGAATGAAATAATTATTTATGCTACAGCACTACACGTTTTACTTTATCTACACGAAATAGCCTGACGACCTTGTAATAACACATGCAACGCGCGAACGCACATCGCTGCTACCACTATTCGCGCCAACGCACTTTCGCAGACTGCGCAGATTGTGTTGGCCATTCGCATTATTACAATGGCTCCCACAACAATGTCGAACTTTTAAGATCATTCGTTTTCAGTTGTTCAAAGCCATGCTTTCTGAAGAGTGTATTATCGGAATGCGGAAGTCACTACAACCTCAGTTTCATTTCTAAATACGTGACAATGATAGATGTCGGTTGTTTCTTTCTGAATATTTGATTTTTCCTGTCTTAAGAGTTCTGCAATTTAAGTGTGTTTTGCTTTTACTGACAAAGGATCATCATTGATTTTGGCGTTTATTAAACCTTTTTGCGTATTTTTACGTTGACAAGTTTTACCCCGTTCTATTTCGATAAAGGTGTAACAATAAGTTAAACTGCTGTATGCTGAAGACAGAGAAAAAAGCAAATAACGATTGATTTATAACAGCAACCAAACAAACAAAAAAATAATAAAATAAACGATCTAGAAAGTGTTATATAGTGTGCTCCCCCTCCCTTCTATTTCGCTTTTTTAATAGTTTGTGTACGTATTATGCATAAAAATACTAGCTTAAGATTCGTCTATTGTACTATTCAACTTTCCTGATTTGTCTCTCAATTTTAGTTTATATAGATAGCGTAGAACACTGTAGCGTAGATTAGCCTGTTACCACACTCATGATACCGAAGGAGGACCATGTCACACACTAGTCAAAGTAGAATTGCAGATAGTCTCCGGGAGTACGGTTTGTTTTAAGCTACGGTTCACAGTACAGAATGTTTCTTTAGTTATCCTCACCAGAGTAGAAAATCCAAGCAGTATTCCCAATATTTATAAGTAGCCTGATCCGTAATGGAGGACCTCACCAGTAGGACGTTTTTATTTGCCACTCGTCGTGATCTGAGTACCAGTTTTAATTTCTCACTAGTGTCCACTACAGCGAACACTCTGCTAAAATGATACAATTACATATCATTTCAGACTCTCGCTTAAATCTTTGACGGTTTTCCATCCCGTTCTTTTTTACTTTTGTACGACAGTGCTAAAGCAATGTAAGTACCTCAAATGCAATAAATATTCAGATAGTCCATAAGGCTTCAGTCTACCGTGAGACGCGTGTGTGTGTGTGTGTGTGTGTGTGTGTGTGTGTGTGCGCCTATTTGCTACAGAGTGAACCTGCCGATATTGATCTAACAGAACGATTAATACTCTAGTGGTAGTTATGAAATGACAAGATAACTGGAAGATCTTTTAGTGTCTAGTACAACGAATGATTTTTTTTTTTTTGTGTCATGCTTAATTTTCTATGGGTTTTCCCAAATTTTCATTCTGATGAAGACACCCTTAGAGGCGTCGAAACCTAGGTCAATGTACCAAACAGTTATTTCCAACCGGTTGGCTGTGTAACTCCTATGTTTGAAAATTTCTGTGTTTTTTTTCTAGCTGCTATTCTAGATGTAGAATCAAAATTCTCTATTACGACAATTACGAATCATTCTTTTACTTTTCGCATCACTTAGTCACCAAAATATTCAGACAATGAATTTAGGAAATTACGTCAGCGTCGCATTACGTGCTCGGTTTACCAAACCTTTGTTGGTGACAATAAACAGTATTTCTACTGAGAGTGAGCCTCATAGTGCTACATGTAACGCTGTCTATTGTTCGATGAGTCAGAGTTTGCTGAGGTCCATCAGAGGGTGGTTTGTTTCTTGTGCGCGGGAAACTTCGGAGGTTCCACATACTAGGAACAAGTTTAACGAGCATTGTTCTTACATACTGCGACATAAAGGAAGTCTTCCGTTTTAATTGTAGCTGGCTGTTACACTCTGAAGTGAAGCAGTCATCAACGCGAAGGTTAGTTTTAATGTTAGGGTGCCTTGCTAACAGTTTGGTATATAGAGTTGTTCATCCTTGGGTGCCTTTGACGTATCGACTGACTTATAGAGCGATCTACCGCTTAACGATAAATAAAAGCAAGGTGCAGTTTGGCACTAGACCGACGATGGACCCTGTTACTGGACGTTCTAAGGACCATCGAGGACACCACACCTCTTTATTTTCACAAAAAAAAGATCTTCGGTACTCTGAGATGTAGTAGCAGTAATTTTGATGTTTTATTAATATTCTTTATTGGAGATGTGTGTACGCTGGAATAAAAGTTAACATGTTAAAGTTGCGAATTATTAAAACAGCTTGCGAATTCGGATCTACAGTTCAGAGTTGTACACATGCGCAGCTGCAATTCATGCTATCGACTTACAATTTCTGTGCACTCAGTGGCTGATGCATGGTAGGCACATTTAGAAGAAAAGCTGTGCGAATTCCAATCCTAGCACTTTTGCATATCCCCGTGGTAGCCCCAAATAAACTCAGTCGAATATCGCGGTATTTATTTCAACAACGTAAAGGCTGATTATCTATCCTGTCTTTGCGAATTACGCTTCTGCAACATCTTTAATGGTTCGACAGGGCCGATAAAATCCTAATCTTCCTTCCTTCTACTCTAAGTATCAATTTATCAATTGTGGCTCCCACATGGCGACCAGCTTTCCTGTTCTATAAGTAACCTATGTCGAACATACCCGATGAGTGTGTTGCACGTTGCCACATAGACACGTCACCTGTGTCCACCAGTCTGTTGGTTCCGCGAACACATAAGAAGTGTCAGAAAATAAGCTATTAAAGTGCCCGTTCTGCAGCCAGAAAATTCATCCACTGATCAGAGGACTCTATTTTCTTGACTGACAACATTTTCATAGATTTAGTTCTGTCTTTCTAGTTTTCAGTATTCTGCAGACGTCCGCGTCAATTAGTGACTGCACATAGCTGTACTTATTGCCAGGACTTCTGTCTGCGAACATCAGTGGAAGACTGTGTGCGGTGTTCGCTAAAGCTAGTGGCAGAGAACACGCAGAATTCCCCACGGAAGTTTGCGAATAATTTTCTGTCCCGCGCCACTGCTGTAGTTCAATAAACTTTAAATTTATATTAAAGAAACATAAAAAATACGGTAAAATAAAAGCTGCTTTCCAGTTATATAACGTGTTGTTTCATTTCATTGTGACATTCTTCTTTACGTCTTTGCCATCTTACTCTGACAAAGGGTGGAATCTGTCCGTTTCTAACACGTTCACTCCAGATAAACACAGTAGTGTATGTGCGTGTTTTAGGTGATTTTTGACACCAAATAGAAACCTGAAATACGTGTGTAACTCGCAACATCTGAGCAAGCAAGAAGCGCAATTTGAATACGCTGAAACGTCTACTTTTTAACTTCTTCTAAGCAAGGAATAGGGACGGATAGCGCTATCTAATGCGCAAAGACAAATCGATTCCAAAGTAATGTACAACTTTAACTAGCAGCAATGCTCTCCAGCAAATTTAAGAAAATTAAAATTAAAGCTAGCCCTCCTTAGCTTGATTGTTTAGGAAAGTCTGGACTTTCCGATTTTTTTTTTTTTTCTACAGACGTAATTACGTAGCCTGTGCTTTTCGATTGAATTTTTCCTGAATTAAATGCTCTTTAGATGTGGTGGTTCCGGATTTCTAGATAAATATTATGCTACATTGGATCACTGCTAGGAAATAACGTCGTTTCGGTGCCAAACAGTAACTGCTAGCCTCTCAAAAGGGACTTGGGGGTAACTGGCGTTTACTTTTTAAATTGTTGTGTACTCGCGACAGAAGAATACAGCCTCAAACTAGTATATCAACACAGCATACGTCATCGAAAATAATTCAGGAACCTTATTGTTTTCGGATTCACTCCAATGATTATTTTGCTACTACGACTGCTATTACTACTATTACTGGCCACCTCAGCGCGCTTGGCTCATATTTGAGAGGACGGAGCTTCGAATCCGCGTTCTGCCATCCAGATTTACGTTTTCCGTATTTCCGCAAAAGCGCTCAAGGCAAATAGCGGGATGGGTCCTCTGAAAGTGGCTACATGGAGTAATTCTTTCTCCATCCTTGTCCTATTCGAGCTTGTGCTCCTTCTCTAACGACCTTGTCGTCACTGGGACGTTAGACCCCGTATTTCTTTTCCTTACAAATATTATGATCCATTCTTCGCAGGTTAACCCAGGCATGTCATCTAGCTCATTTTCAATAGTAGGTATACTAAAAAAACAATATAACTTGAGACAAGTTGTGCTTGTAATAGAATTTGAAACGTACAGTGTAAAAGAACGGAACTCTAAAGCGTATCGGACAAATAGTTGATACTGGATATGCATTTGGATTCATTGGTGGCAAAAAAGAATTACTATGAAATATTCACGTGTTATCATTCATAAGTTTTATCATTCGTAAGTTGTTCTGAAAACACAGAAAAATGTTTCATTACGTTGTATGATATCTACAGCAGGCAACAGGCGTCCACACTCTACACGCGCATACACTCTACAGAGTACACGCCAACTGTTGACACGCGAAAGAGGCGAATAAAACCAGAGAAAGTACATCCAATAAAGCTCCCGGCTACACTCATCCGTATTACTTTGAGAACATATTCCGTCTTTCGCGATCTACCGGCTAAGGAAGAGCTTAGATAAACAACACATTTTCATTGGAACGAGTATATTATCAAGATCAGCGTTTTTTGAAATAGTTTCTTCGTTAATTAGTTCAAATATTACACATTATTTCATGTTAGAGTCGGCGTTAGTGTGGTTGAATGCAAAATCTCAATTATCGACAAAAACACTGGTAAGCGAAACACACATCTATTACAAAAGCAGTTTTTGTAGCAGCCGAAGCAAAAATATCACGTGGAAAACACCGTTCCGCCTATGGTGGAAGGTGGAAGTATACCTGATCACATTAACATTTCCTGTCCCATCGCATATGGCGCACGGGAAGAACGCCACTGCGTACGTTTCCCTTTAAGTTCCCTAACGCTACTGTCGCGTTCGCTGCACTAAATGTACGTCGAAGGAAGAAATTTTTGACTAGTATTGGTACGTAGTCCACGGAATTTTAAGAGTAATAGAGCTGTAACGTTTCCCACTGCAATTATTTCTGATACGCGCGAATCGTCCAGAACTTCTTTATACCTTCGCTCCTTGTTTTGATACAAACTGGTAATAGTCACAGAGTGACGAACGATGGTAAATTATCGATTACATGAGATTTTCGTAAGTAGTTACCTTCGTCGTTGAATTATGCCAATTACAATTCATAAGAATTATTACAATGAATCTCATTCTGGGATCTGCCTTTCCAATAAATAGAACGTAGCCGAACGTAGGCACCAAGCTATTGCGTCCCTACATTCACTCACCTTAATATGGTATCACACACGACGTGACCATGGTCTCCCCAGAGAGTACACTACAGTACAAGGTAATCTTTTGCTACCAGTTCATGAAAAATTGATATTTGAGATGTTTTCTAGTGTCAGAGTCCAGAAAAATATCTGGCGACGATTTTAGTATCACCGAAGTGTGGCGAAAGCAGTGCTAAGAGCCCTCGCCAGCATGTGCCTGCAACAATTCCTGTAGGGCTCTTCACAGAAAAAAACTGAGCGCCGTCTTTTTCGTTAAAAAAAATGACCAACCTTAACTGGATGAGCACAAACTACGGAAGAGGTCTGACCTCTTTATACCAAGGGGAAGAGACAGAAAGAACGAACATCAGGATTTAACGTTCCGTCGACGATGAGGCCGTTAACAGCGCAGCTGAAGTTCGGATTGGGAAAGGAAACCAGCTGTGCCACTTGCAAAGTTACTGGCCCGGGATATGCCGTAGGCATTGAGGGAACCCACGAGAAACCTTAATTTTTGATGTCTGTATTTCAACAGCTGTCCGTTTCAATTAGGCGGTCAGCACGGTGTTTTGTTATTCTCATAGCATTCCATTCTCCGCGCTACACGCCCCACTCATCTGCCATTAATTTCTGTTTAAACTGCGTCTTGCACTCCAGCCTGTTCCCCGACACACTTGTTTGTCTTCCTGCCTCTCCCAGTAACTCCATCACGCATCCCTCTACTGCCCGCCAAGGGACAGTTTTTCAACGAACTAATAGTTCGTGTTTCATTGCCACAAGTCAAAACTGATAATTCAAACTTACTACAAAATTTATTTTTCTGATACACAGAACGCTTAGTTCTGAAACTGCTTAGTTTACCAATAGCACAGCAGGCTATTTTCTTAATTTTGTTTAATTATCTTACCCTCCATCCGCTCATTGTCCTCAACGCACCTATCTACAAAAACTCATCCACTTGTTCCATGACTTCTTTAATGCTGTTTATTATTCATTACAGTGTTCTTCTTACTGATTATGAAGCCTGCTTTCAAACTTGCCCCATTAAATTCTTCATTTCGTTGCTGACGTTTATTTGCATTAGACCCAAACAATAAAAATGATAAGGAAAACGAGGATGCTTCAGATCGTTCCATTGATCCGTATTTCTACTCCATTTTCCTACTTAAAGGAGCTGAAACCCTCCCCTAACAATCCTGAGAATAGTTTTGGTGGTGTAATAACTTCTCCTTCTCTCGGTCCTGTTTCAATCCTAAACTTCTCACTTACCTCACGAATGAAACTAATGAAAATTGGACCGTGAATGTATAAACTCTTCAGTATATTAACGTAAATTTAACCAGTTACCCGTTTCCGAAGGGCTGTTACTACCTACTTTATTGAAGCTGAGTCAAAAGCTTTCTCAAAATGTGTGAATGCCATACGAAGTGATACTTGATACTAATTGCTCCATTGTATAAATTCGTTCACGCTATGCAAATGGCCCATTGTGCTGTACTCACTGCTGAAGCCAACTTGTTCCTATGTCTGATGAAAGTGCACAGTTATTTCCTATGCTGTTGGTTATAATTTTTATGAAAAATCTTATGTTACTGATAGGAGAGTAATAGATCTGTACTTTCTTTTACACCTTGTCTATCTCTATTCTAGTGTAGGAGAATAACTACGGCTTTGTTAGAGTTCTGTGGCATTCTTCTTTCGAAAACGTTTTGCAAATATTGATTTTTTTCGTGCAGCTTTCACTATTTCAATTGAAACGGCATTCTCCCTTGTCTTTCCTTTCCTCATACTTTCATTGGATTTACTCACCTCATCTCGCATTGCTTCCGCAATCTCATTATTTTCAGTTCAGATGTCTGTGATATTTTCCAACACTTTACAAGTAACCAGAGGCTTCGTGCGCTGTGCTGAGTATTGTTGACGCTTTGAATGTTCTCATCAGTGTTTAAATTCTATGTATTTTCTTAGGTTCAGTTTCAGTTTTTGAGTTAAACTGAACATGAAGTTGATATCAATGCATATACTGTGGTTGAAAACTCGCTGTGCCCGGTCTTGTCTTGTGACAGTCGAAACTGGTGGCGCCTGACGCTGTTAAAAACATAATTGCAAATTATTATCTGTGTTTCTGATTCACATCTTCAACTATGCAAACATTTAAAGAAATTTTGATATGCTTGAACAATTTTCTCTCTGTTGTTGTTAATGTGTCGACTGCCATCGGCCGGCCGCGGTGGCCGTGCGGTTCTAGGCGCTTCAGTCCGGAACCGCGCGACTGCTATGGTTGCAGGTTCGAATCCTGCCTCGGGCGTGGATGTGTGTGATGTCCTTCGGTTAGTTAGGTTTAAGTAGTTCTAAGTTCTAGGGGACTGATGACCTCAGATGTTAAGTCCCATAGTGCTCAGAGCCATTTGACTGCCATCGCAACTGATAATTTGTGGTGTCTAAACAATATAAGTTTGTGGTGTCTTCTTCATATTCGTATTGTTATCAATTGTTTCTCCTATTTTATTTTCATTTTATCTTTTTAAATCTTCTCGAAGACATTTATTAACAGTTTTGTCTAATTCATCATATTTCCTCATGCTCTTGGTAAAAAATATCGCCTTCTCTTTATGTTCTATTAAATTAAAACATAATAAATTCAAATCATGTGCGATACTCTACACTTTTCTTTCTGCTTTTTTTTTTCATCTTTGAGAAGAACCGTAGACATAGCTGCAATATTGTTGGTAGATAGTATTTCAGGTGAACTGCATTTTACTAACAGTCTAACAAATGTGCCAAACCCACGATCTTTAACCATGTCAAACCTGTGTGACGGTCAACCTCATGTATTCATTCGTAGTGCTAGTAAATAATTTTTGCGATAACACTCGTTCCTTGCTATCTAACGTCTCCAATCAATACATTTCGTAGGCTCCTTACGTTTTTCAAAACTAACATGCGAGAGCTAAACGCGACTAAACTCTCACAATTGTGTTACTAGTTTTTCGCATAATGTTTTTTTCGAAAATCATGTTGTCGAACACTGCACAACTAAGAAATGTCTTACGTTAGATCTACAACTATAGCTGCCTACGAAGTTGTTCATCCTTAGGCATTCGATTTTTCTACCGCTGACCTACTTCACAGTACCTATTTACTTTGCACAACGGAATTATCCAGACAAATGTGATTGCAGCTTTGCACTAATCGTTATCGATTTCTTAGCCACACGGCTTGATCCACAAGCACATAGTGCGGGAATCGATGTATGACGCATTCTCAGATGTATCATGTGATCAAGAGCCAACATATATCCGTCAACGGTTATGGCTATACCTCGACCTGTTGCGTAGTGAAAAGTTTTAGCATCTGGTGTCCCCATCTCTTGCACCGCGCTAAAAACGACGAGACGCATTTGCTTCGTATTTTTGTAAGACATTTAACACAAAAGCCTCTTACCTCCTGTGGAACAGAGGACGCGTGTTACGTGAGCTGTGTGTGTTTATTGACCGGAGCGAGTAGCGTTTAAGCAAACGCCGGAGTAGGCGAACCGACGCAACCAGCGCAACCGGCATTGGAGCGAGAGAGTATGCCACGAGCAACTGTGTAGTAGTCCCGCCGCACTTCGCTGAAGTACACTTCAAATAATCGCTAGTTCTTTGTTCCTGTTGCCCCTTCAAGGAAGAGTACTGCGTTCTGCTCTTTAAGAAATCGTCAGCTGATTAACAAATCCGGGCAGATGTCCTGCATGAACCAACTGTTCTGGTACGCATCGGTAACACTGAATTGTAGCCGCCTCATAAGACTATAAAGTTGTTGTCTTACTGTTCAACCAACAAACACAGTTTCTTTTTCAGATGCTCTGTCCCACAGCCGGCTGCAAAAGATTGTTCGGTTCAGAAAGAGTATATGTTCATGCACAAAAGCTCATTTCATTAAACAGGCTTTGATTCACATTTTCGCAAAAAAGTACTGTAAGGTGTCACGAAAAGTTACTGTATTTCAGAAAAACACAATTTATTAACACTTCATCAATTTGCGATTTCTGAAATTAAGTAAGGAACTGTTCTCAGAATACAGTCTCCAAATCTTGTCTTACATGGTGTTTTTCTAGGACTTAGAGCCTCAATTTCCGGTCAAAAACGGTAGCGCAGTGGTTGGCACAATGATCTCGTATTCGGGAGGACTACAGTTCAAACCCACGTCCGACCACCCTGATTTACGTCTTCGATGATTTCCCTATATCGCTTGAGGCAAATGCCGGGATGGTTCCTTTGAAAGGGCACTGCCGATTTCTTCCTCATCGTTCTCTAATCCGAGCTTGTGGTCCGTCTCTAATGACCGTGTGGTCGACGGGACGTTAAAGACTAATCTCTTCCTCTTCTTCCTCCTCCTCCTTCTCCTCCTCCTCTTCCTCAAGCCAGAAACAAATTATTTCTCATTGTACTGGAGGCAGCATGGCATCGTTACGTAAAGTGTGTGTGTGTGTGTGTGTGTGTGTGTTTAAAATATTAACAGTATTAGTTTCTATTCTTTCTTAGTTTCCTCATTCAGAACGTACATGTTTAATCGTGTATGCAAGTCCATTGTGTGGTCTTTGTTTAGTTGGCGAACCTTGAGCTGATTCTTAACCCTGTTGAGCACTTATCGCGTGTCAGCCACTGGTTGATGGTATTTCCCGTGTTAACATTGCAAACGACGTGGCAATTTAAACTGTATTTAAGTTTGGTGTATTGCTGAAGCATTCATTGTCTCGTATATGTTTCAAGTCTTTTAAAGGACATAATTAATGCCTTACTGAAATAATTCAGTCCAGTGGCGGGAGTCAGAGAATTCGATTACTACTATAGGAACAGTTTTCCTGGTTGCCAGAGACAAATCCAAAAATATCCCTCGAGTCAATAGAACAGTAGATTCCACGTTGCTACGTAAATTGTTAGTTAATTTACCGTAACTGCTATAAGATCATAGCAGCCAGCCTAATGCCTAATGCCTTGTGACGAGGTCAACGAGATAACGTTGATCGAGCACACGGCTCACCTGTCCAGACAGACAGTATTAGACAGTGCGGGAAGGAGAATTTATCACCTGCTAACTGGGCTAACATCCACCCGTTTCATGATATTTTACATGTAGTTCAGAACGAAGACTTAGTGTATAATTATTGCTTTTTTTGTTCGATATGGTTTACAATATGAGGCATATTTTAACAGATAGAGACAGAAAAGATTAGGCGTACATGCAAGAAACACAGACGGCGTTGTCTTTCCAGGCCGGCCGGAGTGGCCGTGCGGTTCTAGGCGCTACAGTCTGGAGCCGAGCGACCGCTACGGTCGCACGTTCGAATCCTGCCTCGGGTATGGATGTGTGTGATGTCCTTAGGTTGGTTAGGTTTAATTAGTTCTAAGTTCTAGGCGACTGATGATCTCAGAAGTTAAGTCGCATAGTGCTCAGAGCCATTTGAACTTTTTTTTTTTTTTTTGTCTTTCCAGTTTGAAATGAGGAAGGTACATAAATATTCAGCTGCGTGGACACCCTTTTTACCACAGAATTAGGGTTAGCCACTTAAGAATAACAAGTGTTGAATATAAAAAGCGGAGTAATACACAGATAGACGTCGATGCTAGACAAGATATAACAAAAGCGTGGAAGTTCTTGTATTCAGGAAGTGGGACTGCGTAAAAAGAGTTCGATGCAATGAAACCGTAAGCAAGCGAGGAAACCCAATTTCAATTAAAGTGTGGTACTGGTGGCTTGGTGTCGAGGATTTGTGTACGCTTGGAGTACAGCACCGCATGGAAGTGAGACGTGGACGCAGCGTGAACGTACAAGTTCGTAAGAATGCTAAAAATTCAACTAAACGAAATGGGTACACAACAAGAAAAAATTGTAAAAAGTCACTAGAAAATTTTTTTCGGTACAAGATACATAATATACATACATCTGATTTGATAATCAAAGGAACCACAAGATCAGCACTAAACATGTTAAAAGAGTGATCCACGACGAGGCTATTATCACAGCAGTGTTTTAATCTAAAGGAATATGGCTGCTCGTGCACTTTACAATAGATCAGCTACACCACCGATCGCTTATAAAAATGCTCGCGATACTGAAATAAATGTAACGGTGGAAATAGCTTGGGCGCTGCTGTAATGCGAACTGTTTTTGTTGGTGGTTGGTGCTTTGTTTTTGCGGTCCCCGTATGTGGCAATGTGAAAGCAAAATAAATTATCGTAATGCGGTGCGACGAAGCGAAAAGTGGAGTAGAGAAGACATGAAAATTAAGGTGGGGAAAAAAAGAGAGTACAGAATTGAAAGCGAGACGAATTGCGCGGCTGCCTGAGCCATCTGCGATAACACGGCAGCGGCGCACTTCCGCTGAATCACTTGAGGCAGACGTTGTGTAACGTGTGGTGTGTGGTACGCGCTGCGCGGGAACCTGCTATAGCGACCAGCGCCTCCACCGCTGGCTGAAACTCGGGCTGCATGCGTGAATAAGAGCGTTAAAGATATTTCAGATGGCGATCAGTTTGGCTTTAGGGTTGATAACAGATGCAGGACTTCAAACAAATCAAGACGGACTTTAAGAAGCGTCACCAAATCAAAAGGGTGCAAGATTTTCGAAATTCTCAAGAAAGCAGGTGTCTACTGTAGGGAAAGACGAGTAATTTACAATATGTACAAGAACAAAGAGAGAAAAATAAAAATGGAAGACCAAGAATGGATTAAAAAGGGTATAAACCAGGGAACTGTGTCTCGCACTTACTGTTCAATGTATATAGCGAAGAGGCAACGACAGAAATTAAAGTATTGTTTCAGAAGTGGGATTAAAATTCAGAGTGAAAGAATAATAACAATAAGATTCATTGATGCCATTACTACTCTCAGTGAAAGTGAGTATCAACTGCACGGTGTATTATATGCTACAATCACACACTATAGACTGAGAGTAAACCGAAGAAAGTAGAAAGCAATGAGGAGAAAAAGAAATTAGATAAGCGACAAAGTAAACACCAAAACTAGGGACCAAGGAGCAGACGAAATTAAGGAATTCTACTAACTTGAAACAAAATAAAATATGGCGGACGAAGTAACGAGGACATAAAGACAGACTAACACACAGAGAGAGAACATTCTTGGCCAGAAAAATCTGTTAGTATAAAATATCTGCCTTAGTATGAGGAAGAAGTTTCTGAGAAGACGTTTGGAGCCAGCATTGTTTATAAGTGAACCATGGACTGTGGAAAAATCGTAAAAGACGAGCAGTGAAGCGTGTGGGATGTGATACTACTGTACCAGAAGATTGAAAGTTAGTTGGACTGATAAGGTAAGAAATGAGGAGGTTCTCCGCGGAATCACCGAGGAGGGCAAAATGTGGAAAAATACTGACAAGAAGGAGACAGAGTACGACAGGACACGTTAAGACGTCAGGGAATAAGTTACGTGGTGCTAGATGGAACTATAGAGAGCAAAAACTGTAGGGGAAGACAGAGATTGGAATACATTACAACTAACAGGTAATAGAAGACGTTGGGTGAGGATGCTGCCCTGGGATGAAGAGGTTAACACAGGACTGGAATTTGTGGCGTGCCGCACCAAACCGATCACAAGGCTGACGACTGAGAAAGAGTGGTTACTGCAAAAAGCATTCATATTCAACCAGATCTACAGTCGTCGTGCACTAATAAATGTGTGATAGGTAATATCGATAATGAACTGATCCAGTGAACTTACCACTGCTAATGCTACTATGCTCAGCCTTACATTTCGACGAAAAAAAAAAAAAGTTGTACGCTGTAGAAAACGAAACCTATTTAAAAAAAAATATGAGCGAGTGCTGTAGTCCGCACGGCGAGAGAAGACCACTGACAACTAAAGTGCACCATGTGTCGCAAAAACCAAGCGCGTAACGCGAACTTGTTTACGTTTCTATGGAAACGCCTCAGTGTTGCCTCAGTTCTAGGTGACTACAGATTTCAGACAGTTAAAGGCAGCCTTTTGGACTTTGCAGTTTATGGCTTGCACCAGTGCTACCGGCTTTCATGCATATTCTGTGGCTGTATGGAGTTTAGGTACGGTTAGCATGCAAAGGACGACAAAAAAAAAACCATGTGTTGAATTCACAGCGACAATATTACAACAGTTGAAAAATGCTATAATTCTGGTGCTAACTAACTTAAACTACTCTGAAAGAGAACTTTAATCTTCAGATTTAAACATTGAAGGGAAGTATTTCAGTATAAATCTACTTGCACGTCAGAAATAAAAATTCTAGCGTTAACTGTTCGATCCCCAGCTGACCCCACGATAATTTTAATCAGTCGTAATACTCCCTGTATGTGAAACACTTAAATCTACATCTATGTGATTACTCTGCTATTCACAATAAAGTGCCTGGCAGAGGGTTCAATGAACCACCTTCATGCTGTCTCTCTACTGTTCCACTCTCTAACGGCACGCGGGAAAAACGAGCACTTACATTTTTCCGTGCGAGCCCTGATTTCTCTTATTTTATCGTGATGATCATTTCTCCCTATGTAGGTGGGTGCCAACAGAATGTTTTCGCAATCGGGGGAGAAAACTGGTGATTGAAATTTCATGAGAAGACCCCGTCGCAACGAAAACGCCTTTGTTTTAACGATTGCCACTCCAATTCACGTATCATGTCTGTGACACTATCTCCCCTATTTCGCGATAATACAAAACGAGCTGCCCTTCCTTGTACTTTTTCGATGTCATCCGTCAGTCCCACCTGATGCGGATCCCACACCGCACAGCAGTACTCCAGAATAGGGCGGACAAGCGTAGTGTAAGCAGTCTCTTTGGTGGATCTGTTGCACCTTATAAGTGTTCTGCCAATGAATCGCAGTCTTTGGTTTGCTCTACCCACAATATTATCTATGTGATCGTTGCAGTTTAGGTTATTTGTAATTGTAATCCCTACCCTAAGTATTTAGTTGAATTTACAGCCCTCAGGTTTGAGTGTAATCGAAATTTAGCTGATTTCTTTTAGTACTCATGTGAATAACTTCGCACTTTTCTTTATTAAGTGTCAAATGGTTCAAATGGCTCTGAGCACTATGGGACTCAACTGCTGAGGTCATTAGTCCCCTAGAACTTAGAACTAGTTAAACCTAACTAACCTAAGGACATCACAAACATCCATGCCCGAGGCAGGATTCGAACCTGCGACCGTAGCGGTCCTCCGGTTCCAGACTGCAGCGCCTTTAACCGCACGGCCACTTCGGCCGGCTATTAAGTGTCAATTACCACTTTTCGCACCATACAGATATCTTATCTAAATCATTTTGCAAGTCGTTTTGATCATCTGATGACTTTGCAAGACGGTAAATGACAGCATCATCTGCAAACAATCTAAGACGGATACTCAGATTGTCTCCTATGTCGTTAATATAGATCTGGAACAATCTGTATGGCGATTAAAACTGCTGACTTTTTTAAACAATTCTCAGGTCGTATGAATGTAAGAGTATACCACCTCCTATAGGATTGTGCCTCCCAAACAGTATCTGATGTATGTTTACCATCTTAACAATAAACTTTGCAAATGTTGATTTGTATCTGTTGCATGGGGTTGGAACGTGCGTTTCAGTAAACCCACAAAGTATTGGATTCATAACTCACGAACTGGCTCAGTAACAGTGATGTACCGTACCTATTACTTCCTCGGGTACAGACTAGATAGAAATTTTAATGTGTGGTGCAATGAAAACATTCCTCAGAACTACACGTTGGATTGATTTGCGAAGTATACAGCCTGTAGACAGTTTCCGCTCTCTGTATTATCACATCCAGATTTCTGTCTAAGTTGCGACTGCGACTCCTTGCTCGACTAAAACATACAGTATAAAATGCGGAATGGTTCTGCAGTACTAGTCGAATTTCGTATGTCAGAGACTTACTGTCGGTACTTACCTTCCATTATGGTTTTCCCGTCACGAGATACGCAGGGTCCTGCCAGCTCGGTTGAACGGACTAGCCACGTGGTGTCGCCTTGTAAGTGCTCCGCACTCTCTCCTTGTACCAGATATCTATCGAGAACCTGTCACCTATGTCTCGCTTCCCGTTCTCCCGTGGTCTGCAATACAGTGCGCAACGCACTTCAGTCTGAAGCGCTGTGAATACCACGCAGTGACAACGGCGGCGTGCTTAAACCCGCAGTCAGTGCTGGAAGTAGCCGAAAACTCAAAAGTTTTAGTTTAGTGCTTTGCTAACAGCAGTTACGGTCTCTCGTTCTGAGGCAGCACAGCCGTTAGATGGCAGTTGTGTAACTTCTTTCACAGTAATGAGAAAGAATATGAGCCGAACTCTGGGCACGGTTAAGTGGGGAATACCTTGGCGATCATGCTGGAAACCCAACTATTTCATATAAGAAATAGTTTCATATAAAAAATAGTTGGGTTTTCAGCATGATCGCCAAGGTATTCCCCACTTAACCGTGCCCCAGAGGTCGGCTCATATTCTTTCTCATTACTGTGAAAGACATTATATATATATATATATATATATATATATACAGGGTGATTCAAAAAGAATACCACAACTTTAGGAATTTAAAACTCTGCAACGACAAAAGGCAGAGCTAAGCACTATCTGTCGGCGAATTAAGGGAGCTATAAAGTTTCATTTAGTTGTACATTTGTTCGCTTGAGGCGCTGTTGACTAGGCGTCAGCGTCAGTTGATGCTAAGATGGCGACCGCTCAACAGAAAGCTTTTTGTGTTATTGAGTACGGCAGAAGTGAATCGACGACAGTTGTTCAGCGTGCATTTCGAACGAAGTATGGTGTTAAACCTCCTGATAGGTGCTGTATTAAACGTTGGTAGCCGGCCGCGGTGGCCGTGCGGTTCTGGCGCTGCAGTCCGGAACCGCGGGACTGCTACGGTCGCAGGTTCGAATCCTGCCTCGGGCATGGGTGTGTGTGATGTCCTTAGGTTAGTTAGGTTTAAGTAGTTCTAAGTTCTAGGGGACTTATGACCTAAGATGTTGAGTCCCATAGTGCTCAGAGCCATTTGAACCAATTGAAACGTTGGTATAAACAGTTTACAGAGGATGGGTGTTTGTGCAAAGGGAAAAGTTCTGGACGGCCGAGAACGAGTGATGAAAATGTAGCCATATTGAACATCTCTGAACTTGTTTTTGAGTGAAAAAAAACCTTTTTAAATACTCTTTGTAATGATGTATAACAGAAGGTTATATTATGTTTCTTTCATTAAATACACATTTTTAAAGTTGTGGTATTATTTTTGAATCACCCTATATATATATATATATATATATATATATATATATATATATATATATATATATATGTGTGTGTGTGTGTGTGTGTGTTACAAACTATAAAAGTGGAGTCATATTGTGATTTAGCATCAATTTTCTTCAAGCGATGGCCTTCAAAAGTAGCTGTAAAATATTTGTATTTACTGCTGACACTAGTTTGGTAGTGGGGATATAAAGTGGAACATAGGCAGAGTATCAAACAGCGCAGTTCAAGACCTAAGTCCATCGCTTGCAGAAAATAAATTGATGCTAAATCACAATATGACTCAGTTTTTATAGTTTCTAACACAGAATTTAAGTAAAACTGACATTTTGATTACATGGAAAACTGTGATGGAAATCCCATTTTCCGGATCGTGTACCAATAGAACAGTATCTGCACTAAGTGGTGGTCTGACTGGGAAACTGATCGACTTTGCTTATGAATACAGCGTTATACTCTGGCGCAACTCTTCCCGTTCGCAAAGAGTGTTTTTTGCTCATAAACGGGTAGTTGAAACTGTATATGGTTTCACGAACCTCTTGTCGATCCCTCTTCAGAAGTCTGGGAATTCAGACATTAGCCTCTCCACATTCATTATATTAATGTTATAAGTTGTTGACAGTACGAGCTTATTCCCCAACAATGAGCAGCTTTCACGCAGCTAATATTAGGCAGAAATCGAATCAGCGTTTGGATCGCACCTACTTGATTCCTGTGCAGAACGGTGTACATAATTCTGTTGCACCTATTTTTAGTAATATCCCACAAGAATTTAAAAAAATCTTAGCAGTAATGCTTGTTCATTCAAGTCTAAATTGAGGTTTCTCATGACTCTCTCCTTTCATTCTGTTGAAGAGATGATCGAAAAAAATAAGCAAGTTCATGTGTTGTATTGTTGGTTTTGCTAATACATGCCCAGCAGAGTGGTCTGTATACGAGCCGTCTAAATTTTATTTGTTAATAACTTCTCTGATGCAATTTTTTCATGTTGTGGCTCGCTCTATGACCATGGTGATTTGCTGCTCAGTTTGATCCTACGGAACTAGACGTGTAAATAAATAAATAAATAAATGTCGAGACAATAAACCTCGGTCAAGGTGTCAAGTCTCATCGATGACTTCGCTTCGTGTTTCTGACACAGACTATACAACGCGGAACCTTTTCTATACACTTGTGAATTTTCTCTGTGTTATTCTTTTTTTTCATTTCTTTTGTTAGTCTATTGCGTCAAATGTAGTCGCAGCTTGTTCTAGTTTTTGGATCCTTGAAGACTTTGTAATATTTGCAATTTTGTCATGTGATGACATGATGGAGACCGTGGCTGTTGTTTGAAGACAAATGTTGATGGTATTAGGACAGCACATGTTTTGTATGTATGTGGTGCGTGGTAGAAATCATCTCAGTGACAGATCTTAAGTGTTCAGTGGGAACAATTTACGTGTGCAACAATAAGGATGCAGTGGGAATGCATTTACATCTGCTGGACGAATTTTATGAAAACAAACACTCGAAACCGACGTTTCACGACAATTAATATGTAAAATACACACCACATGTCATAAAGGAAGCATGTAAACCGTCTGAGGATGAATCACAACGATTCGAAACCGGTAACGGTAGCCTTTGAATAAAGGAACTGTAAGTAAATTTGTGGCTGGTTGCTGTCCTAACACCATCAACATTTGTAATATTTGTCATAGGGCCCAGAGCGATTGGTTACAATTTAGTAATGTAGTACACGGTGGGAGTGTACTCTGCTTTACTTGAAGAACTTGTTTCAGCACGAAGTAACACACCCTCACTTCAGTGCTTATGTCCTCAACTAGCTACACTCCTTGAAAGATATTGCTATGTTTTCCCTGGCTCGAGGGATCAGCTAACGTCGTCCTCTCTTCATTGTTTTCTGTGTGAATAAGTAAAATAACTTACTTATGCGATCCCCGTGATAAGGGCATGGAAATTTCCCCCCCGGAATCGAAGCTGTCTCTGGGTAGTCGGGTAAACTGGCTGCTTTCGAAATGACACGGCAGAATTGTCTTAGCATATATTTTCCGTGGGTTAAATTGGAGCACGTAATTTTGAACAACTATTGTGATGCATAAAATACTACAGTATTACCTCAGAATTGAGAATTACTTGGCAGTGGTTTAAATTTCTAAATAAATAAAACAATTCTACGGGTGTGTTACAGAATATTTACACACTGACACAAGCAAACGCGGCTGCAGAAAGGCAGGAAATTTGTTACACGGCAAGCAAGGCCTGCCAGTCACAGCACTGACAGAGGCAAGGGAAGATCTTTTTACCTAAGAAACGTACTATCTCTAAAGTATCCAATAAAAATGATTCCTGAAATATGTATTTAGAACGCTATATGGTAAATGGTGAAATGAGGAAAGATTAAATGCGGAGCATCTACTCTTCCTTACTTCAGAAGAAGAAAAGTAGCCAGGTGGAGTTCGACACGAGGGAGTTTGGATTAGAACAGAACAGATGATAAATGTGTCAGAATCCTAACCAGATGAAGGAAAAGAACGATGGAACATGTGCCAAGGCGTTGATAAGGAGTTGATACAACAGTAACAGTAGTAGAAATTAAAAATTGTGTGGGACTAGGGGGAGACGAAGACTGGAGCATGCGGATCAGAGATTTGCTTTCGGGTGCAGTCGGTATGTAAAGAAAAGAGGTTGCCATGGTATGGAAAGAAGTTAATGCTCACCTCGTACTAGTAGGACTGTTCAAATAGAAACAGGATCACAACAGAAGTGGGGAGTTGCTGAGGTGGGTGTTTGCTCTTTCTGCAGCTACATACATAGCATCCCAAGTAGGAATATGTTAATGTAAAAGATTGTGATAATTGCTGAGTATGATTTTGAAACAATACTTCATTGCAAATAATTAATGATTTCTGAACAAACATATACCGTTTGTGGTGCCTTGCTACGGTTAAATCTCTATTTACATCCCGTTTAGTTATCGCCTGCTGTTCTTGGGAGCGATGCCTGCTCTTCGTTCTTTGCTGGTGCTGGGTCTGGAAGGAGTTTCCTAGTGCGTGTCGATCTAATGCACGACGTGTGTCATGTGACGCAATCAGAAGTAATATTGCATAAACGCTTCTAAACATCCAAACAAGGTATTCGACATGTTATAACAAGGAGAGTTCCAACTGTTTTGGCGAATTATAAACAAAAGTAATATTTTTTAAATTACAGTGTCTTTGCCAACAATCACCGATTCCTTAGACGGTATTTTTTTTTTTAATTTTATGTATTCATTAGGTCGTGAGACAGAGGTGGTAGGGTTTTAGCACAATGTCGCTGTCCATAGGGACAGTTTTAAAAATTAGTAAGAAAGGATGGAGTCTGCCGACACAGCCAACTTATGGCTCCGTTAAGAGGGTAAGAAAAAATTTCTTGGCTTGTCACTGAAAGATTTTTCTCTAGATAAAAAACATTTTTGTGGATTTCTACGTACTCTTATTTCATACCGACGCACTATACCGAACATTATGACATTCTGCAAGGTTTGCATAACAGCCACTGAAGATGCCGCAATATCTTCAGTGCACTAAAACCTTTCTCTGTGAGAACTTTCTGCAGTAGTTGGTGTTGGTGGAAGTCGAGGATTGACAGACTTGCTGAATGGATCGATACTGCAATAATTCGTACCTCATTTCGCCTTAAATAAAAACATATTTGTGAACTGGTACATCGTCTTGATTAAAATGTTTTTCATCCACTTGGTTCAGAAAATGTACGTACCACTCGCCAAAAGTAGTTTAACTTTTCGAAAGGCAATAAGGCAAGTAACTGACTTTCCACTCCACTAAACACTGGCCGTGACCTTTCCACCCGATGAAAGAGAATCCTTTTTGATCAATTACTTTGATCGCCGATTCGTTTCTGGGGTGATGTAGTGCACTCAAGACTGATCCACTGTAAGAGTTTTACCTAATACATGGAAAATATTAACTACCTCACAGGACAGAAAGTTGAGGAATACGTTAAGACATAAAGGCGTGGTTCTGTAGTACTAGAGGGAGTGGCAGAGGGCAGCAGTTCAACATGGCAGAGATTACAAAACAAAGAATAAATAATTGAGGAGTTTGGAGTAGATGCTACTTTTAGATGAAGAGATTGGAGCAGTATGAAAATCGTTATGGGCCATAGCAGACCTGTCAAAAGACTATTGATCAGCGAAAGAAAAAGCGACAGAAGTTACTATGCAGTACACAGCGGCTTCCGTAATGCATCTGGAACTGCGACTTCCCGCGCCACTGTAAAGAGTTGCTGTCTTACTGAAGCGTTGTCCCAACTCGCCCACTGTGCTAGCGTCAGCGAAACACCCGCTCCCACATTTAAATATGTCCACGCATTCCCAACGATGTGAGCGCAATTAGGGTCGTTTCTTCTCACGCCTCTTGTCTTTACTGCATGGCGCACTTTGATGTGACTAACGAGAACGTAGTACCACGAACACTCTTTATGCAATCTTTTCTTTTTATGCAGTTAAACACAAGAACGTCTGTCTTTTAGGGGATTAATGTTCATTTTATTAAAATTATTCTCACAATAAGGTTTCGCGTTTTTTTGTATTATCAAGAAACGGATCTTTCTTCACTTCTCGCATCCACCTCGTCCATACAAGATAAACGTACGTTTCACTGTTCTGATGCGTCAGGTTTAAACATCGATCATGTTTTTATGCTTTGTTGACTTCCCAGCTTTGTTCTGAATCTATTGGTTTATTTTTCAAATACATCTCTTTTCCACATCTTCCTCTTTAAATGTTTGTGTTTTACTCACTCCAAAAATACTTACAGTTACGATACATTCGCCAGTAGTACATACTTGTAATTGTTACTGCAGCTCGATGGAAGTCAATTTCTAAGCGTTAGTCCTTACACAAGTACGTGGTTTCACATAAATTGTCACAAATACAGGGCTGCCATACACAAACCCAACTGCACTTTTCCTAAGCAAGTTATTTTCTGGTTTCTTCTCTGTTGTGTTGTTCGGCATTCGTCACTGAAAAGTCGAATTTGTAGTCTACGAGACACTTTTTCACTTTATGCACCAGCGCTGTCTTCTGATATCGACAGGAGAAATTTTACGTACTCTTCAATAGGTTGATTTTAAATTGGTTTGACACGGTTATCTGAAAATACACTACTGGCCATTAAAGTTGCTACACCACGAAGACCAACGTGCTACAGACGCGAAATTTAACCGACAGGAAGAAGATGCTGCGATATGCAAATGATAAGCTTTTCAGAACATTCACACAAGGTTGGCGCAGGTGGCGACACCTACATCGCGCTGACATGAGGAAAGTTTCCAACCAATTTCTCATACACAAACAGCAGTTGACCGGCGTTGCCTGGTGAAACGTTGTTGTGATGCCTCGTGTAAGGAGGAGAAACGTGTACCATCACGTTTGCGACTTTGATAAAGATCGGATTATAGCCTATCGCGATTGCGGTTTATCTAATCGCGACATTGCTGTTCGCGGCCCGCATCTCGTGGTCGTGCGGTAGCGTTCTCGCTTCCCACGCCCGGGTTCCCGGGTTCGATTCCCGGCGGGGTCAGGGATTTTCTCTGCCTCGTGATGGCTGGGTGTTGTGTTAAGTCCCATAGTGCTCAGAGCCATTTTTGCTGTTCGCGTTGGTCGAGATCCAATGACTGTTAGCAGAATATGGAATCGGTGGGTTCAGGAGGGTAATACGGAACGCCGTGCTGGATCCCAACGGCCTCGTATCACTAGCAGTCGAGATGACAGGCATCTTACCCGCATGGCTGTAACGGATCGTGCAGCCACGTCTCGATGCCTGAGTCAACAGATGGGGACGTTTGCAAGACAACAACCATCTGCACGAACAGTTCGGCGACGTTTGCAGCAGCATGGACTATGAGCTCGGAAACCGTGGCTGCGGTTACCCTTGACGTTGCATCACAGACAGGAGCACCTGCGATATTGTACTCAACAACGAACTTGGGTGCACTAATGGCAAAACGTCATTTTTTCGGATGAATCCAGGTTCTGTTTACAGCATCATGATAGTCGCATCCGTGTTTGGCGACATCGCGGTGAACGCACATTGGAAGCGTGTGTTCGTCATGGGCATACTGGGGTATCACCCGGCGTGATGCTATCGGGTGCCATTGGTTACATATCTCGGTCACCTCTTGTTCGCTTTGACGGCACTTTGAACAGTGGACGTTACATTTCAGATGTGTTACGTCCAATGGATCTACCCTTCATTCGATCCCTGCGAAACCCTACATTTCAGCAGGATAATGCACGATCGCCTGTTGCAGGTCCTGTACGGGTCTTTCTTGATACAGAAAATGTTCGGCTACTGCCCCGGCCAGCACTTTCTCTAGATCTCTCACCAATTGAAAGCGTCTGGTCAATGGTGGCCGAGCAACTGGGTCGTCACAATACGCCAGTCACTACTCTTGATGAACAGTGGTATCGTGTTGAAGCTGCATGGGCAGCTGTACCTGTACACGCCATCCAAGCTCTGTTTGACTCAATGCCCAGGCGTATCAAGGCCGTTATTACGGCTAGAGGTGGTTGTTCTGGGTACTGATTTCTCAGGATTCATGCACCCAAATCGCGTGAAAATGTTATCACGTGTCAGTTCTAGTATAATATATTTGTCCAATGAATACCCGTTTATCATCTGCATCTTCTTGGTGTAGCAATTTTAATGGCCAGTAGTGTACTAAAATAGAAAAAAGTGAGTTTCAGGTGATCAAAAATTGTACTCAGATACCGAATCATTCATCACGGAGATGGTGGTCCATCGGAAGAGTTTCCTGGTGGGTCCGTAACTTGTCGTGTTTATCCGTGGGAGCGAGGTGGACTGCTGCCCCACGCGGACCTTGTGTACACGTGTAGCGGCTGCTATCTGCCTCAAGGCTGTTGGTATACTCCTATCTGCCTTTGCGCGATTGCGACTGCGACCGCAAACGAAACGCGATCGGCTGCCGCGCGCCCGAGCAGCGGCCGGTACAGATGAGATAAACAGTTCGAGTCACAACTAAGGTACTGGCAGGGGCGGGGGCGGGTGCGGACGAGGGGGTAAGCGAGCGGCCCCGATGAGCGGCAGCGCGCTGGAGCACGGAGCATCCAGGCGACGGCAGCGTGCACCAAGGAAGGTGCCACCAGCCTCTGCAGTGGCTCGCTGGTTCTCATACACTGCAGCGCCAAAGAAACTGTATTCAAATACAGAGATATGTACACAGGCAGAATACGGCGCTACGGTCGGCAACTCCTATATAAGACAACAACACGCTCGTTAGATCGCTTACTGCTGCTATAATGGCAGGTTACCAAGATTTAAGCGAGTTCGAACGTGTTGTTAGTCGGAACACGAGCGATGGTACACAGCATCTCCGAGGCAGCGATCAAGTGGGGATTTTCGCGTACGACCATTTCACGAGTGTACCGTGAATGTCAGGAATCCGGTCAAACATCAAATATCGGACATTGCTGCGGCCGGGGAAAGATCCTTCGAGATCGGGACCAATGACGGCTGAAGAGAACCGTTCAACATGACAAAAGTGCAGCCCTTCCACAAACTTCTGCAGATTTCAGTACTAGGCCATCAACAAGTGTCAGCGTGCTAAACATTCAACGAATCGTCATCTATATGGGCTTTCGGAGCCGAAGGCCCACTTGTGTAACCTTGCTGACTGCACGACACAAAGCTTTATGCCTCGCCTGGTCCCGTCAACACTGACATTGGAATGTTGACAATTAGAAACATGGAGTCTGGTCGCACGAGTCTCGTTTCAAATTGTATCGAGCGGATGGACGTGTACGGGTATGGAGAGAACCTTATGAATCCATGGACCCTGCATGTCAGCAGGGGACAGTTCAAGTTGGTGAGGGGTGTGTGCAGCTAGAACGCACCATTAGACCCAGAAGAAGGTCGCTGCAACCGTGGCCGAAACGTTGGTTTTTCTCCAGCAGCAGTAGTTTCATACATTATGACGCGGTACCACACCCAGAAAACTTTTATGTCGAAAACTTTCCTGAGTTTGTGATTGTGTCGTCGTATTGCGTTATGGACCAGAGTTGAGGTAGCTGACGCAAATTGCTTCCATTGTTGTGACGAGAAAGGCCACTCATAACATTAACCGAAACACAGACCTATAAAACAAACCGAGCATGTGGTCACATACCAGGAAAAGTTTTACTGGTACAGAAATATGTCTCCAACAATTAGAAAACTGAACGAATATTAATAAGGTTCAAATGGCTCTGAGCACTATGGGACTTAACTTCTGAGGTCATCAGTCCCCTAGAACTTAGAACTACTTAAACCTAACTAACCTAAGGACATCACATCCATGCCCGTGGCAGGATTCGAACCTGCGACCGTAGCGGTCACGCGCTTTCCAGACTGATGCGCCTAGAACCGCACGGCCACACCGGCCGGCCGAATATTAATAAGCTGCAATATCAAAATGTCATTAAATAAAGGGAAATTCCAGGGCAAAAGGGGCATAAAAATGCAAGAGGTAAAACTGGTGATATGTAATCAAATAAGTTCGTTCGAAAATTACGAATTTGAAATTTAGAGGAAAAACAGTGTACACGAAAATGAGGGTAACTGAATACATAAAAATATATCTGCAGAAAAATGAGGTAAGGGCTAAGAACAAAGTTGTGTAATGTTACGTAAAACATGCAATAGGCTACCATATGGCAGTGAAACAAGAATTCTGAAAGATAATGATAAACGAATAATAGACGCAGCAGAAATGAGGTTTCTAACGTTGGTGTTAGGTGTGCGTTTAAAACATCAATTCAGATACGCTGATACATGGAACCACTAGGAGTTAATCGTGGTCCAGTCAGAGAGTATCAGAATAAATGGTTCCAACTGCACAGCATCGTCAAGGTTGGAAAGTTCCAAACTTACTGATGTCGTGTTATATACCTGAGCCACGCGTACTCACAATAATAAATAATGACGAAAATAATTACGGAATACATTTTAAAACTAAAGATATGTGGTATTCACTATGAAAAATTTTAGGAATTCTGGAAGATGAAGACCTCAAAATTAATCTCGTTACATAATAATAAAATCAATGCTCTTAACAGCTTGTAGTCATTTTTTAGAATAAAAAATATTAATAATCTCAAAAGCTATAATAATTTAAAGGTCTAGATGAACTCCATGTGAAAACATCAGTTGTTAACTGTGGTTATAATCAGTCACCATAAAACGTTAGGCTGCTTGAGTGAGGAAGGGGGACGAAAATGATGGGAAATTTGTTTGTCATGTTTATCGTTTCAGGTTTCACTTTCATTTCTAGTGAGTATTGGATAGGAGAAAAGTAAACATTTGATGGAACGTAATGATGGCAAAAAGTCGACATCAGATTTTTGTAGGGTTTATTCGTATCTTACTTTGGCGGACCGGTATCGAGTTTCATGACCGTCTTCAGTGGCACACTACAGACGACCAAAATATTAAAGTTCACGTTATTATCCAAGTAACTATTTTTATCGGCAGTCTCGTACAGTATGTTGATAGTGACATGTGTGTCACACCAGCTGCAGAGTGCGACATTTTCTATGGTTGGGCTCCATAAAAATAAATTGTGAGCTTTCATTCAATGACACCACAAATCCAGCTTGTGGATCTCTTCAGTGTTACGTTACGAATTTCAGTAGCGGTAGCACAGTACCTGGTTCCTGGTTACAGTTCACTTCAGCTATCAGGTTCTACTACGTGCCATATAAATACTAGAGAGTCAAAACATTTCTTAACAATACAATATTTATTACGTTAACTTACAAAGAAATTCGCAGTGACATCAGATGTGTTTTCACTGTTGACAACCTACTTTTGGATTATTTTCACACTAATTAAAAATATTGCAGGTCTGTACGACGTACCCTCAACATCGATTCACTCTGAATCGTCGTTTAGTCTCTCTCGAAAAACCTATTTAAAGACATCTCCCCTCGCACCACTTTAAGAGATGTTAGGTCACGAAGTCGAAGTAGAAACACGAACTTCAAAGCAGAGTTAAACTGACTGGAGACAAGCGCTATTTTAATTGTTATTAGTATTTCATTAAAAGATACATCCATTCGTATGGAAAATTTTTAAATATATATTAAAGTGTAAGCAACCATGCTTGATCCCACTGTTCTTCCATCAAACCTCTCTGCCATCTTATCAAAATAAATGTGATTTTCACGAAATTTAAAACTGAGATTGATGTGTACAGAATCTCAACTTGAAGGAATTTTCGATCTGCAAATGGTCTTAGATTTACGAGTCTGTAGTATTTCCGAAGTTTCAAATAACTTCCGGGAATTCAGCCAGGTAACACTTTCAGCGACCGCTGAAAGTGTTACTTGGCTGAATTCCCGGAAGTTATTTGAAAGTTGTACTCGCCAGGAGAAACTCAGGTCTCATATTTCCGACGTTATAGATAACTTAATATTAAGATTTATCTTTTGGTAATGTTAATTGAGCCAATGGTTTTTGGTTATAATTATGTGTAAACAAGATCTTTTATGCTCCAGCGTCTGCCGTAAATGTTCCCTTTCAGCACAGTCGTTTAATTGAATTTCAGCATTTCACGATAGCTTCATTTGTTAATAATTGATATAATTTTATAATTAGCCAAATGACTAGGTCCCCCATGAAATGTATATTCCTTTTATGGTCGTTAGTTGTTCTAAACCCTCACTTAATGGTACCAAAATGTGAGATGATGAATTCAACAGGCTTCAACAGTGGAAATACGGATTTATTATAGGATTCCTAAGATAAAGTTTCAAAAAAAAATGGTATCTATGGAATCAGCAAACAATCAGCAATGTTGTGCTGTTGTCTTCTGTACAAAAAATATAATTCTCGTAATGTAAATTAAGGTCAATGTCAAGGAATTGTGACTTTTCTCGATAATGGCTAATAGATTATGAATTTATCGCAAATTAGAAACTTCTGGTCACACAGGTATATTTATATTCGAGCATGAATGTCGTAATAGTACTGCCGAGCGGTTGTAGGCGCTACAGTCTGGAACCGCGAGACCGCTACGGTCGCAGGTTCGAATCCTGACTCGGGTATGGATGTGTGTGATGTCCTTAGGTTAGTTAGGTTTAAGTAGTTCTAAGTTCTAGGGGACTGATGACCTCAGAAGTTAAGTCCCATAGTGCTCAGAGCCATTTGAACCATTTTTTACTGCATGCCAATCGTAAATATGAGGTGCTACATCGTGGTCCAAGTTTCACTGTATTTGATGAACCACATTTATGCTTTCCGTTATTCTGCCGTTGAAGTGATTATATTTTATGACGCGCTAAGCATTCTTCACCCTGTGGTAGACTTGAGACTACAGACAAAATTACTCTGGTGTCAAAACCTTTCCATTAGATACCGTACGTGTCTAAACGTAAATCTAAATCGTGTAAGTATTCCCTATCAAAATATTGTACAAAAATATTGATCCAGTTGTTAAGGCAAGTAACTATGTAAATTTTGTCATTCTGACTTATCCTCTGAAGGTGGACATACAGCCCGATAAGTCTGGAATGTAAATTTTAAATAAATCCTGTTACGCAGCCAATGTCGACATTTTAGTTACGATGAGCTCCGTGCTACATATTTGAGACTATATATACCCCGCAAACCACCGTGAACTGCCTGTGCAGAGGGTACGTCCCACTGTGCCAGTAATTAGGGTTTCCGCCCGTTCCATTCACGTATGGAGCGTGGGAAGAATGATTGATTGAATGCCTCTGTGCATGGTGCAGTTTAATAGACTTTCTCGGGATAGTTTACGTCTATCTTCAAGAGTCTGCCAGGTCATTTTCTTCAGTATCTCTGTGACACACTTCCATGAGTCAAACAAAGCTGTGACCATTCGTGCTGCCATTCTCTATGTAAGTTTAATATACGTTAGTCCTGTTTGGTGCGGGTCCCAGACTCTCGAGCAGAGTTCTAGAATGGGTCGCACGAGTCACTGGTAAGCAATTTTCTTTGTAGACTGACGGCACTTCTCCGGTATTTTACCAACAAAGCGAAGTCTGCCAGCCGGCCGGTGTGGCCGTGCGGTTCTAGGCGCTTCTGTCTGGAACCGCGTGACCGCTACGGTCGCAGGTTCGAATCCTGCCTCGGGCATGGATGTGTGTGATGTCCTTAGGTTAGTTAGGTTTAAGTAGTTCTAAGTTATAGGGGACTGATGACCACCGATGTTAAGTCCCATAGTGCTCAGCGCCATTTGAACCATTTTTGAAGTCTGCCACCTTCTTTGTCCACGACTGAACCTGTGTGATCGTTCCACTTCAGATCCCTACGAAGTGTTACACACAGGTATTTTTATGAGTTGGCCGATTCCGACAGCGACTCATTGAAATTATAGTCATAGGATACCAAGTTTTTTTCGTTTTGTGAAGTGCACAGTTTTACATTTCTGAACATTTAGGGCAGGTTGTGAATCCTCTCCATGAGAAGGTCGACGATGTTCTAGAAACTGTAGGCATTCCGACTTGCACCCGTGACAGTTGAGTCGAGGATCCGACAAGTATTTAACTAGCTTCTCGGAACTAGAAGCAAGGTGTTTAATATTCCCTGCTATCCTCGTACGTACCTCACTAATCAGGAAAAAAATTCGAAATTACTTGGCAATTTGCAATGTACACACAGAATAATGTAAATGCAATCCACATTTTTGAGTACAAACGGAAGCTGGCCGTCGGAATTTCGAAGTGGAACGCAACGCAACGCAACGCAGGTAGGGGAGGTGGTGGCGGGGGGGGGGGGGGGGGGGTAGTGGAGAAGGGGGGGGGGACTGTGCCCGCAAGCCTCCCCCACTCTTCTCCCCCACACAGTACGGGCTACCGCGTTCCGACGCCACTGCATCCTCTTTTTTTTCATGTTTTTTATTTTTTTACCTCCGCTATAAACGCGTTAACATTCTTCTTTTTTTCACTGCCGTCAGAATCCAACCGCATTTGTGTGCTCTTTTTTATTTCTTTTTATTTTTAGGTTTTCGGTTTTCGGCCGGTTTAATAACGGTCCCGCGTCCGGTGTGCGAGAAACGAGGCGAAAAATCACGAAATGCGCGGCGCTGGCCGGCTTTTAATTGCGCCGGCCTTTGTGGGCGGCGCCGCCCTGGCCAGGCCTGGCCCGGCCCGCTCTGACCTGTGGGCTGGCCGGCGCCGCCTCTACCGTGCGCCCGCTCTGCTCTCTAATGCACACCCGGTGCGGCGGCACGGGACACTTCCCTACCGTACCAGACGCATGCAGGACGCAGTTTGCGACCAGTCGCACCGGCTGCGGCGCAGAGACCGCTGTAACAATCAAGCAGTACCTGGTGGTCGATGACGATGGACTTTACGAAGCGAACGGCTAGACAGAAGTCAACTCCAGAGCGTAGCAAAAGTCTTGCAAGCGTGCGCAGACAGTCCAGGGTGCGACCCGAATCGGAAAACATAAATGCAGTGAAGATCAATCACTCTTCTATTGTAGGATGGCAAGAACTATGCCCCTTACATGAAGTCATTAAAGATCACCTAACTCACATTGAGCGAACAGTAGGGCTGAACAAAAATGACTGAGAAGGCACAATGCATCTTGTGGAGAGTATAGTATGGACGTATTGAAATAATTAATGTCGGGTGATGGTTTTAAAGTAATTCATACGACATGAAAACTTTGTGGAAACGTGTCGATTTACTGGAGGCTAGTTTATCCCAGGGAAGTACTCAGAACTGACCGTGGCCGCCGGGGGAGCGGCGAAGGGAAGTGACAATAGGCAGCTTAGGGCGGCTCAAGCTCTGAGAAAGTGGTGATGGGGCGCGGCCTCCAGCCGCCTCAAGATGAGTGACAGTGAGTGGGTGGTTAACCCCATGCTGGTGTACCGGGAAGCTGATGGAGAACTTGTACATCTGTTGATAAATGTCCGAAATCCCGTTTTCAGGGAAACGTGCGAGAAAGCCACGCAAAGCTACGGTGGAGCGGTCAACAGAGGTCAAAATATGCGTATTCGTGACTATAGCAACTTCACAGTGAAATCACGGTCCACGGAGTCTGAAGTAAATCAGGTGAAGAGCGACAGAATGAAATACGCTGGCCTCCGATGGGAATGTAGGACTGAGGAATTTGAAGTACTCTCCTGGGAGTCAGAATTCCGGAAAAACTAGTGTTTGTGCAGACGCTAACCTTGATGTGTGTCCTGGGAGGAGCTAAATAGCAGAAGTTGAGAGGAAGGGAAATTTTTTGGAAATTTGTTCACTTCCCAGAGCAGGCATTGGTCGGCGCTGGGAAGCGACGCATAATTAACGCGACTTGCGCTGCAATTGGCGTAAGTGATTTTACTGGAGGGGAAACCGAGGCGAAGAGCGGACTGGGAGAAGTCTCTGTGTTGGTCTTCCGTTCCCAGCTTGCCTAGAGTGCGGACGTGGCGTTCTTTACTCAGCTTGCCTGAGAATGAGTGAGCATCTCTGCCATTTAGGACTTAGCAAATGGAACGATTGAGCATGGAGATAGAAAGTTTTCGTTCAGCTATGTACTGAGCAAGATAGCTAGAAGTGAATAGACGAGCGCAGCCTTGCAGCACCACGAGGTCGGCCGACGTCCGCACGACACCGCTCCGCCACGCTGAATTCGGTGATATTGCGCCCACTCCGGCCACTGATTAATTTGTTGGATCATGTCAGCAAAGTTTCCACGAGGGTTTCATGGGCCGTGTATTGTAGGATTCTTCTTGCACTTCGCATTACGCCTGGGTCAGTCGATAGGAGTTTCTTTTGATTTATCGCGCTTTACTCCACGCAAACGCAATTTATTACCACTGCCTGTTAGGAGAGTCATGTAATATGATGATTGAAGGTCGTGAGTTAAAATAAATCTGTGCTAATCGACTGCATCTGTTTTCAATCAAGTAGTTGAAATCCCAAGTCACTTTCTTAATTAATTTTATGTTCAACATTTGCATCTGGTGTTCGATAGCTGAATATAACATCAATGTGCACCCTTTTTTAATTAAAAGGGATCAATTCTGAACCAGTTAATGTAAACTCTGCCACCGCACTTCAATCAGGAGTCACAGGGCCTTATTACTGTCTTTGCGTTATCCAACGTTGCGGCAGTTTTGCACTCTCTGTTGATCTGTTAGTCAATTACCTGGGGAGAACACACACCAAAACCAGATAAATGACGGGTGGGGTGGTACACTATCAATGGCACAAAAAGGCTTCAGAACAGTGGACATCAGACTTTTTTACTCAAGAGCCAGTACTGACGTCACAAGGTGGCACCTCTGTTCCCATACGCACCGATGTTATTATTAATGAGTCTTTCTTTCTTTCACTTGCGCCTTTGTCCCGCAATGGTCGCGGGGTCGGCGTGGTTACAACGGAATTGGCGAGTTTAATTGAAAGGGGTGGCCGGATGCCCTTGTGCCGCCACCCCATACCCCCCAGGAGGGAATCAGTGTACCCCATCTGTCTGAGTCTAGTGTAAACCATGAAATACTGCGGAAGTGTTACAAATGTCTGCGTGTCTTGTAACTGAGGCGGGATGTGGGGACCAGCCCAGTATTCACCTAGAGGGATGTGGAAACCCGCCTAAAAACCACATCCAGGCTGGCCGACACACCGGATTCGATCTGGGGCCGGCGCGCCTACCAGAGTCCAGGAAGCAGCGCATTAGCGCTCTCAGCTGACCTGGCGGGTGTTATTATTAACGAGTAACCTGCGTAAACTAGTATGTCGTGAGTTCCCAATGGATTAGCTGTAGCAAGGGAGCGGTAAGTTGCCCGCCGGCCCCCAAGCGCTGATTCGGAACACTTCTTGTCGACTGTTCTGTTTAGCGTCTCTAACGACCCCGTTGTCGACGGAACGTTGAAAACTAACCTTCTCCTCCGGTTCTCTGTTTAGATAGCTTCCATCGTCAGCGTCCCCAAAGTTGTGACACTGTAGCTGCCCGAGGAAGTTTTACTGTGTTGTCTGTGTGGTCGGATGATTAATTCATTGCTGCGCGGATTAGCCGAGCGGTTTAAGGTGCTGCAGTCATGGACTGTGTGGCTGATCCCGGCGGAGGTTCGAGTCCTCCCTCGGGCATGGGTGTGTGTGTTTGTCCTTAGGATAATTTAGGTTAAGTAGTGTGTAAGCTTAGGGACTGATGACCTTAGCAATTAAGTCCCATAAGATTTCACACACATTTGAACATTGTGATTAATTCATTAATCAAGGTAACTCCGTTTACGTTTGAATGCGTTATGCAACGTGAGACGTGATTACAAATAGAGCGATCTCTATATCGATGTAAAAAGCTTCCAAAATAGAAGTTTTATTGCTCAGGTCGCTGTTGATACATGTATTGGCTACTAGTTTCATCAAAGTTGTCATCTTCAGGTCGTCAGATATGTGAATTACAAAGCACCTCCGGGCGGTATATTGCCATCTGGCCACTGAAAACATGGAGGCAAAGTCACGGAAGAGACGCTCCCAAGCAACATTAAGTACACACGGTATGGAGTCCGATATCGACATACACACATCTGAGTCGCAGGGAATGTGCTGCGTCTGATAAACATTTGACGCCTCTGTGCCTTGCTGAAACAGTTACGGCTTTTACGTTAGTGTACTTAGTGCTGCATGAGAGTGTCTTTCATGCGAACTTACCTCCATGTTTTCAGTGACCAGATGGCAATGTGCCACACTTGAGGGTTTTGTAATTCACGCATCCGATTATCTGAAGATGGCAATATAACAGCTGAAAATAGTAACCGGGGTATACATAAACTCCGATCTGGGAAGTAAAGCTACTACTTTGGAAGCTTTTTACAAATACTTCCAATGTTTACTAATTATTTTGAATGTCCTTTTTTTCTGCTCATTGCGTTGCATTGCAACAACCTTAGTTTAATTTCTTGTTATAATTAAGTACAGAATTTGAAGGTGGCCAGCTCTGTAATGTGCATTCACAAATCCATGGTATTTCCATATCAAAATTTATACCATAGCAGCTGTCTTCTACGAGTTTCGCACGCCCGCCATTTATCTGTACTGGAAGACAAACAATAAAATATTTCCTATCCCACAACCTCTAACTTTTATTTCAAACTGAAAGTCTTGTTACTGGTAGGCAATCATGACAAATCCGATAAAAATAACTCTAAAACTGCCTGTTGGTTGCTGAAAAACTCTAGCTGTTTTTGGAGATTTTTTTATTTCCACATTCACAACAAGTTTTGGAACCAGCCCGTCCTTTGGTATGCATCCTCCTTTGGGCGAAACAGATGGAAGTCGAAAGGTACGACATCCGTGCTGCGGGGTGGATGAAGAAGCAGAGTCCAGTGAGGCTTTGTGAGATTCTCTCGGGTGCGTAGACTTGGATGAGGCCTTGCGTTCTCACGAAGAAGGTGAGGATCGTCTTCATTTTTTTAACGGCGAACACGATGAAGTTGTTTCTTCAGTTTCCTGAGTGTAACACAATACACTTAAGAGTTGATCGTTGCACTACGAAGGAGGACATAAGATCCAGAAGACCGTCGCCACGTTTTACTGGCCGAGGTTGCGGCTTTGAACGTTTTCTTCGGAAGAGAGATGGAGTAGGGCCACACAGTGAATTGCAGTTTTGTTTCCGGTTCCAAGGGATAAACCCATGTTTCGTCGTCTGTGACGATGATCGACAAAAATTGTAAAGATCGATCGTGTAACAAGCAGGAAATTTCGTACGTATAGTCTTTGGTTGCTCTTTACGGAAGTCTCTTAGGGGGCGAGGCATCCAGCGAGCACGTACAGGGTGTTTCAAAAATGACCGGTATACTTGAAACGGCAATAAAAACTAAACGAGCAGCGATAGAAATACACCGTTTGTTGCAATATGCCTGGGACAACGGTACATTTTCAGGCAGACAAACTTTCGAAATTACAGTAGTTACAATTTGCAACAACAGATGGCGCTGCGGTCTGGGAAACTCTATTGTACGATATTTTCCACATATCCAACATGCGTAGCAATAATATGGCGTAGTCTCTGAATGAAATTACCCGAAACCTTTGACAACGTGTCTGGCGGAATGGCTTCACATGCAGATGAGATGTACTGCTTCAGCTGTTGAATTGTTTCTGGATTCTGGCGGTACACCTGGTCTTTCAAGTGTCCCCACGGAAAGAAGTCACAGGGGTTCATGTCTGGCGAATAGGGAGGCCAATCCACGCCGCATCCTGTATGTTTCGGATAGCCCAAAGCAATCACACGATCATCGAAATATTCATTCAGGAAATTAAAGACGTCGGCCGTGCGATGTGGCCGGGCACCATCTTGCATAAACCACGAGGTGTTCGCAGTGTCGTCTAAGGCAGTTTGTACCGCCACAAATTCACGAAGAATGTCCAGATAGCGTGATGCAGTAATCGTTTCGGATCTGAAAAATGGGCCAATGATTCCTTTGGAAGAAATGGCGGCCCAGACCAGTACTTTTTGAGGATGCAGGGACGATGGGACTGCAACATGGGGCTTTTCGGTTCCCCATATGCGCCAGTTCTGTTTATTGACGAAGCCGTCCAGGTAAAAATAAGCTTCGTCAGTAAACCAAATGCTGCCCACATGCATATCGCCGTCATCAATCCTGTGCACTATATCGTTAGCGAATGTCTCTCGTGCAGCAATGGTAGCGGCGCTGTGGGGTTGCCGCGTTTGAATTTTGTATGGATAGAGGTGTAAACTCTGGCGCACGAGACGGTATGTGGACGTTGGCGTCATTTGGACCGCAGCTGCAACACGGCAAACGGAAACCCGAGGCCGCTGTTGGATCACCTGCTGCACTAGCTGCGCGTTGCCCTCTGTGATTGCCGTACGCGGTCGCCCTACCTTTCCAGCACGTTCATCCGTCACGTTCCCAGTCCGTTGAAATTTTTCAAACAGATCCTTTATTGTATCGCTTTTCGGTCCTTTGGTTACATTAAACCTCCGTTGAAAACTTCGTCTTGTTGCAGCAACACTGTGTTCTTGGCGGTGGAATTCCAACACCAGACAAATCCTCTGTTCTAAGGAATGAACCATGTTGTCTACAGCACACTTGCACGTTGTGAACAGCACACGCTTACAGCAGAAAGACGACGTACAGAATGGCGCACCCAGAGACTGCGTTGTCGTCTATATCTTTCACATCACTTGCAACGCCATCTGTTGTTGAAAACTGTAACTACTGTAATTTCGAAAGTTTGTCCGCCTGAAAATGTACTGTTGTCCCAAGCATATTGCAACAAACGGTGTATTTCTATCGCTGCTCGTTTAGTTTTTATTGCCGTTTCAAATATACCGGTCATTTTTGAAACACCCTGTACCTTTCAGTACACAGAGTGGAAGTGTGTCAGCACTACCAACAGAGGCACCCAGCTGAGCAGCGAGGTGTTTGCTTGTGATCCTTCTGTCACCCCGAATGAGAGTGTCCGCACGTTCCAGCATTGCAGGAGTCACAGCTACGTGCGGCCGTTTATGCTGTGACCGCTGCCTCACCCAACGACTCACCGTGCTTTTGTCCACTGTCGGGCCTCCCGGGACATTCTTCAACCGCCTATGAATATCTGCGATGCTCCGGTTTTCTACCAAAAGAAACTCAGTGACAGCTCTCTACTTGGAACGCACCTTCTTTACAGACGCCATTTCGAATGCCGTGTACAGCGCCCCCAAGTATCTGAACGTGATGAAACTATAGGAGCTGAAGTGGGAGTAATCCACGATGTTCCACTAAAAATTCCGCATTTTCCAGCAGAAACTGACGAGAAAAAAATGTTGCATTGCTTATTCAACGCCCTTTGTTATTTTGGTCAGATGATCTTTACGATAACGGAATCCTGTCACCATCAGTACAAATAAAAGAAATTCTTATTTACACTGTTAAGTTTATCCTTATATAAAGCAAAAATCGCTGAAGTTCCAGCATTGTCTTGCAATTTGTAAATTCATTGTTCCAGCATTGTCTCGAAATTTGTAAAGTCATTCAAACACCGTGTACCGTAGATTGCATCACGGAGAGCCCACAGGGATATGCACCGAGTCAACATGTGCATTAGTAGGCAGAAGTAATCACTATGTGAAACTTCTTTTAAGCATACCAACAAGAAATTGTCTACTGGTAGCAATCTAGTCAGACTAACAGTTTTGCTAGTTTCTTATAGGTTACTACATCTGTGGTAGCTACTTCTAAAACGTCCACCACTACTACTACTCAGTTGCTGTTTTCATCCAGGCTTAGAGTGGCCGAGCGGTTAAAGGCGCTACAGTCCGGAACCGCACGACCGCTACGGTCGCAGGTTCGAATCCTGCCTCGGGCATGGATGTGTGTGATGTCCTCAGGTTAGTTAGGTTTAAGTAGTGCTAAGTTCTAGGGGACTGATGACCTCAGATGTTAAGTCGCATAGTGCTCAGAGCCAGGCATCCAGGCTTAACAATGTAAACAGGGCATTTATATACAACTTTACATCTGCTGTCTGTATACCGTGAGACAGGATCTATCTAATACAAATATTAGAGTTACGCAGAGTATACATTCCTGAGTCAATGTAATCTAATAAATTGTGACCAATAAAGTATTCTTTTACTTCGGTTTTGATTATCTCAGAGCTTGCAGTTTCCTGCCTGATGTACACCGGCAGTCTGTCAGACTTTTGCACCGGCGTATAAAAATCCATTCAGAACGCTATAGAGGGGAAGCGTAGTCCACAGGAAAATTACTTTTGCTTCGAGTATTGAGCCTGTGAATTGCTAACTTCATAACAAATTCAATCCTGTCAGCCAGAGATACTATTAGAGAGTGTGTGTGTTTGTATGCAAATGTAAAAATGTTTTAAAGTGTAAAGGTCCCCGATGACCATTCTGCAAGATATTCGGTCGTGAACTTCACTCAGTATTCTTATTGCAGCCTTATATATTGTAAGTAGCGTGAATAAAAGGACGCTATGTGCAAGAAGCATGAAGCGCCCTTTGAATGTATCCTGATAGCTAAAAGAGCCACGCGCACTTTGAATAAGAAAATGCTATTTGACACTGAAATCAATATAAAAGATAGGGTCGCCACCAACTCTAGCCACACGACAAAGAAAAGGTAGCACTGAGTCGGAAAATTACTTAATTTATTAATAAGAAAAACTCACAAAAGAACATTCATTGTAAAGTCATTGATAAAGAATGGGATGTAGTTATTAATATGATCCAGGCATTCTTCCCGTGAATCAAATATTGAGTAAAGTAAAGAGGGCGTGAACACCATGCGTAAGTGCAGCCTGCAGCAAGATTCGTGAAAACACGATCTATTCCAGAGCATTTGTTTCAGATAAAAAAAGGGACACTAATCACTACACCTGTGCACATGGAAACGCTATAGGTGGGCCAACAAGGAAAACTTCAAGGTAAATGGCGAAGGTAACGGCGACGTAACATCGGTACACAAGATAAGATTGAAGGCAAAATTATTTATTCCTTATAACATTGATGTAGTGCATCTATAGACTGCTGTTGCATGCTAACTATGTACAATTGCTTGTGAAATACTACACGTTTCATGACAGACTCGCGTGCCCACTCGGTCCGCGGAGACAATTTCTATGGACCGTGGTCAAATTTTAATCACATGAGACAAAGAAAATTCACAAATACACAAAAATTACCAAGATCCGGAAAAGATTAGAAGCATACACACACAGTTGTAGGCACATAAACATTCACACTGAACCGAGGGCACTTCAACATATGCAACTCCTTTGTGCTGCGTTCCTCTCACGGATCAAAGTCAAGACTGCATTGGGAATCAAACTGAAAGTCTACAAAAGCCTTGCATTCCCTGCTGCAACCCAGCACATAAATCTTTATAAGACGAAATTCGAGACCAAAAGCTAAAAGCTCCCCTCTCTATGTGACAACGCGCCACGCGGTCAGTCCAACTCCCCCTTCTTCGACTGGAGCACAGCTGTGTACCCTTCCCGTACCGGCGGCAGACTGCCTCCCGCTTCTCCAGCCTCTTCCACGCTCCGCGTGGACCGGAAAACCCCAGGATGCCATTTCCGCCACCAACCTAACGCAGGTGGATTTCTCACAAGTAGCGGAAACCTCTTTGCCGACTTGACCACTACGAGAGTTGGCAATGAAAGGTGGCTACAGGACCCTTTCAATATTTTAATTTTTTTTTTCACTTCAGACTTAATGACGCGGAAGGTAACACCATAGGACAGGACTGAGTGAAACTATAACATAATCCATCTAGTCTATCTTCGCCACCTTAAGAAAATGCAGTGTTCTGAGTAATGACCGATTGGCTGTCGTTGTATATAATTTAAGCACCGGTTTCGTAGCCTAGAAGCAACGTTGTCATCAGATTAAATATCATTAATCATGACATTAAAGTTGCAACATGGACGAGGCCGAACATTCTTTGTCTATTAGTAGACTTTACGCCGCATCGAATCCATACGCCCAGATGTCTCACCTTCATTAGGTTTCCACTCATCATCACCGTAATGGGTCTTTTCATGTGCAACATACTACATTACATTTATGTTGAAAATCAGGCAGTCCACGTACCAAGCATGGATACTCTGCCTGTCTTGCTATAGTACTCTGCAATTTTATGGCCTTCAAACTTTTCCCTACACAATAGCATCGTCTACCAACAGCCTGATGGAGCTTCCGAAGTCATTTTTATTTTATGTTCAGTATCTTTAATTCTGTGACCCGACAATCAGCCCACTGTAGAGATTGCTTACTTGCCACAGCGATCAGCGTGTGGAGTTGATGTGTTCCCGACTGCGATTGGAATGTATGGGAACGAATTACCAACTCCGGAATTCGCCTTACAATCGACGGAGACCTTCCGAAAATTTTGGTCGGCAGCGATATATCTTCTTTCTTTTTCCTAACTACAAGGGACAGAGCTTCACGTTTGCAGTCCTGCCCACTACAGCCGCAACTCTTTCCAGTCAAATACCAGGCGACCAGGTAGTGGGACAGATGAGGTCCCCGATTCGAACAAATGCGAGGATATTACTAACTCCAGCATTGCCCTTACAGCCAAGGAAAATCTCCCGAAAACTTTGGTCAGTACCGGAGGGTTGGTAACATTTTTAATTTATTTCCGAGACAAATTTCTGCTTTGTCCCAAACAAAAAAAATTGTGTGTGTGTGTGTGTGTCTGTGTGTCTGTGTCTGTGTCTGTGTGTGTGTGTGTGTGTGTGTGTGTGTGTGTGTGTGTGTGTGTGTGTGTGTGTCTCCATAGTAGCTTAAGCTACTACTAGAAAAAGCGAAGAAAACATGTAAAAAAGTTTCTGCTTGCCTTCATCAGTTGCGATACTCAACGACTGCTGTTGACCTTACGTAATATGGAACGAACGAACACGCACACGCACTCAGCAGGATAGCCGGTAAACAGTCGGTATCAGTCGCCAGCCCCCTGTCACTCACAAATGACAAATGTGCTGCCCTAGGGCCGCCAGCAGGCTTCCACACACGCTGTTCCTCAAAACAACCTGTTGTCCGCACCCGATGCCTGTTCAGTTGTCAATGCACACGTGTCAAAAGATAGCACACGTCCATAAAGCTCTGGCATTAGCGCACTGATTACTTATCGTTGACAGTTGGGAAAATATGGGCTTTCGCGAATTCCGGCCTAATTTTAAAGGTCCCAGTCTAGTGTAATCTAGATTCGTAACATAGTATCTTCCACGTTCAGGCATTCAGGAAGCTCTAGTTTCGTTGAACAAATTTTGTAAACTACAGGCCTTGCACTTATAATCACTTAGCAGCCGCTCTCCGTTACTACAATACACGTTCCGTCCGCGTCCTTATAATCGTGTAGAGTCTTAGATAAATGAAATAGGAGCTGCTTTTTAAAAAGAAAAGGTGCTCCTTGCCAACGGAATAGTTTGTCTACTCGCGTGACTGTGGTCTACTTCTAAATCTACATCTACATTGCAAAAACCACCTGATGGTGTACGGCGAAGGGTTCTTTCCGTACCATTGCCACATCATTCCATCCCTGCTGCAGTCGTGAATGGTTCGCAGGAAGAACGATAGTTGGTAAGCCTCTGTGTGAGGCAAAATATCTCTAAGTTTGCCTTCATGATCTTACACGTAGGAGAAAGAACTGTATCGGCTGACTCTTTCCAGAAAGGTACGGTCATAGAACTTTAACAGTAAACTATACCGTGTCGCACATCGTGTCTGTTGCGCCGTCTGCCACTGCAGTTGGATGACCGTCTCCGTGACGGTTTTACACTTCTTAAGTAAACTGTGACAAAAGTCGCTACACTAATTTGAATCTTCCTTGTTACCGCTATCAGTCCTACCCAGTAGTGCTCCACGCTGAGGAGCAATACTGCACACCGATCGAACGAGTGTTTTGTTAGCAACCTCCTCCGTGTGTAAATTACACTTCCCGAGGATTGTTCCAATGAATATGTGGTGTGACTCTTCAAGCCTTCTCGGCGGAGTTGTTGTAAATAGTGTTCACGGGTTTGCCGCCGGATGACGTTGTGCAAATCCCATAATATTTCCTCGGACCAACCGTCCGACATCTTCAGGTGCTGGTAGCTAGGTACGTCGTGGTTCAGAGCCAATTTTTTGTCGGATAGTTGCTCCGAGGAAATATTGTGTAATTTGCACAATGTCATCCGGCGGCAAACCCGTGAAGACTATTTACAATCTATGTGATATCTGCTTTTCCAACGATTGTTTTTATATTGCCGTTCCACTTTAAATCATTCCGTAAGCATACCCTCAGATGTGGCTGCTTCTAATAGTTGCCGGCATGCAGTAATTGGTTTTTCCGCCCATTTACAGTACGCTCCACTGACTTAAGCTGAGAGTCAACTGCCAATCCCTCCAGCAATCGTGATTCTTGGCAGCTCTTCCTGCATTTCGTTAACTTTTTCTAGCGTTTCGACAAACAACATTAACTGCGAAAGCCTCATGGAGCTTCCGATGTGACGCTCTAAGTTATTTACATACATACAAACCAACAAAAGTTTAGCGTTACCACTTTGTTTCCATAGCTCGGAAAATCAAAAATTGACTCTGAACCACGTGCATGTATTCATTTACAGTGTGTCCAAATCACTAAACCATGGGTCAGTGCCTAGTTCGGCGAAGTGTTTCGTAGTGTGTGCAGCGCAATGGGGACGTGAAAACTTGGGTGGCCCTGTCTTTTGCAGTTGCACCAGAGCAGAACAGCATAGAATGGTGAACTGCGCAGACTGGCTTCACCTGGTGGCGAAGGAACGCAGTTGTGTATCGACAAAATTGTCTGTTTCCCAGGGGGGTTCCTTAGCATTCCTGAGCAACGTCACTTCGTGGTGAGACGTCCCCTTACTCGAATACAGGCTTGATTCCGTTGTGCCACACTGTTGATGATAACATCAACCCAGACCTGGTCGCAATTGACATACAGTGGCGGCACGGATTACGTAGTCATTGTCTCCGTCCAAAAACGGCTCGTTTCAGTCGATTCCACACATTTTCGATTTGATTCATGCAGGTTACTCCACTGCGGTGATGCATCATGCTGAAGGAACGTGGGCAGGCGAGTTATCACTCACTAACATGAAATGGTCAGAAAACGGTTGGCGATGCGATCGCGCTATTGGCTGCACAATCTCATCGCTGTAACGCAAATCTGTGGGATTGCGTTGGAAGTGTTACACGTTACCGGGCTGTTTCCAAACACGTCATCTGCGATTATCAGCGTACAAATGGGTCCGACTTTCTTCCGTAAACGCCACCCGAAGCCTACCTTCGAGCATCCATTGTGCACGATTCGTTCCCCAACTATGACGGAGTCCATGGCGTTTTGGTGTACGATGTGGTGCTCACCATGGTCGTCGGAAATGGAAATTCGCATCATACAGTCGTCTCCTAACAGTCTGATGCGATACATGCCGTCGTGTCTTTCTGTCTTTCTTTCTTTCTTTCACTGGTGCCGTGTCCCGCGCTGACGCAAGGTCGGCATTGTTACGAACGGTTTTGGCACAGGTTAGTGGAAGGGGGTGGCTGGATGCCCTTCCTGCCGCCACCCCAGGACGGGATTAGTCTACCCCTGCTGTCTGTGTCTCGTGTAAATCATGGAAAAGTGCGAACGTGTTCAGATGGCTGCGAGTCGTGTAACTGAGGCGGAACGTTGGGACCAGCCCGGTATTCACCCAGCGGGATGTGGAAAACCGCCTAAAAACCACATCCAGGCTGGCTGGCACACCGGCCCTCGTAGTTAATCCGCCGGGCGGATTCGATCCGGGGCCGGCGCGCCTACCCGAGTTCAGGAAGCAGCGTGTTAGCGCCCTCGGCTACCCTGTAGCCTCTTCTAAAGCCAAATTCAGTTCTGTAGCACTCAGCCCACTGTTCCTTTGACTAAAAAGTCGTAGATATCGATCAGCCTCTGAACTTGATTCAAATGGCTCTGAGCACTATGGGACTTGACATCTGAGGTCATCAGTCCCCTAGAACTTAGAACTACTTAAACATAACTAAGGACATCACACACATCCATGCCCGGGGCAGGATTCGAACCTGCGGTCGCTCCTGTACTTGTCTAATGAGGATGGGCTTTGTGGACTTCTCAACACTGAGTGCCAATTGCAACCGATTCCGTGTCTACACCCACATCTCTTTGACTCCGATGCACACGTCCAGGAACTTCCTTAGCTGTCAAGCCATGTAGCCGTAATATGACGATGCGGTGCCCATCATTGGTCGCGATTGTCGTTCGCGACATGATGGATGTTCACTCAACCGTTCCACAGACGTCTCTAGTGCTTCCCTAGCGATGCTTTACTTTCAACTAAAATGCTACAATCCATATGAGACCCGTGTTCTACCCGTAAGTAGCGCTTCTACTAACTGTGTATATCTTTACAGACCTCAGGAATGACCTTCCAGTAGCCGGCCGCGGTGGCCAAACGGTTCTAGGCGGTTCAGTCCGGAACCGCGCGACCGCTACGGTCACAGGTTCGAATCCTGCCTCGGACATGGATGTGTGTGATGTCCTTAGGTTAGTTAGGTGGAAGTAGTTTTAAGTTCTAAGATAATGAGGACGTCAGCAGTTAAGTCCCATAGTGCTCAGAGCCATTTGAACCATTTGACCTTCCAGTAGTACAGGAACAGTCACAATAGCAAAATACCTGGACGACATATCGCGGTGATGCAACACTTCTGTTGAAGTTTGTAGTATATTTCGAATAGTAGTGGTCCCGTAGCACTCACTCGGGTTATACGCAAAGTTACTTTTAAGTCTCAGGATTTCTCTTCATGAAGAATATCAGGTCATGTTCTATTTGCTAGGAACACCACAATCTAATGACAAAGCTATTCTGATATTACAGAGGTTCGCATTATTTTTCCATTGCAGTAATCCAGAAGCCTGTAAACGCCTTCTGAAAGTCAAGGAACAGAGTACCAACCTGGAGGACGACCTATTGCGTCTGGTGGATAAACAGAGAGAGTTTCACACGACCTTCATTTACAGAATGTGAATTGATTATCGCAAAGGAGATTTTTAGTCACGACAAAACTAACAATACGCGATATGATCCAGTATTCTAGAACAACTGATGTCAGGTTCTAGTTGACACGTCGTTATATCTTGTACAGATCGCCGGTGCTGGAATCGAGAGCAAGATGGGTGAGACTCGTGATCTGAGAGCATTTGCGTGTGGCACAGGCTCAGAGCACATGACTCCCGCCGTGCCAAGATGTACCACAAGTTCCTCGACCCGTGGGCAACGTCGTGTTGCTGGCAGGCGTCGCCGTTGCCAGTACAGAATAATGCGGAAATCTTGCACCACCCAGAACAATTTTATCGTTGTCAGGCACATACGCCACTGCCCCATACGTGTACCTCTTCTCATCCCACATCACAGGGCACAGAGATATGTGTGGGTGCAGGCAAATCGCCATTGGGCACTCGAAGCATAGCCTCGACCTAAGAGTCACAGTTCATTTTGGTGCGTAACGGTGGTGGGGTAAGGGTGCGTCGGAGTATTCCTTCCACTACGCTTCAGAGCACCGTGCAGTCAGGTCTGGAGGTAATTTCCTGCAGGATGCGTTCACACAGAGTGAACGGCACCTCTCGTACGTCGCGATCATCAGCTCTCACCGGAAACTACTGCCTGTTCAATTACATCTGTTTGCTCACCTACATCTACATCTACATCTACATGATTACTCTGCAATTTACATTTAAGTGCCCGGCAGAGGGTTCATCGAACCACAATCATACTATCTCTCTACCAATCCACTCCCGAACAGCGCGCGGGAAAAACGAACACCTAAACCTTTCTGTTCGAGCTCTGATTTCTCTTATTATATTTTTATGATCATTCCTACCTATGTAGGTTGGGCTCAACAAAATATTTTCGCATTCGGAAGAGAAAGTTGGTGACTGAAATTTCGTAAATAGATCTCACAGCGACGAAAAACGTCTTTGCTTTAATAACTTCCATCCCAACTCGCGTATCATATCTGCCACACTCTCTCCCCTATTACGTGATAATACAAAACGAGCTGCCCTTTTTTGCACCCTTTCGATGTCTTCCGTCAATCCCACCTGCTAAGGATCCCACACCGCGCAGCAATATTCTAACACAGGACGAACGAGTGTACTGTAAGCTGTCTCTTTAGTAGACTTGTTGCATCTTCTAAGTGTCCTGCCTATGAAACGCAACCTTTGGCTCGCCTTCCCCACAATATTATCTATGTGGTCTTTCCAACTGGAGTTGTTCGTAATTTTAACACCCAGGTACTTAGTTGAATTGACAGCCTTGAGAATTGTACTATTTATCGAGTAATCGAATTCCAACGGATATCTTTTGGAACTCATGTGGGTCACCTCACACTTTTCGTTATTTAGCGTCAACTGCCACCTGACACACCATACAGCATTCTTTTCTAAATCGCTTTGCAACTGATACTGGTCTTCGGATGACCTTACTAGACGGTAAATTACAGCATCATCTGCGAACAACCTAAGAGAACTGCTCAGATTGTCACCCAGGTCATTTATATAGATCAGGAACAGCAGAGGTCCCAGGACGCTTCCCTGGGGAACACCTGATATCACTTCAGTTTTACTCGATGATTTGCCGTCTATTACTACGAACTGCGACCTTCCTGACAGGAAATCACAAATCCAGTCGCACAACTGAGACGATACCCCATAGGCCCGCAGCTTGATTAGAAGTCGCTTGTGAGGAACGGTGTCAAAAGCTTTCCGGAAATCTAGAAATACGGAATCAACTTGAGACCCCTGTCGATAGCGGCCATTACTTCGTGCGAATAAAGAGCTAGCTGCGTTGCACAAGAACGATGTTTTCTGAAACCATGCTGATTACGAATCAATAGATCGTTCCCTTCGAGGTGATTCATAATGTTTGAATACAGTATATGCTCCAAAACCCTACTGCAAACCGACGTCAATGATATAGGTCTGTCGTTCGATGGATTACTCCTACTACTCTTCTTAAACACTGGTGTGACCTGCGCAATTTTCCAATCTGTAGGTACAGATCTATCGGTGAGCGAGCGGTTGTATATGACTTCTAAGTAGGGAGCTATTGTATCAGCGTAATCTGAAAGGAACCTAATCGGTATACAATCTGGACCTGAAGACTTGCCCGTATCAAGCGATTTGAGTTGCTTCGCAACCCCTAAGGTATCTACTGCTAAGAAACTCATGCTAGCAGCTGTTCGTGTTTCAAATACTGGAATATTCCATTCGTCTTCCCTGGTGAAGGAATTTCGGAAAACTGCGTTCAATAGCTCTGCTTTAGCACAACTGCCTGCAGGCCACCTATACCTTCAGAAAAACGATTTAGCGCTCCATCGCTAGCAAAATGTGCGAGAGTCTCAGAAAGCAGCTGGTGGTAGGAGAGAGAGGCCAGGAAATCAACGTTCACGAAAAAGACCGTGTCGTCAGCAAAACTCAACCACCAAATTATTCCGCCGATTTTTACCTTCTTGTCATCTAGTGATCAATTGATCACGGATGTCATCGATCCATTCGCGACGCGGTTGGCGAATGATGTGCACGTCGTCAGGTGGCGCAATCTAGCACGGTTAGTGAGGTTTGACCAGACAGGGTTTAGAACGAAAAACATGGTGGCTGGTGGACGCTGACCTACTGTCGTACAGTGCGGTAAGTAGGTGGCGCTGATCTGCGCTGCAGCCGGGGGACAAAGAAGCTGCCTCCGTAATGAAGCTGCGCGGCAAAACAGCGCGGCGAGCTTCCCAGCGCCCAAGTCTATAGAAAGGGGTCAGGGGGAGGGGGCGTGGCAGAAGAGCTGTGGAGGGGATGGCAGAAAGGGTTGGGTTGGGGGGTGGTTACGGGGGCAGCGGAAGGCGCGCAGCCAGCCTTGTCCGGAAACCTGAAAAAGAAGCAGAAAGCCGCGACAGATGCGCGCCGCTGCCTGCCATTATGCTCGTGTGGGAACGCGGACGGCACCGGAGTTAATTAACGCGGGATGCGAGATAAGGGAGACGCTGCGCTCCCGTCCGCTATCTGCACGCGCGGGGACCGCCCGGCAACGCTCCGCCGTTGCGGAAGCCGACAGTCCGGGCAAGCAATGCATACGTATTTCTCAGCGTCACACATTTACATCTACATATCTGTACACACACTCAGCAAACCAGTGGAGTGCATGGCTGGGGTTACTTAGCACGGTACCACACGTGAGGCCGTGTTCACAGCGACACCGACAACGGTCGCAAAGGGCCTCCGCCAGAGGTCGCACGATTAAGTCGGCCGACAGTTTGGTGACACTGCTTTCGATATCCGTCAGCTTTTTGTGGGTTCAAGAAGGTTAGGTTACGCTAGAATTTATTCTATTCAGAAGGTTAGAATCTATTTAGCCTACTTGGAAGGGATGGATGCCACGATCATGCTTGGAGGTGAGTGCTGCATTGCAGCTTTTCCTGTTAAAAAAACGCCGAACGGATATGAATGACCTATACCTATCTCGAAAAGAACACGGGGAGTCTGTACACTATTTCCTAAGTTACTAAAATAAAGCATATATCAGATGAAGAGAGATACGTTCTGTTACATGCTTCAAATGATTCGTGATGACATTGAAAAGAAAGATTACAGGCACTTCGCAGAATTCAAACAATTTCAGTAAATCAGACACATGTCAGTTAACCTTGAATGGCTGTCATTCAGTGTATCTCTGAAAGATACACCTAAAGCACTGAAAAGTGCAATCACATACACTATATTTGTAAGCCACCTCACATGACATAATCATACCACCATACCGGTATAAAAAGCCAGTGAGCAGTAACAATAATTTGTAGCTGCTAATACGACTTACCACAACCCGAGGAATGGCCACTACAGGAATTTTATCAAAATGATCGTACACATGCTTCTCTCTTGAAAACACAATGTTTTGAGGTGATAATCTAGGCCTAAAATTTCAGGTACAGATATTACCAGTATTGCAGATAACACTCTGCATTAAGTATAGACGTGAGGATGAAATGGCTAGACAGCCACAGAATACGTATAAGGCAATTATAAGCTAACGTTCAATAAATTGTTATAGGGTTGTTGTATTTGAGACCACATTTCCGTGACATGTAGCCATTATCTTGCCAATTATCAGGTACGTGAGTGGCTTAACTAACAGAACCCAGTATGTTTGTCTTTGGAGACAAGGGTGTCGTCAGCAGTGTCCAGGGAACCGTGGTAAGACCGCTGTTGTTTTCTATATACAGAAATTATCTCGCAGAGAGGGTGGGCTGCAACTTGCGGTTGTTTGTCGATGATACTGTCGTGTACGGAATAGTGTCGGAGACGAGTCACCGTAGAAAGATACAGGACGACTTACACAAAATATCTAGTTGTACGAATTGTAGCTAGCTTTAACTGTAGAAAAATTTAAGTTAATGCGAATGGAGGAAAAAAATAGTAATGTTTGAATATAGGATTATTAGTATCCTGTCTGATTCAGTCACGTTGTTTAAATATCTGGGAATAACGCTGCAAAGCGATATGAAATGGAACTAGCAGGTGGTAGGGAAGGTGAATATCGACTTTGGTTTATTGGGGGAATTTTAGGAAATCGTGGTTCAACTGTAAAGGAGGTGGCATACAGGGCGCTGGTGCGACCAATTCTTGAGTACAGCTGGTGTGTTTGAATTCGCATCAGGTCGGATTAAAGGAAGACGACGAAGCAATTCAGAGGCGAGCTGCTAGGTTTGTTATTGGTAGGTTCTAACGACGGACGAGTATTAGGGAGATGCTTCGGCAACCCAAATGGGAGTCCCTGGAGGGAACACGACGTTCTCTTGGAGGAATACTACGGTGAAAATTTAGAGAACCGGCATTTGAAGCTGACTGCACAACGATCTTACTTCCGCCAATATACGTTTCGCGCAAGATCCACGAAGATCAGGGTACTACAAACTCCACCTTTCTAGCACTAAACTTAAAAATTTCTCACAATCCATGCTTTGCGTCTGCGTATGTTGGCCGTTTCGACTGAACAAAACAAATTCGAGTTTCATACCGTCGTCCCAAGTGTGTACGTTCGAGCATCGAGATCGGCTACTCTGAGACCGTGCGCGTTCTGGTGTCCTGATTTGAAAAGATCGACAGTCTTTGACCTCTGTCGGTCGTTGACGGAACGGCCCGATGTCGGCACGATTTTATTCTATTTTATTGGAGGGTAAGGATTTCCTCCCGCTCGAATCATGTATGGTGCGCGAGACGAAAAACTGTTTGAACGCCTCTCTGCGTGTTGTAATTAGATTAACGGTGCCTTTCCGATCCCTATGGCACCGATACGTAGGGGGACGTAGTATAGTCTTATATTCATCGCTTACACTTTGGAACTTTGTGAGTAGGTTTTGACGGGATAGTTTGCGCCTTGCTTCAAGCGTTGGCCAGGCCAGTTCCTTCAGCGCCTCCACGGTGCTCTTCCGTGAGTCAAACAAATCTGTGACCCTTCGTGCTTCCTTTCACTGTATATGTCCAGTATTCCTTGTTTGTGCTACTTCATACGGGTCCCAAACACTGACGCAATATTCTAAGATGAGACGCACAAGTGATATGCAAGCAGTCACCTTTCTAGAGCGACTGCATTTTCGCACTATCCCGCCAATGAACCGAAGTCTGCCACCTGCGTTACCTAGTACAGGGCCAATTCGACCGTTCCAATTCATATCCCTATAAACGGTTACAGCCAGGTATGAGCTGACTGTTTGTAATTCTGAATAACTTACATTGTAGTCATAGAATAGTAAGGTCTATAAGATTGTGAAATGTATAATTTTAAATTTCTGTGCTTGTAAAATAAATTTCTTATCTCTCCACTACTTTGAAATCTTCTCAAGAGCTAATAGAATATTTCTGCGGCTTCTTTTCAGAAAGCAGACTTACTTCATTGTAGATAACTGCACCATCTGGAAAAAGTTCAAGCTTGCTGTTAATATTGTTTACCGTTTCATTAACAGACAACGTGAACGACAAGGCCTCCAACACATTTCCATTTGGCACACCTGAAGTTGCTTCTATTTCTAGCTACGATACTCCGTACAAGATAACATGCTGTGTCTCGGCTACCAAGAATTCTTTAACTCAATCACAAATATTGTTTGATACCCCATGTAATGATAATGGAATGTAGTCAAATTAAATCGGGTGATGCTGAGGGGATTAGATTAGGAAATGAGACACTTAAAGTAGTAAAGGAGTTTTGCTATTTAGGGAGTAAAATAACTGATGATGGTCGAAGTAGAGAGGATATAAAATGTAGACTGGCAATGGCAAGGAAATCGTTTCTGAAGAAGAGAAATTTGTTAACATCGAGTATAGATTTAAGTGTCAGGAAGTCGTTTCTGAAAGTATTTGTATGGAGTGTAGTCATGTATGGAAGTGAAACATGGACGATAACCAGTTTGGACAAGAAGAGAATAGAAGCTTTCGAAATGTGGTGCTACAGAAGAATGCTGAAGATAAGGTGTGTAGATCACGTAACTAATGAGGAGGTATTGAATAGGATTGGGGAGAAGAGAAGTTTGTGGCACAACTTGACTAGAAGAAGGGATCGGTTGGTAGGACATGTTTTGAGGCATCAAGGGATCACAAATTTAGCATTGGAGGGCAGCGTGGAGGGTAAAAATCGTAGAGGGAGACCAAGAGATCAATACACTAAGCAGATTCAGAAGGGTGTAGGTTGCAGTAGGTACTGGGAGATGAAGAAGCTTGCACAGGATAGAGTAGGATGGAGTGCTGCATCAAACCAGTCTCAGGACTGAAGACCACAACAACAACAACCCCATGTAATCGTACTTTCGTTAATAATCGCTGTTGTGGTAGCGACTAAAATACTTTTCCGAAATAGATACTGCATTTACCTTATTTCCACGGTTACTGGCTTTCAAAATGTCATGTAAGGAAAGCGCAGGATGAGTTTCACATGTTCGATGTTTCCGGAAAATATGCCGGTTGGCATGGAAGAGCTCATTCTGCAGCCACCTTCTCTCTGACCACTGTGGTTATATTTCTTGTTTGTGGAAACATATATATACTAAGCAATATGCCTATTAGTATTCTCACATTACCGGAACTTTCTTCGCGCCTAAAAGATAGCACGCCAGCGTTTTTGCGTAGGCCCGTATAAACTATTCTCTAAAAGCTGACTCAAGGGATGTTTCCACAGTGCTTGTCATCGATATCTGCATCACTCTTCTACAATCCGCACTTCACTTCGGTGCCCGACAGAGGGTTCATAGAACCACTTCCACTATTTCTCTGTCCGCCCATTCTCGAATAGCACGTCAGAAAATTAACACTGAAACTTTTCCGTGCGAGCTCTGATTTCTCTTACTTTATTATGTTGGTCATTTCTTCGTGCGTAGGTGACAATCAGAAATATATTTAATCCTTCAAAGGAGAAAGTTGGTGACTGTAATTTCTTTAAAAGGATTGTCAACTCAACTTGATTATCACGTTCGTCACACTATCTCCCATACTTCAATGTAATGCACGTGTGTCCAAAATTAAAGCAACAAACAGTTATTTCCCCGTCCTTTAATTCACGATATAATCATACGAACTGTCAATCAGGTGTCCGTACGATCTTGTTCAGCACGGGAGATGGTATTCTGGTCAACGGACAACCATGCCAACCATGACGTAAGGGCACCTATGAAACGACGTAGTGTTTGCCGGGTAGTCTCACACCCACAATCGCTGTGTACACAGAGACCTGCTGTATGTCTGCCTCTGACGCGTCTATATAGAAGAGGACGTCTACAGGGAGTCATCAACATGCCACCTGCCGGTCGAACAGTAGACCAATGTTGTTATCACAGATGAGTCCCGATTTAGCCTGGAGAGTGATTCTCGATCGATTCGCTTCTGGAGGGGACGTGGAATACGATTTCGGAACCCAAAATTGTGGAAAGAGATGGATATCGAAGAGGATCCCTAATGGAGTGGGTAGTGATTATTTTTTCCACTCGAACGTCTATTCATGAAATTGTACGGATGAATCGACGAGGTTTAACTGCTGTCAGGTGTCGTGACGAGATCTTGGGACTTCATTTGCGGTTGTTGCGAGGTGCCGTGGCCTGCTCGCTCTTCTGATTTGAATCCCATAGAGCATGTCTGGGATGCACTAGAGAGATGGCCTGCTTCACGTTAGATCCAACAAGCGCTCTCCAAGACTGTGGGCAGATCTGCAGGAAGAATGGGCGTTATTGACTCAACGTGAGACTGATGACATCATTCACAGCATGCCCCACCTTTGTCACGCCTGTATTGTTGCCAGAGGGATCACACCAACTACTGAGCACATTAACTAGTTGTCGCAACGTGTGTGCAAATTCGTTAAGTTGGGAAAAAAGGAAGAACATTCTTGTCTACCGTTATACATGTTGCAGTTTTCCCGTTCTGAATTTTTCGCATTGTTTCTACTTTACTATCAACTGTTCCACACTACTTTGTGGAAAAATAAAAGCAAACGTGCAAAAATTCCGTTTTTTGCTTTAATTTTGGACACCAGTGTACAACACAAGTTGCCTTTCTTTGAACTTTTTTTGATGTCCTTCGTCAATCATATCCGATAAATCCAATACCGCGCAGCAACACCCTAGCAGGAAACAGACAAACACAGTATTGGTGATTTCTTCAGTAGATGTTTTGCATCTTCTATGAGTTCTGCCGATGAAACGAAGTTTTTTTTTTGCCGGCCGGAGTGGCCGTGCGGTTCTAGGCGCTACAGTCTGGAACCGAGCGACCGCTACGGTCGCAGGTTCGAATCCTGCCTCGGGCATGGATGTGTGTGATGTCCTTAGGTTAGTTAGGTTTAATTAGTTCTAAGTTCTAGGCGACTGATGACCTCAGAAGTTAAGTCGCATAGTGCTCAGAGCCATTTGAAACATTTTTGAACTTTTTTTCGCCTTCCCCACAACGTTTTTGTGTTTTTTGTTCCAGTTTAAGTCGCTCGCAGTTGTAATCCCCATGTATTCAGCTGTATCAAAAACTTTATATTTGCATGATTTATCTAGTTACCGAAATATAACGTGCGGATCAACTTGAACTTTTAATTTTCCAGGGTCAACTACCAGTTTTTGCGCTACTTAGGCAGCAAAACTCCGTAAATGAGTTTATTGCTCAGTTAATTCGATTGTCTATAAATTACAACTAAATCATACATTCTCTGCGCCGGCCGGAGTGGCCGTGCGGTTCTAGGCGCTACAGTCTGGAGCCGCGAGACCGCTACGGTCGCAGGTTCGAATCCTGCCTCGGGCATAGATGTGTGTGATGTCCTTAGGTTAGTTAGGTTTAAGTAGTTCTAAGTTCTAGGGGACTGATGACCTCAGAAGTTGAGTCCCATAGTACTCAGAGCCATACATTCTCTGCAGGCCATTTCCAAGACAAGTCAGACTGTAATCTTCATTATCACTGATTACTTCTTACCATACCTCATACTGACCTTTTAATTTTAACGCTTCTTCAGGTGGCACCATATCGTTGCAAGGAGCTACAATGGAGCGGAACGTAGAAAAAAATGGGTATCTGTTATCTAAAATGCATCGTCGTAGTCCATAAAAAAACAATCTTTGTTGTTAACTCTTTCAGTTTAATTAACCGCGTACTTTCGTAGTTAATATTTAAACAGTCACAGTTAGGCCTAATCTACAGCGACTGCTTCTTAAGTCAGGGAAGCGAAATTCTTGAATAGAGTCACGCACACCCTTCCTGCTAATAACCTAAGTCGTTAGCTAATTTCAGTTCCAGGAGTCTACGGTACTTCTATCAGGAAATTTTTAACTTGGCTTCTCGTGATTTTGTTTCAACCGTGGAAAAGTTACAGAGCTCTTCCGTTAGGGCCATTTTTGTAATAAATGTTATATTCTCCCGGTTTACGTTTTTTACAGGAATTGTTCATGTGTGATCCGATTAAAAGTAATGAGAAATTTTTTTAATTTTCATAATTGCGTAGTTTCTGCGAATATTTTTGTCCACCTGGATAACGCTGCACTGTGGGAACTAATGTAAAATACCGCAACAGTTGCCGAACAAATTTCGTTGAAAACATTTTAGCCATTTAGTTAGTTTAATATTTTATAACATACAAATACAGAGAAACGTAATTCTTTGTACTTTTCAAACTTTGTATGCATATGATACCAACGTTAGTGCTCATAGCCATAGATAGTCATAAAATAGCAGAGGCAAACAGTGTAACACAAGACGGAGTAAATACGTATATACCAAAAGGAAACAGAATTTTCATTCCGGGTTAAATTTTTATCCAGTTCTGAATGATAACGTTTAAATGTGAAACTGATGGGGATTTTATTACTTGGGTCTTCGTCTGAAACTTATCCGCAACTTGTCTGAACAGGTGAATTTCGGGGATTGCTTGTCATTTGGGGTTATTCAAATTTAATGCATTTTAGTCGACCCACTCGTAAACAGCTTCGGTAACAGACTTTTTAGTTCTTTGTGAATTTTCGTAACTGACTTACGGATACAGTTGAAAATCATCTGGATAATTCAAGTGAGTTTGCTGAAAGAATTCGCCGTTTAAATAGATGAAAAAAAGTGACAACACACAGGCTTTTGGGGGATATCTTACGGTGCGTCCTCAAATTGCAGCTTTAGCATTTCATTCGTTATTAGCTGTTGGCGACCTGTCAAGTAGGGGTCAGAATGTTTGTGGACTGTAAGACAGAATTTATTTCCGTAAGTAGTATGCCGAACTTGACTAGGCTAGAAGCTTCAGTGAAATAAAATACGATGCCCACTGCTGCTTGTGCACGACAACAAGCTTCATGATTATGGAAAACAATAACACACTCAGCTGACAGAAGTCATGTGATACCTCCTAACATCGTGTCCGCCGGCCGGGGTGGCCGTGCGGTTGTAGGCGCTACAGTCTGGAACCGCGTGACCGCTACGGTCGCAGGTTCGAATCCTGCCTCGGGCATGGATGTGTGTGATGTCCTTAGGTTAGTTAGGTTTAAGTAGTTCTAAGTTCTAGGGGACTGATGACCTCAGAAGTTAAGTCCCATAGTGCTCAGAGCCATTTGAACCAACATCGTGTCCGATCTCCTTTTGCCCAGCGTATTGTAGCATCTCGACGTACCGAGCGAGGTGGCGCAGTGGTTAGCACACTGGACTCGCATTCGGGAGGACGACGGTTCAATCCCGTCTCCGGCCATCCTGATTAGGTTTTCCGTGATTTCCCTAAATCGTTTCAGGCAAATGCCGGGATGGTTCCTTTGAAAGGGTACGGCCGATTTCCTTCCCAATCCTTCCCTAACCCGAGCTTGCGCTCCGTCTCTAATGACCTCGTTGTCGACGGGACGTTAAACACTAACCACCACCACCACCACCATCTCGACGTGGCACCGATTCAACAAGTGGTTGGAATTCCCCTGCAGAAATATTGAACCATGCTCCTTCTGTGCCAGTCCATAAGTGCCAAAGTGTCGGCGTTGGAAGATTTTGTCACGAGCTGATCTCTCGATTATTTCCCATAAATGTTTGATGGGAATCGTGGATCTCGGTGGCCAAACTATGCGCTCGAATTCTCCACAATGTTCTGACATGGCTCATTGTGGTCCATAAAATTTCCATCGTTGTTTGGGAACATGAGTTCCATGACTGGCTGCAAGTGCTTACCAACTATCTGAACATAACCATTTCCAGTCAATAAAAAGTTCAGCTGAACCGAAGGACCTAGTGCATTCCATGTAAACACAGCCCACAGCATTATAGAGACAGCACCAGCTTGCATGGTGCCCCGTCTACAACTTGGGTCCACGGCTTCGTGGGGAGCTGCACCAACTCGAACCCTACCATCAGTTCTTACCAACCGAAACGGGTACACATCTGCCAGGTCACGGTTTTCCGGTCGTCTAGGGTACAACCGATACGGTCACGAGCCGAGGAGAGGACAGGCGCAGCAGGGGACGTGGTGCTGCTAGCAAAGGCTGTCGCGTCGGTCGTCTGCTGCCGTAGCCCTGTAACGCCAGATTTCGCTTGACTGTACTAACAAGGGGAGGCCGCCAATTGTGAAATTCAGATTCGATTCATACTGCGCATAATAAAAGCTCGTGGCCAGAGGTGTAATGTGGCAAAGCACCAAGATGCACTTCTCAGCCGTTGTCGAGAAAATCGACAGTTAATAGAAACCGTTGCGGTGAAATACTCTCTACGGTTAAATAATTCTCTACAGCGTCGTGTCGCAGCGGTAAGCGCTCTGGTTCGTAATCCGAAGGTCGCCGGATCGAATCTCGCGCTATGCAACCTTCTTTTTTTAGTATTTGTTTTTTATTATATATATATATATATATATATATATATATATATATATATATATATATATATATATATATAATTCCTGGCAATCAGTTGCAACAATTATGCATATAATAAGTTGTTGAAAGTCGTTTGTCGTGGAAAAACTGGCGACTTCGAACATCATTATGTTTTCCGCAAACAAAGTTGTATTTCACAAATGTTATTAATTTTCTTCATAATGTTAACCACGCATAGTTAACGGAAGACGTAGAAACGATATTCCGAAACGAATACGTATAGCGTAAGTCAAACCTTCGAATTAGAATAGAGACCCCACGAACACAAATTTGCTGTGGCAGGTATGAAATACACTCCTGGAAATTGAAATAAGAACACCATGAATTCATTGTCCCAGGAAGGGGAAACTTTATTGACACATTCCTGGGGTCAGATACATCACATGATCACACTGACAGAACCACAGGCACATAGACACAGGCAACAGAGCATGCACAATGTCGGCACTAGTACAGTGTATATCCACCTTTCGCAGCAATGCAGGCTGCTATTCTCCCATGGAGACGATCGTAGAGATGCTGGATGTAGTCCTGTGGAACGGCTTGCCATGCCATTTCCACCTGGCGCCTCAGTTGGACCAGCGTTCGTGCTGGACGTGCAGACCGCGTGAGACGACGCTTCATCCAGTCCCAAACATGCTCAATGGGGGACAGATCCGGAGATCTTGCTAGCCAGGGTAGTTGACTTACACCTTCTAGAGCACGTTGGGTGGCACGGGATACATGCGGACGTGCATTGTCCTGTTGGAACAGCAAGTTCCCTTGCCGGTCTAGGAATGGTAGAACGATGGGTTCGATGACGGTTTGGATGTACCGTGCACTATTCAGTGTCCCCTCGACGATCACCAGTGGTGTACGGCCAGTGTAGGAGATCGTTCCCCACACCATGATGCCGGGTGTTGGCCCTGTGTGCCTCGGTCGTATGCAGTCCTGATTGTGGCGCTCACCTGCACGGCGCCAAACACGCATACGACCATCATTGGCACCAAGGCAGAAGCGACTCTCATCGCTGAAGACGACACGTCTCCATTCGTCCCTCCATTCACGCCTGTCGCGACACCAATGGAGGCGGGCTGCACGATGTTGGGGCGTGAGCGGAAGACGGCCTAACGGTGTGCGGGACCGTAGCCCAGCTTCATGGAGACGGTTGCGAATGGTCCTCGCCGATACCCCAGGAGCAACAGTGTACCTAATTTGCTGGGAAGTGGCGGTGCGGTCCCCTACGGCACTGCGTAGGATCCTACGGTCTTGGCGTGCATCCGTGCGTCGCTGCGGTCCGGTCCCAGGTCGACGGGCACGTGCACCTTCCGCCGACCACTGGCGACAACATCGATGTACTGTGGAGACCTCACGCCGCACGTGTTGAGCAATTCGGCGGTACGTCCACCCGGCCTCCCGCATGCCCACTATACGCCCTCGCTCAAAGTCCGTCAACTGCACATACGGTTCACGTCCACACTGTCGCGGCATGCTACCAGTGTTAAAGACTGCCATGGAGCTCCGTATGCCACGGCAAACTGGCTGACACTGACGGCGGCGGTGCACAAATGCTGCGCAGCTAGCGCCATTCGACGGCCAACACCGCGGTTCCTGGTGTGTCCGCTGTGCCGTGCGTGTGATCATTGCTTGTACAGCCCTCTCGCAGTGTCCGGAGCAAGTATGGTGGGTCTGACACACCGGTGTCAATGTGTTCTTTTTTCCATTTCCAGGAGTGTATAAACTCCGTTACTCGCTCGTTACACTTGAAGGACAGATGTTGAATGGGCCGAAACGAGCCGCCGCATAACAGCGTAGTTGCCTGCTAACTTCGAAAGAAGGTAGATGCGGTCCCTAGCGCAACTTATAACATTGTCGAAAATCAGTGCGGACGTGAGAGCTTTGGTACACCCTGTTAAAAAAAACGGAAAAATGGAGGCGGTACAATTGGAGAGCGATCCGCCTTCACCAACACGCATAAGCAATTCATTAAGACTATATTTGAATTACAAAAAACTAATAAAAAAATTGCATGGCGCGAGATTAGATCCGGCGACCTTCGGATTACGAATCCGAGCGCTTACCGCTGCTCTACGACGCTGTAGAAAATTACTAATCTTCCAGAGTATTTCACCGCAACGGTTTCTTTTAACTGTCGATTTTCTCGACAACGGCTGAGAAGTGCATCTTGGTGCTTTGCCACATTACACCTCTGGCCATGAACTTTTATTATGCGCAGTATGAATCGAATCTGAATTTCACAATTGGCGGCCTCCCCTTGTAAGATATACTTCAGTCGTGCGTCCCACCTTGTTTTCTGCGCTTATTTGAAGCAGTGCTGCTTGTATGTTAGCAGTGACACCTCTACGCAAACACCTCTTCACATGAATGACTTAAGTAGAAATGACAGCTTGTGTACGCAATACTACCGCCACCTTTATATGTCCACATCCCGTGACCTTTGTCAGCTCAGTGTAATTTACTGTGTTTATGACTCGTCGACATACATAAACATATGATAATTACTGAAGTAGTAACAGCACCAGTTTTGGGCCTTTATGCTTACTTTGGTCATGTATGTCAAATGTGCATAACTGAAGAATTTGTACATAGTGTAGGATAATGTTCTGTAAAAACAATCAAATATGGAGCGAATCTCTTCTGAAGCGTGATTTACTTTTCGGTGGTTATGGATTATTGAATTTCTAACCATGGAGCATTTACAATAATTCGCATGTCTTGTTTTGAACGATGTGCAGTTTGTTGTTCTGTATAGTCGCAGTATATACCCGAATGGAGATGCATACAACGTTACTGATTTTGATATATGTTTGATAAGTAAAAGATTGTTTTCCCTGTTGGGATAGTCATGGAACTGTTCATAAACTCTTTGAGAACCGTTAATTTCTGCATCAAACCACCTTTTTAATCAGTTTTTTATGTGAAGTACCAGTGCCTTTCGCACGACTTCACCTGTGCTATTACAAGACAGAGACATCTATATTTGCACACCGAGGTATTTTGCGAATGTAGTGGGTTGCAGCTGTCACTTACGGTGCTCAAAGCCGCAGTCACCACGGATACTGTGCTATGTGATTGAAGGAGATCGTGACATTTCCTTAAAAAAAAAAGAGAGAGAGAGAGAGAGAGAGAGATAATTGACAGTGGAAGTACATCTAAAGTTACTGCGAAGTGAACTTGAGTTCGCGCTACTCCGTTTATCAGTGATTTAGAAATGAAAACACTGGGGAAATATGTACCTTTGATTTAAATTTATTACTTGAAGGATATCATATTCGCCATTGATTGTAGAAATTATTTATTTCACAATTGCAGTTTCGGCTTTTCGGCCAATTTCAAGTGGTACTGCAACAGATTTTGCTTCAGCACATGTCAGATTTCAAAATACTCCAGCATGTATCCACGTCATCGTCCAAAATAACTCTTTTTCTCTGTAGCAGTATAGTAACGTCAGACGAGTGTGAAACCCTGTACATCGTGAATTAAAGTCTGACTTGTGCTGAAGCAAAATATTTTGGACTTGACTTAAAAAATGGATCAAAGGCCGAAATTACAATTGTGAAATAAATAATTTCTACAGTCAACGGAGAATATGACGTCCTTTAAAAAATTCTATATGACTGCGAACCTCGACGATGAGAAGTTAATAAACTTATTACATTTTAAACCGATTTTTGTTTGTTATTCAGGCCTCTTATTTGTTCTAGGCATTACCAGCTCACGAGAGTGTTCAGAGATGTTGGATTGTGTCTAGGAGACATGCGAAATTGGTTCAAAATGTATCACATGAGGTGACGGATTGTTTAAAATTGTATGTCTTAGTGGTTTCAAAGTGAAACCACGTGCTTAGAACAGTTGCTTGATTACTTTTTGCAAATTTATTCTTGAATTCTTTGCTTGCTGTGATCAAAATGTTCGTTTGTGTTAAATTTTGAAATTATATTCCAAAGTGGAACTACCTCCTTCCAACAATTGTTTACTTTTGCCGACTTATTCCTGTATTCCTTGCTTACTATCATAATAGAGATTAATTTTGTGAAAAATTTAGAAAAGGAGCACGTGGAAGGCCACTATGCTGCTCTGGACTTCCACAGGTCGCTAAAGTGACCACGTGACCCGGAAAATCCTTCCGTTGGCCAGCACGATGGCTGCTCGTTTGTCAAAGCCAGTGCAGAACTAAAGCGTACCCCAAAAATTAATAAATAGTGAACCATAAGTGTCAATGAAGAGCCAGTATGCTCATTTGTAGCGAAAAAGATGGTCGATTACGCGGAGACGCGCCTTCGATATCCCCCTTAGTTTATAAGTTACTGTAAGTTAAATGTTATAAATAATTCCTGATCTTCAAAAGCGAATATCTCGACAACGCATAATCCGATTGCAACAAACATGAGTCTACGGATACATCTCGCTCAACTGTATCGGATTGTGATAGTAGATTTACTGAAATTGACATATTTAAATGAGAATCCGAAAAGTGGACTTCTGCACAGTTAAAAACAAGTTCTCTTACTAAATAAATAAACATTAAAAGTAGCGACAGTACTGTAAACTGTAGATATACAGGAAATTATTAATTGTTTCTTAATATTATACCTGTAAATCTGAAAATGGAGGCAAACACTAGAAATTGTTTATAAGTAAACTATAGTAGATAAAATAAAATTGATAACACCACAATATTTCCCGGAAAACTTCCGTGTGATTAGATGTATCATACGCGTATAAAAGTTTAAAATTAAGAATTTCAGCAGATTTCACGTTCAGTAGTTTAACTGACTTCACTGGTGCTTGACCGACGTTTCCTGGGCGAACAGTGGCAATTTGGAGGGGAGTCTAGGTTGAGACCCCGTTGGAGGCGGTCAGGCATTGTTAGTCTGTGCCAGCAGAAAGTTTTATTTGATGAGCGGTGAAACAGCTGGTAGGTTTTTTTTTCTTTGTTTTTCTTTGTATATGCTCGGGGTGGACGTCATAAGACACCCGTTTAAGTTCGTTGTTGATCGATTAACTCAGTTTTTTTTTCCAGAGGGCAGCTAACCCTCTGACCGAACACGCTGAGCTACCGTGCCGGCTGATAGATCGCGGGTGTGAATTATTCAGAGTTCCTACTTTCGTATACAGATACTTTTTATTTTCCTGGTTGCGTATGATACAAGCCACACTTACAGGGTCTCAGTGTGTAGCGATTGTGGAATTTATAGTTTGATATGTTGTGGAGCTTTAACGGTTTTTTAAAGATAACCCACGCAATTAATCGTGGTTTCTTCAACCGCCGCAAGAATCACAGCTAGGCTCTGAAATTAATTTATTGTGAACTGTGGCTTTCGGTTTTTCTATGTTCTTATTGGAAACAAAATCGGCTTTGTGAAACTTTAAAAAATACATGAGTACGAATGTGGTTTTTGCATACCGAATCCTGCTTGCCTTTATATTAAACACTTTTGTGGAACACTTGGTACATTGCGACGAATATGTGTTGGCACCCCATAGACGAAATGTAGCCAGACTCGTACGTCCAGCCCCAAGTATGGGGCCACATTGAAGTGTCTGTGCTGTGTCATGTGTGGATAAATCCTTCCGTGCAGTAGCACAAGGGGGCTCAGAACTGATATGGAACTTGTGAACAGTTTCGAACTACGATTTTCGGCGAGCTCTTAAGAGATTGTAGTTTATCCACACCACATGCACATTGCCATACAACCTGTACGGTCGCACGAATTAACCATATAATGTACGACGGAAATTTTAATTTTATTTGTTTGCAATTAGGCGTGCAGAAGAGATATTGAATTTAATTGATGAAAGGAGAAAATATAAAAATGCAGTAAATGAAGCAGGCAAAAAGGAATACAAACGTCTCAAAAATGAGATCTACAGGAAGCGCAAAATGGCTAAGCAGCGATGGCTAGAGGACAAATGTAAGGATGTAGAGGCGCATATCACTAGGGGTAAGATAGATACTGCCTACAGGAAAATTAGAGAGACTTTTGGAGAAAAGAGAACCACTTGTATGAATATCAAGAGCTCAGATGGAAACCCAGTTCTAAGCAAAGAAGGGAAAGCAGAAAGGTGGAAGGAGTATATAGAGGGTCTACACAAGGGCAATGTACTTGAGGACAATATTTTGGAAATGGAAGAGGATGTAGATGAATATGAAATGGGAGATATGATACTGTGTGAAGAGTTTGACAGAGCTCTGAAAGACCTAAGTCGAAAAAAGGCACCGGGAGTAGATAACATTCCATTAGAACTACCGACAGCCTTGGGAGAGCCAGTCCTGACAAAACTCTACCATCTGGTGAGCAAAATGTATGAGACAGGCGAAATACCCTCAAACTTCAAGAAGAATATAATAATTCCCATCCCAAAGAAAGCAGGTGTTGACAGATGTGAAAATTACTGAACTATCAGTTTAATAAGTCATAGCTGCAAGATACTAACGCGAATTCTTTACAGACGAATGGAAAAAACTAGTAGAAGCCAACCTCGGGGAAGATCAGTTTGGATTCCGTAGAAATGTTGGAACACGTGAGGTAGTACTGACCTAGCGACTTATCTTAGAAAATAGAATAAGGAAAGGCAAACCTACGTTTCTAGCATTTGTAGACTTAGAGAAAGCTTTTGACAATGTTGACTGGAATACTCTCTTTCAAATTCTTAAGGTAGCAGGGGTAAAATACAGGGAGCGAAAGTCTATTTACAATTTGTACAGAAACCAGATGGCAGTTATGAGTCGAGGGACATGAAAGGGAAGCAGTGGTTGGGAAGGGAGTAAGACAGGGTTGTAGACTTTCCCCGATGTTATTCAATCTGTATATTGAGCAAGAAGGAAAGGAAACAAAAGAAAAATTCGGAGTACGAATTAAAATCCACGGAGAAGAAATAAAAAACTTTGAGGTTCGCCGATGACATTGTAATTATGTCAGAGACAGCAAAGGACTTGAAAGAGCAGTTGAACGGAATGGACAGTGTCTTGAAAGGAGGATATAAGATGAACATGAACAAAAGCAAAACGAGGATAATGGAATGTAGTCATATTAAATCGGGTGATGCTGAGAGAATTAGATTAGGAAATGAGACGCTTAAAGTAGTAAAGGAGTTTTGCTATTTGGGTTGCAAAATAACTGATGATGGTCGAAGTAGAGAGGATATAAAATGTAGACTGGCAATGGGAAGGAAAGCATTTTTTAAGAAGAGAAATTTGTTAACATCGAGTATAGATTTAAGTGTCAGGAAGTCGTTTCTGAAAGTATTTGTGTGGAGTGTAGCCATGTATGGAAGCGAAACGTGGACGACAAATAGTTTAGACAAGAAGAGAATAGAAGGTTTCGAAATGTGGTGCTACAGAAGAATGCTGAAGATTAGATGGGTAAATCACATAACTAACGTGGAGGTATTGAATAGAATTGGAGAGAAGAGAAATTTGTGGCACAACTTGACTAGAAGAAGGGGGGTAGGTTGGTAGGACATGTTCTGAGACATCAAGGGATCACCAATTTAGTATTGGAGGGTAGCGTGGAGGGTAAAAATCGTAGAGGGAGAGCAAGAGATGAATACACTAAGCAGATTCAGAAGGATGTAGGTTGTAGTAGGTACTGGGAGATGAAGCAGCTTGCACAGGATAGAGTAGCATGGAGAGCTGCATCAAACCAGTCTCTGGACTGAAGACCACTACAACAACAACACTTGATTCTGTCGAGTCAGGTACGTAACTGCTGTGGGAGTTAAATATTTTCGTCGTGTAAAGGTTCCGTAGCGTTTCCGTTAACAAGTATACCGTGACTCATCCGTGCCCGTGCGGTGAGTTGAGTTACGGGTGAGCGTGTCTCGCAGCTGGCAGCGCGCTAGCTGCTCGTTTGGCTCGCTAGGCGTGGCGCGGGCAGCTGCAGGGAGGCGGCGTCGAGCGGCCGCCAGCTGTCAAACCGGTGGCCGGCCGGTCGGGCTCGCTCGCGCGGAATGGCCGCGCTGACGGCCTTATCAGTCGCGCCGCGAAATACGAGACGCCACGCCGTGGTACGAGCTGGCCGCTTTGGGACCTCGCTCACCCCCGCTCCGCCCCCACACCGCTCCCCCACTCCCGTCACGCAGCGGCCTCACCTTCACAGAAGCAGAATGCCTTCTGTTTTACGAAACCCTCGACTCGTTCTCCAGCTAATTTCTTCCGATTATTTGCACCGTCTAGTTGTCTAATTTTTTCAGTCTGTTGGTAAGGTGCTAGGACATGGGCACTTTTACGTTAGCTTACTAACATTAGTATTAATAATAAAGGGACTGGCAAGGGCATCAGATCGTGACTCTATTGAATTATGATAAATATGAGGCACTCCCGAGAAGTATTCCCTGCACGTCTGCATGATTAAGTCACTAACTTAAAGCGTTGGTGAAAGTGTCGAAAGTTGAGAATTGTGGAATATAAAGTCTGCAGCTGGCCGCAGCTTGCCGGGCCGCCGTGGGCGGCAGGTAGCGGTCACCCGCGGGTCAATACGGCGCTTTTGGGGATAGCCGGGCATCCGGAGACACCTGTGCTGGGCAACACGTGGCGAAGACGGGAATTTCGTTTGCCTAGGGGCGATATGACAGACACTATCATTGGGTAGATAGAAAGGCCGTTGCAGAGATTTCGGCGATGATGGAGCGTTCGACATTGGCCGAAAGTGAGTATTCGTCCGCCGCGTTTTCGTAAGCGTGGGAGACGAGAGAATTGTGGAAGGACTTCGCCTTCAGCCATCGAGCGGTACGGACTTGGAAACGGCGTCTTGGCCATCGTCTTCCAAGGGAGACATACGATCTGTATCGCAGCACTGCACCGACGCGTGTTCCGGGCAGAGTTCTGCGGTTAGAGCTCAGAAGCTCAGAAGCGAGATTTTCACCAACGCTTAACCACTTCCAACAACTTACCTAATATTCTTGATGTGGTAGTTGTCCTTGCGAGGTCCCGAGTATTTATCAACGTAGCTGCCGGTAATATGGGCGCGTAATTGCAAATCGTTAATGTGCCATTCTCAGGAGTGTGGGGGTTGACAAAGAAATTCACATTTCTTTGTAAATTTTGTCAGTTGTAGGGCGATATCAAATTGTAATGCCAGTATTACAATCGAATTATCGACTTCATTGTAGCGAGCATTTACCCTGTCCGAGTAAGCTTTACATGTAATCTACTCACTGCACAGCTTGCCCAGACGCGAAGGAAACAAGGTTTGCGGTCTTCTGTGTCAGCGACGGACAAATAAGTTTACATGTGGACAGCTGCTTTTAATTTCGAAAGTTCGGGTATCGGGCAACGTCGCCAATCTCCAGATCCTACGTTGTAGTTACAGAGTAACCTGCCGTAAAGGAACTGAACTACCATGCACCTACACTGAAGATACTGATACACCTGCGTAATATCGTATAGGGCCCCCGTGAGTACGGAGAAGCACCGCAACACGACGTGGAGTGCACTCGACTAATGTCTCAAGTAGTACTGGAGGGAATTAACACCATCAATCCTGCAGGCGTGTTCATAAATCCGTAAGAGTACGAGATCTCTGCTGAACAGCATGTTGCAAGGCATCCCACATATGCTCAGTAACGTTCACATCTGGGGAGTCTGCTGGCGTGCGGAAGTGTTTAAACTCAGAAGAGTGTTTCTGGAGTCACTCTGTAGCAATTCTGGACGTGTCGCGTGTCGCATTCTCCTGCTAGAACCGCGCAAGTCCGTCAGAATGCACTATGGACATGAATAGATGCAGGTGACGTGTCAGCTGTCAGTCTTATCTAGACGTATCAGGGATCCTACATCTACATCTACATCCATACTCCGCAAGCCACCTGACGGTGTGTGGCGGAGGGTACTTTGAGTAACTCTATCGGTTCTCCCTTCTGTTCCAGTCTCGTATTGTTCGTGGAAAGACAGATTGTCGGTATACCTCTGTGTGGGCTCTAATCTCTCTCATTTTATCCTCATAGTCTCTTCGCGAGATGTATGTAGGAGGGAGCAATATACTGCTTGACTCCTCGGTGAAGGTATGTTCTCGAAACTTCAACAAAAGCCCGTATCGAGCTACTGAGCGTCTTCCACACGCCAACTGCACACGCCTCACACCATTACAGAGTCTCCACCAGCTTGAACAGTCCCCTGCTGACATGCACGGTCCTTGGATTCATGAGGTTGTCTCCATATCCGAACACGTCCATTCGCTCGATACCATTTGAAACGAGACTCGTCCGACCAAGCAACATGTTTCCAGTCATCAACAGTCAAACGTCGGTGTAAGTCCTTGTGTCGTGCAGTCATCAAGGGTACACGAGTGGGCCTTCGGCTCCGATGGCGCATATCGATGGTGTTCCGTGGAATTGTTCGCACGCCGACTCTTGTTTATGGCCCAGCATTGAAATCTGCAGCAACCTCCGGAAGGGTTGCACTTCCGTCACGCTTAACGATTTTCAGTAGTCGTCGGTCCCGTTCTTGCAAGATCTTTTTCCGGCCAGAGCGATGTCGGAGATTTCATGTTTTACCTGATTCCTGATAATCACGGTACACTCGTGAAATGGTCGTATGGGAAAATCCCCACTTGATCAGTATCTCGGAGATGCTGTGTCCCATCGCTCGTGTACCGACTATAACACCGCGTTCCAGCTCACTCACCAACAACTGCGCCAGACACTTGTTGTCTTACACAAGCACTGCTGACCGCAGCGTCGTATTCTGCCTGTTTACATACACTCCTGGAAATGGAAAAAAGAACACATTGACACCGGTGTGTCAGACCCACCATACTTGCTCCGGACACTGCGAGAGGGCTGTACAAGCAATGATCACACGCACGGCACTGCGGACACACCAGGAACCGCGGTGTTGGCCGTCGAATGGCGCTAGCTGCGCAGCATTTGTGCACCGCCGCCGTCAGTGTCAGCCAGTTTGCCGTGGCATACGGAGCTCCATCGCATTCTTTAACACTGGTAGCATGCCGCGACAGCGTGGACGTGAACCGTATGTGCAGTTGACGGACTTTGAGCGAGGGCATATAGTGGGCATGCGGGAGGCCGGGTGGACGTACCGCCGAATTGCTCAACACGTGGGGCGTGAGGTCTCCACAGTACATCGATGTTGTCGCCAGTGGTCGGCGGAAGGTGCACGTGCCCGTCGACCTGGGACCGGACCGCAGCGACACACGGATGCACGCCAAGACCGTAGGATCCTACGCAGTGCCGTAGGGGACCGCACCGCCACTTCCCAGCAAATTAGGGACACTGTTGCTCCTGGGGTATCGGCGAGGACCATTCGCAACCGTCTCCATGAAGCTGGGCTACGGTCCCGCACACCGTTAGGCCGTCTTCCGCTCACGCCCCAACATCGTGCAGCCCGCCTCCAGTGGTGTCGCGACAGGCGTGAATGGAGGGACGAATGGAGACGTGTCGTCTTCAGCGATGAGAGTCGCTTCTGCCTTGGTGCCAATGATGGTCGTATGCGTGTTTGGCGCCGTGCAGGTGAGCGCCACAATCAGGACTGCATACGACCGAGGCACACAGGGCCAACACCCGGCATCATGGTGTGGGGAGCGATCTCCTACACTGGCCGTACACCACTGGTGATCGTCGAGGGGACACTGAATAGTGCACGGTACATCCAAACCGTCATCGAACCCATCGTTCTACCATTCCTAGACCGGCAAGGGAACTTGCTGTTCCAACAGGACAATGCACGTCCGCATGTATCCCGTGCCACCCAACGTGCTCTAGAAGGTGTAAGTCAACTACCCTGGCCAGCAAGATCTCCGGATCTGTCCCCCATTGAGCATGTTTGGGACTGGATGAAGCGTCGTCTCACGCGGTCTGCACGTCCAGCACGAACGCTGGTCCAACTGAGGCGCCAGGTGGAAATGGCATGGCAAGCCGTTCCACAGGACTACATCCAGCATCTCTACGATCGTCTCCATGGGAGAATAGCAGCCTGCATTGCTGCGAAAGGTGGATATACACTGTACTAGTGCCGACATTGTGCATGCTCTGTTGCCTGTGTTTATGTGCCTGTGGTTCTGTCAGTGTGATCATGTGATGTATCTGACCCCAGGAATGTGTCAATAAAGTTTCCCCTTCCTGGGACAATGAATTCACGGTGTTCTTATTTCAATTTCCAGGAGTTTATTTGAATACGCAGGACTGTACCAGTTTCTTTGGCGCTTGTAGTATAAATTTTTTAAAGAATTTTCAAGATATAGGTTCCATTGAATTTGAAATGGAAAACCTAAAATCAGCTCGTATCTGCTTCTACATACATTCTTCGCAAGCCACGGTACGGTGCGTGGCGGAGGGTACTCCCGTACCGGTACTAGTTATTTCCTTTCCTCCTTCACACGGGGAAAAACGACTGTCTGTAGGTTGTGTAATTTGGGGGAGGTGACCAAACAGCGAGGTCATCGGTCCCATCGGTTTTGGGAAGGATGGGGGAGGTAGTCGGCCGTGCCCTTTCAAAGGAACCGTACCTGCATTTGCCTGAAGCGATTTAGAGCAATCACGATGAACGTAAATCAAGATGGCCGCACGTGTGTTTGTACCGTCCCCCGGACTATCTGTATGCCCCGAATGAGCTCTAATTTCTCATATCTTATCTTCGAGGTCCTTACGCGAAATGTGTGTTTGCGGAAGCAGAATTGTTCTGCAGTCAGCTTGAAACTCCGGTTTCCTAAGTTTTCGCAGTACTGCTCCTCGAAAAGAACTTCGCCTTCCCTTGTGGCAATGAGTGTGGTATTGAATTTTGAAGCATCACTCGGCTGTGCTTGTGGCTTAAGAAAAATGGGGACTGTAGACGTGTGGGTGTGTGTTTAATGTAAATGTTTGTTTTAGGTGTTTGTGTCTATCGCTACTCCCTGCACAGGCTCCTAGGTGTTAATTTTCGACGTTTATGTGACGCTTCGGGTGATTCTTTCCCTAAATGTTGTATGAGGATGTGGGCGATGTCTATTTTGTCTCATAAAATTTTATTGATTTATCTGTAATGGGCTGGTGTAAAAGGTCTCTTACGTGTGTGTTTGGCACATATCTGCCAGCACCTGAGGCGATATGGAATTCATCATTCATGGAGACACTGCAGGCTTACGAGGGTAGTGCTGGCGCCATGGACCACATTTCCGAGACGTACAGTTTGATCGCAAGTATGATCTGGGGCCAGAGGAGGAGTTTGCACTCCAAGGTCAATTTTTCAACCGTTGGAGGGGGATACGAACGATAAGTTTTGTAGTGAAGTAAATGGCTTAGCATTAAGTGGGGTTAATTTTCACGTTCCAGACATTACACCACTGCGTGATCTTGTCTAGATGTTCTTTCAATTTTCGCTGAATGAATGAAATGTTGTTGCTACACTTGTATATGCCTGTGTCGGCAGCGTACAAGGCTGTTTCACCACAGACTTGCTTGGGTGTGTCGTTGCTGTAGACGGTGTATAGAACAGGGCCTAAGGCCGAACCTCGCTGTACTCTTGCCTCAATAGGGCGTGTCCGGCTGGATTGTGTTCAGGGTCTTACGAAAAACTGCAGTCTCGTAAGAAACGAATCACTGACCCAGAATAAGTGTTATGGGCAGCGTAATTGACTGAGGGGTTCATTCTCACTTCGCCCTTGCCAGACAGATGAGCTCAACCAAGCGTAGGAATTGCCTCCCTACAGAGATTCCCATCCGAATTCTCAAAGCATCTTCATAACACTTGAATACTTTTCGAACTACTGGTAAGAAATCTTGTACCCCGCCTTTGAATTGTTTCCATGTTTTCCTTAAATCCGACATGGTACCAATTCCAAACATTCGAGAAGTTCTCAAGAACAGGTCGCACTGGCGTCCTATACGAGGTGCGGCTAGAAAAAAACCGGTCTGATGCTGGAAAAAACATTTATTTACTATTATTTACAATTTCATGTTATCTCCTTCAATGTACTCTCCTCCTCGGTCTCTACACCGCTCCATACGAATTTTCCACTGTTCGTAGCAATGCTGCAGATCATTTTCGGTAAGTCCATACATTACTTCCGTCGCTTTTTCTTTTACTGCTTCAACAGTCTCAAATCTAGTTCCTTTCAAAGCTGACTTGACTTTAGGGAAAAGAAAAAAGTCACAGGGGGCCAAATCAGGTGAGTAGGGTGGATGATCTAAGATGGGAATGTTGTGTTTTGCCAAAAACGTCTTCACTGACAACGCACTGTGAGCTGGGGCATTGTCTTGGTGAAGGATCCATGACTTTTTTCTCCACAAATCGTTCCGTTTTCCCCGTACTCGCTCACGTAGGGTAGCCAGGACGCTAATGTAGTAATGCTGATTCACTGTTTGTCCCTCTGGTACCCAATCAATGTGCACAATCCCTTTGATGTCAAAAAAAAAACAATCATCATTGCCTTGAATTTCGATTTTGACATTCGTGCTTTTTTTTTTTTTTGTCGTGGAGAACCAGGAGTTTTCCAATGCATCGATTGGCGTTTAGTTTCGGGATCGTAAGTAAAAAACCACGATTCATCGCAAGTAATAACATTTTGTAAGAAGGTGGGATCACTTTCAATGTTTTCCAGGATGTCAGAACAAATCATTCTTCGGCGTTCCTTCTGTTCAATTGTGAGACACTTTGGAACCATTTTTGAACACACTTTGTTCATGTTGAAACTTTCATGAAGAATCTGCCTAACACTTTCCTTGTCAACTCCTGTTAACTCAGACACTGCTCTGATTGTTAAACGGCGATCTTGTCGAACAAGTTTACCGATTTTTTCAATGTTTGCATCAGTTTTTGCTGACAATGGTCTGCCAGTGCGAGTGTCATCACTGGTGTCTTCGCGGCCATCTTTAAATCGTTTAAACCACTCAAACACTTGTGTTCGCGATAAACAATCATCGCCGTACACTTGTTGTAACATTACAAACGTTTCACTTGCAGATTTTCCTAGTTTGAAACAAAATTTGATGTTAACACGCTGTTCTTTCTGTACACTCAACATTTTCCGACGCACAGACAAAACGTCAACTACTTAAAACAGACGCCACGGGCAGACTGAGTGCAGGAGGCAGATGAAACTCGAGCAGTAGGCGGAGCGAGAGTCACGTGACAGGCCACGCGACTTTCAGCCTTATTGCATTCGTTTTATTGTTTCACCAGTACTAGTCCGGTTTTTTTCTAGCCACACCTCGTATGCGGTCTCCATTACAGGTGAACCACACTTTCATAAAATTCCCCCTATAAACCCAAGTCGACCACTCGCCTTTCCTACCATAATCCTCACATGCCCGTTCCATTTTATATCGCTTTGCAACGTTACGCGCAGGTATTTAGATGGCGTGATTGTGTCAAGTAGGACGCTACTAATGCTATATCTGTACGTTAGGGAGTTTGTTTTTCCTGCTCATTCGCATTAACTTACATTTTTCTACATTAAGAGCTTGCTGCCTTTCATTCCACCAACTAGGATTTTTATCCAACTCACCTTGTATTCTCTTAGTCACTCAACTTGGATACCTTAGCACAGAATCATCAGATTGCTTCGCACCCTGTCCACCAACTCAGTTATACACACAGAGAATAATAACGGTCCTGTCACACTTCCATGGGGCTCACCTGATGATAACCTTGACTCTGGTGAACACTCGCTGTCAAGGGCAATGTAGGGATTTCTGTTACTTGAGAAGTCTTCAAGCCACTTCCATATCTGGGAATCTATTCCATATGCTCCTACCTTCGTTAACAGTCCGCAGAAGGGCACCGTGTCAAATACTTTCCGGCTATCTAGAAAAATGGAATCTGCCTGTTGCCCATCATCCCTCGTTCGCAGTGTGTCGTATGAAAAAAGGGCAAGCTGAGACACGTACGGGCGATGTTTCTAAATCCGTGCCAGAGGCTTTTCCTTCTCAAGGAAATTTATTATTATTCGAACTGAGAAGTAGTAAAGGATTCTGCAGCAAGCCTATGTTAAGGACATTGGTCCGCTATTCTGTGCGTCCACTCTTTTACCTCTCTTATATACAGGAGTCACTGAAGACCAGAATATCAACGCAATATAATGGCTACCTTCAAAGTGCGTTATTATAAAGCGCTATTACAAATTGCTGGCGTAAACTTACATAGACTGTGTCTCTCCATTCGCGGCATCTGGTGAGCACGTTGCTCATTCAGCTTGTAACTTCCCAACTTTGTAATCGACGGCAAAAATAACAAAAATTAGCACTTTATCCAAAACTGGAACGACTCTGTAGCACGTTATGTAAAAAAAGTAACTGAGTAAAATGGGACTACAACAGAAAAATTATTTGTATAAAAGAAATTAACTGAGCAGAATGGGACTACAACAGAAAAATTACTCATTTTTTATGCTAATCCAAAACGGTCATTGTTTAGATTCCGTTTAGTTCTTTTCCAGATGCTTGTCATTCAATATTAATTATGATCAGTAGTTGCTGGTTCTTCAAAAAATAACCTCCTTCAAACATATTTTTCAGAGACGACTAATTTTTATTTATGTGAAGTAAACCTATTTTTGTACGACACATTGAAAATGTTCCAGACCATTTCTGCTCCCCGTGCTCTTTCTCCAAGAACTAACTTACGAAACAACTGCCTGCCAGCGTTGACTGGAAAACAATGATCGTACATAGAAACAGTAATTCAACGTTTAACAGCGAAACTGATCTGTAAAATACATTAACTTTTATTACAGCTTTCGTTCTTTATGAAGGTATTTGTAAGTTAAGTATTGTCCTTTAATTTGTAAAGGATATTTTTATTTTATTATGTGTAGACTTGGATTTGATGAGTTTCTTAGTTCTAAATATATTTCCGCATTCAGTATAGTAGTTGCTGACGCTCCAATTTAATAATTGATATTACAAAACAGGTAAGATCATATAGTTTAAGACTTCTCTGGATAAAAATATGGCTAACATTAAAAATGTTGTACTCTAATTACCTGCCTTTTTATCGGTGTTTAACATGACAACAATATTAAATTGGAAACCAGTTCCTAATGTCCTGCAAAATATTACTAATTTCGTCACAAAACCTGCTTTCGGCTTCTTGGGCCGTTGCTGTTGTCTGGTGGTGGTCTAATAATCTGAAAGCCGATCTGTAATTAAATAAATGATAGTTTTCAGAGCATTAGGAATCTGTACCCTAGTTCATACTATTCAAACATGTTATAAAACTGAATCTTAAATGGAAAATGTAGTTCTCAACTCTCGAAAATCATATACGGTACTCTCTGACACTACGCATTGTGACTGGCCGATATGGTTGATAACGGTGCAATCCTTGACGTCCGAAACCGGAACTGGTATTTATCCTCCAGACAGTTCAGTGTTGAGTGGATCACTTTCCGGTCCTGCTAGCAATGGCAAAGCCCGTCGAAGACCGAAAACGGGGTCTCAGTGCGGCTGTAACACAAACTGACCGCTCGACTTTTGTTTGGTTGGTCGACACATCTCCTTAACACCCCGTCATTGTGTAAATCTCACGGTTTATACAAAGCAGCGTGGCAACCAATGTCGAGACGCATCGTACCGTATTCGCGACCGTTCTGTAGCTAATTTATTCCACTTCGTACAGCTTAAATTTAATTCACTGTTGTTTGTGCGTAGGCATTGGCATTGAGAGTAGTGTATCAGCTGGCCACGCCGAAGCCGACTGCAGCCGAGGCGGCTCCTCTAATGCCCTTGTTTGATGTTCGCAGGCTCGCGGTAGCGACGGTACTATTGATGGCACTACCGTAGTACGCGACCGTAGCGCGGAATATGATTTCCCCAGAGATGCGCGCGTTCCGATTTGATGTCTTCTCGCCGCCGGACGTTCGCGCTATCGGCAGTAACCACCCACGCGCTCACGAGGACCTACCGCTCTCTGATGGCCATTATCCTAACGGGAGTAAGTATGTGCTCAGCAGGACTTCAGCTCTTTTGTGTTGGTATGACAGGTTGTGGACCCAACAAGTGTGCAAGTGCTTTCACATGTACGAGGCATGCTCAGAAAGTAAGTGCAACGGGCTCTCTTTTTGTTTTTTTAAAGGTTAGCAACACTGAGTGGTAGAAGTCGATCCCCTGGCCACAGTGAGTATCACAGGAACACGATAGTACGGAAACTCAATTTGTTGTGTTCATTTGCGTGAAAGGTGTCTGTAAGAAATCCCACCAACTGCGGGCCACGTTAGATTAGATTAGTACTTGTTCCATAGATCATGAATATGACACTTCGTAACGATGTTGAACGTGTCAGGTTAATAAATGGTGTCTGTACAAGATATTACATTACACAAAATATTACATGACACTTAATATTTTTAATTTTCTTTTTTGGTGGGAGTTGGGGAAATTACCCACTTACTATATCCAAAAATTCATCTAATGAGTAGAAGGAGTTACCATTAAGAAATTCTATTAATTTCCTTTTAAATGCTATATGGCTGTCAGACTTTTGATGCTATTAGGTAAGTGGCCAAAGGCTTTTGTGGCAGCATAATTTACCCCCTTCTGAGCTAAAGTTAGATTTAACCTTGAGTAGTGAAGATCATACTTTCTCCTAGTGTTGTAGCCATGTACACTGCTATTACTTTTGAATTCGCTCGGATTGTTAATAACAAATTATTACTTTTGAATTCGCTCGGATTGTTAATAACAAATTTCATAAGTGAATATGTATATTGTGAGGCTACAGTGAATCTCTCTAGCTCTTTAAATAAGTGTCTGCAGGATGATCTTGGATGAGCTCCAGCAATTACTCAGATTACACGCTTTTGTGCAATGAACACTCTTTTACTCAATGATGAGTTACCCCAGAATATGATGCCATACGAAAGTAGAGAATGAAAATAGGCATGGTAAGCTAATTTGCTGAGATGTATATCGCCAAAATTTGCAATGACCCTAACAGCATAAGTAGCTGAACTCGAACGTTTCAGCAGATCTTCAGTGTGTTTTTTCCAGTTCAACCCCACATCAATGCATACACCTAGAAATTTTGAATGTTCTACCTTAGCTACCAATTTCTGATCGAAGTCTATATTTATTAATTATTTCATTGCATTTACTGTGTGGAACTGTATGTACTGTGTTTTTTCAAAGTTTAATGAGAGCCCATTTGCAGAGAACCACTTAATGATTTTCTGAAAAACATCGTTTACAATTTCACCAGTTAATTCTTGTCTGTTGGGTGTGATAGCTATACTTGTATCATCGGCAAAAAGTACCAACTTTGCATCTTCGTGAATATAGAATGGCAAGTCATTAATATATATTAAGAACAGCAGAGGATCCAAGACCGAACCTTGCGGCACCCCATTCTTGATTGTTCCCCAGTTAGAGAAATCGCCAGTTTTTTGCATATTGTGCGAACTGCTTATTTCAACTTTCTGCACTCTTCCAGTTAGGTATGATTTAAACCATTTGAGCGCTGTCCCATTCATACCACAGTACTTGAGCTTATCTAGAAGTATTCCATGATCTACACAATCAAAAGCTGTGATCAGCTTGTGCTCAAGGAAGAAATAACACCTACAAAATCAAAACGGTTTACAGCGAAGGTATTATGGACACAACGAGTGTGTTTGAGCGGTGCAGGGAGTTTAGTGAAGGCAGAAAAAATATTCTTGACGAACAGGGGTGTAGAGGGCCTTCCATTTTGGTTGATAGGTTGGTGCAAAAAATCGAGGAAACTGTTAGTGAAGACCGCCGACTGACAGTGGATCAAATTTCTGCGATTTTTCCATAATCATCCACAACTCTCTTACACGAAACACTCACAGAAATTCTGGAATACCGGAAACTGTGCGCAAGATAGGTCCCAAAATAGCCGACAGAGCATCCAAGTACAATCGGGTCAATAACGCTCGGGTGTTTCTTGAGCGACTTGAATTGGAAGACAGCGATGGGGCCCCGTGGTCAGCACACTGGACTCGCTTTCGCGAGCACGACGGTCCAAACACGCGTCCGGCCATCCTTATTTAGCTTTTGCGTGATCTCCCTAAATCGCTTCAGGCGAATGCCGGTATGGTTCCTTTGGAAGGGCGCGGCCCATTTCATTCCCTACTCCGAACTTGTGCTCCGTCTCTAATGACCTCGAAGTCGACGAGAAGTTTAACGCTAATATCCTCCTCCTTGAAATGGAAGGTGAGGATTTTCTGAGATCTACTGTAACTCGAGATCGTGGGCGGCTCGTTATACGCCTGAAATAAGAAGCAGTCGTCACAGTGACGTCTTACCAATTCTCCATCTGCTAAAGAATTCAGAACCACAATTTCGGGGGAAAAAATCATGGCCTTAATTTTTTGGAACCGAAAAGGCATCATTTTGGTCGAATTTTTACCTCAATGATAGACCATGAAAGCACAAGATATTGGAAAACCCTAAACAATTTAAAAGGAGCATTTAAAACGAAAGGAGGGGAATGCTGACGAGATTTGGTCGGGATGTTTCGAATCGTGATGGTATCCTCCTGACCTGACGCCTTCAGATTGCCATTTTTTCATCTCCCTGAAGGCACACATGAGTAGAATTTAATCTTCAACCGATGAAGACGATGTTCTGCAGAGGGGGAAGGAGCAGGCGGGGGAGTTCTTCCAGGACAGCACAAAGAAGCTCGTGCCAAGGATCACCACATGCATTGGATAGGATGGCGGTGGTGTGGAAAAACAGTCGTCAACTGTATCAACCATATCCCTTCATTTTTTTCAAATACACTTTTCCCAAAAAATATAAAATCTAGTACACATGACTTCTGAACATGCCTCATACCTATACATTCCAGAAGTAAATGCTTTCCAAAACGAATTTAGACTGTCTTTAACTCATATTGAGTTCTTTCAAACTCATGCAATGTGGCCGTTTGCGGAATATTTTCGTCCAAACTAACGCCCAACTATTTTATTAAAACAGTCAGCACGTCTGACAATTTTTTCAGGTTGTGTAGGGTAATTAGAGTTTTTCTGCAATTTTAATCCAAGTGTTTAGATCAGATGCGTTTGGTTTTACTTTAAAACATCTAATGTGGTCACTGTAGCAATATGGTTTTTTCTCTTATAATTTTGTTTGCTAGGATCATGAACAGTTCGCATGCTTTACTTACTACTATAAACAGTTTTGGTTCTTGTCATTACCCATTCGAAGGCATTTAGAATTTAAGCTCTCTGATGGGTACGATAGCCTATCTTAGTACTCCTTGTTACAGTCGAATCGGCTTTCACAATTACTAATGGTGTTTTGGAAGTAATAAACGCCAAGTAGTGGGTGCTCAGCTAAATGTAGATCTTCCCATCAATGAGTGAAGAAACGCATTCACTGATGTGGAAGACAACGGCGTTCGAAGCACAGCTGATTAGCGCCGTTGTTTTAAAAAAAAATCTTCATGTTGAAAATCCGGTTTATTTTATTGTGAAATTGTTTCCTCCGCATAAAAAGACTTAAATGACTAAAAATTATCACGTCATACGCCTTACGTTGTCGACAGCCGCTTACGGGCTGTGTCGTAATTCACTAAGAAGCTAACAGTGCTCCTACCGCAGTGGTTTCCAAATGAAAATGTGGTGTCACCGCCAGACACCACACTTGCTAGGTGGTAGCTTTAAATCTGCCGCGGTCCATTAGTACATGTCGGACCCGCGTGTCGCCACTGGCAGTGATCGCAGACCGAGCGCCACCACAAGGCAGGTCTCGAGAGACGTACTAGCACTCGCCCCAGTTGTACGGACGACATTGCTAGCGACTACACGTACGAAGCCTTTCTCTCATTTGCCTAGCAAGGCGCCATTTGTACCATTGCATGTATCTCAAGATAGTCTCACTTGTATCATCAAGAATGCTGTATACCAAAGGACGATATAAAAGTTAAGTGTTCTAGTAGCTACGTTCTTTTCTTTATCACATTCATTACGAATCCTGTTCCAGACTAAACGCAAGACGGCGTGAGTTGACGCGTGCCCTTTCGGCTACTTCTCAGTGTGGCGTAGCTAGCTTGTTACGCCACAACAGAAAGAGTACCTGAATTTTTAAATCTCCGTAAGTTCAGGTCGTTAACTTCCAGAAAATTGTTTACAAAGACACCGTTTGCAGATTTTTCCCCAAGTTCGCCTTTCAATCTAGTTTTGTTTCTCTACTTATCGAATTGGAATGGCCAATATTCAGGGATATGACAGGAACGAGGACTTGAAGCTAGAGACTTAACACGAACAAAGTTCGCTATCGAATAGTTTTCGAGACAGAACACGTTTAAATGTACAGTGTTATTTTCTATACAATGTCATTTTCTATAATACCTTGCCAATTTACACATGTACACGTGTAGAAGAGTTAGTAAATATTACAATGTACATTTTACAAAGTATCAAACGAAAAATACGAATTTTTAATGTATTCACCTCTAAGAATTGTCGTACTACACATTAAATCTGTTTTACAGTTCGCAATAAATGTTCGAATATCCCACTGTCAGCTTCACTGCATTTGTTCTCTCTTGCGAGAACATGTTGTGGTGGTTGTTCAATAATGAGGGCAGCACCGTCCGTGATGCGACCAAGCAGTTCATCTCGCATACGCACCTTTCGTTTCTACACCTCAGACTTCATCCAATCCAACAAACAAAAGTTTTTGGACTAAGGTCTGGCGCTGTCGGTGAGCAGTTAATTTTTCTACCACGACCATGGCTGCTATTAGAGTAAGTACTGTTACGATTTTCGCCTCGTACGACTGGTAAAATTTGGAGGGGCTCAATCATGCTGGATATACGTATCAGTCTGTGTGGCCAAAGCAACATCCTCAACCTGTTCAACAAACGAATTTTCCAAAAACTGCAATTAATTTTGTTCCGTTATTCGCTCTTCTCAAATGACTGTCCAAAAACAAATGCACTGTGTTCTTTTTCGGAAGCCATCCGGAACAGGGCGTATGTCCATATGAACATCTTGCTTCAAATAACGTTCCTGTTGTATCCCTGGATACTGTACATTACTTTTGGGGCAGCCTGTATTTTATTACATTTCAGTGAGTATTCCTGCAAAATAAATTGAGTGACGTACATGCGATTAATGCTTAAGCCTTCGATATGGTCACAAAGACGATTTCTAGGTAAAAAAAATTGAAAAAAGATCAAATGTTTTGTGAAATGATTTGTCTAAAAGTAAGAAATAAAACAGATTAAAGAAACATTTGACCTTGCTTTGACTGATTCACGAAATCATATACTGCAAACGAGGCACCAACTGAGAATTTAAAGTACTAGAGGATGGTTGTCTATTGCTGTACATGATTTCAAGCCCCGTTCAAAGATGTCATGTTTATCCAAGCTATTTTAGTTACTACTTTTAGAAAATCAGTTCAAAACATTTCACCGTCTTTTATGTACTTTTTTATTTTCAAGTTCTGTTCTCAAATAATTCTATAATTAAATCTTTTTTTTAAAAAAAATAGATGTCACGCTGGTTAATTTGACACGGCATTTGTCTCTTTCTCAGTCGCCGTTGACTGTGAAAATTCGTACAAAAATTTTCTGTCAACTCCCTGTGGAAGTCTTTCTTAATTAACTTGATGACTTTGAAGCAATTAAATTTTTGTTTGCAATACTAGATCACATGCTGGACAATTTGATACGTTGTTTGTCCCTTTTCCACTCTTTATTTTTCCTTGAAAATTCGGACAAAAATCCATTATGTAATTTGTGGGAAATACTATTTCGCTCCGTTAAAACATTTGACCAAAAATCACAAACATATTCACAGTTTCTTCGCTTTACGTTCACGGCTCACTGTACAGCTGTATTTATTTAATTTTTTCACCAACGTGTCTATGGGAGAAATGTGTGGAAAAAAAATAGTGAATAGTAGCAGATTCCACCCCGAAAAAAGACGTGTTAATCGCGTGAGGAGAGATGTGGACTACAGAATGGGTGCTCAAATGTCTCCCACTTGATTTGGCGTAACTTGTGTGTCACAGCATCTGCTATACGGGGGCGTGCAGTATGAAGCAGAAGCATTCCATAACGCTGGTTTTCGACAGGCCTGCTGCCCCCAACACATTTTTCATCCTCCGATGGATGTCAACCGGTATTTGTCCTTCGCAGCAAAAAAAAGAAAAGGAACAGTGGTCTTGTTTGGAGGCGTTTCGTAATAACTTCGTCATAGTTCACGTTTCCCCATATACAGTTTTCACGCCTGAAAGATACGAATACGACACTAATCCCTTGCTTACTAGTCGGTGCTTATATACAAGCATCGGAATCCCGCTTGCATATACGCTGCAGCAACGGCCTGAAACGAAAACTTTTTCAGCACCCCCTTTATACAATTCCGCTGTTCATGCACTAAAACTGTGGCATCAGGAGTGCCATTGTAATTTATTACTTCTTTGCTACTTTATTCACAACACACTTTGCAGACGGTATCGACGTGTACCACCGAGTGTTCCCGCAAAAGTATACACTGCGATCACAAAAATCACGGGACAGCGATATGCACGTACACAGACGGTGGGATGTAGGGGCAGTGCATTGGTACAGCTGTCATCTGTTCTCAGCTGATTAATGTGGAAACGTGTCTGAAGTGATTATGGCCGCACGGCGGCAATCAACAGACTGAACACGGAATGGTAGTTGGAGCTAGACATATAGGACACTCTGTTTCGGTTTTCGTTGGGGAATTCAGTATTCCGAGACCCACAGTGTCAAGAGCGTGCCGAGAATACCACATTTCAGGCTTTACCTCTCACCACGGAGAACGCAGTGGCCATCTTCTTCACTTAACGACCGAGAGCAGCAGCGTTTGCGTAGAGTTGTCAGTGGTAACAGACATGCAACACTGCGAGATGGACGTTGAGAGGTGGCATGAGCCCCCTCTCATATTTCTATCTTACGATATTCGTCTCTAATTGTATGCGGTGAAAAGTTGCTATTCCTTCACACGCGGACTTCCCACGCAGCGTCTCTCGTCACCTGGGTGGTCCGGTGACATGCGTGCTCCGCTGATCTGGAAAGGGTTAAGCCGATGGGTGTGAGGAAGTCGAGTGAATGCTTTGCAGACGCCGACATTGTCAAAAGACACGCCCGGAGGGGTCTGAAGTAGCGGCTGGGCTAGAGGTTCCGTTACTTCGCAGAATCTTAGCGAAAACACTTTCTGGCGGGCTACCAGCGAGGCGTGGGAATGACTTGTGTACCCTGGCAGTTGTGGCGGGAAAATTCCCGCGCTTTCTGCAAAATAGTAACTGTGATTGGCTTGCTCAGGGCATAGCTCCGTGACGTAGCAAAATCAGCGCAGAAATTGGCGCCAAGAATCTCCATTGGTGGAATGGTAGTGCTCCGGCAATGGAGTGGAATTTTCCGCCGGGTTTCGAGTTGCTGATTGGAACGTTTAACCACGGCCACTGTCGTGGGGGCGGGAATGTTGTGTGTTCGGCCTGTACGGGTGCTCTAGGTAGTCGTCTCTCCCCTTTCGGTCGAGGACGTCGAAGCAACCAGCCATCGCCTCCGGTACGCCAGATCGTGTTCTGGCAGTTAAGAAGACAGTTTGGTAATGTATGTCCGCAGCACCGGCAGATAGGGATTTTCCTAGGTGATAATCAGAGCTCAGCAGAGCGTGCCTGTTCTTTTCTAACTTTGTTCTGTCTTGAGTAGGAGCAATTAATGTTGGGTTAGCTGTGTGTCTCTCTTAAGATTTGAGTGGGAAGGAATTGGCTCCACATACCACTTCGTCATAAACCTCACAATCTAGTTTAGGGACAACTTCACCTTCACAGCGTTTGTTTGAGTATCCAATTTGAGCCAGTTTGATGTATTATAAATGTTTCATGTGTTTTTGTTTATTATTTTGTGTTTAGTCTTAATAAATCATATTGTTATTTTGGACAGAACTTTCATTCTGTTAATCGGTAGAGCAACCCTATCATTCCTCACTATGTTAATGAGACCTTCGTTTATTTAACTTATTTATCAAATTAAATTATTGCAGGTGCCAAACTCTCTTCTACTCCACTGGCAGGGTTGATTAGAGTCAGTTCGCGTATTTTTTTTTTTAATCCTTGTGCAACAGCAAAAGTCGGAATTAGAATAGGGGGGGCTTAGAGCATCATTTACATATGTAGATTCTAGAAGAATTTAGTGTTAAATACACTGCTAGCCCCGGCACCTCGCAACGTGTGATGATCGTTCCAGTAGAACAATGCGGCAAAATTTGTCATTAATGGACTAAGTTAGCACACGACTGACGAAAGTGCCTTTGGTAACATCACGACATCGCCTGCAGTGCCTCTCCTACGCTCGTGACAATATCGCTTCGACACTAGAACAATGGAAAACTGTGACCTGGTCAGATGAGTTCAGATTTCAGTTGGTTATAACTTATGGTAAGGTTAGTGTGGCGCGGACTCCAAGATGCCATGGACCAAATTTGTCAACGAGGCGGTGTGCTGTCTCCATAATGGCGCGGGCTGTTTTTGCATGGAATAGACTCGGTTCTCTGTTCCAACTGAACCCATAACGGACTGTTAATGATTTATTCGGCTACTCCGAAGCAATTTTCCTTCATTAATGAATGGACTTCGTTCCCAAACGACGACGGAATGTTTATGCATGACAATTCGCCATATTACCGGGCCGAAATTGTTTGCGATTAGTTCGAAGGACAATTCGAACGAATGACTTGGCCACCGAGGTCGCCCGACGTGAATCCCATCGAAAATTTATGGCACTTAATTGAGAGGTCAGTTCGTGCACAAAATGCTGCACAGGCAACAGGTTCGCAATTATGGACGGTTATAGAGGCAGCCTGGCCTAATACTTGTGCAGGGAAGTTCCAACGGCTTGTTGAGTCCATTCCACGTTGAGCAGCTGCACTACGCCCAGCAAAAAGATGTCCGACAGACAGGCCTTTTGCCGGCCGGAGTGGCCGTGCGGTTATAGGCGCTACAGTCTGGAGCCGAGCGACCTCTCCGGTCGCAGGTTCGAATCCTGCCTCGGGCATGGATGTGTGTGATGTCCTTAGGTTAGTTAGGTTTAATTAGTTCTAAGTTCTAGGCCACTGATGACCTCAGAAGTTGCATAGTGCTCAGAGCCATTTTTTTTAGATAGGCCTTTTAGGAGGTGTCCCGCGACTATTGTTACCTCAGTGCATCACTGTTCGACACGTAGTTCACTGAGATGTTTGAATAACTAGCTTCTGCTTGAAACAGAACGAAAATTACCCATATACTCAACCAGTGTTTAATAATGAGAGCCCTTTCAGTCTGCCATCAAACTTTAATGATAACTTCAAACCTTTTATAACCATGTTTTCGCTTACATTCATAACTTAAAATACATAACTCGTTAACTTATGTATATAGAAACCAAACGGCAGATAGGACCGAGGGCCATGGAAGGGAAACAGTGGTCGAGAAGGGAGTGAGGAAAAGGTGTAGTCGATCACCGATGTTGTTCAATCTGTACATTGAGCAAACAGTAAAGAAAAGCAAAGGAAAACTTGGAGCAGGAATTTAACTTCAGAAAGTAGAGATAAAAACTTAGAGCTTTGCCAGTAACATTCAAATTCTGTCGGAGACAGCAAAGAACTTGGAAGAGCAGCTGGACGGAATGTACAGTGGCTTGAAGGGAGCATATAGGATGAACCTTAACAACAGCAACACAAGGATAATGGTATGCACTCGAGTTAAACCAAATGATGCTGAGGGAATTAGATTAGAAAACGAGCAACTTAAAGTAGTAGATGAGGTCTGCTGTTTGGGCAGCAAAATAACTGATGATGACCGAAGTAGAGAGGACATAAAATGTATACTGGCAATGGTGAGAAACGGGTTTCTGAGAAACATAAATTTAACATCGAATATAGATTTAAGTGTTGGGAAGTCTTTCCTGGAATTATTTTTATGGAGTGTAGCCATGTATGGAAGTGAAACACGGATGATAACAGTTAAGACAAAAAGAGAATAGAAACTTTTGAAACGTGGTGCTACAGAAGAATGCTGAACATTAGATTGGCAGATCACGTAAATAATGAAGAGGTACTGAGTAGAATTGGGGAGAAAAGAAATTCGTGGCACAACCTGACTAGAAGAAGGGATAGGTTCACAGGACACATTCTGAGACATCAAGGGATCACCAATTGAGTATTCGAGGGAACTGCTGACAGCAAAAAAAGCGTAGAGAGATCAAGAGAAGAATATAGTAAGCAGAGTCAAAGATATAATTTCAGCAGTTGTTCGGGGATGGAAGCTTGTAGAGGATAGAGTAGCATGGAGAGCTGCATCAGACCAGTCTTAGAACTGAAGACTGCTGCAACAGCAACAATAACAATTTCTTTGTAAAGTAATTCGACGTTTGAAGTTACATGTGAGATCGATTCTTTAAACAATAAGGAGTGGGGATTTGCGGTTTTATTCAGGCTGACACTGGTCGTGAAAGTCTTCGGACTTCTATCAACAAAGATGTCTACTACCGTCTGATTTGTCTGCATACTCGCAGCGACAAAACTGCTCCACAGATGCGACTCCCGTCGGATTCGTCGGAGTGTGTGCTTACACGAACTGGCTCACGAACCCCTGAGCGAACGTGTCGCACTGTAATGACTGCAGGGGGAGTGGACGTAGTGTGTGGCGGGGCTACGGGACGCGAGGTGTCGCCTTTTAGCCGCTTATCACAGCGAGGAGGGGCGCCAGGGGAGTGGCTCAGCTCAGCTATATACGGACCACAGCACGACACGGTCCGTCCACCGAGCGGGCGCTTCACGGCCGATAAAGCAGGCGCTGTGGGGGCGAACACACACACGCACACACACACACGCACTCCCATGTCCTGACTGACTCATCATCGCTCAGCTCAAACCACTTCGCTACCTAAACGTTCATAAATAATATTAGATAAACAAAATAAACCAGAAGAACATAAATCATGACCAGCTATTTCAAATTTGGAGCGTGCTGTTGATCTTCTACTGTAGGCGTCGTTTAAGAAGGGATCTTTCGAAATTCCATCCCTAAGGGAGTGAAATAAGGGATAAAACTTTTTTTAAATTTATTACTATTAAGGCAATTTTGGAATTAGACCTACGAAAACTGGCATTTGGTTTCTCGGTTAGACATAAACAAGCGTTTCAGCATTTTTGAAAATTTAACCCATAAGGGAGTGAAACAGAGGGTGAAAGCTTTTTGAAAATGAATTATTATTAAAGAACTACTAAAGTATTTTTAAAGCTACGTCTATGAAACTTGCTATTTGACTTCTGGGTTACAAATAACAAAATCATTGTTTTTTGGAAATTAACCACCTAAGGAGGCGAAACAGGGGAGAAATGATTTATGAAATATTAAATTTTGAGAGTTTTTAAAACTAAATCTATGAAAAATTGGATTTGGCTTTCCGGTTTGAAATTAAAAAAAATACGTATTTCACGGAATTTATAATTTCAATCCGTAAGGGGGTGAAATAGAACATGAAAATTTTTAAGAAATTTTTCATTATATTAAAAACAATTTAAAGCTAAATCTACGAAAATTGGCATTTCGCTTCTGGGTTAGATGTAAGGAAAAATGTTTTTGGTACGAAAGTTTCTATAGAAATATCAACACAAGAATGCAAAGGTCATAATTAACAGAAACATTAGATTCCAGATACCAGAATCGCTTTTTTCATCAGAGCTATCTTCGGAAAAGACCATACTTCATGGTCTTAATTAGTGTGGAAAGTTTAGAAGGTACTGCACTTTGTGAGCAACATAAAATTTCGTGTAAAGAAAAAAAATGTGTGCAGACCATATACTCTACTGCGACCGAAGCAGCGGGCTCTAAGTTAGTTCTTAAATCTTGCCTGACCAGCTTATGTATCGCTCTCTAGCATATCATAGCGTGCCCTTATATTCTTCCGTGAACATCAAGAAAAATTTGTTAATCGTAGTAGAGGCTTCCTTTTCTCATAAACGTTTAAAATAAGTCGTAATGCAAACTAAATTCATGAGATTATAGTTTTCATACAGTTTGATTCGCGTGAGCCGCCGCCTAAAATACAAATACCCTGAAATATAAATTTACTGGCATAAAAATTGTGACTGGAGCCCTAAAATACGCATCTCATTATGTGAGTAAAGGTGCTCACACACGTAATTGCTCGCCTGACAAGAAACTATAATCAGCTGTTTCGCACGAGCATGAGCAGAGCCCTCACGCCCCCACACGTTCAAGCATGCATATACACTGAAGCGCCAGGGAAACTGGTGTAGGCATGCGTATTCAAATACAGAGATATGTTCAACAGGCAGAATACGGCGCTGCGATCGGGAACGGCTTAATAAGGCAAAAAGTGTCTGGCGCACTTGTTAGAACGGTTACTGCTGCTACAATGGCAGGTCACCAAGATCTGACAAGGGGAGGCCGCCAATTGTGAAATTCAGATTCGATTCATACTGCGCATAATAAAAGCTCATGACCAGAGGTGTAATGTGGCAAAGCACCAAGATGCACTTCTCAGCCGTTGTCGAGAAAATCGACAGTTAAAAGAAACCGTTGCGGTGAAATACTCTCTACGAGTAATGATTTTTCTACAGCGTCGTGGCGCAGCGGTAAGCGCTCGGGTCCGTTATGCGAAGGTCACTGGATCGAATCCCGCGCCATGCAATTTTTTTTTATTATTAGTTTTTTGTAATTCAAATATATATATATATATATATATATATATATATATATATATATATATATATATATACTATTAATGAATTGCTTATGCATGTTGGTGAAGGCGGATCGCTCTCCAATTGTACCGCCTCCATTTTTCCGTTTTTTTAACAGGGTGTACCAAAGCTCTCCCGTCCGCACGGATTTTCGACGATGTTATAAGTTGCGCTAGGGACCGCATCTACCTTCTTTCGAAGTTAGCAGGCAACTACGCTGTTATGCGGCGGCTCGTTTCGGCCCATTCAACATCTGTCCTTCAAGTGTAACGAGCGAGTAACGGAGTTTATATTTCATACCTGCCGCAGAAAATTTGTGTTCGTGGGGTCTCTATTGTAATTCGAACGTTTGACTGACGCTATACGTATTCGTTTCGGAATACCGTTTCTTCGTCTTCCGTTAACTATACGTGGTTAACATTATGAAGACAATAACATTTGTGAAATACAACTTTGTTTGCGGAAAACATAATGATGTTCGAAGTCGCCAGCTTTTCCACGACAAACGACTTTCAACAACTTATTATATGCATAATTGTTGCAACTGATTGCCGGGAATTATATATATATATATATATATATATATATATATATATATATATATATTTGAATTAAAAAAACTAATAATAAAAAAAATTGCATGGCGCGGGATTCGAACTGGTGACCGCATAACGGACCCGAGCGCTTACCGCTGCGCCACGACGCTGTAGAACAATCATTACTCGTAGAGAGTATTTCACCGCAACGGTTTCTTTTAACTGTCGATTTTCTCGACAACGGCTGAGAAGTGCATCTTGGTGCTTTGCCACATTACACCTCTGGCCATGAGCTTTTATTATGCGCAGTATGAATCGAATCTGAATTTCACAATTGGCGGCCTCCTCTTGTGAGTGAGTTTGAACGTGGTGTTATAGTCGGCGAACGAGCGGTGGGACACAGCATGGTCGAGGTAGCGATGAAGTGGATATTTTCCCGTACTACCGTTTCACTACCGTTGCACGAATATCAGAAATCCGGTAAAACACTAAATCTCTGACCTCGCTGCAGCCGTAAAGTGATCCTCCAAGAACGGCACCGACGACGACTGAAGAGAATCGTTCAACGTGACAGAAGTGCAACCCTTCCACAAGTTGCTGCAGATTTCAATGCTGGACCTTCAACAAGTGTCAGCGTCCGAACCATTCGACGAAACATCATCGATGTGGGCTTTCGGAGCAAAAGACCCTCTCGTGTACCCTTGAAGACTGAACGACACAAAGCTCGATACAATCTGGAACGAGACTCGTCCGACCAGGCAACATCTTTCCCATCATCAGCAGTCCAATGTCGGTGTTGACGAGCCCAGTCGAGGTGTACATCTTCGTGTCGTGCAGTCATCAAGGGTACACAACTGGGCCTTCGGCTCCGAAAGCCCATATCGATGGTGTTTCGTTGAATGGTTCGCACGCTGACACTTGATGGTCCTGCACTGAAATCTGCAGCAGTTTGCAGAAGGGTTTCACTTCTGTCACGTTGAACAATTCTCTACGGTCGTCGTTCGTCCCGTTCTTGCAGGATCTTTATCCGGCCGCAGCGATGTCGGAGATTTGATGTTTTACCGGATTCCTGATATTCCCGGTACACTCGTGAACTGGTCGTACAGCAACATCCCCTCGGAGATGCTGTGCCCCATCGCTCCTGTGTCGACTGTAACACCACGTTAAAACTCACTTAAATCTTGATAAACTGCCGCTGTAGCAGCAGTAACCGACCTGACAACTGCACAAGACACTTGTTATCCTATATATGCGTTGCCGATCGCAGCGCCGTATTCTGCCTGTTCCCATATCCCTGGATTTGAATACGCATGCCTATACCAATTTCTTTGGCGCTTTAGTGTAATTACTACTGTGCCTTTGTGCGCTCGTTACCGTTGTACATTCTTCTTTCCATTCGGACCTTCATTTCCCAGTGTTCTTAGCTGGTGCATTCTCCTTAAATTTCCTTTCCCTACATCAGAGAAAAATCTACTTTGTACACCTATAAATTCTTTTTTATCTTTCACTATCACTATTATTATATTGTCACTATTATTGTTATTATCATTATTAGTGGCAACAGCAGCGGTATGAATAGTAAAAGTACTGCCAGTGGTAACTCTATTACTTCATAGTCAGTATCATTTTCTCACATTGTCACTATAGACACTGGAACCACTTCAATACAATTTGTGCTATTAAAATCGTTACTTCTTAGGTAACTATGATATAAAAATTATACTGTATATGTGAAACCCTCGTCCGATGTGAGAGGACCTGATGGCCCTAATCACATCAGATTAAAAAAAACTAAGTAAATAAATAAATAAATAAATATGCTGGTAATGCAGTTTTAAGAGCCAGCATTCTGTTTCAGTGAGGCTTAAAGGTATAGTTGGTCAGATTATTTAACAAGCAATAGAATATTAATTAATATGAGGTGGAGATGGACAGTAGAATAGTGCCACATACATCCCTTCAGGCAATACTGAGGATGCCGCATCACCTCCGAAGATGACATTCGATGCAGCGATAATCTTCTCAGAGTATAACTGTGAACGTGTGTTGTAGCTGTAGCAGACTCTGCCAAACACTGAAGTTGTTGAAACCTCCTGGCAGCTTAAAACTGTTTGCCGGACCGGAACTCGAAACTAGGACATTTGCCTTTGACAGGCAAGTGCTCTATCGGCTCATGACCCAGTCTCACAGCTTTACTTCCGCCAGTACCTCTTCTCCTACATGCCAAACTTCACAGAAGTTGTTCTGATACCTCGAGAGACTAGCACTCGTCGAAGAAAGCATATTATGACGATGTTGTCCGCCAAAGGCAAAGGTCTTAGGTTCGAGTACCAGTCTCCACACAGTTTTAATTTGTCAGCATAATTCAGATCGAGGCCTATTCCGCTACGGAGTCGATATTCATTCTGAATACAATCCACCAGGCTATGGCTATTCCATACCTCAGTATTATCCTTCCCTGCAGGAGTGCAAGTCCAGAAAGGTATACAAGAGAACTTCTACGATGTTAGGAAGGACGTGTGGTATGGGCGGAAGGGTCATGAGTCTTGGTTGGATAGCTGAGTTGGAAGAGGATTTTCCCACAAAAGGCAAAGATCCCAGATTCGTGTCCTGTCTGGTACATAGTTTTAATCAATTTCAGAGTAAAAATACGTTCTCAAAACGAAGTAGTTGACCAAGGGAATCAGAGTTGCGAGGGCTATTACCATTCCGATCGCCGGTTGGTCGCAAAATTGAAGCCGCAACGAAAATCCAGAGATGTGCTGCGCAGTGACTGTAGTATGGCCATCTACTGCGTAACATTGCAAATTTCATTTCTGAGCGCACAGTGAGCACGTAATGGCGCCTAGAGCAATAGTGTTTCCCGTCAAGTGTGAGGTGCCTGCTGAGGTGTTTCCCCTGATTTCATGCAGCCCACATAACGCAACTGCCACGCATTTCCTCGTTCATAGCAATTGTCGGCGATACACTGTAGGTACAACCAAGACGGTCCTGCAGTGTTTGATCACCGCCATACAGCCTGGACATGGCCTTCTCAGATTTTAATCTCTTCGCCCACACGAACCGCTGGCCACTACGACAGCATTTTGGCACAGACAACGAGCTGAAGACCAGCGTAGGGAATTAGTAGAAATCCCAGGCGGCTGCCTTCTACACTACTGGCCATTAAAATTGCTACATCAAGAAGAAATGCAGATGATAAACGGGTATTCATTGGACAAATATATTATACTACAACTGACATGGGATTACATTTTCACGCAATATGGGTGCATAGATCCTGAGAAATCAGTACCTAGAACAACAACCTCTGGCCGTAATAAGGCCTCGATACGCCTGGTCATTGAGTCAAACAGAGCTTGGATGGCGTGTACGGGTACAGCTGCCCATGCAGCTTCAACACGATACCACAGTTCAAGAGAAGTGACTAGCGTATTGCGACGAGCCAGTTGCTCGGCCACCATTGACCAGACGTTTTCAATTGGCGAGAGATCTGGAGAATGTGCTGGCCAGGGCAGCAGTCGAACATTTTCTGTATCCAGAAAGGCCCGTACATGACCTGCAACGTGCGGTCGTGCATTATCTTGCTGAAATGTAGGGTTTCGCAGGGACCGAATGAAGGGTAGAGCCACGGGTCGTACCACATCTGAAATGTAATGTCCACTGTTCATAGTGGCGTCAATGCGAAGAAGAGATGACCGAGACGTGTAACCAGTGACACCCCATTCCATCACGCCGGGTGACACGCCAGTATGGCGATGACGAATACACACTTCCAGTGTGCGTTCACCGCGATGTCGTCAAACACGTGAGCAACCATCATGATGCTGTAAACAGAACCAGGATTCGTCCGAAAAAATGACGTTTTGCCATTAGTGCACTCAGGTTCGTCGTTGAGTACACCATCGCAGGCCCTCCTGTCTGTGATGCAGCGTCAAGCGTAACCGCAGCCATGGTCTTCGAGCTGATAGTCTATGCTGCTGCAAACGTCGTCGATCTGTTCGTTCAGATGGTTGTTGTCTTGCAAACGTTCCCATCTGTTGGCTCGGGGATCGGGACGTGGCTGCACGATCCGTTACAGCCATGCGGATAAGATGCCTGTCATCTCGACTGCTAGTGATACGAGGCCGTTGGGATCGAGCACGGCGTTCCGTATTACCCTCCTGAACCCACCGATTCCATATACTGCTAACAGTCATTGGATCTCGACCAACGCGAGCAGCAATGTCGCGATACGATACACGGCAATCGCGATAGGGTACAATCCGACCTTTATCAAAGTCGGAAACGTGATGGTACGCATTTCTCCTCCTTACACGAGGCATCACAACAACGTTTCACGCGGCAAAGCCGGTCAACTGCTGTTTGAGTATGAGTATCGGTTGGAAACTTTCCTCATGTCAGCACCCTGTAGGTGTCGCCACGGGCGCTAACCTTGTGTGAATGCCCTGAAAAGCTAATCATTTGCATATCACAGCATCTTCTTCCTGTCGGCTACATTTCGCGTCTGTACCACGTCATCTTCGTGGTGCAGCCATTTTAATGGCCAGTAGTGTAGTAATCTCAGGGGGCTGCCTTCTGTGACGAAGGTATTGGGAGGTTGGTACCACGCTACAACAGACGTCTAATTCGGAGCAGCGACAATGTAAAGAATTAGCTGGAAGGTGTAACTAAATGTTACGTAATTGAAGGTTGAGGGGGGAGAAGGAAAGGGAAAGGACTAATTATATCAGTTGCGTCGGGAATTTATTCGGAACTGATGGCGACGAGTGAAAATGTGTGCCGGAACGGGATTCGAACTCGGGATCTCCTGCTTACTAGGTAGTTGCGTTAGCCACTGCGTTCGTACTCTCTGGGCAGGCGCCCCAGCCGACGCATACTGCAACTTTGCGCCGCGTATCTGCAGTCCCCGTCTTGTCTTCCGCGATCGTTAATTTTGAATTCCCGCAGGAGGTCGAATGATATTGTGCATCCGCACTGAAGGTTGTAGAGTCACTGCCCATCGAGGCGAATCAAGTATTTGACTGTATGGTGTCGGTTCTTTGGGACACTATGCTCGTAAGGGATCACCGTGTCTGAATGTCACCTTTTTTTGCCATTAACTTGTCAGGTGACTTTTTTTCTTTTTTTGGTCCGGTGAGCTTATTATGGTTACCGGAGGCTTTCGTGTACTCGAGTGCCTTTCGTAAATGTTTTAAGAGTTATTTAGGCGATACAGATGTGAAGGGCAGAGGCGCGCGTGGGTGCGCTGAATGGGCCGCGCTCTTTCTCTTTTCCTCCCGAGGTTTCCATTCGGCGGCGGGCGACACTTGTGCCGGGGCGGTGAAGAGCGCGGCCCGGCATTCAGGTGCCGGCCGAGATGACGCTAATGAAGGCGTCGAGATGGCTAATTGAGGATCCGCGGTAATTAGCGCACGCGCGCCATTGTGGGGGCGCGCGCTTTTTCTCGCCCACACGCCGCGCCTCCGAGCAGCGGCGACGGCGGCGGCGCCAGCACGGCTAATTCTGGCCACGGCCGCGGCCGCCACTAAATGGCCGCAATTGTGGGCGTGTGTTTGGGGCCGCGCCACGCCACGCCACGCCACGCCACGCCACGCGCCTGCCAATTACGGCAGCGCGGCGCTGCGCGCATTCACGCCGCCCCCGCCGCCCCGCCGCAGCCGCCGCCGGCGTCAATTAGGCGCTCCGCCACCGGCGACGACTTGTTGCCCTCTGCTGCCGCGACGCGAGGCAATTTGCCCGCGTCCTCCGAAGCGTCCTCGTGTGTCTTTTATCGTCTACGTCTATACTCGCGTGCCACCTTACGGAGCGTGGCAGAGGGGCCTTCTGACTGTGGTATCACTACATTCCAGTAGGCACGTAAAACAGCTACGAGGGGCAGTCAATAAGTAAGGCGGGACATTTTCTTTCAGTGAGTGGGTCGGATTTATCAGGGTTCCAATAAGCCGTATTGTTCCCCACTGTCCGCAGCTCGTGGTCTCGCGGTAGCGTTCTCCCTTCCGGAACACGGCGTCCCGGGTTCGATTCCCGGCGGGGCCAGGGATTTTCACCTCCCTCGAGATGACTGTGACCAAAATGGTACTGAAACTGTCATCCTCTGACAGACTAAAGGCCGAAACACTAAATGTCTTTTTCCAAAGCTGTTTCACAGAGGAAGACTGCACTGTAGTTCCTTCTCTAGATTGTCGCACAGATGACAAAATGTTAGACATCGAAATAGACGACAGAGGGATAGAGAAACAATTAAAATCGCTCAAAAGAGGAAAGGCCGCTGGACCTGATGGGATACCAGTTCGATTTTACACAGAGTACGCGAAGGAACTTGCCCCCCTTCTTGCGGCGGTGTACCGTAGGTCTCTAGAAGGCGTAGCGTTCCAAAGGATTGGAAAAGGGCACAGGTCATCCCCGTTTTCAAGAATGGACGTCGAACAGATGTGCAGAACTATAGACCTATATCTCTAACGTCGATCAGTTGTGGAATTTTGGAACACGTATTATGTTCGAGTGTAATGACTTTTCTGGAGACTAGAAATCTACTCTGTAGGAATCAGCATGGGTTTCGAGAAAAATGATCGTGTGAAACCCAGCTCGCGCTATTCGTCCACAAGACTCAGAGGGCCATAGACACGGGTTCACAGGTAGATGCCGTGTTTCTTGACTTTCGCAAGGCGTTCGATACAGTTCCCCACAATCGTTTAGTGAATAAAGTGAGAGCATATGGACTATCAGACCATTTGTGTGATTGGATTGAAGAGTTCCTAGATAACAGAACGCAGCATGTCATTCTCAATGGAGAGAAGTCTTCCGAAGTAAGAGTGATTTCAGGTGTGCCGCAGTGGAGTGTCATAGGACCGTTGCAATTCACAATATACATAAATGACCTTGTGGATGACATCGAAAGTTCGCTGAGGCTTTTTGCAGATGATGCTGTGGTGTATCGAGAGGTTGTAACAATGGAAAATTGTACTGAAATGCAAGAGGATCTGCAGCGAATTGACGCATGGTGCAGGGAATGGCAATTGAATCTCAATGTAGACAAGTGTAATGTGCTGTGAATACATAGAAAGATAGATCCCTTATCATTTAGCTACAAAATAGCAAGTCAGCAACTGGAAGCAGTTAATTCCGTAAATTATCTGGGTGTACGCATTAGGAGTGATTTAAAATGGAATGATCGTATTAAGTTGATCGTCGGTAACGCAGATGCCAGACTGAGATTCATTGGAAGAATCCTAAGGAAATGCAATCCGAAAACAAAGGAAGTAGGTTACAGTACGCTTGTTCGCCCACTGCTTAATACTGCTCAGCAGTGTGGGATCCGTACCAGATAGGGTTGATAGAAGAGATAGAGAAGACCCAACGGAGAGCAGGATCAATAGTAATCGCGAAAGCGTTACGGAGATGATAGATAAACTCCCGTGGAAGACTCTGCAGGAGAGACGCTCAGTAGCTCGGTTTCGAGAACATACCTTCACCGAAGAGTCAAGCAGTATATTGCTCCCTCCTACGTATATGTCGCGAAGAGAACCTGAGGATAAAATCAGAGAGATTAGAGCCATCACAGAATCATACCGACAATCCTTCTTTCCACGAACAATACGAGACTGGAATAGAAGGGAGAACCGATAGAGGTACTCAAGGTACCCTCCGCCACACACCCTCAGGTGGCTTGCGGAGTGTGGATGTAGATGTAGATGTAGATGTAGACTGGGTGTTGTTGTGCCGTCATTATCATCATTCATCCCCATTACGGTCGGAGGAAGGCAGTGGCAAACCACCTCCCCTAGGACCTTGCCTAGCACGGCGGTGTGGGTCTCTCTCATCGTTCCCCTACACTCTGACAAGGAGTATGGGACTTCCAGAATGAGATTTTCACTCTGCACTCTGATATGGAACTCCCTGACAGATAAAAACTGTGTGCCGGACTGAGGCTCGAACTCGAGACCTTGGCCTTTCACGGGCAAGTGCCCTACCAGCTGAGCTACCCAAGCACGACTCACGACCCGCCCTCACAGCTTCAGTTCTGCCAGTACCTCGTCTCCTACCTTCCAAGTTGAAGCTATCAGGCCGGGTCGTGAGTCGTGCTTGGGTAGCTCAGTTGGTAGGGCACTTGCCCGCGAAAGGCCACACAGTTTTCATATGTCAGGATGTTTCAGTATGGGACTTCATCATCATTCCCCACTCTTCTGCATACAAAATCCTATTTTTCAACATAATCGTGATCTGAAAAGTTACGAGCCTAGCAAGTAGATTACGTATGGAAAAGACCTGTCATGGTTTAATAACGAAATTCGATAAATGCTGAGGAAGCGAAGGCTGCTGCACTCTAGCTTCAAAAGAGAACCGACAATTAACGAAAAGCAAAGGTTAGTATAGATTCGTTCGTCTGTTGAAATAATGGCAAACCATCGTCATACCTTAGCAAAAGACCTGGCAGAGAACCAGAGAAAATTCTGGTACTGTGTAAAATCGCTAAGCGAGCTTCCATTCAGTCTCTTGTTGACGAGTCTGGTTTGGCAGTTTGTAACGTTCTTTAAATAATTATTGAATGAATGCATGACTGAGGGGTGGATACAAAACTGGAGTTAGCGTGTTGTAACTGTAGGTGGTGTGCTTACTCTGTGTTATTGTTAGCAAAGACGTTATACGAACTGATTGGGCGATGAAACTCCCAAATACCAAAAGAAATACAGTCGCTGCAAAATACATTCAGCCCCTTAGGTACTGAATCCTCCGGACCTGTTCAAAACTTACAACTTTGATCCCTGTGGACATAACAAATAAATAAAATTGCCTTACCTCTAAAGCGATATATCCTGGTCTCTCGTGAAAAAAAAAAAAAAGAAAAAGAAAAAGAAATGTGCTAGCTAGAGGCTCAGCGGTGTGCAACGATAGCCGTAGTACTTTTAAATGTACATGAAATTCTTTTGACTGATAAATGAAAACATTTAAGTAATATTCAATGTCTTTGAAAAACATATGACCTGGACAGGGAGGCGGTACTGACTGGGGTGATTTACTAACCCTGGCTTTTTCAAAAAAATGTTCAAATGTGTATGAAATCTTATGGGACTTACCTGCTAAGGTCATCAGTCCTTAAGCTTACACACTACTTAGCCTAAATTATCCTAAGGAGAAACACACACACACCCATGCCCGAGGGAGGACTCGAACCTCCGCCGGGACCAGCCGCACAGTCCATGACTGCAGCGCCTAAGACCGCTCGGCTAATCCCGCGCGGCACTGACTTTTTCAATAGTGGAATTGTATTCCAAGTTAAGTTTGGCTTTTCAAAATAACTGACAATTAAAATTACACTATTATGAAAAATTACATCCCTTTTTAGTAACTGAGTCACAACAGTGGCCTCCCGCCACCCTGTATGACGGAGGCAGAGGGCGCTCGCAGTCGGAGCAACTGCAGGTGTGGCTCAGCGGGCGTGCGTCGCGGGATCCACAGCGACCCCTGCGACTGCTGTAGGCGTCTGTTTCCATGCCAACAGTGAGACGCCGTTGAGGCTGGTATGTTTCGTGGTTGAGGAAACGCTGACTGCGGAAGGGTAGCAACACATTTTACAGCACTGCATAGCGCGAACAGTAGAGGAAGGGTGCGGAGACGACGGTTGCGTCAGCATGACAATACACTCTGATATAAGGCAGCTTCTGCGAGGCAATGATTGTGGACAATAACGTTCCTGAAATGGACTGGCCTGCGCAGAGTTCAGAGCGTAACGAAATGGAACACCTTTAGGATGAGTTAAAGTGTCGACATCACGCCACATGCCACCGTCAATCACCACCTCCTTCTCTGGTTTTGGCTCTAGAGGAAGAATGCGCTGTCATTCTTCCTCATACGTTCATACATCTCATTGAAAGTGTACCCAGTAGTTCAAGCACTCATAAAGGCGAAGATGGACACACTGCGCATTGTCCACTAATAGGTGTCCAGATACTTTCTCTCAGACGGTGTAGATTGCAGGATCCTACCCCAATACTGCACAGCCCGAAAATTGCCATCGGTAGTAATGAGAGGTATACAGCATGATACTGCCCCAAAAAATGGTTCAAATGGCTCTGAGCACTATGGGACTTAACATCTATGGTCATCAGTCCCCTAGAACTTAGAACAACTTAAACCTAACTAACCTAAGGACAGCACACAACACCCAGCCATCACGAGGCAGAGAAAATCCCTGACCCCGCCGGGAATCGAACCCGGGAACCCGGGCGTGGGAAGCGAGAACGCTACCGCACGACCACGAGATGCGGGCGATACTGCCCCAAAATATGACTTCCTACGCGTGAGGCTGCATGGTTAGGATGTGCACGGCGTCTGACCAACTCCACGATGATCATTAGGCGACAAAGTATCCTGCATTCCAGGAAAGAGCGGACGACAAATAAATTATCGGCAACTGTTTTGAACGTTAAGGAAATTCATGTATGAAACAGTTAATTACTCAAAGGCGCTGCAGTGCCGAGAATAAAGGGTACAAATAAATAGACGATAAATTTGTTTTTCAACAGCCTCATTAGATCCTGTGACATTTGAACAGCGAAGTCTAGGAGGAAAAAAGTTACAATGAGCCCAAGGTGAGGGGCGGAGACAGAAGCATGGTTGAGTTCGTGAAGAAAATGACGCGCTAATCAACTGTATCAAGACATTTCTGCAGAAGCGGTGAATGAAGAAATTAGTGCATTTTACAGTGAAATGAAACGTACTAGGGCAGTTCAATAAGTAATGCAACACATTTTTTTTCTCCGCCAATTTTGGTTGAAAAAACCGGAAATTTCTTGTGGAATATTTTCAAACATTCCCGCTTCGTCTAGTATAGTTTCATTAACTTCCGACAGGGGGCAGCGCTGTTAAAATGGCGTCTGTAACGGATGTGCGTTGCAAACAACGGGCAGTGATCGAGTTTCTTTTGGCGGAAAACCAGGGCATCTCAGATATTCATAGGCGCTTGCAGAATGTCTACGGTGATCTGGCAGTGGACAAAAGCACGGTGAGTCGTTGGGCAAAGCGTGTGTCATCATCGCCGCAAGGTCAAGTAAGACTGTCTGATCTCCCGCGTGCGGGCCGGCCGTGCACAGCTGTGACTCCTGCAATGGCGGAGCGTGCGAACACACTCGTTCGAGATGATCGACGGATCACCATCAAACAACTCAGTGCTCAACTTGACATCTCTGTTGATAGTGCTGTCACAATTGTTCACCAGTTGGGATATTCAAAGGTTTGTTCCCACTGGGTCCGTCGTTGTCTAACCGAACACCATAAAGAGCAAAGGAGAACCATCTCTGCGGAATTGCTTGCTCGTCATGTGGCTGAGGGTGACAATTTCTTGTCAAAGATTGTTACAGGCGATGAAACATGGGTTCATCACTTCGAACCTGAAACAAAACGGCAATCAATGGAGTGGCGCCACACCCACTCCCCTACCAAGAAAAAGTTTAAAGCCATACCCTCAGCCGGTAAAGTCATGGTTACAGTCTTCTGGGACGCTGAAGGGGTTATTCTGTTCGATGTCCTTCCCCATGGTCAAACGATCAAAAATGGCTCTGAGCACTATGGGACTTAACATCTATGGTCATCAGTCTCCTAGAACTTAGAACTACTTAAACCTAACTAACCTAAGGACAGCATACAACACCCAGCCATCACGAGGCAGAGAAAATCCCTGACCCCGCCGGGAATCGAACCCGGGAACCCGGGCGTGGGAAGCGAGAACGCTACCGCACGACCACGAGATGCGGGCCAAACGATCAACTCTGAAGTGTATTGTGCTACTCTTCAGAAATTGAAGAAACGACTTCAGCGTGTTCGTAGGCACAAAAATCTGAACGAACTTCTCCTTCTTCATGACAACGCTAGACCTCACTCAAGTCTTCGCACCCGAGAGGAGCTCACAAAACTTGAGTGGACTGTTCTTCCTCATGTACCCTACAGCCCCGATCTCGCACCGTCGGATTTCCATATGTTTTGCCCAATGAAGGACGCAATCCGTGGGAGGCACTACGCGGATGATGATGAAGGTATTGATGCAGTACGACGTTGGCTCCGACATCGACCAGTGGAATGGTACCGTGCAGGCATACAGGCCCTCATTTCCAGGTGGCGTAAGGCCGTAGCATTGAATGGAGATTACGTTGAAAAATAGTTTTGTGTAGCTAAAAGATTGGGGAATAACCTGGTGTATTTCAATGCTGAATAAAACAACCCCTGTTTCAGAAAAAAAAATGTGTTGCATTACTTATTGAACTGCCCTCGTAACTGTTCATTGTTTTCGTAGACATGCTTCACATAACTTTTTCGTAAAGCCGTGAAGTTCCTGAGCATGCGGTACTGTTCTGTATCGCACTGTGAGTAGGAATAACTGTGGTCAGTTTGTCTTATCTGCGTATGACAGAAGCTTAATTGTTATACAATGAGAGAAGGAATTCAGTGAAACCGCAGTTTCGTACTGGACGGAGGGATTCTTTTGCTACGTCCAAAATTTCCTGGACGACTGTAGTGGAAGAACTGCATTTGCAGTTCCATGAGCAATGACCAGTAACGAGACAAGGAAATGGTTTTCCTACATCGTAACGCATTCGCTACGGCTTCGTAAGTAGTCGTGTTTGAAATAGTCAGTAGCAGCACTGTTTCAGAGTACATAATTCGCCCAAATGAGGCGCGAAATTTACAATGAAACCACATGTTCAGAATATACTTTATTGGTGCATGAATTTAGTGTGTGGGAATCTAGACTATTGAACGTGCGTACCTCGTTACTGTTGAAGAAAGTGGGGAAAATGTGAACAGATGCTACTACAAAAACTGTAACTACTACGATAATGTACTACCAGCTGATCAATGCTATGGACATTGATGAGCATCCTGGTTTTTACCATGGGACTGTCAAGCGATGCAACGACGCGATTGAGATGGACGGCCTCTGAGAAACAGTGCGGGAACCGGTACTCCTGTGCGCAGTGTTAAGGAGCTTTAGCCCTTGCCTGTATTCACTGCACTGCACTGACGTGAAACGGCTGGCTGGACACTCAGAGGCAGCCCACACAGTGGCGCCTGCCGAGAAAAACGACGGGTGCACTGGAGACGCACCCCCCCCTCCCACGTACTCTGACAGGCTGACAGTCGCGATACGGGAGACTTACGTATAGCAACATCCATCGCCTTCATCATCATCGTCTACATTTTCTTAACTGCTGGAGAACGCCTCTCCATACAAACTACTTAAAAATTGTTTTGCGTTACCCTCGTAACTTGCAAAGTTCGTGCTTTATGAACCGGAACTTTTTCTCGCTACTCTTGCCCACAAGAGGACACTACGTGCAGACATGAGTCTAAAAGAGGTGAAGTTAACCTGAGCTCTTTCTGTGTTTTGGTAGAATGCGGAATGTTCCAAGTCGAAAACTTGACAACGCGGTTTGTGTACATCATTCAATCAAATGCCTCTAACAGTCTTTTTCCACTTATTGCGCATATTTTCAGTTAACGGCAAGGAAGGTTGATAGCAAGGGGAGTTGCCCACTGTTTTAACGTCTTCCGAAGATTCAGAGGCTGGCTTGAGACAAACCATTACGGATATACCTTGTAATGGCCGTCCGCGGTCATCAACAGCTGATGACCGATACCTACAAGTTACGGATAGAAGGCGCCCCAAGCAGAATGCAACAGAAGTGCGAGCTACCTTTTTGGACGACTTGGAGAGTCAGAAAGTACACCAACGTCTCTACAAGATCAATTTGGTCTGTACAAGGAGATGATGGGCATTTGAACACCTGGAACAAAGATAAGTGGAGTTGGGTTCTACACCGCTTAGTCTTTCAGTAGTTCAGCGCTCTCTCTGCAACGAGTGTATTATTTCAGCAACTCGAATGCTATCGTTGTTTAACTACATTAAAACTTACATTTACTTGCACGAATTGTCCAGGATCGCGTTTGTCTTCTCTGTTTGTCCCCTGAATTAATTACAGAGTGTACCTTTCTCCAGGTAGTTACACAACAGCAACGACAGAGCCATAGCATCAGCTGCACGATATACAACTACGTAATACGTGGGCGCATCACTGTGTTAGAGACTGTTATCTATTCAGCATTTCAAGACCATGGCTTTAGTGAGCTCATGTAATAGGCCTAATGTTTAGGAAACGATTTTAGAACAATAAGCTAAGCATCGATATTTCAAATGAAAACATAAAACAATGTGTTTTACGGTCGCTCAATTGTCATGTATGAGACCTCAACTTTTCCCGGTAAATTGAATCTTCAAATAACTTACAGGTTTGGTGCTGGGTGACGTCGTCGACCACCGCCGATATTTCGACAGGGGCACACCCCGCCATTCTCGGGCATGTGTGCCTTGAGAATGGCAGGGTGTGCTCCTGTCGAAATGTCAGTGGTGGTCGACGAAGTCATCCGGCAGCAGACCCGTAAGTTATTTGAAAATTGTCATTTAATTTGAGCATGCGCGACATCTACTTTCTAGTAGAAGCTTCTGAAGACATTTATTTTCAGAGAGAATACTTTCAAAGTATAGAAATTTGTCATAACAATTAAGTGCAGCGTAGGACTGGGGAGAGTCTTTAAACAACTTGATATTATCATAAAGTTTCTTTTTCAAAAAGTTATACAGAAACCAGGATCACGAATCACCAAAGAATCCTAAATTGGGTTAACCATTACTTCAGCCTGAAGTTAGATGCATTATTAAACTTGTTTTCAGTAAATTTCCAGACTATCTTAATTGTCTTATCGGAAATATAGTGGCCAGCCAGGGTGGTCAAGCGGTTCTAGGCACTACAGTCTGGAACCGCGCGACCGCTACGGTCGCAGGTTCGAATCCTGCCTCGGGCATGGATGTGTGTGATGTCATTAGGTTAGTTAGGTTGAAGTAGTTCTAAGTTCTAGGGGACAGATATCCTCAGAAGTTAAGTCCGATAGTGCTCAGAGCCATTTGTAATATGGGCGAGCGTAAGAACGGTTTAAAATACATTCTGATGTGCAACTGCTTCTACCTGGTAGATGAGATTCTTTAGCGACAATTACACCAACTTCAAAAGCATTAATTTTCTAATGTTTGGACTTCTAATTCGTATTGGGACTTGTGCACGTTTCAACCATTACACACGCTATGACAACCTACCCAGTTGTCGCTATTTTCATCCTTGGCACGGCTAACAGCAGCGACGCGTCGTGGCATGGAAGCTGGAAGGAGTTGGCACCACGTTTGTGCACACGAGTCACCTAATTCCTGTAAATTCCGGGGAGGTGTGAGGAGACAGGGGTGGGGGTGGAGAGCTCTGACACCACGCTCAATCACATTCCACATGTATTTGATCGGGTTAAGATCTGGCGAGTTGAGGGACCTGCATATTAATTGGAACTCGCCACTGTGTTCCTCGAACCACTCTGTGACAATCCTCGCCTTGTGACACGACGCATTATCTTGCTGAAAGTGCCACTGCCGTCGGGAGACATAATCATCATGAAGGGGTGTACGCGGTCTGCAACCAGTGTACGATACTGCCTGGCCATCATGGTGACTTGCACGAGCTGCACTGGACCTGTGGACGCCCACGTGAATGTTCCCCAGAGCATAATGGCGCCGGCGCCGGTATGTCTGTCACGCAGAACAGTCAAGAGCTGTTCCCCTGAAAGATGACTGATTCGCGCCCACCCACCGCCTCGATAAGGTAATGGGATTCATCAGAGCGTGCAACGCTCTACCACTGCACCAACGTCCAGTACTGATGGTCACGTGCCCATTTCAGTCGTAGTTGCCGATGTCGTGTTGTTCACATTGGCGCATGTACCGTGCGTTGAAACAGACTTGTGCTCTGCCCAACGTTGAAGTCTGATACTACTCCCCGCGCACTTCGCCGCCCGTCCTGTTTTACCTGACCTCCCAGCCTACGACGTCTGACATCTGCAGTGAGAGGTCGCCGCTCAACCCAACGAAGTCCGGTTTCACCTCGGTTTCGCCTTATGTTGAAGACACTCGCACAGCACTCCTCGAATACCCGACAAGTCGTGCAGTTTCCGAAATGCTCGTGCGAGCCTCGCCAAACTCAGATGGCACGCCTTCCGCTCTCTGCACACGGAGACCGTGCGTCTGTCTGACTAGCAGTCGCTCCTCTCCAGGTATCGCCTGGGCCGGTTTATATCGCTAGCAGGTCGGTGGTCATGACTTTCTGGCTCATCAGAGTGTAGCGTTATACTTAACAAAATTTGTTTCTTCGAGTTTTTTCTACACTCCAAGGATTCCTCTTGGAGATGTATGGAATATGATTCATAATAAGGAAAATACGGTGAAGCTACTGAATTTGGAGTTTATCAAGCAACTTTTCTGAGAACTGAGCAGGTACGACTGCCATAATGATGCGATAAACCCGCCTTCCCGCTCTAAATACATTACTGGTCATTAAAATTGCTACACCACGAAGATGACGTGCTACAGACGCGAAATTTAAACGACAGGAAGAAGATGCTGTCATATGCAAACGATTAGCTTTTCAGAGCATTCACACAAGGTTGGCGCCGGTGGCGACACCTACAATGTGCTGACATGATGAAAGTTTCCAACCGATTTCTCATACACAAACAGCAGTTGACCGGCGTTGCCTGGTGAAACGTTGTTGTCATGCCTCATGTATGGAGGAGAAATGCGTACCATCACATTTCCGACTTTGATGAGGATCGGATTATAGCACATTGCGATTGCGGTTTATCGTATCGCAACATTGCTGCTCGCGTTGGTCGACATACAATAACTGTTAGCAGAATATGGAATCGGCGGGTTCAGGAGGGTAATACGGAACGCCGTGCTGGATCCCGACGGCCTCGTATCACTAGCAGTCTAGATTACAGGTTTCTTATCCGCACGGCTCTAACGGATCGTGCAGACACGTATCGATCCCTGAGTCAACAGATGCGGACGTTTGCAAGACAACAACCATCTGCACGATCAGTTCGACGACGTTTGCAGCAGCATGGACTATCAGCTGGGAGACCACGGCTGCGGTTACCCTTGACGCTGCATCACAGACAGGAGGGCCTGCGATGGTGTACTCAACGACGAACCTGGGTGCACGAATGGCAAAACGCTATTTTTTCGGATGAATCCAGGTTCTGTTTACAGCATCACGAGGGTCACATCCGTGTTTGGCGACATCGCGCTGAACTCACATTGGAAGAGTGTATTCGTCATCGCCACACTGGCGTATTATCCGGCGTGATGGTATGGGGTGCCATTGTTTACACGTCTCGGTCACCTCTTGTGTGCATTGGCGGCACACTGAACAGTGGACGTACATTTCAGATGTGTTACGACCCGTGGCTCTAACCTTCATTCGATTCCTGCGAAACCCTACATTTCAGCAGGATAACGTACGACCGCATGTTGCAGGTCCTGTACGGGCCTTTCTGGATACAGAAAATGTTCGACTGCTGCCCTGGCCAGCACATTCTGCAGATCTCTCACCAACTGAAAACGTCTGGTCAATGGTGGCCGAGCAACTGGCTCGTCACAATACGCCAGTCACTATTCTTGATGAACTGTGGCATCGTGTTGAAGCTGCATGGGCAGCTGTACCTGTACACGCCATCGAAGCTCTGTTTGACTCAACGCCCAGGCGTATCAAGGCCGTTATTACGGCCAGAGGTGGTTGTTCTGGGTACTGATTTGTCAGGATCTATGCACCCAAATTGTGTAAAAACGTAATCACATGTCAGTTCTAGTATAATATATTTGTCCAATGAATACCCGTTTATCATTCGCATTTCTTCTTGGTGTAGCAATATTAATGGCCAGTAGTATAAAGCTTGTGAAGCTCAGCCGATGGAGCATTTCCATTGAAATATGTATCAGTATTTAGGGAGAGCAGCTCTTGAAGAGATTGTTCTGGTGATGTAGGCAAGAAGAGGGGCACTCGCTTCCCAGAGAGGAAGCAGTGAAGAGGTACAAATGATGAGCGCCCTCCTTAATACCTGGCAGTCCACTGAGAGGTGCGCCGCGATATTAGCCGTGGCCCCGCGCTCTGTGCACAATAGACTGCATTCCTGGCCGCCGACCACCCTCACCCTGCAGACACTCTCGTCCCCGCTCTACTTGCCACGCCTCCCCTCGCAGTCTTCCTCTCTCCCTGTTTCTCTTTCTGTCCCTGTCTACCAGTCTTTTTAACACTTCACAACCGTCCGCCGAATTAGTGACTCGACGCAAATGTACTGGCAGTCCCCTTAGCAGATCCAAATGCCGCATGTTGTCTGATTACACTGGTTAATCCACCCCTCTTGCTTCTCTCGTTGGCATCGTATTCATGAAACCAGTTTGTTCTCGAGTCCATATAACAATAAAAACTCCTGTCTTCCTCCTAACTTTTCTCATATAAGTTCATCTACTGACTCGTTCGAAAACGATATAGACTTGCTCCACAATTTGGTCCTACGAAAATAGATGTACATATAAATAAATAAATAAGGGTTATACAGGGAGGTCTATTGATCGTGACCGGGCCAAATATCTCACGAAATAAGCGTCAAACGAAAAAACTACATAGAACGAAACTTGTCTAGCTTGAAGGGGGAAACCAGATGGCGCTATGATTGGCCCTCTGGATGGCGCTGCCATAGGTCAAACGGATATCAACTGCGTTTTTTAAAATAGGACCCCCATTTTTATTACATATTCGTGTAGTACGTAAAGAAACATGAATGTTTTAGTTGGACTACTTTTTTCGCTTTGTGATAGATGGCGCTGTAATAGTCACAAACATATGGCTCACAATTTTAGACGAAAAGTTGGTAACATATAGGTTTTTTAAATTAAAATACAGAACATAGGTACGATTGAATATTTTATTTCGGTTGTTCCATTGTGATACATGTACCTTTGTGAACTTATCATTTATGAGAACACATGCTGTTACAGCGTGATTACCTGTAAATACCACATTAATGCAATTAATGCAATAAATGCTCAAAATTGTGTCCGTCAACCTCAATGCATTTGGCAATACGTGTAACGACATTCCTCTTAACGGCAGGTAGTTCGCCTTCCGTAATGTTCGCACATGCATTGACAATGCGTTGACGCATGTTGTCAGGCGTTGTCGGTGGATCACGATAGCAAATATCCTTCAACTTTCCCCACAGAAAGAAATCCGGGGACGTCAGATCCGGTGAACGTGCGGGCCATGATATGGTTCTTCGATGACCAATCCACCTGTCATGAAATATGCTATTCAGTACCGCTTCAGCCGGCCGTGGTGGCCAAGCGGTTAAAGGCGCTACAGTCTGGAACCGCGCGGCCGCTACGGTCGCAGGTTCGAATGCTGCCTCGGGAATGGGTGTGTGTGATGTCCTTAGGTTAGTTAGGTTTAAGTAGTTCTAAGTTCTAGGGGACTGATGACCTTAGAAGTTAAGTCCCATAGTGCTCAGAGCCATTTGAACCATTTTTTAGTACCGCTTCAACCGCACGCGAGCTATGTGCCGGACATCCATCATGTAGGAAGTACATCGCCATTCTGTTATGCAGTGAAACATCTTGTTGTAACATCGGTAGAACATTACGTAGGAAGTCAGCATAAATTTCACCATTTAGATTGCCATCGATAGAATGGGAGCCAGTTATACTTCCTCTCATAATGCCGCACCATACATTAAGCCGCCAAGGTCGCTGATGTTCCACTTGTCGTAGCCATCGTGGATTTTGTGTTACCCAAAAGTGCATATTATGCTAGTTTACATTACCGCTATTGGTGAATGGCGCTTCGTCGCTAAATAGAACGCGTGCAAAAAATCTGTCATCGTCCCGAAATTTCTCTTCTGCCCAGTGGCAGAACTGTAGACGACGTTCAAATTCGTCGCCATGCAATTCCTGGTGCAGAGAAATATGGTACGGGTGCAATCGATATTGATGTAGCATTCTCAACACCGACGTTTTTGAGATTCCCGATTCTCGAGAAAATTTGTCTGCTACTGATGTGCGGATTAGCCGCGAGAGCAGCTAAATCATCTTCTTGGGCATCATCATTTGTTGCAGGTCGTGGTTGACGTTTCACATGTGGCTGAACACTTCCCAAGCATTGTGTCGATGGATCGCTGTTTTTGCTCAAACAGCCACTGCACTTGTGAACGTCCGTCATACCACGAACAAACAGCGAAATGTAAATAGCGTCGGCGGCCCGATTCTCCCGAACTGAGAGAGCTATGCCGTTCTTAAAATGCCGCACGGCAATGCTAAATGAAATTTCGCGCTGTTCTGAGTGCATCCTAGAAGGACCCAGTAAACCCGAGTGACAGGTCGGGCCTTAACACGGCCGCGGCGCTCATGAGCTGCACGCGTGAAATTTGGCAAGCCGTGGCGGTCCTGCCTTAAACATTTTCAATACGAGGGTGGACTGAAAAGTAATGCCTCCGAATTTTTTATGTGAAAACTCTTAAGGCTTTTTAAATAAAAAAACTGTACTAACATTCTACATGTCAGTAGTTCATGTTCAGACATTTATTTCTCAAGATAGCCACCCTGGCGATGAACACATTTGTACCAACGGGAGACCAATTCGTTGATACTGCCGCTGTAGGATATTTGACTACGTTGAGGGAGCCAAAACCTCACATCTGCTTCTACCGTTTCATCACTGTCAAAGTGAAATCTTTGAAGGTGTTCAAGTTTTCGAAACAGTTGAAAATCGGATGGATCCATGTCGTCACAGTATGGAGGGTGATTCGTGGCAGCGAACCCAAGCCGTTGGGTTTCTGCACACGTTGCAGCGCTCTTGTATGTGTGTTCCATGTGTGGACGAACTTTTAGAATTCGAAGCTCGTGTACGGTACGCTGTTTCTCAGGCATCAACATAGTTACGTTACACACCGCCGTGTTGTACGCACGAATTCGGAGCCCTCTAGTGGCACAGGATTGCAAATTTAAAAAAATTAATCTGTAATTAATGTATGTACTTTGAGCAGAGCACTGAACACAGTAACACGTTAGATAAAAGTTCATGTAACTATACAGCAATTCACGACAATCAAATGCAAACATTCAAAGACCGAAAGTGCAGTTTCTCATCATCAAGCGCAACGTAAAATATTCGTTATGCCGAATATACAGGGTGTTTCAAAAATGACCGGTATATTTGAAACGGCATTAAAAACTAAACGAGCAGCGATAGAAATACACCGTTTGTTGCAATATGCTTGGGACAACAGTACATTTTCAGGCAGACAAACTTTCGAAATTACAGTAGCTACAATTTTCAACAACAGATGGCGCTGCGGTCTGGGAAACTCTATAGTACGATGTTTTCCACATATCCACCATGCGTAGCAATAATATGGCGTAGTCTCTGAATGAAATTACCGGAAACCTTTGACAACGTGCCTGGCGGAATGGCTTCACATGCAGATGAGATGTACTGCTTCAGCTGTTCAATTGTTTCTGGATTCTGGCGGTACACCTGGTCTTTCAAGTGTCCCCACAGAAAGAAGTCACAGGGGTTCATGTCTGGCGAATAGGGAGGCCAATCCACGCCGCCTCCTGTGTGTTTCGGATAGCCCAAAGCAATCACACGATCATCGAAATATTCATTCAGGAAATTAAAGACGTCGGCCGTGCGATGTGGCCGGGCACCATCTTGCATAAACCACGAGGTGTTCGCAGTGTCGTCTAAGGCAGTTTGTACCGCCACAAATTCACGAAGAATGTCCAGATAGCGTGATGCAGTAATCGTTTCGGATCTGAAAAATGGGCCAATGATTCCTTTGGAAGAAATGGCGGCCCAGACCAGTACTTTTTGAGGATGCAGGGACGATGGGACTGCAACATGGGGCTTTTCGGTTCCCCATATGCGCCAGTTCTGTTTATTGACGAAGCCGTCCGGGTAAAAATAAGCTTCGTCAGTAAACCAAATGCTGCCCACATGCATATCGCCGTCATCAATCCTGTGCACTATATCGTTAGCGCTGAGGGGTTGCCGCGTTTGAATTTTGTATGGATAGAGGTGTAAACTCTGGCGCATGAGACGATACGTGGACGTCGGCTTTTTGACCGCAGCTGCAACACGGCGAACCGAGGCCGCTGTTGGATCACCTGCTGCACTAGCTGCGCGTTGCCCTCTGTGGTTGCCGTACGCGGTCGCCCTACCTTTCCAGTACGTTCATCCGTCACGTTCCCAGTCCGTTGAAATTTTTCAAAAGATCCTTTATTGTATCGCTTTTCGGTCCTTTGGTTACATTAAACCTCCGTTGAAAACTTTGTCTTGTTGCAACAACACTATGTTCTAGGCGGTGGAATTCCAACACCAGAAAAATCCTCTGTTCTAAGGAATAAACCATGTTGTCTACAGGACACTTGCACGTTGTGAACAGCACACGCTTACAGCAGAAAGGCGACGTACAGAATGGCGCACCCACAGACTGCGTTGTCTTCTATATCTTTCACATCACTTGCAGCGCCATCTGTTGTTGAAAATTGTAACTACTGTAATTTCGAAAGTTTGTCCGCCTGAAAATGTACTGTTGTCCCAAGCATATTGCAACAAACGGTGTATTTCTATCGCTGCTCGTTTAGTTTTTATTGCCGTTTCAAATATACCGGTCATTTTTGAAACACCCTGTACATGAATATAAATATCAACTCCAACAAATAATTACAGTTCACAGTTCCCTCAGATCCAGTAAATAAAGTTGAAATTCGTACAGTAGTACAAAATAAGTTAACGAAAACACAGTCATACAAATAAGACCAATGAAAACTTAAAGCCTGTAACTCACAACTGCAGGGGGAACTTAAAGAGCCAAAGAAACTGGTACACGTGCCTAATAGCGTGTAGGGCACCCTTGAGCACGGAGAAGTGCCGCAGCACGGCGTGGCGTGAACTCGACTAATGTCTGAAGAGTGCTGGAGGGAACTGACACCACGAATCCTGCAGGGATCTCCATAAATCCGTAATAGTACGAGTGGGTGGACATCTCTTCTGCACAACACGTTGCAAGGCATCCCAGATATGGTCAATAATGTTAATGTCTGGGGAGTGTGATTACCAGCAGAAGAGTTTAAATTCAGAAGAGTGCCCCTGAAGGCACTCTGTAGCAATTCTGCACTACTGGGGTGTCGCATTTTCGTGTTGGACTTGCCCAACTCTGTAATGTGTGGGGCGGTGTGCAGTTGAAGCGATATGGGACCCCTGATCCGTCTAGATACGGTTCTGACAGGTGACAAGCAGGTAAGCATTCTGGAGTTAAAATCTTCTGGGTTATTAGGCAGCGTCATGTTTCTTCTAAAATGTTCGACCTTTTGACCCCTCTGCTGGGATCTTCCTCAGGACCTTTTGGTCTCCACACAGTGTTCTAGCAGTAGTGGACACGAAAAGGTCCTGAGGAAGATCCGAGCAAAGGGGTCGAAACGTCGAACATTTTAGAAGAAACATGACGCGGCCTAGTAACCCAGAAGATTTTAACTTCAGTGACAACGGCCACGAAAGCCTGCAGACTTACATAGGTAAGCATTCTGTCTGATCACCTGCATCGATTCACGTCCATTGTGCATCCCGACGGACTCGCGCAATTCCAGCAGAACAATACGACACCGCACACTTCCAGAATTGCTGCAGAATGGCTTCAGGAACACTCTTCTAACACTCCGCTGGCCACAAAACTTTCCAGACATGAACATTATTGAGCTTATCTGCGACGCTTTGCAACGGGTTGTTCAGAAGAGATCTCCACCCCCTCGAACTCTTACGGATTTATGGACATCCCTGCAGGATTCATGGTGTCAGTTCCCTCCAGCACCATTTCAGACATTGTATTGTATTGTATGTTCACCGGGGACGTAGAAACGACGGAAAGGCTCCGTCCCCGCCGCAGCCACAGTGGTCCACAACCCCACGACGACTACCACAGTCCACTTCACCCCTCCGCCGCCCCACACCGAAGCCAGGGTTATTGTGCGGTTCGGCCTCCGGTGGACCCCTTTTGGGAACGTCTCACACCAGACGAGTGCAACCCCTATGTTTGGGTGGTAGAGTAATGGTGGTGTACGTGTACGTGGAGAACTTGTTTGCGCAGCAATCGCCGACACAGTGTAACAGGCGGAATAAGGGGTACCAACCCGCATTCGCCGAGGCAGATGGAAAACCCCCTAAAAACCATCAAAAAAATGGTTCAAATGGCTCTGAGCACTATGGGACTCAACTGCTGAGGTCATTAGTCCCCTAGAACTTAGAACTAGTTAAACCTAACTAACCTAAGGACATCACAAACACCCATGCCTGAGGCGGGATTCGAACCTGCGACCGTAGCGGTCTTGCGGTTCCAGACTGCAGCGCCTTTAACCGCACGGCCACTTCGGCCGGCTAAAAACCATCCACAGACTGGCTAGTTCACCGGACCTCGATAAAAATCCGCCGGGCGGATTACTTCAGACATTAGTCGAGTCTTTGCCACGTCATGTTGCGGCAGTTCTCCGTGCTCAAGGGTGGACTACACGCTGCTAGGCACGTGTACCAGTTTCTTTGGCTCTTCAGTGTGTAACGGCTCGTTACGGTCCTGCCAACGCGCTTTTCCTTCAGTGTCTGCTGACACCCTTGCCCGATAAGGACTCGAAACACTGTGATTACGTTCACACGTGCTTTGCGTTTTCCCGGAAATCTTTCAAAAAACTATATCCTCCCTTGCGCCTGCCCTAGTTCTAGCCCAGGGCTTCACAACATACGTGCTCGCGGAGCAAGCTGTGAGCAGCAAGGCGCGAGCACGGAGCAGCGCGAGCACGCTACCCCCACTACCGGACCAGAGCGGAGAGTGAGGAGAGTCACGTGGGGCACACAACAGCTGCCGCCAGTCAATGTAAATCCGCGGCCACCTGCAGGGATATCACTCACGAATTATTACTGCGACAAATGAAACAAATAAAGGAGAATGTACACACGCCACATAATTTTATCAGCTTAGTGTATGCCTCTACATTCGCATTAATTTGTGAACTGTTACACAATAAAAGGTGTCACTGAAGTGTGGGATTCTCGGTTAACTTGTACTTTTTGCCCTTTACAATTGCGTCTATGTTCGGAGTAATTGTTCTTGTGCATTTTAGGCGCAGCGTGCAGTTTAAATTTCGATCAGACAATGCGTTTCTCAGGCGCGTCTTGTTACATTTCATTGCAGAGAACAGTTTTTCACAAACATACGTGGAACCGAACACTGATATTATTGTAGCCGCCAGTTTGTGCAAACGAGGAAATCTATCCTGAGGGAAGTGTCTGTAGAATTCCAAAATGTTTTTCTTGTTCTGAAATTTGTCTCTGTATTCTCTGTCACACTGCAAGTCAATAATTTCTTGCTGCAGCTCAGGACGAATCTATTCGCTGAATATGGAGAGAACAGATCAAAATCACTGTCTAGTGCTGTCAGATCTTGAAAGCGCTGATACAACTAAACTATGTGAGTAATGTTCACAGTCTTTGTGGACATCTTGCATGGATGATAATTTAGGAAAATGAGCTAGTTTCCTGTTTCCAGCTGACTCACCCAAAGTGTCAATTTCATTTTAAAAGCTCGTATTCGATCTATGAAATGAGTAATTAGCAGATCTTTGCCTTGTAGTAAAATGTTCAAAGCATTCAGATGGCTAGTTAAATCTGCTAAGAACGCGAGATCACATTCAAACATGCGCGCGCATTTCCCCTCCCTCCCCTCCCTCCCTACTCCGCGACCTTGCACCTGCTCGCGAGCACGTGCCTGAGCAGACGCGAGTACTCGCGCTCAAAACCGGCCAGTTGTTAAGCCCTGTTCTAGCCGGTCGTGGTGGCCGTGCAGTTCTCGGCGCTGCAGTCCGGAACCGCAGGACTGCTACGGTCGCAGGTTCGAATCCTGCCTCGGGCATGGATGTGTGTGATGTCCTTAGGTTAGTTAGGTTTAAGTAGTTCTAAGTTCTAGGGGAGTGATGACCTAAGATGTTAAGTCCCATAGTGCTCAGAGCCATTTGAACTATTTGAACCATTTGAACCCTAGTTCAAGCAGCGCAGGTAGCGGCGTCATGAGCAAAGGCAAGCGACAGCGCGGGATTTTCCGGCAGAGGCCACGCCCAGGTCGGGATGCGGCTGACGCGGGCGCCGGTGGGGGGAGGTGTGATCGCGCTTTGTGGCGGCGCCGGCGCGCTGTCAGCGGCAGCTGTCAGCCGCAGTCAGCGGCCGCGCGTTCAAAGCGCCGCCCGCGGCGGCCGGGGCGAGCTCTGCAGCCGCGGCTGCGCCAGACACTCGGCACGTACGCAGCCCGCGGCACGCGCAACGCACACGCGTAGCCAGCCGCTGCGTGCGGGCCGGGGCACGGCGCGCTGTTACCGATACGTGCACTTTGCCTCACCTCCCTGCAACCTCTACACCTCACTCATTCACCCATCTCCTCCAATACCCTCTCACAGTGTTCCGTCACCTGCCCTCCTCCTGCCCCTCCTCCCACTTCCCTCCTCCTCGTTCGTGTCACTCCGCACAATGCTTCAAGTGTCATTGCTCCTAATTACTCATCTGATCTTACCGAATCAAGTAACGTAGCGGAAGCAGGCACACTCCCTCACTCCCTTCAACGTCTGCACTTCATTCATTCATATCCTCTGCTGTCCCTCTCCCAAACTGCCTCCTCCGACACCTGCCTCCTGCTCCTCCTCCGTGTCCCTCCACACATTGTGTCAAGTACCGTTGCTCTTAGCCCGTCCGGATAGCCGCGCGGTCTAACGCGCTGCCTCCCAAGCGGGAAGGCGGCACGAATCCTCCAGGCGGATTAGTGTCGAGCTCCGGTGCCCGGCCAGCCTGTGGATGGTTTTTAAGGTGGTTTTCCACCTGCCTCGGCGAATGCTCAACAGAGGGAAGTCCACTGGACCTGACGGGATACCAATTCGATTATACACAGAGTTCGCGAAAGAACTTGCCCCTCCTTCTAACAGCCGTGTACCGCAAGTCTCTACATGAACGGAAGGTTCCAAATGATTGGAAAAGAGCACAAGTAGTTCCAGTTTTCAAGAAGGGTCGTCGAGCAGATGCACAAAACTATAGACCAATATCTCTGACGTCGATCTGTTGTAGAATTTTAGAACATCTCTTTTGCTCGCGTATTATGTCGTTTCTGAAAACCCAGAATCTACTCTGTAGGAATCAACATGGATTCCGGAAACAGCGATCGTGTGAGACCCAACTCGCTTGATTTGTTCATGAGACCCAGAAAATATTAGATACAGGCTCCCAGGTAGATGCCATTTTTCTTGACTTCCGGAAGGCGTTGGATACAGTTCCACACTGTCGCCTGATAAAGTAAGAGCCTACGGAATACCAGACCAGCTGTGCGGCTGGATTGAAGAGTTTTTAACAATCAGAACACAGCATGTTGTTCTCAATGGAGAGACGTCTGCAGACGTTAAAGTAACCTCTGGCGTGCCACAGGGGAGTGTTATGGGACCATTGCTTTTCACAATATATATAAATGACCTAGTAGATAGTGTCGGAAGTTCCGTGCGGCTTTTCGTGGATGATGCTGTAGTATACAGAGACGTTGCAGCATTAGAAAAATGCAGCGAAATGCAGGAAGATCTCCAGCGGATAGGCATTTGGTGCAGGGAGTCGCAACTGACCCTTAACATACACAAATGTATTGCGAATACATAGAAAGAAGGATCCTTCATTGTATGATTATATGATAGCGGAACAAACACTGGTAGCAGTTACTTCTGTAAAATATCTGGGAGTATGCGTACGGAACCATTTGAAGTGGAATGATAATATAAAATTAATTGTTGGTAAGGTGGGTTCCAGGTTGAGATTCACTGGGAGAGTCCTTAGAAAATGTAATCCATCAACAAAGGCGGTGGCCTACAAAACACTCGTTCGACCTATACTTGAGTATTGCTCATCAGTGTGGGATCCGTACCAGGTCGGGTTGACGGAGGAGATAGAGATCCAGAGAAGAGCGCCGCGTTTCGTCACAGGGTTATTTGGTAAGCGTGATAGCGTTACGGAGATGTTTAACAAACTCAAATGGCAGACTCTGCAAGAGAGGCGCTCTGAATCGCGGTGTAGCTTGCTGTCCAGGTTTCGAAAGGGTGCGTTCTGGATGAGGTATCGAATATATTGCTTCCCCCTACTCATACCTCCCGAGGAGATCACGAATATAAAATTAGAGACATTCGAGCGCGCACGGAGGCTTTCCGGCAGTCGTTCTTCCCGCGAACCATACGCTACTGGAACAGGAAATGGAGGTAATGACAGTGGCACGTAAAGAGCCCTCCGCCACACCCCGTGGGTGGGCTTGCGGAGTATAAATGTAGATGTAGAAAGCGGCCTGGTTCCCCATATTCCGCCTCAGTTTGTCAGCGATTGCTGAGCAAACACTGTCTCCACATAAGCGTACACCATAATTACTCTACCATGCAAACATTCGGGACTACACTCGTCTGGTGGGGTGGGGGGGGGGGGGGGGAGAGGGGAGGATCCACTGGGGGGCCGAACTGCACAATGATCCTGGGTTCGGTGTCGGGCGGCGGTGGGGTGGGTAGACTGCTGCGGCCTGTTGTGGGGTTATGAACCACTGAGGGCTACGGCGGTACGAAACCTGTCCGTCGTTTCTAGGTCCCCGGTCCAATACACAATACACACAGTTGCTCTTAATTAACCCCTTATTCAACTTTCCGAATGAGTTAAGGTAGCGGAGGATATCAGTGATAAGGCAGTGATAGCACCTCTGACCACGGATATTACAGGGAATGTTAAGAAAGGTAGGAAGGAATGTTTGATAAGCAGCAGTGGCAGGGTATAAATTTCCGAGTATCCTAGTAGTGAACCTCTAATATTTAGTGTGAAGGACAAAGATGAAGATCATAAATGAAAAAAATTCAGACGCATCGTTCAGTATGATTTGACAGGTACATTCCAAGCAAGGTTTTAAGGAATGGGAAAGTTCCACTAGGTCTAATAACCGTGTTGGGAAACTGCTACCTAAAGAGAACATCACAAATTCAAGAAAATTCGAAACCTAGTTGACGAACAAAAGCTGATCGATCCGAAAATAAGCGTTGGAGAGCAATGAGAAAAGGTTTCAGTGACTTTGAAAATAAAATTTTGCCATCTGTCTTTCGAAATTGTTCCACCGCTGAACATGGTAATAGGGTCCCTCCTTATAAACGTCGTACGAACATCGAGATGGCAGATACGGTGATATGTGATAACGAAAAATAAAAACTATTACAATCGCTTAGTAGTGGAGAGGCTTCAGTCTGAGATGAGGTTCGTGCCAGATTCTACAGTGTCTCGCGAAAGAATTTTTTCCCCCACTAGCAGTAGTTTATCGTAGGCCGCCGCAGCAAAGGAGGGTGTCTAGTGACAGGAAAACGGCGCAAGTCATTCCCGTTTCAAGAAAGGCCCTAAGAGAGATGGACGTAAATATAGGCCTACATCTCTAACATCACTCTTTTGTATAATTACGAAACATGTTTTACGCCCTTGTATAAGGACGTTTTTGGAGAACGAAAACCTCCTCCTTAAAAATCGCCATGGATTCCGCAAACGGATCTTGCAAAACTCAGTTCGCTCTATTCCTCCATGAGCTCCACAGTGCTGTAGACATCAGCGTTCCCGTTGATGCCATGTTGCTATGCTTTAGGAAGGCATTTAACACCTTCTTGCACCGCCGTTTAGAGAGAAAAATACGAGTTTACCGAGTATCGAACCAGATTTGCGACTAGATACAAGACTTCCTTGTAGAGATAACTCGACACATCGTTCTTAACGAAACAAAATCGACACAAGTAAAGATACTTTCATGAATTCCCCAAGGAAGTGTGATAGGACCGTCACCGTTGGCAATATATATAAATGAAACAATAGAAAATGACGGAGGCTCCATTAGTCCATTCACAGGTGATGCGATTGTCTACAAGAAGCAACGCTAGGAGACACTAGCATTTTGTAAGAGGACGTGCAGAGGATTGATGAATGTTGCAAGGATTGGCAGTTGACTCGAACGTAAATAAATGTAGCACATTACGCATACATAGAAGAAGAAATCCACTACTGTAAAACTACACTCCTGATATCTAGGAGTAAACCATCTAGGGCGACCTTAAGTGGAATTACGACGTAAAGCAAAGAGCAGGATAAACAGACGCTAGACTGAGATTCATAGGAAGAATTCTTATCGAAATGTATCTCATCCACGAAAGAAGTTGCTTACAAAACACTTGGTCGCCTGACTCTTGAGTATTACATAACTCTGGAACCCTTACCAGGTAGGACTAATAGAACAGACAGAGAAGATCCAACGAAGAGCAGCGCGTTTCGTCACAGGATCGTTTTGTTGGCGCGAGAGCTTTACAGAGAGGCTCAACAAATTCCAGCAGCAGACGCTACGAGAGATGACGATGGTGTTTGGTTTGTGGGGCGCTCAACTTCGCGCTTATCAGCGCCCGTACAAATTCCCAACCTTTGCTCAGTCCAATCTCTTCACTTTCATGAGTGATTATGAAATGATGAGGACAACACAAACACCCAGTCATCTCGAGGCAGCTGAAAATCCCCGACCCCGCCGGGAATCGAACCCGGGACCCCGTGCTCGGAAAGCGAGAACGCGACCGCCTGGCCACCAGCTGCGGACGCTACGAGAGAGACGATGTGCAACACGGAATGGTCTATTATTGAAATTCTGAGAGAATATTTTGCAGGAAGATTCGGACAACAAATTATTTCCTTCGATATACGTGGTCACAAGGAGAAAATTGGAGAAATTAGAGCTAAAATAGATGGTTACCTACAATCATTCTTCCCAAGCGTTATCCGCAAACGGAGCAGTGAATTGGGCACCAGAGTGTGCCTCTGTGTCGGAGAAGATAAGCCCACTGAAGAAAGACAAAATCTAATCGCTTTTCAGGCCTCAGTCAAAAATCCGGTAGTTACTGAGACCAGTTACAGATCCATTGTAACAATACAGCCGTTATTTTGGTTCAAAAATGGCTCTGAGCACTATGGGACGTAACATCTGAGGTCATCAGTGCCCTAGACTTAGAACTACTTAAACCTAACTAACCTAAGGACATCACACACATCCATGCCCGAGGCAGGATTCGAACCTGTTACCGTAGCAGCCGCGTGGCTCCGGACTGAAGCGCCTAGAACCGCTCGAACACAGCCGCCGCCAGTTATTTTAGTATTGTTTAATTAGCAACCAGTTTCATCGTTCCAATCACGTCATCTTCAGGCCTGTCGCATGAATGACACCAAATACCACTCGTGCCTGTATAAGACAAGGCACAGACACTCGTACCTGGTTCAGTATATATCCGAACACACATACTCATGAATTTCGGATATCTACGGAACCAGATACGAATATTGGTGTCTTGTCTTATTCATGCGACAGGCCTGAAGATGACGTGATTGGAACTTTGAAACTGGTTACTTAATAATACAACACCAAAATTACGGCTGTTGGTAAAGCCGTTATATTTACTTTAGTTACAGATCCGACAGGTTTCGGAAAACAAAAAAACCCTGCGAGTGTAGCCAACATTACGTTGGGCGAAGTTTGCTCACTGTAGAACAACACAAGAAGGAACTTGAAGCTTCATTGCCTATGCTTACCCAGAGAAATTCCTTTTAGTTGCTTTGGACTGCCTTACCGGATAAGACATAATAATTAACTAACATTTTTTAGGATTGTATTTGATAATGGCATAAAAGCCGAAATCTAGATGGTACAGAAGATAAATGTAGTAACACACAGTCAAATGGCGCTTTACTCTTTTAAAAAGTATTGCATGACTGCGGCTCAACACCATCGAAACCTTTTTTTGTCCACAGAGTTCTTGGTCGAAAGCTGCTGGCATGCAAGCTCCAGAACATATTATTCCAACAAGGAGCAGCTAGATCCTGCAACCTACAGGTTTCCATGAGTTTCGTCGTATGAAGGGTAGTTGTAAATTTCAATTACCACCTTGACAAAATAAAATTATATAACTATTTTTTTCTCACAATCCAGACTTTCGTGGCCGGTATTTTGAGTGTAAATGATTGTTATATGGACAATAGGCCGTGGCACATTCTGTGCCTAAAGTTTCGTCGCCTCATGATGGAGACATCATAAGAGGCTATAAAAACCAGTGCAGGAGTTACAAATTTAAAGATCAACAATCTGATCTGTTTTACGTATCTGCACTGAGCCCAGGCCGAAATGTCGTCAGACCGCTGCCTAAGGGTAAGGAGGTGTGTCCACGTGTGTCGTGTATCTTGCAGTGGCAAAAAGTTGGCATTCATTGCTTTGTTTAGCGCGAACAGTAAGTTCCATAATTTGTCTAACTCCAGTCGTTCTTTCCTGTTAAAGATAATTTGCGCTTCTGAATTTCTGTGGCCTGTGTACATCCTAATACAATAATGATTGGACCTTGATGAAACCATCTTGTCGTAGAAACCAGTTTGGTGGTTCCCTGGTCACAGCGCACGGTCCGTGACTGCCGATTTATCCGTGTGGCCAGACAAGAGCTACAACGGAGAGTACTATCGATATAGCTGTCAAAGAGCCGAATCCAGGTATAGGCGTCTCCAGACGGGCACGTTAAACCTAAACCTGTAACCGTTATAGTGCAGAAACAGCACCACTAGATAAAAAGAGCATTTATGAAAGAAATATACCAACCACATACATATAACGATGCAAGAACTAAAGTTAGAATAGAATAGTAATTAAAATAAAATAGCTGGAAAACAGACTAAAGACGCCGACACCAGGTTCATTCGGATATGCTTCCCTACCGTCGGTCAATCATTAGGATTAGATATCAATATGCTATGCAGAGGCGAGGAACTCTAAGTGTACTACCGAAATCCTCGCATCTGGGATGGCAGTGGTGGTGGGAACTCACACTTTATCTTCTTCCTTCTCCGCTCCAAGTCAAATAATCTTTAGTTAACTCACAAAGGAATTAAAGACGTTCTGCCAGTGGAGACTGATTTATATCAATGAGGCAGATTGAAAATGTACGGTTATGGTGACCACTGTGTCCAGGAGGCGTAGAGGTCAGCGCGTCCGCCTAGTACGCAGAATCACTGGGTACGAATCCCGGTGCGGAACATTTTCAAAAATGGTTCAAATGGCTCTGAGCACTATGCGACTTAACTTCTGAGGTCATCAGTCGCCTAGAACTTAGAACTAATCAAACCTAACTAACCTAAGGACATCACACACATCCATGCCCGAGGCAGGATTCGAACCTGCGACTGCAGTGGTCGCTCGGTTCCATACTGTAGGGCCTAGAACCGCACGGCCACTCCGGCCGGCTGTGAACATTTTCAAGTTGCCTCATTGATAAAATCAGTGTCCACTGGCAGCTCATCTATTCAATTCGTTTGTGTCTTGATTCATAGTGGCTGCTGGATCAAATGGTGTCTCTTCTTTCAGATATCTCCGAATGAACACACTATACATAATCTTTACTGAACTTTTTCTGATATATCAGTCTGAATTTATTTTTAAGTTTTTAATTAATTTTAAAATCCTAAGTTTATACTACGCTAGCGCAACAATGTCTTTTGTACAAATTATTAAAAAAATGTGATGCCAAAAAAGCTACAAAAAACTCCCAAAGTGATGGACCATCAATAAAAATAAATATAAATGTCGAAGAGCATGTTTCCGCTCAAAGACAGTGCCCCAGCTCATGCTAAATTGGAGTGGGCGGCGCCGGCTCCACTTCACCCTGCATACGTGTACCTACTCATAACGTGTGTGTGTGTGTGTGTGTGTGTGTGTGTGTGTGTGTGTGTGTGTGTGTGTGTGTGTGTGTGTGCGCGCGCGCGCGCGCGCGCGCGCGCGCGCGTGTGCCCACGACCTGCCGCCCACTCTCCTTGCCGCAATACTCACAAGGGAAGCTCCCCATCGCACCCCCCTCAGATTTAGTTATAAGTTGGCACTGTGGATAGGCCTTAAAAAACTGAACACAGATCAATCGAGAAAACAGGAAGAAGTGGTGTCGAACTGTGAAAAAAATAAGCAAAATATACAAACTGAGTAGTCCATGTGCAAGATAGGCAACATCAAGGACAGTCTGAGCTCACGAGCGCCGTGGTCTCGTGGTTAGCGTGAGCAGCTGCGGAATAAGAGGTCCTTGGTTCCAGTCTTCCCTCGAGTGAAAAGTTTACATTATTTACTTTCGCCAAGTTATGATCTGTCCATTTATTGACGTCTCTGTTCACTGTAATAAGTTTAGTGTCTGTGTTTTGCGGCCGCACCGCAAAACAGTGCGATTAGTAGACGAAAGGACGTGCCTCTCCAATGGGAACCGAAAACATTTGATCGCAAGGTCATAGGTCAACCGATTCCTCCACAAGAAAACACGTCTGATATATTCTATACGACACTGGTGACGGCATGTGCGTCACATGACAGGAATATGTTGTCGACTCACCTAACTTGTACACTTGGCGAATGGGTAAAAAGATTCTGTCCGCAGCTCGTAGTCGTGCGGTAGCGTTCTCGCTTCCCACGCCCGGGTTCCCGGGTTCGATTCCCGGCGGGGTCAGGGATTTTCTCTGCCTCGTGATGACTGGGTGTTGTGTGATGTCCTTAGGTTAGTTAGGTTTAAGGGGCTCCGGAAAGGCTCAAAAATCATGAAAAGTTCAATTTTTACTTTTTTGCGTTTTCTGAATCTGCAGACTATTACCTTTTAATAGATATATAATTTATTCAATTCCGAAGACTACAACTATTTTTAAATTTTTTTTGAAATGTGCTCTACATGGGCGTGACCCACTGTGGCGCTGTTAAACTGCTGTCAAATGGTGTTATTAAACTGCTGTCAAATGGTGTTATTATTAACGTCCGTGTTCATCAGGTACATTTTAGTGATGTGAGATAAAGTATGTGTTGTGGCTAACCTGTGATGGTTCAATATATATCGCTGGTGTGATTGTCGATTTTTTCATGTTTATTTACTCTGTCGTTATCTCGAAAATATTCGTAATTAATTCTGTTTCTTGAGTCTCTGTTTTGTTGAAGTATAATAATGAGTAAAAGTAAAGTTATTAGAAATCCTCTGAAGGCTTTTAAGAAAAGGAGAAATGTTGGAAAGCCAAAGGTATGTGTTATTACTGTAAACAATAAAGACGATAACCAAGTGAGTGAACCTAACCTCTCAAGTACACCTGCCCATAGCAGTCAAAGTGGGAAAGAAAATACTTCACAGAAGAAGCTTGGTTCAATGAGTGAAAACTATGAATGTTTTATGGGCGAATCGGATGTGAATGACATATTTGATATGTCGGTTCTCAAAGGAATTTTTTCAAACTGTGTAAGATGTATTCATTGTAGTGAAGTTGGTCTGGAACTCTCCATAATAAAGCACGTAGGACTTGCTAGTGAAATACAACTGAAATGTGATAAGTGTTCATACATGACCACCTTTTGGAACAGTGTTGCAGTAACTGCAACTGAAGAAAATGGTAGTAAAATCTACGAACACAACATTAGATTTGTTTATTCCTTGCGTTCAGTTGGTAAGGGTGCTACTGCAGGTGCAATTTTCTGTGGCATCATGAATCTTCCAAATCCCCCAACCAAGTTTACGACCTATAATAAATTAATAGGGTCTAAAGTAGAAGATGTCTGTATTGAATCTACACTCCTGGAAATTGAAATAAGAACACCGTGAATTCATTGTCCCAGGAAGGGGAAACTTTATTGTCACATTCCTGGGGTCAGATACATCACATGATCACACTGACAGAACCACAGGCACATAGACATAGGCAACAGGGCATGCACAATGTCGGCACTAGTACAGTGTATATCCACCTTTCGTAGCAATGCAGGCTGCTATTCTCCCATGGAGACGATCGTAGAGATGCTGGATGTAGTCCTGTGGAACGGCTTGCCATGCCATTTCCACCTGGCGCCTCAGTTGGACCAGCGTTCGTGCTGGACGTGCAGACCGCGTGAGACGACGCTTCATCCAGTCCCAAACATGCTCATTGGGGGACAGATCCGGAGATCTTGCTGGCCAGGGTAGTTGACTTACACCTTGTAGAGCACGTTGGGTGGCACGGGATACATGCGGACGTGCATTGTCCTGTTGGAACAGCAAGTTCCCTTGCTGGTCTAGGAATGGTAGAACGATGGGTTCGATGACGGTTTGGATGTACCGTGCACTATTCAGTGTCCCCTCGACGATCACCAGTGGTGTACGGCCAGTGTAGGAGATCGCTCCCCACACCATGATGGCGGGTGTTGGCCATGTGTGCCTCGGTCGTATGCAGTCCTGATTGTGGCGCTCACCTGCACGGCGCCAAACACGCATACGACCATCATTGGCACCAAGGCAGAAGCGACTCTCATCGCTGAAGACGACACGTCTCCATTCGTCCCTCCATTCACGCCTGTCGCGACACCACTGGAGGCGGGCTGCACGATGTTGGGGCGTGAGCGGAAGACGGCCTAACGGTGTGCGGGACCGTAGCCCAGCTTCATGGAGACGGTTGCGAATGGTCCTCGCCGATACCCCAGGAGCAACAGTGTCCCTAATTTGCTGGGAAGTGGCGGTGCGGTCCCCTACGCCACTGCGTAGGATCCTACGGTCTTGGCGTGCATCCGTGCGTCGCTGCGGTCCGGTCCCAGGTCGACGGGCACGTGCACCTTCCGCCGACCACTGGCGACAACATCGATGTACTGTGGAGACCTCACGCCCCACGTGTTGAGCAATTCGGCGGTACGTCCACCCGGCCTCCCGCATGCCCACTATACGCCCTCGCTCAAAGTCCGTCAACTGCACATACGGTTCACGTCCACGCTGTCGCGGCATGCTACCAGTGTTAAAGACTGCGATGGAGCTCCGTATGCCACGGCAAACTGGCTGACACTGACGGCGGCGGTGCACAAATGCTGCGCAGCTAGCGCCATTCGACGGCCAACACCGCGGTTCCTGGTGTGTCCGCTGTGCCGTGCGTGTGATCATTGCTTGTACAGCCCTCTCGCAGTGTCCGGAGCAAGTATGGTGGGTCTGACACACCGGTGTCAGTGTGTTCTTTTTTCCATTTCCAGGAGTGTATGAAGAACGCTGTGGAAGAGGCAGTAATGGAAAATAATGGTAACAGAGATTTGACTGCAGCGTTCGATGGTACCTGGCATAAACGGGGACACACATCTCTTCATGGTGTAGTATCTGCCACCAGTATGTATACAGGGAAAGTTTTAGATGTAGCAGTAATATCAAAGTATTGTAGATGTCCACAAAAATATAAAGGTACACATGAAAATAATTGCAAAGCTAACTATAGTGGCAGTAGTGGAGGAATGGAAGTGGCTGGTGTTGCCAGTATATTCCAGCGTTCTGAGGCGTGTGATAAAGTGCGATATGTTAATTACCTTGGTGACGGTGATTCTAAAAGTTTCAAACATGTTCAAGGACTGAAGCCCTATGGTGATGATGTTGTAGTGCAGAAATTTGAGTGTATTGGACACGTACAGAAGCGAATGGGAACAAGACTTCGGCGACTGAAAGCTTCGTACAAAAAACAAAAACTCAGTGATGGTAAAGGGTTGGATGGGAAGGGAAGGTTAACTGACAGTGTAATTGACAAAATACAGAACTATTATGGAATGGCTATTAGGCAAAATACACAAAGTGTCGACGAAATGAAGAAAGCTGTTTGGGCTCTTTTTTTTTCATACTTCTTCAACCGATGAAAATCCCCAACATAGCTTGTGTCCCAAAGAAGAAGACAGTTGGTGTAAATATAACAAAGGATTGCTAACTGGTGAAGTGTACACTCATAAGCATAGTCTGCCTCATGCAATAATGGAGGTGATAAAACCTATTTTCAGAGACTTAGCAGCACCTGAACTGTTGAAAAAGTGTATTCACGGAAAAACTCAAAACCCCAATGAAAGTGTAAATAGTGTTATATGGTCGAGAATCCCCAAGACTGTATTTGTTGGAATAGAAACACTTCACTTTGGTGTGTATGATGCTGTTGCGACTTTCAATGATGGCAACATTGTAAGGTGCGAGGTATTTAGAAATATGGGAATGAAGATAGGTTCTAACATGGTGCGAGCGATGCTTGCTTTAGACAAGGAACGCCTTCGGGCTGCAGACAGGGCTGTAAAGAGTCTAGAAATACAAGCAAGAGTAAACAGGAGGAGGAACAAGAGGAAGCTGGAGGAGGAGTTTGCAGAGGATGAAGATAATCCATCCTATGGACCTGAAATGCACTAAAAAGTTAATCCAATCTTTGTCGCTCGATTCCCAAAACTTTTAGTTTCTCATACTAATTACATGTTTTCTAAGGATCTTCCAAACATATTTGTTTCAAACTTTCAGTAAATGTTACACAGTACCTTCTGCATAATTTAACACAGCCTTTTTCCAAAAAACTGTATATTTTTGAATATATAATTAAAAAATTGCAAAAAAATGTGAATTTTCATTACAATTGAAAAAAATCATCTTTAATAACTGAGGTAAAATTTTGTAAAATACCTGTGTTAAGTTGTAGCCCATATTCCAATAAATAATCTGTAAAAAGTTCAACTTCCTACCTCAAATACTTTGTGAGGAAAGATGTAATTTATAAGCGTCATTTTAACATTGCAAGTATAGGGCGTTCCGGAGCCCCTTAAGTAGTTCTAAGTTCTAGGGGACTGATGACCATAGATGTTAAGTCCCATAGTGCTCAGAGCCATTTGAACCATTTGAACCATAAAAAGATTCTTCTACCTTGCCCGATTTAGGTTTTCTTGTGGATGTGATAATCACTCCCAAGAAAGTGATGAAAACATTAGCGTTTGTCACATAAACTGAAAATAAAAAGTTAAACTTTTCACCCGAGGAAAGGCTTGAACCAAGGACCTCTCGTTCCGCAGCTGCTTACGCTAACCACGGGACCACGGCATGGACTACTCAGTATATTTTGCTTATTTTTTTCATAGTTCCACACAACTTCTTCCTGTTTTCTCGATTGATCTGTGTTCAGTTTTTCAAGGCCTATCCACTGTGCCAACTTTTAACTAAATCTGAGGGGGTTGCGATGGGGAGGTTCCCCTGTCAGTGAGTGCGGCAACGCGCGCCGCCCACCTGATCTCACTTGTTCACTTACACTCTGCTCGTGTGTGCCCGCAGGCTGCCGCATGCTGCCGAGCCGGCTGGGCGTGGGCGTGGGCGGCGCCGCCCTGCTGCCCGTGGCGCAGCACCCGCTGGGCGCCCCCGCCGCCCACGTCACGCACGCCTCCGCCTGGCCTGCCGACGACCTGCCCCACAAGGGTGAGTCCACACTACACTCCACTCCACTGCCAACAGCCTGCATGTCAACTGCTGCTGCTGCTACTACTATTTCTTTCACTTTACTTACGTAAATGTTGGTCCGTCGGGGAGCTGTGTGGTAAGTGGCTCAGCTGTCGATCGATTTTTCCTGGCTTGCACACAGCAGAATTAGCGCACGTTAGACAGAGTTAAACTGAAGATACAGAGCTAGTCTGGCAGACATGTAGCTGCTCTGTAGGTTACTGGACACTGCCTGCGACTTTCAAGAAAACTGTGATTTTCTTTTTATATAGCGCATCACATCTGACACTAAGTAAAACATTTTTAAGGGCTGCTATACGCCTTTCCCTTCTTTGCGTCTGACCCATCTTTTGTGTGACAGTAACACAATTTGTTGGCCGGCCGGAGTGGCCGAGCGGTTCTAGGCGCTACAGTCTGGAACTGCGCGACCGCTACGGTCGCAGGTTCGAATCCTGCCTCGGGCATGGGTGTGTGTGATGTCCTTAGGTCAGTTAGGTTTAAGTAGTTGTAAGTTACAGGGGACTGATGACCTCAGAAGTTGTCCCATAGTGCTCAGAGCCATTTGAACCACTTTTTGAACACTATTTGTTGTTACAGACAGATCTGTTTGCCAGCACTTCTCATACCGTGAGCTGACAAGCCACGGGACAGCTCCTAATGTCGTGTCTGGCCTCCTGCTGCCCAATGCAGTGCAGCAGCTCTATGTGGTATGGTCTCAAAAAAATGTTCAAATGTGTGTGAAATCTTATGGGACTTAACTGCTAGGGTCATCAGTCCCTAAGCTTTCACACTACTTAACCTAAATTATCCTAAGGAAGACTCACACACCCATGCCCGAGGGAGGACTCGAACCTCCGCCGAGACCAGCCGTGTATGGACTCAAGAAGTCGTTCAAGTCCCCTGCAGAAAAATTGAGCCATGCTGCCTCTACAGCCGTCCATAATTGCGAAAGTGTTGCCGGTGCAGGATTTTGTGCACGGACTGGCCACTCGATCATGTCCCATAAATACTCGATGGGCTTCATGTCGGGCGATCTGCGTAGCCAGTTCAATCGCTCGAATTATCCACAATCCTCTTCAAACCAGTCGCAAACAAATGACCCAGTGAAATGGCACAATGTCATCCATAAAAATTCCTTGGCTGTTTTGGGAGCGGTCTAAGGCGCTGCAGTCATGGACTGTGCGGCTGGCCCCCGGCGGAGGTTCGTGTCCTCCCTCGGGAATGGGTGTGTGTGTTTGTCCTTAGGATGATTTAGGTTAAGTAGTGTGTAAGCTTAGGGACTGATGACCTTAGCAGTTAAGTCCCATAAGATTTCACACACATTTGAATACTTTTTGATGTTTTGGGAACGTTAAGTTCTTGAATGGCTGCAAATGTATCCAAGTAGCCAAGCATAACCATTTACAGTCAATTATCGGTTCAGTTGGACCACAGTACGCAGTTCATTCCATGAAAACACAGCGCACACCATTATGGAGCCACCCCCAGTTTGCGCACTGCCTCGTTGACAACTTGGCTCCAGGGCTTCGTGGGGTCTGCACCACAATCGAACCCTACCATCAGAACTACTGACGGCCTTGGGAGAGCCAGTCGTGACAAAACTCTACCATCTGGTGAGCAAGATGTAAGAGACAGGTGAAATACCCTCAGACTTCAAGAATAATATAATAATTCCAATCCCAAAGGAAGCAGGTGTTGACAGATGTGAAAATTACCGAACTATCAGTTTAATAAGTCACAACTGCAAAATACTAACGCGAATTCTTTACAGACGAATGGAAAAACTGGTAGAAGCGGACCTCGGGGAAGATCAGTTTGGATTCCGTAGAAATGTTGGAACACGTGAGGCAATACTAACCTTACGACTTATCTTAGAAGAAAGATTAAGAAAAGGCAAACCTACGTTTCTAGCATTTGTAGACTTAGAGAAAGCTTTTGACAATGTTAACTGGAATACTCTCTTTCAAATTCTGAAGGTGGCAGGGGTAAAATACAGGGAGCGAAAGGCTATTTACAATTTGTACAGAAACCAGATGGCAGTTATAAGAGTCGAGGGGCATGAAAGGGAAGCAGTGGTTGGGAAAGGAGTGAGACAGGGTTGTAGCCTCTCCCCGATGTTATTCAATCTGTATATTGAACAAGCAGTAAAGGAAACAAAAGAAAAATTCGGAGTAGGTATTAAAATTCATGGAGAAGAAGTAAAAACTTTGAGGTTCGCCGATGACATTGTAATTCTGTCAGAGACAGCAAAGGACTTGGAAGAGCAGTTGAACGGAATGGACAGTGTCTTGAAAGGAGGATATAAGATGAACATCAACAAAAGCAAAACGAGGATAATGGAATGTAGTCATATTAAATCGGGTGATGCTGAGGGAATTAGATTAGGAAATGAGACACTTAAAGTAGTAAAGGAGTTTTGCTATTTAGGGAGTAAAATAACTGATGGTGGTCGAAGTAGAGAGGATATAAAATGTAGATTGGCAATGGCAAGGAAATCGTTTCTGAAGAAGAGAAATTTGTTAACATCGAGTATAGATTTAAGTGTCAGGAAGTCGTTTCTGAAAGTATTTGTATGGAGTGTAGCCATGTATGGAAGTGAAACATGGACGATAACTAGTTTGGAGAAGAAGAGAATAGAAGCTTTCGAAATGTGGTGCTACAGAAGAATGCTGAAGATTAGATGGGTAAATCACATAACTAATGAGGAAGTATTGAATAGGATTGGGGAGAAGAGAAGTTTGTGGCACAACTTGACTAGAAGAAGGGATCGGTTGGTAGGACATATTTTGAGGCATCAAGGGATCACAAATTTAGCATTGGAGGGCAGCGTGGAGGGTAAAAATCGTAGAGGGAGACCAAGAGATGAATACACTAAGCAGATTCAGAAGGATGTAGGCTGCAGTAGGTACTGGGAGATGAAGAAGCTTGCACAGGATAGAGTAGCATGGAGAGCTGCATCAAACCAGTCTCAGGACTGAAGACCACAACAACAACAACATCAGCGCTTACCAACTGAACTCGTGACTCACCTAACCAGCTCACGGTTTTCCAGTCACCTAGGGTCCGAGTGATATGGTCAGGAGCCCAGGAGACGCGCTGCAGGCGGTGTCGTGCTGTTAGCAAAGGCACTCGCATCGCTCGTCTGCTGCCGTAGCCCATTAACGCCAAATTTTTCCGCACTCTGCTAACGTATATGTTTGTTTTACGTCCTACAATGATTTGTGCGGTTATTTCAGGCATTGTTGCTTGTCTGCTAGCAGTGACAACTCTATGCAAAAGCCGCTGCTCTCAGCGAAGGCCGTGACCACTGTGTTGTCCGTGGGGATACCCAATGCCTGAAATTTCGTACTCTGGGCACGCTCTTCACACTGTCGATCTCGGAATATGGAAGTCCCCAATCAATTCCGAAACGGAATGTCCCGTGCGCCTACCTCTATCTACCATTCCGCGTTCAGAGTTTGTTAATTCTCGTTGGGCGGCCATAATCACGTCGAAACCTTTTCACATGAATCACCCGAGTACAAGTAACAGCTGCGACGATGCTCTGCCCTTTTATACTTTGTGTACGAGGTACTACCACCATGTGTATACGAGAGTGTCGCTGTCCCGTGGTTTTTGCCATCGCAGTGTATACTGGATGTTGCAGAAGAAACAGTGAATATTTTAGCATGTGATAGTACAGACTTAATTCGAATAAAAGAATCTTCATAATCTAGGTCAAATTTTCATTGACTACAGAGATACGGGTATTAGAATGTCTTCTTCTTAAGTTGCCAATCCTAAGATTGATTTGCAGCAGCTCTCCATTCAGTGCGATTGTCGGCCAGCCTCTTCAATTCCGTGAAACTTCCGCATCCTAGGTCCTGCATTATCTGGCTTATGTACTTTCTTCTAGGTCTGCCTCTTGCCCTTTTGCCCTCCACAAGGCCTTCCGTTATAGTGTGGAGAAGACTTTCATGTCTCAGAATGTGTCCCATCCATATATCTCTCCTCTTCTTGACCGTCTTCCAAAGAACTGGAACTTCCTCCGCTCTCTGCAGGACTTCTTCGTCATCCTGGCCGTCCATGGAATTTTTAACATCCTTCGCAGACACCACATTTCGAATCCTTCAATCCTTCAATCCTTCTTCTTTCGTCCTCTCCAAGTGTCCAGGTTTCGCTGCCGTAGAGAAGCACACTCCAAACAAAGGTCTTTATTAACCGCTTCCTTAACGACAGACTTATCATATTTGATGTGAGGAGTCCTTTCCTTTTATAGAATGCAGTCTTTGCCTGATTTATTCTACTTATTACATCTTTCCTACTACGACCATCTGATGTTATTCTGCTTCCCAAGTAGACAAAGTCTTGTATTTCTTTCAGCTTCTCTCCATTCAGCCTTATATTCGTAATTGCTTGATTATTTTGTTTGCTTGCAACTAAGATTTTTGTTTTTGACTTAGAATGTAACCCAAACAAATAATCAAAGCAAATTTTAAGCGAAGACGAATAATTAAATATAGAGTTGATTTTCTTAAAATCCACATTCGATTTCAGTGCACTTTTGACTGCCTTGGAAACTCCACCAGTAACTCTCTTGAGCTTTCCTTGGCGTTCTTTTATGAAGGCAATGCTGTTAATAATCCGAAACAGCAATTCGTCCATTACGCTTTCTTTTCCATGGTACATTTCACTTTTCAACCATCCCCACAGGCAAAAATGTAAAGGGGTAAGATCTGAGTCGGTGACAAAGAAACATTACCGGTTCTGACCATCCACCTTCCAGGGGATGTTAGGTTTAGATGATGTGTCACTTGGTTAGATTGTGTAGGGCCCTCATCATGCTGGAAAAATACATGGTGTATGCAATTGAATATCGGGGTGTTAAGGCTTTGTAGCATTTATTACATTCCACTTGCAATTATAAATAACACATCAAATGAAAGAGGAACTCGAACAGTCTTTCTTAAAAGTGTTCTCTGTGAGCACCATTCGTCACTCGGCATAGCGGCATACATAGTGTCAATAGGCGAATGCTTCCCAAACCCTAATCAGTACTCCGGAGTAATTGTTGCAACAACGGCTTCAAATCTGTTCCTTCATCCGGGTAGATCAGCTCGTAGCGGAGGCATATACACATGCTCCTTTACGAAACCCCCAAAGGGATTGAATGGATGGAAGCCTTAGACGCGCGTAGCGATATTACACAGGACCAGAATCTCGGGTTCTCCGCTATATCTTTAGCCAACGTATGACGGCGGTAGCTGTTGTATGCTTCGCGCACAGATCTTTTCATAGAAACTCGAATTTCTACTAGTCTTTGCCTGACCTCATTTGCCCGGCCTCTTTTGAACCGAGATTGTAACAGCCTTTGCTTCTCCAGCATATTCCGAATTTCGTTATTGAACGATAGTGAGTTTGCCGTGCTTAATCCACTTACTAGCAAAGTTGGCACGTAAACTGTAGTCTGTAGGCTTTAGAGCTACTAATAACTGCAAACTATAAGGACATAGTTGTAAGCATCTCCTTAAGGCTCCATACAGACATCGCTGGAATGGCAAAGTCACGACTAGCCTTCCGAACAGATTTCTTGGGGCAACACGTGAAAGGGTCTCCCTCGCTCCACGTGCTGATCACACGCTCTTAGCCGTCCCGTACTCTTCCCTCTGCTAAAACAGCCGGTGTCTTCGAACTGATGATACCATCTATGAATGGTATCATCACTTGGAGGATTACAAAGGAATGTAATGTGGAACGCGAATTCAACCATAACAACAGACTCAGTTCTTGCGAACTATAAAACACGAAAAGTTTTTTGTTCACTAGTCGCCATCTTTGCTACTAGCGCTCCGGAAGTAGTGTATGGAGGAGGATATTGGTGTTTAACGTTCCGTCGACAACGAGGTCATTAGAGACGGAGCACAAGCTCGGATTAGGGAAGGATGGGGAAGGAAGTCGGCCGTGCCCTTTCAAAGGAACCATCCCGGCATTTGCCTGGAGTGATCTAGGGAAATCACGGAAAACTTAAATCAAGATGGCCGAATACGAGTCCAGTGTGCTAACCACTGCGCCACCTCGCTCGGTAAGTAGTGTATGCGATCAAGTATACAAGCAAAACTGTTTGAATTACTACTTCGTCTGATGTATTATTTATAATGTTATGAATGCTGAAAAGTCTTGAAATTCCAATATTCATTTTGAAATACCCGTTATAACAGTCACTGTAGCCAAAGAATACTCTTCCAATAAAACTAGAAACTTTTTCTCAAAAAAAGTCTGGAAATAGTGCCCTGTAAGATGATTTGGTAGCACAACAGGTGCAGTCAACTAACTCTCTACCGTACCACATCAAACGATCTTGAAAATGTCTCCACAAGGGCATGTGGGTTTTCTGGGTTTCGTTGGAACCACCTATGCGAGTTAAGACTGTTACTGATTCCGGCACGAGTGTAAGTGACTTCATCAGTGAACAGTATTAATTGGATTACTTGGTGAGTTGCAATCAACCGACGACCAAATTTCCTTTTCGAAGGTGCTGAATCTCCTGTAAATGTTAAAGATGGAGACCGTGCATACGAAACGTCCGCCATATTCTTGTGCGTGGAATGCAGATGCGAGTAAAACTTCAACGTATGCTCGTTGAATAACTACTCTTTCCCAATTGACCAACGCCGTCTACTGCATGCACACTGTGTTCATTTGCACGCCCAGGTGAGAGATGGCTACTGGGCACCGCACCAGTCTCAGGTAGTTTAGTGAAAACGCGAGTAAACACACTAGGCCCTGGTACTCTGTTGTTAGCGAATCGCCTGCCGTATTATCTACAAGGAGCAGCGGCGTCTCCATTACAAAACCGGTACACAAATATTGTACCTCCATTCTCAGCAGCTGTAAATACGTGCGGCATGCTTAAACCGTACAATAGACTAGGCGACCAAATGACAGCTACAGTTCGAAAATTCAGTTAAGTAAACTCAAGCACAACTTCACAACTTTAACTTCAAAACAAAAATGACAATCTCAAATAAAATAGCAACAGGAGTGCCAAGACGCGAAATTGAAGACTTATCTCTGTAACTAGCTGTATCTCCGCAATCAGTAAACATTGCACACATATTACATGAAAATTTATTCGAATTACACTTAATAGCACTTACTAAAATATTTACAATTCATGCTGTAACAGCCTGGGCAGTAAATAATCACGATCATCTAGTACAAAAATTACTTACGCAAAAAAAAAGGGAAACGCTATGGTAGACTCTTGAAAATCATTTTATTTAGTTGCACAGACAGTCTTCATACACGAGAATAAGTTTGCTATTAATTTTGGTCACTGAAGAACCAGCAGTATACAAAGAAAATATGATTATTACGTGTAACATGTTGCATGCATAATATACACAGGGTGTACCAGAACTACGCCGACAAACTTAGAGTTGTTCTAGGGTACCTTCTGAATATTTTGGTATGAGGGACCAAGGGTCTTTGGCAGCTCGTTAGAGACTAATAATGTAATGTTTTTTCAGTTTCTTACTGCAGGCCACACTGTTTCTGTGAAAATACTTTCACAATAGTAAAAACGACTGTATGCAACAAACAACGTACACCACACAACAAAGTGTCGTCAACAGCCCTCAGATGAGACACTGCACTGTACTGTACTGTGGTGGGGCGTGGTTGCCGTCGCCGCGGGAACACCTGAGAACAGCGTCTTTGTCCCGCTCTTCCACTGCATTCGGTGAACCCACAGACGAAGTGCATATGGGGCAACCCATCATGAATAAATATATCCATAAAAATGTCTATTACTGTTAACACACAACTAACACTGGCGGAAAAACGAACCAAAGACGAAACGGAGCGGTATTGAATGCAAGCTTGAAGACGAAGAGTAAAATTGGTAGTAAAGTTGTCAACAGCAGGCACCGTAAGGGAATTGAAAATGGACACCAGCGCTTATCGTCTGTTGTGCACTATTTTCAGTGCAATACATATCCATAGCTAATGGGTGTAAGGAGCCAAATGAAATTATGTAACTCTGTAACGAGCCGTCGAAGGTCGTATGTCCCCTATATCAAAATATTCGGGAAGACTCTGAAAGCCTGTGAAGCTGTGTGTGTGTGTGTGTGTGTGTGTGTGTGTGTGTGTGTGTGTGTGTGTGTGTGTGTGTGTGTGTGTGCGTGCGTGCATGTGCGTGTGACTCCGTTTAGACTCTGTTTAAACTTTGGGTTGACGGCGATGCCACATAACAATGGACATGCTAAAATGTGAGTCGACTTTGATTATCGTTTCGATGCTTGTTGAGCGTCCGGTGGAAAGTACATTGAACATTTATGAAAGGTAAATGAAAATTTGAGTCCTAAACATATGTAAAAAGTATGCCGAGGCTGTACAACATGCATATAAAATCGGATGATTGTTTTGCAAATAACTTAAGCCATGCGCATAAGCAAAAATTTACGTCAAGTTACTATCTTCGTTTATGTAGAAAATGCACTTTGTGGAACCGGATGAATCTTTTTGAAACCCCCTGTATAACGGAATGGAAAGAGCAGGGGGGGGGGGGGGTGAGAGGGAGGGGTTAGAGGGGCAGAGGGGATGGAGAGAAAAAAATGGTTCAATTGACTCTGAGCACTATGGGACTTAACATCAGAGGTCATCAGTCCCCTACTTTACACTTTCAGTTTATTTTGGCAAATTAGTAGTGAAATGTGTTATTCTGTTTTAATTATTTGTTAAGGAGACTCCAGTGATTAGTTGCAGCAATGCTCAGGTCATACATCTAGGGATGACTACGATTCTCATAATGTACGTTGTGCATCAATTATATTTTCTTATTAGTTAAACTAGCGACACTCACAAAAACTGTGATCCCCCTCCCTCTCTCTCTCTCTCTCTCTCTCTCTCTCTCTCTCTCTCTCTCTCTCTCTAGCCGGCCGTGGTGGCCGAGCGGTTCTAAGCGCTTCAGTCCGGAACCGCGCGATTGCTACGGTCACAGGTTCGAATCCTGCCCCGGCATGGATGTGTGTGATGTCCTTAGGTTAGTAAGGTTTAAGTAGTTCTAAGTTCTAGGGGGCTGATGACCTCAGTTGTTAAGTCCCATAGTGCTCAGAGCCATTTGAACCATTTTTTGTCAACATAGCTCGAAGGGTCATTTCACGGTAGACTAGAGCGCGTGTTGTCTACGGTGAGAAGGGTTGTCAAGAAGGGAAGTTGCCCGCCGAACTGGCTTACGCCGCAACGAAATAATTTCAAGAGGCAACAGCTATCATTAGACTGAAAGCAGTGAAGGTTCTCCTCTCGCCTGCGCTCGATAACATGAGTTGAGGACCTACAACGTACAAATATGGCTGATAGGTACCGCTAGGATACCGGGGATACGTAACAGTCTCCACACGATCAGTTTGGCCTCGAGGCACTTTGACGAAGAACAGTACGAATCCTCTGGAACACTGACGTCTGGAAGAAAGTGAGCAAGAGGACTGGAATGGGACCTGAATGAGTGGCGCCAAATTTTCTTCAGCATGCTTTGTCTGTTGTTGGATTGATCGTCGAGGAAGAAGGTGCAGTCGACCAGGTACCAATGCATATCTCAAGAATGCAAACTTCTGGGTTCAGCAGGAAGCTGGATCAGCTTTATTTTGGGTCAGTGTCGCGTACGGATCTCGGACGCCTTTCATCGCAATGTTTTTCGATTTCACAGTCTAGCTGCAATTATGAGCACTTTCGAGCAGATTACTTTTACATTGTTTTTATTACACCCTAAAGTATTCTTACATTCCCGTCTCCTCTTCAGTCTGACGCCACACATAGCAGATACGTAGCAAATCAGTTTCTACCGAATAACATAAATTTTGTTCTGGCACGCGCTTTGTGATGAAGACGTAGTAAATGTATCTAAGATGTGGTTATAGCAGGTGACAATTATTGATCTATATGAAAAAACCTGTAAATTAGTATCAAACTACGGCGTGCACATACTTAATTCAGTATGTAATCGTTACTACAGATATTCGGGTTTAGGTTATGACATGTTCGATGTTGTTGTTGTGGTCTTCAGTCAAGATTGTAGAATGAAGGCTTTCACGACCGGGTGACATGGCTGTTGATATACTTTTCGGGATGTGAGGTCGTGGTCCAAGAACTTTTCTGCTCCTTACGTTTCGTCCAGAACTGCGCTGGACTTCCTCAGAGGCGCTGCTCCGCTGAGTCTTGCCGACTCAGCGGAGCAGCGCCTCTGAGGAAGTCCAGCGCAGTTCTGGACGAAACGTAAGGAGCAGAAAAGTTCTTGGACCACGACCTCACATCCCGAAAAGTATATCAACAGCCTTCAGTCAAGAGACTGGTTTGACGCAGCTCTCCATGCTACTCTATCCTGTGCAAGCTTCTTAATCTCCCAGCACCTACTGCAACCTACATCCTTCTGAATCTGCTTCGTGTATTCATCTCTTGCTCTCCCTCTACATTTTTACCCTCCACGCTGCCCTCCAATACTAAATTGGTGATCACTTGATGCCTCAGAACATGTCCTACCAACCGACCGCGTCTTCTAGTTAAGCTGTGCCACAAATTTCTCTTCTCCCCAATTCTATTCAGTACTTCTTCATTAGTTACGAGGGTTGTTTTTTTAAGTAAGGGCCGTTTTTATTTTTTAAAAAGATACAAATACTTTTGTAAAAAAACTTTTATTTTCTGATTCTACACAATTTTACCTATTTTTCTACATAGTTGCCTTGTTTATTTAAGCACTTGTCATACCGTACAACTAAGTTTTTAATTCCCTCTTCAAAGAATTCGGCCGCCTGCTCCGACAGCCAAGAGTTCACGGCCGCTTTCACTTCATCGTCGTCATTGAAGCGCTGCCCGCCAAGATGGTGTTTCAGGTACCGGAAAAGGTGAAAATCGCTAGGAGCAAGGTCGGGGCTGTATGGTGCATGGTCCAAAACTTCCCAGCCAAAAGAATCAATCAAATCCCGAGTCTTTTGAGAGGTGTGAGGCCTAGCGTTATCGTGCAGGAGCAAAACTCCTTTTGTCAGCATGCCGCGCCTTTTGTTTTGAATTGCTCTGCGGAGCTTCTTTAGAGTTGCACAGTAGGCATCTGAGTTGATTGTCGTTCCTCGTGGCATAAAGTCCACTAGCAAAACACCGCGCCGGTCCCAGAACACAGTTGCCATAATCTTGCGCTTTGACAGCGTCTGTTTCGCTTTGACCTTGACGGGTGAGGTTATGTGTCGCCATTCCATCGATTGTCGCTTGCTTTCGGGAGTGATATGGGATACCCATGTTTCATCTGCAGTGACAATTTGACTCAACATGTCATCCCCTTCTTCCTCGTAACGAATCAAAAAGTCCAATGAAGTGGCAAATCTCTTCCCTTTGTGGTCCTCTGTGAGGAGTCTGGGTACCCACCGAGAACACAGTTTCTTAAAGTTTAGGTTTTCAGACACAATTTTGTACAAAACCGATCTCGAAACTTGTGGAAATTCCAAAGAAAGAGTGGAAATTGTGAATCTTCTGTCCTCTCGAATCTTTGTTTCGACTGCAGCCACCAAATCATCAGTGGTCACAGAGGGCCGGCTTGAGCGTTCTTCGTCGTGGACGTTTTGACGGCCATTTTAAACTTTCTAACCCATTGACGCACTTTACTTTCACTCACTGCATTCAAGCCATAAACTTCTGTTAACTGACGATGAATTTCTGCAGCTGATAGGCTTCTCGCGGTCAAAAAACGTATCACTGACCGTATCTCACACGCGGCGGGCGATTCAATAATCGTAAACATTATAAAGTAGCACAGCGATGCGTACACGTCAGCTACAGAGCTGCAACTTGCATCAGTGTGAACGGGAAGGATGCCGGCAAGTGGCGCGTGGCGCCTGGACATCAAACACTCCCCTGCTTCGACGTGATGGAGCTCGGTCTTGCACGAACCACACCTTGTCGAAATCAGGGTCACTTTGGATAATGGGGATGAAATCATCTTCCAAAACCTTCACGTACCATTCGGTGGTCACCGTACCATCAAGAAATATCGCACCGATTATTCCGTGACTGAACATTGCACACCACAAAGCCACCCGCTGAGGGTGAAGAGGCTTCTCGATCGCGAAATGCGGATTCTTAGTCCCCCAAATACTCCAGTTTTGCTTATTAAGGAATCCATGGAAATGAAGGTGGGCTTCATCGGTAAACCAAACCATACAGTGCATATTGATTCTCCTCATGCCCCCCGGCCGACTGTGCAAAAAAAAAAAAAAAAGGCTCTGAGCACTATGGGACGTAACTGCTGTGGACATCAGTCCCCTACAACTTAGAACTACTTAACCCTAACTAACCTAAAGACATCACACATATCCATGCCCGAGGCAGGATTCGAACCTGCGACCGTAGCGGTCGCGCGGTTCCAGACTGTAGCGCCTAGAACCGCTCCACCACTCCGGCCGGCCCGACTGTGCAGTTCCAACGCTCTAACGCGATGACGATTTTATATCATATATACTACTGGACATTAAAATTGCTACACCACGAATATGACGTGCTACAGACGCGAAATTTAACCGACAGGAAGAAGATGCTGTGATATGCAAATGATTAGCTTTTCAGAGCATTCACACAAGGTTGGCGCCTGTGGCGACACCTACAAAGTGATGACATGAGGGAAGATTCCAACCGATTTCTCATACACAAACAGCAGTTGACCGGCTTTGCCTGGTGAAACGTTGTTGCGATGCCTCGTGTAAGGAGGAGAAATGCGTACAATCACGTTTCCGACTTTGATGAGGATCGGATTATAGCACATTGCGATTGCGGTGTATCGTATCGCGACATTGCTGCTCGCGTTGGTCGACATACAATAACTGTTAGCAGAATATGGAATCGGTGGGTTCAGGAGGGTAAAACGGAACGCCGTGCTGCATCCCAACGGCCTCGTATCACTAGCAGTCGAGATGACAGGCATCTTATCCGCATGGCTGTAACGGATCGTGCACCCACGTCTCGATCCCTGAGTCAACAGATGGGGACTTTGCTAGACAACAACCATCTGCACGAACAGTTCGACGACGTTTGCAGCAGCACGGACTATCAGATCGGAGACGGTGGTAGCGATTACCCTTGACGCTGCATCACAGACATGGGCGCCGGCGATGGTGTACTCAACGACAAACCTGGGTGCACGGATGGGAAAACATCAATTTTTTCAGATGAATCCAGGTCCTGTTTACAGCGTCTAGATGGTCGCATCCGTGTTTGGAGAAATCGCGATGAACGCACATCGGAAGCGTGTATTCGTCATCGCCATACTGGCGTATTACCCGACGTGATGGTATGGGGTGCCATTGTTTACACGTCACGGTCACCTCTTGTTCGCATTGACGGCACTTTGAACAGTATACGTTACATTTCAGATGTGTTACGGCCCGTAGCTCTACCCTTCATTCTATCCCCGCGAAACCCTACATTTCAGCAGGATAATGCACGACCGCATGTTGCACGTCCTGTACGGGCCTTTCTGGACACAGAAAATCTTCGACTGCTGCCCTGGCCAGCACATTCTTCAGATCTCTCACCAATTGAAAACGTCTGGTCAATGGTGGCCGAGCAACTGGCTCGTCACAATACGCCAGTCACTACTCTTGATGAACTGTGGTATGGTGTTGTAGCTGGACGGGCAGCTGTACCTGTACACGCCATCCAAGCTCTGTTTGACTCAATGCCCAGGCCGTTATTACGGCCAGAGGTGGTTGTTCTGGGTTCTGATTTCTGAGCATCTATGCACCCAAATTGCGTGAAAATGTAATCACACGTGAGTTCTAGTACAATATATTTGTCCATTGAATACCCGTTTATCATCTGCGTTTCTTGTTGGTGTAGCAATTTTAATGGCCAGTAGTGTAGTTCAATAACTTACACCCTGCTCACAGTGCGGATCCCAGAGAACCGGAGTAAATTTCTGAAAGGTGCCTTGATTTGCACAACGAACCTCTCGCTCCTGCACGCCAAGAGAAACACAATCAGTGTTGGCGTCGTGGCAGTCAGTGTCCGCCGGGCGGGCGCCCCTGGCTGCGCGGCAGCCACCCCTTGCGTTCTCAACCCCCGCGCTCGCCATCCACCGCCACCCCCACCCCCACCCGGGACCCGGCAACGAGCTCACCTGAGCGGAAGATCTGCCCGCCTGGCTGCCAGTGGGGTCCCTGCAAAGGAGCCGACAGCCGGCACCAGGCGTGGCCGTTGTTCTGCCGGCGCATTCCACGGCCGCGGAATGCACTCGCGTCGCTACCAGCGTATTCCGAGAACACTCAGCTTCCGATACGGCGGGTATGCCGTGACCTGTAACGAGGAGAAATAACGCTGCCGTTTTTTATGGGGAAGAATCGCGAAGTAATATGAACTGACACACACACCGCTACCTCAAACCTTTTGGGTCAAACTGAAAAAGATGACAGTAAGTCGACAACCAGTTACACTGAGGAAACGAATAGTCAGAAATGCATATTCATTGTGTTACGGACATACAGTGTACACCACATAGCAACACCGCAGGTTATAATAATTGTTCAAAGTGACGATTGCCAGTCAAAATACACTCCTGGAAATTGAAATAAGAACACCGTGAATTCATTGTCCCAGGAAGGGGAAACTTTATTGACACATTCCTGGGGGTCAGATACATCACATGATCACACTGACAGAACCACAGGCACATAGACACAGGCAACAGAGCATGCACAATGTCGGCACTAGTACAGTGTATATCCACCTTTCGCAGCAATGCAGGCTGCTATTCTCCCATGGAGACGATCGTAGAGATGCTGGATGTAGTCCTGTGGAACGGCTTGCCATGCCATTTCCACCTGGCGCCTCACTTGGACCAGCGTTCGTGCTGGACGTGCAGACCGCGTGAGACGACGCTTCATCCAGTCCCAAACATGCTCAATGGGGGACAGATCCGGAGATCTTGCTGGCCAGGGTAGTTGACTTACACCTTCTAGAGCACGTTGGGTGGCACGGGATACATGCGGACATGCATTGTCCTGTTGGAACAGCAAGTTCCCTTGCCGGTCTAGGAATGGTAGAACGATGGTTTCGATGACGGTTTGGATGTACCGTGCACTATTCAGTGTCCCCTCGACGATCACCAGTGGTGTACGGCCAGTGTAGGAGATCGCTCCCCACACCATGATGCCGGGTGTTGGCCCTGTGTGCCTCGGTCGTATGCAGTCCTGATTGTGGCGCTCACCTGCACGGCGCCAAACACGCATACGACCATCATTGGCACCAAGGCAGAAGCGACTCTCATCGCTGAAGACGACACGTCTCCATTCGTCCCTCCATTCACGCCTGTCGCGACACCACTGGAGGCGGGCTGCACGATGTTGGGGCGTGAGCGGAAGACGGCCTAACGGTGTGCGGGACCGTAGCCCAGCTTCATGGAGACGGTTGCGAATGGTCCTCGCCGATACCCCAGGAGCAACAGTGTCCCTAATTTGCTGGGAAGTGGCGGTGCGGTCCCCTACGGCACTGCGTAGGATCCTACGGTCTTGGCGTGCATCCGTGCGTCGCTGCGGTCCGGTCCCAAGTCGACGGGCACGTGCACCTTCCGCCGACCACTGGCGACAACATCGATGTACTGTGGAGACCTCACGCCGCACGTGTTGAGCAATTCGGCGGTACGTCCACCCGGCCTCCCGCATGCCCACTATACGCCCTCGCTCAAAGTCCGTCAACTGCACATACGGTTCACGTCCACGCTGTCGCGGCATGCTACCAGTGTTAAAGACTGCGATGGAGCTCCGTATGCCACGGCAAACTGGCTGACACTGACGGCGGCGGTGCACAAATGCTGCGCAGCTAGCGCCATTCGACGGCCAACACCGCGGTTCCTGGTGTGTCCGCTGTGCCGTGCGTGTGATCATTGCTTGTACAGCCCTCTCGCAGTGTCCGGAGCAAGTATGGTGGGTCTGACACACCGGTGTCAATGTGTTCTTTTTTCCATTTCCAGGAGTGTACATGCATGGCAATGGCGAATGAATTTCTTCATCAGGTTACCCTCCATTCAGAAGCTGTTGCACGCAGCGAGCGTTATATTGATTCGTAAATAATAGATTTCAGGTATCAGTCGTCCTTTGGAATTTTTATTGGCAAATCTAGATTTCGGCTAACAACTAGCCATTCTCAATGCTAAGAATACAACAGGTATATAGTTAGATGGTATCTTAAAAAAGTTGCAAGTAATGGCTTAACTCATATGGTTTGTATATTACATACCACTATACTTTTTTGGTCAATGCATGTAATGCCTGTTGGTCTGGCTTTGTACACAGTTCATGGAACACTAATTTTTGCGGAAGGCTGGCTGTGTGGAGAACACATCGGTTGGTTATATGGCGCCATCTATATGAACTACATATAAACCTCAATGGAAGTAAACCACTTCATGTAATTAAATTTGAAGTGGTTTACTTCCATTGAAGTTTATATGTAGTTCATATAGATGGCGCCATATAACCAACCGATGTGTTCTCCACACAGCCAGCCTTCCGCAAAAATTAGTATTACATGAACTGTGTAAAAAGCCAGACCAAAAGGCATTGCATGCATTGACCAGCAAAGGATAGTGGTATGTAATATACAAACGATATGAGTTAAGCCATTAATTGCAACTTTTTTTATGATACCATCTAACTATATACCGGCTGTATTCTTAGCATTGAGAATGGCTAGTTGCTAGCCGAAATCTAGATTTTCAAATAAAAATTGCAAAGGACGACTGATAGCTGAAATCTGTTATTTACGAATGAATTTCTGCTGCACTTTCTCAAAGATCCCTGGTGTCTGCTGTACCAGGTTGGACTCTAGCAAGCAGGTCTTCATCCATTTCTATGGGGCTTTCATACACCAATGTCTTGACGTAGTGCCAGAGGGAAAGTGCAAAGCTGCGAGATCTTGCGATCGCGTTGGCCGTGGGGCAGGACCTCCAGGTTATTCACATGCTTGTGGGCATTAACACTGAAGTGGGGTGGTTCATCACCCTGTTGAAAACAAATTCTTTAGTGGACAACAACAATTGTGGCAGCACATTTCTCCCGAACGCCATATAACGTGCTTCAATCAAATGGAGAGGCATCAAATAAGGTCCTGCTAGGTGGTGTTCGACGACGCAGGCTCATACGATGACAGAGAAACGTTGCTGACGGCCACTGACTTCGGGTGGCGCGGGATTTTTCTTGTTGAATTCTGCCCAGTCATCGAATATCGGATGTCTGGGAAACCTGCTCCCTCGGATCGCTAGACAACAATTCAAACAAATCGTATTAACGAGGTTTTATTACAGTAAGATAAATACAAGACTTATCTTTGAGAAGTACATAGACGTGTCGCAAGCAAAGGGCGATACACAAAATAAGAAATCTCTTCAGTACATAAAATTCCTAAGTCGCTGCTACACCATTGCCTAATATCTACATCTACATTTACATTTATACTCTGGAAGCCACCCAAAGGTGTGTGGCGGAGGGCACTTTACGTGCCACTGTCATTAACTCCCTTTCCTGTTCCAGTCGCGTATGGTTCGCGGGAAGAACGACTGCCGGAAAGCCTCCGTGCGCGCACGAATCTCTCTAATTTTACATTCGTGATCTCCTCGGGAGGTATAAGTAGGGGGAAGCAATATATTCGATACCTCATCCAGAAACGCATCCTCTCGAAACCTGGACAGCAAGCTACACCGCGATGCAGAGTGCCTCTCTTGCAGAGTCTGCCACTTGAGTTTGTTAAACATCTCCCTAACGCTATCGCGCTTACCAAATAACCCTGTGACGAAACGCGCCGCTCTTCTTTGGATCTTCTCTATCTCCTCTGTCAACCCGACCTTGTACGGATCCCACACTGATGAGCAATATTCAAGTATAGGTCGAACGAGTGTTTTGTAAGCCACCTCCTTTGTTGATGGACTACATTTTCTAAGGACTCTCCCAATGAATCTCAACCTGGCACCCGCCTGACCAACAATTAATTTTATATGACCATTCCACTTCAAATCGTTCCGTACGCATACTCCTAGATATTTTACAGAAGTAACTGCTACCAGTCTTTGTTCCGCTACCATATAATCGTACAGTAAAGGAGTATGCTGCTGTAGAACTGACCGCGACCAGTCGGAGGCGGCGCTCATGTCCTCTTGACACAGAGGCCGCTGCTGCCGAGTTGTCCTGGAGAGGGGTCGGTCAGCGTCCTACTGGCTGACGTCATCTCACAGCCCTCTCTGCTCTTCCTCCGCCGACTGCTGTGCCAGCGCTTTACTTTACGCCGTAACAGTCCTCACTCCGGATATGGCTGTTGTTGCTGTTCAAACACAATCAAGGGTGAGCCGTACAACACAAACTGTACGAAATTCGGCACTACAGCATTGCAGTGGACAATCCACTTCTTCCAGAAGTGAAAATGGGGGGGAGACAGAATCCGTCGGTCCCAGTGCTCGCTTACGTTCTTTACGACACAGGCGTGATACCCGTTCCGCTAGTACTCTCCACACGCTACCGTTCAGAGTATGTGTTTCACGGGCAAGTTGACAGGTGCTTACTGCCGTGTGGTCGGTGTTCGGACGTACATTTAGCGTGAACGTTGGCCGGCTCTTGTGGTGTGAGCGACCCCAGTAAGTTTCAAAATACACTGCTGGCCACCGTAAATGCAACACCCTGAAGGAAGCATCCGAATCAAGTGAAATTTACACCATAGCTTTGCAACGATGAGATATGCAACTGATTAGAATTTCAGCGCAGACGCACATCACGCGCGCCTGTGGCGCCACCTCATAGCGCCATTTAAGGCTTGGCGATTTCGACGAGTGTACGTTCGGCACGTGTGTTTACCTTGTGGTTGTTTCACAAGACGATCAGTTATGCCTCGTAGACAACAGCGAACATCGTTTGATCAAGTATGTGAGTTCGACAGAGGAAGGATAGTGGCTTACCGAGATTGTGGATTATCATACAGACAAATCGCTAGTCGTGTTGGACGAAACCAAACAACTGTAATGCGGATATGTGACCGTTGGATGCAGGAGGGTACGACGGACCGACGTGGTCGATCGCATTCACCTCGGTGCACCACTGCACGTGCTGATAGGCAAATTGTGCGCATGGCAGTGACGGATCGCTCAGTGACATCCCGAACCGTAGCACAGCACATTGCGTCTGTAACGCATCATCCAGTGTCTGCGCGTACCATTCGACGCCGTTTACAGCAGAGTGGTCTGTCCGCAAGACGTCCATTGCTTCGTCTACCATTGACGCAGAACCACAGACGTCTCCGTCGCCAATGGTGTGATGACAGACGGATGTGGACGGCAGAATGGAATGACGTTGTCTTTACTGACGAGGCACGCTTCTGTCTGCAGCACCACGATGGTCGGATTCGAGTGTGGAGACACCGTGGAGAGAGGATGCTGGACAGCTGCATTATGCACCCCCACACTGGTCTTGCACCGGGTATTATGGTATGGGGCGGTATTGGATATTACTCTCGCATGCCTCTAGTATGCATTGCCGGTACTTTAAATAGCCGGCGCTACATATCCGAGGTGCTAGAGCCAGTTGTCCTTCCTTACCTTCAGGGCTCGGTCACAGCCATATTTCAACAGGATAATGCGCGACCACACGTGGCATGCATTGTCCAAAGGTTCTTCGTCAATAACCAGATTGAATTGCTTCCCTGGCCGGCTCGCTCTCCGGATCTTTCGCCGATAGAAAACATGTGGTCCATGGTTGCTCAACCAGTGACCCAGATCACATTCCCAGCTGCCACACCAGATGATCTTTGGCAACGTGTGGAAGCTGCTTGGGCTGCTGTACCCCAGGAACACATCCAACGTTTCTTTGACTCAATGCCGAGACGTGTGGCAGCGGTGATCTCCAACAATGGCGGCTACTCTGGCTACTGATTCTGGCAGGAACCACACGTCACAGACGTCTGTAAACGTAATCATTTGATACTTGGTCAATATGTTATCTACAAAATAAATTTTGTTCTGCCACCTCTTGTCTTTCTTGGTGTTGCATTTACGGTGGCCAGCAGTGTATTTGATAAGATGCACATCCGCAACCGCGGAACATATTTATAGAATAAAAATCCACTTCAGTCGCTGGTAACTGAAGCGGACTGTTATTCTATAAAGGCACGGAGATAAACTTCCAGTTAGCATGACGCCTGTTAGGAAAGCGCTCTCTGTACGTTTGTGCTGCTTTATGGGCAGTACGTCCTGCTACAATGTACGTTTAATTCGTATCTGCCGACCTCCATGAGCAGTAACGTTCCGCCTTGCACTAAGCCCCGTGTGCTTTAGGCGGTAACACACCTCACCACGGACACATCACAAGGTGTCTCATGAAATGGATAACTGACACCAGGCATACTGGTGTGCCGGTGGCTCAGGCTAATGGGCCGGTGCGGTGCGTGTGGTCGCCACACGGCACACGTGTAAAGAGCCCTGTTGAGTACGGTACGTCTGTCTGGTGGTCTGGGGAGTACGCTGTGCATCACCGACTGCCTGTTCCAGTGTACAATCGACACCTGGGGTCATTCATAGAATGCAGCAGAATTGCATGCGCCATTGAAATACATGCATCGGCACGTGTTCGTAACTTTCAACAATTAGTGTGAGGCCGGTCGGAGTAGCGAGCGGTTCTAGGCGCTACAGTCTGGAAACGCGCGACCGCTACAGTCGCAGGTTCGAATCCTGCCTCGGGCATGGATGTGTGTGATGTCCTTAGGTTAGTTAGGTTTAAGTAGTTCTAAGTTCTAGGGGACTGATGACCTCAGAAGTTAAGTACCATAGTGCTCAGAGCCATTGAATTAGTGAGATGCGACGTTGTTACGCGACGTACGCTGTGTATGTCCATAACATAGTAAATATCCATTTCCAACCACTGATATCCTGTCTCAATATTATCGGTTGTGGACCCACTGTCCTTGTGGCCGAGCGGTTCTAGGCGATACAGTCTGGAACCACGCGACCGCTACAATCGCAGGTTGGAATCCTGCCTCGGGCATGGATTTGTGTGATGTCCTTAGGTTAGTCAGGTTTAAGTGGTTCTAAGTTCTAGGGGGCTGATGACCCCAGATGTTAAGGGTCATAGTGCTTAGAGCCATTTGAACCATTTTTGGACCCTCTGTCACCTGTTTAAATTTGACCAAAAGGTTTGAGACATGTTGTGTGTGTGTGTGTGTGTGTGTGTGTGTGTGTGTGTGTGTGTGTGTGTGTGTGTGTGTAGGTTGCGTGACGGACGCAGAGTACTGTAAGGAGCAGAATGGTACGGTATTTGTCGGGATTTTGTTTATGTACGGCCAAGCAGATGGAAGCGGTAGAGAGGCAGCACGGCTGTAGCAAAACCAGTACCCTCAGAGATACAAACTACATCACACAACATTTCAAGCTCTTTTTTGGACATTTGTGTGATCGTGGGTACTTGCAGACGGACGAACGTGCACGGAGGCGGCGGGCTGTGCATACACCAGATTTGGAAGGCTGGGTTCCACAGGATATTGACACGAACGCGAGCACACGGTGTAAGCCGAAGTAGAATTATGTGTATCCTGCATGACAACCGCTATTACACATATCGCCTGCAAGGAGTACCAGCAGCGGGTTTCCCTTTACGGAAAGGATTTTGTCGATGGTTTTTGCACCAGACCACCAAATTATACCATTTCTGTCATCAGTCCTCTTTATTGAAGAAAAGAACCTATGACAGGATTCGAATCATCAGTCTGCGTAATCACCATCTCTGGGCTATAAACAATCCTTCCGGGGGGGGGGGGGGGGGGGTTGAGTGGTCTCATTAGTAGTCAGGGATTCTTAGCGAACTGGTTACCGGTTATTATTCCACAACGCCTCGACGGAGGAACGTACCCCGACTTCCTGCGGAATACTCTGCTTGGGCTGTTTGTCAGTGTGCCTTTGGCAACACGACAGGTTATGTTGTTTCTACATGACGGAGCACCACACCACTTCTGCATTACAGTTCGCTGACACCTCATCTTCATCTCCCCAGACACTGCATAGTATGCAGAGGCCCCTACAGCATGGCTTGCTAGATAACCGTACTTAAACCCCCTGGATTTTTATCTATGGGGGCGTCTGAGAAGCGTTGTGTATTCTGAACCATTTCCTGATGTGCAGACCCTTCAACAGGGTGTTCAGGACGCCTGTGACGCTATATGGAGAGAGGTGGGAACGTGAGAAAGACTGGGCAGTCCATGATGCGACGTTTGAAAGCGTGCATTGCAAAAGGGGACAGAAGGCCGAAAGAACAAGAACGCAGGGACGCAGAACAGAAATGTAGTCACTTGCCCCTACTTTTCAATCTATACATCGAAGCACCGACGACGGAAATGAAAGAAAGATCCACGAGTGGGTTTAAAATTAAAGATGAGAAGGTATCAAAAGATCCGCTATTCCCAGTGAAACTGAAGAATTACAGGATGTATTGAATGTAACGAACAGTGTAATGACTACAGAATGTGGGTTGAGAGTAAATCGAAGAAAGGAGAAATTAATGAGAAGGAGCAGAAATAAGAACTTATCATAATTGGTGATAACGAATTAAGTGAATTTGAGGAATTATAGAATGAGATTTTCACTCTGCAGCGGAGTGTGAGCTGATATGAAACTTCCTGGCAGATTGAAACTGTGTGTCGGACCGAGACTCTAACTCGGGACCTTTGCCTTTCGCGGGAAATTGCTCTACCAACTGAGCTACCCAATCACGACTCACGCCCGGTCCTCAAAGCTTTACTTCCGCCAATAGCACGTCTCCTACCTTCCAAAATTTACAGAAGCTCCCCTGCGGACCTTGGAGAACTAGCACTCCTGAAATAAAGGATACTGCGTAGACATGGCTTAGCCATGACGGGGCGTGAGTCGTGCTTGTGTAGCTCAGTTGATAGAGCACTTTCCCGCGAAATGCAAAGGTCCAGAGTTCGAATCTAGGTCCGGCACACAGTTTTAACCTGCCAGGAAGTTTCTTAAGGAATTGTGCTACCTGGACACCAAAATAACCCATGACGGACGGAACAAGGAGGACATAAGAAGCAGACTAACAACGGCAAACGGGGCATTCCTGAGCAAGAGGAATCTACTATTATCAAACATAGAGCTTAATTTGAGGAATAAATGTCTGAGAATGTACGTTTGGAGCGCAGCAGTGTATGACTATGAGACAAGAAACTATAGGAGAACCGGAACAGAAGAGAACCGAAGTATTTGAAATATGGTGCTACAGAAGATCGTTGAAAAATAGATGGACCGATAAGGTAAGGAATGAGGAGGTTCCGCACAGAATCGACGAGAAAAGGAATGTATGGAAAACTCTGACAAGTAGAAGGGACAGAATGGTAGGACATCTGTTGAGATGTCGGGAAATGACTTCCATGATACTACACTACTGGCCATTAAAGTTGCTACACCAACAAGAAATGCAGATGATAAACGGGTATTCATTGGACATATATATTATACTAGAACTGACATGGGATTACATTTTCACGCAGTTTAGGTGCATAGATCCTGAGAAATCAGTACCCAGAACAACCACCTCTGGCCGTAATAACGGCCTTGATACGCCTGGGCATTGAGTCAAACAGAGCTTGGATGGCATGTACAGGTACATCCGCCCATGCAGCTTCAACACGATACCACAGTTCATCAAGAGTAGTGACTGGCGTATTGTGACGAACCAGTTGCTCGGCCACCATTGACCAGACGTTTTCAATTGCTGAGAGATCTGGAGAATGTGGTGGCCATGGCAGCAGTCGAACACTTTCTGTATCCAGAAAGGCCCGTACAGGACCTGCAACATGCGGTCGTGCATTATCCTGCTGAAATGTAAGGTTTCGCAGGGATCGAATGAAGGGTAGAGCTACGGGTCGTAACAAATCTGAAATGTAACGTCCACTGTTCAAAGTGCCGTCAATGCGAACAAGAGATGACCGAGACGTGTAACCAATGACACCCCATACCATCACGCCGGGTGATACACCAGTATGGCAATGACGAATACACGCTTCCAATGTGCGTTCACCGCGATGTCGCCAAACACGGATGCGACCATGATGATGCTGTAAGCAGACCCTGGATTCATCCGAAAAAATGACGTTTTGCCATTTGTGCACCCAGATTCGTCGTTGAGTACACCATCGCAGGCGCTCCTGGGTGTGATGCAGCGTCAAGGGTAACCGCAGCCATGGTCTCCGAGCTGATAGTCCATGCTGCTGCAAACGTCGTCGAAGGGTTCGTGCAGATGGTTGTTGTCTTGCGAACGTCCCAATCTGTTGACTCAGGGATCGAGACGTGGGTGCACGATCCGTTAACAGCCATGCGGATAAGATGCCTGTCATCTCGACTGCTAGTGATACGAGGCCGTTGGGATCCAGCACAGCTTTCCGTATTACCCTCCTGAATCCACCGGTTCCATATTCTGCTAACAGTCATTGGATCTCGACCAACGCGAGCAGCAATGTTGCGATACGATAAACCGCAGTCGCGGTAGGCTACAATCCGATCTTTATCAAAGTCGGAAACGTGATGGTACGCATTTCTCCTCCTTACACGAGGCATCACAACAACGTTTCACCAGGCAACGCAGGTCAACTGCTGTTTGTGTATGAGAAATCGGTTGGAAGTGTTCCTCATGTCATCACCTTGTAGGTGTCACCACTGGCGCCAACCTTGTGTGAATGCTCTGACAAGCTAATAATTTGCATATCACAGCATCTTCTTCCTGTCGGTTAAATTTCGCGTCTGTAGAACGTCATCTTCGTGGTGTAACAATTTTAATGGGCAGTAGTGTATCATTTCAAAATCGATCAGGTGACTTAAATTGTATCAGAAAAGTAGTGGAATCAGTTATTCGACTAGAGTGTATTGATTCCGCTGAATTGCTCGAGCTCGGAGCTTTCAGCATTCAGTCCGTCTTGCTGAATCACCTGTTTGTAGCACAGGAGATTAGTACTTTTGTTTTCTTCTTACGGCCCGTTCCTGCAGGCTGCGCTAGCCGGGCAGCGGCAGGTCTGGCCCCTGGCAGGGTCGCCAGCGCGGCTGAGTCAGCTCTGAGCGGAGCGGGGCGAGGCACACATGCGGAAGACGCGCGCGCGCGCCGCCTTGCCGCCGCCGCTGATTCACGCCGCTGCCGCTGCCGCCCCCGCCGCCCCCGCTCCCGTCTCTTTACGAGACGAGGCTCGCCCTTCACTCTCGTGCGTGCCTAATGCCTGCGTATTTTAGGCACCGACCGTTCTCGCGCATCGCTGCGAGCGGCGGGGGCGGGGGCGGCAGCGCCTCGCGCCAGACACTGTTCCGTCCCTTCCCGACCCCTCCCTACCCCTAACAACGGCTGCGTTCGTTTCACGAGCGCCAGAAGCGCGCTTTCGAATCTTCGTCACCGGTCGCCGGTTTTGTCCACCGGTTATACGCCAGAGAAGAAGCGGCGCGATATGTACAGCGTACCCTTGTTTGCGACGTTAGGAAATTTTCAGTTTTGGTGCAAAAGGAATGTGCACGGAGTCAGATATGAGTAAAGCTCCGCGGGTATGGATATCCGCAGTCAAAACTGATTTTTCTAGACTTCCCACAACTACATTTCTTGTTGTTACACTTACAGTGAAGAGCCAAAGAAACTGGTACACCTGCATATTATCGTGTACGTGTACAGCGAGCAGTCGACCTGTGTGGCCGAGCGGTTCTAGGCTCTTCAGTCTGGAACCGCGAGTCCGCTACGGTCGCAGGTTCGAATCCTTCCTCGGGCATGGATGTGTGTGATGTCTTTAGGTTAGTTAAGTTTAAGTAGTTCTAAGTTCTAGGGGACTGATGACCTCAGATGTTAAGTCCCATAGTGCTCAGAGCCATTTTAGCGCGAGCACGCACAAGTGCCGCAACAAGACGTGGCATGGATTCGACTAATGTCTCAAGTAATTCTGGAGTGAACTGACACCATGAATCCATAAATCCGTAACAGTACGAGCTGGTGGAGATCTCGTCTGAATAGTACGTTGTAAGGCATCCCCGCTATGCTCAATTATGTTCTCATGTCTGGGAGTTTGGTGGCCAGCGGAAGTGTTTAAACTCAAGATAGTGTTCCTGGAGCCACTTTGTAGCAATTCTGAACGTGTGTCGTGTCGCATTGTCCTGCTGGAATTGCCCATCGGAGTGCACAGTGGACATGAATAGATGCAGGTGATCAGACAGGATGCTTACGTACGTGTCGCCCGTCAGAGTCGTATCTAGACGCATCGGGGTTCTCATATCATTCCAGCTGCACACGCCCCACACCATTACAGAGCCTCCACCAGCTTGAACAGCTGATATCTGGGATCATGGATTCATGAGGTTGTCTCCATACCCGTACACGTCCATCCGCTCGATACAATTTGAGACTCGTCTCGACCAGGCAACATGTTTCCTGTCATCAAATGCCGAGTGTCGGTGTTGACGAACCGAGGTGAGGCGTAAAACGTTGTGTCGTGTAGTCATCAAGGGTACACGAGTGAGACTTCGGCTCCGAAACCTCATATCGATAGTGTTTCGTTGTCTGGTTCGCACGCTAACACTTTGTGCAATATGTGGGAGGATTGTACTTCCGTTACGTTGAAAGATTCTCTTCAGTCGTCGTTGATCCCGTTCTTGCAGGACCTTTTTACGGCTGCAGCGATGTCAGAGATTTGATGTTTTACCGGATTCCTGATATTCACGGTACACTCGTGAAATGGTCGTACGAGAAAATCCACACTTCATCGCTACCTCTGAATGCTGTGTCAGCCAACTTTAACACCACGTTCAAAGTCACTTAAATCTTGATAACCTGCCATTGCAGCAGCAGGAACCGATCTAACAACTGTTATTATAGGCGTTGCCGACCGCAGCTCTGTATTCCGCCAGTTTAAATATCTCGGTATTTGAATACGCATGCCTATACCAGTTTCTTTGACGCTTCGGTGTATTTATAATTCCTTCTCTGCTGTTCTTTCCGGGGTCGCAACGCCATTCTCAAGCATTCATGTCATCAGCCAATCCATATGCAATGATTTTAATTAGGCTATCACCATATATCTCATCCTGACTAAAACAGGAATGTGATCTGTCAGGTTCCTATACAGTTCCACGCTCCTAAAACCACTGTAGCACTACTGTGAACTTGTGACACTGACAGTTATTGTGACAGAAGATTCAACTCAGTTGGGGAATATACTAAGCTTGAAGGAATGGAGGTAATTCGAAATAATGTTCCCGTAGTGAACAGTTGTTACGGTGCCTTAGATTGGTACCAAAGGTCCCACAGAAAGCCAGAGGAACGCTCCCCATATCATAATAGAGCCCCCAACGGCCTGAGTCCATGGCGGAGTGCATGTTTTGAGCAGCTGTTGTGCTAGATGATGGCGTATTTAGAGTCAGCAACGATCTGATGTAACTCGAAACGTGAGTCATCCGACCTTGCGACATGTTTTCATTGATCCACAGTCCAATTTTGATGATCCCCAGGTATGCAATCGTAATTCACGAAGTGGTTGGGTGAATGTAGAAACTCGTAGGGGTCGCCAACCGTGTATAAAATGACTAGCAACGGTCCTATTGCGCTCACCTGGATCTCATGACAGATTACTTCAGTGACTGTTGATGATTCTCCGGGCGTTATGACGAGCTGCCTGCCACCCGTCAGAAAAATTTTCATCCAATCGTAAATCTTGTTAGATTTCCCACAACAACGAATTTTTCATAGAAGGCGTTTACTGATGAGACAGAAACGTTATGGCCACCTTATTAACATCATCCGGAGGTATGTTGAATCTCTAAGGCCTACGCACCGAGCGCAGAATTCCCGGAAATTGCGAGTCAGGCGCCAAGAGCGCGCACCTGGCGCTGGATAGGGTCATAGGTGTCATCTGGGTGAAATCGTGAGAATTTGATCGAGAAGACGACAATGTGAGCTCACTTCCATGCTGTTGAAACCACCGTAGCACGATTCTGTCCAAGTGGTACAGACAGCTATACTCCTCGAACATACCATTGCTGTTGTGAAAGACATCAAGCATGAGGCGATATGCAGGTCGTCTGCAATAATCTTAAAGTGTGCCCAGTTGTAATGGTGCCTTTGATTACTACCGCAAGTCTCATGGATGCCCATGTGAATGTATCCACTAGCATAATAATCGGCCTGCTTCCGTAGCGCAGTGCAAGTTTCTGGATAATTGCGTACCCGCACACGGCCGAAGAATTGGTGTAACGTGGTTCATGTTTCCATTGATCCACTGTCCAGTTTCGACGATCCCACGCTCATTGCAATCGTAACTGACCATGTCGTCGCGTCGACATGGGAACATGTAGGAATAATCTGCTGCGAGGCCCGGAGTCCAACAATGTACGCTGAACAGTGGTCGCTGAAACACTTGTAACTGCACCAGCATTGTACTCTTCCGACAGATCTGCCACAAATCGTCGCCTATCCTTGACGGAGAGGGCAAGCCCAGATTGTTCACGCTCTTTGGTGAAGTGTCCAACACCGTGTCACCTGCTCCTCCTCTCACCGCCCTGCAACCACTCTGTGACGGTGGCACACGAGCAGCCGACCAGCCTCCCAGGTGCCCGCCCTAACAGTCAGTCCCCTGGCAGCGTATTTCCCCATTTGCGGCCCACTAGAGTGATTCCCATTCGTCTCTACTCCGCTTCTATACACTGATTGTTGTTGTTGTGGTCTTCAGTCCTGAGAGTGGTTTGATGCAGCTCTCCATGCTACTCTATCCTGTGCAAGCTTCTTCATCTCCCAGTACCTACTGCAACCTACATCCTTCTGAATCTGCTTAGTGTATTGATCTCTTGGTCTCCCTCTACGATTTTTACCCTCCACGCTGCCCTCCAATGCTAAATTTGTGATCCCTTGATGCCTCAAAACATGTCCTACCAACCGATCCCTTCTTCTAGTCAAGTTGTGCCACAAACTTCTCTTCTCCCCAATCCTATTCAATACCTCCTCATTAGTTACGTGATCTACCCACCTTATCTTCAGCATTCTTCTGTAGCACCACATTTCGAAAGCTTCTATTCTCTTCTTGTCCAAACTGGTTATCGTCCATGTTTCACACTGATAGAAAAAAAAATAGCACCACCAAAGACGAGTAGTGCGACACCAACGAAGGTTGGTAGGCGTGTTTCTGCAACCGTCTGCTCAGATTTCGAGCCAGTCGCTTAAAAACGCCGCCAGTAGTGCCACTATGTGGATGCAAATCAGGTTAGCTTTAAACACACTGTGTAACCGTTGCAACCGATAGTTACCTTTGAGATTGAACGTGCTGAGTTGAGACACACGAAATGCATTCGCAGCTGCGAATATGGACAACCGTGAGCTGTATAATGGAATGACAGTGAAAAATGTGTGCCGGACTGGGATTCGAACCCGGATTTCCCGCTTATCGCGAGTGGTTGCCTCAGCATTTGGCTATCCAAGTACGACTCATGGCCAGACACAAACTTATCCCCCAACACTGGGCAAGTGACTTTCAACTAAAATATCTGTCCTGTATGGAAATATACACAACGGATGTACGAGTAGAGGTTGCAGACGCATGGCTGACTCTATATGGAGGTTTGGGTCTGGCCGTGATTCATGCTCGGATAGCCAAATGGTTCGAGGCCCGGTCCACCACAAACTTTCATTGTCGTCATTCCATTATACAGCTCATGGTTATCCATATTCGCAACTGCGGCTACATTTTATTTATGGCATAACAACTTCAGTCGCCGCAGTCCCTGTTTCTGCCGACATGCATGCATGTCCGAAGGTACTTTGCATCGTAATTCGGAATAACACAGGTATTGCAATATTGTAATTATGCAGTATGTTTCGTAGGATTTTATACACTGTCCTCGGAGGCATGTTCAACGTTCGCGTGATTCCCCGTGCACTGCATGTTAGACCGCTATGGCTCGACCCCTCCTGCAACGCTGTGGGCACGTCTTCAACAGACGTCGAGTCGTCTGCTTTCCTCCCTCTACCGCAATGCAGCTCAAAAGAATGTCTTTTCGAATTTTATAATTATCCCTTTGTTGCCTGACGGTACTTAAAAGTACCAGTAAGCTTTGACTCTCATTATTTTCTCGTGGTGCAGTTTCGTGATCTGAGAGCCTGTCGGTACGTAACAGTAACTCTGCTCTAATGTTTCATAGATGTTATTGTGCAATACATAGACCTCTCTGGCGGTCAGAGCTTGAAATTGTTTTTCGCGCGCTGCTGTGAAAACAGAAGATTGTATGTGCATGTTTCCATGGTGTTGCCTGAAATTGTGCGCAATTTATTGAAACTTCCGTTGAGTTTTCCATTGTACGTACTTATCTTCTTTGTTTTTTTTAATTAGTTTGAAGCATTACGTTACATGTGAATGAGATAAAGTGGAAAATATAAGGAGGACTTATTAGTACTGTCAGGTTGTGTGAACACTTTATTGTAGCAACAATGCGTTACCTCTCACTAGTTGTTCTGTCCACTTTTTCTCACATAGAAATCGGTAAATACATTTGCCTGTGGAACAATTAGAACACACAGGAAAGGTTTGCCAGGCAATTTTCCTAAAGAAAAATGTCTAAATCAAATCACAGAGAGTCATCTTTAGACCTAACAGTATTTCAATCGAAGGAAAATAAAGTAGTGTATTTTCCGTCAAACTTCCATGGCACTGAACAGAGCGTAGTGACAAGAAAACAGAAAGATGGAACTAGTATGACTATACCATGTCCAGTTACTGTATGTGATTACAATAAAAACATGGATGGTGTGGATCATGCAGACAGATTACGTTCAACTTATGGTCTTGACAAGCGATCAAAGAAATGGTGGCACCGTCTCTTCTGGGGAGCAATAGAAATTGCTTTTGTCAATGCTTACGTCATTTTCAGTGATCTACATGGGGCACTGCTACTGCTGGAATTCTGGCGTGCTGTGGCACTAGGGCTAATGAATGAACAGCAAGTGTCAAATCTCAAAAAGAGAAACTCTGGTGAAATAACTCTCCCAAAGAGAAGGAAGCATAGCTTTTCTGTTTCGAAGGATGTACGTCTTGGCAACAGAGGAAACCATTTTGTAGTGTTCAGTTGTAAAAGAGGACGATGCGAAATGTGTGCGAAAAATAAAATTCAGTCGAGACCACATTCACAATGTAGTACATGTAAAGTGTATTTGTGCTGCAATGAGAAAAAGAACTGTTTCCTACAATTTCATGAGGTATCACTAAATATGTGATATGTATATACTGTCAAAAATGTATAGCTAAGTTACTATGTATTGTGAGGTTGCACTAGAATAAATTTATGTGAAATTTAAAAAAAATTCAGAAATATCATATTTCTGTTAATTAATTTTCTAATGTAAAAATATTTAATATTTATGTGGAATAAAGCACAACTTATAAAAATTGGAGCATTTTCTGCGCATGTTGTGATTCTGTCCATGGAGTCTGACGGTACTTCTGAGTACCACGAGAGAAAAAAGTTGTGAAAAATAAAATAAAATTTTACAAAAAATCCTACCGTCATTTGAGACCACAATAGTATAAATTCTGCAAAGAAAATGTTAAAAAGTAAATTTTTTCTTATGTCAGGAAACAAAGGGTTATTCTCTCCAGACCCTTAGCAAATTTCGGACCAATGACTTTCTTCATTCGCTTAATTGTCCAGGACCGTTGCAAGGCTGCAGGCACAGTTGCCGCTCTTGTGAAGAAGCTTTAACAGCAGCTCGCGATCCTCCACGGAGACAGTCAATTGGGCATCTCGGATGCAAACTGAGTGTTGTGGTATCAGACGCCAGATGCGGCGTATTGAGACCAAATGTAGTGGATGCGTGCCAGGAGGTGCCATATTAAAACTCATCCGAGCTTTTCAGATGATTTATTCATTTCCACTACAGTGCTTTGATCACCTCGGTCTGCATCACAGGCCCCCCACTGCTGAGGCCACCACCCCAGCGGCCTGTGCAATGCAACGCTGTGTCGTGCCGGCCTCGTACGCCAGCTGCAGAGTTCCAATTACGTCAGGATGGCTGCGCCAGCAGCGTACTCGGTGGCCACCGTCCCCGTTGACTCCGGGCTGCTCCGCCAGGAAGCCATAGGCCGGCCCCGCTCCTGCTTCTTCCTCGCTAGCGCAGCTGACAAGGGAACCTCCCCATCGCACCCCCATCAGATTTAGTTATAAGTTGTCACAGTGAATAGGCTTTGAAAAACTGAACACAGATCAATTGAGAAAACAGGAAGAAGTTGTGTGGAACTGTGAAAAAATAAGCAAAATATACAAACTGAGTAGCTCGTGGGAAGATAGGCAACATCAAGGACACTGGAAACGCAGGAGTGCTGTGGTCTCGTGGTAACGTGAGCAGTTGCGGAACGAAAGGTCCTTGGTTCGAATCTTCCATCGAGTGAAAAGTTTAATTTTTTATTTTCAATTTATGTGACAAACTCTTATGTTTTCATCACTTTTTTGGGAGTGATTATCACATCCACAAGAAAACCTAAATCGGGCAAGGTAGAAGAATCTTTTTACCCATTCGCCAAGTGTACAAGTTAGGTGGGTCGACAACATATTCCTGTCATGTGACGCACATGCCGTCACCAGTGTCGTATAGAATATATCAGATGTGTTTTCCTGTGGAGGAATCGGTTGACCTATGACCTTGCGATCAAATGTTTTCGGTTCCCATTGGAGAGGCACGTCCTTTCGTCTACTAATCGCACGGTTTTGCGGTGCGGTCGCAAAACACAGACGCTAAACTTATTACAGTGAACAGATACGTCAATGAACGAACGGACAGATAATAACTATGCGTAAAATTTTAACTCGAGGGAAGACTTGAACCAAAGACCTCTCGTTCTGCAGCTGCTCACGCCACCACGGGACCACGGCGCTCCTGAGCTCACATTCTCCTTGATGTTGCCTATGTGGCCCATGGACTACTCAGTTTGTATATTTTGCTTATTTTTTCATAGTTCCACACAACTTCTTCCTGTTTTCTCAATTGATCTGTGTTCAGTTTTTCAAGGTCTATCCACTGTGGCAACTTGTAACTAAATCTGAGGGGCGTGCGATGGGGAGGTTCCCTTGTGAGAACGCAGCGGCAACGACCGTCCACGATCTGAGTCCAAATCTGTGTCCCTCGTCACGGACGTCTCAGGTGTGTGTCGGGAGCCAAGACGACTTCCCGCTGTAGCGAGCCGAACAGTGCTCTGCCCCGGCTGACTGCGGACCCCACGTCATCCTCAGAGGCTGGAATCAACGACCCGCCGTGGACTGGGCCGCTGTCGCCCCATCTGTTGTCGCGTGTAGCTGGTGGTCTGACATGCCCCACCGTCCAGGAGAGCTGTCACACTTGAATGAATCTCGTTAGAAAACAACACCTATTTATACTCGGCTGCACGGCTCTGTTTCGCTAACGCATCGCTGCGAGTCACATACGCCCCACACCCCGGTTGCGTCAGAGGGCCCCTTCTGCCTATAGCTTGCGACATGCAAACCGCTGCGTTTACTCTTTTCAGCGGTTCGATGGCCCTGTGGCCACCATTCCACTTCGAAACTGCTGGTCAGCGTAACTTACTGCAATCCAGCCCGCACATGGCTGTAACTTGTGCACTCCGAAATATTGGACCAAATCTAACTTCCCTATCTTAAACTGTGGTGCCGCTACATGAGGAACAGCCATGTGCCACACCTGTTGGTGTGCATATTCTGACGCTGCGTTAAATTCTTTTTCCGATGACGTTTCCCCCTGTGTCAATAACATGCTGTTCAAATTTCACATCATTCTGAACAGTGCTTCTCTTTCTACAGCGTTTTGAAACTGGAACTTTAATGGTGGACAACGTGCATATAAACAGGAGCCAGCACCGTGATTCACTTATACACTACTGGCCATTAAAATTGGTACACCAAGAAGAAACGCAGATGATAAACGGGTATTCATTGGACAAATATATTATACTAGAACTGACCTGTGATTACATTTTCACGCAATTTGGGTGCATAGATCCTGAGAAAACAGTACGCAGAACAACCACCTCTGGCCGTAATAACGCCCTTGATACGCCTGGGCATTGAGTCCAACAGAGCTTGGATGGCGTGTACAGGTACATCTGCCCATTCAGCTTCAACACGATACCACAGTTCATCAAGAGTAGTGACTGGCGTATTGTGATGAGCCAGTGGCTGGGCCACCATTGACCAGGCGTTTTCAATTGGTGAAATATCTGGAGAATGTGCTGGTCAGGGAAGCAGTCGAACATTTTCTGTATCCAGACTGGCCCATACAGGACCTGCAAACAAAAAAATGTTCAAATGGCTCTGAGCACTATGGGACTTAACTTCTGAGGTCATCAGTCCCCTAGAACTTAGTACTACTTAAACCTAACTAACCTAAGGACATCACATACATCCATGCCCGAGGCAGGATTCGAACCTGCTATCGTAGCGGTGGCTCGGTTCCGGACTGTAGCGCTTAGAACCGCACGGCAACTCCGACCGGCGACCTGGAACATGCGGTCGTGCATTATCCTGCTGAAATGGAGGGTTTCGCAGGGATCGAATGAAGGCTAGAGCCACGGGTCGTAACACATCTGAAATGTAACGTCCACTGTTCAAAGTGCCAACAATGCGAAAAAGAGGTGACCGAGACGTGTAACCAGTGGCACCCCATACCATCAAGCCGGGTGATACGCCGGTATGGCGATGACGAATACACGCTTCCAATGTGCGTTCACCGCGATGTCGCCAAACACGGATGCGACGATCATGATGCTGTAAACAGAACCTGGATTCATCCGAAAAAAATGACGTTTTACCATTCGTGCACCCAGGTTCGTCGTCGAGTACACCATCGCAGGCGCTCCTGTCTGTGATGCAGCGTCAAGGGTAACCGCAGCCACAGTCTCCGAGCTGATATTCCATGCTGCTGCAAACTTCGTCGAACTGTTCGTGCAGATGGTTGTTGTCTTGCAAACGTCCCCATCTAATGACTCAGGGAATGAGACGTGGCTGCACGATCCGTTACAGCCATGCGGATAAGATGCCTGTCATCTCGACTGCTAGTGATACGAGGCCCTTGGGATCCAGCACGTCGTTCCTTATTACCGTCCTGAACCCACCGATTCCATTTCTGTTAAGTCATTGGATCTCGATCAACGCGAGCAGCAATGTCGTGATATGATAAATCGCAATCACGATAGGCTACAATCCGACATTTATCAAAGTCGAAAACGTGATGGTACGCATTTCTCCTCCTTACACGAGGCATCACAACAACGTTTCACCAGGCAACGCCGGTCAACTGCTGTTTGTGTATGAGAAATCGGTTGGAAACTTTCCTCATGTCAGCACGTTGTAGGTGTCGCCACCGGCGCCAACCTTGTGTGAATGGTCTGATAAGCTAATCTTTTCATATCACAGCATCTTCTTCGTCTCTGTTAAATTTGCGTCTGTAGCACGTCATCTTCGTGGTGTAGCAATTTTAATGGCCAGTAGTGTATGAAGGGTATCAGCAACCAAATAGGGAAACGGCTTCGTCATATTTGTACCCAGCCTGCTTTTTACAGTGTCCGTAATGTCCAGGACAGATGTGCTGTGCACTGTGACAGTGTACATGTTAGACTGTGAGTATGGAAAAGTACACATAGGCGAAACCGGCAGTCCAGTAGCAGCACGCACCTGGAAGCACGAGCAGTACATTTGTCTTGGACAGAACAAAAAATCGATGGTAGAGGAGTAGCCGTACGCCTACTATGACTAGAAGATAAAATCCAGCGGGACTTGCTTAGTCGCAAAGCAGGCAGGGAGGGCACTGAAACAATAAAACATACTAACAATAAGAATGGAGAAGACGGCTACAGACGTCCACCATCCTGGCTGACAGCCATCAGAGTCCAGCAGACCGCAGTAACAGTTTGACCAGCGACCATTGTCGGCGACCGAGCACCACAGCTCAGGGGTCGCCACACAGGACTGGCTCATACTCAGGACGATGACGGTTCGTGTGCGGCCATTCCGCTATTTTCCTACATCGCCCCAGGCAAATAGCCGGGACGATTCCTTGGAAAGGGCACGGCCGATTGCCTTCCCCACCTTGAAGCATTCCGAGCGTGGGCCCCGTCTCTAATGACCTCGATGTCGACGGGACGTTCAAGCCTAATCTTCCTTCCCTCGTTCCTTCATTATCGGTGAGAAACAGTCGCTGCGGCTAACATGCCCTGCATGAGGACAACAGTTCGTACGCTTTTCAACGTCCCATTTGCCGACGGCTGCCAATCGTCACTCACACTGAATGGAGCAACAGGCAGCAACGGGTCACCACTTCCGGCCACAGAGATCAATCTATTCAGCAGGCGATCGGCGGCAACGTAGGTACATCGCAAATATCGAACAACTCATCGACTTTACTCTGTAAACGCACCAACAAATACTCTTACATTTACATACATTAGACTTTCATATTTTTGGCTGGAATGAATGTTCCTAGATTTAAGTTAAAAGTAGTTTCTATCCCCGGTTCTGGCACATATTTTCGGCAAATTCTCCTTCGTTTAAGGCAAATACGGGAAATGGTAAACGCCTCCTAAGTATTCTGAAAGGGATTCCCTCTGCCTCACTGACAGCTCTCTTCGGACTACTTTGCAAAGACCCTGTGTTTACGATCGCTCAGAACTTCAACACCCTGCTCTACCTTTAGGGCTAGAAACTGAAAGTATCTTTAAAAAAACATTAAACACTTTGCGTGGTAGGTCTCTGCAACCATCGACGAAATGGCGAATTAATCCACATAGTGCCTTTATTAGTTCATATCGCCGCGAGACCATGCGTTCATACAACACATGTCAGTTACTTCACAGCATGACGTTGCTCTAGATCCACCTGTTTACAGTTCCGCTACCTGCCTGAAAAAGTGCCTGCTGGAAACGGTGGGTGTTGTTGTCCTAATTCACCGAGTCTATCATGCCCATCCAGAAGCTGACAAATTTACCTCCGTAGCTCACAAGGGCATTGTACCAGCTTCCCCGCGCTGACCGGCTGTGCAGGGCACGGCTAGGAATTCGACACACGTAAATAGCAATAATCAATTCTCAACCGTTTTCGTGGAAATAGAGTTCGAACTTTATAAGCGTGGGGACACATTTCGTATGGGCGCCAGTAATCAAGTTTTCCGCAGCCAAGCGAGTGAGCGCTTAGTTTCATGAATGCAGGGTCTGTAGATTCAATCTCGCTTCCGGTACATTTATTTTATTATTTTTTTTTGTTTGTTTCATTCTCAGGTAATTCTAAAAATAGATATGCGTCGCACGCTGAAAAATTGTATAATTATCTAGTATCGCTTACGAACCTAACCTAAGTTTGTTTTGCAATAGACATGTGAAAAAACAATGCACGTCAAGGGTTTGGTATTCACTGCAACTGCTGTATGTCGCAATGATTATTGTTTCCCATGTTTCTACGATCAGTATAATCCTGATTCGTACAGTGCTCCATATTTCACACAATATACTTGCCACGTCAGTAGATAAAATAATAGAATTAAAATTGCTATACTGACTTGCTTGAAAGTTCTTGTGTATCCATTTTTTCCAATCTCATTATGAAAATTTATTTCTCCTCTGTTCGGGGTATAGATTATGAACATAATAAATGAAACAGTAATTACATTTTTTAACAGTCAATAATTACCTGGGAAGGAAAAAAAAGAGCAAGCAGGAATTTTCCATCCATGGACGTTGTGCACCTCAAACTAATTGCATAACACATACGAGGTGCATTCAAGTTCTAAGGCCTCCGATTTTTTTTCTAATTAACTACTCACCCGAAGTCGATGAAACTGGCGTTACTTCTCGACGTAATCGCCCTGCAGACGTACACATTTTTCACAACGCTGACGCCATGATTCCATGGCAGCGGCGAAGGCTTCTTTAGGAGTCTGTTTTGACCACTGGAAAATCGCTGAGGCAATAGCAGCACGGCTGGTGAACTGGTGAATGTGCGGCCACGGAGAGTGTCTTTCATTGTTGGAAAAAGCCAAAAGTCACTAGAAGCCAGGTCAGGTGAGTAGGGAGCATGAGGAATCACTTCAAAGTTGTTATCACGAAGAAACTGTTGCGTAACGTTAGCTCGATGTGTGGGTGCGTTGTCTTGGTGAAACAGCACACGCGCAGCCCTTCCCGGACGTTTTTGTTGCAGTGCAGGAAGGAATTTGTTCTTCAAAACATTTTCGTAGGATGGACCTGTTACCATAGTGCCCTTTGGAACGCAATGGGTAAGGATTACGCCCTCGCTGTCCCAGAACACGGACACCATCATTTTTTCAGCACTGGCGGTTACCAGAAATTTTTTTGGTGGCGGCGAATCTGTGTGCTTCCATTGAGCTGACTGGCACTTTGTTTCTGGATTTAAAAATGGCATCCACGTCTTATCCATTGTCATAACCGACGAAAAGAAAGTCCCATTCGTGCTGTCGTTGCTCGTCAACATTGCTTGGCAACATGCCACACGGGCAGCCATGTGGTCGTCCGTCAGCATTCGTGGCACCCACCTGGATGACACTTTTCGCATTTTCAGGTCGTCATGCAGGATTGTGTGCACAGAACCCACAGAAATGCCAACTCTGGAGGCGATCTGTTCAACAGTCATTCGGCAATCCCCCAAAACAATTCTCTCCACTTTCTCGATCATGTCATCAGACCGGCTTGTGCGAGCCCGAGGTTGTTTCGGTTTGTTGTCACACGATGTTCTGCCTTCATTAAACTGTCGCACCCACGAACGCACTTTCGACACATCCATAACTCCATCACCACATGTCTTCTTCAACTGTCGATGAATTTCAATTGGTTTCACACCACGCAAATTCAGAAAACGAATGATTGCACGCTGTTCAAGTAAGGAAAACGTCACCATTTTAAGTATTTAAAACAGTTCTCATTCTCGCCGCTGGCGGTAAAATTCCATCTGCCGTACGGTGCTGCCATCTCTGGGACGTATTGACAATGAACGCGGCCTCATTTTAAAACAATGCGCATGTTATTATCTCTTTCCAGTCCGGAGAAAAAAATCGGAGGCCTTAGAACTTGAATGCACCTCGTATATAATATATACGCTCGGCTGTGGACTTCTTGCGTACCAGCGACCATGCAGAGTAATACGCATAAAATTTGCACATTAGATTTTCTCGAAAATGATTGAGACTTGCGCCTTCTTGTTTACATATGTTCCATCCTTAGTCATTCCCTAAACATTCTGTTGACATGAATAAAATCGGTGAGGTGAAGTTTGTACGGTCCCTAAGTGAGCGGTCAAATATTTGACAACCGTGCAGAGGCCCCGTGTTAAATCATTAGTCCCGCCACGGCGTTTTATTTTTTTGTGGTTGTCGGACGGTGACGGGCAGCACTTAGGTTCACGGGCCGACTGAAGAGCTGCCTTAATGAAACGCAGTGGCTGTAAGGTCTGCGAAGCCGTCAATGACCTGGAGAGCGATATGCTGATCCCATGCCCTCCAGGTACATTTTGAGTAGTCTAGTACAAGGTTTCCGTGGCCTTCGGTATCTCATTAGAGTTATTAAAATTCATAATATATCTTTACCCAGAATACTTTCGACGTTTATAGCACTGAAAATAGCTGCACAACAGTACATATGTCGACGATATGCGCTGTGTGTGTTCGTTCCATTCAGAGGTGTACAAATTCTCCTTACAGCCTTGCCCCCATCTCCGACGCTACCACTAAAGCAGTGCGACCTGCCGTAACGGAGACGCAAGAGTGCATGTGTACTGAAGCACTGTGCTTAAAATAGGCCAACTTGTGATTCCGCAACCCTGGTAAGCTTCACGGAACCCGTTCAGCCTGCTGCGTCTGCCAACAGCTTGTGAAATCAATCCCACGTGTCTAAAGAGCAGCCAGGTGTACGTTCGCGTAGGCAGTTTCACTGTAGCTCATTTATCGTAACAGTGGAAGCAGCAAAACGAACAAGAGAAACTTAAAGGCGATTGATGATAAACTAAGAACTGGGGAATGTATCACAGTCACGAAAAAGAGCTCAAGTACAGCAGGGGAAACATTTTAGTTTGTTTACGAGGCAGCTTCAAAGATATCGGTACGTGTCTAGCAATGCAAATTGTGAAGAAAATTAGTAAACACTCATTCGAGTGTGTTACAACATGTTTGTAAATCTGACCAGCAGTTTCCTCATTCCATAATATTTTGAAAGAGGTCGAAGACTTAGTGGCGGATGAGTGTGTGGAAATGTGTGTTAAGGACCTGAGGCCACTGTGCAGCATACAGGCTTTCTGAATTTAGGACGAACATTGATTGGAATAGGAAAAAAAATATGCCGCATTCGATATGAAAAGTCACATATTGGTGGTATGCAATGTAGTGCGGAGAAAGATTAGTATAAAAGGAAAGCTTCTTCTTTCAAACATGTACTTTTTAGATTAAAATTATAAAAAAGACGAACTTCGTGTTCACTAAAACGCGTTAGGCGAATTTAGAAAGAATTATTTTAGCCACTTAGAATGAATTCAGCAAACTTGCTCAGCGCATTCTGAAAAAGATAATTCAAATTTGTAGACCTGGGTTCATAGTTGGCTGAAACACACTACAGTTAAAGAAACCTTACTTTAGTTGGCATTGCATTGTAACAGACATGTTCAGATACTTAAATACAAAGGACCTCGACTTTCAGAGATGGTTCTGCTTACTACAGAAAACATGTGTAACAGGTGATCTGATGATGGCTCGGATTGAGAATAGCCAGATCTAGCCGAAAGAGCGTGAAGTTGCAGAGAAAACATCTAAATTAATATATAAGCCAGAAGTACGCCAAAAGGAAAAAAGACAAATAAAATCCACCATTTTTTTCTGGCTTACAATGAAGTAAATGAGCATATAATTCATTGAGATTCGTCCTATGATAGTAGAATAAAAGAAAAGTTTACGTCAACTTCAAAACTCGGCTCGTAACACTACAATGAAAGCATACAGATCTGGATTGTTTGGGGGAGGAGACCAAACAGCGAAGTCATCGGTCTCATCGGATTAGGGGAGGACGGGGAAGGAAGTCGGCCGTGCCCTTTCCAAGGAACCATCCCGGCATTTGCCTGGAGCGATTTAGAGAAATGACGGGAAACCTAAATCAGGATGGCCGGACGCGGGATTGAACTGTCGTCCTCCCGAATGCGAGTCCAGTGTGCTAGCCACTGCGCCATCTCGGCTGGTAGGAAGGCACACAAAATAAACTGCTAAGTAGCATAGCACAGCGGGAAGACGATCTTTTAAACACACATTCGCTGTGAATATATAAGATGGTTTTGTTAACGATTGTGCGAAGCATCAATGTACTTAGAGATAAACTGAACGGATTCAAGTACAAAACGTTTCAACCTCTCCGCTCAGAATTCCACGAAGATGCGCCTTAGGGAATTCGTGAGCTTACATGGTCTCAGCATGACGGGCTACCGGCACACTTTGCATTAGATGTCAGGAACCAAAATGACCTATAGTTTGGACAACAATGGGCTGGTCGTGTTCCACGTCCATCTCGGTCCCAGACATGATACCTACGGACTATTTCTTCTGGAGGCACGTGAAGAGCATAGTTTTCGTGATTCCGGTCGATAATCACACATACACGGGCTGCTAGGATTGTCGCACCCGCAGAAACTAGGCCCCAAATTCCTTACAATCTTGTGCGCCGTTGTACACATTGCCGTGATCAAGGGGCTGTACATTTTGAACAATACTTCTCAGGGAACAGTTCTGCATTTATTGCATACTGTACTGTATGCTGACAGAAAAGACTGAACGCATTGTGATAAAGTGTATGCGTTTCTTCTATCTGTTGTTGCAATACCCTTCGTCACATGCTGTACTTTTTGGTGATAGCATATTACGAGCTTTCTTACTGTTGCGAAGGAAATTTCAGCGAAACAAAGATAACTGAAGTAAAACCGGATAAATGGTAGTTAGATTACTACACATAATAATCTCCAAAATTTTGTCAGTGGATTTGGTGATCAGCCAGTACGTCATGAATACCAGGAGCTCCGTCACACTTGCTCGAGGCATTCCCCATGTTACTTGGAGCTCTGATGCGGTCTCCCAGTGGAGAACAACGCATTGAGTTAGGTCAGCTGAGCAGTCAGCCTTCTGTGCAGTCGCTCGATCAGTGACCACTAGCTCGGCGCGCGTGTTTTTCCCGAGCCGACCACCGGCGTGCGACCGTTTAAACGGTGCGGTGTGTGCTGAGCTGAGCTGGCTGACTGACGCGTTCAGAGGCCGCCTTTGTCTGCGGGCTGGGCGCCCTAATTGCATTAATAGCCGGCGCCAGGCCCTCCCTCCCTCCCTCCCTCCCTCCCTCCCTCCCTCACAGCACCGGCTGCATCCGCCAACCCGCTGCAAGCGCTGCCCGACGTATACAGCGCGTCACGATCCGCTTATACCCACCCTCACACGTCAGTGAAACGATAAAGAACGTAAGGAAATACAACAGCGATTCTGCAACAAAATGTACATAGGTATCGCCTGTTCGCGAAATTTCTTTTGTATCCGTTATCTTGAAACGTTTCTCGTCACTAGAGAAGCAATAACAGCGGAATGACTGTCAGCAGAGCTGGCTGTCAACAGATGTGGCCAAGTCCAGGATGTCACCAGTAGTAGTAGGGCAACAAGGACATGAGTGCATTTTGTTGGTGTGGGTTGTTTAAATCAGGAGCAGATATGCACTCGGGGGCAAACCTACTGCTCTGCTTTGATCAACAGATCATTAAACTATTCTTCTGCTAACATCCTTCCTTCCTTCTGATTGACAGTGTGAGCATGCGGTTGATTTGAGATTCTGTTATTCTGCACAACGGATTAATCTGAGATGTACCCTTTACCCTGTGGCTCCTGCAAGATGCAATTCCCACCCCCACATTACTACAGAAGTCAGACAGACGCTCCTAACGTTCTAAAGAGAAATCCCTGAAAAACTTTCAGCAATAAATATCTTCTGGAGTCGTCCGCTGTAAGGAAATGACACAAAAATTCACAAAATTTCTTACGTAACTAGTGGGATACTTGGGTACTGGAGTAGTGCTAGTTAGTGTAAGAAAAACATGAAACTAACGAAAGCTATTATTTATTTTGCAAAAATTCTGAGAAATCACAATGGCACTTTTAGTTATGAACTGAACAAGTTATATCCTGGTTCTTTTCAGAATGTGAAGTTACCTGTCAAGGATAGGATTCGCTAATGAAATTTCTATACAAAGTTTAACATTGTTGTTGACTTGGCAGAATGGCTGAGAGCCGTGCCTACTCAACTTGAATAATTACCCTTTAGAATGTTGTTAGGTACGGTCGAGGCTGTCGCGTGTGAAATGCAGTGAAGTGTACTGTTGTGGAGGAAATATGGGGCTCGCAATGGCTGTAGCGCACAATACCGTAAGCTGCGATGACTGCTGTCTGTGCTGCTCGCTGCTGACAAATAAGATAACTCTCGTTCTATCTGGATTGACCTTCGCCAATCAAACTCTCCCTACGCCTTGATGAAGTCAAGGACCCCTATTCGCCCCTAGTCTAACTATTGGCGTGGTACACCGGTCAGATAACCAGTCCACCGCGACGCCACTCAAAAATTCACTCGCAGGCGTTTAACTATGACTCTGTCCGTTCACACCACACAATAAGTGTGTCAGCCAACACAGTGAACAACGCTTAATCGCAAGGACTCAATATAGAGAGTCGCACTTCGATTCGCCCTCGACAGAGGTGCTCTCCCAGTGAAGTACTGAGGAGAGACTTGTTCCTCGCTCCAAGAGCGACAACGGAACGGCGCCTCTCCACGCCAGACGTGAAGGGGTACATCTTTCGGTCTCTTCCATTACTCCTTCAGCTCAAGGCGTCAGAAATATCGTCTGCCAATCAGCATTGCTCTTCTAAAACGGGAGAATGACGTTTCGTTTAAGGCGACCAATCCGGAAATCTGTAGTATCGGCGTTTGGCGTTTGCTGTCTCCCTGTGAAAATCTCTGAAACTGCGTGCTATGTGTAAAGAATGCGTAGGCTGGCCGCTCCCACACAATGTTGCGGAATTTGCTTTTAAGCCGAACACGGGGTCGTTCCTCCTTTCCCTCGGGTGGACGCTGTCCGCTCCACGGGCGGCCACCAACCGACGTAGATGGGTTGGGACTGGCCTCCTGGCGTGCGGTTGCCTCTGTCGAACTAAAAGCTCCTGTGACCGTCGTGTCTGGAATGTATGTGTGTACGCCAGCCTCGAGTATTTCAACCACGGTGCACACTTGCGATTTATTAGTTACTTGCATATCGTTTACATGAATTCATACAACATTGACTTTATATTATCGAGTTTGGGTTTGAATGAAGTGTCTTTATGTGCGGAATATGATTGTGAGGGCGGAATATGTAAGCAATGAAGGTCAGGAGACCACGACGTCTTACAACAGGTCTTTAACCTATTGTTCCTCCACCTCTCCTCCTCCTCCTCCTCCTCCTCCTCCTTCTCCTCCTCCCCCCAAACCCTCAAGAAACCTCATAACAGCCCCCTCCCCCTGGGGGAGCAGTGGATTGCCAGTTGTTTTCAATTAGTTGGAGTACATGATGTTAAGGTCGCTTCTTTGGGCAGTGCATTCAAAAAATGGTTCAAATGGCTCTGAGCACTATGGGACTTAACATCTGTGGTCATCAGTCCCCTAGAACTTAGAACTACTTAATCCTAACTAACCTAAGGACATCACACACATCCATGCCCGAGGCAGGATTCGAACCTGCGACCGTAGCAGTCCCGCGGTTCCGGACTTGAGTGCCTAGAACCGCTAGACCACCGCGGCCGGCGGGCAGTGCATTGTATGAACGTACTGGAACAATATAAACATTAACACAAAATGCAAACTATGTGCTGATGTCAGTTATCTAATGTCATCGGCTTTTTACAATGACTCCTGGGACTTCTGCAGTGAACCAGTTAATACAAGTATTGTGCACCTCAGTTAACATCGAAATGGTACAGAAAAGTCGTCGAATCCAACAAGATAAGTACACATTCGAAACATTTCATTGAAGTTAACACAGACTCGTAAAGTAAGAGCCGAAGTGTTGAGTGCTATTGACAAGGGATTTCAGATCGATTCCGTATTCCTGGATTTACGGAAGGCTTTTGACACTGTAACACACAAGCGGCCTGTAGTTAAATTGAGTGCTTATGGAATATCGTCTCACGGTCAGTTATGACTGGATACTTGATTTCCTGTCAGAGAGGCCACAGTTCATAGTAATTGACGGAAAGTCATAGAGTAAAGCGGAAGTGATTGCTGGCGTTCCCCAAGGTATTGTTATAGGCCCTTTGCTGTTCCTTATCTGTATAAACGATTTGGGAGACAATCTGAGCGGCTGTCTTAAGTCGTTTGCAGATAAAACTGTCGTTTATCTTCTAGTAAGGTCATCAGAAGATCAAAACAAATTGCAAAACGATTTAGACAAGATATCTGGGTGGTGCGAAAATTATCAATTGACCCTAAATAACGAAATGTGTGAGGTCATCCACATAAGTGCTAAAAGGAATTCGTTAAACTTCGGTTATACGATAAATCAGGCCGTAAATTCAACTAAATGTCTAAGGATTACAATTACGGACAACTTAAATTGGAAGGAACACACAAAAAAATGTTATGGGAAAGGATAACCAAAGACTGCATTTTATTCCCAGGACACTTAGAAAATGTAATATATCTAGTAAAGAGACTGCTTACACTAAGCTAGTCAGTCCTCTCTTAGCATACTGCTGTGCGGTGTGGAATCCTTACGAGACGAGATTGACCGAGTACGTCGAGCAAGTTAAAAGAAAGGCACCAAGTTTTGTATTATCACGAAGTAGGGGAAAGAGTGTCACTGAAATGCGGCGCGGAATATTCTCACGATATTCCAATCACCAGCTTTCTCCTCACAATGTGAAAATATTTTGTTGACTTCGATCTAGATAGTGCGCAATGAACACCATAATAAAATAAGTGAAATCAGAACTCGGACGGAAAGATACAGGTGTTCGTTTTTTTCCGCGCGCTATACGAGATTGGAATAATAGAGAATTGTGATGGTGGTTCGATCAACGCTCTGCCAGGCACTTAAATGTGATTTGCAGAGTATCCATGTAGATGTAGATGCAGATGAACATTTTTAGCTAGAACTTGTTAAAGAATGTGTTACAAGCTCAAAGTATCCATGTAGATGTAGATGCAGATGAACATTTTTAGCTAGAACTTGTTAAAGAATGTGTTACAAGCTCAAAGGATTCAGCGATCTGAAAGCGTTTATCTGCGAAATGAGGTCGCTATTATGCAGAGTCATGAAAGTAACAACAAAATTTTCTTTGTCAATCAACAGAGCAAAACATCGCGTCATCGCTAACACTGCGTGTACTCCGGCCACTATGTAGAAATCAGCATGGGTTTCGAAAAAGACGATCGTGTGAAACGCAGCTCGCGCTATTCGTCCACGAGACTCGGAGGGCCATAGACACGGGTTCGCAGGTAGATGCTGTGTTTCTTGACTTCCGTAAGCCGTTTGATACAGTTCCCGACAGTCATTTAATAACGAAAGTAAGAGCATGTGGAGTGTCAGACCAGTTGTGTGATTGGATTGAAGAGTTTCTAGATAACAGAACGCAGCATGTCATTCTCAATGGAGAGAAGTCTTCCGAAGTAAGAGTGATTTCAGGCGTTGCTATCCGTTGGAGCGTTGCTATTCACAGTATAGATAAATCACCTTGTGGATAACATTGGAAGTTCACTGAGGCTTTTTGCGGATGATGCTGTAGTATATCGAGAGGTTGTAACAATGGAAAATTGTACTGAAATGTAGGAGGATCTGCAACGAACTGACGCATGGTGCATGGAATGGCAATTGAATCTCATCGCAGACAAGTGTCATGTGGTGCGAATACATAGAAAGAAAGATCCTTTATCATTTAGCTACAATATAGCAGGTCAGCAACTGGAAGCAGTTAATTCCATAAATTATCTGGGAGTACGCATTAGGAGTGATTTAAAATGGAATGACCATAAAAAATTAATCGTCGGCAAAGCAGATGCCAGACTGAGATTCATTGGAAGAATCCTAAGGAAATGCAGTCCGAAAACAAAGGAAGTAGGTTACAGTACACTTGTTCGCCCACTGCTTGAATACTGCTCACTGGTGTGGGGCCGGCCGAAGTAGCCGAGCGGTTCTAGGCACTACAGTCTATAACCGCACGACCGCTACGGTCGCAAGTTCGAATCCTGCGTCGGACATGGATGTGTGTGATGTCCTTAGGTCAGTTAGGTTTAAGTAGTTCTAAGTTGTAGGGGACTGATGACCACAGCAGTTGGGTCCCATAGTGCTCAGAGCCATTTGAACCATTTTTTGGTCAGAGCCATTTTTGAACTGGTGTGGGATCCCTACCAGATAGGGTTGATAGAAGAGATAGAGAAGATCCAATGGAGAGCAGCGAGCTTCATTACAGGATGATTTAGTAATCGCGAAAGCGTTACAGATGATGTGTTGGCAGAAGAGCCAACACCGTGTTGCTAGAGGAGGCCGAAATGCACGCGTTTAAGCTCACGCAGACATGGCGTGAGGTCTGGAACAGTTAAAGGAGTTGAGTCTACTAAATAAAGTACAGAGCTCTTGGAACACTTAACTTTAATCCATAATTGGAGAACATCGCTCTTGTTGATACATTAATTACAATCTCAATATAAACTGGTAATGGCGCCTTGCTAGGTCGTAGCAAATGACGTAGCTGAAGGCTATGCTAACTATCGTCTCGGCAAATGAGAGCGTATTGGTCAGTGATCCATCTCTGGCAAAGTCTGCTGTACCACTGGGGCGAGTGCTAGGACGACTCTCTAGACCTGCCGTGTGGCGGCGCTCGGTCTGCAATCACTGACAGTGGCGACACGCGGGTCCGACGTATACTAACGGACCGCGGCCGATTTAAAGGCTACCACCTAGCAAGTGTGGTGTCTGGCGGTGACACTACATTCCTCCCCCGCAAATCGGCGTACGGTTGTGTTATAAGGCTTCCGCCCGCCGTGGGGAGGACCCCATGTTGACGTATGCGACGAGGTGGGGAGCCTAACAACAGGCGAGGCTGTGCCACCCGCACCCTGCCATTCGGTCCGAGGGGAGCTATGAAACGCCTGAAAACCTAGTCCAGGGTGCACGCCAACATGCGGTGTATGCGCCCGTAGAGAGACAGGAGGGGCCGAAGGGTCGACCTCCATCGGGGTGGTGCACCCAACGGGCGAAGACGACATCTGGGCCGGAGCGGGCAAGAGTTCCATGTCGGAGGACAGCTGGTCACGGGAAGCGATCGGCGGCGCGTGACCCAGAGAGGCACCCGGCGGTTGCAGCGACGCGTCCACTTCGGGCGTCGCCGGCGGGAGAACAGGCGGCGGCGGCGCGTCGCCATGGGGCAAAATGGAAGGCAGCGTCGGTAACACCTGGGGATGAGGCGAGCCAGTAGATGGGTCCCCAGGGCGCTGACCGGATGGCACTGTCGCTGAAAGCAGACGGGGAGCGGCAGAACCCAGGCGACGACAGAGGCGCAGCTGATTGAGATGCCGACGCACCTCACCAGAGGCCCCCAAAACCAGATACATAGCGCGGCCGAGGCCGCGGAGAATGCGCCCTGCGAGCCAACGCCGTGAACCTCGTTAGTTGCGATAGTATACAACGTCGCCTGGAACAAAAGCAGGTGTCTGCCGCTGCACAGGAACCTGCTGCGGCGGATGTAGCAAAGACATCAAGGTTCGATGAGGACGACCGTGGAGCAACTCAGCTGGTGAGCGACCATCTCGGGGCTGAGAGCGATACGATGACAAGAAGAGCAATAACGCGTCCTCCCGAGAATGCGACTCTTTCAACTTAAACATCTGTGACTTGAAAGTCCGGACCAAACGTTCAGCTGCACCGTTTGACTGAGGTGAAAACGGCGCGGATGTCAGATGTTGAATACCATTGGCCTTGCAGAATGACTGAAATTCTGCGGACATGAATTGTGGGCCATTGTCGGAAACAATAGTCTGTGGAAGATCTTCAATGCAAAAGATAGCGGATAACGCTTGGATGGTGGCAGATGACGTCGTGGAAGACATCCTGACAATAAAAGGTAAATTACTAAATGAATCTACCACAACCAACCATCGAGCATTCCAGAATGGACCAGCAAAATCGATGTATAAGCGTTACCAAGGGGAAGTGGCTTTCGGCCATGCAAAGAATTTCCGCGGTGGTGCGGATTGTTGTTCGGCACACGCCATGCAAGAAGAGCACATATTCGTAATCGCAGCATCGATTCCGAACCAAGTACAGTGCTGACGAGCAAGTTGTTTCGTTCGCACTATACCCCAATGTCCTTGGTCGAGAAGCCGTAAGACAGAGTAACGAACGTGGGACCACGACCCTGGACTGATCATTATCAGAACGCAACAGCAAAACACCACGTCGAACAAAAAGTCTCTCCTTGTGAGCAAAAAATCGGCGAACCAACGGATCCTCGATCCGTGACTTTGACAAGGGCATTTGAGTAGCAACAAAACGCAAAACGGTAGCAAGGACCGGGTCAGCAGCTGTGACTTTAGCTACACGACGAAAATCAATCGGAAACGATTCGACCACGTCATCGGTTTCCGCATCAATGAACATGCAAGCAAGTTCGGAAGAATCGAATGCTCTATCCTCAGCAACAGGCAAACGGGACAACGCATCGGCGTTTCCGTGCTTAGCAGTGGGCCGATACAAGATATCGTAGCGGTACTGCGAGAGGAAAATAGACCAGCGAATGAATTTCTGCGCTGTACGTGGAGGTACAGGCTTGTTCGGATGAAAAAGCGATGTCAAAGGTTTGTGGTCTGTGATGATGGTAAAGTGACGACCATACAAGAAATCATGAAACTTAGTAACACCAAATACGAGAGCCAAAGCTTCTTTCTCTATCTGTGAATAATTTCTTTGCGCAGACGAGAGCAATTTGGACGCAAAGGCAATAGGGCGATCATGCGATCCATCTTTGTGCGCAAACACAGCACCGATCCCGAAATCCGATGCATCTACCATCAACAAAAGGGGTTTCAGGGGATCGAATGGCGTAAGGCAAGTATTGGAAAGCAACGCCGATTTCAACTGGCGAAAGGCGCGTTCGCATTCCGTCGTCCAGACGAACAGAACACCTTTACGGCGTAAGCGATGAAGCGGAGCTGAAATGGAAGAGGCGTGGCGCACATATTTATGGTAGTAATTGATTTTTCCCGGCACACTCTGTAGCTGTTTCAAATTCTGCGGCGAAGGCAAGTCCTGTATGGCACGGAGGTGCTCTGGACTGGGATGCATTCCTTGGGTATTGAGTACATGGCCCAGATAGGGTAAGTCACGAGCAAAAAACACACATTTGTCCTTCCGCAAGCGAAGACCATTTTGTCGCAAGACCTGAAATAATGTTCAGAGATTGGCTAAATGTTCTTCTTCCGTCTTTCCGGAGATCACAATATCGTCCAGATAGTTTGCTGCAGTAGGGACCGACGCACAAACAGTTTGCAGATATTGCTGAAACAATGCAGGGGCGGATGCACACCCGAATGGCAGTCGTTTGAATCGATACAAACCAAGATGCGTGTTAACCACCAAAACGCGCTGGGATTCTTCGTCCACGGGTATTTGCAAGTACGCATCGGCTAGGTCCAACTTCGAAAAATATTTACCCGGGCACAGTTTGTCAAAAAGATCTTCCGGGCGGGGTAAAGGAAAAGTTGCAATCACTAGTTGTGGATTCACTGTTGCCTTGAAGTCCACACAAAGTCTCAAATTTCCGGAAGGTTTTGGCAAAATTACTAAGGGTGAGGCCCAGAGAGAAGCCTGCACACATTCAATTACACCTTGGGATTCCAAATCGTGTAACGTTCGTGCGACCTCATCACGCAATGCGTGGGGAACATTGCGCGCTCTGAAAAATTTCGGTTGCGCGTTTACTTTCAGTGCCAAATGTGCTTTATAGTTCTTAGCGCAACCGAGGCCCGGTGCAAAAATGTCTGCAAATTCTTCACAAAGACGAGAAACACTGTCTGAAGGCACAGTCTGGTTCACTGATAGGACCTGATTTACTATAGACAAGTTAAACAACTGAAATAAATCTAAACCAAACAAGTTCACTGCAGAAGAAGAACGAAGAACGTAAAATGACACAAGTTTTGTTTGTCCCTTGTATGTTGCAAGAAGGCTGCACTGTGCTAACACAGGGATATTCTGATCGAAATACCTAGTTAACATTTGCGGCACGCAATGGAGGTGTGCCCAGTTGTTTGTACGTGTCTTTATTGATCAATGAAACTGCAGCTCCGGTATCGAGCTGGAACGGTACCACTTTGCCATTAATTTCCAAATCTACAAAAAGTTTATTGTCCTGTTGACGACAAGAGCGACTGTCTCGTGCAACGTGAACTGACACTGGTACAGAATCACTTGCGACTTGACGGGATTTCCTGCGACGTCGACGCACACTATTTGTGGGACGAACACAGTCACTGTTAGAAAGAGGGGCACTGGGTGGAGTGGAATGAACTACATGAATGTCCATGGGCGAAGGTTCACGAGCCTGAGTATTATTGGTTCGATTCCGGCGCGAAGCAAAGGGCCTGGAATGGTTGTGAGTGTCCGTTCTGAGCTGTTTCTGGCAAACACTTTGAACATGTCCTTTTTTATTACAGAAAAAGCAAATAGCTTGGCGTGACAGGCAATTCTCACACGAATGTCTAGTAGCACACCGCGGGCATGATTTTAGCACTGCATTTGCTTGCTTGCGCGGCACACGTAGCGGAGAGCTTGGCGGCAGCTGCGCGGACGGGCGCGAGGGCTGATTACTGTTCCGTGCAGCTCGCCCAGCGGGCCGGTTAATGTGACACATGGCTGGCGAAGTTGCAAATGATTCCTGAGCAAAGTCAAGTGTGTCTTGCCTATCCAATATGTCCATCACGTGTTGAAGGGAGGGATTGACTAGTTTCAAAATCTGTTCCCGTATACGAATATCAGAAACGTTCTGTGCAATTGCATCACGTACCATAGTATCTGAATAAGGGAGTCCACATTCACACTCAAAAGCACAATCCCTAGTAAGGCCTTGCAAAGTTGCAACCCACTCCCGATTAGTTTCACCGGCCGTACGTTTTGTACGAAAGAACGTATACCTTTTTGCAACTACATTGACTGATTCTTTGAAATATGCATCTAATGCAGACAAAATTTCGTCGTAGGACAGAGTTGCTACGTCACGTCGGGGAAACAATTTCACTATCACACGGTAGGTGGACACTCGTACACAAGAAAGCAAAAAAGGCTGCCGCTCAATATCTTGAATTCTGTAGGCGGCGAGATGGAATCCAAATTGGCGTGACCACTCCGTCCAGCTTTCCAGTGCAGCATCAAAAGGACGAAAAGGTGGTGCAACAGCGTTGTGTGGCTGCGGTAGCGGAGGAGCGGCGGCTGCCGCATTGTTTTGCATTGCACGTTGACCCTGGACGAGCTGTCCAAGGGCATCCAGCAAGGCCTGCGTCTGCTGATTCTGCAAGCGATAAAATTCGGACAGTACATCTGGCGATTGTGGCGAAGCCATGACACAAGTAATTTAAGCAAGTATAAAATGGTTCAAATGGTTCTGAGCACTGTGGGACTTAACATCTGTGGTCATCAGTCCCCTAGAACTTAGAACTACTTAAACCTAACTAACCTAAGGACATCACACACATCCATGCCCGAGGCAGGATTCGAACCTGCGACCGTAGCAGTCGCGCGGTTCCGGACTGCGCGCCTAGAACCGCTAGACCATCGCGGCCGGCGGCAAGTATAAAGAAGAAGACCGTTGTTACATTCGTAGCCATATGATGTGTTGGCAGAAGAGCCAACACCGTGTTGCTAGAGGAGGCCGAAATGCACGCGTTTAAGCTCATGCAGACTGGCGTGAGGTCTGGAACAGTTAAAGGAGTTGAGTCTACTAAATAAAGTACAGAGCTCTTGGAACACTTAACTTTAATCCATAATTGGAGAACATCGCTCTTGTTGATACATTAATTACAATCTCAATATAAACTGGTAATGGCGCCTTGCTAGGTCGTAGCAAATGACGTAGCTGAAGGCTATGCTAACTATCGTCTCGGCAAATGAGAGCGTATTGGTCAGTGATCCATCTCTGGCAAAGTCTGCTGTACCACTGGGGCGAGTGCTAGGACGTCTCTCTAGACCTGCTGTGTGGCGGCGCTCGGTCTGCAATCACTGACAGTGGCGACACGCGGGTCCGACGTATACTAACGGACCGCGGCCGATTTAAAGGCTACCACCTAGCAAGTGTGGTGTCTGGTGGTGACACCACAACAGAGATGACAGATAAACTCCAGTAGAAGACTCTGCAGGAGAGACGCCCAGTAGCTCGGTACGGGCTCTTGTTATAGTTTCGAGAACATACCTTCACCGACGAGTCAAGCAGTAAATTGCTCCCTCCTACGTATATCTCGCCAAGAGACCACGAGGATAAAATCAGAGAGATTAGAGCCAAAACAGAGGCATACAAACAACCTTTCTTTCCACGAAACGATACGGGACTGGAATAGAAGGGAGAACCGGTAGAGGTACTGAAGGTACCCTCCGCCACACACCCTCAAGTGGCTTCCAGAGTATAGATGTAGCCTTGGTGTGATGCTGCGGCACTGTAACATTTCAGTCTGAGGCCGATAAAGGAAGGTGGATCGTCGACAGCGCCAGTCACTCGAGCATTCGGAAGTCAGGAAAACAACTGTGAGCCGAAGAAGCCGAGAGGGAGGCAACCGTGCGGCGCGGGAGCGAGCGCGTCAGCCGGCGGGGCGTGACGGCAGGCGACGTCGGTCCCGCGAGGGCGGCGGCGGCGGCGGCGGGCCGCATAGCTGGGTGTCGGGTGTCCGGCTCGGGTGTCGCCCTGGCACGGCCGGCTGGCGCGTCGCCGCTAGTTAGCCACAGGCCGGGGAGCGGGCCGGGCCGGGCACGCCTCGCCGGGCCGCGCTCGCCGCTCAAACCGACACACTCCGCCCTCAACCCCCCCGCACCCCCACCCCCCACACCCCCTCATTCTTCGCCGCCGCCACCACAGTGGATCCTCTTATACCTATCAAAACGTTGCACGTCCACCAAAATTAATCGACACACCACTGCTGCTCGAGAATACAAATATGGTCCGTTTATTTACACACAGCTGCAGCGTTACAAGGTGTTCCTACTCTGACACTTTCTCCTTTCTCCTCACCCTGCGCTCATCCAGTGACACTCTGCAGTCCTTTAACCCGTTCGTGGTTAAAACTCATTTTACACATCCTTGAAAAATAAAAAGTAGAAATCTGTCATCCGTCATGATCAACACTACGCTTTCACCAGCAAAAGATTTTTAAAACTTCCTGGCAGATCAAAACTGTGTGCCGGACCGAGACTCGAACTCGGGACCTTTGCCTATCGCGGGAAAGTGCTCTACCAACTTATTTTATTTTTTCATTTTGTTCGTTATTGATCGTTGTGTTTGGTCGTTGCGGACGTCGCAAAACATCCTGTTCAAGTTCAGTCGTCGATCCTTCCACTCAGTTTTTTATTACAGAGGCCAGCCGGCTTTCTGACCGAACACGCTGAGCTACCGTGCCGGCATAACCATATTGAAACTTCCTGGCAGATTAAAACTCTGTGCCGGACCGAGACTCGAACTCGCGACCTTTGCCTATCGCGGGCAAGTGCTCTACCAACTGAGCTACCCAAGCACAATTTTTTTTTTTTTTTTTTTTTTTGTATCTGCTCGGGGCGGACGTCGTAAGACATCCATTTAAGTTCGTTGTTGATCGATTAACTCAGTTTTTTTTATTACAGAGGGCAGCTAACCCTCTGACCGAACACGCTGAGCTACCGTGCCAGCCAACTGAGCTACCCAAGCACGACTCACGCCCCGTCCTCACATCTTTTCTTCTTGCCAGTACCTCGTCTCCTACCTTCCAAACTTTACAGAAGCTCTCCTGCGAACCTTGCAGAACTAGCACTCCTGAAAGAAAGGATATTGCGGAGACATGGCTTAGCCACAGCCTGGAGGATGTTTCCAGAATGAGATTTTCACTCTGCAGCGGAGTGTGCGCTGATATGAATCTTCCTGGCAGACCGCAGGAGAGCTTCTGTAAAGTTTGGAAGGTAGGAGACGAGGTACTGGCAGAAGTAAGGCTGTGAGGACGGGGCGTGAGTCGTGCTTGGGTAGCTCAGTTGGTAGAGCACTTGCCCGCGAAAGGCATAGGTCCTGAGTTCGAGTCTCGGTCCGGCACACAGTTTTGATCTGCCAGGAAGTTTCAAATCAGCGCACACTCCGCTGCAGAGTGAAAATCTCATTCTGAAAAGATTTTTAACTTCAATAAATCTGAACGTCGGTGAAATGAGGTACAAACGATCTACGAAAGTATCTGTCCTGCTGTTTACACTTCGACGCAGCATTTTCAAAGTTGAAGTCTTACTTGTAGGAGGATTTTACTGCGGTAACAAATACGGTACAATTATACACTCAAGAGACAAAGAAACTGGTACAGTTGCCTAAGGCCGGTATTACACTATCAAATTTCTTTGTCAAATATCTTTGTGAAAAATCTCTGTCAAAGATATTTGATGTTGTAATAGGGAACTTTGTCAATATTTGATCAAATCTAAGACCTCCCTGTAGATTTGATCAAGGAAGTCGCTTGTCTTCTGTTCACTGCAATGTGACATGTTACCGCATTCTGTCGTCTGTAGTGTTTTTATAAACATCGCCGGTAAATACAACTGGTCTGTGCCGACAACTACAAAACTAACAGAGATGTATGAAGCTGATGCGCTTTACAACGTGAGGCACCCTGAATACAAAAATTGATTAAGAAGATTGGAGACCTGACCTGACCTAACCTAACCTAACCTAACCTAACCCCCTCCTGTAGCAAGGTTCAAATGGCTCTGAGCACTATGGGAGTTGACATCTGTAGCAAGGAATCGGAGTGTTACAGAGAGCCTGTCTTCTGCAGATGCAGCAGTTCTTAAGTGAATATTGTGCTTTGTGTAATTGATGTACGACTTGACGTCCTCCACTATAAGCTCAGATAACAAGTCCTGTTGAATGCTTTTATCGTGTCGTCGTAAAACCCACGGCTTCACCCGGGTGTGTTTCCTTTTTGTCCCCCACTTCCCTTCCGCATTCGCACACAGTCCAATTGTGGAACATGCAACTGCTACGGTTAATTACAAGTTGTTGTTGTCAGCCATCTTGAACTTTGACGAAAAATATGATGACAGCGTAATACCCCTTCTAGCGCTACGTCAAAGATCTTTGTCAAATATATTTGACGCAATATGTGATCGCGTCTTTGATCAAATCTTTGACAAAGAAATTTGATAGTGTAATACCAGCCTAATATCTTGTAGGACCCCCGCGAGCTCGCAGAACTGCCGCAACACGATGTGCCATGGACTCGACTAATGTCTGAAGTAGTGCTGGAGGGAACTGACACCACCAATTCTGTAGGGCTGTCCATAAATCCGTAAGAGTACGAGGGGTTGGAGATCTCTTCTGAACAGCACTTTGCAAAGCATCCCAGACATGCTGAATAGCGTTCATGTCTGGGGAGTTTCGTGACCAGCGGAAGTGTTTAAACTCGGAAGTGTGTCCTTGAGCCACTCTTTAGCAATTCTTGTCGTGTCGGGTGCTGTATTGTCCTGCTGTAATTGCTCAAGTCCATCAGAAAGGACAATAGACATGAGTGGATGCAGGTGATCAGATAGAATGCTTACGTTCGTGTCACCTGTCACAGTCGTACCCAGACGTATCAGGGGTCCCATATCACTACCACTGAACACGCCCCACGCCATTGCAGACCACCCACCAGCTTGAACAGACCATTGGTCACATGCAGGTTTCACTGATTCCATACCCGTGCACATCCATCCGCTCGATACAAGTTGATTTGAGAATCGTCCGACCAGACAACATGTTTCCAGTCATCAACAGTCCAAATTCGGTATTGACGGGCCCAGGCGAGGCGTAAAACTTCATGTCGCCCAGTCATCAAAGTTACACGAGTGAGCCTTCGGCTCCGAAAGTCCATATCGATTATGTTTCATTGAACGGTTCGCACGCTGATACTTATTAATGGCCCAGCACTGAAATCCCCATCAATTTACGTAAAGGCTGCACTTCCGTCACGTTGAACGATTCTCTTCAGTCGTCATTGATACCGAACTTGCAGGCTCTTTCTCCGTCCGCAGCGATGTCGGAGATATGATTTTTTACCGGATTCCCGATATTCACAGTACGATCGTGAAATGCTCGTACGAGTAAATCCCACCTGGATCGCTACCTTGCAGATGCTGTCCCATCGCCCGTGTACAGACTGTAACACGACGTTCAACCTCACTTAAATCTTGATAATCTGCCATTGTAGCAGCAGTAACCGATCCAACAGCTGCGCCACACATTCTCCTCTTACATAGGCCTTTCCGAACGAAGCGCAGTATATCATGCTTGTTTGCATATCTCTGTATTAGAATACGCATGCCTATACCAGTTTCTTTGGCGTTTCAGTGTAATATATCTGTACCAAAACACTTTTGTTCCCGTCACAATGAAAAACATGAAATTGAGCAGACAAATTTTCAGCATAGCAATTGCCGGGCCCGGTAGTCTATCGGCAAAGCGCGTGCCTGCAAAATGAGACATTGCGGCATCGAATTCCGGTAGAAACATAGTAATTATCAGCCTGCCTTCAAACTAGCCTTCACCTCTCAACGATTTGAGAAGTTATAAGGAACGACACGCGTTTCGGATTCCACTTTAAACTGTAGGTGCCCTTTCCCCAATTCGATAACTGAGGTAAACTATTGACACGCAAATCGATGAAGAGGCGCCCAGTTGAAGGAACTGTCTCCGACCACTGAACCACACGAAATTAACATAAAATTTAAAGATGGCGTTGTGCATATACTCCATGTGATCAAAAGTATCCGGACACGCTCAAAAACATGTTTTTCGTATTAGGTGCATTGTGTTGCCACCTATTGGCAGGTGCTCCACACCAGCGACCTCAGTAGTCATTAGACATCGTGAGAGAGCAGAATGGGGCGCTCCGCGCAACTCACGGACTTCGAACGTGGTCAGGCGACTGGGTGTCACTTGTGTCATACGTCTGTACGCGAGATTTCCACACACCTAAACATCCCTAGGTCCACTGTTTCCGGTGCGATAGTGAAGTGGAAACGTGAAGCGACACGTACAGCCCAAAAGCGTACAGGCCGACCTCGTCTGTTGACTGACAGATACCGCCGACAGTTGAACAGGGTCGTAATGTGTAATAGACAGACATCTATCCAGACCATCACACTGGAATTCCAAACTACTGAAAACTTTTGTGATGTTTTGGAATAGCGACTTCGTGCCAGGCCTCACCGACCGACATTGATACCTCTCCTCAGTGCAGCACTCCGTGAAGAATGGGTTGCCATTCCCCAAAAAACCTTCCAGCACCTGACTGAACGCATGCCTGCGAGAGTGGAAGCTGTCATCAAGGCTAAGGGTGGGCCAAGACCGTATTGAATTCCAGTATTACCGTGGAGGGCGCCACGAACTTGTTATTCAGCACGGTGTCCACATACGTTCGTATGGAATATCACCTCAATTGTGCGACTGGGTTCGTGATTTCCTCTCAGGAAGGTAACAGTTCGCCGTAATAGACGGAAAGTCATCGAGTGAAGCAGAAGTAATATCCGGAGTTCCCCAAGGAAGTGTTACAGGTTCTCTATTGTTCCTGATCTATATTAACGACATAGGAGACAATCCGGGTAGCCCTCTTAGATTATTTGTAGATGATGCTGTCATTTACCGTGTTGTAAAGTCATCAAATGACCAAAATGAACTGCAAAATGATTTAGATAAAATATCTGTATGGTGCGAAAAATGACAGTTGACCCTGAATAAAGCAAAGTGTGAAGTTATTCACATGAGTACTCAAAGAAATCCACTAAATTTCGATTACGCGATAAGTGACACAAATCTGAAGGCTGTAAATCCAACTAAATACTTAGGGATTACAACTACAAATAACCTAAATTGGAACGATCACATAGATAGTGTTGTGGGTAGAGCAAACCAAAGACTGCGATTCATTGGCAGAATATTTAGAAAGTGCAACAGGTCTACCAAAGAGACTGCTTACACTACACTTGTCCGCCCTGTTCTGGAGTATTGTAGTGCGGTGTGTGATCCGCATCAGTTGGGACTGACGGACGACTTCGAAAAATTTCAAAGAAGGGCGGTTCGTTTTCTATTATCGCGAAATAGGGGAATAGTACCACGGACGTGATACGTGAATTGGAGTGGCAATCATTAAAACAAAGGCGTTTTTCGTTGCGACGGGATCTTCTCGTTAAATTCAGTCACCAGTTTTCTCCTCCGATTGCGAAAACATTATTTTGGCACCTACCTACATAGAGAGAACTGATCATCACGATGAAATAAGAGAAATCAGGGCTCGCACAGAAAAATTTAAGTGCTCGTTTTCCCCGCGCGCCGTTCGAGAGTGGAACGGTAGAGACAGCTTGAAGGTGTTTCATTGAACCCTCTGCCAGACACTCAACTGTGAATAGCAGAGTAATCACGTAGATGTAGATGCAGAAAAAACAAAATTTTTTAAATTTTACTTGTGAAACAAATTAAGAGGGTTGCCCTCATTTTCAACTTATTGTCCATACACTACATTCGGTTAAGGTTAATCGGCTGATGACCTTCATCAGTGTGGATGCACACGAATTGCCTGAACTCTTACGGGACTCGGTGGATTGTCTGCCGCGAGTAATAGGTACAATGGCAGGGACACTACGAATGTAGTGTGTGGACTGTAAGTTGAGAATGTGGTCTCATGGGGAGCGTGCCGGCGATAAGTCCCTGCAGTCGCACTAGCCTCTGAGCCCTCGGTGGCTCACATGGATAGAGCGTCTGCCATGTAATTAGGAGATCCCGGGTTCGAGTCCCAGTCGGGGCACACATTTTGGACTGTCCCCGTTTATGTATATCAACGCCCGTCAGCAGCTAATGGTATTGATTTAATTGTACGAGGGCAGTTCAATAAGTAATGCAACACATTTTTTTCTGAAACAGGGGTTGTTTTATTCAGCATTGAAATACACCAGGTTATTCCCCAATCTTTTAGCTACACAACACTATTTTTCAACGTAATCTCCATTCAATGCTACGGCCTTACGCCACCTTGAAATGAGGGCCTGTATGCCTGCACGGTACCATTCCACTGGTCGATATCAGAGCCAACGTCGTACTGCATCAATAACTTCTTCATCATCCGCGTAGTGCGTCCCACGGATTGCGTCCTTCATTGGGCCAAACATATGGAAATCCGACGGTGCGAGGTCGGGGCTATAGGCTGCATGAGGAAGAACAGTCCACTGAAGTTTTGTGAGTTCCTCTCGCGTGCGAAGACTTGTGTGAGGTCTTGCGTTGTCATGAAGAAGGAGAAGTTCGTTCTGATTTTTGTGCCTACGAACACGCTGAAGTCGTTTCTTCAATTTCTGAAGAGTAGCACAATACACTTCAGAGTTGATCGTTTGACCATGGGGAAGGACATCGAACAGAATAACCCCTTCAGCGTCCCAGAAGACTGTAACCGTGACTTTACCGGCTGAGGGTATGGCTTTAAACTTTTTCTTGGTAGGGGAGTGGGTTTGGCGCCACTCCACTGATTGCCGTTTTGTTTCAGGTTCGAAGTGATGAACCCATGTTTCATCGCCTGTAACAATCTTTGACAAGAAATTGTCACCCTCAGCCACATGACGAGCAAGCAATTCCGCACAGATGGTTCTCCTTTGCTCTTTATGGTGTTCGGTTAGACAACGAGGGACCCAGCGGGAACAAACCTTTGAATATCCCAACTGGTGAACAATTGTGACAGCACTACCAACAGAGATGTCAAGTTGAGCACTGAGTTGTTTGATGGTGATCCGTCGATCATCTCGAACGAGTGTGTTCGCACGCTCCGCCATTGCAGGAGTCACAGCTGTGCACGGCCGGCCCGCACGCGGGAGATGAGACAGTCTTGCTTGACCTTGCGGCGATGATGACACACGCTTTGCCCAACGACTCACCGTGCTTTTGTCCACTACCAGATCACCGTAGACATTCTGCAAGCGCCTATGAATATCTGAGATGCCCTGGTTTTCCGCCAAAAGAAACTCGATTACTGCCCGTTGTTTGCAACGCACATCCGTTACAGACGCCATTTTAACAGCTCCGTACGCCCTGAAGTCAATGAAACTATACGAGACGAAGCGGGAACGTTTGAAAATATTCCACAAGAAATTTCCGGTTTTTTCAACCAAAATTGGCCGAGAAAAAAAAAGTGTTGCATTACTTATTGAACTGCCCTCGTAATTTCATAGCTACCACAATGGTTCGAAAAGTAGAAGTTGAATTTAAATAATGAAAAGAGTGAAGCCATCCATGAAAGTACCAAAATGAATACGATAAATTTCGGTTACACAATAAATCACACAAATCTAAGTGCTGTAAGTTCAACTAAATACTTAAGGATTTAAATTACGGAAAAAGCAAGCCAAAGACGACGATTTATTGGCAGAAGACAGAAAATGCAACAGGTCTACTAAAGAGACTGCCTACACTACGTTCTTCTGTGGTATTGCTGTGAGGTGTCAGATATGCGTCAGATAGGATTAGCGGAGGACATCGGAAAAGTTCAAAGAAGGACAGCTCGTTTTGTAGTCGTAATATCGCGAAACAGTGGAGAGAGCGCCACGGATACGATACGTGAATTGGGGTGGCATTATTAAAACAAAGGCGTTTCTAGTTGCGTCAGGATCTTCTCACGAAGTTTCAATCACCAGCTTTCTCCTCAGAGTGCGAAAATATTTTGTTGCCTCCCTTGCACATGGGGAGGAATGATCATCATAATAAAATAAGAAAAATCGTAACAGAAAGATTTAAGTGTTCTTTTTTTCTGCGCGCTTTTAGAGAGTGGAACGGCAGAGAAATAGCTCGAAGGTGGTTCGATGAATCCTGCGCCAGGCATTAACTGTGAATTGCAGAGTAATCCTATAAATGTAGATGTAGATCAGTTAATAGAATTTCACTTTCAAATTCGTTGAACGCTTCACACAGGGCTATCCTTTACGCTAATTTTGGCTTCTTTGATTTTTTGTGGTGTTTTATTTACGAGGCTTTACTTATGTTTAAATCTGTGGTTAAACTCTGTTTGCTTTTGGAGCAGCTTCCTGATACGGTTGTCGAGCCATGGCGCATATTTCTCATTCCTCACACCCAACATAATCCCCATGGAACAGCTTTATGGAGCCTGCAAGTTTATCCGCTAAAATTGTAAAGCTGTCATCAAACGATAGGTTAGTTTGGAGACCAAATTGCTTTCGCTAGGCATCGTCCTATTGCTGTTGCTATGTCGATGCCTTGGTTGACCTTTGAACTGCCTCAAGTAGTCACCTATAAAAAAAATTACAGATTAAGGTGAATTCTGAACCACTGCGCAACTCAGCACTTCTACAGACATACGCAGACGTTAAAGGAAGTGTTAACCGGCAGATAAAAATCCTAAATCTGATCGGAAATCTAATTAGAGAACTTTGGCTCCATAATTTTGCATTCTACCACTAAGACACATTCACGTATCCTTATTGACCTCGTCATTTAAATATTTTGTGAAGAGTGTGTAAGTAGGCTGTTCAGGTTTCTATGTTGGTAACGCAACGTAGCACTGTGTATGAAAATCACTGACTGTGCAGTGTGCAGTCTGTAGCTGGTTTGCATTGTTGGAGTATTTGCTATTGTAGCGTTGGGCAGTTGGACGTGAACAGCGCGTAGCGTTGCGCAGTTGGAGGTGAGCCGCCAGCAGTGATGGATGTGGGGAGAGAGATCGCAGAGTTTTGAGACCGGACGATCTGAACGTGTGTCCGTCAGAAAAAGGAAATTTTTAAGACTAGGTTTCATGAAATATATATATATATATATATATATATATATATATATATATATATATATATATATGTGTGTGTGTGTGTGTGTGTGTGTGTGTGTGTGTGTGTCTTTTGAATACTATTAAGGTAAATACATTGTTTGTTCTCCATCAAACTCTTTCATTTGATAACTATGCCTATCAGTAGTGAGTGCCTTCAGTAGTTAGAATCTTTTATTTAGCTGGCAGTTTTGGCGTACGCTGTATTGCAGTAGTTTAAGTAACGAAGATTTTTGTGAGGTAAGTGATTCATGAAAGGTATAGGTTATTGTTAGTCAGGGCCATTCTTTTGTAGGGATTATTGAAAGTCAGATTGCGTTCCGCGAAAAAAAAAAAAAAAGCGTGGTGTCAGTTTAGTATTAATCAGAATAAGTAAAGAGAGAAATGTCTGAGTACGTTCAGTTTTGCTCAGCTGTTGGAAAATCAGCACAGTAATTTATAATTTCTCCAAGGGGACTGCAAAACAGCGAGCGCCAATACTGCCAGCTAAATAAAAGATTCTAACTACTGAAGGCACTCACTACTGATAGGCATAGTTATCAAATGAAAGATTTTGATGGGGAACAAACAATGTATTTACCTTAATAGTGTACAAAAGTCATAATATATATATATATATATCACTTCATGACATCCAGTCTTACAAATTTCGTTTTTGTGACGGACACACGTCCAGATCATCCGCTCTCAAAACTCCGCCATTTCTCTCCCCACATCCACCACTGCTGGCGGCTCACCTCCAACTGCACAACGCTACGCGCTGTTCACATCCAACTGCCCAACACTACAATAGCAAATATTCCAACAATGCAAACCAGCCACAGACTGCACACAGCACAGTCAGTGGTTTTATTACAGAGCGCTACGTGGCGTTACCAACATAAAAACCTAAACAGCCTACTTAAAAGTGCTACAAGACTTGCTTGGGGTCACCATGAAGCTACTTGTAAGTCTGAAGATTTCTCTCTGCTACGTTTTTGCAGGAGTACTAACGAAGTTTTACCTGTATGTTACAGAGAAAATAATTCATTTTTCTTACTTTCCTTTCTTAGTTCTTAAATCCTAAGACCTAGAGCATTCAGGCCCCACCAGGTGGTGAACTGCAGGGAGCCGGCCCCTGGCGTGACGGTAAGTAGGCGATCGCGTTAGCCTGGCTAGTGGTAGCTAGAGGTAGCTGGACTGGACTAGAGCTAGAGGACGGCTGATGCACGCGCACGTCGCTTTCTTCTCTTTGCAGGGGTCGACGTCCTCAAGGAGGCGGGCCCGCGCGGCAGAGCGGCCGACTCCCAGCCGAGGAGAGGTAGGTAGCCCTCACCCTCACCCTCAACCCCGCCCTCCGTGCACGCACACACCACCCTCTGCCACTGACCTCTCTAGCCAGGCCTCGTGGACCACCGTGCGCTACTCCATTCCTTACCGTGCTCATAGCTGAAGCTTGTACGACACTTGGATGGAAAATGCCCAATGGATGCTTAGTCTTTTGACTGGTTTGGTGTGTGCCGCCACAGTTTTCTCTCTTGTGCCAATGTCTTTTCCCCACTGTAGCACTTACACCCGACGTCCTCAGTTAATTATTTTCGTGCTCTGATCAGCCAGAACATTATGACCAGCTACCTAATAGCCGGCTACCTAATAGCCTTTGGCACGGATGACGTCGGTGACGTGTCGTGGCATGGACGCTATGAGACCTTGGAAGGTTGCTAGAGGGAGTTGGCACCACACACACACGCAAGCGCGCGCGTCGCCTAATTCCCGTAACAGGTGTCGGACAACAAACTGCGTCGCTCAAACCGACCACAAAAGCTTGGCGGACTTCGTGTCAGCCTTGCCGCCGGAAGGAGGTTTTGCTTACCAGACTCCACACCGGGCTATCACACATGGCTTCCTCCTCCGGGGTGAGGATCCACCTTTCTGTGAAGTTTGTGGCGTGCCGCTTTCAGTTCAGCATATTGTGGCCTCGTGTGTCCTGTATACTGATAATAGGGCAGCCCTTCATCTCGCCCACCGTCCTCGCAGATACCGATACCAGTGTTAACAGAGTGCTTAAATTTTGTGAACTATCGGGCCTCACCGCTAAACTGGTACGGAAGGGCGGCAGACATTAGTACGTTATAAACTGCTCTGCAAGTGGGGACAGCCTTCGTCCCCACCCACGAGGTTTCGTGTTGACTTTTCGTCAGGGCGCTGATGACCGTGATGTCGAGCGCCCCCTCAGCCCGACTCATCATCACAAATTCCCGTAAATTCCGGGGAGGGGGAGCAATGAGCTCTTACGCCATGTTCAATCACATCCCAGATGTGTTTGATCGGGTTCTGATCTGGTAGGCTGGGGGGCCAACGCATCTATTGGAACACGCCGCTGTGTTCCTCAAACCACTCAATCAAAAACCTGGCCTTCTGACATGGCGCATTATCTTGCTGAAAAATGCCACTGTCATGGGAAACATGATCGTCATGAAGGAGTGTACGTGATCTGCAACCAGTGTATGATACTCCTTGGCCGTCACGGTGTGACTTGCATGAGCTCCACTGGACCCACGGACGCCCACGTGAATGTTCCCCAGAGCATAATGGCGCCGCTGCCAGTTGGTCTCCGTCCCGCAGCACAGGTGACAAGGTGCCGTTCCCCTGAAGACGACGAATTCGCGCACACCCGTGGGCATGATGAAGCAGGTATCGGGATTCGTCAGACCATGCAACGCTCTGCCACTGCACCAACGTCCAATGTCGATGGTCACGTGCCCGCTTCAGTCGTAGATGCCGACGATTTGGTGTTAACATTGGCACATGGATGGGTCATCGGCTGGAGATTCCCATCGTTAGGAGTGTTGGGTGCACTGTGTGTTCACACACGCTCGTATTCCGCCCAGCATGAAAGTCTGGCTAAGCCATGTCTCCGCAATATCCTTTCTTTCAGGAGTGCTAGTTCTGCAAGGTTCGCAGGAGAGCTTCTGAAAAGTTTGCAAGGTAGGAGACGAGGTACTGGGAGAAGTAAAGCTGTGAGGACGGGGCGTGAGTCGTGCTTGGGTAGCTCAGCTGGTAGAGCACTTGCCCGCGAAAGGCAAAGGTCCCGAGTTCGAGTCTCGGTCTGGCACACAGTTTTAATCTGCCAGTAAGTTTAAAGTCTGCCACAGTTCGCCGCCTATCCTGTTTCCCGAGTCTGCCCAGCCTACGACGTCCGCCATCTTTAATGAGGAGTGGGCGCCCAACCCCACGACGTGTGGACGTGGTTTCACCTTGACTTCGCCACGTGTTGAAGACACTCACCACAACACTCCTCTAACATCCGACAAGTCGTGCAATTTCCGAAATACTTGTGACGAGCCTCTTGTCTGTCACAACCTGCCCTCGATCAAACTCAGATATATCGAGCTCCTTTGCCATTCTGCTCACGGATAGCAAGCTCACTGGTACAACATGCACCGTGCGTGTGTTTGAGTAACAGTCATTCCTCACCTGGACGGGTTTATATTGGCAGTAGTTCGGTGGTCATAATGTTCTGGCTGATCAGTGTATATGTTGCACACTCTGTTTTGCCCTATAGTTTTCTACATGGCCCCCTATAGCCCCATGGAAGTATTCTCTCAAGTCTTAACACACCACCTGGTATATCTTGTTCCTTCTCTCAGGCTCTGCTTTCTAGCCCATTCTCTGAAGAACCTCTTTTCTTACCAAACCATTCCACGTTCAACATTTTTCCGTAACACCATACGCTGAACAATAAGATACCGGTTTCCCTATAGTATGTGATTGACTTCCGTACAAGGCTGTGATCGGGATAAACATTCCCACAAATTTCTTTTTCAAATTAAGTTAGTGTTTGATACTAGAAAACTTCTTTTGGCGCGGAATGCACTCTAGATTAGTCTAATCGCTATTTCTGGCCTGCCTTGTTCCCCAAGTGTTATTTTGCTTGCTCAGTAGCAGAATTCCTTCATTTCCTGTACTTCTTGGCTCCCAGTTTTCATGTCAAGTTTGCCGTTAACCTGATTTCCGCTACTACTCGGTACTTCTTTCTTCGCTTCATTCTGAACCCGTAGCGTGTGTTCATTAGATTATTCTTACTTTTCGGCAGATTTTGCTGTTCTTCCTCACTTTGACAGAGGATAGCAGCGTCACCAGAGAACGTAATGTTTGATATCCTTCTACTCTATGTTTTAACCCTATTCCTGAACTTTCCGCTTATCTACTTAAATGTGTCTTCGATATATAGATTGAACGATAGAGCGAAAAGACTGCGTCTTCACCTTACAACCTTTCTAATCCAAGCATGTCGTTCTTGGTCTTACATCCTTATTCTTACGCGCTGCTTACATGTACGTCTGAAATAACAGACACTATTGACGACCCACAGCTGTAGGAAATACTTCGAAATTTATTTGCTGACTGCGAAATCTTTTAAGTCGGCGAATAGATTCGAAGTACTTTCTACAGGTGTGGGTAATCAGCAGCACCTTTTCTTTCAGACTTGCATGTAAGTATTACAAAATTAGGCGAACACACGACGATAACATTTGTGTCGATTCCTCAGTGTATTGCTCTCCCTGTTGCTGAAATTTAAGCAATAGTGCGCGCATCAGATAGTGAATTTAGTGGACTGAGATATAAGTACGTAGACAGTGTTATATGGAAGTTTGGGTCTGACCGGATAGTCGAAGTGGTTAACGCAGCAGCTCGTGATAAGCGGATATACGGCTCCGGGCCACAGTCAGGAACAAATTTTCATCTGTCACTATTGAGTACCAGATCGATACCTAACAAAGCTGACGTCAAAGAATTCGCAGTCAGCGAATAAATTTCGAAGTCTTGTCTGTTGCTTCCTGTCCCAGTATATAGCTAACATGCATTTATCTGAGAACATCCAACATCTCGTACCAATTTACGTTGTCGCTCCCTTTTTCTAGGTCGAAGAATCGTACGAGAGGGTCTTGCTTTTTGTTAAGTATTGCCCCAGTTAACAAGCGCAGCGTCAGAAGCGCCCATCTGCTGCCTCTAGCTGAAATCATCTAACAGAGCCTCAGTTTTCCTTCTTTATGGCCAGCAGCATAATGCATTTCTGATAACGACATGATTAAAGAAGATACACCAAATTGCTACTTATAATAAGCAATCTTCATTTACGACAGACCGTTTCAGCTTTATCGCCAGTTTCAAGTACATGCAATTACAATTTTGATGAGGACAGGTATGGACTCCAACGTCGTTCATATTAAACTAGCTGTATTGTAATCACGCCTAGACTGATGTGACATCCACGTTAAGTCGTTATTAAACTGTTTTATAACTGACACTGCTTCAATAAGATGGTAAATGATGCCGAGACGTTGAAAATAAAATGTTAATTACGACGTGACAGCAGTTTGACGATGCTATTGGTTTACAAAGATTGTACAGATGAACAGCGATATTATTTTACTAACTAAAATTTGTTGGGATTGTCTTTGTTGCATATGTTCCTTCCGACTTATCCATTTTCGTTTTCTAAAAGTTCAATAAAGTTTTTAAAGTGGTACTTGTGTCTAAATTCTGTATAATCGTTTAATTTATTGTGCCTTAAAAAGTGCAGTCGAGAAGACAGCCATCTTATCCGCATGGCTATAACGGATCGTGCAGCCACGTCTCGATCCCTGAGTCAGCAGATGAGGACGTTTGCAAGACGACAACCATCTGTACCATCAGTTCGACGACGTTTGCAGCAGCATGGACTATCAGCTCGGAGACCATGGCTGCGGTTACCCATGACGCTGCATCACAGACAAGAGCGCCTGCGATGGCGTACTCAACAACGAACCTGGGTGCACGAATGGCAAAACGTCATTTTTTCGAATGAATTCACGTTCTGTTTACAGCATCATGATCGTCGCATCCGTGTTTGGCGACATCGCGGTGAATGCACATTGGAAGCGTGTATTCGTCATCGCCATACTGGCGTATCACCCGGCGTGATGGTATGGGGTGCCATTGGTTACACGTCTCGGTCACCTCTTGTTCGCACTAACGGCACTTTGAACAGTGGACATTACATTTCAGATGTGTTACGACCCGTGCCTCTAACCTTCATTCAATCCCTGCGAAACCCTACATTTCAGCAGGATAATGCACGACCGCATGTTGCCGGTCCTGTACGGGCCTTTCTGAATACAGAAAATGTTAGACTGCCGCCCTGGAAGCACATTCTCCAGATGTCTCACCAATTGAAAACGTCTGGTCCATGGTGGCCGAGCAGCTGGCTCGTGACAATACGCCCGTCACTACTCTTGATGAACTGTGGTATCGTGTTGAAGCTGCATGAGCAGCTGTACCTGTACACGCCATGCAAGCTCTGTTTGACTCAATGCCCAGGCGTATCAAGGTCGTTATTACGGCCAGAGGTGGTTGTTCTTGGTACTGATTTCTCAGGATCTATGCACCAAAATTGTGTGAAAATGTAATCACATGTCAGTTCTAGTAAAATATATTTGTCTAATGAATACCCGTTTATCATCTTCATTTCTTCTTGGCGTAGCAATTTTAATGGCCAGTAGTGTAATAAAATAATATCGCTGTTCATCTGCACAATCTTTGTAAACAAAAGCATCGTCAAGCTGCTGTCACGTCGTAATTAACATTTTATTTTCAAATTTTTGACATCGTTTACCATCTTATTGAAGCAGTGACAGCTATAAAACAGTAGACTAACGACTTAATATAGACGTCAAATCAGTCTAGACGTGAGTACAATACAGCTACTTTAATATGAATGACACTGGCATCCATACCTGTTCTCACGAAAACTGTAATTGCGGGTACTTGATAACGGCGATAAATCCGAAACAGTCTCTAGTAAATAAAGGTTACTTATTAGAAGCAGCTGTTTGGTGTATCTGCTCTAATAACGAGCCTCAATTTCCTTTTCCATTCCTTTGTATATTATTATTGTCAGGAATAGCGATTATAGCACTCGGATAAGATTCGCATTTTCATCTCAAAATTTAACTGACCGTCGGCAAATGAATCTAGACACAATAGGATCCAAAGGGCTTCGTGAAGGATTCCGCCTGGCGCTGCTCCGGGCTGTGCTCTGTGGTAACCATAACAGATAAAAACCGAGTCCCTGTCTGGCAAACACTTTTGATCAGTTATGTTACATCGGCTACAGAGCGAAAGAAACAACGCAGGAAAGTTTTTGAGAGACTCGGAACGTAGGAGGTTGGCACTGGCATAGCTTTTCAGACGAGTCGTTAGGCGTACTGAAACGCTCCTCCGCCACGACTTCGGAGACGGTCTAGCGTGAAGAGAAGTCTCACTCGTTCACAAAATCCACGTATCCCTGGCGCTATGCAGTGCACGACAGAAATTACTCAGCGTGTTGAACGTTTGACAAGAGAAGAAACGTTCATTGCCGAACACAGATCAATTATCCCCCTGCTGAACTCTGGGTGCAGTCGGATGTTAGTTATGACCCACTGAAGAGTCAGAAACCTTTCAAGCAGCTATCAGGAGAGGGAGTTCCAGCTCGGAATACGCTATCTGGCCAGAAGTTACCGGTCACGCTATGTAATGCGCCAGTTTGTTCCTCGAGCCACTCCATCAAAAACCTGGCCTTGTGACACGTGCATTATCTTGTTGAAAAATGCGACTGCCGTCGGGAGACATGGTGTGCAACCAATGTACGATATGTCAACAGAGGCACACCTACCAATACACCCTGAAGAGACAAAGAAACAGCTGGTACACCGGCCTAATTTCGAACTTGGCCACTGCGAGCACGGAGAAGTGTCGCAACATGACCTTCCATGGACACGACGAATGTCTGAAGTAGTGCTGGAGGGAACTGACCATGAATCCTGCAGGGCTGTCCATAAACCCGTAAGAGTACAAGAGGGTGGAGATCACTTCTGAACGGCAAGTTGCAAGGCATCCCAGGTATGCTTGATTATGTTCATGTCTGGGGAGTTTGGTGGCCAGTGGAAGTGTTTAAACTCAGAAGATTATTCCTGGAGCCACTCTGTAGCAATTTTGGACGTGTGGGGTGTCGTACTGTCCTGGTCGAATTGCCCAAGTCTGTCGGAATTCACAATCGACATGAGTGTATGCAGGTGATCAGACAGGATAGTTACGTACGTGTCACCTGTCAGAGTCGAATCTAGACATATCAGAGCTCCCGTATCACTCCAACTGCACATGCCCCACACCGTAAGAGCCTCCACCGTCTTGAACACTCCCCTGCTGACGTGCACGAGTGGGTCTTCGGCTCCAAAAGCCCATATCGATGATGTTTCGTTAAATGGTACGCACGCTCACACTTGTCGATGGCCCAGCATTGAAATCTGCAACAACGTGCGGAAGGGTTGCACTTCTGTCACGTTGAACGATTCTCTTCAGTCATCGTTGATCTTATTGCAGGATCTTTTTCCGGCCGCAGCGATGTCAGAAGTTTGATGTTTTACCGGATTCCTGATATTCACGGTACACCCGTGAAATGGTCGTACGGGAAATTCCCCACTTGATCGCTGCCTTGGAGATGCTGTGCCCCATCGCTCTTGCGCCGACTATAACACCACGTTCAAACTCACTTAAATCTTGATAATCTGCCATTGTAGCAGCCGTAACCGATCTAACAACTGCGCCAGACACTTGTTATCTTATATAGGCTTTGCCCACACCAGCGACGTATTCTGCCTGTTTGCATCTCTCTGGATTTGAATACGCATGTCTATACCAGTTTCTTTGGCACTTCAGTACAAAAGGAAGCGGGGACTATTGTCAGCAGAGAAACAGTAACAAACAGGAGAGGTCAGTTACTTCGAACGTGGATTAGCCACTGGATGTCAGCTGAGTAATACGTTTATAAGGGGCGTTCCGGCAATTCTAAAGCTGCCCAAGTCGACTGTTGGTGACTTGGTTGGGAAACTGAAACGCGAAGCAACAACCAAAGCCAAACCAAGACGAGGCAGACCTAATGTACTGACGGACAGTCTAACAATGCCACCACTTACAAAGAAGGTTAGAAATCAGATTAATAATGTTGCTCACGCAGTATATGTTCGCTTTATCGGGCAACAACAAAGTTATTGACTGTGGATGGTATCGTCAGAATGGAAGTAATGAAGTCAGTGTAAAAAAGTCATTAATTTTGGTACTTATCTTGAATGGATTCCCACGTAGATTTCGTAGAAATTGTTATGGCTCATCTTGTTGATTCTAGGGTGATCCCCATTTGGCTGCTAGAAGGTCAATATTTGAAGACCTAACAAATGCGTTTTTCAGGAAATTCTCAATGATCAAACAATCCCAGTTCAGAACAATGGTATGGAAGAAATAATTTTTGACTTCGTGTTCACGATCCACATTTTTATTAAACTTCTTGTAAATTCACATATACTTCTTCTTAATTGTCTCATTATCAAGAAAACAGTTTTGTATCAATCTTCATATATTTAATTTCCACTTTAACCAAACACAAGACTTGACTGTTCTTTTACAAAGCGAAATAACAACTTAACTTCTACAAAGTGAAACAAAGACTTCTCTGTGCGCATTCACGTCAAAACAGTTACAAGTAAGCCAAAGATTATGACAGCCTCACAGAAATGAATACACACCAGAACCATATCAGTGTAATATATCGATACATCGGAGTACCTCTACATTAATAAAACCAAATGTGAATATTGTCACAAAAATATGTCTGTTACTTCGCAGAAAAGTAGTACGATATTACTGGTATCGAGAACTGGGGTTGGAGTGTCGTAATGGTCACATAAATAAAGAACCATTACAACAGGAACCGTCCAGTACTGGGGAGGGTAGCTTTCTAAAAATCGCATGAAATCAGCGGAAGGAATCATTCGTAAGTGTCAAAATAATATCAGCAGTCCAGGTAGAACACTGTCTGTGGATGTGGTATTAAAGAGAACGGTGTACAATGGTATACAAGTCACACATTTCGTAGTGACGCCACTGGGCAGTGAATGAGTGGAAACGACTGATTTGACAATGAATCGTGCTGCACCCTGTGCAAACGTTGGAAGGGTTTGGGTTTGGCGAATGCCTGTAAAATGTAGTGCCAACAGTGAAGTACGGATTGGGTGATATTACACTTTGGATGTATTTCTCATGGTCAGGGTGCGCTCCCTGTATTGCGTCTAAGAAAGCGCTAATTGCCGAACGATATACATGCAGTAGAGGAACAGTTCGGAGATGATGATTGTTTTTATCAGCATGACAATGCAGCCTGTCATAAAGTAGAATCCCCAGAGGCAAGGATTTGTGGTCAATAAAGTTTGTGAGAAGGACTGATATGACAAGAGAAGCAACCTGCACACAATGGAACGACTTTACAATGAGTGAGAACGTCGGCTTTGCTCCAGATTCCAGCGTCCATTATCATTCCCTTTTCTTGTTTCGGATCTCGGGGAAGAATGGACTCTGGATTGCGGGGCCCTGGGTCCGAATCCCAGCCGGGTCAGGGATTTTCTCCGCCAGGGGACTGGGTGTTTGCGTTATCCTCATCATCTCATGGTCTCATCATCTTTCGGGAAATGACGGGACTGGAAATGGAAAGACTGGGAACTTGTACGGGCGCTGATGAACACGATGTTGAACGCTCCACAAACCATCATGATCATCATCATCAATGGGCTGCCATTCCTTCACAGACATTGACACCCAACTGAAAGTACCCACAGCAGTATCTAAGCCACCATAAAAGCGAACGGTGCACCCACCCTACATTATTGCCTACTAATACATATGGGGATACTTTTCATCATATAGTGAAAATCTTGGTCAGAACTTGAGGATAGTAACTTTTTTTGTTTAATTCTCCGACAGTGTGTTCAAGATGATAACAATGGAAGTCTGTTGTATGTGAAAGTGTATTCGATGCTTGCAGTGCGCAGTGTACCTGGAGCGATAAACGTAGCCCAAACTTTATCAACGTCGCCACCTTCCGTTTGCCCCGAGAGCCAGAGTTGATATTTTCACTACTCCAACTCAAAAAAGTAAATGGCCTCTAGTAATCAATGTAACTCCATTCACAGAGATCACGATATCCGACTATCGGACTGGAAAATTTACCCCGCTAGCAGTACTCCCCTTGCAACATCCGGAGCTAATTTCCAGAAAGCCAAAAGGGCGTAACAGTTCGGTGTTAATACTGTTCGGTTAAAAGTCTACACAGAAACTCAATCATTCAACCAGAACAAATTCGGTTTATTAGCTTCATTTAGAACCCGTGTCAAATGCCATCTTTGGCTAGCCTCTGGCTCCATGATCTGACAAGAGGCCTCTGCCTAACGGTCACACACTAAGATACCACCAGTGCCCACCACGCCCAGAAAAGACCAACAAGAAGTCCACGTCAGAGCGCGGGGACGATCTTGTAAATTTTTGTAACCTCCTACAGCTCCCCACAGACGCAATATGGCGGTGGTACAAGGTGGGGTTCATAAGGATGTTGTCGGTGACAGGCGTGATTGAATTTCAATCTGCCAGTGTTCCTCACAAACAGTCTCTCAATCCCTATGCTACTTGAGTTGCATTTTAGAGCCCACTTTTCAGCATACCATTGGGCCTTTTCGTCAGTTCAATAACATACGAAATTCACTGAAGTAGCGTCCAACTTAGGGAACTGCACCCGACCACTGAATCACAAAAAATGTACGTAAAATTTGAAGGTGGCTCTCGTAAAGTACATGCGAACTTTTTTCCCGTTTTAAGTTTTCTGGGGCATATGCGTCCCATGAACTTCAAATGATATGTAAGTCAACAGAATTACTGAAGAAAATAGTATTGCTTTTCGTGAAACAGAAACACGGTGTCATTTATTAATACAGGCTGTACCACTTCATCGCTTACTGTTTTCTATATAACCGGCCAATGATCGGTAGTATTTTCTTATAAGTTCCAAAAGCTTGTCGCTAAATTCTACCACTAAACAGACGTGGGACGTAGATTCCCAACGCTCAAAACAGTGAAACAATTAATTTAATCATAATGTTTCCCTTATGTGCAACATATAATTTATTGGTATACAGCAGCTTTGCAGTTATACAGGGTCTTCCAAGAGGAGTGGTCAATCTTCAGTGACATGACAGGAACGACCATTCGAAAAAAAGAAAAACTGGTCAATATGGGCCCTGAAATGCATATCTTAAGAGCTATGATCACTTGATCTTCGATATTGTGAAACAGATCTGCAGCAAGTTCTTTGCTTTCCATATTGTGAGAAGAGGTAGTATGGGTCAAAGCAAGAAAAAGGGTGTCCGGTAAACATGTCTGGCGCAGTTGTTATATCTGCTATTGCTGCTACAATAGCAAGTTATCAAGAACTGAGTGAGTCTGAACGTGGTGCTATAGTCTGCGCACGAGCGAAGGGACACAGAATCTCCGAGGTAGCGATGAAGTGGAGATTTACCCGTACGACCATTTCGCGAGAGTACCGTGAATATCAGCAGTCCGGTAAAACATCAGATCTCCGGAACAATATTCTTCAAGAACGGGACTAATGGCAACTGAAGAGAATCGTCCAACGTGACAGAAGTGCAACCCTTCCGCAAACTGCTGCAGATTTCAATGCTGGTCTAGATACGACTCTGACAGGTGACACGTTTGTAAGCATCCTGTCTGATCACCTGAATCCATTCATGTCTATTATGCATTCTGACAGACTTGGGCAATTCGAGCAGGACAATGCAACACTCTACACGTCCAGAGTGGCTCCAGGAACACTCGTCTGAGCTTAAACACTTCCGCTGGCCACCAAACTCCCCAGACATGAACATTATTGAGCATATCTGGAATGCCTTGCAACGTGCTGTTCCCAAGAGATCTCCACCTCCTGGTACTCTTACGGATTCATGGACAGCCCTGTAGCATTCATGATGTCAATTCCTTCCAGTACTACTTGAGACATTAGTCGAGTCCATGCCACGTCGTGTTGCGGCGTTTCTGAGTGCTCGCGGGGACCCTACACGACATTGGGCAGGTGCACCAGTTTCTTTGTCTCTTCAGTGTATGTTCGACGTCAGACGAACATTGTTAATTAATAATTAGCAGAATGAACTAGCGTTCTGCCGAGTATTGGGATACTCTCGGAACAGGAAAACTGATACAGGGAATGGAGCCGATCCAGCACCCTGGCGCACGTATTCCGTCGTCAGTTCCCAGCACGTCATAAATATGGCCATCACAGTCATCCCTCCCTAGTTCTCATAAGGACGCCCCATCCTTGCTCCGTAATGGGATCACAACGGTAGTTTACCATCTGTCTGTGGGCAGCGCAAATCTACGGTCGCAGGTTCGAATCCTGCCTCGGGCATGGACGTGTGTGATGTCCTTAGGTTAGTTAGGTTTAAGTAGTTCTAAGTTCTAGGGGACTGATGACCATAGATGTTAAGTCCCATAGTGCTCAGAGCCATTTGAACAGCGCAAATCCGAGGTGGATTCATGAGTCTGCATTCAGTTTTACACAACAGAACTTTCGGAAGAACAGAGCTACACTATGTTGTAAGTGTTTACCATAACATTTTCTGAGGACGAAGAGAGATAAAAAAGTGTGGAATTGCAAGGTTGTTTTGGAAGGTTTTCCACTTTCAGCTGGTCGTATACCTAACCAGCGCAACAATATTGTAGCTTCTAAAACGTGTTTTGTTCAATTGGAGTTATGCCAGTCGACACTTCAAGCTAGAAACCATGAAAGCAATGCAATAAACCTATGAGCGTGAACAGCTGTGAAGTTTTATAAGCAAACCAAGTGTAGTAGATGGCATCAAAGTTGAATAACCATTTTTTTTAATTTATTTGCTGATTCTCTATTTCGAGAGGTTCAAATACGGCATTTTTATTGATATCCAGCAGGATTATCGTCATTCTGAATTTTGTTCTTCCGGTTTGTTAAAGGGGACAAAAAACCGCTGATGTTTTTCATTTATTCTCAAAACACCTTTTCTTTAATTTTACGTAGATAATTTGCTTTCGGCAGGCATTCATACAAATAAAATTTGGTCTATAAAATTAAGCAAGGGAAGCTTATCTTAAGTATAAGATAGATTCTCAATAGTGTATACACTGACGGGAAAAATCGCAACGCGAAGGAGCAGTCGTTCGACATAGACGAAAGTTTGTCTATTCAGTGTTCGCGCCAGTAGCATAAAAGCGGCGCTAGGTCTGCTTTAAGTACACGCCGTAACGGCAGTGAGCGTTCGTTACCTTTGCGACTGGACGAGGTGAGTTGATGTTAGTCAAGAATGGCTTTAAGGCGACAAGGATCACATTTGTCAATTTTCAGTTTCCGCCGACAATATGGGAGTGTGAATAAATTATTTTTGTAAATATTTTATAGCTTTATTTCATAGCTTGCGGGAGACCCTACAACTTAATCCTATGACAATTTGGTTTCATATTGTTGACTCAAAAATTGGCACCGGTATTAAGAGTAACAACACAAAAATGCGTACTTTGCATGTACTATTGAAATATGCTTACCGTTTAGGTACCAAAGCAGTCAACCTTAGGAGTACTAAGAAGACAACTATCAAACTTCTGAGACACAGTCAGCTTTCTGTACTTCGTGCAAATTTACTTCTTCGGACGCGGTACGTTTTCAGACTCACAGAATCAGATGTATCACAAATGACACTTTTCTAACCTTCACCTCTTTGAAAAATTTCTGCAGACGCCTCTGAGTCATGGATTTGCAGTTCCACTGTGTTGGCAGACCTATGCGGGCCTGTCTTGTGTTCATACGAATGACCCCTTTTTAAAAAGGTTCTGTTTTCTTTGTGTCTGTATTTTCTTCTCTGCCCTTTCCTTCAGAACCAGGTCACACGGTTGCGAAAGTGTCAGCGTTTCATTTACCCTCCGTTAATCGTTTGCAAGAGTAGTCCTTTTTAATTTATTAGTTTTCGGGTATTTATTCATTTTTGTAAATTATTCGTAATATTTCGCTTATTTACATGGTAGGTCACTGGCTCACGAATCCATAGCTACGCGGACGCGGCTGCTTACAAATCATTATATTCTGAGATCCAGCCTGATTTCGACAACCTACCGAACTCGCACTGTTCTCACTTACATACGCCATCTGACCAGAAGTTTCGGGGCACCTATTAGTGAAAAGTAATATGAAACTTCCTGGCAGATTAAAACTGTGTGCCGGACCGAGACTCGAACTCGAGACCTTTACCTTTCACGGGCAAGTGCTCTACCACAGGCGGAAGTAAAGCTGTGAGGAAGGGGCGTGAGTCGTGCTTGGGTAGCGCAGTTGGTAGAGCACTTGCCCGCGAAAGGCAAAGGTCTCGAGTTCAAGTCTCGGTCCGGCACACAGTTTTAATCTGCCAGGAAGTTTCATATCATTGCACACTCCGCTGCAGAGTGAAACTCTCATTCTGGAAATATGAAATGTGTGCGCACCTCGCCTTTGTGATGGCTTGAATTCTGCTGGGGACGCAATTTGTGATGTGTTGGAATGTCTGTGGAGGAAAGACAGCCCACTCCTCCTCAACATCTGAAACCAGAAAAATATGCCGGAAACTGGCGTCTGGAACAAGTTCGTGTTCTGTCTCATCCCAAGGTGTTCCACTGGTTTCAGATCGTGACTCTGGACTGGCTAGTCTACTTAGAAATGATAGGCCTACCGTCCATAAACCATTGCCTCACAAATGCTGTTTCATGACAGGATCCATTGTCATATCGAGACAATCATCGGCATTGAACTGTTCCTCTACAAAATGTGTCCACATCCTCCAGCATTTAGCGTTTTCTCAAGCGCGATAAGGGGACCACACCCTAAACACGGAAAACATCCCCACACCGTAACTCCAACTCCTCTGTACTTCACTTAAGTCACTACACATGATGACAGGTGACGTTCTCCAGCCGGTCGCCAAACCCTAAACCCAACCCCTTCTATCGGATAACAAGAGAGTACACAGCATGATTCATCACTCCGAATCGCCCACTGTCCATCGCTCTCCACACCAACTCACGTGTCGCAGCGTGTGGCTTGAGGAGATGTCGATCGTTGTGCCCTATCCTTCTTAACTGCCTATGCACAGTCGATTAACTGGCTGGATTTCTGGAAGCAATGATCCCTTCCGCTTATTTCGTGCGTTGTTTCTTTTTTTTTTTTTTAACCACTCTTCGCAATGCTTGACGGTTTTTATCCGTCGGTATATGACGCCCGACTTCTCTTTGTTTAACTGATGTTGATCCTTCGCTTTTTTTCGTAGTCACACCCCCAACAGTCGACTTGGGGGAGCTTTAGGAAAGTTAACATGTAATCAGGTGACAACAAGTAACTATTCCACGTTCAAAGTGACTGAGCTCTCCGAACGACGTACTGGTACAGCTTCTCGTTCTGATCACGCAGTACCCCAGACCCACTCCCCTTTCATTTTATTCTGTCGTGTCCGCCCGTCGTGACATCTAGTGATAAGTTCCGCGTTACATAGGAGTACCCGGACGTTTTTGATCAGATTCTGTGTAGTAAACTCTTGTGTTCTTTGGTTCTGTACGTAGCAAATTGTGCAAATTATGCAGACAGGGATGCGCCTGTGTTGACACGCTGCCTGTATTCAACTGCAGCTCGCTGCGTGCCTGCAAACTGCCGCAGCGGCGGCAGCGGCCTCGCTTTTAATTCCAGTTCCACTCGCGGAGCGTGTCGCTCGCACCCACAAAGTTTCCGGTCGCGAGATAAGGCCGGCCGGCTTCACGGAATAAAGAGCTGGCAAGTGCCACGGCGTGAACGTAGCGGGCCGGCGGGGAAGTGGGGGGGAGGGGCGGCTGGAGGCCCCGCCCCCGCGCGCCGCGCCCGCCAATGGGGCGCCGGCCTCGCGCACACGCACCTGTCCACTGGCCGCGCCGACACGTCAGCGCGCCCAATTACTGCCGCTCCGTGACGTCTGCTTAGTCACGAATAGCCTCCTGCCCTGATAAGCCATCTTCAGCTCCGTAACCGAAACGACGAGAGAGAGCAGAATTAAAAAAACGAGAAAACGGCGCAGTTCCACAGCAACGTACTGTTTCAACGTTGATACCCAGTGGCAGAGCTAAAGTTTCGTACCCTTCCCACCGTTTCTTTCCATTTCTGCTTCGAAGCTAATCTACGTATACGTACACATATACTTCACAAGTCAATGCGCAAGGGTACTGCGTACCAATTTGAGATTTTCTGCCGCTTGTATATGACCCAGTACTCGTTTTGACAGCAGGCTCATTGTACCTGGGGCCGTCCTGGAGGGACTGAAATGATGAAAAATCGCCACCCACCTCCATATCTGGAACTGAACCCAAGACGTCTAACACTGGAGTCTAATGCTCTACTTCCTACACAACCACGATACTCGGAAGAATTAAATAAATTGAAATGCCTTGCGGAAATCATTCAAACCAAGAGAGTGAACAAAGACGCAAACAGTATCAGAACCCAGAGGAGGCAAATGGCGTATCAATTCTCCAATGACACAGTTAAAAAACAAAACAAAAAGTCTCAATTAAAGCGAAAATTAGGTACCGTGAACAGCTATAAAACAGCAAGCACTCGATGCAAAGGAGTCCATTTACCAAAATTAAAGTGGCAGAAATGGGACAAAATGGAGTAAGAAGAGGAGAATCCTATCGAAAATGTGTGACAGGAACAAATGGCAACTACACATTAAGAAGCAAGAAAGTGTAAAAATGCCTGAACTCTCAGAGAGGATCTAGAAAAGGCAGGTCAGTTTCTTTGGGCATCTGAAAAGAAGGAACGAGAATGGGTTAACTAAAAGCAATACGCAGTATTTCAGTAACAAAAGGAACAAAAATCAGTTAATCAAATAAACTCAAAATGAATTATGGGAGATGACCGTAGCTAAGGAAAACATTGAAAACAGAGAAAAATTTAGAGCCAACATAAAAAACATAAAAGGTTTCCGAGAAAAAGAGAATAAACGTGAAAGAATCTTCACCCAGCGGCAAAAGCAACAGAGAGTGAGCGAATGAGAAGTAATGGCAAGACAGGCGGAAGCACCTTATTTGAAACAATAGTTTCTCCATGTCGTTGTTTCACACGATCGCAGTTGAAGAAGTTGACATTGTCATGAGAGACGCCTCAGCTGTATAGGTTATTTATGAAAAATACTTATTTTAACAGTCTCAGTTACAAATTTACACAAACGGCTACTAGTTTAGAACACTTACAATAATTTTTCACAAAAATTGACTTTGTCCTATACGAGATTCATAAGATGTGTAGATGGTCGTTCTTCTTCCGCTAGTTCCGTCCTGACCATCTCTTCCTCGGACTCCTCTCACTTCTCCTTCCATCGCTTGGCGAGGGATTCTCTGACGCAACAGAGTCCCTAGTCCTGCTTTCGGTGGATTGCTTTATCAAGTAATGGCTGTACCTCCAGTTGTTTTCTTGTTTCTTACTTTCTTATTTTGGACCGTGCAACACTTCACGTATCAAAGGCACTTCATATCTAATGTTTCAAGTTGTGTTAGTGTTTTGATCTTTATAACAAACGTTTTGCTCCATATAGTAAGAGCGGGTAAATTTTCTTCTCCGTCTTGTCTTAAGTGTTCTTATCATGGATCACAAAGTGATCCAAACTAGTTATTGGTGTCATTTTGCGAACTGTGACTCTTAAAATAAATATTTTAAAGGATTTTCAGTATGCTGAGTTAATAGCAGGACAGCATTGTGCGTTAGCCATTTTGGTGTAGAAAATAGTTAAAGTTGCAAGAGTCAGTTTTTGATTTAATTGATTAATAATTTCGGGTTACCTGCACCTATTTTCAATCCATACAAACAGGCAAAATGGTGTATTCCGTAATAGCATGCAAACTATGGTACGACTGTATACACACACACACACACACACCCACACACACACACTTGTTTCGTGTCTTTTTAAGAAAGTCCCAAAACGTCTGATTTCGACGCATAATCCTCCACTCAGTTATGAAATACGACAAAATTTGGTTACAGAGCTAATTAAGACACAAAGCGAGTGACCCACTATCAAAACATTGCGTTTGTTTTCCTCTCTTAATCCGGCATTCTTTACTCAGTAGCTGAGATTTTTTATGTATCTCACTCCCTCAACATTACCACGCTTATACATGATAATTCCAAAATGATATCACAAATTCCGCGGAGAATGGAGAAGGGTAAATGTGTCAATTTGAAGTATGAGATTCTGGTCCGAAAAGGATCGGGTTGAAAGTTATAAGCGATAGTCGTTCTGATATCTCCAACAGTGATTCTCTGCCTCGTGATGGCTGGGTGTTGTGTGCTCTCCTTAGGTTAGTTAGGTTTAAGTAGTTCTAAGTTCTAGGGGACTTATGACCACAGCAGTTGAGTCCCATAGTGCTCAGAGCCATTTGAACCATTTTTTCTCCAACAGTGGAATAAATCAGTCAGTACTGTTGTTACTAAGATTGTGCGGTAGGCAACTATCAGAGGTAGTAGCATCAACAAGATAAGAATCCAGTAAATATGGGATCTAAAATTCACACTTTGAGCTATGAGCATTTGTTCATCTTCGCTGGTGTGAAACATATTTGTTGTACTGAGCAACCGCTCACAGTTCTTAAGGTAAGCATTTTAGAATCCATATTTATTGGACATATTTTTCTTGTTTTGTTCCATACAGCCACCTCTGAATGTTGTCCATCCTACAATGACAGCAACAACTCTACCGGTGCGGATATTCCACTGTCAGAGGTATCACAACGATTCCCGCTCATAATTTTTGACTCCATCGGTTCCTTGCCTCAGATTGATACATTTACCATTCTCCATTAAATCTGAAAATGTGTAACATCATCACGTAAACACCCTGTATAAGCACTGTCTGTGGTGTCACCGCCAGACACCACACTTGCTAGGTGGTAGCTTAAATCGGCCGCGGTCCATTAGTATATGTCGGACCCGCGTGTCGCCGCTGTCAGGATCGTAGACCGAGCGCCACCACACGGCAGGTCTCGAGAGACGTACTAGCACTCGCCCCAGTTGTACGACGACGTTGCTAGCGACTACACTGACGAAGCCTTTCTCTCATTTGCCGAGAGACAGTTAGAATAGCCTTCAGCTAAGTCCATGTCTACGACCTAGCAAGGCGCCATTAGCCTTAGATAGCTTGTATCTAAAGAGTCTCACTTGTATCGCCACAATCTCCAGATGTCTCATCAAGAACGATACCTCACTCCATCCTTCGTGAGTTAGCGCGTGCATCTTGGCCGCATCTTTCAATTAGTGTGCGTAGTGTTGGCAAGTCTGCCAACACTACACTGTCAGCCATTTCAACTCAACACATGTAAAGACGAATGTGTTCCCTGGAACGCCAGAAAATCTGTGTGTGTGTGTGTGGGGGGGGGGGGAGTTTCTTATTATTAATGTTCACTTATACTCAGTCCCACGTAGATTTAAAACCACAGAAACGGTACTTAGACATACACTTACTGAAATACTGTGTCATTTTTTTAAATACACTGAAGCGCCAAATAATCTGGTATAGGCATGCGTATTCAAATACAGAGATATGTAAACAAGCAGAATACGGCACTGCGGGCGGCAACGCCTATATAAGACAACAAGTGTCTGGATCAGTTGTTACATCGGTTACTGCTGCTACCATGGCAGGTTATCAAGATTTAAGCGAGTTTGGACGTGGTATTAACGTCGGTGCACGAGCGATGGGTCGCAGAATCTCCGAGGTTGCAATGAAGTGGGGTTTCCCCCGTATGACCTTTTCACGGCGAAACCTCAAATCTCCGACATCGCTGCGGCTGGAAAAAGATCTTGCAAGAACGGGACCAACAGCGACTGCAGAGAATCATTCACCGCGACAGAAGTGCAACCCTTCCACAAACTGCTACAGATTTAGATGCTGGGCCACCAACAAATGACAGCATGCGAACCATTCAACGAAACATCATCGTTAAGGGCTTTCGGAGCCGAAGGTCCTCTCTTCTACCCTTGATGTGTGCACGACAAAAGACTTTACGCCTTGTCTGAGCTCGTCAACACCGACTGTTGATGACTGGAAACATGTTGCTTGGCCGGACGAGTTCCGTTTCAAATTGTATCGAGTGGATGGACGTGTACGGGTATGGAGACCACCTCACGGATCCACGACCCTGCATATTAGCAGGGGACTGTTCAAGCGGGTGGAGGTTCCTAAATGATGTGGGGTGTGTGCAGTTGGTGACTGGGACGTCTGATATGTCCAGATACGAGTCTGACAGGTGACACCTACGTACGCATCCTGTCTGATCACCTGCTTCCTTTCAAGTTCATTGTGCATTGCAACGGATTTGGGCAATTCCCGCAGGACAATGCGAAACCCCACACGCCCAGAATTGCTACAGAGTGGCTCGCGTGGTCCCTACACGGTATTAGGCACCAGTACCAGTTTCTTTGGTTCTTCAGTGTACGTGACCCCATTGACAACATAGTGAAATTTCGCAACTTTGATCCATGACACCTAAAAATAAGGGGCTTTGTGAGCAAAGCGATCCAGCTCTCTTGCGTTGAAGAGTCATTTGTCTGCTAATAGGCACATAACCTCAGTATCTACTTACCTAATGCTAGTGGAATTGTCCCGCAATGGATCACAGGCGTGTCGACTTCATCAGGACAGGATATTTTTACTCAGGCGCTCCCTTGATAGCGTAGCAACCGTCGGTGGCCTGTTGTAGTTGTGTTTTGCTCCCATAGTTCCAAATAACACTTTCTGCGATACCTAGACAGAAATTACTTAGTGTGCTATAGTCTAAATCTCACTGACAACAATCTCAAATGAGAATGGTGCATCTTTCAGCAGTTTACTCCGAAGCTGAACACTTTTTTTTTGTCTACAATCGTGAAAATGGTTTAATGTAGAGACACATAAGTTTTGCACAAGCATGCGAGACTAATAAGAAAAGATATTCATTCGCCCTAACGGCAGAACCACTGCAACCGGCAAAAGCGCCTGGAGTTAGACATCCCAGTGTGACAAAGTTACGTGAAGGCCCGGCTTGTGCTGTGGTGGTGCGTACACGGACGCTCGGCTGGTGGGTGCATCGCAGCCGCTGCAAGGGCAAAAAAGCCAGAGGAAGATTGCTGCAACTGTGTCGTACGTCAGCCCGACACGTCTATGTCTGTGCTATAGCACTCCGTGCTCAGTATCAACAAAACGAACTCTGTTCCAGGGTCTATTAGTAGACGACATGCTGCACCAGCTAGTACCACTATGAAACCGCTTAAAAAAAATTATAAATGACTGTGCTCAAACTGACACACAATATTTTTAGCGCAACGCAATCTGACTTTCAATAATCCCTACAAAAGAATGGCCCTGACTAACAATAACCTATACCTTTCATGAATCACTTACCTCACAAAAATCTTCGTTACTCAAACTACTGCAATACAGCGTGCGCCAATACTGCCAGCTGAATAAAAGATTCTAACTACTGATAGGCATAGTTAGCAAATGAAAAATTTTGATAGAGAACAAACAATGTATTTACCTTAATAGTGTTCAAAAGTCATAATATATATATATATATCAGTTCATGACATCCAGTCTTACAAATTTACTGTCTCTGATGGACACACGTCCAGATTATCCGCTCTCAAAACTCCGCCATCTCACTCCCCACATCCACCACTGCTGGCGGCTCACCTCCAACTGCGCAACGCTACGCGCTGTTAACAACCAACTGCCCAACACTACAATGGCGACTATTCCAACAATGAAAACCAGCCACAGACTGCACACAGCACAGCCAGTGATTTTCATACAGAGCGCTACGTGGCGTTACTAACATAAAAACCTAAACAGCCTACTTACACCACGAAGAACAGATGCGGGCAAGACCGAGGAAACGATGATTAGAAGTGTGCGATTGTCGGACAGAATGCAAAGGAAACTTAAACGGGAGAAGACTGGGTGCCTTTTTGGCTGAGATCCTTGAGAGAGTTGCTAAACACTGACGAATTATCTACAAAGGAAAGGAAAATCTCGTAGCTCACTTCAGGAAACATCAATTTGAGGTCCGGAGAAATTAAGAATATGTAAGACAATATCGCTTTGGCACTTATCGTAGAAGATAGGTTAAAGCAAGGCAAACCTGCGTTTATATCTCTTGTAGAAGTAGAGAATGCTTTCGACAATTTTAATTGTAATACACTCTTTGGAATTCTGAAAGTAGCAGCGATCAAATAGAGGCAGCAAAAGGTTGTTTACAACTTATACCGAAACTAGACTGTAGTTATAAGATTCGAGGGCCATGAAAGGGAAGTGGTGGTTGAGAAGGGAATGAGACAGCTTTGCAGTCTATCCTCGACGCTATTCAATCTGTACATTGAGCAAGTAGTAAAGAGCACCAAGAAGATATTTGAAAAGGGAATTAAAGTTCAGGAAGAAGAATACGTTGAGGTTTGACGATGGCACTGTAAGTCTGCCAGAGATAGCAAAGGACTTGGAACAGCAGTTGAACGGATGTGTAATACCTTTAAGAGCTTACAAGTCAAACATCCATAAAAGTAAAACAGAGGCAATGGTATGCAATCGAATTAAATCAAGTGATATTGAGAAAATGAGATTAGAAAATGACCGTAAACATACTAGATGAGTTTTGCCATTTTGACAGCAAAATGACTGTTCGAAGTATAGGGGATATAAAATGTAGATTAGCCGTAGAAAGAAGAGAGCTCCTGAAGAAGAGAAATTTGATAACATCGAATATAAATTTAATATTAGGAATTGTTTTCTGAAGGTGTTTGTATGGAGTATAGTCTTGTACGGAAGTGAAACTTCAATGACAATCGGTTCAGACAATAATAAAATAGAAGCTTTAGAATTGTGGTGCTACTGAAGAGACAAGGAGATCGAGTAATTAATGAGGAGGTACTGAATCGAATTGGGGAAAACTAAACGAAGGGATTGGCTCACAGGACAGATTGTGAGGTATCAAGGAATTGTCAATTTGGTAATGAAAGGATGTGTGGGAAGTTAGAAATGTAGAGGGATGCAAAGGGATGGATGTGGTTAGCAGATTCCATTGGACGTAGTTTGCTGTGGCTATGCACAGATGAAGAGGCCGCACAGAATACACTAGCGTAGAGAACGACATCAAACAAGTCTTCAGGCTGAAGACTCCATCATAATCAACAACAACAAGAACAACAACAGCATGATTTCACGACTGAGTAATCTACAAGCTCACACGAGAACAGTTCTGCGTTTTGAGCTCTCTGCATGAAGATTTGTTTAGCTTTAGACATAATTTAAGATACAGATATGAAAGCGCTGATGTTACGTAAATCCACGCCGCATTTACATTATTTCGTTTTCTGGTAATCGCTTTCAGATATGGCACTTCAAAAACAGAATGTTATTATGGTGGCAGCGAAGGCAACAATGAAGTACCTATTGCCCTATGCTGGGCACCAGTCGGCCGTGCAAACGAAACAACTTGTGTCAAACGTTCTGGTCTGAAGTTGGAGTGACTGGAACTGGGTACCAGAGAAGAAGATAATTTAAAAAAAAAAAAAAAAAAACATGAAATGTGGCCAGATTAGTGGTCTCATTTTTTCTGCTATATTAATCCGTAGTCAGAACATACATCTTCAAACACACTCCGCAAGCCACTTTCTGGTGCGTGGCGGAGGGTATCTTGTACCTCCACTAATCATTTCTTTTCTTGTTCCACTCGCAAATAGAGCGATGGAGGAACGATTGTCTGTCTGCTTCTATACGAGCCTTAATTTCTTGTACCTAATGTCCATGGTCCTTATGCGAAATGTATGTTGGTGGCAGTAGAGTCGTTGTGAAGTCAACTCGAGATGTCGGTTCTCAAAATTTACTGAACAGCGTTCCTCAGAAAAAACGTCGCCTACCCTCCAGGAATTACCTTTTGAATTCCGTAATACATGCGTGTTGATAGGATCCACGGGTAACACATCTAGCAGCCCACCTAGGAACTGCTTCGATGTCTTCCTTTAATCCGACCTGATGCGGATCCCAAACGCTCGAGCAGTACTCAAGAATCGGTCGCACTAGTGATCTATATGTTGTCGCCTTTACAGGTGGACCACTCTTCCCTAAAAATCTCCCGATAAACTCAAGTCGACCATTCGCCTTACCCACTGTAATCCTTAAACGCTCTTTTCATTTCATATCGCTTTGCAACATTACGCCTAAATATTTAATCGACCAGACTAAGCGATTCAGTACTCTAGTAATGCTGTATTGGAAGACTACGGGATTGTATACGCTACTCACCTGCACTGTCTTAAATTTCTGTACATTTTGAGCTAGCTGACATTCACCACAGAAACCAGTAATATTGTCAAAGTCTCCTTGAATCCTCCTACAGTCACTCGACGACCACAGCTTCCCATACACCACAGCATCACCAGCAAAGAGCCACAGACTGCTGCATACCTTGTCCATCAGATCATTTATGTATGTAAAGAATAATAGCTATCTCTTCACACTTCCCTAGGGCACTCCTGACGATACCCTTGTCTGTAATGAACACAAGCCTTATTGTAGATTGTAGTGATATGTTCATCTCAGTTTAAATTTTACGCTTAGACTACTTTTTGAGGGACAGAGTTTTACGTATGTCACATTCAGAATGAAAGATGCTCCTGGGTGTCACGAAACCTCAGGCCAACGAGTCTTGAATCAGTTCGCTTGGGCTATGGCGTAATTGTGCTTTAACTCTAGATCTGTGTCGACTGTGTTTGTTCACGTGTCGGTGCCGACATAACTGTCCACAAGCCACATCGCTAGCTCTTAAAACGACACTGCCAGTGGTGTGCCTATCGACAATGCTGGCCTCGGGAGTGCATCACAAAGTCTTTCCATACAAGGCTGCATACACCAGTACGATGCACGTGTCCGTGTGTGGAGGCTCAGAGGAGAAGGAGCGTTACCAGAATCCATTCCTCGCCGTAACAAGGGTCTGGCCCCCGGCGTGATGGTGTGGGATGCCAGTGAGCACACAACACAATCACCTCTCGTCCTCATAAGTAGGCAGTTTGAATGTTTCTAATGTGTTAAGGCCAGTGACCGCGTCGTATCTTCTAGGTCTCAGAGACGTTATGTTTCAACAAGATAACTCGGGACCTCATATTGCCCGTGTTGATGTGAGCCACCTCGATACAGAGGGTGTTCAACTGTTTCCCTGGACAGAACCTTCACCAATCTCTCATCCGTTGACAACATTTGGTCATGAGTGGTTGACAGCCTGCAGCAGACCACTCACTAGCCACTACAGTATGACAGTGGCAACAGCTGAAGCAGCGTGAAGTAACGTACTTCTGTCTGACGTCCTAGCTTACAAGGGGAGGCCGCCAATTGTGAAATTCAGATTCGATTCATACTGCGCATAATAAAAGCTCATGGCCAGAGGTGTAATGTGGCAAAGCACCAACATGCACTTCTCAGCCGTTGCCGAGAAAATCGACAGTTAATAGAAACCGTTGCGGTGAAATACTCTCTACGATTAATAATTTTCTACAGCGTCGTGGCGCAGCGGTAAGCGCTCGGATTCGTAATCCGAAGGTCGCCGGATCGAATATCGCGCCATGCAATTTTTTTATTATTAGTTTTTTGTAATTCAGATATATATATATATATATATATATATATATATATATATATATATATATATATATATAACTGTTAATGAATTGGTTATGCATGTTGGTGAAGGCGGATCGCTCTCCAATTGTACCGCTTCCATTTTTCCGTTTGTTTAACAGGGTGTACCAAAGCTCTCACGTCCGCACTGATTTTCGTCGATTGTTATAAGTAGCGCTAGGGACCGCATCTACCTTCTTTCGAAGTCAGCAGGCAACTACGCTGTTATGCGGTAGCTCGTTTCGGCCCATTCAACATCTGTCCAAGTGTAACGAGCGAGTAACGGAATTTATATTTCATACCTGCCACAACAAATTTGTGTTCGTGGGGTCTCTATTCTAATTCGAAGGTTTGACTTACGCTATACGTATTCGTTTCGGAATATCGTTTCTACATCTTCCGTTAACAATACGTGGTTAACATTATGAAGACAATTAATAACATTTGTGAAATACAACTTTGTTTGCGGTTTTTCCACGACAAACGACTTTCAACAACTTATTATATGCATAATTGTTGCAACTGATTGCCGGGAATAATAATTATATATATATATATATATATATATATATATATATATATATATGTGTACCGAGCGAGGTGGCGCAGTGGTTAGCACACTGGACTCGCATTCGGGAGGACGACGGTTCAATCCCGTCTCCGGCCATCCTGATTTAGGTTTTCCGTGATTTCCCTAAATCGCTTCAGGCAAATGCCGGGATGGTTCCTTTGAAAGGGCACGGCCGATTTCCCTCCCCATCCTTCCCTCACCCGAGCTTGCGCTCCGTCTCTAATGACCTCGTTGTCGACGGGACGTTAAACACTAATCTCCTCCTCCATATATGTGTGTGTGTGTGTGTGTGTGTGTGTGCGTGTGTGTGTGTGTGTGTGTGTGTGTGTGTGTGTGTGTGTGTACATTTGAACTACAAAAAACAAATACTAAAAAAAAGGGTTGCATGACGCGATATTCGATCCGGCGACCTTCGGATTACGAACCCGAGCGCTTACCGCTGCGCCACGACGCTGTAGAAAATTATTAATCGTAGAGAGTATTTCACCGCAACGGTTTCTTTAACTGTCGATTTTCTCGGCAACGGCTGAGAAGTGCATGTTGGTGCTTTGCCACATTACACCTCTGGCCATGAGCTTCTATTTTGCGCAGTATGAATCGAATCTGAATTTCACAATTGGCGGCCTCCCCTTGTTAGTTCGACTGGAATCCTGGGTTAGGGCCGTTGTTGCCGGCACAGGAAGAATCACTGTATACAAATTTTCGCACTATCCTCCCAACTGGGCAACGGTCTCGCCGCAGTGGATACACCGGTTCCCGTCAGATCACCGCGTGGCCGGCACTTGGATGGGTGACCATCCGGGCCGCCCTGCGCTGTTACCATTTGTCGAGGTGCATTCAGCCTCGTGATGCCAATTGTGGAGCTACTCGACCGAATAGTAGCCGCTCCGGTGAGCAGTGTGCTGACCCCACGCCCCGCCTATCCGCAGCCTCAGCTGAGGATGACACGGCGGTCGGATGGTCCAGATGGGCCACTTGTGGCCTAAAGAGGCAGTGCTGAACTCCCAACTTAGCTGCGAATTTAATCATACAGTCTTCCTAACACACTGTGCTATTAATCTGTCCCAGCTTCGCACGGGCAGCACTAAGTATCTGGAAGCAGAAGACTTGTTTGTATTACTTAGTGATGCACACAAACCTTCCTCGTGAATTACGTATCCATTAGCGGCAATCGTATCATAATCCATACAGTAATTCCTGACATTTGCCTTCGCGAAGAGACGGAAAAACGCGGCAGAGGTTTTAATTTATAATATGCGTAGATTCTCGTCGATCTTCACTGTTCTGCTGATTTGCGGCGGCTCTTTAGTTTACTGCTTTTCCCACCAGATGCCGCCTTCTCTGTAGCTGACCAGCTCGTAGGTCCCATCACTGCCACGAGCCGTCACTCCAAACGGCAATTAAATATGAATACGACGGGAAGAAAACCAACATCAAGAAGGCGCTGTGTGAGATAAACAAAAGTTGGTACCTGTCGACGGTGGCGCTAGCAGCACCGCTATTTGGATGCAAATCTGGTTTAGTTTAAATGCACACTTTGACGGTCGTGAACGTTAGTTAACTTTGACACTGGACGTAGTGATGCCGGTCGAGAATGCCTTTAAGATAACGGAGGTGCAATTTTCAGCACCTCAGCAAGTTTGAACGAGGTCGTTTATAGGACTACGAAAAACTGGATACACCTTCCGCGATATTGCAGAAACACTTATCAGGCACGTAGCCGCTGCACATGACTGTCGGCAATGGGGTCACGGGAAGGCACGGTCGCAAGAAAACCGGGCTCCGGGCAGCCACGTAGCACTGACAAGAGGGAAGGCCATCGTGTTCGGCGGACGGCCGTGGCTCATCGTGCCATGTCTGCACCAGCAACTCCAGCAGCAGTCGGCACCCCAGTGACACAATGAATTGCATCAAATCCGTTACTTCAAGGACAGGGCGAAGCCAGACGCCCTGTGGCGTGCATTCTACTCACGCGAAACAACCGCTGTTTGCGACTTCAGTGGTGTAAAGAGAGGGCTCATTGGAGGGCGGAGTTGAGATTTTTTGTGTTTTCTGATGAAAGCCGACTCTGCATCAGTAACAGTGATGGTTGTGTGTCGGTTAGGAGGAAGCCAGTACTTCAGCCAGTTTCGACGAAACATTTATAAATTACATACGTTCCTCCTGAATCAATCTACCTTCTAGTCAGAAGCGGATCAGACCGAACATACGGACACAAGCTGCAGAGGACTGCCGGCCGGAGTCGCCCAGCGGTTCTAGGCGCTACAGTCTGGAACCGCGGGACCGCTACGGTCGCAGGTTCGAATCCCGCCTCGGGCAAGGATGTGTGTGATGTCCTTAGGTTAGTTAGGTTGAAGTAGTTCTAAGTTCTAGGGGGCGGATGACCTCAGCAGCTAAATCCCATAGCGCTTAGAGCCATTTAAACCTTTTTTTTTTTTTCAGAGGACTTTTACGCGAAGAGAAGTTTCGCACAGTAACTAAAATTTCATTATTTGCTTAATTTCCTCGTACGCAATTTTATTGGCTAGGAGCGTACGTTTCATTTTCAGATCCATAGGAGACAACTGTTAATATTTCTATAGGCGTTCGAGATGGTGAACATTCTCCTAATTGTAGTTGTATTTTCAGCCTAATTTAGGTTTTAATCCAAAATTAATCACAGAATCTTCCCTGAGGGGAAGTAATTTATGTATGTCGCATTGACGATGGTAGAAATTTCCGAAATTTAAGGCTAATGAGTTTAGAATGATAAGTATACCTTGGGTTTGAATGGACTGGGCTTTCCTTGTGTGCCCATATTGAGAACGCATACAGGTCAGCTGTCCTCAATTGAATCTGTTCGGAGGCCATCAACAAGGAATCGCTCTGGAGGCTTCCCTGCTGTGTGGTGTGCGGTGTCGGGTGGCGGAGGGAAAGAGAAGAGCGTCGTGGTAGGCGGGCAGCCCGACCCCCAGATGGCAGCGCGGCATCTGCTGAGCGGAGCGGAGAGGAGAGGAGAGTCTTCCCTGCTACCAGAGACTCGCTTCAGGTTTCATATCGCGTCTCCGACACCGTTCGGCGTGACTGTAATCTAGTGCCAAGTTACTCGCCAGCGTAAAGTTTGTGCGTGTGGCTGAAAGGAAAACCTTCTGTTTTATAATTATTCCGAGCAGTAAATCGCCTTCTACGATGGTGTACCAAGGGTTCGGCCAGCGCTGCAAGTGCATTCATCAGGGTATGTGACACTAATGTAACAGTGTTACTTTAATGCGCCGCCTTCACTCCTGGATTTGCAGTTTCCGAGTTTAAATAAAATTCGGCTTATGTGTATTGTACGCCGGGAATGTAGACAAAATTAAGCAGATTTCGGTCTTTATAGGCAAAATATAAACTAAAGCCTCGTTGAGCCTCGAAACTCACTTGCCATTCCAAACGCCATCTAGTGGCAGCTTACAAACTCAACAGGTCAGTCTGTCCCGTATAATCTGAAGAGCCAAATAAACTGGTACATCCGTCTAATGTCGTGTAGGGTCCCCACGAGCACGCAGAAATGCCGCAACACGACGTGCATGTACTCCACTAATGTATGAAGTAGTGCTGGAGAGAACACGGCTGTCTATAAATCCGTGCGAGTGGGTGGAGCTCTGTTCTGAACACAAGTTCCAAGGTATCTCAGATACGCTCATAAAAGTCATGTCTGAGGAGTTTAGCGACCAGCGGAAGTCTTTGAACTCAGAAGAGTGTTCCTGTGGCCAGAGAAAGTGTTTAAACTCAGAAGAGTGCTCCTGGAGCCGTCCTGAAGCAATTCGAGACATGTAGGGTATCGGCAATTCTGGACATGTAGGGTATCGCATTGTCCTGCTGGAATTGCCCTAGTCCGTCGGAATGCACAACGGACATAAATGTATGCAGGTTATCAGACAGGATGATTACGTACGTGACACCTGTCAGAGTCGTATCTAGACGTATCAGGAGTCCCATATCACTCCAACTGCACACACCCCACACTACCACAGAGCCCCCACCAGCTTGAACAGTCCCCTACTGACATGATGGGTCCATGGATTCATAAGGTTGTCTCCATACCCGTACACGTCCATCTGCTCGATACAATTTGCAACTAAACTCGTCCGACTAGGCAATATATGTCCAGTCATCAGCAGTCCAAAGTAGGTGCTGACTGGCCCAGGTGAGGCCTAAAGCTTTCTGTCGTGCAGTCAAGGATACACGAGTGGACCTTAGGCTCCGAAAGCCCATGTCGATGATATTTCGTTCAATGGTTCTCACGCTGAAACTTGCTGATGGCCCAGCATTGAAATACGCAGCAATTTAAGCAAGGATTGCACTTCTGTCACGTTGAACGATTTTTTTCAGTCGTCGTTGGTGCTGTTCTTGCAGGATCTTTTTCCGGCCGCAGCGATGTCGGAGATTTGAGGTTTTATCGGATTCCTGATATTCACGGTACACTCGTGAAATGGTCGTAAGGGATAAGTCCCTAGCCACTTCAATACGATACCATTGGCGTCTAGCGGTGAATGGCCGAACGTGTAAGGCTATCCGATAGCGGCGGCAGGACTGCACGAGCTATCGATGAGTGCTGCTTGTTTACCACTTCCAATTAATACGTAGTTTTGGCAGAGCAACTTTGTCTCAGAGCTTAATTTTTTAGTCATCTGCTAATTTTTCTACAGGTATTACTAAACTTATTCACCTGGTTTTGTGTGTGAATATTAAATCATTTGACATTCACACCGCTCTTGACAATGTGACCTCTCTCCTGTTTCACTTGAAATCGTTCTGAGTAACGGTACGTTGTCAGTAATACACAAACAGCTTAGAGAGACAGCTAGATGCAGCCTTGAGGACGATTGTGGAAGCACTACGTTGATTTACTGGGTGTGCTCTGCAGCTCAAAGAAGATGGTCGATAGGGGTGAACAGTCTTCCTTACATATGCACCAGCATACTGTGAAGTGAGTGGAAGAGGGTACTTGCATTATATCATATTAGGGTTTCTTCCTGTTCGATTAGAGTCTGCAGCACGGAAAGAATATGTGCACTGTAATTAGCCTGATCTCGTCTTGTCAATGTCACACATTGGTGGCTGTAGTAAGGACAAAGATTCTGAATATTAGACACGAGTGTGGTGGGGGAAAGGCATCCACAGGTGATACGACAGTCCGCCTCCCCCCCCCCCCCCTTTCGAAAGAACAGTTTAACAAAACCGTTTGTATTTCAAATATATCAATTTCTCAATTCATCAGCTACCATTTTTGCAATAACGTAAAATGGAAACTAACAATCTCGAAAAGCGGCAAGAAATTTTGAAAATTTACAAGCTGCATTTAACACAGGATTCAGAAAACATTTCAACCAATTGAAGACACCCGTTCACCTTTGACTAGACATGCTGGCAACCAGGAATCCGACAAGGTACTTGAGAACACAGGTAAAACCGGTTCAAATGGTTCAAATGGCTCTGAGCACTATGGGACTTAACTTCTGAGGTCATCAGCCCCTAGAACTTAGAACTACTTAAGCCTAACTAACCTAAGGACATCACACACATCCATGCCCGAGGCAGGATTCGAACCTGCGACCGTAGCGGTCGCACGGTTCCAGACTGTAGCGCCTAGAACAGCTCGGCCACCCCGGCCGGCCAGGTAGAACCGGTAAATGACGGAAAGATACAGCAACACAGAAGGGGAAAGACTCTCAGATGCAGAAAAGATAACGCAAGTATTGATCTTTCCCGTACACAGACGGAAACGACTGAAAGAAACAGTCTTCCTCCTATTTACGCGCTTGAATAGCCATAACGTGTAGACATGTGTCGACAGTCCAGTGCGTAGTGGAATACTGATCAAGCTGAATACACACTATGATTTTATGTCTCATAAATTACGACACTGTTAATGTGTGACTCTGTCGCTATTGTACGAGGGCGTGCTGAAAAGTAATGCCACCGAATTTTTACGTTCTCAATGTTGGTTGAGGTGTTACGTGCCATGCACATTGTATTACTCGGTCGACTTTCCCACTTCGCTGATGCAAGCTGAAACCCTCTTCTGCTCGAAGGCTCCGAACTGTACCGTACAACATGTGTGCGACGTAACTACGTCTGTGCGTGAGAAACAGCATGCCGTGATAGAGTTTGTAACTGTCCACTCACCCGGCACCCCCTCCTTCAGCATGACAATGCACAATGCCAGACGACACACGAGCACTGCGACATTTCCAATGTTCCGGCGCCTTGGGTTCACTGTCATCGATCATTCTACGAGGGTCATTCAATAATTAAAGAAACAAATTTGTCTGGAGAAAAAAGCGCCTATTTCTACAAACATTACTTTTTCTACTTTTCAGCATAATCCACTTGAACGTTTATGCGCTTGTTCCAACGGAGTGCTAGCTTTTTTTATTCCAGCTGCAAAGAAATTTTTATCTTGATGTTTGAACCAATTTCCCACAAACTTTTTCATGTCTTCGTTGTCCTGGAACTTCTTCCCACGAATTCCTCCTTCAGTGCACCAAACAAATGTAAATAACTAGGTGCTAAATCAGGACTGTAGTGGGAATGAGGCAGTACTTCCCAGCCAATTTTGTCGATGGTTTTACGGGTCAGTTGAGCAATATGAGGAAGTGCGTTGTCTTGCTGGAGAAGCACACATCTCTTCTGAAATCCACGTCTCTCTCTCATGTCTGGCTTCACCTTGTTTAAAAGCAAATCCGAGTAGTATTGGCTGTTCATCGTAAACTGCTCTTCGAGATAATCACAAAAAGCTGGTCCTTCAGCATCCCAAAACACCGTCAACATTTTTCCTGCTGATGCTTGGGTTTGGAATTTTTTCTTGACACGTGAATTGGTGTGATTCCACTCCATGCCTTGTCTTTTTGATTCTGGCTCTTACTAGTGAGCCCAAGTTTCATCACAAGTTAAAATTTGGTTGAGGAAGTGCTCACCTTCTCTTTTATAACTTTCCTTTAGTCCTGTTCACACTCTTAATCTTGTTTCCTAGTGTAGCCGCGTGAACTCCTTTGGAACCCATCTTGCACATGTTTTGCGGTACTTCAGCTTGTTACAGATAATGTTGTAAAGTTGTTACTTTTATTTGCTATGAAAGCGGTACTGATAGACAATAAAAGCGGGTTAAAAGCTGTGAGCTGTCTGGGGAAGTTAACCTTGCATTACTGAGCAACTGTTTCACCAGGTATCCAGTCTAGCTTACCAAATTCCCAACCAGACTAACATTAATTATAATCTTTTAATAGTCATACGACAACCGGTGATATGTATATAAAAAAGAGAATTTAAATAAAAAGAAATAAATCAGTTTATATTTGGAAGTTTATTTTGACATTGATCATTGAAATTTCACCATATTAATCTCGATTCATAACTAAGCTGGTGCCGTATTTAGGATTGTGAAAATGTGAGATTGTAATCTTACGGAACACATCAAATATGGAGCCAAGATTGGGAGACTGCATACAACACTGCATTCATAAAATAACACACGAAGAACGTTGAAACATATGCAAGAGGAAATTAGCCACAACCAACCGATTCAATTTTCACCCAAAGAAATTACGTTCGTAGCACAATCCTGTCCGTCATGTAATTACCACGCACTTGTATACTAAATTCATACTAACTCTCTGTGAAATCTTCCCGAAAAGAATAGCTGAGGGCTACTTTGATGATTACACCACATGCTTCACATGGTCAACTTGGTTTACACAAAGAGTGTAACTCCACAATAATTTTGATAATTAAAATAAATTATCAAAATAGCCATGGGTGTACTGCCGGTCTACAGTGTCCAACGGGCACAATATTTCGGCGATCATACATATCGCCATCATCAGGTGAACTGACGGATTGAGCTCCTGTGAACGTGCCGGCACGGAGATCCGTACACTATGGCTAACTGGGTTCGGTCGCGGCGGCGGCCGATTTAAATACCCTCCGCCCGCGGCGCGCTCCCTCCGCCGTCCGCGCCCCGCGTCACGGTCGCGCGGTGGAACAGATTGCGACGGCGTCTGAGATGACGTCGGTGTGATGGCTCTGTCCGCCGTGGTCGTCACAACTATACATTTGCTCGATTTACTCTTGATTAACCCAATCGCTGGCTCCCAAGCCTTGCTAAGATTATAGCTACAGTCACGGTTTATGGCCTCTCTAACAACGCTGTCGAGATACTGCGACATGTATGATCGCCGAAATATTGTGCCCGTTGGACACTGTAGACCGGCAGTACACCCGTGGCTATTTTGATTATCAAATACGCCGGGGGAAACTCAAGAATCACAAAATAAATTAGATCGAAAAGCAGTTTACAAAAGAAAAACCTCGAACTGGTTATTATCGTCTTACTATTAACCTGATGGGTCAAACAATTATATAAGCACGTGGTACTGGTCTCACAAAGTACATCCCACGTGGGTTGAACATAAAGAAAAGTTGCTATATTGAAAAATATTGTCAAGACGAGACGTTATAATCTCACACACATTCGCATCTAAGACTGATGATCTTAGTTAGAGTTACGGGTCAACACGTGGTTCCACTTTACTCACAAAGTAGTTACAAAGCAACTACTGGAAGATATTCTGAACTTCACACTCGAATTACACTGCGTTGCAATTTAAGATAACATTAGATATTTTAGATCTAAACCTGAAATAAAGGTGATTAAATTTTCAGTTAGGCTGAACTTAAGACATCCATTGTCGTACAGACTTAGCAGAGACGCGCTTTGCCGGAGATCTTACCACTTCAGACGCTCGCCACGGACAGACTGCCGTGGGCCCCTACCGAGGATGCTTCACAGATACAAACGGAAGTGACCAGAGAGGCAGCTTCCTATACCAGCATGACAAGGGACGGACAGGACCATACCAAGAATATAAAACCTCTTTGCTTTTAGAAAGCGTAGCTACCTGTTCCGATGTTGGTCCTACTGTTCTCTAGCAGACAGGCTTGTTTGCTACCATAATCAAGCACGCAACTAGAAATACATTTGCTCATTCATCCTTTCACACAGAAGGGAAGGGGGATGACAGTATCTTATCATATACAGTATATAAAAGAAAGCGGATGTAAGTTCCGTATGAGACTGTGTGACATGAATTACATATAAACTGTGTTTTACAGTGTAGTAGTGTGACAGATCGTTCTTGTTTATGTATAAAAGTAACACGTTTCACTGCTCAGTCTGCTCCCAGATAGTCAGAAACACCACAGTAAAATTAGAAGAGGAATTTATGCCGTAAATGACAACAGATTTAAGAAATTAACATGAAAGGAATCCAACAGAGACCTTTCAATGTTATGAACTGTAGAGCACTAACTTGAACCTTACCAACTATCATTTCCACAGTCACACGGTGGTCGGCACAAACAATGTCACCAATTCGACTTTCAAGTGAGGGAGTTGAAACAGCAACTGGTCGGCCAGAACGGTGTTCGTGAGTCACTGAGTCGCGACCATTTTTGAACTGCTCTATCCACTTGTAAAAATTTGCACGATTCGTACAACCTTCACTATAAACTTTTGACATTCTAAAGTATATCTCCACTGGTTTCTCGCCTTCAGCAAGTAAAAAACGAATAACAGAACGTTGTTCAACTAATGTGGACGTTTCAAGCGTACTGGCCATCCTGAAATGTATTTTTGAGGTTATAAACAAAACAACGTTGATTCATCAGCTAATCAGGGCTCATCCCAGTGATGCCAACTTAAAGCCATAAAAGTACCAAACTTGCCCTACTAACAGTTTTTTCCCCGGACTAATTTGTCTCTTTAATTATCGAATGACCCTCGTACATAACAGTCGTCTCTCGGCCCCATCCGATTTTCATCTGTTTCCAAAACTTAGAGGACTTCACGTTCATAGTGATGAAGCAGTTGTGGCTCCGTTCACAAAGTCAGACATTCTACAGCGACAGTACCGTTGGGAGAAATGTGTTCGTCGTCAGGCCGAGTATGTTGACAATTACAATTGAAAGAAAACAGCCCTCAGTTACTATTTTTAACGAATTAACCGGGTTTCAACACTGCTAGGAGTGTCTTCCTCAGAATTTAAATCAAAGAATGGTCTATAACATGGTCACAGAATTATGACTAAAACCGTGTGATACAAAGTACGGAATCATCGTGAAAGACTGGCAGTACTTATATGTCATTTATAAAATAATAAATATGCCAACCTGTAACCGCGCAAGTAACGAGCAGCTCTTAGTGGCTCGCCATCGCAGTTTTTTTTATCTTAAATATCTTTGTGACTAATGCCCTTTTGGCACAATGATTCCGTACTTATACTCTGTATCACACGTTATTAGTCATAATTCTGTGACCATGTTATAGACCATTCTTTGATTTAAATTCTGAGGAAGACAGTCCTACCAGTGTTGAAACCCGGTTAATTCGTTAAAATAGTGACCGAGGGCTGTTTTCTTTCAATTGTAACTATTGACGGTCTCTGAACCTGCAGCCATGTACAAAATTTTGTTGACAATTGTTTTATTTAAATATCTTTATCAGCTTCCACATAAATACGGAGGCGTTACTTCTCAGCATGCCCCTGATACTTCTTAAACCAACTGCATGACACATGTACGTCTCGAATTTTCTGATGACTGCTTCGCGAATGGTGTATTTCCTTGAAAGTTTGGCCAGCGTGCTGTACTAAGAACTGCTGTAAAGAAATTATATGAAAGCATTTATATACAGGGTGTTTCAAAAATGACCGGTGTATTTGAAACGGCAATAAAAACTAAACGAGCAGCGATAGAAATACACCGTTTGTTGCAATATGCTTGGGACAACAGTACATTTTCAGGCGGACAAACTTTCGAAATTACAGTAGTTACAATTTTCAACAACAGATGGCGCTGCAAGTGATGTGAAAGATATAGACAACGCAGTCTGTGGGTGCGCCATTCTGTACGTCGTCTTTCTGCTGTAAGCGTGTGCTGTTCACAACGTGCAAGTGTGCTGTGGACAACATGGTTTATTCCTTAGAACAGAGGATTTTTCTGGTGTTGGAATTCCACCGCCTAGAACACAGTGTTGTTGCAACAAGACGAAGTTTTCAACGGAGGTTTAATGTAAACGACCGAAAAGGACCGAAAAGGACCGAAAAGCGATACAATAAAGGATCTGTTTGAAAAATTTCAACGGACTGGGAACGTGACGGATGAACGTGCTGGAAAGGTAGGGCGACCGCGTACGGCAACCACAGAGGGCAACGCGCAGCTAGTGCAGCAGGTGATCCAACAGCGGCCTCGGGTTTCCGTTCGCCGTGTTGCAGCTGCGGTCCAAATGACGCCAACGTCCACGTATCGTCTCATGCGCCAGAGTTTACACCTCTATCGATACAAAATTCAAACGCGGCAACCCCTCAGCGCCGCTACCATTGCTGCACGAGAGACATTCGCTAACGATATAGTCCACAGGATTGATGACGGCGATATGCATGTGGGCAGCATTTGGTTTACTGACGAAGCTTATTTTTACCTGGACGGCTTCGTCAATAAACAGAACTGGCGCATATGGGGAACCGAAAAGCCCCATGTTGCAGTCCCATCGTCCCTGCATCCTCAAAAAGTACTGGTCTGGGCCGCCATTTCTTCCAAAGGAATCATTGGCCCATTTTTCAGATCCGAAACGATTACTGCATCACGCTATCTGGACATTCTTCGTGAATTTGTGGCGGTACAAACTGCCTTAGACGACACTGCGAACACCTCGTGGTTTATGCAAGATGGTGCCCGGCCAGATCGCACGGCCGACGTCTTTAATTTCCTGAATGAATATTTCGATGATCGTGTGATTGCTTTGGGCTATCCGAAACATACAGGAGGCGGCGTGGATTGGCCTCCCTATTCGCCAGACATGAACCCCTGTGACTTCTTTCTGTGGGGACACTTGAAAGACCAGGTGTACCGCCAGAATCCAGAAACAATTGAACAGCTGAAGCAGTACATCTCATCTGCATGTGAAGCCATTCCGCCAGACACGTTGTCAAAGGTTTCGGGTAATTTCATTCAGAGACTACGCCATATTATTGCTAAGCATGGTGGATATGTGGAAAATATCGTACTATAGATTTTCCCAGACCGCAGCGCCATCTGTTGTTGCAAATTGTAACTACTGTAATTTCGAAAGTTTGTCTGCCTGAAAATGTACTGTTGTCCCAAGCATATTGCAACAAACGGTGTATTTCTATCGCTGCTCGTTTAATTTGTATTGCCGTTTCAAATATACCGGTCATTTTTGATACACCCTGTACATTATTGCAGGCAGGAGGGCCAATTATCCTCACATCAGCATCGACCATTGTGTACAATAGGCGGAACGCCCTCTTCAGTGCTCGTCACCAGTCATCTAAGACAGCCATTCCGGTGGCCCAATTCCGGGCGAGATGCGGTTTACTGACGTCGGTCGTAATGGCGGAACGTTTAGGTCACTTAGCTAAGAGCTTAGTGTCGGATGTAGCGAGGACGACATTTTTATCAGCGCCTCTCGGCGTGGAAGCGGCGGCATTGTGTGCGGTTAACAAGTAGGCTGCGCGATTCGAGGCGGCAGCTCGGCCGGGCTCCGCCCTCAAAGAGCGTCGCCGCCTTTGTGGAAGCTTATACCTGTGCGGCCAGCTGCCAGCACACACCACAGACACCCCGTCCCCTGTAATCTCCACACGCCGGCTGGCCACCTCCAGGGGGCGAGGTGCGCTGCGAATCAGACCCGCCATTCACGCGGAGTGGATCATCGCTGCACGAAAAGTAACACGGCCGCTGATTTTACACGGTTTTTAATGCCACGTGTTGCCTGGCTAAATTTTCACGCTTGTCACTAACACAAGAGTCATAGCTAAAGCAGGTGGCAGTCTACGCTTATCGGTAGAATACTCGAAAAACGCAGACAGCATACAAAACACTCAGCCTAGAATATTGCTCACGTTTGTGGGATCCGTACCAAATAGGACTAACATGGAGGAAACGCTGGGCTTATACGAAGATGGGCAGCACGTATGGTCACACGTTTATTGGAACCACGGAACAGCGTCACGGGAATGCTGAGACTCTTAGCAGGTGCTTGCAGGCAGACAGCCACGCAGCAAAAGCTTGTGTATAAAGTTTCAAGAACCTTAGTGTTGAGAGGTGAAAGAAGAAATTTTCATGACCAGTAGAGGCAAAGGTGGAAAAATGGGCCCCTGCTGTTATTATGGGCCCCCTACATATTTGGAAGTACAGGCCACGAATTCTAGCGGAGAGCACATGAGCTACTAGAGCTAGTTGCCAAACTTCACTGTACAGTGCGCAGACGTAGTAGCTGCCATGGTTTGTGAGTAGTTGTGCTGTGAATTTTTTCGCTCTCATCAAAAGTTTGAAAGGTTAAGTGTTTACTTGAATAAAACTCAAATTTCTAACATGTTATTAGTAGAACTAAGGTAAGGTACGTATTTGGCTTGCTGTTGGGATACCGTTTTACGTTAATTAACGTCGGTTGCGAACCAAACTAACCGTAGGCAAGATCGTTTTTCCCAAGATGGCGAGGGTGGATATATGGGCCCCTTTTGCTGCTGGTATTATGGGCCCCGTAAAATCAAGCATATATTGCTACTCTTTATGTTTCAGATGCCTCGAACACATCTTGTACCCCCAAAAAAATCGAAACGGCAATCGTGGGACAAAGCAAATATGGAAAATGCTATTATAGCTATTAAAGAGAAAAATATGGGGTTAAAAAAAGCGGTTAAAGTGTACTATGTCCCTCGTTCTACGCTCCAAAGGCTTTCCACCGGTTTTACCACAGGGACTTGAGGACGAACTGGTTAAATATCTTCTCATTATGGAATCCAAATTCTACGGCCTTACCAGAAATGACGTCAGGCGCATGGTCTACCAGCTTTGCACATGATGTTGTGTGATGATGTCCCTGATGTTGACGACGCTGTATGTCTATTTTGTGAAGGGATTTTTTCAAAGGACACAAAAGATGAACTTTGGGTCCAGTGTATAGCCTGTGAAATGTGGGCTCAAAACGAATGCGCTGGATGCGAAAAAGATGCTTATGTGTGTGACTATTGTAAATAGGCTAGGCGTAGGCTGTGAAAATCATCCCACCAGTAGACCAATTAACAATGTTCAGAGTGAATCTTTCTTTCATTATACAGAAAAATTAAATAAAATTATATTTTTCGAATTTTTGTTTCTTTTTATTTCAAACTCGTTGGGGCCCATATTACCAGCACAAATTCTTGACGCAACAAAATGCAGAGTATCAGGAAAAAAATTAAATTGTTTTAAATATTAAAAAGTTGGACCAAAACATGTCGTAACTATTGCAGGACATACTAGACAAATGTTTTATGTTAATTTCAGGTGATTATACTAAAAATAAAAGGTGTTATATAAAAAAACAGATTGGAGGCCCATTTATCCACCTTTACCTCTACGTATCCTTATCTCCAGACACCTACACCTATATTCCGCAAGTTATCTTCCGGTGCGTGACGGAGGGTACTTTGCGTAACAGTGTCATTTCCACCCTGTCCTGTTCCAGTCACGACTGCTGTAAGCCTCCGTGTGGGCTCAAATCTCTCTAATTTTACCTGCACATTGTATACACGTAGGGAGAAATAATACATCGGTTGACTCTTCTAGGAGTGTACGCTCTCGGAACTTTGACAGTAAGCCACGCCGTGATGCAGGAAGCTTCTCACAAAGGTACACCAGGTGTCTCTGAGAGGGCGTGGCGTCCAGTGCAGCGTCGATGTCGGGCGTGTCTCGATGCATCTGGATAAAACTCCGAACATCTCCTGCAGTAGGCGTCCATTTATAGCACGTGACTAAACAGCTGCAGAGTCATTTAGTATCCCCGTATTGCCTTTACAAAACTCGGTTCCTGTGTGATTACTGATCTTTGCATGCCCGATGTGTCATGTCTGTTTGTAAACATTTTTTTTAATCACTCTGTATATTGTGAAAAGCGTTGGTCCTATAACAATTCCTTGGGGTACGCCCGAAATTATTTTTATTCGTCAAGATTCCTCTCCGTTGAGGATTACATGTTGTGTTCTATTTACTAGAAAGTTTTCGATTCAATCATGCAGCTGATGTCATATTACGAATGCCCGTAATTTTTTTCATTAGGTGGCAAAGCGGATCTGCATGGAACGCCTTCCGGAAGTCAAGGAACACGGAATCAACCCCGGCGTCATCAGTATCTATTGTTTTATGGGTCTCGTGAACAATGCGCTAATATTCTGCGTTAAAAAAAATAAAAATAAAAATGTCTGCAGGACCTCCTCCTTACTAACAAATTCGGTTGAAATAGTCCGTGTGCGGTTACCAACTCTTAAACCTCTGCCGTATCACATCGTAATCAACAATCCACAGTAATCACCTTGCCATCGGTTACTCTTCGACTTTCTGTTAAAGCAGAACAATTATTGGTTAGGAAACAAGATGTCAGTGTGCCCCTCAGCCTTGCACCAAACTACGCAGTATGACTTATACTTGGAATATTATCCTCTCATCTACTCAGAGGTTTTCTTGTATTCCGTTGTTTTATTGGCTTACACTCCAGCAAAAGTTGAGATTTTCTTACTGTCCATTCACCCATTACATTCTTTTCACAGAAGTTTTCGTCTGGTATGCTATCTTTTATACTGAAAGTTTACTGTTCCTTTCTGTTATCATTAGGACGACTACTTTTTTTTTTATTCAGGCGTGAATAGCATGTAAAACCGCATGCCGACAGCCTGTTATGGAGTTGTCACTGCCGTATGTTAGTACAACCATTACCATCACCTTGTAGAACTTTAGGCTAATTATGGGTTTTTCCATTGTAATGTCCTGTTGATTACACTATAGATTCAAAGTTTTCTTCGGTTATTATTCTCTCGCAGTAAGATATTATGTGTTAAAGTAACTGCAACTGTCCATATGTTCTAAAATTTTATTAAATATAGAGCCCAACGCCTTGGTTTTCGTTACAGATATCTTTAGGTTACAAACTTTGACCATTTATTCCACATTGATCGAAAAACCAGTTATTCGAACAACAATACTAGTAACGAGAAAATCCAATGTAACGAAAAATGAAAATTATCAACATTGATTTTGGACAGTTCATGTTTCTGAAAGGTAAAACTGTCATTAACCTGAAGGGCGATCTGTACACCTGTGGCGAAATAAATAAAAAACATTTTATTTTTTAAATTCCACATCATTGTTGATTTAATCAGAGTTCTCACCTTAGACGTAGAATTAGTCCTTCTGCCACAATATTAATTCATTAGTCGCCATCGATGTTCTTCTCTTTGTTGACCGTGTGTACCATCATGAGTCGGCATCGGTTCACTTCACGAAGACGGTGGAAACCAAGGAATACTATGCTACGTCGCTATAAATAATTTTCGTAACACTTCGATACTTTTCACTATTTTTTATTCACAACACAATAAGACTTGCTGTACTCGTCGCACAAACCATAATTACTAACTATATGGCTGCCTTTCCGCACAGTCCAAAAATCACGTCCATCCTCCACAAGGCAACAATCGAAAAAAGTGTCCCTTAGCTCCTTGGAGTATGCAACAAAAGAGAATCCAATGTGAACTTTACAAAGATTATAATATACATGCCTCTCAATTTATCTTTGGCGCAGCTTTTAAGATATTGTATGTCTCTGCATAGGAATGTGTCATTACAACTGCCCCCCTACTGTATACTGTCACTAGAAATTTTTATTTGATTGACAGGATACAGTAGTCGACCTTGCAATTGATAGGTTTGGGGTCTTTTATTTACAAACTTCATTTTTATTGTCTCATTTTCATGGCACTGTGAATTCTTTGGTATTTCTGAGTGTGTGTCAGTTTTTTGGTATACTTATGCTAATATTTACAAACCTTAATCCTAATATACAAAGTTCTGGTTAATACTGAGAAAATGACATCATGTAGTAAAGTTTGTACCATAAAATATACAATGAATACAACGTTACATGCAAATGTTTCCTTCCTCATCAGAGGTGAAAATTAAGTCCTTGTCTTGCTTTCTGTATTTATTCTGGGGCGACGAGCTTTGTTCGCTATCCGCAGTGTTGAATATGGGCGTGTGATGCGCACGCCTGATTGGTCGTCCGTTAGCGGGCGACGTTGGTTGAATGCGCGCGCCAGTGCACTGAATATACACCGACGTGCGGGTACCGTCGAGACTTCCGAACCTCAGTATGCGTGTGCCTTTTGTAGTTCCTTCCAGTACTTAGACTGGGTACGACGAGGTACCTTGGAATATATGCCCCGAAGAACACTCCACACTATGTGCGAGGCGGAGGACGATCCCGTCGATGCAGCTCCTGGTAAGAAGCGTACCATGTCAAACTTGTTTGGCATTGTCTTTTCTTATTGTGACGCCATGGGTCGTTTGACGATACAAACTTCAATTTTCGATGTCACTTGCTTAGGCTCGCTGACACTTGCAATGTAGCACTACTTTGCACAATTTTAGTTTCTACACACACCACTTTAACCGTGAGTATTGCGATCGAAACTTTCTTTTCACTTCACTTTTTTCTTCGCATTAACCCCTTTTAACTATTGTACCGAGATTCATTTCCCTCAATACTTCTGGTCAATGTACATAAGTATTCACAAAATTGTAAGTCACGGGACTTAGCATGAAATACAAAATACATCACATACAATTGAATAACAAATAACACATACAATACATTGGTTACATTAATTACAGGAAAAAACTACCGACGAAAATTGAAAAATTTTTGACCACTCGAAGTGGCTTCTTCGTCTTGGATTTTACTGACACACACACATTTTTCCATTAATCAGTTAGAAGGAACAAGTCCTTTGTTTTCCTTCTTGAACTCTAGCATATGTTAAGGTTTACCTTCGTTACGTATTCTTCATACGCAACGACATGCATCAGCATGCAGAGAATACACCTGTAGCCGCCCCACTACAGCTCGGGAAGGGAATTTTCTACCTTCTACTTAGGGTAATGGCAACGACTACGTGTATGCTACGGTTTTTACCTATAAAATCTGAAAATGCACGAAATAATAATTTATATGTAGCATAAACCTAATATGTACAGTGTTTTGTGCTTAAGCACGTTCTGGTGTGCTTGTAAATCATTACCTCTAATAAAATTTCCTACATTAACATAGACATATAAACATAAAACCTTGAAGTTCAGGGTGTAACTACCATTACTATGTACAGTGTTTCATAATAGCGGCCCGCCCTTGTGTGCGTGGATCATCTTCAATTAAAGTGCGCTTATAGGCGTCTTGTGTTATCATGGGAGAAAAAATACAGACATTTTAATGCATCGGTTGTCATGAAAATCTATGTACACGAATAATCAGACTTTCATAGCTTCAGTGCAGCATGAAATTCTGTATGACGTTTTTGTTCATAATTCATTTTATAGACGATTCCTTTGCTTACAGGTCGTCGATCACACTACTTACCTGTTTCTCGTATAGCGGCGATATCATTTTCATTCTTTGTGACTGTAAATTGTTATATGTGTGAAATAATTTTGACATGATTTTTCCTTTCATGTTTCAAGTGGGTAAAGTAATTCATACCTTCCTTCTGCATACATGAGTGAAGTATCGCTAATGTTGCACTTTGTACCAGGTTTTTCGTGTTTTCTCGCAAACTCGTAGAGTCTTACGGTTTTAATTAAGTTGTATCTTGACGTTAGGTACACCTGTTTATATGAGTTTAATTTTCCTTATACACTTCTATGTTGTTTAAGTTCCGTACATGTACAGAGCTTATTTCGCCTTTCACACATTCATACACACGTTTATACACAAAAAAAAATCTACCACTATAATATACACATTGCTGGTGGGGCCCTTTTTCGGTACCCTGCACCATTCCTTTAATATTCCAAAATAATTCAGGGTGTGCTGAGCATCGTCCCTTATACTAATAATACTTACAACTAAATATTTCTTCTTACATACATAACTGCCTTACGGTCCATTAATGCGCAATCATTCCCTATTTTCCTCCTTTACACTTTAGCTTTCGCACATGTAACCTCGTGTATAGCTTATATATTCTACAAAGTTGTTTGCTGAGTGCTTTAGGTGTTTCCTAACGTTAATGTGTTTCTCTCTCTATAAATCCTAGGTATTTGTTTTGAGAGCGATTCAGTTCATTACTCACGGTGCATAGATCTGTTTATTATTTTCCTATTTTAAAGCTTGTCATTATTTTCCTTAGTCACAAAAATTCCCGCGTTTACCTTGTTGTTCATTCTGAAAATCGCTAGCTACTGTGTAATGTAAATGTATGCGTTATCTCTTTGATTTCCTCTTTGCTGCTTTTTCCCTATATGTAATTGTGTGTTGTTCTCGTGTACATAGCCTTTCTTCCGGTTATATATCTGCATTTTTTTTGTTCTATTTTCTTTCTCTTTCCGTACAAGCTAAGATTTTTACTCAGTATAATATAATATTACAATACCGTCCATGACCAGTATGTACTTGTATGTTCACTTTTATTACGTAATACCAGCTTATAATTAAATTTTCTAAGTTACTATTTACAAGACTTGTGTACCCTTTTCTTTCTTGTTTTTGAATGGATTTCGTCTCTGTGTCTCATAGTAAGCATGGTCTCAAAACTTTTAACCCTCCGACAGTCGCGCATGTATCTGTGAGATACATGACCCACTTTTTCTCTAATATTACCGCAATGAACAGTGGTAACGGTTTGCTGGCCCACGACATCTTGTGTCATACCTTTCTTATTGCTTCACAGGAATTTCAGTCTTATCCCGATACTGACAAGGTCATAAATGAGTCATGTGCGGGAACGTGTACCGCCTGTATCTCTCAGATACAGCGCGCCTACTCGGGTAACGCTTTATCGCCGCTAATGACTGCAGCTGTTGCATTGTTTGCAGCGTACGCAAATCGGCAGTTGCGTTGTTGTCTTCTAAATGAAGCAACGTTTCCTTGTAGCTACGTGTACTCTCTTTCAAAATGAGTAAACGATATGATCTAGAAAATCCTAAGGATTTGGAAGAAGTACATCGCCTTCTTCTCGACGACGAGGTATCCATTGAAGATGAAGATGATCCTGCAGAAACTGATTCAGAAACCGAAGATATACTCGAAACACGATCTGTAGACTCAGACACAGATCATGAATTTGATGAAGAGGAAAATAATGAAGCGCAGGAAACTGATGAACATTACTATTTTGGTGAGTAGAAAAGACAATAAATATGCTTTCAGATGTAATAATAACAATATCTAATAATCGTGTAATGTACTTATTTTTTATTTTAGGTAAGGATGGAACTAAATGTAGGAAAGTGCCTTGGAAAGCAACACAGACACGGCCTCATAATATACTAACCAAACTGCCTGGAGTAGCTGGAGACGCAAAGAAAATGGTAACTGAAATTGACTGCTGGAGCCTATTCATCAGTAATGATATCCTAGATCTAATTGTGGTCAACACTAACAGGCGTATAGCTGATCTAAAAGGAAACTTTGTTCGCGAGAGTGACTGCAAGGACACAGACGCAATCGAAATAAAAGCCTTTCTTGGCTTGTTATACCTTGCTGGTGTGTTCCGTGGTGGGCGACAGAATGTTCACGACTTCTGGACAGCAGATGACCTTGGTCTGAATATTTTTAGAATGACCATGTCCGAAAAGCTTTTCCTGTTCCTAATAAGATGTGTTCGTTTTGATGATGGAGCCACAAGACAAGAACGGCGCAAGACAGACAAATTAGCAGCCGTGAGGGAAATGTTCACCGTGTGTTTGAATAACTGCAAGACACATTCTCCCTCGGTCAGAAAGTCACAGTTGATGTGCAGCTACCAGCATTTCGAGGCCGGTGTGAATTTCGCCAGTTTATACCATCCAAACCATCTAAATATGGCATCAAAATTTTCTGCCTACGTGATGCCAAGCTTTATTATACTTACAACATGGAAACATATTGTGGATTACAACCAGAAGGACCCTTTCAGAATAACAACTCCGCCAAAGAAGTAGTTCTGAGACTTGCCGAACCAATATATGGGACGGGTAGAAACATTACAGCAGATAACTGGTTCACTAGTTTGGAGTTAGTAAGAGAACTGCATACAAGGAGACTGTCGTTTGTAGGCACAGTTAGAAAAAACAAGAAGGAACTGCCATCGAATTTCGTAGCACCAAAAAGTAGACAGCAGTATGATAGCGTATTTGGCTACAGCAAGAATGAAACCCTTGTGTCGTATGTCCCGAAAATAGGGAAAACTGTAGTCCTCCTTTCGAATATGCATGTTTCGTCAAGTGAGGTTTCGGAAGGTTTAGAGAAAAAACCAGCAATTATTCTACACTATAACGACACCAAATCTGGAGTTGATGTAGTTGACAAACTCTGTGCAACCTACAATGTAGCTAGGTCAACAAGAAGATGACCTATGGTGATTTTTTTCCACCTGTTGAACATCGCAGGCATCAACTCAAGAGTAATTTTCTTGGGCAACAAGAATAAATACTCAAATCGGCGCGAGTACCTCAAAACTTTGGCTCTGACTCTACTGCAAGATCATCTCAAAAGAAGAGCTCTTATTATGACTCTAGCTGATGATATAAAGTCAATGCTAGTAAAGTACAAACCTAAAGAAAAAGACAAGAAAACGCTGAACAATCCTTGGAATCAGAAAATAAAAAAATAAAAAGGTGCCATTCATGCTACAGGGAGACAAAAAAGACTTGTCTCAGAAAGTATACATGTGAAAAATGCGGTACACATCTTTTTTTGGAAAAGCACACAAAAATAATTTGTGAACAATGTCTTTCTGTAGAGGGCAATCAGTAAAAAGAGACATGCTTTGATTAGTTCAATAATTTATTTGTATCTATGATAAAATCAATTTTTAAAAGGATTTCATGTACTTCTACATTACAAAATGTCAAATATTTCTGTTAATTTGGAAGTGTAATGAGCCTGATGTTCACTTCTGTATTTGTAAAATCTGTAAAAATAAAGGTAACTGCAATTTAAAACAAAAGCAAAAGAAAAATAACCTGTAAACAAACAAAAAACCACAAAAATCGTCGCATGTATCCACGAGATACATCGCGACTAGTGGTGTCATGAAAGTTGACGCGCCTGCTGGAGGGTTAAACGTTCCGCACATGCGCGCTTACGTACCACGACTGGACTGTAGGCGCGGGGAAAACTCTGCATTGTTGGTGAGCATTATTCGTGATAGCCGCCATCGTGTAATATGAGCCACGTGTCGTCTGGACTCGACTGCGCATGCGCCTTCTTGCTTTGTATACACTCAGCTGATCGGACAGGGAAGGTGGGAAGATTTCTCCCCGGCTTGCTGCCTACAGCGCGGCCAATGACCTCGTCTTGACATGCAGCTATCACGTGCTCATTAGCTGAGCATTGGATTGCAACTTCGACGTGTGGTTTGTTGCTCGTCTCAAGCGAACAAACTCTGACCTTCGCGCTAATTTGTCTTTGTTCCCCTCTCTTAAATAACTGAGTTAGACTACAAAAGTACCGTATGGTTTATTTTATAGTGTTAAGACTCACAGTAACACATGTTTCATTAGGTTTGGTTAAATATGCGTTTTTAAGCTGGCATATGCCCCCAGTTGTTCGCAAGTTTCTTAGGTTAATGACAGCAATTTTACTGTGTGATCCAAGGTTGTGTAAATTCAATTTTGCTAAAATAACATATAACCTTTAATGAAAAAATTCCTTGATGTCCTTGTGGGGGTATAACCCTTTCACCTTGCCCGTTCGTGTGTTACCTAACAGATAACATCCTTTTAGAGGATTTTGGGTGGGTACGTAATAGTACTTCCTGTCCAATGTTAAATTCTGTAACCTTTCTTATCTTTTTGTTGCTATTACAGCCTGCACGAGGTCACTTACCTTGTCCGGTGCTTTCATCTCTTCTTCACATAGATCATCTTCTACGGTAGCATCCTGATCATATCTTAAAAATAATTGTTCAAGATGTAATGTGTGCTTGTTTGTGCCCCCTGTTGTCAAATCGGTCGGCCGGTGGGGGCTCATTGCGACCGATTGTTGTTTACCGGGGGAGACAACGGCGTTGCTTCAGTACTGTCTGTTACCTCTACGAAATGTACTGAGTGATTATTCTGTCGCCAATTAGTTTCCGGACCGCTGCGTGCAACATTTTCTTGCGACCGGCCGTCGCTATTCCTCCTTGGTCTGTCATTCCTATTACCGTAACTATTGTAATTTTCATTTGTGTGCCGCCTTTCATAACGCGGACCTGACCAATTATTCACGTGATTTCTATTATTTCCATACCGACGTGGACCGTAATCTGTATTATACCTTCGGTCTTCACGTCTCTGTGGCGCCGAATTCCTCCGATTTCCGTAATTCCAGTTTCCATTATTTGGCCTTGTCGCATAGGGATGCCAACTGTGTGGGTTTTGTCCACTGCCATTAAAATGATATCCGTTACCGTTGTTTTGATTGGTTCCGGAATGTTCATTCCGATTACTTGTGCTCGGATCTTCTTCGTATATTAGATCAATTGAGTTAAGCACGGAAAGAAAGTATTCAAGGTCGTTCTCCGGTATGGTTACCAATTTTTCGCGAGTAGTCTGTTTTTCAGAATTTTGAGAACATCTACGTGCGGTAATGGACTGTTCCAATAGCGCGTCTTATTCAATTACTTTTCGAAATACTTTCTCAACCCGCCGTTTTTGAGATTGAACGGTTGTGGATTGAATACCTCACGTCGCAGTCTTTCTTGGACCCCAGCAGACCAATATTTCTCCAAGAAAGCTCGTTCAAATTGTTCGTAGGTGACGCACTGTTCAGCCATGTCTGTGGCCTACAAAAGTGCGTCGCCTTGTGTGAAGCCTACTACATATCTAATCTTCTGTGCCTCAGTCCAGTTTCTTGGTAAGACATTTTTAAATGCTCTTACGAATACGACTGGATGAGTTTTTCTGGATTCTGTGAAGAAAACTGGAAACTGTCTATGTTTCAACAGGCTCTCATCGACTAGAATCGTCGAGATGCAAGGTGACACGCCTACTGCCTGTTGCAGCACCGAGTTTGGCGGATAGCCATTGTTTGCCTGTGCCGGTGCGTGCACATACGCCGGACTGGGCGCGTGATGTTCTGCGTTTATTGACATCGTAATCTGGCACGGGCGAATAAGTGTCACGCTGCCTGTTGCTTGACGTAGGCAAATCATTTGAAACATTTAGTCTACCCGCAATTTCCTTACGTATTCTGTCCTCGGCTACTTTGATTTCATTACCTAATTTTTCAAAAAGTTTTGTTTCCCGGTCAGTTATTGATTAATTTACATTACCGTTTTCTAAAGTTTCATTTATTTTGATAATGTCTGCGTTGATACGTCGAGTCTCCTGTTTCAGAAAACCGACTTCTTCGTTAACTTTATTAACCTGGTCAGGTATTTCTTCACATGCGGACTGTACTCTTGTTAAATTTAATTGAATAGCCTGTACGTTTTCATGTATTTCTTTTTGTACGGTTTGTGTTTGATTGTGTGTTTCTACTATTTCTGACAGTTCTTGTTCCTGTTTGTTTGTAAGATCTGAGAACTTCTTTTCTAAATCATTTGCCAATACATTGTATACACTATTGACTGTTTTAATGACTTTGTCTTCGATCTTTTGATCGATTTCATTGGTGAGTTTATTTAAGCGTTGATCGAAATGTCTGTGCATGTTTTCAAATTGCGTGTTTACACTTGAAAACTGCTGTTGGAACCCAATTTCCATGTTTGACAATTTTGTGTTTGTCATGTTGTGGCTGATTTCTAGATTCGACAGTTTTGTGTTGGTTGTGTTGTGGCTGATTTCTAGATTCGCCAGTTTTGTGTTCGTTGTGTTGTGACTGATCTTTAAATCAGATAATTGCTCGCTCACTTTTGACATCAGACTATATAGTGCCTCAAGCGTAACTGACGAAGCTTGTGTGTTTGTATTTATACCATTATTTGTTGCCATTGTTTCTCTGCCACGGTCTGATTGAATCGAAACCGGGCTAGGTTCACTGATTTCACGCGAAATATTTTCATCTGATCTGGTAATCGATGCTTCATCGACTGTGTACAAGGTTTCATTTGCATGTGGTTCGTTATTGTTAATCCCTGTGGAGTGCAATTGAATTGTATTTACTTCTACATTATGTTGTGCTGAAAAACTAATTGCGTCATCATTTACGTCACTATTGTCAGAATCGGTGACGTGTCCATGAACATTTGTCAAATTAAAATTCTCCGATTCCATTGTGAAGATATTGTTTTTATCTGTACTTTACTGAATCTAAATCTTTAAATTCTCTCGCAGTTGAATTAATAAAAATATCTCGCGATTGTTATTTGTAGCGCGTCGGAAATTTACAAGATGTCGCACTACGTCTTCTAATTCTGCGATTGTTGAACATAAAAAAGTAATTATCAAAGTGTAATTGTGTGTTGCCACAAACACTACCAGAATTTTAATATGGAAAGGAAAAGGTTCTGCTTTAAGTGGAGCTAAGCCAGGTGCAGCCGCTGCATGCGTTTGCGCTTTCCTACCTTAATTACGGCTGAGCTGCGTCACTCACGATTACGTTAGGTTTGTAAATCCTTGTCCTTGTTCCTTCTGGTTATTGTGCCATCCGTTTATACAGTTAATATTGTTTCACCTTATTCGTCATTTTCCATGTGCGTCATGTAACAGAGAAACAGTAATTAGTACAAGTACATTTGTAGTACAACAATGAAGTACTTACTCTTTGTTCCACCAGCACTGTCCTGTCACAGTCGCCAGTGTGGCGAAATAAATAAAAAACATTTTACATTTTAAATTCCACATCATTGTTGATTTAATCAGAGTTCTCACCTTAGACGTAGAATTAGTCCTTCTGCCACAATATTAAATCATTAGTCGCCATCGATGTTCTTCTCTTTGTTGACCGTGTGTACCATCATGAGTCGGCATCGGTTCACTTCACGAAGACGGTGGAAACCAAGGAATACTATGCTACGTCGCTATAAATAATTTTCGTAACACTTCGATACTTTTCACTATTTTTTATTCACAACACAATAAGACTTGCTGTACTCGTCGCACAAACCATAATTACTAACTATATGGCTGCCTTTCCGCACAGTCCAAAAATCACGTCCATCCTCCACAAGGCAACAATCGAAAAAAGTGTCCCTTAGCTCCTTGGAGTATGCAACAAAAGAGAATCCAATGTGAACTTTACAAAGATTATAATATACATGCCTCTCAATTTATCTTTGGCGCAGCTTTTAAGATATTGTATGTCTCTGCATAGGAATGTGTCATTACACACCGTAGTGCTTCGCCAGGCGTGGCCCTGCTGGAGGTCGTACGCCGCTACCTTCCTCTGACCTCTCAACTGACTTACCCAGACATTTTCAGGGGACCTACAATTTAACATGGATTCAAAACCACGGGACAACTCGCCAGAGTTGGAAGTAATGAAAAGTGACAGATAAAAATCCTAGGACTGGACAGACATCGAACCCAAGGCCTTTGGATTCATAGTCTACTACTGTAAACAGTTTTAATAGCTTCCCTGATTTGAAAACGACTGAGTGTTAAGGTAATGAGGATTGCCACCCATTTCCCTTCACAGATTCTGCCAAACATTACATCTCTTTTACGCAGAATCCAAATGTAAATTCACTGAGATTGTGTTTGAGAGCATAATCCTCAAACGATGCTGGGTGAGCATCCACAAAAACATTTTTAACTTCTAGTATTTAGTGTGACCATTCCTCTAGCTCCTCTATATCGTCGTAATACTAATAAAATTTCCACTGTTTAACAAAGTATAGAGCTGGTGTAGTGTTACTATTAATTACATAATTGTAACGGTTATGTTATACAGTTATCTACTTTCACCACATAGTATGCCCAATGAAGAGTGTCCTTCCCTCCACCAGGAAGGTGGGAGGACGTCTACTTCATAGCTGACCCCCACCATTCACCCCCATAATTCACTAGTAACCCTGTCCGTAATTAGTGACAAACGAAATTATCTTCAGCAGATAATCGCTATGAGTACAAAACAATACAATCCACTTCTCCTTTTCAGGCTGGTCTATCCTGATACTTTAACAACTCGTACTTTGACCTAGCTGTGTGAAATATAAGACGAAATCTCAATCTGTAGTACTGTAGGCGGTCATGTGACCATTCAACGCCGACTTAATTGCAGCAGAGAACTGGTGTGTGAGTGCCAGTAGGTTGTATGTAATAGATGCAGTAAGAAGGGTCAACAGGGAATCGTGACAGTATGGCAGAAAGTAGGTACTGTTTTGGAGGAGGCCACAACCAACCCGCGGATTTGTTGGTGTATCAGCAAAAACTCTCTTCCGCGTCCACAAGGAATGGCGTGCCACTCGAATCCATGTAACACGGCGTAATACGGTGGTTGTAAAAAGATTCCAGCCGACAGACGCGAAACGACTGTCATCGACTGTCAGTGACTATCGGTTTCAAATCCGACAGGAATAGCTGCTGTCGGTGGATTTGGGTCCATCTTAAACAATTTCCGAGCAAACATTGTGAAGGTAACTGTGTGTTAAAGACAACTGAAGTACGTACCTCGTAAATGGCCATTGTGAACAGCGATACATAAAACTTAACGTCTTCAGTGGGCCACGCAACGCAGAAACTAACTGCAGGCTTGTAGTGTGATCAGATGAGCTGCAAGATAACATCTTTCCAAATAACGCTAGGTGTCTAGTGCACCGACTGTCTAATTAGTCGTTTAACCCGCGGTCTGTGGAGATAGTAATTCAGGTCAGAGATAGTTCTATGATGTTCTTAGTGTGTTTTCGTAGCGTGATCAGCGTCCACTCATTCGGGTTACCGTGAACATGAATCAGGATTTTTATTTCAACTTCCTAGTTGATAAACGGCTGTTGCTTCTCGTGATAGTATGATGAGGCGACTCCCAAGATAACAGCCATTCTCGGTTGTGCTCCTTTCCTGGTTTGACGAACACTCGGCCACCCTACCGTACATCGACTGGCCCGCTAAATCGACCTATCTTAATTCCATGCAACATGTCGTGAGCTCTTACAACAGGGCCGGCCGTGGTGGCCAAGCGGTTAAAGGCGCTACAGTCTGGAACCGCGCGGCCACTACGGTCGCAGGTTCGAATCCTGCCTTGGGCATGGATGTGTGTGATGTCCTTAGGTTGGTTAGGTTTAAGTAGTTCTAAGTTCTAGGGGACTGATGACCTCAGAAGTTAAGTCCCATAGTGCTCAGAGCCATTTTTTTTTTCTTACAACAGGGACGGGAACGTACCAATCTACGTTCTGCAAAATGGTAGATCGATGAAAGATAATTATGAACGAAAGCCGACAGCTGGTTATGAAACACCTCAGGAATTTTGGAGTCCCTCTTCCTCGCCGAAATGAGGACATTATCAAAGATAGAGCAGGTGTTACAGGGTATTTGTGAACTGTCTTCCTGGGGTGACTAATTCTTTGTCCGGCGTGCTTGTTTTCCGTGCTGCTGCCGGACATTAAATAACAGTCGCCCATCGAAGCACACTCCTTAACAGTGGGCACTGGACCACCAAACAAACCGTGCGTAGACGAGAGCGCGAAGGTTAGCAGAGCTGCTAAGTCACTCGGACCTTAGCTAAGTCACTGGCCTAGTGTGAACCAGCCTGAGGGCGCACTATCTCGAGAGTTCGGCCTCCTAGGGCGCAGCACGCAGTGCACAGCCATGCTCATACATTGCGTGAAAGCGAAATCCAACGTGGACGTGCTTGAGTTCGACTCTCACTGTTCGAGCATTTGACGTAACAGCTCAAGGAATGTCGGGCTTTGCACGAGTTTTGGATCGCCGCACGATCTAGCGACTTTTGTTCGTACTACCTTCCTGACGTGTCATTATGGACTGTAATCACAAAAATAACCATGGAACGCGTACTGGAGTATCTGAAAATACCACAAATAAAAAATTAGTCACGATTCATTCTAATTCTCGGACTTTAGCTCGTTCTACAATATACTGACATATGTTGGTTCTATCTCTAAAACGTGTCTCCCACAGTTATTCCTCGTTGTGGTTGCAATTATAAGTTTAATACGATTTATTTTGTGTATTATGCATTAAATTCCCAATTAATTTTCTTCCTCGTACCACCCGAATGCCACCATCTTATTGTAAAGCATAGTTAAAAAGTGGCAACTTTTTTATCCGTTACTCTAATACACTCAAAGACAAAAAAAAAAAGACGACGCATCAACAAAGGAATTATCCGAATGGGATGGAAATCGGTAGATGTGAAGTGTATGTTCAAACAGACAAATGATTACAATTTCAGAACCACTGTATGATCTATTAAAGAGAGCTACACAGACTGAGCAAGTCGATAACCCGTTGTCCGCCTCTGGCCTAATGCAAGCCATTATTCGGCTTTGCACTGACTGATAGTGTTGTTGGATTTGCTCCTCATGGATATCGTGCCAAATTCTGTCCAATTAGCACGTTAGATCGTCGAAATCCCGAGGTGGGTGGATGGTCCTGCCCATAATGCTCCAAAAGTTCTAGGGGGGACTGATGACCTCAGACGTTAAGTCCCATAGTTCTCAGAGCCATTCCGAACGTTCTCAGTTGGTGAGACATCCGGTGACCGTGCTGCCAAGATAGCGTTGGCAAGCAGGAAGACAAGCAGAAGCAACTGTCGCCGTATCCGGAAGGTCATTATGTTGCTGAAATGTAAGCCTAACAAAGCTTACCACGAAGGGCAACATAACGTGGCATAGAATATCTCCGACGTACCGGTGTGCTGTAATGGTGCCGCGGACGACAACCAAACCAGACCGTCACTCCTGGTTGGCAGTGTGTGTGGGAGGTGCCAGGTTGGTATCACATCGCTGCCCCGAACGTCTCCAGGCACTCTTCGCTGGTCATCGGGTCCTGGAATCTCATTGACTGGAGTGGAATTATCTCCAGTGATGAGTCCCGCTTCGAACTTAATACCTAAATAAAACGCTGTATTGGGTTCAGAGTAGACTAATATTTTTGAACGACAGTACTTTCGTCTTTGACTGTTAGCTTTACATAAAAATTCCCCATAAATGCTTAAACGGTGTGTCTCAGGAGGGATGGTCAGTATTCAAGGATATGTCAGGAACGATCATTCGAAGCAAAAATGTCTAATAAACCAGCGCTTTAAACTGCACAGCTTAAGGCTTAAGCACTATGAGAACATCTTCGATACTGTGGAACAAATCTCTAGTGACGGCTCTTTGGTTTCCATATCTTTTGAGATGGTTTATACGAAAACAAGGAAAAACTGTCTAGTAAACTTGGGCTCTAAAGTGCATATCTCAACAGGTATTAGCACATGTTCATCTTCGCTTTTGTGAAACACACATCTTCCACCGAAAAAGTGCTTATCTAATATCGTTCCCATGATATCTCTGAATATTGACCATTCCTCCTGCCACACCCTGTGTACGGTATCTATAAATACTGTATGGGAGCTCTTATTTTAAAGTAGTCCAAATAGAAAAGGAGTCTGTATGGTGCTTACGATTCCCACCTATTTTTTCACGAACTGTCAAATTTCAAGCAGTGCTATACCTTGTTCTTGTGGCAATTTTTTAGTACATGACGTGATAATTCGAATAGAATCGATATTGTATCGAGCTCTACGACATACAGGGAAATTTCGAGCTCCTTTGGGCGCGAGTATCGTTTGTCCAGACGTGTCTGCAGCTGGATGCTTTTAGTGGTGTCACAGGATGAAAAATCGGATGAGCCAGACTTTTGCAGCGTGGAGAGTAACGTGGCCACTGAGATGGAAAATGACTTTCTACGTGATATGTAGAAGTTAAATTACGTCATTTACAAATAAAGTAATAATTTGGTAATATTTTTGTCATAACTTAGGTACTGTGAACATACGTAGTTTCAAAGCACAGACACGGTGAAGATCTCTCGAAAAGATTTCGTTTTTGGTGCGATTTCGTGTTACAAAAAGGCGTCCACAGCTCTTAATGTAGTGGTTAGCGTCGCTGCCTCCAAATCACTGGATACCGAGTTCGATTCCCGGCCAGGTCGGAGAATTCCTAAACTCGATGGCTGAGTGTCTGTGTTGCTCTCCTAACTTCATCTCATACCCTTTGACGCCCAAGTCGCCGAAACAGCGTCAAACATAAATACAGGGTCTGCTGACCAGTAATGTCATACGATCATTTCATTACAAAAAGACTAGATATGACGTATCGGTTCCTAACCGTTTTTCGTATATGTATGATGCTTTACGTGCTACGATTTCCTTGTTCTGAACGAATGCCGTTTCAATGTGGAAGCGTATTGAATATTTATGGAAACCTTGTCGATTTTCTTACTGTTTGTTATATTAAGTGTAAAGTAATGACACATCTCCGCTAAAGCTGTTAGTATACTGAGAGATCACACAGACGGACTAAAATATCATGTGTCAACAGTATTGTGGTGGATAGAGACGTATACTGTGAACTGATAGGTTGTCAATTCGGTCCTGTTTCTCCAAAATACTCCAATTCACCTTCACATTTTTAAAAGTTTGTGGGGCCTTCTCGTTACTTTAACGGAAGTGTGAGAAAGAATCTTCAGTGTGATATACAAATGAGAGCGCTCTCCGTTCAATAACAGAGTTAAGGTAGCTGTTACATGAGCTCCCGTTTTCGTAAACAAATTGCGTGGTTTGGCCAATGGGTGTAGTAGCCAGCCGGCCAAGGTGGCCGTGCGGTTCTAGGCGCTTCAGTCCGGAACCGCGCGACTGCTACGCTCGCAGTTTCGAATCCTGCCTCGGGCATGGATGTGCGTGGTGTCCTTAGGTTAGTTAGGTTTAAGTAGTTCTAAGTTCTAGGGGACTGATGGCCTCAGATGTTAAGTCCCATAGTACTCAGAGCCATTTTTTTGTAGTAGCCAGAAACTGCCAGTGGAAAGCGCTTGGGCGAAAATCACGCGCAGGTGCACTTTCCGCGTGACGTGCCAGCTCGTTTCCAAGCGTGCACCAGCCACGTTGCAAACCACATTTGGCGTTCTTCGCGTTGTCAAACGCGCCCCGTGTGAGAGTGGCATAAACAGCGAGTGGCCTCCGCACAGCTGCACTGCTATCATCACCACGAAGACTGCGAGAGCTGTAGCAGGTTGCCTGTGGTTGGAAAATTATGTACAGGGGCCCGTGTCATGTGATGTACTACCTACACTACTGGCTATTTAAATTACTACACCACGAAGATGACATGCTACAGACGCGAAATTTAACCGACAGGAAGAAGATGCTGTGATATTCAAATGATTAGCTTTTCAGAGCATTCACGCAAGGTTGGCGCCGTTGGCGACACCAAAATGTGCTGACATGAGGAAGTTTCCAACCGATTTATCATACACAAACAGCAGTTGACCGGCGTTGCATGGTGAAACGTTGTTGTGATGCTTCGTGTAAGGAGGAGAAATGCGTACCAACACGTTTCCGACTTTGATAAAGGTCGGATTGTAGCCTACCGCGATTGCGGTTTATCGTATCGAGACATTGGTGCTCGCATTGGTCGAGATCCAGTGACGGTTAGCGGAATATGGAATCAGGAGGGTAATACGGAACGCCGTGCTAGATCCCAACGGCCTCGTATCACTAGCAGTCGAGATGACAGGCATCTTATCCGCATGGCTGTAACGGATCTTGGAGCCACGTCTCGATCCCCGAATCAACAGATGTGGACGTTTGCAAGACGACAACCATCTGCACGAACAGTTCGACGACGTTTGCAGCAGCATGGACTATCAGCTCGGTGACCATGGCTGCGGTTACCCTCGACGCTGCATCACAGACAGGAGCGCCAGCGATGGTGTACTCAAGGACGAACCTGGGTGCACGAATGGCAAAACGTCATTTTTTCTGATGAATCCGGCTTCTGTTTACAGCATCATGATGGTCGCATCCGTGTTTGGCGACTTCGCGGTGAACGCACGTTGGAAGCGTGTGTTCGTCATCGCCATACTGTCGTATCACCCGGCGTGATGGTATGGGGTACGATTGGTTACACGTCTAGGTCGCCTCTTGTTCGCATTGACGGCACTTTGAACAGTGATCGTTACATTTCAGATGTGTTACGACCCGTGGCTCTACCGTTCATTCGATCCCTGTGAAACCCTACATTTCAGCAGGATAATGCACGACCGCATGTTGGAGGTCCTGTACGGGCCTTTCTGAATAGAGAAAATGTTCGACTGCTGCCCTGGCCAGAACATTGTACAGATCTCTCTCCAATTGAAAACGTCTGGTCAATGGTGGCCGAGCAACTGGCTCGGCACAATACGCCAGTCACTACTCTTGATGAACTGTGGTATCGTGTTGAAGCTGCATGAGCAGCTGTACCTGTACACGCCATCCAAGCTCTGTTTGACTCAATGCCCAGGCGTATCAAGGCCGTTATTACGGCCAGAGGTGGTTGTTCTGGGTACTGACTTTTCAGGATCTATACACCCAAATTGCGTGAGAGTGTTATCACATGTCAGTTCTAGTGCAATATATTTGTCCAATAAATACCCGTTTATCATCTGCGTTTCTTCTTGGTGTAACAATTGTAATGGCAAGTAGCGTAGTTTTCGAACGTGAACCGACCACGCTGGAAACAACGTTTGGCGTTCTTCACGTTGTGAAACACGCCCCGTGTGAGGGTGATGTGAGCAGCGAACGGCCACCACACAACGGGTCGTTCCACGGCTGCTTCCAACTCCACGGAGGCTGCGAGGGCCGCGCAGGTTGGCAGACGGCGGCCGGACGCGGCGCATCCGGCGTCGACGCGCGCCCTTCCGGCGGGGGAGGGCCGCCCTCCGCCCTCATTTGACTCACAAATGGCGCGGCCCGGCGCCGGGGCGTCGCGACGCCACGCGTGCCCCCCCCCTCCTCCTCCTCCCTCGCCGCTCACTCCTGCCCACGGCGTGCGACGCGCGCTTCCGGCCGCGTTAGTGACACTTCGCGCCGCCACCCCGCCTCCGCAGCGTCCCCACTGTAGCTGTAGTGCAACGGCTCGGAGCGCCGGAGAACCCCAGTCTTACTCGGAGGGCCCCTCTTTACGTGAGCGAGGCGCAGAGTGTTCGCAGATCTCGTCGTGAAGCGACCACCACTATTCTGAGTGTCGCACAGCCGAGCCGAAGACATTCGCCGAGGACGTCGCTCACTAAAGCCAGCCTCACACGCGACGGTTTTCTCACCGTTAACCGCGACAGACCTGGTTCACACCGCGGGCTGTGCACACTTAGGAACGAGTTGGTGCAGCTTCATCACACAGCGACTGTTATCGGCTGTATCTGGTTCGCAAATCACACAGTTTGTTTACAAAAACGGACGTTAGTATATTTCCTACCGTAGTTCTATACTACGCACTTTTCCTCCCTTGTCGGTATGCTAGTCATATTATTGTCTGTAAATACATAGCCGCGCGCGATTAGCCGAGCGGTCTAGGCGCTGCAGTCATGGACTGTGCGTCTGGTCCCGGCGGAGGTTAGAGTCCTCCCTCGGACATGGGTGTGTGTGTGTTTGTCCTTAGGATAATTTAGGTTAAGTAGTATGTAAGCTTAGAGACTGATCACCTTAGAAGTTAAGTCCCATAAGATTTCACACACATTTGAACATTTTTTGTAAATACATAAATAAAAACTTCAATATGCATGAATACTTTGTTAGATTTTGATCGGTTTTTAAGTTATTCTCGTAGGCGCCTATCATTTGCATACGTATCGAAACAAACGCCAACCATTTGCGTGAAAGAAATTTAATGTCTTAACCGGTTTGGGGCGCTCTGTGCCCTTCTTCAGAAGGTTCTACCTATCGCTTTACTTGAGTGTCATAAAAAAAAAGTCTCTGTGCACTATGGGACGTAACTGCCGACATCATCAGTCCCCTAGAACTTAGAACTACTTAAACCTAACTAACCTAAGGACATCACACACATCCATGCCCGAGGCAGGATTCGAACCCGCGACCGCAGCGGTCGCGCGGTTCCAGACTGTAGCGCCCAGAACCGCTCGGCCACTCCGGCCGGCACTTGAGTATCGACAATAAGCTGCATAAAGCTCAATTCTATTGTCTTACGGTTCATAGTGCCTGTACCAAAATAGTGGAAGCCGAACTGGCATGATCTCTGCACTTGTTGTTCAGCTCTTTTATACCAGTTTTGTACATGCACTATGAACGACATGACCAGGGCATTTTGCTGTATGCATCTTATTGTTGACGCTCGCAAATAATGTGATAGGTATAACCTTCTGAAGAAGAGCACTAAGTGGCCGAAACCGGTTAAGACATTAAATTTCCTTTATGCAACTTTTTTCTGATTATTTCGACATATACAACTACAATTTGTGAGGATGGATAAATTGCTAATCTTCATATGTAATTATACATATGACTCTCGTATTATATTATTTAACTAGACTCATCTGGTAAGAAACAGTGTATTCAAGCATCTCCCACATTCCTTGAGCTGTTCGAACTGTTGAGCAACCATCTCCGAAGTATGCTGAAAAGTTGAGTGACTCCATACAACATCGTCCTGAGCTGATTGCATTAACAAACTGTGTGACACAGTTATTGTTTCTCATTGTATTTTCGATAGGCTAATTACACTTTTTAGTCAACTGTTACTATTACTGCCATGTGTTCTGGATCGCGTTTACAGTCACTGTGCGACTAGAGTATAATTGGACACAATATTGAGCCCTATGGCACACCAGTAGTGATTTGTCCTCAGGAAACGAAAAGTCCCCATCAAAATTGAGGGGTCTACATAACATCGCGCTTTGGTTTACGTTGGTTAAGTACGAAGTACACGACTTACTATTTGTAGCTATTGTTCCATAAAAATGTTTTCCCAGAAATACTACGATTACAGAGGTTTCCAAATCCAGTTTTATGTAAATCGGTTTTTCAGTAACTTTTGGCTGGTCAAGTAGAAAGTCCAATACGGAGTCTATAGATCAGTGTCTGGCTGCCGTATTTCAGCCACCACAATCGATTTTTGCTCCACATAAATACTCTACCACATTTGAGTCTTGAGTGGGTTGTCGGATTACTACTTGCTTTTTACAACGTAGCTTGATTTGGAAGTGATTTCCCATGGTAGTTGAATGTGGAAGTGACTTCGACTGGAGTCAAGAAAAAGAAGAAACCATTCGGTTATACGAATGGAAAAGGATAAGTAAATGTTGACATATTTGCTAAATCAGCAAAATCAAAAAGTTTAGTAACACGTAGCTGCCTAATTCGTAAATTATTATAACCATTCTTTATTTCAGTGGCAAAGGCCCTTGAACAGAACTATGGCTAATGTCAAAACATCCTCTAATTCCATGCACAGAGCAAAAACCTTTATTGCCTCATTCCGAAATTTTACTGTCACTCCAAGTGTCCAAAGGGTTGGAGTAGATTAAGTTAGCAGCAATGATCACTTTGTAGACATTTTTAAACATCTCTTCTTCAGTAGTGTCCTCTTCCTCTCCACAATGAACTCATTGATATCTATAACGCAACTGTACTGTCTCTGTTAAGAAAATACGAAGATACCGGTAACTGCACTTCACCGCGCTGACGAATCGGACACTAGTCGTGCAAAACAATAATGTCGAGAAAACCAGTTCTGTCCTAACACGTAAACGCGATAGCAAAACTCCTTTATTTCATCTTACCCTCTCTTACATCTAACCTGACATTATTTATGAATCAAAATTACCGTTTGCGTCGTGCATGAGGAATAATACCAGTAATAATAATAACAATATGTTTGCTAATAAACATTTGGAATTTAATAACTGTCAGTCTTATTAAAATTGTCTCGTTACGTTGTTGTCAAATGCGAGTAATGAACCTTAACAGAGATGTGCGGTGGCAGTAAAGAAAGAATCAACGTGGAGAAGAAGCTGAATGATCAGAAAAGTACGAGGAACAATAGGGTAAGATTAGCACATGAAACGCAAGGAAGAAAACAATGGAAAGGAACTAGAGAAGTGCGAATAGTTCATAATGTGACGGAGATACTGTTAGCTGTTGCACAGAAGGAAAACAGCTGCGCTGCGATAGGCCGAGAGGTTCAAATGGCTCTGAGCACTATGGGACTGAGGTTATCAGTCCCCTCGATCACTATTGACTCTACCAGCTCTTCGCCGTACCTATCTATGTCCAGGTCACCTTCCGGCAATGGCGGAATGTCACACTCCCGAGCCAGGCAATCCCAATCGGTTTTATTGTAATTAAGTTGGATTTCCCATCCTAGGTCCCAGCGGCACCCTTCTTCTCTGAGGCAGAAGGTAATTAAGTTGTGATCACTTGTAGTGGCGTGTTCAATAACCTTCCAACCTTCAATGATGCAGATGGCGCTAGCAGTTGCCAGGGTGACATCAATGTTTGTCCCCTGCCCTCCACCTCCTCTGTAGGTGGGGGGATTACCAAGCTTATTTGCCACTACAAGTTGGGAAGCCATGATTAGTTCTTCAGCCTTCTCACCATTAGCATCCCTTGTGCCGCTGTACCACATAGGGGACTCGGCATTGATGTCTGCCGTAACAATAACCCTACGCCCGCGTAGCGCCGTGATGGTTCTCGCAAGGTGGTCCGAGAAATCTTCAAAATTTCCTCCATATTGGAAATACATGTTTACGAGGTGTATTAATCCTACTGGTGTTTGTAGTTCTACTACACTGCAGTGACTGTTTGACAGCTGTGTTAGTGTAGTGGCCCTTAGGGCCTTGTTTGGGACTATTAAGACTGCCTTCGGCTCTTCTCCGGTAACGATAGTCTGCCAAGTGGTAGACATGAAGGATATCTGCCCCGCCCTGGAGTATGGCTCCTGCAGACAGACTACATCCAGTCTCCCTCCTCCACTACCTTCCGAAGCTCCTGCATCACCAGCCGACTGTTGTGGGTGTTTATTTGTCCTATTACAATTTCAGATGTTATGGGAAGTAAGTGTGGAAATTGCAATCAGGCCATAGTTTGTCGTAATCTGAAGCAATTCGACCATTTGCAAGGACAGATTGCACGTAGATCTCTTGCATGTTGAATTCCTCTCCTCTTCTCTCGAAAACCCTTCTGAGCAAGTCACGCAGAGCTCCGAAATCTGTGGGAAGATTCATTGACTTTAGCTGTATCCTGTCCACAGCCTCCATTGTCGAGAAGGTGACCTTTCTGCCATATTTACCCCCTATACGTACAACGTGCCTGAGCGCCGTGGTGAGCACAGCCGGCTGCTCCAAGCGTGAAAGCTGCATAGCAAGCTCCAAGTTCGGGTAGATCCTTCTAGGATCCGGATCTGGGGCTCTCGGAAATGCTTCCAACTGCATTGTACTCGTGATTGTATTGTCAACAGTTTGGAGAGATCCTTTTTGAACCGGAACAATGCTATTACTCTCTGCCGGTTGCAGACTGTCTTCTGTTTCCTCTTCTGGCTCCGTCTGTATGCATAGGTCAACCATGATTGTCTGTTGCGGGCTTGTTTTTTCTTGATTGGTGATGAAGCTTTCTGCGTCTGGGTTGAGTAGTTCTAAGATCCCCTCGACCTTAGAACTACTTAAACCTAACTAACCTAAGGACAGCACACACATCCATGCCTGAGGCAGGATTCGAACCTGCAACCGTAGCGGTCTCGCGGTTCCAAATTGTAGCGCCTAGATCCACTCGGCCACCCCGGCCGGCGTGTCGAGAGGGAATCTACGCTGAAGGTAATAGGTAATGCTTCGGTCTCCTCTTGAATGCCTAGTGGCTTTGCACAAGCCGCAGTTTAGAGATTAGTTTGTTCCACAGTAGCGTGGCTGAAATGGAACAGGAGGTGGAGAAAGATTTAGTGTTACGCAAAGGCACAGCCAAGATGCTGGACGTATCCAGTCTGGATTTGCAGTTGCTGAATGGTAAGTCTATTGCTGCTGCTGAAGTCCCATACTCCGTAACAGAGGGTAGGGGACGATGCGGGAGGGAGACCCGCACCGCCGTACTTGGCAAGGTCCTAGTGGAGGTGGTTTGCCATTGCCTTCCTCCAATCGTAATGGGGATGAATGATGACACAATAACACCCAGTCATCTCGAGGCTGGTGAAAATCCCTGACCCCGCCGGGAATCGAACCCGGGACTCTGTGCTCGGGAAGCGAGAACGCTACTGTGAGACCACGAGCAGTGTATTAAATTATTAAAAGTGAGGAGAGGCATTGAGGACGACACAAGTGGCCAAGGACACGATGAAGTAGAAAAAAAAGGAGAGTGTGAAAATCGTTTTGCCTCTCCAATCACATCCAGCCTAACTGAACATTATTCACTCAAGCATTCAGACAGCTGGATATGCTATTTTTGGCGTACTGAATTAGTAAAGGTTTGGCATGACTAAAGAAGGACTAATTATAATTTGACGTGGAATAATTTTGTACGTTTTTGGTTTACAAGCAGGCAAGAGATAGATTTGCTACGTGTTGCAACAGTAAGTTCTTGCCAATTTAGATGTTCATCCAGGATTCTGCTCAGATCTTTCACTTTTTTTAATATGGTAATTGGATGCCATTAAGAACTCCGCTGACCAGCTTTCGCGTGAGGACCCGTGTGACCTGTTAGGGTTTAGTTAAAGATTCAGTTGTTTGCCCCCATAGTGACTCGGAACAAACGCCGTCTTCCGTGCCTGATGCAGCAGTAGCAATGTTCTTAGCGCTGGCGCTTAGCTACAAGTGGGTACCATCAGCATGTAAGTGGCACTTACACGAATGAAGCACAAATAAAGCGCCATTGATATACGGCGAGAAAAGCAATGGTTCAAAGTCTGAACCCTGAGGGCCTCCATAACGTTTTTACGATGACATGCCCGGCCCACAGACTTTCGTCTTCCGCAAGTTCGGTCCCGTGGAAACGCAGTGGAAACGAAATTGAGCCGCGGCCAAAGCATTTGCAGCTTCCCAGACGGGCCAAAGCGGCACGGGCACGCTTCCCTCCTGGTCTGGTCTGTGCGGGCCGGCAGTGTCCAGCGTTCTGGAGCGCAGCCGGCGCTGGCGCTGCCCGCACTTTGTAGCAAACGGCGCGCACAAAGGCGGCTCCCACAATGGCTTTGTGCCTGGCCGCCGCTGGCTCGGCAGCTGTCGCCTCTCATCTCGCCGATACGTCTCCAGCTTTGTCCTCTGCCTCCCAGTCTACCGCGCTGTAAACATATCGCCTCCACCCGACAACACGGCTCCACACTCCAGTCCCCAGACCCGAACATCACTCTCACTTTCCTGTCAGTGGAGCAACCTCTTTTGTCATTAGTCCTCCGTGGCGTAACGACTCCCACGTCTGCATCTTCATTTATTCATCCCGTGAGATCTTGGTTTCAGTTCTGGGTGGGGGATTTAAAGTTGGTCACTTCTTCTCCCTACCCTCCCCCAAACACAACTTGACGCCTACCCCACTTTTACTGTGCCCCAGATTCATAACGTTTGAATTGTACTACCGGCCATTAAAATTGCTATACCAAGAAGAAATGCAAATGATAAACTAGACTGACATGTGATTACATTTTCACGCAATTTGATTGCATAGATCCTGAGAAATCAGTACCCACAACAACCACCTCTGGCCGTAATAACGGCCTTGATACGCATGGGCATTGAGTCAAACAGAGCTTGGATGGCGTGTACAGGTACAGCTGCTCATGCAGCTTCAACACGATACCACAGTTGATCAAGAGTAGTGACTGGCGTATTGTGCCGAGCCAGTTGCTTGGCCACCATTGACCAGACGTTTTCAAATGGAGAGAGATCTGTACAATGTTCTGGCCAGGGCAGCAGTCGAACATTTTCTCTATTCAGAAAGGCCCGTACAGGACCTCCAACATGCGGTCGTGCATTATCCTGCTGAAATGTAGGGTTTCGCAGGGATCGAATGAACGGTAGAGCCACGGGTCGTAACACATCTGAAATGTAACGATCACTGTTCAAAGTGCCGTCAATGCGAACAAGAGGTGACCGAGACGTGTAACCAATGGCACCTCATACCATCACGCCGGGTGATAAGACAGTATGGCGATGACGATTACACGCTTCCAATGTGCGTTCACGGCGATGTCGCCAAACACGGATGCGACCATCATGATGCTGTAAACAGAAGCCGGATTCATGCGAAAAAATCACGTTTTGCCATTCGTGCACCCAGGTACACCATCGCAGGCGCTCCTGTCTGTGATGCAGCGTCAGGGGTAACCGCAGCCACGGTCTCCGAGCTGATAGTCCATGCTGTTGCAAACGTCGTTGAACTGTTCGTGCAGATGGTTGTTGTTTTGCAAACGGCCCCATCTGTTGAGTCAGGGATCGAGACGTGGCTGCACGATCCGTTACAGCCATGCGGATAAGATGCCTGTCATCTCCACTGCTAGTGATACGAGGCCGTTGGAATCCAGCACGACGTTCCGTATTACCCTCCTGAACCCACCGATTCCATATTCTGCTAACAGTCATTCGATCTCGACGAACGCGAGCAGCAATGTCTCGATACGATAAACCGCAATCGCGATAGGCTACAATTCGACCTTTAGCAAAGTCGGAAACGTGATGGTACGCATTTCTCCTCCTTACACGAGGCATCACAACAACGTTTCACCAGGCAACGCCGGTCAACTGCTGTTTGTGTATGAGAAATCGGTTGGAAACTTTCCTCATGCTCTGAAAAGCTAATTATTTTCATATCACAGCATCTTCTTGCTTTCGGTTAAATTTCGCGTCTGTATCACATCATCTTCGGGGTGTAGCAATTTTAGTGGCCAGTAGTGTACAATAACAATAAAATATGTAGGCCTGGACGAAAATATCGAAACACCACAGGAAACGCATGTTTGAACATAAACGCAGATGCTAGCCAAGCGTGCAAGTCGCGCTGCTGTGTTTCACCACGAGCGGCACCTGTGCAGTGTCCTTACTACGTGGCATGTGCCAGCCGTGGCCAGAAAAGCGTTCTGTGTATTTGTGAGTGAGCTACGTGAATTCCAACGTGGACTTCCAGACGGTGCTTTCGTAACCAGCTTAGCCGAAGTGTTTGAGTCACAAGAGCCACCGTTTCATATCGCGTAGACTGAAAGCGGAAAAACATCATCTGTTATGTGACAACGCGGACAAAAGTAAGTATTGTGCGATAGTGAGGAACGGTCATTGATTAGGACTGCGACGAAAGCTGAAGGGACGACAGCTGCAGAAGTCACTGCGGAAGTGCGTGTTACACTCGCGAATCCTGTCAGCACCGAAACTATAGAGAGAGAGCTCCAAAAACATGGAATCGATGAGCGAGCTGGAATTCCAAGACGACTCGTTAATGATACAAATGCGCGTAATAGGAAAGCGTGGGGCAGAAGCCATAAAACCTGGAGTACGGAGCAATGGAAGAAAGTCGTTTGGTCGGATGAGTCCAGTTGCACGCTGTTCCCGACTTCTACGACACAGGAGTGAAACACGGCTGGGGTTCGGTGCTGATTTGGAAGCCATACTCGACGGCCCCCTGCCAGGACAGATTACTGCCAAGGATTACGTAATTATTTTCTCTGTGTCCATCCACTGGTGCAGTGTGTGCTCCCTAATGTTGCTGTTCTGTTCAGAGACGGCAGGACCACTGTTCACTCAGCTCGAACCGTCCAGGAGTGGTTTTGTGAGCACGAGTATGAACTGTCGCATCTTCTCTGGCCACCACATCTCAATACTATGTAGCCTTTGTGGTCTACTTTGCAGAGAAGTGTACATGATCGCTGTCTACCTCCATCATAGTTACCTGAAATTGCAACTATTTTGCAGCAAGAGTGGTGTAAGCACTCCATCTTCAGGCCACAAGTGGCCCATCGGGACCATCCGACCGCCGTGTCATCCTCAGCTGAGGATGCGGATAGGATGGGCGTGTGGTCAGCACACCGCTCTCCCGGTCGTTATCATGGTTTTCTTTGACCGGAGCCGCTACTATTCGGTCGAGTAGCTCCTCTTTTTGGCATCACGAAGCTGAGTGCACCCCGAAAAATGGCAACAGCGCTTGGCGGCCCTGATGGTCACCCATCCAAGTACCGGCCACGCACGACAGCGCTTAACTTCGGTGATGTGACGGGAACCAGTGTATCCACTGCGGTAAGTCCGTTGCCGAGAGTGGTATAAGATTCGGCTTAAATCCCTGATGCACCTTTATTTATCCAATATCAGACGACTGATAGCTCTTTTTAATACCAATATGTTCCTGCACCTTATTAGGCATGGTAATGTGTTGTGTTTTTGGTATTTCGACATTTTTGTCCTGTCTCTGTATATAATGTTTCAATATAGTAATAATTTGTTTAAATCAGTGCTTACAGGTAGTAGGCGACTTTGGCACAATGTATAACTAATTGCAATTCAGAGAAATACAGCGTTTGAAAAGCCTATGTCAGAAAACAAAACTATGATAACAGTAAACTGTTAAGACTTCGGCTTCATAATTTACACAATATACACTGAAGTGCCAGATAAGCTGGTACAGCTTCCTGTTATGGTGTAGAGCCCCCGCGAACACACAGAAGTGCCGGAACACCACGTGGCATGGACTTGACTAGTGTCTGAAGTAATGCTAGAGGAGACTGACACCTTGAATACTGCAAAGGCTGTCGTTAAATCCGTAATAGTACGAAGGAGACATATCTCTTCTGAACAGCACATTGCGAGGCATCCCAGATATGCGCAGTAATATTCATGTCTGGGAAGTTTGGTGGCTAGCGAAAGTGTTTAAACACAGAAGAACATTCCTCGAGCCACTCGCTAACAATTCTGGACGTGTGAGGTGTCGCATTGTCCTGCTGGAATTGCCCAAGTCCATCGGAATTGACAAAGCACGTGAATCGATGCAGGTGATTAGACAGGATGCTTACGTACGTGTCACATGTCAGAGTCATATCTAGACGTATCAGAGGTCCCATAGCACTCCAACTGCACATGCCCCACACCGTTCTACAGCCTCCACCAGACTTCGCAGACCCCTGCTGACATGTACGGTCCATGGATTACTGAGGTTGTCTCCATACTCGTACATCTCCATCCGCTCGACAGAATTTCAAATGAGACTTGTCCGACCAGGCAACATGTTTCCAGTGGTCAACAGTTCAGCTTCGGTGTTGGCGGGCCCAGGCGAGCCATAAAGCTTTGTGTCGTACAGTCATAAAGGGTACACGAGTGGGCCTTCGTCTCCGAAAGCCCATATCGATGATGTTTCGTTGAATGATTCGCACACTGACACTTGTTGATGGCCCAGCACAGAAATTTGCAGAAATTTGCGGAACGGTTGCATTTCTCTTCAGTCGTTGACGGTCCCGTTCTTGCAGGACCTTTTTCCGACCGCACAATGTCGCAGATTTTATGTTGTACTGGATTCCTGATATGCACGGTACATTCGTGAAATCGTCGTATGGGAAAAATCCCCACCTCATCGCTACCTTTGAGATGCTGTGTCCCATCGCTCGTGCGTCGACTAAAACGCCACGTTCAAACCCACTTAAATCTTTATAACCTGCCATTGTAGCAGCAGTAACTGATCCAACAACTTCGCTTGAGACTTGTCTCACAAAGGCGTTGCCGGCTGGAGTGGCGTATTCTGCCTGTTTATGTATCTCGGTATTTGAATATGGATGCCTATACCAGTTTCTTTGGCGCTGCACTGTGAAATCGTAGTCACCTTCATAATCACTAAACACTGCGGCTGTGAATACCAGGCTGCAGATAATGGCTATGTAATGAGGGGAATGCTGTGCCTTTCAATCGTTTCCACCTACGTTCTGGAAGTCAATCTTTCTGTTAATTTTTTCTTGGGGTCTATCTTCCATTACGTAAGTTGCTGTGGTCTAACGTTTTTACCTGTGAACTCACGAACCGTGGCGGATTTGTTGTCGGCAGGTACCGTCAGCCTATGAATGAGTGCGTTTACATGGCCCAAATTCAGTGGGCAAAGTGAAAAGACCATCGACATAGTCAGGTCCTCACTGAAGCAATTGTGTTAAACGTAGCTTGTAATTTCTAGAATCCCTTGCCACCTTGCCACTTTCGAGACAACTTATCAAGATTTAAGTCAGTTTGGACGTGGTGTTATAGTCGGCGCACGAACGATGAGACACAGCTTCTCCGAAGTAGCGATGAAGTGGGGATTTTGCCGTACGACCATTTCACCAGTGTACCGTGAATATCAGGAATACGATAAAGCATCAAATCTCCGACATCGCAAGAACGGGACCAACGACGACTGAAGACAACCGTTCAACGTGACAGAAATGCAACCTTACGCAAATTGCTGCAGATTTAAATGCTGTGCCATCAACAAGTGTCAGCGCGCGAACCATTCAAAGAAACATCATCGATATGGCTTTCGGAGCCGAAGGCCTACTCTTGTACCCTTGATGACTGCAGGAGACAAAGCTTTACGCCTCGCCTGGGCCCGTCAACGCCGACATTGGAGTGTTGATGAATGGAAACGTGTTGCCTGGTCGGACGAGTCTCGTTTCAAATCGTATCGAGCAGATGGACGTGTACGGATATGGAGACCACGAATCCATGGACCTTCCGTGTCCGCAGGGGACTGTTCAAGTTGGTAGAGACACTGTAATGCTGCGGGGAGTATGCAGTTGAAGTGATATAGGACTCCTGATACGTCTAGATACGACTCTGACAGGTGACACGTACGTAAGCATCCTATGTGATCAGCTGCATCCATTCATGTTCATTGAGCATCTCGACGGACTTGGGCAATTCCAGCACGAATTGGTACAGAATGGCTCCAGCAACACACTTCCGCTGGCCACCTAACTCCCCAGAAATTAACATTATTGAGTATATCTGAGATGTCTTGGAACGTGGTCTTCAAAAGAGATCTGCACGCCCTCGTACACTTACGGATTCATGGTGTCAATTTCCTCCAGTCAACTTCAGACATTTGTCGAGTCAATGCCACGTCTTGTTGCGGCACTTCTGCGTGCTCGTGGGGGCCATACACGGTATTAGGCAGATATACCAGTTTCTTTGGCCTTTCAATGTAGTTTGATGGACGTTCACGCCAGACAGACAACTGCCTGTGGCTTGGGGCATTGTCGTTCATGAGCAGGACAGCTGACTGGCGCCGCCAGCTGACGACGACAGCTAAGTGGTGACCGGCGGTCAGGCGCGACACCGGGACCTGTTGCTGCGGGCTTGTTACTTGTTAGCTGCCTCTGCCTCCCTGGAGGGCCATCTAGCCGAGCGGCGCCGGGGACCGCGGCTGGGGTGGCTACAATAGCCGAGCCGCCCTCTCCGCCACTCCACGTCTTGCCGCGAGTGGAGCGTTCTTACCTGCCAGCCGTAACACTTACCAGTCGAGAGCGCCTGGCGTCTGTTGGTCCACCAGCTCCTGCCCTGCCAATTGCTAACCTGCCTTCACTTCTCGACGAGTGCCATTGTACTTCGCCGGAAGGGTCCGGTTACATTCAGGTGGAGAGAAATATATCAACTGCAGTGGCTATTAGCTGGCAAAGCGAACTGAAGAATGAGCCAGAGTGGCCGCACGAGAAACAGGGAGGGGAAGAAAGGTAGTTAGGAGCACCCTTCTGTATTGTGGAGCACTTTCACACGATACACGTCAGTGCACTTATGTCTTTATAGCACAACGACTAAACGGTGACCACAACTTTTATTTTACAGACTGAGATTTCTACAAAAATGTATGTACAAATGAAAATACTCAATACTCCTTTTTCCAAAACTTTCTCCTCATGTGACGTGAGTTTCAGATATCGTATTCAACTGCTGAGCGATGCTCACTTTTGTTTGGTCCTGTGTTGCACATGTGAACAGTGTCGTGAAACAAAACTTTGGACTGTGTGAAATACTGAATCTGAAATAGTGGAAACTAATCTAATTAAAAGCCGCAAGTAAGTTACTTTGTATTCAGTGAAAACTATTTAACTGATCTCAATACTGAACTACATTGTGAAAATTATGCGACTTGAAGTGCAATATCTGTCTTGAAATATTCACAAAAATAAAATACTGCTCTACTCAGAAGAAAAATAAGTTTCAGATTACTGACACTGTTCAATATAAATTAATGTGCTTAATAAGCACAATATCTGAAAATTCTGACTGCGAGCTGTTTACTCATAAGAGTGCAAAGTGTGTGAAATAAAAGCAGCTTACCTCATTCTCATCATGCTGTTTCGTGTCTGTTGTACTGACGATCTCGAAAGTAAATTGAAATCAGCAAATGTAGCAGCTAAAGAAAAAAAATGTACTGACTACAAACTTTGTTTCTACTTGTTAGAAACAATCTGTGGCTGCATGTGGTGTAAGGTACAATCCACACACGATAAAATACTTTAAACTTTACAAAGAATGGTGGAGGAGGGTTTCCCTTTAAAGAAAACCGTTCTTGAGAAATCAAACTCCGATTATTCTCACAAAGACTGTAAAACAGAACAAGACTCTAACGATTACAAAATTCTCTCATTACTAAAAAAATGCAGACCTTTACACTAATTGCACTATTTGTGACGTAATGGAAGCAGACCAAATTAATGCTAATCATGAATATTATTAGTTTTCAATTAATTGTACTGTCAAATAAACATTTCATAATTGCACTTGCTTTGATTCCCTTGAAATATTCCTTCAAAACACGTCTCCATTCGTAGACTCAATAACACATTTTTACAACCAAGTTTTCATCTACATAACTAGGTATTTCAGATAATTTCTCCCAAATGCACAAATACCAAATCCCTTTCTCTGAAAATCTGGACTTCTCGCAACTGTCTCTCAAATAAAAATGCCCCATCGCTGCACAACTGACAGGCGAGCAGCCGAACCACCGATCAACTTAGCCACAGAGTCAAAGATCTTATTCACTACTCGTACAGCGAGCTCATTCATCTTTGTGCCTGTGCAGTAAAGATGGAATTATTTGCAGTGGCAGAAACCATATGCAAACCTTAAAACAGATACTCATCGCACACTGTCGCTGTGACAACATTTACTCACAGTCATGTGTCTGAATAAACCACTGGCCATTTTAATCCTGACGCTTCATCTTTTTCAAAATTCTAATATAACATGCGGTTTTGTGAAGCTATGTCGTCTTATTCACACACGATGACACGTTTATTCTGACACATTTATCCATATCACAAAAGGGATATTTATTGTACGCACTCTAGTTCTTCTTTGCGTAGATATTTCCGTTCCACACCATATCATACTGCCCCCCTTTCTTCTGTTGTTGGCACACCACAGACTACTTAACTTTTAACAGTTTGCTTGCACGTTCGTCAACATATCCTCTAGCTCTGTCGTCCCTATTTCTGAGAATTAATAGCCATCAGATCTTACTGTGAAGCTATATCTGGCAGCCAGATTAACGTTGCTCGCTTAGCACCACGTGTATGGTGTGCCTGGTGCCTGGACAGCTGGACAGCCCTCCCGTAAATGAGATAAGCATTCAGGTTAGTACAACAGTACGAATTATCGCTGGGCCCGATCCTCGTCTGTTAAGAAGACAAGAAGCCCGGTTCAAGGAATATTCCAAAATAATAAATAATAATAGCCTTCAATAATTTTAAAGTTCTCATTCCCGGGTTATCAACAAACGGACTTCGTTCCCCAAATCCCCCCCACTCCTCCCCCCCCCCCCCTGCTCCGCCGGCCGCGGTGGTCTAGCGGTTCTAGGCGCTCAGTCCGGAGCCGCGCGACTGCTACGGTCGCAGGTTCGAATCCTGCCTCGGGCATGGATGTGTGTGATGTCCTTAGGTTAGTTAGGTTTAAGTAGTTCTAAGTTCTAGGGGACTTATGACCTCAGCAGTTGAGTCCCATATTGCTCAGAGCCATTTGAACCAACCCCCCCTGCTCCCTTTCCCGTTCCTGCGAATGGCCCAGTAGCTTACTGATTGCAGCTTCACTATGGACAGCAAATGGCTTGAAACCTGGGCTGCAAATTCTCCATCTCACTTACATTGTATTCATCCTCTCTACAAAGACCCAGAGGTTTTGAACTCCTACAGGATGAGTAAAAGAATATGAATCGCATCCTAACACGACACGGAACGTGTGCATACAACATTCACAAACGGGATAAGAAGTCGTGCCCAAGCTGCGATTCTGGAACACAGAACCAGACCATCCGACATATCGTCGAGCAGTGTAAATTGAGAGCTTATATGGATGATCCAGACGATTTCTTCACCGCTGGATATGCAGACTCAACATTATCATCTAACAACTCTTTATTAGATTTGTGTCCCGTTTCCTTGTATCTCTGTTTTAGGGTACCGTACTTAATCGGCAGGAACGGAACCCTTGTAAGATCAGTTTGATGTCCGTCTGTCTATCCGTCTCTTCAGACCCATTTTTCTCATGAACGGGCAGAAGTATCACGTTCGGATCAATGTCAAATACGGTCCCTCGTCATTGTAAGATGGTTCAAATGGCTCTGAGCACTATGGGACTTAACTTCTGAGGTCATCAGTGCCCTAGAACTTAGAACTACTTAAACCTAACTAACCTATGGACATCACACACATCCATGCCCGAGGCAGGATTCGAACCTGCGACCGTAGCGGTCGCGCGGTTCCAGAATGTAGCGCCTAGAACCGCTCGGCCACTCAGGCGGCTTGTCATTGTAAGAAATTTAGGCTTTTAAGTCAATGCAGTCAGAAATACACCCCTTCATGTCACATATTTTAGTACTAGGAAACTCGCTCCTCTAGCCCTACAGAACATCTATCTACGTACGTACATAACTAAGTTTGTATGGAACCCTCAAAGAGCAAGTCGTATTCGCGCCTTTTTGAGTTGTTATATACTGAAGAGCCACAGGAACCGGTACACCTGCCAAATATAGTGTAGGACCCCCCCCGCGAGCATGCAGAAGTGCCGCAACACGACGTCGCATGAAGTCGATTAATGTCTGGCGTAGTGCTGGATGGAACTGACACCATGAATCCTGCGGGGCTGTCCATAAATCCGTGAGAGTACGAGAGGGCGGAGTTCTTTTCTAAGCAGCACGTTGCAAAGCAACGCAGGTAAGCTCAATAATGTTCATGTCTGGAGAATCTGGTGGCCAGCGGAATTGTTTAAACTCAGAAGAGTATTCCTGGAGCCACTCTGTAGCAATTCTGCATGTGTGCGGTGTCGCATGGTCCTGCTCGAATTGCCCAAGTCCGTCGGAATGCACAATGGATATGAATGAATGCAGACGATCAGACAGGATGCTTACGTACGTGTCATCTGTCAGAGTCGTATCTAGACATATCAGGGGTCACATGTCACTCCAACCGCACACGCCCCACACCATTACAGAGCATCCATCAGCTTGAATAGTCTGCTGCTGACTTGCATGGTCCTTGAATTCATGAGGTTGTCTCCGTACCCGTACACGTCCATCCACTCGATACAATTTGGAAGGAGACTCGTCCGACCACACAACAAGTTTCCAGTCGTCAAGAGTCCAATGTCGGCGTTGACGAGCCCAGGCGAGGCACTGTCGTGCAGTCATCAAGGATTCACGAGTGGGCCTGCGGCTGCGAAAGCCCATATCGCTGATGTTTCGTTGAGTGGGCCGCACGTTGACACTTGCTGATGGACCAGCGTTGAAATCTGCAGCAATTTGCGGAAGGTTGCACATCGGTTACATTGAACGATTCTTTTCAGTCGTCGTCGGTGCTGTTCCTGCAGGATCTTTTTCCGGCCGCAGCGATGTCGGAGATTTGATGTTTCACCGGATTCCTGATATTCACGGTACACTCGTGAAATGGTCGTATGGGAAAATCCCCACTTCATCACTACCTCGGAGATGCTGTGTCCCATCGCTCGGTTGCGGACTATAACGCCACGTTCAGACTCACTTAAATCTTGATAACCTGCCATTGTAGCAGCAGTAAGCTATGCAGCAATTCCGCCAGAAACTTTGTAATGTTGTTGCATTAATTTGTTCTAACAGCGGTGCTGATATTCAAGACCATAAAAGTGGGTTAAAAGCTGTGAGCTATCTGACGAAGTTAACCTTGCATTACTGCGCAACTGTTTCACCAGCTATCCAGTCTAGCTTACCAAATTCCCAACCAGACTAACATTAATTATAATCTTTTACTGCTCATCTTACGATAACCGATATATATATATATATATATATATATATATATATATATATATATATATATATATATAAATTTAAAAAAAATAAATCAGTTTATATTTGGACATTTATTTTAACATTGATCATTGTTCAGTTAAAATTTCAGCATATCAAACTTGATTCATAACTAAACTGGTGCCTTATTTAGGATTGTGCAAATGTGAGTTTGTAATCTTACGGAACACAGCAAATAGAGAGCCAAGATTGGGAGACTACATACAACACTGCATTCATAAAATAACACACGAAGAACGTTGAAACATATGCAAGAGGAAATTAACCACAACCAACCCATTCAATTTTCACCCAAAGGAGTTACGTTCGTGGCGCAATCCTGTACGTCATGAAATTACCACACACTGGTATACTAAATTCATACTAACTCTCTGTGAAATCTTCCCGAAAACAATAGGTGAGGGCTACTTTGATGCTTACACCACATGTTTCACGTGGTCAACTTGGTTTACACAAAGAGTGTAACTCCACAATAATTTTGATAATTAAAATAAATTACATCGAAACGCAATTTACAAAAGAAAAACCTCCAACTGGTTACTATCGTCTTACTATTAACCTGATGGGTCAAACAATTGTATAAGCACGTGGTACTGGTCTCACAAAGTACACCCCACGTGGGTTGAACATAAAGAAAAGTTGCTATATTGAAAAATATAGTCAACACGAGACGTTATAATCTCACGCACATTCGCATTTAAGACTGATGATCTTAGTTACAGTTACTGATCAACACGTGGTTCCACATTACTCACAAAGTAGTGACAAAGCAACTACTGGAAGATATTCTGAACTTCACACTCGAATTACACTGTGTTTCCAATTTATGATAACATTAGATATTTTAGAGCTAAACTTGAAATAAAGGACTTAGCAGACACGCGCTTAGCCGGAGATCTTACCACTTCAGACGCTCGCCGCGGACAGACTGCCGTGGTCCCTTCCTGAGGGTGCCTCACAAATACAAACGGAAGTGACCAGAGAGGCAGCTCCCTATACCAACATGACAAGGGAGAGACAGGACCATACTAAGAATAGGAACCTATCTGCTTTTAGAAAGCGTAGCTACCTGTTCCGACGTTGGTCCTACTGTTCTCTAGCAGACAGGCTTGTCTGCTACCCTCAAGCATGCAACTAGAAATACATTTGCTCATTCATCCTCTCACACAGAAGGGAAGGGGGATGACAGTATCTTATCATATACAGTATATAAAAGAAAGCGGATGTAGGTTCTGTATGAGACTGTGTGACATGAATTACATATAAACGGTGTTTTAAATTGTAGTAGTGTGACAGATCGTTCTTGTTTATGTGTAAAAGTAACACGTTCCACTGCTCAGTCTCCTCCCAGATAGTCAGAAACACCACAGTAAATTTAGAAGAGGAATTTATGCCGTAAATGACAACAGATTTAAGAAATTAACATGAAAGGAATCCAACAGAGACCTTTAAACTTATTTCTTTATGTAGGCGTTGCCGACCGCTACACTGTATTCTGTTCTGCCTGTTCACAAATGTCGGTTAAATTTCGCGTCTGTAGCACGTCATCTTCGTCGTGTAGCAGTTTTTATGGCCAGTAGTGTAATTGGCAAAGTTAAGTATTGTATTTGATTAATTGTAGTAGAACTCGTGAACACGAGTTGTTTGATTGTTTGTCCAGGGAACCAAGTAAGCAGGATTCCTAGACAAACCACCTTTCATTTGTATGACGTATCGAGCACACGTTACGTCATCCACTGTGATGTGCACGTCAGCGTCACCCCAGATCCGGGCCGTCACGCATGAGGACGGCGGCAGCCATTCCGCCAGGCTGAGGAATTTCAACTAGGCCTGTGCGCTCTGTGAAGGGGCGAAGCGAACCGGTCCTGCGCCTTTGTGCTGCCGATGGGTGATAAGCTAACTAAGGGACAGGCGTACCAACCACACGCGACCGCCGCCGGCCGGCCGGCTCTCAAAGGCCCGGCGGCGTCTCATCTGCGATGTTGACAGCACTGAGGGGCAGTCTACCGTTAAAAACCCCGTGCGTCGCACCGCTTAGCAACGGCCGACAAGTGTAAATGTCCGTCCGTCGCACAACACGGACTCGTGAGCCGCTGAAGCTAAGGGCTCTCGCCGGCGTGACTAAACGTTCCGTTCTGTGAACGTTAACTCGGTATCGACAAACAGTCTTTCTGACTTAAAAATCTGCAGACAGCTATGAATAGCAATGATCATCATCGCATCACTATCATCAGCATCACCGTCGTCATGATCAGCAGCAACATCATGATCTTCATCGTCATCACCATATGCTGGACATCTCTGCGGTATATTGGCCTTCTTCACATTGTTCAAAAAATGGTTCAAATGGCTCTGAGCACTATGGGACTTAACTGCTGTGGTCACAGCGCGACCGCTACGGTCGCAGGTTCGAATCCTGCCTCGGACATGGATGTGTGTGATGTCCTTAGGTTAGTTAGGTTTAAGTAGTTCTAAGTTCTGGGGGACTGATGACCTGAGATGTTAAGTCCCATAGTGCTCAGAGCCATTTTTTTTTTTTTTTTTTTAGCTGTGGTCATCAGTCCCCTAGAACTTAGAACTACTTAAACCTAACTAACCTAAGGACATCACACACATCCATGCCCGAGGCAGGATTCGAACCTGCGACCGTAACGGTCACGCGGTTCCACACTGTAGCGCCTAGAACCGCACGGCCACATCGGCAGGCTTCAGATTGTTACTTGCAATTTTGTCTACAGCTATACTCATCCGTGTTTCTCCTGTGTGTTTTGTTTTGTAAAACAGTAAAACACTGGAACAATGAGCATCTGAGGAAAAATCTCCCAGATACGTCTCGAAATGACCACGACGAGAATAAAAGAAATTAGAGGTCACACACAGATTTCCCTATAGTCATTCTTCCCAAGCAACATTCGCCAGTAGAACAGAGAAGTGGAACGACGACTTTCGTAACAGAGGCATATCAGCCTCCGTAACTGAGTGGTCAGTGCATCTGACTGTCATACGCAGGACCTGACTTCGATTCCCGGTACTGCCAGGTATTTTTCCCTTGTTGAGAGTTCTCGTAGGGGTGCAAACAACCTCGTGAAACCACCTGATCAGCTACTCCACCGATCACTAGCCTCCAGTGTCTAACAACCCGACAACGACCGGGAAAGCGGTGTGCTGACAGGCGATGACATGGCGTACGGTCGGAGCCGAATGGCACGGCTAGGACCAGGTCACGGAACTTTACGTTATCAGAGGTATTCTCCGCCAAGTACTGCTGTAGAGGTACCTAAGGAGATCTACAAATTCTCGATGCCAGTCACGCAAATAGACGATAGATACAGGATGGCATCAATAGTTAGCGTAAAATAAAATCATTCCGAAGAACGACTTCGGTACTTACTAAAACACACTGCCGAAAAAAAATTAGTACATCTGGATTGACGATATCGAATTGGATCCGATGAACGCATACGCAATTTGGGGGATGGTAGATATACTGATAATGGTTTCAACGTTGACCGCCAACAGACAGCGTAATGGCTTAGCTACCAGAGGGCTATCTGTGTCTACCCTTTAATAAGGAGTGCTCACAACCCGAAAGCTCAGCAAATATGTGGAAGCAATCAGGCAATCATTCTATGAAGACACACTCATGCTTCCTACAGCCAACTCACTGACAAGGGGAGGCCGCCAATTGTGAAATTCAGATTCGATTCATACTGCGCATAATAAAAGCTCATGGCCAGAGATGTAATGTGGCAAAGCACCAAGATGCACTTCTCAGCCGTTGTCGAGAAAATCGACAGTTAAAAGAAACCGTTGCGGTGAAATACTCTCTACGATGAGTAATTTTCTACAGCGTCGTGGAGCAGCGGTAAGCGCTCGGGTTCGTAATCCGAAGGACGCCGGATCGAATCTCGCGCCATGCAACCTTTTTTTTTTTAGTATTTGTATTTCAAATATATATATATATATATATATATATATATATATATATATATATATATATAATTCCCGGCAATCAGTTGCAACAATTATGCATATAATAAGTTGTTGAAAGTCGTTTGTCGTGGAAAAACTGGCGACTTCGAACATCATTATGTTTTCCGCAAACAAAGTTGTATTTCACAAATGTTATTAATTGTCTTCATAATCTTAACCACGTACAGTTAACGGAAGACGTAGAAACGATATTCCGAAACGAATACGTATAACGTAAGTCAAACGTTCGAATTAGAATAGAAACCCCACGAACACAAATTTGCTGTAGCAGGTATGAAATATAAACTCCGTTACTCGCTCGTTACACTTGAAGGACAGATGTTGAATGGGCCGAAACGAGCCGCCGCATAACAGCGTAGTTGCCTGCTAACTTCGAAAGAAGGTAGATGCGGTCCCTAGCGCAACTTGTAACATCGTCGGAAGTCAGTGCGGGCGTGAGAGCTTTGGTACACCCTGTTAAACAAACGGAAAAATGGAGGCGGTACAATTGGAGAGCGATCCGTCGCCACCAACATGCATAAGCAATTCATTAATAGTATAACAAAAAAAAAAAAAAATTGCATGGCGCGATATTCGATCCGGCGACCTCCGGATTACAAACTCGAGCGCTTACCGCTGCGCCACGTCGCTACAGGAAATTATTAATCGTAGAGAGTATTTCACCGCAACGGTTTCTTTTAACTGTCGATTTTCTCGACAACGGCTGAGAAGTGCATCTTGGTGCTTTGCCACATTACACCTCTGGCCATGAGCTTTTATTATGCGCAGTATGAATCGAATCTGAATTTCACATTTGGCGGCCTCCCCTTGTGAGTTTGAAAAAAAAAATCCTGTTCTTATCAACTTAACGTCTGATATGTCCTGCATCACAGATTGCTTAGGAAGTTGGTGGTAGCATGCACTGCGCTCCCAGTAGCAGTAGCTCGTGATGGTCTGACGCTGCTCATAAGGATGATTCCAAGGAGATCTGCCACGCGTCATTTCGAGCGCAATAGATGGTGGAAAACTAGTGCCACGAGGTCGTGTGACACTCTACCACATCTCTTCACTTGGCCAACCAACACACATACTGGACAGTAGCTGAATGGAGGCGTGTTGTGTGGACCGAAGAGTCGCCATTTTGCTTCTTTTGAAATGATGCAAGACGCGTGCATTTAAGCTGGGGTGTGTGGAGAGTGTAGTCAGCCTGGAGGCGTTTGCGTGTTTCTCCTACCATGATTGAAGCCCATCGATTCTCATATCCGTGAACACAAACCAAGATGGTTATATCAACATCCTCGATGCCCACTGTTCACCTTTCTTTTGCACCTACATAATGAAAATAGTGTGGGCACTGTTGTCTTCTAAGATGAAAAGCCTGTCACGGCCTCAGGGCTGCACACGTAGGTCCCTGGTTTAATAAGCACCCAGGCAACCTGTGATATTTAGATTCTTCCACTAAATCTTCCCATCTCAATTCTGTAGAAAGTGTCTGGGTCTATACTATCTGATTAAAAGTATTCGGACACATTCATGTAATGCGGATTCGGCCAGCAAATGCCAAGAGAGGTGAACCTGTCGGTATGAAGGGAGGCAGGGAGTATTACAAGCAGAGAAGCATTTACAACTGAGTGGTCCAACCACGAGATTTCAGCGATAGAACGAGCGCTAGTTATTGGATGAGACCTGAGTGATAGAATGCAAAAGGATATGAACACATTTTACAATGTTGTGTGCTGCATGCTGTTGAGGAACAGTTTGAAGATGATGACAGTTCACCCTGTCATGAAGCAGCATCTGTGAGGCAATGATGGTGGACAATAAAATTCTTTGCCTCCAGATGACTGGGTGTTTGTGTTGTCCTCATCATTTCATCATCATTCGTGAAAGTGGCGAGGATGGACTGAGTGAAGGCTGGGAATTTGTACGGGCGCTGATAACCGCGTAGTTGAGAGACTCGCATACCAAACATCATCATCATCACCATCATCAGTAACATTCTTGAAATAGACTGGCCCACCCAAAGTCCTGACCTGATCCAATGAACCACCTCTAGTAAGAGTTAGTGACGACATTGCTCCTCACCCTGCAGCCAATGTCACGAACTTCTCTGGTTTCGTTTCTTGAGGAATAATGGACTGCCATTCGTCCATAGACATTAAGACGCTTCACTGAAAGTGCAGGAGCGGAGTTCAAGGCGACATAAAGGCGAAAGGTGGACACACCCCACAGTAACGTCCATTAATAGGTGTCCAGGTACTTTTGATCACATAATGTAGGTAAGTACAGTAAATGTGCAGCTGCCTCATAGTGACTGCCCCTCTCCAGCCACAGCTCCTCGTCAATGTTGAAGGCAGTAACAGGTGGTTCCTCCTCACCAGCCAGTTCCCCTTGGTAGTCTGGTAGCCAGTAGCTGATGGTTGATCCTCACCATCAACAGCTATGTCCCCTTGTGGTAGCCACCAACCACAGTCCCCTCTGGAGTGTGGCAGCCAGTAGCTGGTGGTTGCTCATCACCAACTATAGCCACATTCCAGTGAGGTTGCCAGTGGGGGGTGGTTGTCCCTCACCAGACACAGCTCCATCCTAACTTGACACCCATTAGCTGTGGTGACAAGTATGTGGTAGTGGCTCCTCATTAGGTGCAACCTCGTCCCAGTGTGGTGTCCAGTATCTGGTGGTTTCTCCTCAGTGGTCAGTCACCTCTCCAGTGTGTTACAGTAGCTGGCAGTTCTTCCTCACCATTCACGGCCCCCTCCTATGTGGTAGCCAGCATGTGGTACTTGCTTCTCACCAACCACAGCCCCTTCCCGTGTGGTAGCCAGTGTACGGTGGTTGCTCGTTACCAGCCACAGCCCCCTCCCATCTTGATGCCCAGTCACAACCTCTTACCACTGTTGTAGCCAGTAGCTGCAGCTGCAACCGCGTACCAGTGTGGTTGCTCCTCAGCAGACACAGTGTGGTGGCCGTGTGTTGCAGGGCACAGCGGCGTCAACCAGCTGGGCGGCGTGTTCGTGGGCGGCCGGCCGCTGCCGGACTCGACCCGCCAGAAGATCGTCGAGCTGGCGCACTCGGGGGCGCGGCCCTGCGACATCTCGCGCATCTTGCAGGTCTCCAACGGCTGCGTCTCCAAGATCCTCGGCAGGTAACGCTCGCCTTACCTCACCTCACTTCCCTCTCCTCCTGTCTCTTCTCTGATTGCCGGAGTGGCTATGGGGTCTCCTCCAGTACTTCTTACAGATAACTACACTACTGCTCCATTAAGTTTCGGGAATGCAGCCGCATGAATTCTGCTTCTTCTTCTAATATTTCGGCTGTATACCTTTCAGCCATCTTCGGAGAGAGCCGTACGACTGACGCTCCAGCGCGCGCTCCATCCTTTTAAACTCGCGGACCGCGCCACTGCGCATGCGGCCACAGATAAACAAGGCGCCAGTGGTGTTGATCGGCGGCAAAGACATAACATAAGCATGAGTTACGTCTGTGGCTGCGCATTCGATCCATGCTGGGAGGTCGATGTATTACTGGGAGCTGAACTAAAAAAATGGTTCAAATGGCTCTGAGCACTATGGGACTCAACTGCTGTGGTTATTAGTCCCCTAGAACTTAGAACTACTTAAACCTAACTAACCTAAGGACATCACACACATCCATGCCCGAGGCAGGATTCGAACCTGCGACCGTAGCAGTCGCATGGTTCCGGACTGCGCGCCTAGAACCGCGAGACCACCGCGGCCGGCGGAGCTGAACTGTAGCGACGTCTTTGTAAGTTCAATATTGAAAGTGCCGGATTCCATGATTTATCTAATGTGAAACCGCTGTCTCTATTAATTAAATTCTTCGTCAGTCGGATTTCAATGGCCTCTTTTACTACGGAGTCCCAGAAAGATGAAACAGAAGTCAGAATTTCGACATTTTCATATACATAGAGTGACCAGAGTCAATACAATGCTCTGCCACAGCCGATTTACTGGGTTGTATGAGCCGAGTGTACCTGCGACGTTCCGTACACCTCTTGGACTGTACGATTCGTTTATCCGATATATGAAAGGCCACATTCACATGGTATCTTGTAAACTCCAGGCTTGCGGAGTAATAAGTCATCTTCAACAGAACCCAGGAGTGGTTGGTTGGTTGGTTGGTTGTTGTGGGGAAGGAGACCAAACAGCGAGGTCATCGGTCTCATCGGATTAGGGAAGGATGGGGAAGGAAGTCGGCCGTGCCCTTTGAAAGGAACCATCCCGGCATTTACCTGGAGCGATTTAGGGAAATCACGGAAAACCTAAATCAGGATGGCCGGACGCGGGATTGAACCGTCGTCCTCCCGAATGCGAGTCCAGTGTCTAACCACTGCGCCACCTCGCTCGGTTGAACCCAGGAGTGCAGCCGTCTTCGCCGGTGGACGAAAAATCACTTTTACTTTATGTTTAGTGAGGATCCGTCCTATTTTGGATGAAAGGCTTCCCACATACGGCAGGACAGCCATGGATTTAAATGTTTCCTCGTCATCTTCTGCATTCCTTACGGACACCTTAGGTTTTATTTGTAGTGCCTTACGTATCTGTTGTGGAGAATACCCGTTGTCCTCAAAAACTCTCTTCAGATGTAAAAGTTCGTCCTTTAAACTACTTTCATCAGATATGACGTGTGCTCGGTGTACCAAAGTTCTTAGAACACTACTCGTCTGCGAAGGATGGTGACAGCTATTTGCATGTAAATATAAGTCCGTATGGGTCGGTTTCCGGTATACTGCATGACCCAGAGTGCCATCTTCTTTACGCCGAACCAAGACATCCAAAAATGGAAGACATCCCTCCTTTTCCACTTCCATTGTAAACTGAATTTGTCCATGGATGGAATTCAGATGGTTTAAGAAGTCCTGCTATTTGTCCTCGCCATGGGGCCACACTACAAAGGTGCCGTCAACGTACCTCCAAAAAACTGTAGGCTTCAAACTAGCAGACTCCAGGGCCTTCTCCTCGAAGTCCTCCATAAATAAATTGGCCACCAAGGGTGACAAAGGACTACCCATGGCAACACCGTCAGTCTGTTCAAAAAGGTCGTTATTAAATAAAAAGTATGTGGAGGTCATCACATGGTGAAACAAAGCTAAAATCTCCTTATCAAAACTTTTTCCAATAAGATCTAAAGATTCAGAGAGAGGTACCTTTGTAAATAGCGACACTACATCAAAGCTGACTAATAAATCAGAGGTGTTCAGTTTCAAAGATTTTAATTTGCCAATGAAATCTGCAGAGTTCCTTATATGATGATCACATTTTCCCACAAGCGGCCTCAATAGTGACGCCAGGTGCTTGGCACAATCATAGTTGGGAGAACCAATATTGCTCACGATAGGACGTAGAGGAACGTCTTTCTTATGGATCTTTGGGAGTCCATAAAGCCTTGGAGGCACTGCACCACTTGGTTTCAGTCTTCGTATGACATCCGGTGGAAATGGGGAGGCATTCAAAAGCGACGCCGTCTTCCTTACCACCTTGTTAGTGGGGTCCTTACTGATCTTCCGGTACATACTATCATTCAGTAAGCTGTATATCTTATCATGGTAGTCGTCACGTGACATTAAAACAGTGGCATTACCTTTATCAGCAGGGAGAACCACCGTTTCGGTATCTTGGCGGAGAATACGTAGTGCAGTCCTCTCTGCCACAGATACATTGCTTCTTTGTGGGCGAGCCTTCATAACAGCTCGACAAGTTTCGCGTCTTATTTCATCTGCAGAATCCGTAGAGAGTGGTCGAACAGCTTCTTCAACGGCACTGATGAATGCAGGTATAGGCAAAACCTTTGGCGTGGGTGCAAAATTCAGTCCTTTGCTTAAGACCATCGTCGTAGCATCGTCCAAATCTCTACCCGTCATATTAATGACGGAGCGTCGAAAGATACTTTCTTGCTGTGGAGATGGCTCAAGTCGGCTGAACTTTGCAGTCTGTCTTGATGTCGCTACCTCACGAACCCCGTCTGATTTGGCCCAAGTTGTACCCTCTATCCAGTTCCAAGAGTTGCTGGGTAACTCCACAGACATCTTCAGATGCAGACGATAAAGTTCTTGAGAAACAAGATCCAGCTTCCTTCGTGTAAATCGGATCCTCTCCTTAACAATAGCAGAACCAGCTTTAAATAAAATCTTATTCATGGAAGTCGATTTTATAAAATGTACTAACCTGGCAAACTTCGGAATTATGTCATGGTCACGGCACCTCAGTAAAAAACATAAAGAGCTCAATAATCTCGCTCTCAAATTTCGTAGCTTGTCCAATCGTCGAACACATAAAACCATCTCCTCCCCGAAGAGGTACTTGATGTGAATCTTCAGGTTTTCGCGGCGCAATATTAGAAGAATAAGCAGAATTCATGCGGCTGCATTCCCGAAACTTAATGGAGCAGTCTTTGCGCCGCGAAAACCTGAAGATTCACAACTACACTACTGGCCATTAAAATTGCTACACCACGAAGATGACGTGTTACAGACGCGAAATTTAACCGACAGGAAGAAGATGCTGTGATATGCAAATGATTAGCTTTTCAGAGCATTCACACAAGGTTGGCGCCGGTGGCGACACCTACAACGAACTGACATGAGGAAAGTTTCCAACCGATTTCTCCTACACAAACAGCAGTTGACCGGCGTTCCCTGGTCAAACGTTGTTGTGATGCCTCGTGTAAGGAGGAGAAACGCGTACCATCACGTTTCCGACTTTGATAAAGGTCGGATTCTAGCCTATCGCGATTGCGGTTTATCGTATCGCGACACTGCCGCTCGCGTTGGTCTAGGTCCGATGACTGTTAGCAGAATATGGAATCCGTGGGTTCAGGAGCGTAAAACGGAACGCCGTGCTGGATCCCAACGGACTCGTATCACTAGCAGTCGAGATGACAGGCATCTTACCCGCATGGCTGTAACGGATCGTGCAGCCACGTCTCGATCCCTGAGGGGGACGTTTGCAAGACGACAACCATCTGCACGAACAGTTCGACGACGTTTGCAGCAGCATGGACTATCAGCTCGGAGACCGTGGCTGCGGTTATCGTTGACACTGCATCACAGACAGGAGCGCCTGCGATGGTGTACTCAGCGACGAACCTGGGTGCACGAATGCCAAAACGTCATCTTTTCGGATGAATCCGGTTTCTGTTTACAGCATCATGATGGTCGCATCCGTGCTTGGCGACATCGCGGTGAACGCACATTGGAAGCGTGTATTCGTCAGCGCCATACTGGCGTATCACTCGGCGTGATGGTATGGGGCGCCATTGGTTACACATCTCGGTCACCTCTTGTTCGCATTGACGGCAGTGGGCATTACATTTCAGATGTGTTACGTCCCGTGCTCTACCCTTCATTCGATCCCTGCGAAACCCTACATTTCAACAGGATAATCCACGACCGCATGTTACAGGTCCTGTAGGGGCCTTTCTGGATACAGAAAATGTTCGACTGCTGCCCTGTCCAGCACATTCTCCAGATGTCTCACCAATTGGAAACGTCTGGTCAATGGTGGCCGAGCAACTGGCTCGTCACAATACGCCAGTCACTACTCTTGATGAAGTGTGGTATCGTGTTGTAGCTGCATGTGCAGCTGTACCTGTACACGCCATCCAAGCTCTGTTTGACCCAATGCCCAGGCCTATCAAGGCCGTTATTACGGCCAGATGTGGTTGTTCTGGGTACTGTTTTCGCAGGATTTATGCACCCAAATTGCGTGAAAATGTAATCACATGTCAGTTCTAGTATAACATATTTGTCCAATGAACACCCGTTTATCGTCTGCATTTCTTCTTGGTGTAGCAATTTTAATGGCGAGTAGTGTAAACTTTTTTTTAATACTGAATCAGATGGTTTCGAAAGTTTTACCTGTCTATTTTACTTACACCCAAACCTCCAGATGTCAGGCTCTCAGATCGCTATCAAACGTTGTATGTTAATAAATTATGAATCCCAACTCCGATGTAGTTCGTACACAACAGAATGCGCGTAAGCGTTAATTAAAATTAAAACGAGATTGGCGAAGCACATAAAAAGCATAACTGTGAATAACTCCTTTGCATAGCTTCCGTGATGAAGTTGAAGCCTGCTTGGTAGCTCAGTGTATTCGATTAGAGCGCTAGCTGGCCTCTGTAATACAAAATAAATAAATAAAAGTAAAATAAAAAAAAATTAGTGAATGGATTACCGATAAACTTGAACGAGTGTCATCGAACGTCAGCTACGAACAAATGCTAGGAACAAAATGAGATAAAAGAAGCTGGTAGAGCGTTTAATCTCCGCAAAAGGGTCCTTGGTTCAAACCCTCACAACGAATTTTGTTTTACTGTATTATGCGTGAAACTGTTAAATGCGACAGCATGTTTATGACATATAAAACGATGTTTGGAGTTTATAGCAATTTTCTCTTGACAGTCTGCTTTCACTTCGTTTCTTTTAAAGCAGTAAACACATAGCGTACGTTTGTAGTTTCATAGAATATACAATCAGAAGTGAAAAATAAACAGTTGCATAACAGGTGTGGAAGTAATAATAATAATAATAATAATAATAATAATAATAATAATAACAGCAGTAGTATTAGTAGTAGTAGTAGTAAACAAAATAATATCAATAATAAGTACATAACGTTCAACTAACAAAGTAAAAGCATACTTCCGAAACAACATCGCTACAAACTCTGAAAACTCCTTTTGCATGTTAGTAAAATGTTCTCCCATATAAAAGATTCACATGTAAATTGTCATCACTAGTGCTTGAACGCGTGACCTCTGATACGACCACCACATGCATTACCATCTCACCCACGAGAGATTTGCAGTAGAAACTCTGACAGATATGGTTTTCCTGTGCTTCGTAGATCAGGTGTTACTTTTAACTGCCGTTTATACGGACACCGCATAGTACGAACTAAACCTATGTCTTGCTCTACCGATACACGTTCGTTGTATGTTTGGCACCGATCTGAGTGTCTGTATCTGGAGGTTTGGGCGTTAGATTATCAGTCCCTCCGTTGGATACGTGCCATGGTGTAATTCGTATAGTGCAGCGTGTTACTTAGAATCTTCCGATTTCGCAAGATTTTGTTGTACTTGAATTAATACAGAAAGTTATGGTGGATTTTGACTTACGCGTAGGACTACAAAGGTTTTCTTCTGTAGGAATTATTTTACAAGGGTACATCTATTACGGTCCGTCTTAGTAGCTGAATGGCCAGCACAGCTGAGTGCCGTACGGGGAGCCGGGTTAGATTCCTCGTACAGGGAATTTCTTCCTTGATGGCATGAATGGAGCGGGGTGGACTCAGGCTTCGTGATGCCAATTGAGGGGGAGGGGGAGGGGGTGAGTAGCAGCGACTTCAGGTGGCGAAAACTGAGAATGTGACTGGGACAGCGGGGGTGCAGACACAGTGCCCCTCCATACTGCGTCCAATAAAGGTCTCAGTGAAGGATGGCAGGGTGGTCGGTTAGTACCAACTGGCACACCGGATCGTGTCTGTATTACACCTGTTACGAGGGCCTTCAAAAAGTAAGTTACACGTGCCTCCCAAGCTAACACCATTGAATAACAAGAGAGTCGCGTTGTCAAAAGAGTACGCGTTCTGACTTTCCTGCAGACACAGTTCTGCTGCTTTAACAGGTGCAGCCGCGCGGGATTAGCCGAGCGGTCTCAGGCGCTGCAGTCATGGACTGTGCGGCTGGTCCCGGCGGAGGTTCGAGTCCTGCCTCGGGCATGGGTGTGTGTGTTTGTCCTCAGGATAATTTAGGTTAAGTAGTGTGTAAGCTTAGGGACTGATGACCTTAGCAGTTAAGTCCCATAAGATTTCGCAGACATTAGAACATTTTTTTAACAGGTGCATCAAAGAGCGGGAGCGAAATGGCGCGACAGCTTGAGGCGTACTCCGAAGCTGAAGTACGTGTGATAGTAAAATTCTTGTGGACAGAGCATCTAAACTGCACACTGGTTCACTGTGAAATGCTGGCCGTGTATGGACCAAATGCAGTGTCGTCTCCAGTTGTAGTGAAATGGTACCAACAATTTGACAGAGGTGACTTCTGAAATTTTCCCGGCGTATTTCTTCTTCTAATAATTTCCGGGTATGCAGCCGGATCCCGTCGACATTCTGCCACGATATTTCGACCCAGAGACGTCCGGTCATCATCAGGTGAGTACACAACTACTGCATATATTGGCCAGACGACAAGAACTGTCCATGAACGATGTATAGAACATGAAAGATACACCCGTCTGCGGCAACCGTCAAAATCGGCAGTAGCAGAGCACTGTATTTCATTGGGACATTCCATGGAATACAATGGAACAAAAATTTTAGCCCCGGTTTCCGGTTTTTGGGATTCCGTAATCAAGGAATCAGTGGAAATACGTCTTGCCAATAATCTTATAAATCGTGACAACGGCTTTCAGCTGGATAAAAATTGGAATCCTGTTATTAAAATTATACAATCACAGTGGAATCGACAGTGTCATTCGATACTCAATCACTAGATGAACCTTTATTTTCACCACCGAGGGCAGCACGTACAACTCGGCTATGCTGCGCATGTCAACACCTGACGCATGCGCTGTAGGATGCCAGTACATTTCGCATGCGCGAGACTCGGCATAAATACCGCGACTGCACCTGGGCTCTTCAGTAGTTGTGTACTCACCTGATGATGGCCGGACGTCTCTGGGCCGAAATATCGTGGCAGAATGTCGACGGGATCCGGCTGCATACCCGGAAATTATTAGAATTTGACAGAGGTCGCGCAAACGTTGTCGATGCTGATGGGGAAGGAAGGGCATCGCCATCGACGACAAACGATAATGTTCACGGAATCGAGGAACTTATTCACAGAAATTGCAAATTTTCCGACGATGAGGGCGTTCACACTGCAGTTCTCGAATGGCTCCGTGACCAAGGAGCGGATTTCTGTCGTCGAGGAAATGAACGAGTGATAGGACATTCTCACCGTTGTTTACGGACCCGGTGACTGTTCAGAAATAATGTACTGTGTCTGTGTCACTTTGATGTGTAGTGCAGCAATCAGTAAGAGTTACTGTGCCTACCATAATAATATGTAGTTTACAATCGACGAGAATTTAAACTGGAGAAAGCACGTTTTGGAACTCGTACAACAACTTTGTTCAGCCAAGTTTGCATTTAGGATCATTGCAAATCTTGGAGAAAGACAAATCCGTAAGTTGAAATATTTAGCATATTTTCGCTCAATAATGTCATATGGAATAATGTTCTGGGGTAACTCATCTTTAAGAAGGAAAGTCTTCGTTCCTCAAAAACGTGCTGTAAGAATATTATGTAGTGCTCACCCACTATCACTTCACAGTCATGCGTTTAAGGAGTTGGGCATTCTGACTACTGCTTTACAGTGTATTTATTCCCTCATGAAATTTCTTGTAAACAATCAACTGTTCAAAAGGAACAATGGTGAATATAAAACTTCCTGGCAGATTAAAACTGTGTGCCGGACCGAGACTCGAACTCGGGACCTTTGCCTTTCGCGGGCAAGTGCCCTACCATCTGAGCTACCAAACACCACTCACGCCCCGTCTGGAATGGTGAACATAGTTACAATACATTCATTACTCCTCGTTAAAGTTCTTTATAGCACTAAAATGGGTGCACAATGCTGCAACAAGAAGTTTTGAGCACTTATACAGAGACATACAACTGTCTGACAGGCAGCAAATGAAGATCTGAAAACGAACTGACAAAGTTTCTCCTTGACAACTCCTTCTGTTCCACAGAATAATTTCTATTGTTGTAATGTGTAAAAGGTGGTGGGTAAGAACTAGTAACTCACATCTGTACATCTCTCTTTCTAAAAAAAAAAAAAAAAAAAAAATTAGAAATGTTCATCATGTAACGACGTGAACAAATTAATTTGTGATGTGAATGTAAAAAGACTCGCTCCACATTATCACGATTTATCGTGCAAAATGATCCATGGGATACGCACCGCTACCGGCTACCATATGAACCGGCAGCTTACAGCTAGCGCCGAGGTAAACTTGCAATTTCGATGCTTAACTTAATATTCACCCCAAATTTGTGCTTCATTGCGGTTGAAAATAAAGCGGAGTGAAATCGCATGAATCTTTTTGAAACCCCGTGCACTTGGCGAAACTTTTGATGTCTGTATTCCTACTATTACCAACAACATCAAGATCAGTTAAATAAACCATTCAGTGAGAGCAGGGAATTATAGACAAAGCCACATGGAACAAAATAAAATATCTTATGTGTGGAAAAAATAATCCATATAAAGGCTATTTTTTTTTAAACTGCACATCTTTACACATTTCTGGAATCAAAAATTTGTTGCTGTGTTAGTCGTGCAACATTCGGTACCCCCTTTTACTTCACCCTTTTATGTCCGGTCTTGACAAACTCGTAATCCATAAACAGCGCTAGACCATCGACAGCTGAACACGGGAGGAATGCCAGTAACGGTCACCAGAAAGTCAAAGTCCACAGGCGGGTCAATACCCAAATAATAGCTAAGCGAGACTTGTAACAGCTCTTCCGGCGTGCTGTTGATGGCTAACTTGTGGCCGCATGCCTAGCTCTGTGCTGCGAGTGGTCTGGTCCGAGGGACGTGTTGGTCGCGCCTCTGGTGGCGTCTATCAGTTGCTAGCTGTGATGCCTCCGAGACGCTGTCGATACGGTCTGTTGGAGAGGTTATTAAACACTCTGAGCGTTGTGACATGCGTAGACACTTCTTGACATAATGTGCACATGGTGGTCGAGGCTTCGGTGTTCAAACCTGCGTCACTCGTTAAAAGCGGCTATCCTAGTGCCATCCATGCCTCTTGAAGACGTACTCAAGTGTCAACTGGTCCCAAGCATGCTCTGCGTCGTGTCAGCAGAAACTGCAAGCCATTCTGTTCGTTTGATATCTGCCTCCTGGAGAAAGATATTCACTAGATGGGCTTGATGTACTAGGGTGTTATCGTCTTCAAAGACGAACCTATATTAAATTTGTTCATTGCAGGAGTGGCCAGTAGCGTGGAGGATCCTGCCTTAATACTACACAGCCGTTAAATTGAGTTCAACAGCGATGACAGGTGACCGACATCCAAATATGATACTGGCCCCACACGTGACTTAGCCACCAACAAGCTGGACGTACGAGGTAGTGCGTGTCTGACACGAAGAGTGGTACTTGGCCGCCTCCTTGTTGGTGATGAGAACCGGCACTATTGTTCCTGTTTCCATTCCAGGTGTTCCCTTGGTTCAAATGGCTCTGAGCACTATGGGACTCAACTGCTGAGGTCATTAGTCCCCTAGAACTTAGAACTAGTTAAACCTAACTAACCTAAGGACATCACACACATCCATGCCCGAGGCAGGATTCGAACCTGCGACCGTAGCGGTCGCGCGGTTCCAGACTGCAGCGCCAGAACCGCGCGGCCACTTCGGCCGGCGGTGTTCCCTTGCTCACCTTCTCCACACACACTATGCTGCGGGTAGGTAATATTGTGCACAGTGGGCTCCTAGAGGCCAAATTAATTGTGTGGACAACGCATATATTTTCTGAGAAATTTATTTTGAGATGTTTTGTCTGCCCCAACATTTTTCTTTCCCTCCACACGTCCTTGCAATGTCGAATTTTGTATAAGTTTGCAAAAGCTGTTCTTCCTCCTGAACGACAGATTTATTATTTACACTCTTCGTCATAGTTTTTCTACGCTACGCACTGTATCTGTCCATTTCATACTTAAACTCCTTTTGTAGCACCCTGTTTCCAGTGTTTACTGTTGCTTTTTTATACAACACATGTTGGAATATACACCGACAGTGGATCTCTTGTGTTGCCAATTTCCATACACAAGATCATCATCAGGTCCTGGTTTCTGGGATACATGAAACAGGAACATCATCAGTACGAATCACTTGAAAGAAAAATACTGTTGATTTGCTGCCAAGTCGCGTTTAATAGTGCTGCACACGCTTTAAAACGCATTGAATTCGATGGTCACGTTTTTGTTCGGATGGAAACAGTGATGTAGAGAAAGCAGCGATTCGTTACTTTAGCATACCAGCACTTGTCCCTTTTCCGACAGTTTTAAATTAATTTGTCTCGGATATCGTTAGGAACAGAGCTTACTTTTTATGTGACGGCTCCCCCTGGGCTAAAAAGGCTTCATGGAGACTTCACAGTGGCAAATTACGCCAGTAGACATCCGTACGTTGTTCAGTGACATGCTAAATCAAACTTATGATTTCTACTGTCTTCGGATTCCGTTATTGCTAAGAGAACGGACTTCAGCTTGAACCGTCTGCAACGCCTTATTAAGGTCAAAGATATCCTCTCTGACATGCGACGCGCGCAGAGTCAGTGCCGCAATACGATATTGTGACATCAACGGCTCAGTGTTCGTCGAGTGTGAGTCTCACATCGTAGACCGTCGCTGTAGCGCCGCGGTGGTCGCGCACTCCCTAGACTGCGACGTCTGACTTATGAACGTCTTCCTGGAAGTCGCTAGGCGCATTGTCACGCACATCACAAGCTGCTTCGAAGCCACTCCTATCTCGGGAAAGTGTAAGTGAACTGTTTCCAAACCTGCGGCTTATCGTGGGAATACGTATCGTGAGAGCAGTCCCAAATAAAGTGGTTCTCGGAATACCCAAACACTTCCGCAGCGCAGCAGATATCCATCCCGTCTGACAGTCCGGTTCACCACACACGTCACCGCCTGCCAGTGTGTACGAATGAGTACTAAAAGTCTGTCACTTCAGTGTCCTCTGACACTCGGCACACGCCAACTGTGAGGCGAACCCCGGAGTCACGTGTGTACGATGTGACGCCATGACAGCTTGAGTCTCTTACACGTATTTACCAGTCCGCACTAATCGAGTCATGGCATGTGGTGATTGCAAAACAGTGAAGTGAAGTCCCAGAGAGGTGGCGCTCAAATCGAAACGTGTACTGCACTGAGCATTTCTGAAAGTGGACTCGCATTCGGGAGGACGACGGTTCAATCCCGCGTCCGGCCATCCTGATTTAGGTTTTCCGTGATTTCCCTAAATCACTCCAGGCAAATGCCGGGATGGTTCCTCTGAAAGGGCACGGCCGACTTCCTTCCCAATCCTTCCCTAATCCGATGAGACCGATGACCACGCTGTCTGGTCTCCTTCCCCAAACCAACCAACCAACCATTTCTGAAAGGCGAAAGATAAATGGTGAAATAATTTTAGGCGGCCGCGGTGGCCGAGCGGTTCTAGGAGCTTCAGTCCGGAACCTTGCGACTGCTACGGTCGCAGGTTCGAATCCTGCCTCGGGCATGGATGTGTGTGATGTTGCAGAGTGAAGGTCTCATTCTGGAAACATCCCCCAGGCTGTGGCTAAGCCATGTCTCCGCAATATCCTTTCTTTCAGGAGTGCTAGTTCTGCACGGTTCGCAGGAGAGCTTCTGTAAAGTTTGGAAGGTGGGACACGAGGTACTGGCAGAAGTAAAGCTGTGAGGACGGGGCGTGAGTCGTGCTTGGGTAGCTCAGTTGGTAGAGCACTTGCCCGCGAAAGGCAAAGGTCCCGAATTCGAGTCTCGCTCCGACACACAGTTTTAATCTGCCAGGAAGTTTCATATCAGCGCACACTCCGCTGCAGAGTGAAGGTCTGATTCTAATAACTATCCTTCATAACGATCGAATACAGTGTCAACAATTCTTTAAGCTTGTACAGATGAAGTTATATTTCACTTACCTAGAAAATCCTACATCATTTTATTGGAATGTTGTTAACTTGTAGTCGCAAAATACTGTAGAGTTTATGCAGCAATCGTTTGATTTGTACATAACCACACGGCGTAAAGAACCACACAGACACCAAAAAAATTTTACTAGACCTAAATGTACACAAAGACGGCGATATCGTAAATAACAGTTCCAAATAAATTATCTGTCAGAGACATTACAATATATACATTGATTTGGCTTTACAAATTTACGAAGAATAGTCGTTACATTGTACGCATTTAATATTCAGTGATCACTAATTACGACGAAAGTCAACAGATGTAGCAACCAGTTTGGTAAGAAATGTTACTTAAATTATGGCAAACCACCTCCGATAGGACCTTGCCTAGTACGACGGTTGCGGGTCTCCTGCATAGTCCCCTACGCTCCTCGGAATATTGGACCTCATCATCAAATATTGTGGTGTACACGGGGAAGAAAATAATGGTAAAAAATAGATATTACGACAGTAGAAATTATATTAACATGTAATAAATAGTTAGCTGAAAGTTAAAATTAACAAGTGTGTGACTGAGCCGGCTGCTATATTTTAGTGTAGAGTTTATATTGGATTACTCACTGTATGTTGTTGTCAAAGAGAGTAATGTTTATTTATATTTTATTCTGCGTCGCTATGAGCCCCATTGCACCTCATCTCCAGTTACAGCCTAAAATTCATAAACAAAACTGTACAATCAAGCCTATCGTTAATTCTAGGAACAGACCTTCATATGGAATAAATAACAAACTGCTAGCTCATGTAAACACGCTTTATACTTCTGAAAACAACTACTTCATTAGGAACGCTTATGAACTAATTGGCTAACAGAAAGATGAGTTGGCAATTGGCAGCATCAAAGTTGGGAAGTTAGCACATATTTCGTAAACCACTTACAGAAAACATTTTTCAAAGTTAACAGCAAAATCATATAGTATAAAAGATGTATGGATAATACAATAATTGTGTTTGATGGCACCAATGAGGAAATTAACACATCAGCAACAAAAGGTGAGCAACAAAGCTGATCAACATTCACAAAAACATTGAATTCACTGTTGATCACGAAACCAACAGCTACTTCAGCTCCTTAGACTTAAAAAAACTTCAGCAAAAACCGGAAACATTATTTTGAATTTTACAGAAAGTAGCTGAATTGCAATGAATCGCCTACATCAGACTTCATTTCAACCACACAAACAATATAAACAAATCATTATCATAAAAACATAGCTTCAGACTACGGACATAACCCTCACGTGGCAGATAGTCACAAAAAATCCAGAAAACATGAGATAACAAAGCCTCATAGTATATAGCTATGCAGTCAACACAAGAGACGGTAGAAAGCAGCATAAAATCTCACGGAGCATACCTTACAAAATAAGTAATCTGTTTAAAAACTGGAACATTAATACGAGTATGAGCTTCCACAGATATCACAAACTCTAGAAGCTAGCCACTCATAACCTGACGAAAAATATCTCCCCTCCCCCTCCCCCCCCTATAAAAGATCAGGTATATACAAATTCAGCTGCCAAAAGTATCCCTCCTACTATATAGGAAAAGCTGAAAGCTTCGAGACTTGGTCCAAAGAACTTTTAGATGCCATATGTTTTTATTTTGAACGCATACAAGTATCAACAGGCACTGAGCAAAAAGCACAGAAGCCCTTATCCAAATAACGCATCATGGTGAGAAAGGTATCTCTATGAATCTACGTAAATAGATGGAAATACATAAACAAATCTCGAAAAGTTCTTGACCGACTACTTCAGATGATTACATAATACTCCATTGAACATTCAGACACATATAGGCCGTTTGCAAAAGTCTCAAAAAGTTCTTCAAATTCTAATAAAGATTCAGAACGACAACGACTATACATTTTCAAACAATATGCAGCTTTTCTTTTACAACAGTATAAAAGAAACAAAATGTTGTGCTCTGCTGTGAAAATGTGTGGATTCGATTTCTTCTTGCCATAAGTTTCAACAAAGACAGGGGGCCTATAAGCCATCAGCCAATTTGTTTCTCCCACATCTATTCTTCCTATTTATATATACGCTGAAGCTCCAAAAAAACTGGCATAGGCATGCGTATTCAAATACAGAGATCTGTGAACAGGCAGAATACGGCGCTGCGGTCGGCAATGACTATATAAGACAACAAGTGTGTGGAGTAGTTGTTAAAGTGGTTACCACTGCTACAATGACAGGTTATCAAGATTCAAGTGAGTTGAACGTGGTCTTAGAGTCGGCCCACAAACGATGGGACACAGCATCTCCGAGGTAGCGATGCAATCGGGATTTTCCGGTACGATCATTTCGAGAGTGTACCGTGAATATCAGGAATCCGGATAAAACATCAAATCTCCGACATTGCTGCGGCCGGAAAAGAATGGGATGAACGACGGTTGAAGATAATCGTTCAATACGACAGAAGTGCAACCCTTCCGCAAATTGCTGCAGATATCAGTACTGGGCCATCAAAAAGTGTCAGCGTGCGGACCATTCAACGAAACATTATCCCCACCCGTGTACCCTTGATGACTGCACGACACGAAGTTTTACGCCTCGCCTGGGCCCGCCAACACCGACGCTGGACTCTTGACCACTGCAAACATGTTGCCTGATCTGGCGAGTCTCGTTTCAAATTGTATCGAGCGGATGGACGTGTACGGGTGTGAAGAGAACCTCATGAAGCCATAGACCCTGCATGTCAGCAGGGGACTGTTCAATCTGGTGTAGGCTCTGTAATGGTGTGGGGAGTGTGCAGTTGGAGTAATATGGGACCCCTGATACGTCTAGCTATGACTCTGACAAGTGAAAAGTACGTAAGCACCCTGTCTAATCACCTGCATCCATTCATGTCCATTGTTCATTCCGACGGACTTGGGCAATTCCAACAGGACAATGCGACACTCCACACGTCCAAATTGCTACAGAGTGGCTCCAGAAACACTCCTCTGAGTTTAAACATCTCTGCTGGCCATAGGCATGAACATTATTGAGCATATCTGGGATGCCTTGCAACGTGCTGTCCAGAAGAGATCTCCACCCCCTTTGTAGACAGCCCTGCAGGATTCATGGTGTCAGTTCCCTCCAGCACTACTTCAGACATTAGTCGAGTCCATGCCACGTCATGCTGCGGCACTTCTGCCTGCTCGCAGGGACTCTACACGACGTTAGGCAGGTGTACCAGTTTCTTTGGCTCTTCAGTGTATTTTCGAACAGAATTTGTACACACAACAATGGGCCGTTTTGTTTTCTTTTATGCTGTTGGTTTTACAGAAAATAGGGGATCTGTATTTGTGGTTTATGGAGCTAAGATGAGAATACTGCTACGGAATCTGAGTCATCCAGAAGTTCGTAATCCTACTCATTCACAGACTGAGTGTCACTGAAGCTAATATCCTACAGATGCAGCACCTGAAGAGGTGTGTCTCAATCCTATATATCAATGATTCCAACCGATTTTCCTATTCGTTTTAAGCGACTTCAATCTCTAATCAAGGCTTCGTTTGCAGTAACAAGAAACAAATATCAAGGTCAAAGAAAGGAGTGAGGGGACGGATAGAGGGGGCAGGGGATGAACATAGAGACGAGGGAGGAGAAGATGAACAGAGAGGGGAGTAGAAGAGGTGATGCACAGGGAGAGGGGTTCTGGAGGAGGAGGAGATGGGGAAAGAGGGCGGGAGGAGAGGATGGACAGAGGGGTGGATGTTTGTCCAATGTCTACACGAATTTAGCAGTTGCGAAGCATTGTCAGGTTCGCTACTCCAGTATAAACACTGCACTAAAATATAGCAGCCCGCTCCGTCACATACTCATACACTTGCTAAATTAATTTAAATTTTCAACTTGCTATCAGATGTTAATATAATTTGTATTATCGTAACATCTATTAATTTCTTGCCACTTATTTTGTTCCCTGTGTGTAACACAATATTCCCAAACAAAGTGGTTGCTACGCCTGTTGACTTTATTCGTAATGAAATCTGCTTGAATATTAAATGCATGTAACGTTTATTCTTCGTAAATTTTCAATTGTCAAATAGTGTATATACTCTAATATCTGTAAGAGAGTATTTCGTCGACACTGTTGTATTTGTGATACCGCCATCCTTGTGTACATTTTCCATGTCGCAAAAACTTCTTGATGTGTGCGCCGCGCTTTATATAGTGTGGCATTGTGCAAATCAGACAAATGCTGTGCGCACTCTACAGTATTTCGTAACAACAAATCAACAACATTACAACAAAACGACGCAATATTATTGACGTAAGAAAATATAACTAAAACTACTCAGTTTTACAGATTTGTTGACATTGTATTCGAACATTATGAAGGATAGTCACGTTTAAATAGGTCGTTTCTAATATCGCTTTTTACTGCAGGGCACCATCATCCCAACTATATCGAGGCACAAGGGGAAATAAAGAGCCGAAAACTTATCTACATTTCAAGAATTGTGCGTCTTCATGTGAACAACCACCTAAAGATAAAACTGTCGGTTCAAAGCGTGTTGCGGAGCTATTTATGCGAATAAATAACGTTATCGATAATGGCTGGTTGCTGTCTACTTCTTTGAAAGAATCAACTTGTAGTGTGACCTCAGTGGGAGCACTAGTTCACTTTCTGACTGCCGACTGACGCTGTGCTTTGTGCGTTGTCTTAAATATTTCTCTTAATACAGTTTCTCCTTTCGCCGAAGCTATGTGGCTCCTTACGTTAATGAAATTCTATAGCCATGACAATTTCTCTAAAAGTAATAACCAACACCCAGGAAAGTGACCGTGAGATAAATACTCGTACAATGGGCACATACCATTTCTTTGTTTTTAATCGTAATGTGTAACAAAAGGGTGTTAATCGTAAACTTTAACTTCAGTCGCTTCATCTGTGGTCCAAAATAGCCATGTTTCATAAAATAATTACAGCCTTGGACCTAACACACCCATTCCTTTTATTTGTGGATTTTAAACGTTGCTTTTAACTGCATATTTTTTAATTAGTGAATGTAATTAAGATAAACAGACGAAGTTAACAGTAGCAAGTGTGATTAGCTTAGGATAAATATCACCAGAGGACGACAACTGCGTCAAAGCATTTGCATATTGGACGTACCCCGGACGATGACGTAGGGAGTGTTGTGGGTGTGCCTCGTGGGTGTTTACATCAGCGACGACGAGTGGCGTTGGGAAATCGGCTATACGGTGAACCGGATTTAGGAGCCCATGTAAACGTGACACACACACACACACACACACACACAGCACGAGCATTCGGCATCCGAATGGAAATCGAAGCCGGCTCAAAAACTTTGGCCGAGCTACGGCAACTGGTAGAGGAGGGGGCAGGGCGGAAGTGTGGGTGGGGTGGGGAGGAGGGGGGGGGGTAGAGGTGAGGGCGAGGTGTGGTGGCACCGGCGTCTCCAGGGCGACGCTGGCCGCCGCTCGATTGAAGCTGGCGCGGAGCGGCGCGTCGCGACGCTTCGTTTCGGGGAGGGCGTCTTAGGGCCGCTGCTGCGACTGCCTCTACCGCACAGGCTACGTTCACGCTTCACGGATCCTTATATATATACACTACTGCCCATTAAAACTGCTACACCACGAAGATGACGTGCTACAGCCGCGAAATTTAACCGACAGGAAGATCCTGTGATATGCAAATGATTAGCTCTTCAGAGCATTCACACAAGGTTAGCGCCGGTGGCGACACCTACAACGTCCTGACATGAGGAAAGTTTACAACCGATTTCTCATACACAGACAGTAGTTGACCGGCATTGCCTGGTGAAACGTTGTTGTGATGCCTCGTGTAAGGAGGAGAAATGCCTACCGTCACGTTTCCGACTTTGATAAAGGTCGTATTGTAGCCTATCGCGATTGCGGTTTATCGTATCGCGACATTGCTGCTCGCGTTGGTCGAGATCCAATGACTGTTAGCAGAATATGGAATCGGTGGGTTCAGGAGGGTAATACGGAACGCCGTACTGGGTCCCGACAACCTCGTATCACTACCAGGCATCTTATTCTGCATGGCTGTAACGGATCGTGCAGCGACGTCTCGATCACTGAGTCAACAGATGGGGACGTTTGCAAGACATCAACCATCTGCACGAACAGTTCGACGACGTTTGCAGCAGCATGAACTATCAGCTCTGAGACCATGGCTGCGGTAACCCCTGACGCTGCATCACAGACAGGTTTGCTTGACGTATTCCAATCTCTGTCTTCCTCTACAGTTTTTGCCCTCTGCAGCTCCCTCTAGTACCATGGAAGTCATTCCCTCATGTCTTAGCAGATGTCCTATCATCCTGTCCCTTCTCCTTATCAGTGTTTTCCACATATTCCTTTCCTCTCCGATTCTGCATAGAACCTCCTCATTCCTTACCTTATCAGTCCACCTAATTTTCAACATTCGTCTATAGCACCACATCTCAAATGCTTCGATTCTCTTCTGTTCCGGTTTTCCCACAGTCCATGTTTCACTACCATACAATGCTGTACTCCAGACGTACATCCTCAGAAATTTCTTCCTCAAATTAAGGCCGGTATTTGATATTAGTAGACTTCTCTTGGCCAGAAATGCCTTTTTTGTCATAGCGAGTCTGCTTTTGATGTCCTCCTTGCTCCGTCCGTCATTGGTTATTTTACTTCATTGACTTCGTGACCATCAATCCTGATGTTAAGTTTCTCGCTGTTCTCATTTCTACTACTTCTCATTACCTTCGTCTTTCTCCGATTTACTCTCAAACCATACTGTGTACTCATTAGACTGTTCATTCCGTTCAGCAGATCATTTAATTCTTCTTCACTTTCACTCAGGATAGCAATGTCATCAGCGAATCGTATCATTGATATCCTTTCACCTTGTATTTTAATTCCACTCCTGAACCTTGCTTTTATTTCCATCATTGCTTCCTCGATGTACAGATTGAAGAGTAGGGGCAAAAGGCTACAGCCTTGTCTTACACCCTTCTTAATACGAGCACTTCGTTCCTGATCGTCCACTCTTATTATTCCCTCTTGGTTGTTGTACATATTGTATATGACCCGTCTCTCCCTATAGCTTACCCCTACTTTTTTGAGAATCTCGAACAGCTTGCACCATTTTATATTGTCGAACGCTTTTTCCAGGTCGACAAATCCTATGAAAGTGTCTTGATTTTTCTTTAGCCTTCCTTCCATTATTAGCCGTAACGTCAGAATTGCGTCTCTCGTCCCTTTACTTTTCTTAAAGCCAAACTGATCGTCACCTAGCGCATTCTCAATTTTCTTTTCCATTCTTCTGTATATTATTCTTGTAAGCAGTTTCGATGCATGAGCTGTTAAGCTGATTGTGCGATAATTCTCGCACTTGTCAGCTCTTGCCGCCTTCGGATCTCAGGATCTATGCACCCAAATTGCGTGAAAATGTAATCACATGTCGGTTATACTATATTTGTCCAATGAATACGCGTTTGTAATCTGCATTTCTTCTTGGTGGAGCAATTTTAATGGTCAGTAGTATATATATATAAGGTAAACGTTAATAATAGACTGCAGCGACGGGAATGAAAATGGAGGAGAAAAGGTAGTATGAAGATGTGTCCGGAAATGCATCGTTCCCATGGTAGACGGCGCTGACGAATGGAAGTTCCTCTGACCACGTGCCGTGCCTTCCTTGTGTGTGGCAGGCAGTGTGGTTGACGCAGCGTGCTGTAAGCAGCAGAATGGTCCGGTATTCCTGTCGGGAAGAAGCTGAGGTGGTGTCTGTGTAGGGCCAAGCATGTGGAAACGGTCGAGAGGCATCACAGCTATACCAAAACATGTACCCTCACCGACACCAACCTCATCACACAACATTTCAAGCCCTTTTTGGGCGTCTGTGTGATCATTCAGACAGGTTAACGTGTGAACGTGCAGGGAGACGTCGGACTGTGCGTACACCAGATTTGGAGAAACTACAAGCTGCCTGTAGAAGCTGGTCCTCCAGATCTGGTGGATGTCTGTCTCCACTCGAAAGATCATTCATTTCGTTCCATTTCTGCTGGATCTGGTCGAGCCTGGAACCCTCGACGAAAGAAACTACTTCTGAAGTTTCGCTGCCCCGCAGGACTGGTACACCGGTGGCTCTTCAACTGCCCATCCCCCCAGCGCCGCCCTCACGCCAGAGACGGTATTCGGCGGCCTTCTGCCCGCGACACGGCGTCTGTAGCTGCGCCGACGCCCGCGTACAAGCGCCGCCCACAACCGCCGCAGCCAGCAAAGCACACAGGCCTCGCCCCCCCCCCCCCCCCCACCCCTGCCCCCGCAGCCATTCGAAGCTGCCTTTGTTAAGCCGCTGGCCCCGGGCGGATCTAATTAAGCGTTGACGGATAAAACGTCCGGAAAAGCATAAACGTTCTGAAACAGCGGCCAAAGTTTTGCCCCGAGGCTAACCGAAATAAAGTTGAAAGCGCCACGCCAGATTGCCGGCAGTGGAGCGCGCTCGTGTTGGCTCAGTTCCCACTGCGATTCGTGCGCCGAAGACCGCGAAATCGAACTCTGCAACGCAGGGTAGCTCTGCAAAGATGCGCCAATGTTTAGACAGCTCGCAGAACTGCACCATTTTGAAGAAACGTGCCGATGCCAGACAACGTGTACAGTGCTCTTGGGGAGTTTGCAGAGCCTATGCAGTCAATGTTAAATAAGCCAAGTTTATGTACCTTTATCTCTGCTATCAATAAAGATAACCATCTAACATTTTTACAGATAATTTATTCATGCTGAAGCAGAATTAAGAGATAGAATACAAAATAACCGGAGATAAACTTTTTTAATTATTCCATTGTTTACCTTGTATATTTCTTTTACGTGTAAGCCCTTAAATTCATACCTACTCAAATCACTACCATGATTGTGCTTCAGTAGACATAGTGTGTTATAATAAAAAGGTCACGAAGTTTCTGTAGCTATCATAAGTAGTTTTTGGTATGTAGGTAGATAAAAAAAAGTCATTATGAGAAAATCGAGTTTTAAGTTTAAAATGCCAGAAACTCTCACAAATTGAGTGCGCGCTGTGCCTCTGCAAGTCTCGACGTCTCTCACAGTTTCAACCCTTTTACAGTACGACAGCCTGGAAAGATGTTAATAGGAGCTAGAACTCCTATTCTCCCCATGTTTTCACCATTAAATGCTAATACAACACAATTAACTCCCAGCTTCATCGTATTTAACCCTACAAAAACATTTTTGCATTGTCGGGTCCAGACAATATTATAGAAAGACTTATTTGGATTTTGAGTCCGCCCATGTATACACTTTCGGATGACGCCTGAATCTACATCTACATCTACGTGGATACTGTGCAAATCGCATTTAAATGCCTGGCAGAGTGTTCACTGAACGAGCAAGATTCCTATAAATTCCCACTGGACTCGCATTCGGGAGGACGACGGTTCAATCCCGCGTTCGGCCATCCTGATTTAGGTTTTCCGTGATTTCCCTAAATCACTCCAGGCAAATGCCGGGATGGTTCCTCTAAAAGGGCACGGCCGACTTCCTTCCCCATCCTTCCCTAATCCGATGAGACCGATAACCTTGCTGTCTGGTCTCCTTCCCCAAAAACAATACAATACAATACAGTCCTATAAATTCGCTTGATGCTTCCCATAACAGCTTCAGGAATAAAGTACTTGTATTCAAAGCACACTCATGAAACTTCGCCCTTCCAGAATTTATAACACGATTCAGGTCCAAGTGGGCAAAATTAATGTATCGGTTTTTCGTTTGAGCGTCTGTGGAAATACGAGACAAAGACTTCTGTCTTCATACTTTCTAAATCATTTCCGTTATTCCTGAGGGCCATTCCATAAAACTGCTGAAGCTGATCTATTGTTTTATCAATCAGCGACCCTTAGTGACTTGCCACCTGACATAAAGGTGGTGCGAAAGTTTGTTTTAATTTTTCTGAGGCATGTGCCCATCCTGTTTTGTACATCTCCAATGCCTCCAGTTTCTTTATGTCCGCATTTTCATATGGATTTCATTTAGCTACACACCTATAAGCTTCAGAATCGCATATAGAGCGAAGCACGTCCGAAATTAGGTAGTTTCAGGGATGCGCAAGCAATACGATAAAATTAAAAATAAAGCACTTTCCAGTGTCACAAGAAGATAATATATATACCATTTTGTGCAGCAAGGAGTGAAGAACATTGTAAGACTTGCTTTGTAAAATGTCAAAAATGTTTATTTTTTAGCCTGCAAACTCCCCTCACGATTTCCGAAGCCTCTTGACTGTTTCGCTCCCACATCGAGTGACCGCTTATAGTATGTACTGCTAGTATTGACAATTCGTTCTTTCACATAGTGTGCTCCTCACTGCTTTTCATGTTTCCGCTAGTAAATATCTTCTATCCCGTTTAGGAGACTCCTCTCTTGTAACTTTCATCTCCCGTATATAGATATGCATTTGTCACGTCTTATCGCTCAGAAAAGTTTATAACAAACAAGGACACCGTGTAGGTCACTTGGCTCGTTTTATTACGTTAACCAGTTTCTGCCTTTTTACAAGTCATAATGATATCCTATATCTAACTACTAAATAATTGGGCAAATAGAAAAGGCTAAAAAATTTTAGTTTCTTAAGGAGATTTTAATCGAAAGTAGTTTGAAAATAGCATACCATAGAAGAAAGGATACATTGGATGGCAATAGGATATGGCGTACCGGTAACTAAGATCTTCAGAATGAAAAACATCTGCGAGAATTATAATTTATATAATTCAGAAATGCTAGAAAGGCGAATCATTAGAAAAATATTAGGCCACGGAAAATTATGGGAGGATAAAAATTAAGAAGTGACGATGAAATTTATCGAAGCAAACAAAATACTTTAGAAATAATGGGAAAAAGAAGACGATGTTTTTTAACATTTATATCGAATGCAAGACCGTAAATTAATCAAAAAGATGTCAAATATTTGTCTGATTGAAAGTCAACCAGAAGTTAGATCCACGAAGTAAAAGGGGATGTAGAAAAAATGCAGTGTAAATTCTGAAGGAACAAGTGACAGAATTGTTTAGGGAAAAAGTATTGAATACTGATGGATTTCAAGCTAGAAGAGTCAAAACACTGGTCTGAAGCAGTCAGAAGGCAGGAAGAAAAAAACATAGTGAACAGATTAAAGCGTACCGGAAGAAAGAAAAAGAACAACGAATAAGGAACTGAAATTGGCACGTGGTCTTCATTTAGCCCATCCGAGAAAAAATCCTAATAAGATAAAAATAACGCAAGAAATTAGAAAAAAAAGAATTTTTGTTCAAATGTGAGACTATGACAAAATCATTCTATGGGAAAGAACTCAAGGTGGACTCGGGACTTGAGTAAATGAGAAAGAAAGGTACTGAATTGTAATGGGGTAAAGGGGGCGTAGAAAAGCAAAGGCAGACGTTGTTGTATTGAAGATAGATCGTTAGTTGTCTTTTCAAGATAGACCTCTGACTCAACATCTCTACATCTACATCCATACTCCGCAAGCCACCTGACGGTGTGTGGCGGAGGGTACCCTGAGTACCTCTATCGGTTCTCTCTTCTATTCCAGTCTCGTATCGTTCGTGGAAAGAAGGATTGTCGGTATGCTTCTGTGTGGGCTCTAATCTCTCTGATTTTATCCTCATGGTCTCTTCGCGAGATATACGTAGGAGGGAGCAATATAGTGCTTGACTCTTCGGTGAAGGTACGTTCTCGAAACTTTAACAAAAGCCCGTACCGAGCTACTGAGCGTCTCTCCCGCAGAGTCTTCCACTGGAGTTTATCTATCATCTCCGTAACGCTTTCGCGATTACTAAATAATCCTGTAACGAAGCGCGCTGCTCTCCGTTGGATCTTCTCTATCTCTTCTATCAACCCTATCTGGTAAGGATCCCACACTGCTGAGCAGTATTGAAGCAGTGAGCGAACAAGTGTACTGTAACCTACTTCCTTTGTTTTCGGATTGCATTTCCTTAGGATTCTTCCAATGAATCTCAGTCTGGCATCTGCTTTACCGACGATCAAATTTATATGATCATTCCATTTTAAATCACTCCTAATGCGTACTCCCAGATAATTTATGGAATTAACTGCTTCCAGTTGCTGACCTGCTATTTTGTAGCTAAATGATAAGGGATCTATCTTTCTATGTATTCGCAGCACATTACACTTATCTACATTGAGATTCAATTGCCATTCCCTGCACCATGCGTCAATTCGCTGCAGATCCTCCTGCATTTCAGTACAATTTTCCATTGTTACAACCTCTCGATACACCACAGCATCATCTGCAAAAAGCCTCAGTGAACTTCCGATGTCATCCACAAGGTCATTTATGTATATTGTGAATAGCAACGGTCCTGTGACACTACCCTGTGGCACACCTGAAATCACTCTTACTTCGGAAGACTTCACTCCATTGAGAATGACATGCTGCGTTCTGTTATCTAGGAACTCTTCAATCCAATCACACAATTGGTCTGATAGTCCATATGCTCTTACTTTGTCCATTAAGCGACTGTGGGGAACTGTATCGAACGCCTTGCGGAAGTCAAGAAACACAGCATCTACCTGTGAACCCGTGTCAATGGCCCTCTGAGTCTCGTGGACGAATAGCGCGAGCTGGGTTTCGCACGACCGTCTTTTTCTAAACCCATGCTGATTCCTACAGAGTAGATTTCTAGTCTCCAGAAAAGTCATTATACTCGAACATAATACGTGTTCCAAAATTCTACAACTGATCGACGTTAGAGATATAGGTCTAGTTCTACACATCTGTTCGACGTCCCTTCTTGAAAACTGGGATGACCTGTGCCCTTTTCCAATCCTTTGGAACGCTACGCTCTTCTAGAGACCTACGGTACACCGCTGCAAGAAGGGGGGCAAGTTCCTTCGCGTACTCTGTGTAAAATCGAACTGGTATCCCATCAGGTCCAGCGGCCTTTCCTCTTTTGAGCGATTTTAATTGTTTCTCTATCCCTCTGTCGTCTATTTCGATATCTACCATTTTGTCATCTGTGCGACAATCTAGAGAAGGAACTACAGTGCACTCTTCCTCTGTGAAACAGCTTTGGAAAAAGACATTTAGTATTTCGGCTTTTAGTCTGTCATCCTCTGTTTCAGAGTGTCTGAACATTTTGTTTTGATCCACCTACCGCTTTGACATAAGACCAAAATTTCTTAGGATTTTCTGCCAAGTCAGTACATAGAACTTTACTTTCGAAGTCATTGAACGCCTCTCGCATAGCCCTCCTCACACTACATTTCGCTTCGCGTAATTTTTGTTTGTCTGCAAGGCTTAGGCTATGTTTATGTTTGCTGTGAAGTTCCCTTTGCTTCCGCAGCAGTTTTCTAACTCGGTTGTTGTACCACGGTGGCTCTTTTCCATCTCTTACGATCTTGCTTGGCACATACTCATCTAACGCATATTGTACGATGGTTTTGAACTTTGTCCACTGATCCTCAAAAGTTTTGTGTTGAGCCGTCAGGTACTCTGTAATCTGCTTTTTGTCACTTTTGCTAAACAGAAAAATCTTCCTACCCTTTTTAATATTTCTATTTACGGCTGAAATCATCGATGCCGTAACCGCTTTATGATCGCTGATTCCCTGTTCTGCGTTAACTATTTCAAATAGTTCGGGTCTGTTGGTCACCAGAAGGTCTAATATGTTATCGCCACGAGTCGGTTCTGTGTTTAACTGCTCAAGGTAGTTTTCAGATAAAGCACTTAAAAAATTTCACTGGATTCTTTGTCCCTGCCACCCGTTACGAACGTTTGAGCCTCCCAGTCTATATTCGGCAAATTAAAATCTCCACCCAGAACTATAACATGGTGGGGAAATCTACTCGAAATATTTTCCAAATTATCCTTCAGGTGCTCGGAAACAGGAGCTGCTGAGCCAGGGGGCCTATAGAGACATCCAATTACCATGTCTGAGCCTGCTTTAACCGTGACCTTCACCCAAATCATTTCACATTTCGGACCTCCGTCAATTTCCTTCGATACCATTGCACTTATTATCGCTATAAACACGCCTCCCCCTTCTCTGTCCAGCCTGTCTCTGCGGTATACATTCCAATCTGAGTTTAGGATTTCATTACTGTTTACATCTGGTTTCAGCCAACTTTCTGTCCCTAGTACTATATGGGCGTTGTGACCGTTTATTAATGAGAGCAGTTCTGGGACCTTTCTATAGACGCTCCTGCAGTTTACTATTAGCACATTAATATTGTTATTCCCTGTTGCATTTTGCCTACTCCTACCTTGCCGCGTCTCAGGAGGCGTCTTGTCGGGCCTAGGGAGGGAATTCTCTAACCTAAAAAACCCCCATGTGCACTCCACACGTACTCCGCTACCCTTGTAGCCGCTTCCGGCGTGTAGTGCACGCCTGACCTATTCAGGGGGACCCTACATTTCTCCACTCGATAGCGGAGGTCGAGAAATTTGCACCCCAGATCTCCGCAAAATCGTCTGAGCCTCTGGTTTAAGCCTTCCACTCGGCTCCAAACCAGAGGACCGCGATCGGTTCTGGGAACGATACTACAAATAGTTAGCTCTGATTCCACCCCGCGAGCGAGGCTTTCCGCCTTCACCAATTCCGTCAACCGCCTGTACGAACTGAGGATGACCTCTGATATAACGGGAGAGAGCGTTCTAACGTTGGGTTTCTGCTACTGCAAAGGACGAAGAACAGGCATCCTTATAACTGAACGGGAGGGAAACAGATTTTGCTCTGATGAGAACCACAGTTCCTGCAGCGTCATTCAGACAAAAGCGTTAAGGATGAAGAGCGATGTGAGACATGTACGTTGACAACAGACCCAAGGCCACAGACTGTACGGAAGTCGCCGTACTCGTCTGCACGAAGATGGGACAGTTGTGGGTAAGATGGTAAAATACGAGCCAAGTTAAGATTGTGACAGATATATCACAGGCACTGACTCCAGCCTACCTGGGAAAGACCTTGCAGAATAACTTCACTGTAAAACTTTCTTTCTCAGACCCAAAGGGAATACCTTTTTAAATATTTATAGGAGGTGGAGAGATATTTGCAAATTGTAGCAGCGTGTTCCGTCCATGTTAGGTTTTCATTAGCTATTACCTCTAATATAGGTTGCAATGTTCGTTGGGAGCGATCTGACACTAGTGAATAGAAAAATATTCTGCATCCAAGATCGTTTGATATTTTATTTCACAATAACCGGTTTCGACAGAATCTTGCTGCCAGCGTAGGGTCTGCAATGTACCAATAGTAACGCCATTACCATGAGAATTTACCACTGTGTATAGACTCGCATATCAGTGATAAGAAGTACATAATCATAATTTTACATACTTCCAGAAATTTATTATTTACACACATACATGCTACCAGGACAATGAGAACACTTCCCGCTCATAGGAAACCACACGACGTTGGCCTAAGAAACGCACAAAAAAGAACATACAAAATATCCAACTGTATACACAAGAGGGGAGGTGAACAAATAGTGTGTCCTGTGGAGATCCGGTTGTTTCACCTGTAAGGAAGCGTCTTTTTGTACACGAGGATCTGTGGTCTGTGTGGCCATCCAAGCTAAGGCGTGCCTATAATGGTATACTGTACTAGCGTAGATGTACCGGGTGATCAAAAAGCCAGTTGTTGTTGTTGTGGTCTTCAGTCCTGAGACTGGTTTGATGCAGCTCTCCATGCTACTCTATCCTGTGCAAGCTTCTTCATCTCCCAGTATCTACTGCAACCTACATCCTTCTGTATCTGTTTAGTGTATTCATCTCTTGGTCTCCCTCTACGATTTTTACCCTCCACGCTGCCCTCCAATGCTAAATTTGTGATCCCTTGATGCCTCAAAACATGTCCTACCAACCGATCCCTTCTTCTGGTCAAGTTGTGCCACAAACTTCTCTTCTCCCCAATCCTATTCAATACCTCCTCATTAGTTACGTGATCTACCCACCTTATCTTCAGCATTCTTCTGTAGCACCACATTTCGAAAGCTTCTATTCACTTCTTGTCCAAACTATTTATCGTTCATGTTTCACTTCCATACATGGCTACACTCCATACAAATACTTTCAGAAACGACTTCCTGACACTTAAGTATATACTAGATGTTAACAAATTTCTTTTCTTCAGAAACGAATTCCTTGCCATTGCCAGTCTACATTTTATATCCTCTCTACTTCGACCATCATTAGTTATTTTACTCCCTAAATAGCAAAACTCCTTTACTACTTTAAGTGTCTCATTTCCTAATCTAATCTCTGCAGCATCACCCGATTTAATTTGACTACATTCCATTATCCTCGTTTTGCTTTTGTTGATGTTCGCCTTATATCCTCCTTTCAAGACACTGTCCATTCCGTTCAACTGCTCAAAGCCAGTATGAATTTGAAAACTTAATAAACCACGGAATAATGTAGATAGAGAGGTAAAAATTGACATACATGCTTGGAATGACATGGGGTTTTATTAGAATACCCCATATTGCTAGATGGGTGAAAGATCTCTTGCGCGCCACTTTCGTCATGCTTGGCCTCCCAGGTCCCCAGACCTTAGTCCGTGCGATTATTGGCTTTGGGGTTACCTGAAGTCGCAAGTATATCGTGATCGACCGACATCTCTAGGGATGCTGAAAGACAACATCCGATGCTAATGCCTCACCATAACTCCGGACATGCTTTACAGTGCTGTTCTCAACATTATTTCTCGACTATAGCTATTGTTGAGGAATGATGGTGGACATATTGAGCGTTTGCTGTAAAGAACATCATCTTTGCTTCGTCTTACTTTGTTATGCTAATTATTGCTATTCTGATCAGATGAAGCGCCATCTGTCGGACATTTTTTGAACTTTTGTATTTTTTTGGTTCTAATAAAACCCCACGTCATTCCAAGCGTGTGTGTCAATTTGTACCTCACTATCTACATTATTCCGTGATTTATTCAGTTTTCAAATTTATACTGACTTTTTGATCACCCGGTATGTCCTGCATATTCACTCTAGAGCGGGCAATATTTGCCTTCAGTTAGTATCTACGTGGATGTCAGATACTCGGTAATATTGGAGCCATGGTGTAGTGGTTCTACAGTATAGTTTTTGTAGGAATGTCAGTTCATGATTCTCCTGTGTATTTCTGTAAGAATGTCAAGCATCGATATGTGCCCACATACGCCACCTGTTGACCATGTAACGGCTCCCTCTGCCGTAAGCTGTTTGCCACGACTGTACACGCTATTTGTCCACTCCTGAGAAGACAGTTGGTCCAATGGATATTTTATATGTTTTTTTTTTTTTTTTTTGTAGTTCACAAACCAACGTGTTGTCGTTTCCTATGAGCGGAAAGTGTTTTCATTGTCTTGATGGCATGTACGCATGTTAATAAGAATTTTCCGAAGGTATCTAAATTAATGCTTATGTTCTTCTTATCCTGGATATATGGGTTTATACACAGCGATAAAGCCTCTTTGTCATGCCTTCAGTTTTAGTACATTGTATATCCAATGATGACAGCAAGGTTCCGACGAAACCGGTTATTGTGAAATAAAATAAAAATATCAAGTGCCTTGGCTGCAGAAGATCTTGGCTGCGATTCCCGAAATTGTGAGCTAATGAGCCTTGAATAATAAATCTCTAGACAATACCCACCAAGGAAGTATAATTGCGAAAAAATAAAGAGCTTAAGAAGATAACTCCACAAAACCCGTGACATACAGAATATACCGAATGAGATTTTCACTCTGCAGCGGAGTGTGCGCTGATATGAAACTTCCTGGCAGATTAAAACTGTGTGCCCGACCGAGACTCGAACTCGGGACCTTTGCCTTTCGCGGGCAAGTGCTCTACCATCTGAGCTACCGAAGCACGACTCACGCCCGGTACTCACAGCTTTACTTCTGCCAGTATCTCGTCTCCTACCTTCCGAACTTGCCAGGAAGTTCCATATCAGCGCACACTCCGCTGCAGAGTGAAAATCTCATTCTGGAAACCTCCCCCAGGCTGTGGCTAAGCCATGTCTCCGCAATATCCTTTCTTTCAGGAGTGCTAGTTCTGCTAGGTTCGCAGGAGAGCTTCTGTAGAGTTTGGAATGTAGGAGACGAGATACTGGCAGAAGTAAAGCTGTGAGGACGGGGCGTGAGTCGTGCTTGGGTAGCTCAGTTGGTAGAGCACTTGCCCGCGAAAGGCAAAGGTCCCGAGTTCGAGTCTCGGTCGGGCACACAGTTTTAATCTGCCAGGAAGTTTCATACAGAATATAGATGGGCAGAACATCTCCCCAAGTTTTAACTCATACTACAGGTGCTGAGTATGGGCTCCATTTGTGACGCGGGGAACGTCAATGGGTGCGTGCAATTCGTTGAAATCGTCGTCACGAATTATCCGGGAAGGCGTGACAGCTTTGTATATCTGTTAATTGGGTTGCCTACCTGCAGGTGCAAAACTAATTCGATGCAACATGTTCTGACACGGCCACGGCCACGGCGCGAACCACGCATCGCAACTTAGAGGCGCGCTCTGTCCAGTGATAAGTTCTATTATTCTGTATGCATTGTAGTTTTGACGCAGTTTTCTTCTGAAACCCTCGACGTACTTACAGATAATTCTGCGTGTGTCGAAATCGCGTACTGACAACTCTGCCGGATCAACCAAACTCGAGATGCGGGCTATGCGACACCATAGGGGCTGGTGAGCACGGTAAGCTGGCGTGGGCAGTGACCGGCAAGCGGGGCTGTGTAGCCGCGCCGCGGCCGCTTTCACACGGGGGAGGCGCCCTGTCCCTGCGATGACGCGAGGTAGCCGCGCTCGCAGTTTTCATGACGTGTAAGTCATCAGAGACCGAGGGCTGACTCAGGTGAACAAAGACGTGGAATAATAACAGGTGTCTCTTCGTTAGTAATTTATCGATTCATCGGAAGTGATTTAGTGAAACCAGAGGAACGTTATTTTACAATAGCAGGACGTGGAGCTGAGGCCCGCTGCAGACTGATTGGAAGTCATTTACTTACAAAATCCAACATCATCTTCGGTTTTGATGAAAACAGACTGACAGCTCCTGGTTTCACAAAACTCATTACATTACAGCTAGAAGTAACAATACTAGTAAGAATCAGTCTACCATCTGTAAATACTTTTAAGGTGGTATTACACCCACTATTACAAAAAGTTGGTACGCAATTTCCCAGTCACAGCTCGGAGTGGACTGAAGAATCTCTGACAGACAGAATGAAGTCTGTTAGCTTGGACGGAGACATGGACGCACTTTTGGGTGTACTGAAGAGAAGTGTGTCCCATGTGCTATTGTTTATGTTATTATTAAAAGCTTAACGGGTAGTTTTAACTGCGGTCCCAGTCTTTTAGCATTGTACGTCGTCATCCACATGGAGATGTTACCCAATAAATACACTGTAAGAGAAAAAGAAGAAGAAGAAGCACGAAGGAATTTTCGAATGCACAGGCTGGCAGGTGTCACTCAACTGAGGCGGCCGCCCCTTCAGGACAGGAAGGTGGGCTCGCCCAACGATCACGACAGGAATGCGTTTCTGCACAGGGGACTAGTTACCCTTCACGAGCTCTACTAAGTTTGCTTGCAACTCATCCAGTTGTTCCATATCTGTGTTTTACACGTCACACTACCATCACTACCCTAGGGGTTACAGGTCATCAGGTCAGTCATCAATCAACCTAGCGAAACCAAAAGCTTAGAGTCTGACAGTAATGTAGTTGATATAGATTAGTTTTACGGGTCACCCATTTCAATTCCATACCCCATCCCTATGCTTGAGCTATTTTACACCAACAGTATATTATTTTCCAGGTAGTAAGTCATATGCTTACCAAGTTTCCTCGGAATTGGTGCAAGTGTTCAGAGTTACACTTTACATGTCTCCACTGTGTCACGCCCACAGCAAAATAGAAGTGCTAGTAATGTCCTAAACCCGTGGTAATCATCTCCTACTACCACTAAGCCATGGTGTGTCTGCCACGTACCTCCGTTTTTATAGATGGGCTTAAACTGAACTCCATCGACAAGATTTCAGAGTTGCTTCAGACATTTTTCTGGTTATTTTGGTACGACTCAACGCGTGCTATTGCGTGGCTCGTTACAGTGTAATTGTATTTCTTTCGACCTCTTACCGCTATTTGTATTTTTATCTACACTACTGGCCATTAAAATTGCTACACCACGACGATGACGTGCTACAGACGCGAAATTTAACCGACAGGTAGAAGATGCTGTGATACGCAAATGATTAGCTTTGCAGAGTATTCACAAGAGGTTGGCGCCGGTGCGCCACCTACAGCGTGCTGACATGAGGAAAGTTTCCGACCGATTTCTCATACACAAACAGTAGTTGACCGGCATTGCCTGGTGAAACGTTGTTGTGATGCGTCGTGTAAGGAGGAGAAATGCGTACCATCACGTTTCCGACTTTGATAAAGGTCGTGTAGTACCCTATCGCGATTGCGGTTCATCGTATCGCGACATTTCTGCTCGCGTTGGTCGAGATCCAATGACTGTTAGCAGAATATGGAATCGGTGGGTTCAGGAGGGTAATACGGAACGCCGTGCTGGATCCCAACGGCCTCGTATCACTAGCAGTCGAGATGACAGGCATCTTATCCGCATGGCTGTAACGGATCATGCAGCCACGTCTCGATCCGTGAGTCAACAGATGGGGACGTTTTCAAGACAACAACCATGTGCACAAACAGTTCGACGGCGTTTGCAGCAGCACGGACTATCAGCTCGTAGACCATGGCTGCGGTTACACTTGACGCTGCATCACAGACAGGAGCGCCTGCGATGGTGTACTCAAAGACGAACCTGGGTGCACGAATGGCAAAACGTCGTTTTTCGGATGATTCCAGGTTCTGTTTACAGCATCATGATGGTCGCATCCGTGTTTGGCGACATCGCGGTGAACGCACATTGGAAGCGTGTATTCGTCATCGCATACGGGCGTATCACCCGGCGTGATGGTATGGCGTGCCATTGCTTACACGTCTCGGTCACCTCTTGTTCGCATTGACGGCACTTTGAACAGTGGACGTTACATTTCAGATGTGTTACGACCCGTGGCTCTACCCTTCATTCGAGCCCTGCGAAACCCTTCATTTCAGCAGGATATTGCACGACCGCTTTTTACAGGTCCTGTACGGGCCTTTCTGGATACAGAAAATGTTCGACTGCTGCCCCGGCCAGCACATTCTCCAGATCTCTCACCAACTGAAAACGTATGGTCAATGGTGGCCGAGCAACTGGCTCGTCATAATACACCAGTCACTACTCTTGATGAACTGTGCTATCGTGTTGAAGCTGTATGGGCAGCTGTACCTGTACACGCCATCCAAGCTCTGTTTCTCAATGCCCAGGCGTATCAAGGCCGTTATTACGGCCAGAGGTGGTTGTTCTGGGTACTGATTTCTCAGGATCTATTCACTCAAATTGCGTGAAAATGCAATCTCATGTCAGTTCTAGTATAATATATTTGTCTAGTGAATACCCGTTTATCATCTGCATTTCTTCTTGGTGTAGCAATTTTAATGGCCAGTAGTGTACATTGCACTGATAATACACTGACGGAAAAAAGAAGTTGTGCTCCATAAATGAAAGTTGGTCGGTGTGTTTCTACATCTCAAAGATGCTGTCTGTTCAAATTACGCCCAGCCGCAAAATGAGGATGCAGATCAGGTTTACTTTAAACACGAGGTGTAGCGGTCGTGAGCGTGAGATTCGGCATGGTGAGTCGATGTTGGTCAAGAATGCTTTTAAGGGGATAAGACACACTTTTAGCAACACCTCACAGAGTTCGTGTAATAGGGCTACGAATAACTGGATCTTCCTCCTGCGACAGCGCAGAGAATGTCGCCGCTGCGTATGACCTCGTATGACCGCTGACAGCGGTGGTCAGGAGAACGTGGCAACACCCAGAGGAGAGGGAACACCATCGTGTTTGGCGTACGGCTCTGCCTCACCGTACTGCATCTGCAGCAGCAGTTTCAGCGGCATTTGGCACCACGGTGACACAACCAATTACAAATCGGTTACTTAAAGGGCAGCTCCGAGCCAGGCGCCCTGTAGCGTGCATTTCACTCTGTACCACTGATGGCCGCGGGTTGATTCTACTTACCTCGGGCTATATGGGGCGCGATTTCATATGATAGCAGAAGCAATCGCATGGTTATCCCAGGTCTAAGGCGCTGCAGTCATAGACTGTGCGGCTGGTCCCGGCGGAGGTTCGAGTCCTCCCTCGCGCATGGGTGTGTGTGTTTGTCGTTAGGATAATTTAGGTTAAGTAGTGTATAAGCTTAGGGACTGATGACCTTAGCAGTTAAGTCCCATAAGATTTCACACACATTTGAACTTTTTTTTTTTTTTTTTTTTTTTATCCCACTTACTCTGACTGCAAGTTTGTAAGTCAGTCTGGTGATTCGGCCTGTTGTGCTGCCATTCGTGAACAGCATTTCAGGGGATCCTTTCCAACACGATAACGCTCGCCCACATACCGCTGTTGCAAAACAACATGCGCTACAGAGTGTAGACATGTTTCCTTGGCTTGCTCGATCACCAAATCTGTCTCCAATCGAGCACATGTGGAACATCATCGAACGACAACTCCAGTCTCATCCACAAACAGCATTAACTGTCCCTCTATTGACCGACCGAGTGCAACGGTAATCCGTCCCACAAACTGACATCTGGCACCTCTACAACACAATTCGTGCATATTCGCGTGCTTGCGTTTAACATTCTGGCGGTTACACCGGCTATTAACGTACGAGAATTTCACATTTGCAATGGCTTAGCTCGCACTTACATTAACCTGTTATCTTCCAATGTTAATCACTTAATTATCTTACCTAGAGAAATGTATTCCCCAAATTTCATTTCTTTACTTTAATTATGTTTTGGTGTTGCGATTTTTTTTCCCGTCATTGTATCTGCACAATAGTTCAGTTGCCGACTGTATGCGTTGTGTGCTTTTGTTGGGAAACAAACTTGTTCTTTTCACGCACGGTAATTGCTGCTGAGAACAGTAATGCCCTCTTTACGATTCGCCCTCAAACTTGCATTAAGTACTATTCAGATCTGTGTCGAGTTCGCTTTCCTGGCAGTGTTAGTTGTGTGTTAACGCTGATACACAATAGAATACATAGTTTTACTAACGAAAACTTAGCCAATGTGCTCCTGGTTCAATGAATGCAGTAACAGACACACACAACGACGCTACGCTGTCTTGTTCCCGCATCACAGTTCTTTGCTGCATCTGTAGGTAGGCGGAGGTTGTTCCATTACTCTGTGTTTTGTGATGTGCGTTCTTGTGATTTGCGTTTTGGTAGTTGTGTATTACAAGCTTTTTCAATGCTGTGGAAGTCTTAGGGCAGAAACAAAGGCAACTTGAATAACAAACCGAATAAATCATTATATTGTTACTGCATAACGAGCCACCGGGATCCACGTACCCCTTGCATCACTATACTCACAAAATATTACCGAAATACGCAGACATTTTGTAGACAGAGTTCACGTTCACACTGTATATGAGGTGGACAAGAACAGTCTGATGAGTTCAGAGCTGAGTAGTGGATATGCACTCGATTAAAAATTTCCGAAGAAGCATATATCGGAAATTCACTCTTCAAAGGTTCAAAATGGCTCTAAGCACTATGGAACTTAACATCTGAGGTCATCAGTCCCCTAGACTTAGAACTACTTAAACCTAACTAACCTAAGGACATCACACACATCCATGCCCGAGGCAGGATTCGAACCTGCGACCGTAGCAGCAGCGCGGTTCTGGACTCAAGCGCCTAGAACCGCTCGGCCACAGCGGCCGGCACTCTTCGAAGGGATAAGGTCATAAAAAGATATCCAATCGGCGACGAGCGCCCGGAGGAGACTACATCCAACGTAATTTGCCCCGGCTAATACGTATTATGGTAAACAGCGCAGTTACTTATTAACTTAGTTCGGGATGCCGGTTCCAGCTGACAAGCCACTGTGGGGAAACATGAAACTCCTATTCACATCTCGTTACGCTAACGCCAATTTCCAGCGATGTTTAATGGGTAAAGCTTCATCAAATCAGCTAAGATGAAGGTACCGTAATGTCATTAATTTGTTAAGATATTATGCACTAATGTAGAAGCAGCACTGCAGTAAGGTAGCTAACGTGTGGTGCAATGAACTCTTATTCTAAGGAGTACAGTACACTTTATTTTTAAATACTCATGTATCCTCAATTCACTTTTTTTACAGTAAATACTCGAAATTCTTGCCTCCAACGTCGCTACAATAGCGTTGTCGAAAAAATTATTGGCGCACCCACTAGAAAATTCCTGGCACTTTGCGAATGACTAAATTAGCCTCCACCATCCGTGTGACCCGCTCTTACCGGACAAACTTGCAGGCCCTAGTTGCTGGTTTTATAGCCATAGCTCTGCAGTGGTGTATTTCAGATCTACGGCTGTTTGGGCAATTTTGCTCGATCTGACGCCTCGATATCTGGAGGGCGGTTTCGTGTGCGCAAATGCCGTAATCGGTAATGCGGTGCTATGCCTTCCCCACCCCCGTCCTCACTCATTACGAGTTACGGTTTCTGGTCACATTCCTCTGAAGGCGTTTCATGTCAGGTGTTCGTCTCAGATTATAACAGGCCTCAGAAGGCCCAACGGTACCAACCGACTGCCGTGTAATCCTCAGCTGACAGGCGTGACTGGATGCGGATATGGAGGGGCATGTAGTCAGCACACCGTTCCACCGGCCGTTGTCAGTTTGCTGACCGGAGCCGCTACTTCTCAGTCAAGTAGCTCCTCAGTTGACCTCAAAAGGGCTGAGTGCGCCTTAGTTGCCAACAGCGCTCGGCTGACGCAGACGGTGACCCATCCAACTGATAGCCCAGCGCGACAGCACTCAACTTCGGTGATATCACCACAGCGGTACTACCGTTGGTCTCAGATTATAAAACCTTGCTCTGTTCAAGCTGTTACTGCACTTGCGAATGTCTACCATTCCTTTTACTATGAAGATACGTACGGTTCACAATAAGTACCTTAGCCGAGTACTGCACTGACCGTAGACGGTACATCAAGCACAGAAATCTTGAGAAATCAGCGAAAGCGGAACACACAGCCTTTCCAAAATGGACAAGTTTGAGAAAATGAAGGTTAATTCGCATGTGTCTACGTACTGGAATTCCATAGTAAAAGAAGCAGTAGAAATGTACTGTGCAGTTACAATTAAAAGAAAACAGCCCTCGGTCACAAATTTTTAACGAATTAACCGGGTTTGGACACTGCTAGGAGTGTGTTCCTCAGAATTTACAGCGAAGAATGGTCTATAACATAGTCACAGAATTATGACTAAAACCGTATGATACAAATTATCGTGAAAGACTGGCAGTACTACTGCCAGGCTTTCACGATAATTCCGTACTTATAATTTGTATTATATATTTTTAGTCATAATTCTGTGACCATGTTATAGACCATTCTTCGCTGTAAATTCTGAGGAAGACACTCCTAGCAGTGTCGAAACCCGGTTAATTCGTTAAAAATTAGTGACCGAGGGCTGTCTTCTTTTAACTGTAACTATTCACGGTCTCCGACCATGCAGCCATGTACAAAATTTTGTACTGCGCAGTAATGGTTAAAACGGGGACAGAGCTTATAATATCACTTGAGACGGGGCGGCTTCAAAGAAATGCAACCAAAAGTCGTAACTCTTAAGAGGACAGCGGCTGCTGAGGTTGGGCTCCGTTCCCCTGCCGCTTCTCAATAGCAGCTAAGTAGGGACGGTTGCGTGGCAGTTGGGACATATCGCCGCATTACCGACTTCCCGCATTTCTGTATGCGAACCCGCCATTCAGATGACGTCTCCGCGAACTGAAACTAGAATTCCTAGCGACGTCAGACGACATACCACGAGTCCGAACTCCACACTAAAGGAAGCAGACTTTGCTGCTGGCCGATAATTACACTACTGGCCATTAAAATTGCTACACCAAGAAGACATGCAGATGATAAACGAGTATTCATTGGACAAATATATTATACTAGAACCGACAAGTGAATACATTTTCGCACAATTTGGGTGCATAGATCCTGAGAAATCAGTACCCAGAACGCCCACTTCTGGCCGTAATAACGGCCTTGATACACCTCGGCTTTGACTGAAACAGAGCTTGGATAGCGTGTACAGGTACAACTGCCCATGCAGCTTCAACACAATACCACAGTTCAAAAATGGTTCAAATGGCTCTGAGCACTATGGGACTTAACTGCTGAGGTCATCAGTCCCCTAGAACTACTTAAACCTAACTAACCTAAGGACATCACACACATCCATGCCCGAGGCAGGATTCGAATCATGCGACCGTAGCGGTCACGCGTACCACAAGTCATCAAGACTAGTGACTGAGGTATTGTGACGAGCCAGTTGCTCGGCTACCATTGACCAGACGTTTTCAATTGGTGAGAAATCCGGAAAATGTGCTGGCCAGGGCAGCAGTCGAACATTTTCTGTATCCAGAAACGCCCGTACAGGACCTGCAACATGCGGTCCTGCATTGTCCTGCTGAAATGTAGGGTTTCGCAGGGATCGAATGAAGGGTAGAGCCACGGGGCGTAACACATCTGAAACGTAACGTTCAATGTTCAAAGTGCCGTCAATGCGATCAAGAGGTGACTGAGACGTGTAACCAATGGCACCCCCTACCATCACGCCTGATGACACGTCAGTATGGCGATGACGAATACATGCTTCCAATGTGCGTTCACCTCGATGTCGCCAAACACGGATGCGACCATCATTATGCTGTAAACAGAACCTGGATTCATCCGAAAAGATGACGTTTTGCCATTCGTGCACCCAGGTTCGTCGTGGAGTACACCATCGCAGGTGCTCCTGTCTGTGATGCAGCGTCAAAGGTAACCGCAGCCGTGGTCTCCGAGCTGATAGTCCATGCTGCTGCAAACGCCGTCGTACTGTTCGTGCTGATGTTTGTTGTCTTGCAAACGTTCCCATCTGTTGACTCAGGGGTTGAGATGTGGTTGCACGATCCTTTACAGCCATGCGGATAAGATGCCTGTCATCTCGACTGCTAGTGATACGAGGCCGTTGGGATCCAGCACGGCGTTCCGTATTACCCTCCTGAACCCACCGATTCCATATTCTGATAACAGTCACTGGATCTCGACCAACGTGAGCAACAATGTCGCAATACGATAAACCGCAATCGCGATAGGCCATAATCCAACCTTTATCAAAGTCGGAAACGTGATGGTACGCATTTCTCCTCCTTACACGAGGCATAACAACAACGTTTCACCAGGTAACGCCGGTCAACTGCTGTTTGTGTATGAGAAATCGGTTGGAAACTTTCCTCATGTCAGCACGTTGTAGGTGTCGCCACCGGCGGCAACCTTGTGTGAATGCTCTGAATAGCTAATCATTTGCATATTACAGCATCTTCTTCCTGTCAGTTAAATTTCGCGTCTGTAGCACGTCATCGTCGTGGTGTAGCAATTTTAATGGCCAGTAGTGTACCTCCTGTATAAAAAGGTGTTGTTAATCTTCTAAAGTTCGGCTTCAGCTCCGATTAGCCGTCGGGGCACCGAGATTTTAGTATCCGGTTCGTTTTGTTCACCTTATGTAACCTATGTGCTGACAATAGATGCAGTGTGTGTGGGAGCATGTTGACGTGTGGGCGGCGCGGCGGCGACTGTTGCAGGTACTACGAGACGGGGTCGATCCGGCCGCGCGCCATCGGCGGCTCGAAGCCGCGCGTCGCCACGGCCGAGGTGGTCAGCAAGATCTCGCAGTACAAGCGCGAGTGCCCGTCCATCTTCGCCTGGGAGATCCGCGACCGGCTGCTGCAGGAGGGCGTCTGCTCCAACGACAACATCCCCAGCGTGAGTACCCGCGCACGGCGACGCCCTGCCTCTGCCTGACACCAGCTGACTGCCCGTGGCTCACTGATTACTCCCATCGACTGTTCGTCTACGGCTGGTTGAAACACGTCTATGAAGTACGGTCGCCATATAAATGTTGCTCAACGATTCCTCTGAAAGAGCAATCGCTCACATTAATCGATATAGTGTAACACCCCACCCGTCACTTATCTGGTTTTGGTGTGTGTTCACCCCAGGTAATTGACTAACAGATCAGCAGAGTGTGCAAAACTGCCGCAATGTCGGATAACGCGAAGAAAGTAATAAGGCCCTGTGACTCCTGATTGAACTGCGGTGGCAGTGTTGACATTGATTGATTCAGAATTGATCCCTTTTAATTGAAAAGGGGTGCACATTGTTGTTATATTCAGCTATTTAACACCAGATGCAAATGTTGAACATAAAATTAAGAAAGTGACTTGGGATTTCAACTACTTGATTGAAAACAGATGCAGTCGATTAGCACAGATTTAATTTAACTCACGACCTTCAATCATCATATTACATGACTCTCCTAACAGGCAGTGGTAATAAACATCGTTTGCGTGGAGTAAAGCGCGATAACAAAAGTAATTCCTATCGACTGACCCAGGCGTAATGCGAAGTGCGAGAAGAATTCTACAACACACGGCCCATGAAACCCTCGTGGAAACTTTGCCGACGTGATCCAACAAATTAATCAGTGGCCGGAGCGGGCGCAATATCACCGAATTCAGCGTGACGGGGCGTCGTCGTTTGCGGATGTCGGCCGACCTCGTGGTGCTGCAAGGCTGCGCTCGTCTATTCACTTCTAGCTATCTTGCTCAGTACATAGCTGAATGAAAACTTTCTATCTCCAAGCTCAATCGTTCCGTTTGCTAAGTCCTAAACTGCAGAGTGCTCACTCTCTCTCAGGCAAGCTGAGTAAAGAACGCCACGTCCGCACTCTAGGCAAGCTGGGAACGGAAGACCCCTACGGAGACCTCTCGCAGTCCGCTCTTCGCCTCGGTTTCCCCTCCAGCAAAATCACTTACGCCAATTGCAGCGCAAGCCGCATTAATTATGCATCGCTTCCCAGCGCTGACCGATGCCTGCTCTGGGAAGTGAACAAATTCCCACAAAATTTCCCTTCCTCTCAACTTCTGCTATTTAGCTCCTCCCAGGACACACATCAAGGTTAGCGTCTGCACAAACACCAATTTTTCCGGAATTCTGACTCCCAGGAGAGTACTTCAAATTCCTCGGTCCTACGTTTCCATGGGAGGCGGGCGTATTTCATTCTGTCGCTCTTCACCTGATTTACTTCAGACTCTGCAGACCGTGAATTCAGCGTGAAGTTGCTATAGTCACGAACACCCATATTTTGACCTCTGTTGACCGCTCCACCGTAGCTTTGCGCGGCTTTCTCGCATGTTTCACTGAAAACGGGACGACGGACATCTATCAACAGGCGTACAAGTTCTCCGTCTGCCTGCCGTTACACCAGCATGGGGTCAACCACCCACTCACTGTCACTCATCTTAAGGCGGCTGGAGGCCGCGCCCCGTTACCACTTTCTCAGAGCTTAAGCCACCCTAAGCTGCCTATTGTCGCTTCCCTTCGCCACTCCCCTGGCGGCCACGGTCAATTCTGAGTACTTCCCTGGGACAAACTAGCCTCCAGTAAATCGACGCGTTTCCACAAAGTTTTCATTTGGTGTGAATTACTTTAAAACCATCACCCGACATTAATTATTTCAATACGTCCATACTATAGCCTCTACAAGATGCATTGTGCCTTGTCAGTCATTTTTGTTCAGCCCTACTGTTCGCTCAACGTGAGTTAGGTGATCTTTAATGACTTCATGTAAAGGGCATAGTTCTTGCCATCTTTCAATAGAAAGACACTGGTTCGATCCTGCTTGCTGGCTTGGATACCAATAAGGTGATCGTTGATCAATTCCGAAGTTGCAAGATAAGTGAAGGTACCAACAGAACATCTATTATTTTGGCTGGTCATGCATGGGAATTTATAAGATAGGAATCCTAGTAAAAACTATATGCTTAATGACTTTCAACATACAAACTATACTGAGAAGAATGCACAGTGTCCCACTGAACGTAGAGAAGTCATGTGTGATTTCACCCGGGTTCTGTTACGCATAGAGAGTTTACAGCAGTGTGTGTTGCTGCGATGAGAGAATTGAAAAGTGCACGGGCCCGGACTCAGAACCAGAGGCTCATCCCTCAGGAAGAAGGCCGCACAACGCGTCACGTTTCCTGGCAAGGTGGAGTTGAGTCCCCTGACTTCATGTGTGGTGTCAAAAGCGAAGTGCAGAGGAATTGGTGTTAGGGTGTGAGAGTATTTTTCGTTGTTATAGCGTAGTCTCCTTACTTCACTTAAGAAAATGGTAAATACGGAAGGATATGAACTCATCAGACTACTCTGTGCAGTAGAGGAACATTTCGAAGACGATGCAATGAATCCCGTTTACAAAGCAGCATCAGTGAGGCAATGCTTTGTGGACAATGACATTACTTAAATTGGCTGGCCTGCACAGACTCCCCATCTGAATCCAATGGAACACATCTGGAAAGATTTAGAACGTAGACTTAGCTCCCGACTGAAGCGTCCACCATCTGTACCTTCCCTGGTTTCGGGTCTTGAGGATCAGTGAGCTGCCATTACTACACATCTAAACACCTCGCTGACAGTGTCCTCAGCAGAATTCAAGCCAACGTAAAGGCAAAAGGTTGATCCACCCCTTAGTAATGTCCACTAATAGGTGTCTGGATACATTTGATCGGATAGAGTAGCTGCAGAAAGACCTGCATTTTTAAGTAATCGAATGAAATGTTTAGATATTGCATGCAGCAGTCATCTTAAATCTCTGTCCACGTCTGTAGCTGTGTCGTCAACGCAGCTGACTGCTCTAAGGAGGATCCGGGTTGGAGTACCCGTGAGAGGTTTTCCCTCGGTGGGAGGACTGGAACAGAGTGAAGTCAGCCTCGAATGACACCAGGAGCTACTTGCCCGACTAGCGGCTCCAGGTCGCAAAAACTGACAACGCCGGGACAGCGGTGTGCTGACCCCTCGCTCCTCCATACCGCACCTGTCCACGAGAAATACGGGCCCCTTAACGAACTTGTGACGTCACACTAGTCGCCTAGTACGCCGTACATCGCGAATGCTCGGCTCTACGCAGGGTCCGCGGAAAATCAGTATGTCAATGAAAACATTCCCACTAAAAGTCGTAACTTTGTCGTGTGTTATCGAGAGCTTGCCTGTATTTAAACGAGCAGTTAAACTGGTCTGAAATAGTAAGTCGCTCGCCGTCGGAAACTGCCGCTGGCACTCGTAAGACCTGTAAAGCGACGTGTTGTGACGAACGCACAACGGCCTGTCTTTCTCGTGGCCCTCGAGATTGCAACCGACGACGGCATTAGCAGAGGGCGACGCGGCGACCGGTCGGTACCTACGGGTCAGCCGGGACCTCTGGACTGTGTTTCTCCACGTTTAGTCATACATCTCTGCATTTATGAACGCCATTTGCATAATGAATTTTTTGGCGGAATGTAGCACATTACACAGGCCGCAGTTACAGAAGAGGGTCCATCGAGAGTTGCCCCGTGACACAGTGCGGCCGTAACGTATTTGCGGCGCTTGGGGAAGCCGGCGTTCTCCATGATTTAGCGTCGGGCCCCGTGGGGCGGAGGGCATTTCGCTGGGGACCGGGACGCAACGGAACGCAACAGCCGCGCCGCACTGTGCCGGGAAGAGAAGGGAAGGGAAGGGAAGCGGACGGCGGCGGCGTTTAGGGCTCGTTTAGCGCCGCCAGTCGACCGTGGAGCCGCAGTTTCGCCGCGCCCGGCTCCGCTCTTGGCATAACACGGCCATTTTATTCCCCGCTGCAGCGGCGCACAGTGGAAAAGTTGCGGCTATCGCAATAAGACGCAAGGTCTGAGCACCAGAATCGGGAAATTCTGCGGCCTGTTTAAAAATCCTCTTTCTTGGCACCGCACAGTATTTCATCTCATATCGATTGTCCTCTGTGCTATGCGAGCCAAGAGGGCATGGCGACTATACACAAAGTTTTATTTGTTTATTTCAGTTTGTATTGGCCCACTATTCACAGGCTGTGGCAAGTCTTACATGCCACAAAAGTAAAGCCACCATCTGCATCTACAGGGTGTGCAGAAATGTGTGGCCAAACCTTCAGAAAACATTCCTGACACTAGAGGAACAAAATTCCTTACATGGACACGAATCTGGAAACGCTTTATTTCCATAAGAGAGCTAATTTTCTACTTCTCTTCGTTCTCACATTAATCGTGGGAATAAGACAATATTGGAAGGAGAAAAAAATTTAGGTATGAGGGAGAAATCACGAAGAGTCCCACAAGGTTCACTTTTGGGTCCACTCTTATTCCTTATTACACGAAACTGTGCAATCACGTAATCAGTAATGATCTTCTGTCAACGTTTGTGCTGGCCTTGTTGGTAACTGTTTATTAGGGCCTCATATTCTTCCAAGCAGGCTCAACATAGAAACTTGCCCAGTTTTCTTAGAGAACGCTCTACCCATTCTGCGGCCGGCCGGAGTGGCCGTGCGGTTCTAGGCGCTACAGTCTGGAGCCGAGCGACCGCTACGGTCGCAGGTTCGAATCCTGCCTCGGGCATGGATATGTGTGATGTCCTTAGGTTAGTTAGGTTTAATTGGATTGGATTGGATTGTTTGGGGGAAGAGACCAAACACCGAGGTCATCGGTCTCATCGGATTAGGGAAGGACAGGGAAGGAATTCGGCCGTGCCCTTTCAAAGGAACCATCCCGGCATTTGCCTGGAGCGATTTAGGGAAATCACGGAAAACCTAAATCAGGATGGCCGGACGCGGGATTGAACCGTCGTCCTCCCGAATGCGAGTCCAGTGTGCTAACCACTGCGTCACCTCGCTCGGTCTTAGGTTTAATTAGTTCTACGTTCTAGGCGACTGATGACGTCAGAAGTTAAGTCGCATAGTGCTCAGAGCCATTTGAACCATCTACCGATTCTGCTAGTAGTGAGTCAAAACATATACTTCATGCACGACAGAGCTCCTCCTCATTTAAGTTTTAATGTTCGTTGGTTTCTAAATAACAGAACCCGTGGCAGATGGACGGGCAGAGGTGGACCAATATCTCGGCTTCGACGCTCTCCGAACCTAAATCCACTAGACTTTTTATTTGTGGGCCATTTGAAAGCTCTTGTGTACAGAACCCCAGTACAAGGTCTACAGAGTCTTCGTGCTCGCCTTGTGAAAGGCTTTGTAATAGTGCACGATTCTCCAGGGATACATCGTCGCATCAGGGATTCAATGCGACGGGGAATGATGTTCGTATCCAGACTACAGGAGGGCACTTTGAACATGACATTAGGAAAGTGTGTCGTACTGCGCCGATATGTTCTACTACTTCGTGTATCCCGTGATTCTGTTGGAGTTGCGGAAACTAAGCTCTAAAATAGGAATAAAGCGTTTTCGGGCCCATGTCCATATAACATGTTTTCTCCCTCTACGTGTGACAAATGTTTCCCGAAAGTTTGGCCACAGATTTATGTTCCACTCAGAATACACTGCAAGCCACCTTATGGTGCATGGTGGAGCGTATTTTTTGTATCACTGTCACTTCTCCCCCTTTTCTGTTTCAGTTGCGATTGGGTGCCCGCATCCCGTGGTCGTGCGGTAGCGTTCTCGCTTCCCACGCCCGGGTTCCCGGGTTCGATTCCCGGCGGGGTCGGGGATTTTCTCTGCCTCGTTATGGCTGGGTGTTGTGTGCTGTCCTTAGGTTAGTTAGGTTTAAGTAGTTCTAAGTTCTAGGGGACTTATGACCACAGCAGTTGAGTCCCATAGTGCTCAGAGCCATTTGAACCAGTTGCGATTGGGTACGGGCGAAAAATGAGTGTTGGTAAGATTCCGGGTGACCTCAAATCTCTCACGTTTTACCTTCATGGTCCTTTCGCTAGACATACGTAGGAGGAAGCAATGTACTAAAATGAGATTTTCACTCTGCAGTGGAGTGTGCGCTGATGAATCTTCGCGGGAGATTAAAACTGAGTGCCAGGCTGAGATTCGAACTCGGGGCCTTTGCGTTTCTCGGTTATGTGCTCTACCGACTGACCTATCCAAACACGACTCACGACCCGTCCTCGCAGCTTTACTCCGGTCGGTACAGTACTCGCACGCGAAAGGGAATGGTCCCGAGCTCGAGTCTCGGCTCGGCCACAATTTTAATAAGCTAGGAAGTTTCAGTAATGTACTGATGGACTCTTTCAGGCGAGCGCGCCTTCGAGATTTTAAAAGTCCTAAGTCCCACATTAATTTCTGTGGTTATTTAACACAACGTTGCTTGTCTGCTAGCACTGACAACTCCAAGCAAACGCCGCTGCTCCTTGTTGTTAATTGAATGCCGTCGGCCACTGGGTTGCTTGTGCTGAGAGGTAATGCCTAAAATTTGGTAGTCTCGCCATACCCTTGATACTGAGGATATCGGAATATTGAAATCCCTAAAGATATCCGAAATGCTATGCCGCATGCGTCTAGCTCGAGCTACCCTTCCGCATTCAGTGTGTGGAGTCCCGTCGTGCGGCCACAATCACATGTGAAAACCTTTCACGTCAATCATGTGAGTACAAATGCCAGCTCCGCCAGTGCAATGACCTTCTGTACCTTGTGCACGCAATACTGCCGCCATCTGTATACGGGCGTATAGTTATCGCATGGCTCTTCTCACCTCAGTGTGTTGCTCTCACACCTACCAGAAGTTAGGGTTTTGTGAAAAAAGTTCAGGGCATAATACTCACTGCACTGCCGTTTCCACAGGACGCGTATCCTTTTGGAGTGACTAAGGTTTTTTACAACTCCAGCGTCTACCGTTCTGCAAGATCACGTACCCCCGTAAGTGCTTCATAAGATACGAGGGTGAGTCAAATGAAAACCTTAAATACACTCCTGGAAATTGAAATAAGAACACCGTGAATTCATTGTCCCAGGAAGGGGAAACTTTATTGACACATTCCTGGGGTCAGATACATCACATGATCACACTGACAGAACCACAGGCACATAGACACAGGCAACAGAGCATGCACAATGTCGGCACTAGTACAGTGTATATCCACCTTTCGCAGCAATGCAGGCTGCTATTCTCCCATGGAGATGTAGTCTTGTGGAACGGCTTGCCATGCCATTTCCACCTGGCGCCTCAGTTGGACCAGCGTTCGTGCTGGACGTGCAGACCGCGTGAGACGACGCTTCATCCAGTCCCAAACATGCTCAATGGGGGACAGATCCGGAGATCTTGCTGGCCAGGGTAGTTGACTTACACCTTCTAGAGCACGTTGGGTGGCACGGGATACATGCGGACGTGCATTGTCCTGTTGGAACAGCAAGTTCCCTTGCCGGTCTAGGAATGGTAGAACGATGGGTTCGATGACGGTTTGGATGTACCGTGCACTATTCAGTGTCCCCTCGACGATCACCAGTGGTGTACGGCCAGTGTAGGAGATCGCTCCCCACACCATGATGCCAGGTGTTGGCCCTGTGTGCCTCGGTCGTATGCAGTCCTGATTGTGGCGCTCACCTGCACGGCGCCAAACACGCATACGACCATCATTGGCACCAAGGCAGAAGCGACTCTCATCGCTGAAGACGACACGTCTCCATTCGTCCCTCCATTCACGCCTGTCGCGACACCACTGGAGGCGGGCTGCACGATGTTGGGGCGTGAGCGGAAGACGGCCTAACGGTGTGCGGGACCGTAGCCCAGCTTCATGGAGACGGTTGCGAATGGTCCTCGCCGATACCCCAGGAGCAACAGTGTCCCTAATTTGCTGGGAAGTGGCGGTGCGGTCCCCTACGGCACTGCGTAGGATCCTACGGTCTTGGCGTGCATCCGTGCGTCGCTGCGGTCCGGTCCCAGGTCGACGGGCACGTGCACCTTCCGCCGACCACTGGCGACAACATCGATGTACTGTGGAGACCTCACGCCCCACGTGTTGAGCAATTCGGCGGTACGTCCAACCGGCCTCCCGCATGCCCACTATACGCCCTCGCTCAAAGTCCGTCAACTGCACATACGGTTCACGTCGACGCTGTCGCGGCATGCTACCAGTGTTAAAGACTGCGATGGAGCTCCGTATGCCACGGCAAACTGGCTGACACTGACGACGGCGGTGCACAAATGCTGCGCAGCTAGCGCCATTCGACGGCCAACACCGCGGTTCCTGGTGTGTCCGCTGTGCCGTGCGTGTGATCATTGCTTGTACAGCCCTCTCGCAGTGTCCGGAGCAAGTATGGTGGGTCTGACACACCGGTGTCAATGTGTTATTTTTTCCATTTCCAGGAGTGTATTTTGTAAAATATTATTGATTGTGCAGAAGTGTTACAAAGCTGTATCACTCTTTAACATAATCTCCCCACGCTCAATGCAAGTCTTCCAGCGCTTACAAAGTGCATAAATTCCTTTAGAAAAAAATTCTTTTGGTAGTCCGCCCAACCACTCATGCACCGCGTGGCGTACCTCTTCATCAGAACGGAACTTCTTTCCTCCCATTGCATCTTTGAGTGGTCCAGACATATGGAAATCGCTTGGAGGAAGGTCTGGTGAGTATGGTGGATGAGGAAGACACTCAAAATGCAGGTCTGTGATTGCTGCAACTGTTGTACGGGCAGTGTGGGACCTTGCATTGTCATGTTGCAAAAGGACACCTGCTCACAGCAATCCACGTCGCTTTGATTTGATTGCAGGCCGCAGATGATTTTTTACGAGATCTGTGTATGATGCACTGGTGACAGTGGTCCCTCTAGGCACGTAATGCTCCAAAATGACGCCTTTTTCGTCCCAAAAGAGAGTCAGCAACCTGCTGATGGTTGTGTTAGAAACTTCTTTGGTTTTGGTGATGAGGAATGGCGCCATTGCTTGCTCGGTCTCTTCGTTTCCGGTTGGTGGAACTGAACCCAGGTTTCGTCCCCAGTAACGATTCTTGCAAGGAAGCCATCACCTTCTCGTTCAAAGCGCCGAAGAAGTTCTTGACAAGCATCAACACGTCGTTCTCTCATTTCAGGAGTCAGCTGCCGTGGCACCCATCTTGCAGACACTTTGTGCAACTGGAGCACATCATGCACAATGTGGTGTGCTGACCCGTGACTAATCTGTAAACATGCTGCAATGTCATTCAGTGTCACTTGGCGGTTTTCCTTCACTATGGCTTCAACTGCTGCAATGTTCTGTGCAGTTACAACTCGTTGTGCCTGACCTGGACGAGGAGCATCTGAAGTCACACCATTTGCGAACTTCCTACTCCATTCGTAGACTTGCTGTTGTGACAAACATGCATCACCGTACAGAACCTTCATTCGTCGATCAATTTTAATAGGTTTCATACCTTCACTACGCAAAAACCGAATAACAGAACGCCGTTCTTCCCTGGTGCAAGTCGCAAGTGGGGCGGCCATCTTTGTACTGATGCTGCGACGGTATGTGTGCATCTGCGCTATGCTGCCACCTACAGGCCATTCTGCACGCTGTTTGTAGCACGTTTACCAACTCACAGGATAACGGGGCGAAATTTCGATTTGTTATTACAAATTTAAGGTTTTCATTTGACTGACCCTCGTAAAAAGCATTTTAGCACCAAAGTCTCCATCGTGTGCACATGCAGTAACATCGCCGAGCAGCAGTGTCTGAACTCGTCAACCGGTGCACTGCCGTGTCGCAAGTACTTTCTCGAACTTGTTTCCAGAGTCAAGGTCACTCCTAATTCGCCTTTTTCTCTGACAAAAGCGATACGCCGACTGCCGCACTGTCGGGTAACGAGCTGGTGAGTGTGTGGCGAGCGGTACTTGCCTGGCAGGTTGTCTGTCACTCTGTAACGCTACCGCACTTTCAATATTTTTCAGTCATTAAAGATATTAGTAATACTTTTCCACCGACTGTCGATGAAAGATTAGCCAGGTGTTTTGTTAGGAGTGTGCCACTTTATGCGATGCTGAAACATTAACTTTGACAGGGGAGGATGAGAGGAGGTGGGGAAGCATTTGAGATGCAGATGTGGATGGAAAGGATTTGTTGCGTACAGAGAGTTACTAATGAATCGATGGCGGACGAACAGCGAGAGGGGGCTGGGAGGGGAGAGGACGGAGTAGCTTGCTGGAAATTATCTTTAAAAAGAAAAAAAAAGTCGTTGGTTTACATGTTGCGACAGGACTGTTTGATGCTGAATGCACTGGAATGATTAGTGCGTGAGAGAAAAATGAAAGGAAGAGAAAATACAAAATGGTTGACGACACGAAAGAACGTGGAAGTTACGAGGACATAAAGAGAGCAGCAGAAGACGTTAGGATATGGAGACCTACCGAGTGAAGACCTTCGGTAGAGCACAATAATACATTGTCTGACTAAAAAGCATCCAGAAGGGGAGGCGGAAACGTAATTAACACTTGCCGGGCTGAGAATCTATGTAATTTTATTTCAGTGATTACAAAATCGAGTCTAATTTACGTAGAACTTGGTGGTATGAACCCACTTATCAGTATCACGTTGCACCCCCTCTGGCCCGGATGCAATCACTGCCTCGACTGTGCAGGGTGTCATACAGCAGTTGTATCCTGTCCAGAGGCGAGTTGGCCCTGGACGTCCCGGATAGGGCAGTGGGACACACAGTTCACGCCCGAGTTGGCCCCCACGCAAATTCTGTCGAGGAGAGATCGGTAGGATTTTGTTGGCCACGGTGGTACCTCGACATCACGCACACAGTTCGTAGACACGTGTGCCATCTGTGAACGACCACTGATCCGTCGAAAAATGATACCATGATACTGTCGTATGAGAGGTAACAAACGAGCATACAGGATGTCCGTGATGTACCGTTGTGCCGTGTTCTACAACTACATAGATACTCCGCCAGTCAGCGTGCGGCGCGTGTCGGAAATTATCCTGTACCACTACCTGTCATTTCCTTTCCTGTTTCACACGAGAACAGAACGAGGGGAAGAACAACTGGCTGTAGGCCTCCGCAAGAGCCCTAATTTCTCGTATCTTCCTGGTCCTTAAGCGCAATGTATGTTGGCGGGAATGGAATCGTTCGGCAGTCAACTTCAAATGCCGGTTGTAATTTTTCCTCCTATCTATGTAATTATGTAGTTATGTAGTTTTCAATTCGTTCGAGCAATCAATCATTGAAAATAGGAAACACATTCATAACTCAGTCACTCAAAATGATCGGTAATTTTACTTGTTAGAATGAAATCAGGCGATGATTCTTCTTCTCTGGAGGCTCGTGCTTTGCGGCAGTCTGCTAATCTGTACAAATAAAATGCCTCGTATTTTCGGGAGCGTTGTATAATCAGTTGGGAAACCTCAGATCAAGCGGATATTTGGCTTTGATGGAGCTCTTAGGTTATTAAATGCAGGTTCGTATCCAGTCTTTCGGAAGTTCCCTTCTGATTAACAACTACGCATTATATCGATGAATATCATTAATTCTCAAATGTAAAATAATGTAAATTGTTACACACCTTTTGTATGAAGGAGCAATATATATATATATATATATATATATATATATATATATATATATATATATATATATATATATTTCCGTTTCAATCGTACAATTCCGTATCAGTTATCTTTTGCCATAAATCTCAATATTCAGATTACAATTCTTCAATCAATACTCAGGCTAATCGGCACGAAGACAATCTCGGAAGCTTTTTTTCTAACAACCACCAGAGAGAGTACTACAAAGAATAATTATGCGCTCATGGCATAGCTATTGTATGAAACTACTTTGCGCATGCATTCTGCGAGTATGAAGATAGAAAATTAGTAAATGTCATTCAAGGGTAGAATTGTATCAGAATAATTCATCGAATATAAAGAGATATTACACGGTTCCCTAAATTTTCTCAGTAGTGTTTCGCGAAAATAACGCCTCCGTCTCTCCAGGGATTCCCGTTTGAATTCCCAAAGCATTTCCGTAAAACTTACGTGTTGTTAGGACCTACCGGTAACGAATGTAGGAGACCGCTTCTGAATTGCTTCGATGTCTTCCTTCAATCCAACCTGTTACGGATCTCAAACACTCCAGCGATACTCAAGAATAGGTCGCACTAACGTCGTATATGCGGTCTCCTTTACAGGCGAACCACTCTTCCCTAAAATTCCCCCAATAAACCGAAGTCGACCATTCGCCTTCCCTACCACATTTCTCGCATGCTCGTTTCACCTCATATCGCTTTGCAACGTTACGACTAGATGTTTAAACGAGTACAACGCCACGTTCAAACTCACTTAAATCTTGATAATCTGCCACTGTAGCAACAATACGCGATATAACAACTGCACTAGACACTTGTTTTCTTACTCTGCCTGTTTAGACACCTCTGTATTCGAATACGCACGCCTATACCAGTTTCTTTGGCGCTCCAGTGTAATTTGTAGTAATGAGTGTACCTGAGCTACCTGAGACGGGTAGTGGCTAGCGAGTAGCGAGCAGGCGGAGGGAGGGAGGGAGGGGTAAGACGGGAGCGGGCAGAATGCCGGAGCAGGCCCAGGCCACGTTACGTCGCGTCGCGGCGTGGGGTGGGCGCGGCGGCAGAGGCAGCGGCAGCGGCGCGACAAAGCGCTATGGATTTTTCCCCGGGGAGCCGGCAGCCAGGCCGGCAGGCACAAAGGACGCCCCGCCTCGGCTGCGCCCGACGCCACGCCGCCTCCGCCGGCGCTTCATCTGGCGAGTGCCGGCGCCAGTGGCAGGTAATAACCCGCTACCTGGCCGCCGCTCCCTGACAAACTCAATCCATCGCCTAATGGGCCGCCACTGCACGCCAGGGCACCTCACATACGCGTCAGCATCGTAACTCGCAAGTGATGCACGGAGGAGTGCGATAGATTGTGGGCCTCTAATGTATTCAGAAGACATAATCCAGGCAGCTCTATCAGATGAAATAGCTGGCATTAAAGTGAATGGGCTAAACATTAACAATGTTAGGTTTGCTGATGACACTGTACTAGTAGCTGGAAACCTCAAAGATCTACAATTACTTCTTGACAAAGTCGCAGAAAAAAGTGAAGAATTTGGCTTGACTCTTAACGTAAGCAAGACTAAGTTCATGGTGATATCTAAAACACACCAACAAGAAAATCTTACAAGCAATAGGGAAAGAGTCGATCAAGTACGTAAATTTAAATATCTCGGAACAATTGTAAATGAGGAGATTGAAAGCTCAGAAGAAATTAAATCGAGAATAGGACAGGCCAGAAGTATCTTTAATAAGATGAAAAATGCATTCTGTTCGAGAGACATTTGTTTAAACACAAAAATGAGGTTGCTAAGATGCTATGTATTCTCAAAATTATTATACGGAATGGAAGCGTGGACATTGAAAAAGAAGGACATGAACAGTTTAGAAGCTTTTGAACTGTGGGCATATAGAAGAATACTTAGAATTAGTTGGGTGTCGAGGATTACTAATCAAGATGTCCTAAGAAGAATGGGAAAGGAAAAAGAATTAATTAAAACTATTAAAGTAAGGAAGCTACAATATTTAGGCCATGTTATTAGGGGAGTAAATTACAAAATATTGCGAATAATACTAGAAGGGAAAATTTGTGGGAAGAGAACGAGGGGTAGAAGACGGACATCCTGGATTGACAATCTAAAAAATTGGTACAACTGTTCAACGTCAGAACTCCTTTGATCGGCCAAATCAAGATCAGAAATTGCCATGATGACAGCCAACCTTCTTAGAGGAGACGGCACATGAAGAAGAATACACTACTGGCCATTAAAATTGCTACACCAAGAAGATATGCAGATGATAAACAGGTATTCATTGGACAAATATATTATACTAGAAGTGGCATGTGATTACATTCACACGCAATTTGGGTGTATAGATCCTGAGAAATCAGTAATCACAACAACCACATCTGGCCGTAATAACGGCCTCTATACGACTGGGCATTGAGTCAAACGGAGTTTCGATGGCTTGTACAGCTACAGCTGCCCATGCAGCTTCAACACGATACCACAGTTCGTCAAGAGTAGTGACTGGTGTATTGTGTTGAGCCAGTTGCTCGGCCACCATTGACCACACGTATACAAATTGGTGAGAGATCTGGAGAATGTGCTGACCATGGCAGCAGTCGAACATTTTCTTTATCCAGAAAGGCCCGTACAGGACCTGCAACATGCGGTCGTGCATTATCCTGCTGAAATGTAGGGTTTCGCAGGGATCGATTGAAAGGTAGAGCCACGGGTCGTAACACATCTGAAATGTAACGTCCATTGCCGTCAATGCGAACAAGAGGTGACCGAGACGTGTAACCAATGTCACCCCATACCATCACACCGGGTGGTACGTCAGTATGGCGATGACGAATACACGCTTCCAACGTGCGTTCACCGCGATGTCACCAAACACGGATGCGACCATTATGATGCTGTAAACGGAAGCTGGATTCATCCGAAAAAATGACGTTTTGCCATTCGTGCACCCAGGTCCGTCGTGGAGTACACCATCGCAGGCGCTCCTGTCTGTGATGCAGCGTCAAGGGTAACCGCTGCCATGGTCTCTGAGCTGATAGTCCGTGCTGCTGCAAAAGTTGTCGAACTGTTCGTGCACATGGTTGTTGTCTTGCAAATGTCCCCATCTGTTGACTCAGGGATCGAGACGTGGCTGCACGATCCGTTACAGCCGTGCGGATAAGATGCCTCTCATCTCGACTGCTAGTGATACGAGGCCGTTGGGATCCAGCACGGCGTTCCGTATTACCCTCCTGAACCCACAAATTCCATATTCTGCTAACTGTGATTGGCTCTCGACCAACGCGAGCAGTAATGTCTCGATACCATAAACCGCAATCGCGATAGGCTACAATCCGACATTTATCAAAGTCGGAAACGTGATGGTACGCATTTCTCCTCCTTACACGAGGCATCACAATAACGTTTCACCAGGCAACGCCGGTCAACTGCTGTTTGTGTATGAGAAATCGGTTGCAAACTTTCCTCATGTCAGCACGTTGTAGGTGTCGCCACCGGCGCCAACCTTGTGTGAATGCTCTGAAAAGCTAATCATTTGCATATCACAGCATCTTCTGCCTGTCGGTTAAATTTCGCGTCTGTAGCACGTCATCTTCGTCGTGTAGCAGTTTTAATGGCCAGTAGTGTACATTCATAGATCCCTGACATGACACTGCTTCTACAGACTTTATCAGTCTTTCGCGAGATAGTTGACCTGATCTCAAAGTATCTGTCAGTTCAGACTTTTGAATATACGCTGCAGGAAAAAAAAGTACACCTGGAAAGACGACTTCGATTTTGAGTGTATGACGGCATGTGCCACCTGGGAGATAGTAGATATACTGATAACGGTTTCGACGTCGATTTGATAGTGTAGTGGCGTAGCTATCAGAGCGCCAAACAGTCTTGATCACGATTTACACTCCTGGAAATTGAAATAAGAACACCGTGAATTCATTGTCCCAGGAAGGGGAAACTTTATTGACACATTCCTGGGGTCAGATACATCACATGATCACACTGACAGAACCACAGGCACATAGACACAGGCAACAGAGCATGCACAATGTCGGCACTAGTACAGTGTATATCCACCTTTCGCAGCAATGCAGGCTGCTATTCTCCCATGGAGACGATCGTAGAGATGCTGGATGTAGTCCTGTGGAACGGCTTGCCATGCCATTTCCACCTGGCGCCTCAGTTGGACCAGCGTTCGTGCTGGACGTGCAGACCGCGTGAGACGACGCTTCATCCAGTCCCAAACATGCTCAATGGGGGACAGATCCGGAGATCTTGCTGGCCAGGGTAGTTGACTTACACCTTCTAGAGCACGTTGGGTGGCACGGGATACATGCGGACGTGCATTGTCCTGTTGGAACAGCAAGTTCCCTTGCCGGTCTAGGAATGGTAGAACGATGGGTTCGATGACGGTTTGGATGTACCGTGCACTATTCAGTGTCCCCTCGACGATCACCAGTGGTGTACGGCCAGTGTAGGAGATCGCTCCCCACACCATGATGCCGGGTGTTGGCCCTGTGTGCCTCGGTCGTATGCAGTCCTGATTGTGGCGCTCACCTGCACGGCGCCAAACACGCATACGACCATCATTGGCACCAAGGCAGAAGCGACTCTCATCGCTGAAGACGACACGTCTCCATTCGTCCCTCCATTCACGCCTGTCGCGACACCACTGGAGGCGGGCTGCACGATGTTGGGGCGTGAGCGGAAGACGGCCTAACGGTGTGCGGGACCGTAGCCCAGCTTCATGGAGACGGTTGCGAATGGTCCTCGCCGATACCCCAGGAGCAACAGTGTCCCTAATTTGCTGGGAAGTGGCGGTGCGGTCCCCTACGGCACTGCGTAGGATCCTACGGTCCTGGCGTGCATCCGTGCGTCGCTGCGGTCCGGTCCCAGGTCGACGGGCACGTGCACCTTCCGCCGACCACTGGCGACAACATCGATGTACTGTGGAGACCTCACGCCCCACGTGTTGAGCAATTCGGCGGTACGTCCACCCGGCCTCCCGCATGCCCACTATACGCCCTCGCTCAAAGTCCGTCAACTGCACATACGGTTCACGTCCACGCTGTCGCGGCATGCTACCAGTGTTAAAGACTGCGATGGAGCTCCGTATGCCACGGCAAACTGGCTGACACTGACGGCGGCGGTGCACAAATGCTGCGCAGCTAGCGCCATTCGACGGCCAACACCGCGGTTCCTGGTGTGTCCGCTGTGCCGTGCGTGTGATCATTGCTTGTACACCCTCTCGCAGTGTCCGGAGCAAGTATGGTGGGTCTGTCAATGTGTTCTTTTTTCCATTTCCAGGAGTGTAGGTCTGATGTATGTTTTGTACGTGAGTATTCGTGCTTCCTACAGCCTACTGTGCGAGTTTTAAAGGGGTCAAATTGTGCGCTTCCAAATGGCATGATGATCCTTCTGGAGAACTGACATAAACTTGGACGTGCTGCGACAGTTGCGCAACCGTGCTGGTATGAGTGGTCACGTGAACGTTCTCACACCCCTGGACGATATTCTGGACGTCCGAGCAGCACAGACGCCCGCAGCAGTGGCGGATCGTACAGCTGTCACAGCACAGATAAGAGGGCTTGTGAGCCAAAACGTCTCAACGGGGTTGCGAACCAGTTATTAGCGCTGGGACTACTGGCACGAGCGAGCGACGTGACGCAGTGGTCAGCACACTGGACTTGCATCCGGGAGGACCACGGTTCAATCCCGCGTCTGGCCATCCTGATTTAGGTTTTCCGTGATTTCCCTAAATCGCTCCAGGCAAATGCCGGGATGGTTCCTTTGAAAGGGCACGGCCGACTTCTTTCCTTAAGGTGCTCCGGAACGCCCTATACTTGCAGTGTTATAATAACGCTTATAAATTACATCTTTCCTCACAAAGTATTTGAGGTAGGAAGTTGAACTTTTTACAGATTATTTATTGGAATATGGGCTACAACTTAACACAGGGATTTTACAAAAATTTAGTTCAGTTATTAAAGATGATTTTTTTTTTCAATTGTAACGAAAATTCACATTTTTTTGCAATTTTTTATTTATATATGAAAAATTTACAGTTTTTTGGAAAAAGGCTGTGTTAAATTATGCAGAAGGTACTGTGTAACATTTACTGAAAGTTTGAAACAAAGCCGGCCGCGGTGGTCTAGCGGTTCTGGCGCTGCAGTCCGGAACCGCGGGACTGCTACGGTCGCAGGTTCGAATCCTGCCTCGGGCATGGGTGTGTGTGATGTCCTTAGGTTGGTTAGGTTTAAGTAGTTCTAAGTTCTAGGGGACTTATGACCTAAGATGTTGAGTCCCATAGTGCTCAGAGCCATTTTGAAACAAATATGTTTGGAAGATCCTTAGAAAACATGTAATTAGTATGAGAAAATAAAAGTTTTGGGAATCGAGCGACAAAGATTGGATTAACTTTTTAGTGCATTCCAGGTCCATAGGATGGATTATCTTCATCCTCTGCAAACTCCTCCTCCAGCTTCCTCTTGTTCCTCCTCCTGTTTACTCTTGCTTGTATTTCTAGACTCTTAACAGCCCTGTCTGCAGCCCGAAGGCGTTCCTTGTCTAAAGCAAGCATCGCTCGTACCATGTTAGAATCTATCTTCATTCCCATATTTCTAAATACCTTGCACCTTACAATGTTGCCATCATTGAAAGTCGCAACAGCATCATACACACGAAAGTGAAGTGTTTCTATTCCAACAAATACAGTCTTGGGGATTCTCGACCATATAACACTATTTACACTTTCATTGGGGTTTTGAGTTTTTCCGTGAATACACTTTTTCAACAGTTCAGGTGCTTCTAAGTCTCTGAAAATAGGTTTTATACTTTATCTCACATGACTAAAATGTACCTGATGAACACGGACGTTAATAATAACACCATTTGACAGCAGTTTAACAGCGCAACAGTGGGTCACGCCCATGTAGGACACATTTCAAAAAAAATTTAAAAATAGTTGTAGTCTTCGGAATTGAATAAATTATATATCTATTAAAAGGTAATAGTCTGCAGATTCAGAAAACGCAAAAAAGTAAAAATTGAACTTTTCATGATTTTGAGCCTTTCCGGAGCCCCTTAATCCGTTGAGACCGATGACCTCGCTGTTTGGTCTCTTCCCACAAACAACCCCATCCAACCCAAAAACTAGCACGCACACTCTAGCTCATCTCCCACTCACGCTACAGCATTGAAATGCACAGCTTGATTGGTGCCGTCAGAGAATCACTTGGAAATGTTATTTATAATCCGTCTCGATTGCAAAATTGGTTATTCATATGACCGGTTTCGGTTCATCCAGAACCATCTTCAGATCTGATATTTCAGTAACAGGAGTAACCAGTCCAAATCCAGCAACTTTCACATGCTGCGTGAAAGTTGCTGGATTTGGACGAGTTACTCCCGTATTTGAAATATCAGATCTGAAGATGGTTCTGGATGAACCGAAACCGGTCATATGAATAAACAATTTTGCAATCGAGACGGATTGTAAGTAACATTATACAATCACTGATTGCTGCTATCCCATCAGACATTGTCTGTTTTTTGCAAAGATCACTTGGAAGATGGAACACCGTGCCGTGGTCTTCAGCGATGAAAGCAGATTCTGCCTGGACGCAATCGAAGGTCGTTTGCGAGTACGACGTGAACCTGTTGAGCGCTCTCTCATACAGCGCATTTGCCCTGGGCTCACTGGGTCCACCCCAGGCCTTGTGGGATGGGGTCCGGTAAGCTACAACTCTCTGGAAGGTGATTCGTTGTTCCAACAGGATAGTGCTCGTTCACACACTGTCTGTGAAGCTCGACGTACTCTGCAAGACGTGCAGCAACTTCCATGGCCAGCACCGTCTCTGGACTTGTCTCCGATCGAGCACGTGTGGGGTATGAAGGGACGAGAAGTGGCTCGGCGACTCGTCAGAGAACGACTCTCACAGAACTACTGGAACAGATCGAGCAGGCGTGGGATATCGTATCACAAGCCAATACTCGCCATCTGCTCTATCGACTGGATGCCAGAGTCAGCACCTGCATTGCCGACCGTGGAGACAACACCAAGTACTAATACGGGTGTTTCAGCATGCGTCGATACGTGGTGCTTCAGGACCGCTTCTGCTATAGATCTGTGAATGGTTCACATGACTCTGAGCACTATGGGACTTAACAACTGAGGTCATCAGTCCCCTAGAACTTAGAACTGCTTAAACCTAACCTAAGGACATCATACACATCCATGCCCGAGGCAGGATTCGAACCTGCGACCGTAGCGGTCGCGCGGTTCCAGACTGTAGCGCCTAGAACCGCTCGGCCACATCGGCCAGCTAACTGTGAATGTAATCAATTCACGTACTCCATATGCGCTGTTGCAAAATACATCTTGAGTGAACTGGAACCTCTAAAAGGGTGTAATTTTTTTATGGCAGTATATCTGTGTACCTCTCCCGTGAATCGAACGTACTAGTGACCATTTGTACCACCCTCCTCCATATACACTCCCCTCCGTAGCCTAAGTCGCCAACGCACTGCTGTGCGGTGGCGCTCGTCACGGAGGGATACCGGGTCGAGTGCTAGGGGTAGAAATTTTTCACTGCCAGATTTTGGCCGGCAAGGACAGGAGGGGTGGTGGTTGAAATTCATGACCACCAGTCTTCGCTCTAATGCCATGGATTAAATTCCAAACCTCTCCACAATGCCTCATGAAATAAGGGCATGTGACACTGTTGATGGTGTACAGTCCATCAGGGGGGCGGGGGGGGGGGGGATTGGCTGGGCGGTCCTTGTTGGGGTTCAAGAGGTGTAGGCTACGTGCCGGCACTAGGTATAACGTTCTCCTTTTCATCCGTAACAACAAAAAGCAAACACTGCACTGTACAAATACTCATCGATACGGCACAGTTACACGCCTGACTCTTCATATCAAGTTGCAGGAAGGCAATGGCGAACTGCCCTCACCAGTACCTTGCCTAGGACACCAACGCGGGACTCCTCTATCTGCTTCCCTGCGTTCATTTAAGTATTGGGCTACTTTGACTCGGCTTCTATGACTAAGGAAATAACGAGTTAGGGATATAAATAAACAGTGACTGTTTATTTATATCCCTAACGCGTCTGAAGTGTTTAAACCTCCATCAGGGTGATTTATATATGTTAATATGACTTGTGTGTGTGTGTGTGTGTGTGTGTGTGTGTGTGTGTGTGTGTGTGTTGTGTTACGACTTTTGAGTAATCTGTGGCACTGTCAAGTGGAGAAACAAAACTGTATTTCAGAACATGAGTTTTGGGGAAGTTTTTGACTAAAAGCTAAACCTAAATGCAAAAGTGAAAATAAGATAACAGAAATATAATACTTCCAATGATTATACGCTCCTCTGTCGTATACACCACATATAAACTTTTACAGTCTGTAAAAAAAGATGGTGTGTGGAAACTACTAGCTGCAAAGAATCAAAGAGCATACAGCAAAAACAGAAATATTATTTCCAACTACAAAGAATATATAGCAAGACAACACAATTATTTCGCAGTAAGTTTTAAAGCGTTGTGCAGATCTTTGGTTGAGCTGATAAATACATACGTTAGGGTAAACATTTCAAGTGGTATGCAAAACCTTTTTTGTCAAGTTTATGTAATCCGGTGATATGTTACAAATATTAAATGGAATAATTATGTTGCCAACAGTGGTGAAATTATACATAAAAACAATTTTTACTGTGATTCAGAGATAGAGGATGAAAGCATTGCGAGAAGGAGAGCTAAGCTTTGGAGACGTTAGAGTTGTGGGTTTGTTAAACTAACATCTTTCAAGTTTTATAACTAAGTAAATACTGAAGTAATACATTGATACCGAGTTAAAGTTGTCCATAAAGATATACTCTTAATAATACGAGAAGATACGTGTGATATCAGATTGCCACGGGGTGCAAATTGTTGGTTTTATTTGAGTGGATCTGTTAGGTTTTGTGAGATAGCAAAGTCGTTGTTCATTTGGAAAATAACAAAGGAAATCTTCAAATAACTAAATTAATTCATGGACATTGTGAAAGGAAGGATGGAGAGAGAGAGAGGGAGAGCGAGAGAGAGAGAGAGAGAGAGAGAGAGAGGAATTCCTTGCATACGTTCCATATCCTAAGGTAGTGCTATTTGTTATTTGAGCATTATTCTAAGATGGATCATACAAGTGTTTTGTAAGCAATCTGCTTTGCAGATTGATTGTTTGTTCCCAGTATTCTCGCAATAAGCCTGTCTCCCCCCTGCTTCACCTACGACTGAGCTTATTCTATGATTCCACTTCATATCTCCATAAATTGTTAAACCAAGGTTTGGTTCCAGTAGCGACTCATTGATGTTGTAGTCACGTGACATTACACTTCCACCTTTTGTGAAGTGCCAAATTTTTCGTAATAGAATATTAAAGCAAGTTGCCAATCTTTGCACCGTATTGAAATCTTAGCAAGATTTCATCATATATTTGTGGAGCTTTATCAAACAATACTTCAAATAGAGTGTTTCATTACGGCGCCCCTTCGGGTGATTCTTCAGGTTACATTGTTGTTTAAATGTCTTTGTGCTCGCCGCAAATAGTTCAATTTTGTCTTCACTGTCGGTACAGCAGCGTTGATAGGGGACAGTGGTATATTCCAGTTTCGTCATTTAATTCTGGTCCTTGAAACTTTACTTTTGGCTTTCGCGGGATTGTTGGCGCCCATTTCCCATTTTCAAACGTCTGCCAGTTCAGGCTTCGCAACATTACTGTCGTTCTCTACAATGGGCCAAATAAAATCGTGACCGTTCGTGGTGCCCTATACGTTAAAGATACCCTGCTTAGTCCTATTTGACGTGAGACACACACACTTGAGCACTATTCTAGAATGTGTCACACGAGTTCAAAAAATGGCTCTGAGCCCTATGGGACTTAACTTCTGAGGTCATCAGTCCCCTAGAACTTAGAACTACTTAATCCTAACTAACCTAAGGACATCACACACATCCATGCCCGAGGCAGGATTCGAACCTGCGACCGTAGCGGTCACACGAGTGTATTGTTAGCTTAGTAGGCACATGGCATTGTCCTTGTTTCGTTGAAATGAACGAAAGTCTACCACCTGCTTTCCTATGCGATCCTGCGAGCCTTCCATTTCATATCCCCACAAAATTTTTACACCCGGGCGTTTGAAAAAGTTGACTGATTCCGACTGTGGCTTGTTGCTATTTTAGTCACAAGACACTACGTTTATCCGTTTTGTGAAGTGCACCGATTTACGTTTCTTAACGTTTGAAACAAATTGCGTTTCTATACACCACTCTCAAAACTTATCAAGACCTGAATAGATATTTGTGCCCTTTTTTCATACAGTAATTCATCACAGATTACTGTATCATATGAGGTTACTATTAATGCTATTAATGTTGTCTGCATGGTCATTAATATAAAACATAAACAACAAAGGTCCCAACAAACGTCCCTGGGGGTCTCTGCAGTTATGTTACATCTATCGGTGATTCTATATCCAAGAACACAGGCCGCATTATCCTTACTACTCAATCCTTACTCTACTCTCAAATTTCGTTTGACACCATATACGACTGTACTTTCGTTAATAATACTGAACCAAATGTTCTAAACATGTACATGGGAAGGAAAATAATCTAAAGGCTCAAATGGCTCTGAGCACTATGCGACTTAACTTCTGAGGTCATCAGTCGCCTAGAACGTAGTACTAATTAAACCTAACTAACCTAAGGACATCACACACATCCATGCCCGAGACAGGATTCAAACCTGCGACCGTAGCGGTCGCTCGGTTCCAGACAGCGCCTAGAACCCGCACGACCATTCCGGCCGGCCAATCGAAAGGCATATGACATTTATAATACTTTGAGATGCGACACGAACAGAAAGCATATGAGCATATTATATAATTTGAACAGTACTGCACAAATGCTGAATAGGTCACCTAGTAAAACGTCATCCGTTGATGAATTCCTGTAGAACCGTCAGTCTGCCTCTGACGGTTATGTATGTAACATACAACTTCAGTTCATCTGTACAACCCAGTGTACCTGATGAGGATTCATGTCAGTCATTTATTCACCAACTGATGACCTTTCACTAAGTGACCAATTCAGCATTCGTGCCACAATGTTCCACTTTGCTATACTACTGTCACACTAACGACTAAAAACGACAATTCGATCATATGTAAACAGCTAAACTCCTCATAAATGTCAAAATGTCACTGACTCTAATCTTTTTCTTTTTTTTATTTGGTATCTAATACTAGGCGGACAATGTTGAGTATAAGACAAAACAGCATCGGGTGTATCTGAAGATGTGTAATAGGACCGCCAATGTTGTCAGATACGACATGGACGGTTTATCAGGAAGGATCTGCAGCATTCTCCAACAATTCACTGGCGATGCTATTGTCTGTAACATAATATCCTTGCTGGATGATGGTAAGGAAACGAAGAGCAACTTACCGATGGTATCTTCCTTGAAATGCGAATTACATGTACATGGCAATTCCCCTGCACTGTGCGCGGCGGAGGATACTTCGTACCAGCATTTTGTATTCTCTTCCATTAGCGTGCCGATCGTGGGAGATATGGTTGTAAGTATCCCATTTAAGCTTTCTACTCTCTATTGTCCCATTATTGGTACCTGGAAAACACTATCCGATCAAAAGCAGCCGGACTCTATTATGCACATAAATAGGGGGCGAGCAAATATTCGCCTTTATGATGGCTTGAACTGTGTTGAGGACGCTTTCATTGAGGTGTCTGACTGTCCATGGAGGAATGGCAGCACACTATCCCTCAAGAGCCCGAGTTAGAGAAGGCAGTGATGTTGGACTCTGAGCTCTTCCATTGGCACTATGGGCAGGCCAACCTATTTCAAAAATTTCTCTACAGACTGTTGGTCCACAGGTGCTGCCTTACGGTAGGGTGCATTCTCATGCTGATACAGTCATCGTCCCGAAACTGTTGCTCTTCTGTCTGTAGTACACAGTGCTGCGTGCGCATCACCCTGCATTTACGGAGGAAGGTGGCGCAGTGGTCGGTACACTGGACTCGCATTCGGGAGGACGACGGTTCAAACCCGCGTCCGACCATCCTGGTTTATGTTTTCCGTGATTTCTCCAAAGCGCTTCAGGAAAATGTGGGGATGGTTCCTTTGAAAGGGCACGGCCGACTTCCTTCCACATTCCTTCCCTAATCCGATGGGACTGTTGACCTACCGTTTGGTCCACTCCCCCAGATCAACCAATTCACAATATACATAAATGACCTTGTTCACTTAGGCTTTTTGCGGATGATGCTGTGGTGTATCGAGAGGTTTTAACAATGGAAAATTGAAAATTGTACTGAAATGCAGGAGGAACTGCAACGAATTGACACATGGTGCAGAGAACGGCAATTGAATCTCAATGTAGACAAGTGTAATGTGCTGCGAATACATAGAAAGAAAGATCCTTTATCATTTAGCTACAATATAGCAGGTCAGCAACTGGAAGCAGTTGATTCCATAAATTATCTGGGAATACACATTAGGAGTGATTAAAAATGGAATGATCATATAAAATTAATCGTCAGTAAAGCAGATGCCAGACTGAGATTCATTGGAAGAATCCTAAGGAAATGCAATCCGAAAACAAAGGAAGTAGGTTACAGTACACTTGTTCGCCCACTGCTTGAATGTTGCTCACCAGTGTGGGATCCGTACCAGGTAGGGTTGATGGAGGAGATAGAGATCCAACGGAGAGCAGCGCGCTTCGTTACAGGATCATTTAGTAATCGCGAAAGCGTTACGGAGATGATAGATAAACTCCAGTGGAAGACTCTGCAGGAGAGACGCTCAGTAGGTCGGTACGGGCTTTTGTTGAAGTTTCGAGAACATACCTTCACCGAGGAGTCAAGCAGTATATTGCTCCCTCCTACGTATATCTCGCGAAGAGACCATGAGGATAAAATCAGAGAGATTAGAGCCCACACAGAGGCATACCGACAATCTTTCTTTCCACGAACAATGCGCGACTGGAATAGAAGGGCGAACCGATAGAGGTACTCAAAGTACCCTCCGCCACACACCGTCAGGTGGCTTGCGGAGTATGGATGTAGATGTAGCTGTAGAACCGTCCTGCATTTAACGTTTTCTTGAGCGTAATAAGAGACCGCATCCAAACCACGAAAAACACTCCCATACCGTAACACCATCTCATCCGTACTTCCCTGTTGGCACTACACATGATGGCAGCTAACACTGTCCAGAAATTCGCCAAACCCAAACCCTTCCATCGGACTGCCACAGGGTACAGCCGATCCAGCACTCTAAATCACTCCACAATGCAGTGGCGTCGCTCTTCGCAGCACCTCAGTCATTTCTTAGCACCGACTACGGAAATGTGAGGCTGCTAGACAACTGTACCCTATTCTTTTTAACTCCACACGCATAGTCACTGCACAGTGGTCAACGGTCCCTGTCAAGTAGTACATATGGTCTCCCTAGTCTTCACTTACCTGTATTCGCGTTTGCACTCCACAGTCACATCACCAGAAGTCGACTTGACCACTTTGCAAGGGTCGAAACATCCCTGATGTAGTTATTAATCAGCCGATATCAGTGACCAGTCCGCATTCGAAGTCACCGGTGTGTCTGCCTCTCGTGGTGTCTAGTGATCAATTCCGCATTATATAGGGGTGTCCGGATAGTTTTGATCAGATAGAGTGGCTGCATAACGGTCACATCGTCTTGTCCATAGATACGTTTCCTTGATTTGCCCAACAGGATTTCGGAAAAAAGTCGTCTGCTTCCTTCAAAGGATTCCTTTTTCAGTTCTCTGATCACCACTTTCTAGTTGCTATCCTCAGTGAAAGTGAAGAAGAATTATAAGATCTACCGAGTGGAATGAACAGTCTAATGAGGACAGAATATAAATCGAGAAGAAGAGAGACGAAAGTAATGAGAAGTAGCAGAAATTAGAACAACGAGAAACTTATCAAGATTGCCGATCGAGAAGGACGTGAAGTTTAGGAATTCTACTACCTACGCAGCAAAATATCCCATGACGGACGGAGCAACGGCCGGCCGGAGTGGCCGAGCGGTTCTAGGCGCTTCAGTCCGGAACCGCGCGACCGCTACGGTCGCAGGTTTGAATCCTGCCTCGGGCATGGAAGTGTGTGATGCCCATAGGTTAGTTAGGTTTTAGTAGTTCTAAGTTCTAGGGGACTGATGACCTCAGCTGTTAAGTCCCATAGTGCTCAGAGCCATTTGAACGCAGCAAGGTGGAAATAAAAATCAGACGAGCACTGGCAAAAATGGCATTCCTGGCCAGGAGAAGTCTGCTAGTATCAAACATAGGCCTTAAATGGTGGAAGACATTTCTGAGAACGTACTGTCTGGTAGTGAGACATGGAAAGTGAGAAAACCGGAAAGGAAGAGAATCGAAGCATTTGAGATGTCATGTTACAGAAGAATGTTGAAAATTAGTTGGACTAGTAAGGTAAGGAATGAGCAGGTTCTGCACAGAATCGGAGAGGAAAGGAATATGTGGAAAACGCTGACGAGAAGGAAGGACAGAATGGTAGGACAGCTGTTAAGAGATTGTGGAGTAGCTTCCATGGTACTACAAGGAGCTGGAGAGGGTAATAACTGTAGAAGACAGAGACTGGAATACATCCAGCGGATAATGGAGGACGTGGGCTGCAAGTGCTGTTCTCAGATGAAGAGTTGATGCAGGAGAGGAATTCGTGGCGGGCAGCATCAAACCAGTCAGAAGTATGATGAATCGGAAAAAATGCTTTATACCGACAATTACTGTCCTTGCAGCGCGTCCGTGAATTCGTTCGGTATTCCTGTCTAGGCTGCTTCCAAACGCCGATGCGTTACAATAAAACTGGTGGCAATACGAATGTCGAGATTCACTAGGAGTAAATGTACGGTGCGGGGTCTCTACTACTCTCAAATGATCCGCGCATAAAAGACGGGTCTGATGACAGCCCCGTCATAACACGCGCGCGTCATTTGAGGGTGTGCGGGCACATCTGGTGCCAACAAAGGAAATTAATGAACGCTGATGACCTTTATTTCTGTCTACCCTTCCCGGAGGAGTGTATAAAGACCTTTTTTCTCTTTAAATGAGTGATTTCTTTTTAGCTGCAGCCCGTGTCACAACAGTTGGTAGCGGAACGAGGGAACCCCCCATTATCGAGAGAAGATGCGAGAGTGCGCCGGCGGCGGCGGCGGCGGCGTGGAGCGCGGAAGTCTTTTGAAGGGGGCGGCCGCGCCGAGATGGGGAGGGGGTGTGAGGCGGGGGGGGGGGGAGGGGCTGATTTCTTGATCCACGCTGCCGCCGCGTCCCGCTCCGCTCCGTTCGGCTGTTCGGGTCGCGCCTGAATGCGCGGCTCCGTCTCCGGAGCGACAAAGGAACAGCGGGCGGCGTGCGCCCCTGCTGCCGATATTCTACACACGCCGTAATGAAACCCTAAGAGAGTGCGCGCTATTACTTCCAGGCTCTCCACGTCCGCCGCTGCAAACACAGTCGCACTCGCAGCTGCACACTTTCAGCTGGGCCGGCCACTCGCCGGGCAATTCGACTCTTCGAGTGTTCCCCGGCGTACGCTGATTGCTTAACGACTCGGCGCGACTAGATCAGTGCGGCAGCAACGTAATCCTTACTGCTAGTGCCTTACTGACAACGGAAACTCCCTATCGCACCCTCTCTTTCTCTCTCTCTCTCTCTGATTTTGTGGTAAGAGACCCACTGGACAGCTCCTGAAAACAGAAAGGAACTATACCGAACTGTGAAAAAAAAAAAGCAAAATAGAAACAATGAGCGTTCCAAGAACAATAAGTGCAATATATATCAGCCAGGAATCCTCCTTCGGGCAGCAGAAAGGAAGTGGCCGTCGAACGGGAAGCGCAAACGTTTGATGACAAGACGACAAGTTAACCGAATCCTCCATCGGAAAACACGTCTGGTGTGTGGTACACGGCATTAGTGACAGCATGTGTGCAATATGATCTCTTAATTAGGTACCTAATCTGTACGCCTGGTGAGTGAGTGAGATATGCCTCCTTGCCCCATTTAGATGTTCGTATTAATGTGATTGTGATCACTACCAAAGAAATGATGCCGGCCGGGGTGGCCGAGCGGTTCTAGGCGCTTCAGTCCGTAACAGCGCGACCCCTACGGTCGCAGGTTCGAATCCTGCCTCGGGGAATGGATGTGTGTGATGTCCTTAGGTTAGTTAGCTTTAAGTAGTTCTACGTTCTAGGGGACTGATGACCTCAGAAGTTAAGTCCCATAGTGCTCAGAGCCATTTGAACCAAAGGAAATGATGAAAACATAATAGTTTGTCACATAAGCTACAACAAATGAACGCAAAAGTTCCACTATCAAAATGGTTCAAATGGCTCTGAGCACTATGGGACTTAACATCTGAGGTCATCAGTCCCCTAGAACTTAGAACTACTTAAACCTAACTGACCTAAGGACGTCACACACATCCATGCCCGAGGCAGTATTCGAACGTGCGACCGTAGCAGTCGCGCGGTTTAGGACTGAAGCGCCTAGAACCGCTCGGCCACATCGGTCGGCCCCGCACAATATCAAGCGACCATTGGATGAAGGACAACGGGCAGACACCGTACTCCTAGATTTGCGGAAAACGTTTGACATAGTGCCCAAGTACGGACTCTTAACGAGAGCCCAAGCATACGGAATATGTTCTCAGATATGTGAGTGGTTCAGTAATTGAGCCCGGAACGTTGTCCTGCATGGCAAATGTTCACTGGAGACTAGGATATCGTCAGGAGTGACTCCGGGAGGTTGAAAGAACCTCTCTTGTCCTCTAAGAGGATCATCCCATAATCGTCATTCCGTAATAGCAGTAAACACATTCGGAAGCCCGCGGCAAACAGCATCGGCATCAGCCGACGGATTGCGACCGCAAGCGAGCATGGCTCGGTACCAGCGCTTGAAACATTCAGCGTGAGCTTGGCCGCCGTACAAGATGAATGTAAGTGGTCTGGAACAGAGAGGATACGTGACAATTGCCTGGCAGAAATGTTACTCGGAACTACGAGCAGCTGTGGGTGATGCGGCGTCACCCACGAAGGGTCATGCTCGGTCTGGCGTATGACAGCCACGACACTCTGGAGTCTGGCACATACTGATGGCAATGTCAGTGGCATTCAGCGAGCGCCTTCTCCGTCGTCGGCAACGCTGCGTGGGTGCACTGGGAGACTATCTTGAAGGACGGCAGTTGGTTTTGATTCCATTTGTACTCGTTCACAATAAATTTACACAGCGTTCAAATGAGTGTGTTTCATTTCAAGCTTTGCCGTGAAACCCTGTACGAAATGCCTCTCTTATGTAGGCATTCAGATGCACACTGCCTTACGGGTTCAATGTACATCGTGGAATTCCCATGTTGTATATACAGTACCGTAGTTACCATGACTTACGGAATGACCCTCGTATATACATAAACTACCAAACAGGTAGGGTGAGCGTCAACATGTTCACTGATAACACTTCAGTGTACGGGACGGTATCGTATGAGGATACTGGACGACTTAAGCAGAATTTATACTTGATGTCATGAGTGGCATCTCGTTCCAAACGTGGAGAAGTTAATGCAGTTCCATAACATCCGAACAGAATGCTTGACATAGCCACATCTATTAAATCTGTATGGGTAAACGAGATGAAATTTAACGAGAACGTAAGGGCGTTAGTGGGGATGCAGAATTGTTGATTTCGGTTTATTGGGAGAATTGTAGGAAAGTGTAGCTGACCTATAAGAGGGACGGAGTAAAGGTGACTTGTTCGTATTAAAGTAAGACAGGGAAGCTATTCGGACGCGTGCTGCTAGATCTTTAAGCGGCAGGTTCGATTAAGACGTAGCATTGCGGGAATGCTCCGTGAACTCAAGTGGATACCCTGAAAAGAAAGACGTCCTTTCTGCACAACGCTGTTTAGAAAATTTAGAGAAGCAGCATTTAGGGCACACTACAGAACGATCCTACTGCCGCCGACATACATCAGGGCTGGGAAGTATACAGGGTGGTGCATTGATAGTGACCGGGCCAAATATCTCACGAAATAAGCATCATACGAAAAAACTACAAAGAACGAAATCGTCTAGCTTGAAGGGGGAAACCAGATGGCGCTATGGTTGGCCCGCCAGATGGCGCTGCCATAGGTCAAACGGATATCAACTGCGTTTTTTTAAAGTAGGAACCCCTATTTTTATTACATGTTCATGTAGTACGTAAAGAAATATGAATCTTTTAGTTGGAGCACTTTTTTCGCTTTGTGACAGATGGCGCTGTAATAGTCACAAACGTATAAGTACGTGGTATCACGTTATATTCTGCCAGTGCGGACGGTATTTGCTTTGTGATACATTACCCGTGTTAAAATGGACCGTTTACCAATTGCGGAAAAGGTCGATATGGTGTTGATGTATAGCTATTGTGATCAAAATGCCCAACAGGGGTGTGCTGTGTATGCTGCTCGGTGTCCTGGACGACATCACCCAAGTGTCCGGACCGTTCGCCGGATAGTTCCGTTGTTTAAGGAAACAGGAAGTGTTCAGCCACATGTGAAACGTCAAACACGACCTGCAACAAATGATGATGCCCAAGTAGGTGTTTTAGCTGCTGTCGCGGCGATTAGGACGAGGCGGGAATCGGAGCTTTCTCTTCTGCAGTAATGTGTGTTTGATGCAACCTGTCAGTTGGCGACACATAACTTATTACTACGCTGAGAAGTTACCTGAGTGGCAGTGGTCTTGTTAATGGATGGAATGTATGGCTGCACTGTTCACATAAGATAAAGAAAAAACGGGCGCCCTGACATTCTTTTATTGGCCTTGTTGTGTGCTACTTTGAACACAGTGAGGGAGAGGTGAGCTACAGAGTGGTGCGGGAGCAGAAATTACTAGCGAACAAGTTAACGCTGTAAACAGAAGATTTACTTAACTTAATATTCCCCCAAGTGTACGAAGGCTTATTACGGATAATGCAACAAGAAACAAAGTCGAGCTCATCACTGCCAACAAGGAGGAGTCTCTCAGCACTAAAGCAGGAGGTGTGGTGTCGGAGCCCCGACTAGACGGCGCCTGTGTAGCGCCACACGGTGAAGTGCCTCCGAGCGCAAGTGGGCTGAGCGGGCCGTCCTCTACGGCAGCGGCAGAGTCCGCCTGTGGGACGGAGCCGCTGGAGCGAGCGCGCGCCGTTGGGGCCCACTCGATTCTCCGCGACCGCTATCGGCGTCGAACGGAAACTTCTACACTACTGGGCATCAAAATTGCTACACCAAGAAGAAATGCAGATGATAAACGGGTATTCATTGGACAAATATATTATACTAGAACTGACATGTGATTATGTTTTTACACAATTTGGGTGCATAGATCCTGAGAAATCAGTACCCAGAACAACCACCTCTGGCCGTAATAACGGACTTCATACGCCTGGGCATTGAGTCAAACAGAGCTTCGATGGCGTGTACAGGTACAGCTGCCCATGTAGCTTCAACACGATACCACAGTTCATCAAGAGTAGTGACTGGCGTATTGTGACGAGCCAGCTGCTCGGCCACCATTGACAAGACATTTTCAATTCGTGAGAGATCTGGAGAATGCGTTGGCCAGGGCAGCAGTCGAACATTTCCTGTATCCAGAAAGGCCCGTACAGGACCTCCAACATGCGGTCGTGCATTATCCTGCTGAAATGTAGGTTTTCGCAGGGATCGAATGAAGGGTAGAACCACGGGTCGTAACACATCTGAAATGTAACGTCCACTGTTCAAAGTGCCGTCAATGCGAACAAGAGGTGAACGAGACGTGTAACCAATGGCACCCCATACCATCACGCCGGGTGATACGTCAGTATGGCGATGACGAATAGAACGCTTCAATGTGCGTTCACCGCCATCTCGCCAAGCCACCATCATGATGCTGTAAACAGAACCTGGATTCATCCGAAAATTGACGTTTTGCACCCAGGTTCGTCGTTGAGTACACCATCGAAGGCGCTCCTGTCTGTGATGCAGCGTCAAGGGTAACCGCAGCCATGGTCTCCGAGCTGATAGTCCGTGCTGCTGCAAACGTCGTCGAAATGTTCGTGCAGATGGTTGTTGTCTTGCAAACGTCCCCATCCGTTGACTCTGGGATCGGGACGTGGCTGCACGATGCGTTATAGCCGTGCGGATAAGATGCCTGTCATCTCGACAGCTAGTGATACGTGGCCGTTGGGATCCAGCACGGCGTTCCGTATTACCCTCCTGAACCTACCGATTCCATATTCTGCTAACAGTCATTTGATCTCGACCAATGCGAGCAGCAATGTCGCGATACGATAAACCGCAATCGCGATAGGCTACAATCCGACGTTTATCAAAGTCGGAAACATGATGGTACACATTTCTCCTCCTTACACGACGCTTAACAACAACGTTTCACCAGGCAACGCCGGTCAACTGCTGTTTGTGTATGAGAAATCGGTTGGAAACTTTCCTCATGTCAGCACGTTGTAGGTGTCGCCAACGGTGCCAACCTTATGCGAATGCTCTGAAAAGCTAATCATTTGCATATCACAGCACCTTCTTCCTGTCGGTTAAATTTCGCGTCTGTAGCACATCATCTTCGTGGTGTAGCAATTTTAATGGCCGGTAATGTATTTCCTTTACCGGCGTATCGACTCGTGTGGGCTGGTATCGATATTTGATAGCACAGCCCTAAATGACCACAAACACTTTCACCTGTTCTTCCCTCTTCGAGCCACGAAAGTGCTTCCACCTCCACAATCAGTCCCACTGTTCTCTCGAGCTGTAGACTCGCTGTAGGTGGACTATATCGACGAAGGATGTTTGCTGTGTTGATACCCGTGTCGGTATTGTTTACTACCGGACATATCGAAAGCCTCTACTGGCGGGGGGCGGTGTCGGCGATTCCCACTCGCGGCGAGTGCGGTCGCCACATACAGGCCGGCGCGTTTGTATGCGGCGCGGCCCGCCCTTGGCAGTGAGGAGGCTGCGTCGGCTGATTTCCACAGCGGCGGGCAGCGCCAGACAGCCAGAAGAAGGGGGCGTTTCCTGCGGCAGCCGAGGTGGCAGGCCGCGCTATCGAGCGGCGCGCCGGATACATAATGCATGTCGCCGTCCCCCGGACCTCCACAGCCGGCAGGGCAGTGGCAGCAGCACAGCAGCCACCGGCCACGGCAGGCACCGGCGCCCGACCGTCTGCCGCCTCGCCTCGCCTCGCCTCAGCCGGCTTCACGCCCGCTGCACGCCTCACTCGGCGAGCGCGGCGGCTGCACATCTCGTGGCGGGACTGTACTGTCCTCCACTCACATGTAAACAAACCCCGACGCCGACGCCCGCTCACAGCGCTCAGCGGTTGATCATCGGGTGCAATGTACCTACACCACGTCTTGTGACAACACTGGAAAAGGAACACAAACTCCTTAATATATGCTCATTCACCTAACTCTGCCGCATACAGGGTGGTCCATTGATAGTGACTGAGCCAAATATCTCACGAAATAAGCTTCAAACGAAAAAACTACAAAGAACGAAATTTGTCTAGCCTGAAGGGGAAAACCAAATGGCGCTACGGTTGGCCCGCTAGATGGCGCTGCCGTAGGTCAAACGGATATCAACTGCGTTTTTTAAAATAGGAACCCCCATTTTTTATTACATATTCGTTTAGGACGTAAAGAAATATGAATGTTGCAGTTAGACCACTTATATCGCTTTGTTATAGATGGCGCTGTAATAGTCACAAACATATGGCTCACAATTTTAGACGAACTGTTGGTAACAGGTAGGTTTTTTAAATTAAAATACAGAACATAGGTACGTTTGAACATTTTATTTCGGTTGTTCCTATGTGATACATGTACCTTTGTGAACTTATCATTTCTAAGAACGCATGCTGTTACAGCGTAATTACCTGTAAATACCACATTAATGCAATAAATGCTCAAAATGATGTCCGTCAACCTCAATGCATTTGGCAATACGTGTAACGACATTCCTTTCAACAGCGAATAGTTCGCCTTCCGTAATGTCGGCACACGCATTGACAATGCGCTGACGCATGTTGTCAGGCGTTGTCAGTGGATCACGATAGGAAATATCCTTCAACTTTCCCCACAGAAAGAAATCCGGGGACGTCAGATCCGGTGAACGTGCGGGCCGTGGTATGGTGCTTCGACGACCAATCCACCTGTCATGAAATATGCTATTCAATACCGCTTCAACCACACGCGAGCTATGTGCCGGACACCCATCATGTTGGAAGTACATCAGTTGGTGAATAAATGACTGACATGAATCCTCATCAGGTACACTGGGTTGTACAGTTGAACTGAAGTTGTATGTTACATACATAACCGTCAGACGCAGACTGACGGTTCTACAGGAATTCATTCATCAACGGATGACGTTTTACTAGGTGACATATTCAGCATTTGTGCAGTACTGTTCAAATTATGTAATATGTTCATATGCTTTCTGTTCGTGTCACATCTCAAAGTATTATAAATGTCATCTGCCTTTCGATTGGCCGGCCGAAATGGTCGTGCGGTTCTAAGCGCTACAGTCTGGAACCGAGCGACCGCTACGGTCGCAGGTTCGAATCCTGCCTCGGGCATGGATGTGTGTGATGTCCTTAGGTTAGTTAGGTTTAATTAGTTCTAAGTTCTAGGCGACTAATGACCATAGCAGTTAAGTCGCATAGTGCTCAGAGCCATTTGAACCATTTTTTGTCGTGCAGTGAAACATCTTGTAGTGACATCGGTAGAACATTACGTAGGAAATCAGCATACATTGCACCATTTATATTTCCATCGATAAAATGTGGGCCAATTATCCTTCCTCCCATAATGCCGCACCATACATTAACTCGCCAAGGTCGCTGATGTTCCACTTGTCGCAGCCATCGTGGATTTTCCGTCGCCCAATAGTGCATATTATCCCGGTTCACGTTACCGCTGTTGGTGAATGACGCTTCCTCACTAAATAGAACGCGTGCAAAAAATCTGTGATCGTCCCGTAATTTCTCTTGTGCCCATTGGCAGAACTGTACACGACGTTCAAAGTCGTCGTCATGCAATTGCTGGGGCATAGAAATATGGTACGGGTGCAATCGATGTTGATGGAGCATTCTCAACACCGACGTTTTTGAGATTCCCGATTCTCGAGCAGTTTGTCTGCTACTGATGTGCGGATTAGCCGCGGCAGCAGCTAAAACACCTACTTGGGCATCATTATTTGTTGCAGGTCGTGGTTGACGTTTCACATGTGGCTGAACACTTCCTGCTTCCTTAAACAACGGGACTATCCGGCGAACGGTTCGGACAGTTGGATGATGCCCAGGATATCCAGTAGCATACATAGCACACGCCCGTTCGGCATTTTGATCACAATAGCCGTACATCAACACGATATCGACCTTTCCGCCATTTATAAACGGTTCATTATGACGCGGGTAATATATCACGAAGCAAATACCGTCCCCACTGGCGGAATGTTACGTGATACCACGTACTTACACACTTGTGACTATTAGAGCGCCATCTATCACAAACCGAAAAAAGTGGTCCAACTAAAACGTTCATATTTCTTTACGTACTACACGAATATGTAATAAAAATGGGGGTTCCTATTTTAGAAAAACGCAGTTGATTGCCGTTTGACCTATGGCAGCGCCATCTGGCGGGTCAACCATAGCGGCATCTGGTTTCGTTCTTTGTAGATTTTTCGTTTGACTGTTATTTCGTGAGATATTCGGCCCGATCACGATCAATGGATCACCCACCACCCTGTATAAGGTCATACAGTTACATGGGTCACACTGTATATACAATCTAAAACAAAAAAAATCAAGCACCTCAAAGGAATTATCCGAATGGTGTGGAAATCGGTAGATGTGATATACATGTGCAGACAAACAAATAATTACTTATTTCAGAAAAAAGTAGCATGATGTATTGAAGAGGAAAAGCTACACAAATTGAGCAACTCGACAATTCGCTGGTCCATATGTGATCCTAATGAAAGCAGTTATTGGGCTAATATTGACTGATAGAATTCTTGGATGTCCTCCTTAGGGATATCGTGCCAAATTCTGTCCAAATGGCGCCATAGAGCGTCAAAATCCCTAAGTATTTGTAGGGTCACGCCCATAATGCTCCAAACGTTCTCAGTTGGGGAGAGGTCCGGCGACCTCGCTGCCCAAGGTAAGACCTGGTTGCCAAGCACGAAGGCAAGCAGTGCAAACTTTTGTCGCGCCTGGGCGGGCGTTGCCCTGCTGAAATGTGAGCCTGTAATGGCTTGACATGAAGCGCAACAAAATGAAGCCTAGAATATCGACGTACTGCTGTGCTGAAAGAGTGCAGCGGATGATAACCAAAGGGGTCCTGCTATGAAACCCTCACTTCTGGTTGTCAGGCCCTTCATGGCAGACCCTGGGCTTACATTTCAGGAATATGCCCTCCCATACACGGCGACAGATTCTGCTGCTTGATTGGAATGTTGTTTTACAACCAGCTTGGAAGTTTGACGATCTAGTGGACCAATTGGTCCCTGAGGAGGATATCCAAAAACTTCATCAATCCTTCCCAAGCCGAATTACTGCTTACATTAGGTTCAGAGGTGTACCAATGCGGTATTGACTTGCAGAAAATGTGGAGCTCCTTCTCTTGAATAAATTATCCGATTTTTTTCTGAAATTGTAAACAATTGCTTGTCTCTATATGTTCATCACATCTACAGATTTCCATCCCATTCAAATATTCTTCCGTGGTGCGTTTTTCTTTTTCTTCTGACAGTGTATATGCTCTTCCCCCCCGCCCCCCCAACAAGAGAATACGCTTCCGTTTTGATGCATCCCCACATAAACTAGCCTAATGGGGTGCATATCTGGCAGTTCTCACCATATGTAGTGCTTGCTCCATTTTACGTACTGAAGTACGCACTACAGCGCTGTAAGTTGTTTACATACTCAATGCGAACGTCTGGACGTAACGACATTATGTACTTCAAATCATTTTTGATGTAACGCTATTTTAAGAAGGTACTTTTTGTAAGGTATTTCATTTTATTTTTTCATACCATCACTTTTTTACGATACAATTATAACCGGTTTCGGCCTTCAAAGGCGATTTCAGATGCTATTGGCGGTATTTGTCGAACAAGTGTTCATGCATTGTCAACGCATGAATACTTGTCCAGCAAATGGCACCCATAACATCTGAAGATGGCCTTTGAAGGCCGAAACCGGTTATAACTGTGTCATGAAAAAGTATTTTTTTTTAATCTTATGGGACTTAACTGCTAAGGTCATCAGTCCCTAAGCTTACACACTACTTAACCTAAATTACCCTAAGGACAGACACACCCACGCCGGCCGGTGTGGCCGTGCCGTTAAAGGCGCTTCAGTCTGGAACCGCGTGACCGCTCCGGTCGCAGGTTCGAATCCTGCCTCGGGCATGGATGTGTGTGATGTCCTTAGGTTAGTTAGGTTTAAGTAGTTCTAAGTTCTAGGGGACTCATGACCACGGATGTTAAGTCCCATAGTGCTCAGAGCCATTTGAACCATTTTTGACACACCCACCAATGCCCGAGGGAGGACTCGAACCTCCGCCGGGACTAGCCACACAGTCGATGACTGCATCGCCTTAGACCGCTCGGCTAATCCCGCGCGGCTCAGAAAAAAGTTATTGTGTGAAAAATTAAAAAGTAATGCCTTACAATAAGTCAGTCACCGCCTCCGCAAGCGGAATGTCGTTTTTCCCAAGGTACTTATCTCCTCCGTCACCGACGTTCTTACCTATAATTGGTATTTGCAGCGACTGTGTTCACCAGCACATTTTTCGTTTCTCGTCACTGTTAAATCCTTGTAAACGGATTGTAGCACCAGGGTAATTGGATCTATCGATGGGGCACAAAATTTGGAATCCGGACCGAAACAATGTCTTCCGTTAACGCCGGAACTTCATTAAAATAACATGCGAATTGACTCTGCTTTTACTGACACCACCTACACTTCACAAAATTAAGACTGAGAGTGCCTTCCTCTGCATAAAATAAGACGAATAATATTAGGAAACGAACGTTTTCTTCGGTATACGTGATAGACGCTAGAATTCTTGCGGGCACGTGGTATCCTAGTGGAAATGCTTTTATCAATGGTTCAGAGTAGTGTCACGAGAGCAGCGTCAACTGTGAGAAATCCACATGGCTGTGCATGTAGGTATCGGTGTTATGTTGTGACAGCGATAGTTCAGGTGTTCATGACAAGGGAGGATGTTTAGCGCCGAGTCTGTCTCGGGCGCGCTTGTGTGTGTGTGTGTGTGTGTGTGTGTGTGTGTGTGTGTGAGAGAGAGAGAGAGAGAGAGAGAGAGAAAGAAAGAGACAGAGACAGAGAATGTGTGTGAATTTAGCGGGACAGGGGGTGATGTGAACGCGGAACAAAGGGCATTGTGACGGAGACGGGACATAACTGCTTGTTATTGACATTCTGAGCTAATAACGGGGCGCGCCCGACTGCGGACCGAGGTCCAGTGTTCTCGCACCACAAGCGTCGGGCAGGTGCAGCTTACCTTGTCCAGGTACCAGTGTCGGTGCAAGCGACCCCCTCACATTACTCATCGAATCAAACCATGTCTCCCTTCCGCCTCTCTCTCTCTCTCTCTCTCTCTCTCGAAGAAAGAAAGGAAGAGCATAAGTGTACGTGTTTCACCGGCAGTTGATAAGCAGAACGTCGCTACTATTTCTCCAAAGTAGAGAATTCTTCAGAAGTAACAACAGATTCGGAGCCTGCCCCAAGGGACTGTTGTAGGGCTATCACTGTCCTCAATTAATACAGAAGGTGCGTCTGAAAACTTTGGTGAATGGTCTCAGACAATAAAGGACACAAGAGCTACAGACAAGATACCTTTACTGATAACTACACTCCTGGAAATGGAAAAAAGAACACATTGACACCGGTGTGTCAGACCCACCATACTTGCTCCGGACACTGCGAGAGAGCTGTACAAGCAATGATCACACGCACGGCACAGCGGACACACCAGGAACCGCGGTGTTGGCCGTCGAATGGCGCTAGCTGCGCAGCATTTGTGCACCGCCGCCGTCAGTGTCAGCCAGTTTGCCGTGGCATACGGAGCTCCATCGCAGTCTTTAACACTGGTAGCATGCCGCGACAGCGTGGACGTGAACCGTATGTGCAGTTGACGGACTTTGAGCGAGGGCGTATAGTGGGCATGCGGGAGGCCGGGTGGACGTACCGCCGAATTGCTCAACACGTGGGGCGTGAGGTCTCCACAGTACATCGATGTTGTCGCCAGTGGTCGGCGGAAGGTGCACGTGCCCGTCAACCTGGGACCGGACCGCAGCGACGCACGGATGCACGCCAAGACCGTAGGATCCTACGCAGTGCCGTAGGGGACCGCACCGCCACTTCCCAGCAAATTAGGGACACTGTTGCTCCTGGGGTATCGGCGAGGACCATTCGCAACCGTCTCCATGAAGCTGGGCTACGGTCCCGCACACCGTTAGGCCGTCTTCCGCTCACGCCCCAACATCGTGCAGCCCGCCTCCAGTGGTGTCGCGACAGGCGTGAATGGAGGGACGAATGGAGACGTGTCGTCTTCAGCGATGAGAGTCGCTTCTGCCTTGGTGCCAATGATGGTCGTATGCGTGTTTGGCGCCGTGCAGGTGAGCGCCACAATCAGGACTGCATACGACCGAGGCACACAGGGCCAACATGGTGTGGGGAGCGATCTCCTACACTGGCCGTACACCACTGGTGATCGTCGAGGGGACACTGAATAGTGCACGGTACATCCAAACCGTCATCGAACCCATCGTTCTACCATTCCTAGACCGGCAAGGGAACTTGCTGTTCCAACAGGACAATGCACGTCCGCATGTATCCCGTGCCACCCAACGTGCTCTAGAAGGTGTAAGTCAACTACCCTGGCCAGCAAGATCTCCGGATCTGTCCCCCATTGAGCATGTTTGGGACTGGATGAAGCGTCGTCTCACGCGGTCTGCTCGTCCAGCACGAACGCTGGTCCAACTGAGGCGCCAGGTGGAAATGGCATGGCAAGCCGTTCCACAGGACTACATCCAGCATCTCTACGATCGTCTCCATGGGAGAATAGCAGCCTGCATTGCTGCGAAAGGTCGATATACACTGTACTAGTGCCGAAATTGTGCATGCTCTGTTGCCTGTGTCTATGTGCCTGTGGTTCTGTCAGTGTGATCATGTGATGTATCTGACCCCAGGAATGTGTCAATAAAGTTTCCCCTTCCTGGGACAATGAATTCACGGTGTTCTTATTTCAATTTCCAGGAGTGTATTAACACACTACGCTTCTGACATCGGTTGCAAGGCTGGCGGAAACTATCAGCAGACGCTTCTTGTCCGCGGTCACGCGTTGTTTGATACCTGCCAAGTCTGCGAATATTCCTGAACAGTGGAGCTTACACTGTCTCTTCTTATCTTGGATCTTGTGCTCTCAAAGACAGCTGCCTATCAGCCGCCAACATCTGTAGCACTTGCGCCACTGCATAACGGAGCGCAAAGTGGAGCAACGCCTTAACGCCAAGATTTCATCGAATTGGGAAAAACGGCGACGGAGGCTTACGGAAAACTAAGTGCAAGTGTACGGTGACGAAGCAGTGAGTAATAAGAGTGTGTGTGTGTGTGTGTGTGTGTGTGTGTGTGTGTGTGTGTGTGTGTAGTTTAAACGTTTTGGAGACGGCAAGGACCATGTCGAGGATGGGCCTCGTTCGGATTAACACCCACAAAAATCCCAGACAATAATTAACGAGTGCGACGGATGCTTGAGAATGATCGGCGATTCTCTTTGAGAATGAGAGCAGAGGAGTTCGAAATCAGCAAAGGCAGGACAAGCGCTATTGTTTGCGAACATTCGTAGACGTTACGGATATGCATCAACGCATGATCACGGTGCTTCGAGCGATTTCACAAGAAGCGCTTGCTGATAGCTTCCAACAGTCTTACAACCGATGTCGGAAGTGCATTGATGTTAATGATGACTACTTTGAAGGACATCAAAGGTATTTTATTTGTAACATTTGTTTCCTTTAATTTGTGAGACCATTCATCGAACTTTTCAGACGCACCTTGTAAACGACCCAGATAACGTCAGAAGCTGCACGATATCGCAATGTTACAAGATTGTGGGCAATGCCCGAATGTCTGCAGACGATCGAAGGTTGCTGTACGGATTAGTATTGACCCTTGACATACATAAATAAATGTATTTACTGTGCATAAATAGCCGGAAGACCCGTTATTGTTTGATTACACGATGGCCCATAAATCACTCGAAAACGTCACATACGCGCAACGAGAGATTCGAAGCGGAACGCCGACATGACACTGATCGTATAAGGATCGGTCAAACGAAAACGAGCCACAGTGAAGAAAAGGTAACTATATTGTTTATTATTGCAAAAGCAAGCGTCATAAATGAGTGTATTTTCGTTCCGATGTAACAATAGCAATAAAATGCGTTTGCGGCTTTGTTGAGGTAAAGCATTATCAGTGGTCTGTAATTAAAGATATATGTACAATCTGATTTATTTTTAAGGTCGAAAAACAGTTCGTGAACAAAATGGTTCAAATGGCTCTGAGTACTATGGGACTGAGGTCATCAGTCCCCTAGAACTTAGAACTACTTAAACCTAACTAACCTAAGGACATGACACACATCCATGCCCGAGGCAGGATTCGAACCTGCGACCGTAGCGGTCGCGCGGTTCCAGACTGAAGCGCCTAGAACCGCTCGGCCACACAGGCCGGCCCAAACTTTACAGAAGCTCTCCTGCTGACACTCCGCTGCATGGTGAAAATCTCACTCTCGAAACATCCCCCAGGCTGTAGCTAAGCCATGTCTCCGCAATATACTCTCTTCCAGGAGTGCTAGTTCTGCAAGGTTCGCAGGAGAGCTTATGTAAAGTTCGGAAGGTAGGAGACGAGGTACTGGCAGAAGTAAAGCTGTGAGGACGGGGGCGTGAGTCGTGCTTGGGTAGCTCAGCTGGTAGAGCACTTGCCCGCGAAAGGCAAAGGCCCCGAGTTCGAGTCTCGGTCCGGGACACAGTTTTGATCTGCCAGGAAGTTTCATATCAGCGCACACTCCGCTGCGGGGTGAAAAACTCATTCTATTAATACAGTGTACATACATGCGGTCAAGGCAATAGAAAACATCATATGAGAAGCTTTGTTCACATTTAGAAAAATCTCTCACACTTGCACATGAGACTTACTCTAGACGAGAACAGATGGGGTGTATATATTCCGTCTTGGCGAGTGAATGAGTGATTGATCACCAAATAGCCGGCCGCAGTGGCCGTGCGGTTAAAGGCGCTGCAGTCTGGAACCGCAAGACCGCTACGGTCGCAGGTTCGAATCTTGCCTCGGGCATGGATGTTTGTGATGTCCTTAGGTTAGTTAGGTTTAACTAGTTCTAAGTTCTAGGGGACTAATGACCTCAGCAGTTGAGTCCCATAGTGCTCAGAGCCATTTTTGATCACCAAATATGTTTAATCTCTAAAACCCATAGTCATAATCATCTTCATCTCATAACAAAGACCGTCACCAGGTTCCTAAATTGCAGGACGATTTTTCCAATTGATAATTAAATGTGTATTTCTAAAAAATGGGTCAAATGGCTCTGAGCACTATGGGACTGAGCTTCTAAGGTCTTCAGTCCCCTAGAACTTAGAACTACTTAAACATAACTAACGTAAGGACAGCACACATATCCATGCTCAAGGCAGGATTCGAAAGTGCGACCGTAGCGGTCGTGCGGTTCCAGACTGTAGCGCCTAGAACCGTTCGGCTACCCTGGCCGGCGTGTATTTCTGCCCTCCCCCCGCCGGCCGGAGTGGCCGTGCGGTTCTAGGCGCTACAGTCTGGAACCACGTGACCGCTACGGTCGCAGGTTCGAATCCTGCCTCGGGCATGGATGTGTGTCATGTCCTTAGATTAGTTGGGCTTAAGTAGTTCTAAGTCTAGGGGACTGATGACCACAGCAGTTAAGTCCCATAGTGCTCAGAGCCATTTGAACCATTGAACGTCCCCTGGCGCCTTGCTGTTTTCCCCTGATACACGAAAGCGAGTGCTCGTCGTCGATGCGGAGAGTCGCGGCGACGGCGGGAAACGGATAGCGCGGACTGCTGGAGGAGCACTGCCGCCCCGCGGTGCCCAGCCGTTGGCGGGCGGTGTCACAAAGCCGGCAGGCCGCCCCCCGCGGGCCGCCTCAATGCTCGCCGTATCGGCCGGCTCCTTCAATACTGCGCCGCTAACGGGTCCATTGGCGTTTCGCTTTCCCATGGCCCGCGCCATTGTCTCGGCGTCTTCGATATTCAAAGCGCGCGGAGCAGAATGGGCTGAGTGACGTGTCGCCGGGGCCGCAGCGCGCTCTGCGGTGCCAATCACTGTCAGCGCGTCGAGGGCTCTCGAGGCCACGTCGCGGGGGACCGGACCGGGGAAGGCCGCGGCGCGACGCAGAGCGCCAGCGGCCGCGAGGCCGGGCACCGCGCCGCCGGCTACTCGGCCACAAAGCGCACGCGACTCCAAACAGTCGCGGCGCGCTTCTCGGCGGGAGGCCGGCTACAATGTCGGCGCGGGCCGTGTAGCGGCCGAGTGGCGTTTAAGGCCGGTCGCCACGGCGCGTGCTCTCATTGTCCGAGTTCGAGAGCTGGCGCACGATCGGAACGCGCCCTGAGGGTAAAGAGCAAAGCAGCTGCCCGTCCCAGCATCACATTCGAGCTTCTCCTCGAAATGACGCAGCATCACTTTCTTCCCACCTGTATATTCAGTCACTCATTTCTAGCATTCCACACTTCAATCTACACCACTGGCCATTAAAATTGCTACACCACAAAGATGACGTGCTACAGACGCGAAATTTAACTGACAGGAAGACGATGCTCTGATATGCAAACGAATAGCTTTTCAGAGCATTCACACAAGGTTGGCGCCGGTGGCGACACCTACAACGTGATGAAATGAGGAAAGTTTCCAACAGATTTCTCATACACAAACAGCAGTTTACCGGCGTTGCCTGGTGAAACCTTGTTGTGATGTTTCGTGTCAGGAGGAGAAATGTGTACCATCACGTTTCCGACTTTGATAAAGGTCGGATTGTAGCCTATGGCGATTGCGGTTTATCGTATCGCGACATCGCCGCTCGCGTTGGTCGAGATCCGATGACTGTTAGCAGAATATGGAATCGGTGGGTTCAGGAGCGTAAAACGGAACGCCGTGCTGGATCCCAACGGACTCGTATCACTAGCAGCCGAGATGACAGGCATCTTACCCGCATGGCTGTAACGGATCGTGCAGGCACGTCTCGATCCCTGAGGGGGACGTTTGCAAGACGACAACCATCTACACGTACAGTTCGACGACGTTTGCAGCAGCATGGACTATCAGCTCGGAGACCGTGGCTGAGGTTACACTTGACGCTGCATCACAGACAGGAGCGCCTGTGATGGAGTACTCAGCGACGAACCTGGGTGCACGAATGGCAAAACGTCATTTTTTCGGATGAATCCAGGTTCTGTTTGCAGCATCATGATCGTCGCATGCGAGTTTGGTGACATCGCGGTGAACGCACATTGGAAGCGTGTATTCGTATCATCATACTGGCGCATCACCTGGCGTGATGGTATGGGGTGCCATTGGTTACAAGTTGCGGTCACCTCTTGTTCGTATTGACGGCACTTTGAACAGTGGACGTTACATTTCAGATGTGTTACGACCCGTGGCTCTACGCTTCATTCGTTCCCTGCGAAACCCAACATTTCAGCAGGATAATGCACGACCGCATGTTGCAGGTCCTTTACTGGTCTTTCTGGATACAGAAAATGTTCGACCGCTGCCCTGGCCAGCACATTCTCCAGATCTCTCACGAATTGATAACGTCTGGTCAATGGCGGCCGAGCAACTGGCTCGTCACAATACGCCACTCTTGATGAACTGTGGTATCGTGTTGAAGCTGCATGGGCAGCTGTACCTGTACACGCCATCCAAGCTCTGTTTGACTCAATGCCCAGGCGTATCAAGGCTGTTATTACGGCCAGAGGTGGTTGTTCTGGGTACTGATTTCTCAGGATCTATGTACCCAAATTGCGTGAAATGTAATCACATGTCAGTTCTAGTATAATATATTTGTCCATTGAATACCCGTTTATCATCTGCATTTCTTCTTGGTGTAGCAATTTTAATGGCCAGTAGTGTACAAAGACGGAAACCTTATAGGATCTCTCTGTCTGTCAAGATGCCGTTTTCTCAGAAATCGGTAGAAATGAGTTGAAATTTATGTCAAGTATAGAGGTCTAAGCCCCCTTGCCAGAACGAAATATTTAAACTTCTAAGTCAATGTAATCGAAAAATACGGTCTTTTATGCCACATACTTTCATACTCGAAAACTCACCTATAAAAGCCTATAGGATACTTCCCGTTGATCTGGTATTACGAAATGTGGTAAGAAGCAAGGTGTCACACTATAAGTAAAAGAAAAACCCAAGAATTGTTAATTTGTAATTGTATCACATTACAAAATTTTTGCCATTATTGTTCGTCTCTCTGTCTAGCCATCCGCCTCTCAAAACCCCTTTTTCTATGAAACTGGGGGATGTTTCAAGTTTAAATTTACGTTCGAGATTAAAATATGTGGTCTCTTGGCGGTGCAAAAAATTTAAGCTTCTAAGTCAATAGAGTCAAAAGATAACGCCACGTGCGTCACATATTTCGATACTTGGAAACTCACTCATCACAACTTATCAGAACTATCTATATACATAATTAATTCCGTACAGAAACTTCAGGGCACGAGTTCTTCTCGCACTTGCTCCGTTTCTTTGTTTTTTTTTCCAGCCTGTGTATTCTATTTTTCGTCTAAAACCCACTTTTACATTGTATAGTTCATCGTACAGAGAAAATACATGGATACTTAAAGATTTAAAAACTAGCTATCACAGTTATTTCCATATTAATTTTGTAATAAATATAAGTAGCATTAGAAAGAAATTAGACTTTTTCTGTTATTTCACACTCGTTTAAGGGAAATACCGTGGTCGTACCTTTCAAACGCCGTAACGATTTATTCTCGTTACCTTCCCAATTCTGACCTTGCACTTCATTTCTAACGACTTCGCTATGAATGGCACATTGCACCTTAATTCTTACTTCCGTTTCCATGTCGCTATTCGCGGACTATGCTTTTGTAAATATACAGGGCTTATTACAACTAATGGTGTAAACGCATAGATGTCGAAGTACACAACACCAGAAGCGAAAAATTATCAGCAAACATGGCCTCTAAAATGTAGACCTTAAGAGCTATGAGGACTTCTTCATCTTCAATAGTATTACATAAATCTCTTCTACTGCTGGCTCTTTGCTTTCCACATTTTGGGAGGAGGTAATATGGACTAAAAGAAGAAAAGATTGTCCGGTAAAGCTCAGTGCAAACGTTAAGAACTACGGGCAGGCACTTGTCCAGCAGAAGAGATGTGCTTCACAGTAGCGGAGATGAACAAGTGCCCGTAGTTCTTAACGTATGCACTTTGGAGCCCATGCTCCCTGACACATTTTTGCTACTAGTATCGTCTACTTTCAACTGTACGCGCTTACGTCTTTAGTTACGATATATCCTGTAAAAGTAGCAACGCTAGAAAAAACGTAGCGAAATACAGGAAACCTGCAAATGACAGAAGCTTGGGTGGGGGTTGGTAGATTACCCGCAATACAAACGAATGTCACGTATTGCGCATAAATAGGCGGGGAGACCAGTTGTTTGATTACACGACTGTCAAAAAAATCAGTGATAAGTCACACAAATTAAATATCTTGTAATATGCGTACGGTACGATTTAAAGCGCAACGACTACATACAACTAAATGTGTGCAAGGCGGCCCCCAGGCAGATTCATTGTCGGAATCGTCCATAAGTGTAGTCCACCGATGGAGACAGCCTAAAAAAAACCTTCGTTCGTCTGATACTTGAGTACTGTTCCTATTACCAATAGGGGTGATAGTGGAAATAGAGTAGATGCAAAGAAGAGCCGCACTTCTACTCACGGATTCTTTTTGTAAGCTGGAAAGCGTCATCGATGTGCTCATGCGGTTGCAGTGGCCGACGCTACAACAGAGCTGTTGTGCGACACCATATGGTGTACTGTTGTTCCGAGAGAGTGCTTTGCTATAAGATTGAACCAAAGTATGATGAACCTCGGCTGCACCAATAAAATTTAGGGTACTGTTCACGGATAGCTTGACTAATTTTGTGTAAGGGACTTGTGGTCTTTGGTGACTCATTACAGAAGAATAATGTGATTATGAATCATTAGGTTTGTTAACCGAGTTCTCTATGTTTCTGTGAAAAAATCTGTAATGTGCAATCACCAAAACGTACAACACGAAACACGGATTAATGTAACAACCACCATGAGAAACCTGTACAGCTGTAGCACGTGGCTGCAAGAACAGCTCAGCATAGGGTAGTTGCACCGCTCTTCCATTCCGTCTAGGGAACACATCGCCTAACACTTCATCCGTAAAATTATCCATACTGATGTCTGGACGAAGAGTAAAGCCCCCGTTACTATTGTCAATAGCAAGTTACGTGGGTGAATGGAACAAGTTAGTTTTCAAACAAGACACATACTGCATACCGTCGACAGTTTCACTATTGCGCAGATAATTTCTGTGGAATATAGACTCAAAGGTAAATGGGAGTAAGAAGTGAAACGAAATGCAGTTACTCTCTAACGTGCCACCGCTACCTTACACGAAAATATTCAGAAAATATCCGTGAACAATTTTCAAAATTAAGTCGTTCTAATTCCATTGGGCTTTTACCTAGGGCTATTCTCCTTTTCAAAAAAATTTTTAAAACCCTTTAATATTTTTCAAAATTAAGACTTTTTAAGATCGTTTAATTCTAAATGTTATGACTGTAAATGGCCCACAACAGGTTCTAGGCTTTAATCGCTATGTCAATGAGTTATTCACTTGACATTTGCTGCTGCTGTTATGGTCTTCAGTCCGAAGACCGGCTTTCTGCAGCTCTCCATGTTACTCTATCCCATGCAAGCATCTCCATCTCCGAATAACTACTGCATCCTACATGCCTCTGAATCTGCTTACTGTATTGGCTGGAGCCTCCGAGGATCCTTACCCACCGGCGTCCTAATGAAGAGTAAAACTAACCTGTCCTGCCGCCGGGTTCTACACAGCAACCCGGAAAGGCCAGAGAGCGTAAGCGGTTTGTACCTGTGTCAACCCCACAATGGGCTCTGACCAGTGACCGCTAATTCCTCTCTGGCCCAACGAAGCCGTGTTCAAAGCTCTACACAAAGGTTGGCTAAACTGCTCTTAACATTCAAGGAAACCTCCTGGCAACTAATGAAACCCGAAGTGCCTGCTATAGACAAACCATACATTCATACTAATAGACGACAGTGGGGACATGAAATATATGACATGAATAAATGACAATAGATTACACAGATTCATAAAGATCATTGTTATGAATTTGAAATTGGAAAAGACATTCTCCTTCTGCGTTGAAATGCTGCAGTAATATCAAACATTCTCGTTCATCTTTCTCTCCAAGCATAGTCACACCGAACATTGAGTTATTAAGGATTGTAGCAAAAGGGAAGGTTGCAGTCCAAAATCAGTGGGACGGCTGACATGAAGACGTTTCATATTAGCGTCTCGAAAAGGAAATGGCAGAAGCGACAGTGGTACAAAAAATACCCTCAGCACCACACCGTTACGTGACTTGGGGAGTATGTAAGTGGATGTACTGTGGTGAGCCAAAACCTTATGACAAGTCATCGCCGATAGATGAATGCCGCCTGGTGGCTCTGAGGCCGCGTGATACGGCAAGGAAAGTCTGTGAAAGTCTGAACGTGGAGCAGAGACGAGCAGGGCATCACTGTTGACACGATGCGGGGCGCAAATTGGGGATGGGGAATCCACTGATCTAAGGGAATCTGGCAAAAGGCGGATAGTTGCAGCTCGGAGCGCATAAGAACGAGCTTCTCGGAAAGGATAAGCTGGTCGACTGTTCGCGTGCTACTGTCGTGAACGTGTACGGGAAGTGATTGAAGAACAGTAAAAACAAGAGTAGACGACAAGGTTTTGGGCTTGCACGACGTGGAGGTCGGTGGCTTGCCCGCTCTGTGGAGAAGATACGCGGCCGTCTGTGGCAGTTACAAGTACACAGCCCGCCGGGATGGCCGAGCGGTTCTAGGCGCTTCAGTCTGGAACCGCGCGACCGCTACGGTCGCAGGTTCGAATCCTGCCTCGGGCATGGATGGGTGTGACGTCTTTAGGTTAGTTAGGTTTAAGTACTTCTAAGTTCTAGGGGACTGATGACCTCAGAAGTTAAGTCCCATAGTGCTCAGAGCCATTTGAACCATTTTGAACAAGTACATTGGGCGCAAGGTCGAGATTTGGCCGTGGATCAACGGACACGTGTTGCCTGGTCGATGGCCGGGTTCGCATAAGCCGTCTTCCGGACGAACGGTTACTGTAAACATTTATTGCGTTGCAGGACAAGGGGGGTAGTATTACGCCATAGGGGGCTTCCACGAGAGCTATGGTAGTAATTGAAGGCACCATGACAATTGTGGAGAACACGAAAATTACATTAAATGTAAGTGAAGTAGCGAATATGGACACACATCAGCTGTATAATGGAACGACGACAGTGAAAATTTGTGCCGGGACAGGGCTCGAACCACGATTTCCCGCTCACCGTGAGCGGTACCTCGTCATGTGGCTATCCTAGCACGACTCACCTCCAGACCGGCCAGACAAAAACTTCCTTATGCTGTCAAACGTGTGTCTACATCCTGTAGTCGTACATCCCGTGCAGTGGAGACACTTTTATTTGAAAGTCGCTTGACCGGTAACGGCGGATACATACGATATTGCAAGGCCTGTGTTGTTCAGAAATACGAGGCAAAGGTCCTTTGGACACGCATGTATGTTCGAAGAAACGTTGCATCGTATTCCTGAACAACACAAGCCTTGCAGTATCGATATACGAAAGTTATTTCCAATCACGTAAATCCTTCTATACTCGATGACTTGCCCCAACATGGATGGGATCTTCTGGCGGGATAAAAGACCGTGTAGAAAGGAGCACGAAGGCGAGCTCAGGTTGATATCTTGCCACCAGATTCGGCTGATCTGAACCGCATGGACCACATTTTGGGCACTGTCGGATTGCAGCTCCACGCCCATAAAACCACTGGCCCGTAGTTCACGGAAACTGCGTGAGTGACGTGTGCGTAGGCGTATGGCGCCATTTACCTGGACTAGTGACGCTACGCCATGCAGAATCGCTGCTGCAATGCGTTCGAAAGCTGTACCAACACGCTGTTACACAGGACTCACCAGTGTAGTCTACTAGCTCTCTCTGCTACAGGTACGTCAGCATGAGCACAGAAATCTCGCCGAGCTGCCCTGCTGTGTGACAGAGAGAGAGGTGATTGGGAGGGGGGTTAGATTAGCGTCGACACCGGCTGTGTGCCCCAGAAATGAAGCCGCGGGGGGCCGGTGGGACCTGCGGGAGGTAGCCCCCCCTCCCCCCCCGTCCCCTTCCACCACAGGGCGCCTCCCTCTTACAATAGCCACCTCCTCCCACACACCTCGCGATATTAATAGCAGACCCTAGCCGGGCGGTGCGTGCGTCATCCGCTTCTTACACTACGACATGACGCGCTTGTTTTCAGCCTTTATCCGACGCATCTTTACAGCCAGGAATCAATCCTAGCTAACTAGGAGAGGCTACACCCTGTGACCTATTGATTTCGACGCGCTTCAGCGTACTAAATTCGGTCATTTGAAACCAACTTCAGCAAAAGGTTTAGGTCACTACCCACTACTCTTTTTTTAAATTCTGGGTGAGATATACATATCAAGCTCCCCGCTTAAAAGTTTCCGAGACATTGAAGAATTTCTGAAATCGATATGTTTCAGTGTCCCACTACAGGATAGAGGGAAGACAGGGGGTTTGAGGCCAGTCTGCAATTTCCGAGGCGTGAGAACCAAATGCAGAAAGACAAATTCTCCACGACAGCAGGCTGATCACTTGTATCAACATGTATATGAAGATAGAAACTGTTCTCGAAAGAACAGATTCCATTGATGACCGTGCAGCTTCTCTACAATAAATGATAATTAATTGAAGCCCTCAGCTGCCGACAGATGTTGTTCATATACCTCCATAGGGACAGCTGAAAATGTGTGCCCCGACCGGTACTCGAACCCAGGATCTCCTGCTTACATGGCAAACGCTCTATCCATCTGAGCCACCGAGGGCACAGATGAATAGCGCGACTGCAGGGACTTATCCCTTGCACGCTTCCCGTGAGACCCACATTCCCAACTGCCCACAATCTACATACGTTGTTGTTGTGGTCTTCAGTCCTGAGACTGGTTTGATGCAGCTCTCCATGCTACTCTATCCTGTGCAAGCTGCTTCATCTCCCAGTACTTAACTGCAGCATACATCCTTCTGAATCTGCTTAGTGTATTCATCTCTTGGTCTCCCTCTACGGTTTTTACCCTCCAGGCTGCCCTCCAATGCTTAATTGGTGATAACTTGATGCCTTAGAACATGGCCTACCAACCGATCCCTTATTCTAGTCAAGTTGTGCCTCAAACTTCTCTTCTCCCCAATTCTATTCCATACTCGATGTTAACAAATTTTTCTTCTTCAGAAACGCTTTCCTTGCCATTGCCAGTCTACATTTTATATCCTCTCTACTTCGACCATCATCAGTTATTTTGCTCCCCAAATAGCAAAACTCCTTTACTACTTTATCTGATTTCCTAATCTAATTCCCTCAGCATCACCCGACTTAATTCGACTACATTCCATTATCCTCGTTTTGCTTTTGTTAATGTTCATCTTATACCCTCCTTTCAAGACGCTGTCCATTCGGTTCAACTGCTCTTCCAAGTCCTTTGCTGTCTGTGACAGAATTACAATGTCATCGGCGAACCTCAAAGTTTTTATTTCTTCTCCATGGATTTTAATACCTATTCCGAACTTTTCTTTTGTTTCCTTCATTGCTTGCTCAATATACAGATTGAATAACACCGGGGAAAGGCTATAACCCTGTCTCACTCCCTTCCCAACCACTGCTTCCCTTTCATACCCCTCGACTCTTATAACTGCCATCTGCTTTCTGTACAAATTGTAAATAGCCTTTCGCTCCCTGTATTTTACCCCTGCCACCTTCAGAATTTGAAAGAGTATTGCACTCAACATTTTCAAAAGCTTCCAGATACGTAATGTACTTAATATGTGCGCGATATACACTACATACGAAATGTACTTAATATATATTTGCCCATCCACTCATTACTCGCGCACACTAAGATGACGATTCCCGTAAGAGTTAGGGCAACCTGTGCGCATTCGCACAGACGAAGGTCAAAGGCTGGAGATATATATATATATATATATATATATATATATATATATATATATATATATATATATATATACCATTGATGACCGTGCAGCTTCTCTAGAACAAATGGTAATTAATTGAAGCTCTCAGCTGCCGACAGGTGTTGTCCATATATCTCGATGGGGACAGCCTCGATGGCTCAGATGGATAGAGGGTCTGCCATGTAAGCAGGAGGTCCTGGGTTCGAGTCCCGGTCGGGGCACACATTTTCAGCTGTCCCCATCGAGGTACGTGACCAACACCTGTCAGCAGCTGAGGGTTTCAATTAATTATCACTCGTATCAACGCCGAACACAGCCACAGGGCACCCAGGAGAGGCGCGGATTTTGGAATTCTACAGGATCCTTGCAGCAGCAGACTCGTGGAATTCAGCGGTCCGATTAACACTACTTATTATAGATCAGGCTAATTACTACATTGAAGGCTAATTTAAAAAAAGCAAAGGACGCAATTGGTTACACAACAGAAGTCGGTGTCTGAATTCACGGGGGTGAACGCTGACAGGGGTAGCGAACACCAGCAGCTTTTTAAGTACAAACTTGAGAGCAGCACTCCAAGTGAGAAAAACAGACGTGTTGGAGATTGCCGATACCGGCCACGAGCGACACAGAGTCGGCGCCCCGGCGATCTGAACACAAAAACATGGGTTTTTAAAGAATCGTGGCGGCGCGCTATTTCTCCCTTCCTATAGTCGACCCACCAATCCATCGGTACTTAAAAAACTTCCACCTGTCTGACGAGACGCTACGCAACGCCAGGCCGCCTCTGGTCAACCGCAGTTAGATTCCTGCCCTGCCCCTTCTCGGTAGATGGGGATGCTTCTGGACTTTACACTGACAAACTCCAATTTGGTAGCAACAGCGTTGACCTGAGAGCTAAACGTCAATGCCACTCCTATTGTGGCCAGCAACAACAGCGTTTTACATCACTTGGCCTCGCCCTCAGTCCTTTTGCGACTGGTGGCTGCTCTAGTAATATCGAACGTCTCTAAACCCACTGACGCTGCAGTTCTCAGGAGCTACTATCAAGCTTGCTGCCTCTACTAAAACGTGCCTTTTCGTGGAAATCCTCTACTGAGATCGCTTATAACAGCGTCTAGGCGGCAGGCGGAGTTACAAGATAAGTTTCTGAAACGAAACTTCTCCCCTTTAACAGAGTCCAGAGCGCCTGTAATTTTCAGTGCTGCACTGTTGCTACTCAGCTCCGGTACCTTAAACGCTACCACTTTTGCCTGCTCTCTGCATTGCGTCTCTGATTTCCTATCTTGGAGGGCCTTGATGTCTACCAACAGTCTTAGACGTAAGAACGTACAAGTCATTACGTCGTCAATGTATGACACTGTTGCTGATGTGCGTGTGGAAGGACGCTTTCTTTTGCTGGTGAGCTGGGCGAAAGGTATAATGCTTGCGTTCAAAGCACAGTCAAGTTAGAGGAGCGCGCGGGCTGGAATAACATACCGTCCAATACGTTTTTGTACTCATTTTCACAAGAACGAAATCTGTCATGAAATTTATACAGCATTATTATCGTTATCGGTCCTACTGGGCGACGTGATATACAACATAGGCATTTGCAAAGTTTTGTTTCAGCTTCACTTTGTGCCCATAGACTGGGCTCTATTCAGCTCTATAGACCAAGCTCTTCCGGTCTTCTGGGGTTTTCCTGTCAGGCCAATTGTCAAGTCGTGAATTTCCTGCCTAAATATCCTCTAGACTGGTATATCAAGTTGTCATTCCTCCTTCTTCCAAGTCTTCTTTTACTGCGCTGCTCTATTTTATTGTTTCTATTTTTGCTTTATGCGAGTTTCTAGCTAATCCAGTTGGTGCCATTCATTTAATATACCTATAGAATTTTAGCCTTCTTTTGTCATATCCTGATACAAGTAGGTAAACTTTTCACTTTCTTTACTTTCTCTTAGTCTGTACGTTCCTTCTTCTGCACAATTTGCACCTAAAATTTTCCTGATTACTTTTTATTCTCTCGTTTGGATTTCTTCAATATCTCCTTATTTTAAATGAGTTTCTCAGCCCCATAAAGACACTCTGGCTTCGTGATACTGTTTTAGTGTCCTAGTTCAGCTTATTTTGGGATGAATTTTATATCGTAGAAATCTCTTCAAAACTTGAAAGCTGTTTTCAATTTGTAACAATTTCGTAACCATTATTTTCCAGGCCAGTTTCCTAAATGATTTCGCCTAAATATTTTACGTACTCCCTCTTGATTGCTCCAGACTTAGTTTTCACAACTGTGAGCGCCAGATTTCTGCTGGAAATGTTCTTTGTTTTTTTCGAACTATATCTGGAGTTCCGCTCCTTCTTCTTCTTTTTCTTTTTTCTTAAGAGTTTCTGTTTCCTCTTGCGTTGTTTGGATGTCGTGACATATGATCGACAAGTTGTCTGGAAAAGCCAAGACGTCTATCCTAATATTGTTTCTCCATAATTTTATTATTTATATGCTATTATTTTAAATGTCACAAATTTGTCAACAAAGAAAATTAGTAGTCAGTGTACTTTGACGATGTATATATGGTTCCTGGTGCAGACTGTGTCTTTTTTCTTCTATCTATTTTTTCCTCCGTAAGTCAGAGGTTGGGGGGGGGGGAGGGGGGGGGAGGGGAGGGGGTGGCAGTAAGTGAAATCATCGAACATTGCTGTCCTAGGCAGGGTCCCTAAGGAGATGTTTTGCTTTTGCCTTCCTCCGTCGTCGTGCGGATGTCTGTCGTGAGTGTAGGGCTGCGTTGTAGAGGAAGAGAAGGCGGACGTGCAAACTGATGTCAGCAATACATACTACACCTCTCGAATACCAGTTAGGGCACCGCCGAGCTTAATGTCTCTAGCCAACGGAGGGTTCGCTATCAACTGTGACTCATGCCCTCACTCCATGAGAGACTGCGGAGAAATTTTGAATTTAACCCAGGACAATGAGACAGATTCTGGTAATCACAAACTTTCCGCTACCACTTCTCCTCCGCTTGTCGTCCAAATACCACCGATGGTTCCATCAAAGCGATTCTCTCAGAGTCTAACGCCATTGTACAGAAGCGGGTGTTTCTTTTCCCCCTCGCAAAATACATTATCCGCGTTTTAGGGTTAAGTTAAGATGAAAGCCATCAAAAGTGTTACGCAGCTGTTGTTAGCATCTGTCTCTCTCTCTCTCTCTCTCTCTCTCTCTCTCTCTCTCTCTCTCTGTGTGTGTGTGTGTGTGTGTGTGTGTGTGTGTGTGTGTGTGTGTGTGTACATGTCCAGTACTACAACTGATAAAAGTGGCGAAGGGATAACAGACTGGACTCGTATTTGGGAGGACGGAGACGGAATTTCCGGTTTGGCCGTTTAGGTGTAGGTTTTCCGTGATTTTTCTAAGAAGTTTAATGTGAATGCCAGGATGGTTTCTCTGAAAAAGCACAGCCAATTTCCTTCCCAGTCCTACCTCAGTCCTAGCATAAATCCCGTCTCTGATGACTTGTCGTCGACGGAACGTTAAACCATAATTTTCCTGCCTTATACTATTAAAGCTCGGTTGCGCCCTAGATGGACTGTAAGGGGAAGCCACGCCAGTGACATCCTCGCGCAAGCGATTCCTTCTGGTGTATGTTCACACTCTTTCGCAACTTGCGTTACAATTTGTTACGTGCTGTTCGTGCGAACATGTATGTCTAGTCGTCTGATGCAGCGTCGAAGGTAGGAACCTGCATGCCGCTACCCTTGCATCGAGAAGAGCAGAAACCTCTAGTTCCATTGTGTTTTCTGATTCTGCGGAAGAAGCGTCGAGCCTCCGTCACACCTACAATGAGGGCTTTCTCAGTTACTGAATGAGACAGTCAACACACTCTTCGAGCACCTTCAACGCTCTAGATTCAGTAGAACGCATTGGTGGGCGTGTTTAGGCAAGTTCACAGACCATTTGTCTTGGTCAGACAAGGAGGCGTGGTGATGAATTGAAGGAGCAGTGAGGAAACCGACGAGAAGTTGCGACGAAAACATAAAGATTAGACACGGAATGGATAGTGTTCTGCTCATGCCCGGCAATAAAACTGAAACAAGGGTAATGGAGTGTAGTCAGATCAACAAAGTTGACACTAGATGGATTATATTAGGAAATGAGAAGCTGAATATTGATGGTTTTCTTCTATTTGTGCAGCAAAATAACTGACAATGGCAGAAGTAAAGAGAATATACGACTCACACGCAACATCAATGAAATATTTTCTGAAAAAAAAAAATTTTGACATCGAACACATATTTAAGTTTTGGAAAAAATGACGTAATGTCTCCGAGAGTGAGTGATTTACACTATCTGATCAAAAAGTATACGGACACTAATTTGTGGACATTACAATGGTGTGTGTCCACACTTCGCCTTTATGACGACTTGACACTCCTTTCAATCAGATTTTTGAATATCTGTGAAGAAATGGCAGCCCATTCCAGAACTGAAACCAGTGTAGGTACTGATGTTGGACGCTGGAGTGTGGAGTGGATTCGAACTTCTGACTCATCCCAGAAGTGTTCCACTGGCTTCAGGCCGGGACTTTCGAGCAGGCCAGTCGTTTCCTTAACGGCAGTGAGGGGTCACACCCTAAGCACACCCCTCTACCATAACAACCTCATCCTTACTTCACTGTAACAATCTCATCCGTACTTCACTGTTGACACTGAACATGATGGCGGGTAACAAAACCAGACATTCGCCACACACAAATCCTTCCATCGGATTGCCGAAGGGTATAGCTTGATCCATCACTCTAAGTCACTCGTCTCCAATCACCCACGGTAAAGTGACGTCGCTCTCCTCCACTGCCTCAGCTGGCACATGGCTGTGACTGCACAAGTGTGTGGCTTACGAAGAGCTGCTCCAACGTTCTACCACGTTCTTTGTAACTCTCTACAGTCAGTGTGCTAGATGGATTGCTATTGCTGGTAGCACTTTGGATCTCACCAGTGGCTGCTACAGTATCTGCACGTCAGCACATGGGGTCTGCCTGGTCTTTGTTTAGATGTGTTTGTTCCTTCTCGTGCCCACTTCAGAATCACATTACCCTTACCAACAGTCAACTTGGGCAGTTTTACATGAGTAGAAATAACCCGAATTGATCTGTTACTCATGTGACATCCAATGACTAGTTGACGTGCTCTCCCGACTCAACCAGTCTGCCGTTATTGTTTCTCTACTGATAACACAATTCTCCCTGCCTCCTCTCGTGACATGTAACGCCTAATTACGCATTACATAGGAATGTTCAGATACTTTTGATCAGACAGTGCATATGTTTCCCGGTACAAACACACGAGCACATCACAATGCCGTAACCGGTGTAGTCCAGCCAGCGATCATCTTCAGAGTCTCAGTAAATAATTACCTACTGACAGTCTGAAGAGGACCACCGCCTGGTCGAAACCGACTTCGGCATTACGAAAGGCTTATTTGTTTGGGTCGCTGTTCTTGTTGTGGTCTTCAGTCCAGAGACTGGTTTGATGCCGCTCTCCACGCTATTCTATCTGCAAGCCTCATCATCTCCGAGTAACTATATCAACCCACATCCTTCTGAATCTGCTTACTGTATTCATCTCTTGGCCTCCCTCTACGAGCTTTACCCGCCACGTTTCCCTCCAATACTAAACTGGTGATCCCTTGTGCCTCAGAACGCGTCCTACGAACCGATCCCTTCTTCTAGTCAAGTTGTGCCACAAATTCCTCTTCTCCTCAATTCTATTCAGTACCTCTTCATTAGTTACATGATCTACCCGTCTAATCTTGCGAGGTGCCGGGGCTAGCAGTGTGTTTATCACTAAATTCTTGAATCTACATCTGTAAATGATGCTTTAAGCCCCCCCCCCCCCTTATTCTAACTCCGACTTTTGCTGTTGCACAAGGATGAAACAAAATATACGCGCACTGACTATAATCAGCCCTGCAAGTGGAGTAGAAAAGAGTTTGGCACCTGCAATAATTTAATTTGATAAATAAGTTAAATAAAGGAAAGTTTCATTAACCTAGTGAGATTTGATAGGTTTACTTTACCGATTAACAGAATGAAAGTTCTGTGCAAAATAACAATATGATTTATTACGACTAAACACAAAATACTAAACCAAAACACATGACACATTTACAATACATTAAATTGGTTCGAATTGGAAACACAAACAAACGCTATAAAGGTGAAGTTGTCCCTAACTTAGATCATGAGGTTTAAGACGAAGTGGTATGTGGAGCCAATTCCTTTCCACTCAAATCTCGAGAGAGACACACAGCTAACCTAACAGTAATTGCTGCTACTCAAGACAGAACAAAGTTAGAAAAGGATGAACAGGCGCGCTCTGCTGAGCTCTGATTATCACCTAGGAAAATCCCTATCTGCCGGTGCTGCGGACGTACATTACCAAACTGTCTTCTTATCTCCCAGAACACGATCTGGCGTACCGCAGGCGAGGGCTGGTTGCTTCGACGTCCTCGACCGAAAGGTGACTGCCGACTCCCCAGAGCACCCGTACAGGCCGAACACCGAACATTCCCGCCCCCACGACAGTGGCCGTGGTTACGTTCCAATCAGCAACTCGAAAACCGGCGGAAATTCCACTCCATTGCCGGAGCACTACCATTCCACCAATGGAGATTCTTGGCGCCAATTTCTGTGCTGATTTTGCAGAAAGTGCGGGAATTTTCCCGCCACAACTGCGTGGGTACACAAGTCATTCCCACGCCTCGCTGGTAGCCCGCCAGAAAGTGTTTTCGCAAAGTTTCTCCAAAGTAACGGAACCTCTAGCCCAGCCGCTACTTCACACCCCAGCGGGCGTGTCTCTTGACAATGTCGGCGTCTGCAAAGCATTCACTCGACTGCCTCACACACGTCGGCTTAACTCTCTCCAGTTCCACAGAGCCCGCCTGTCACCGGACCACCCGGGTGACGAGAGACGCTGCGTGGGAAGTCCGCGTGTTAAGGAAAAGCAAACCTTCCACCGCATGCAAATAGAGAGGAGAGTCGTAAGATAGAAATATGAGAGGGGGCTCATGCCACCTCTCATAGCCCCTACGCCATTTTAGATTGTAGTTGGTGAGCGGTTGGCTCACTTAGGAGCAAGGTAGTGAGTCAATCGCCCAAGAACAATCTCGCAACTGGCTCCACATGCCGCACTCTATAAAGAAAATCACTGCAACTGAAAAATGCAGCTCATAGAGGGAGGATTATTTATGATGTAGCCAACTTCACCTTCTTAATATGGAACACTAACACTCACATCACACATCCATACCCAGGGAGCCCCTTCCAAACACCGATTCACGCAGACATTCACGCTCTAAATATGGCCCGGGCATCTGAGCCAAATATGGAGCAGTTTATTCTTTACAATCAGAGTTGGAGTGCTCCGCAATTAAATGCCCAAGATGTTACAACAATTTTAATCATTAAACTAACCTGAACTCACTCACACATGATACTATTTAAGTTAACAATCTCTTTGTGAGCTTTCAGAATCTAATTACAACCTCCGATTCATTCTGTCTCCCTGCAGCAAGAATAACCTTTACAAAATGTTCCCTGAACTGATGGTCCATTCACAATGACAGTGGTGGTATCTGCTTCAGTTTATGGGGACTTCAGGCACACTGTTCGCATACACAGAACAATAAATACAAAATACAAAAAAAACATGGTGTGGAGAACAATACAGTAATTTGTAATAAGAATTACAGTGTAAAACACAAACACATACAAGGTATAACATACATTACAAAACCAACACTAGAGAAAGAAATTTAAGAAAGGAAAAAAAAGGGTTCATGGGGCATCAAATTGTGCATGCACATTGCACAAAGTTCACGACTGTGCTGAGAATGAGGCACTAAATCACATTGTTAGAAATATCCGTAGCACTTCACTAATTACACAGTACTGACATCACATAAGGCTAAACGTCGGGTGTTGTTGCTACGTTGTGGCAACAGCAATAGGGAGTTCTGGAGTGTCTGCAGTATGCTGTTGAGATTGTAGTCAGACCCACGCATATGATCACGGCAGTACGGTAGGAAGACACAGTGATAGGCTCTCCTCACGTCGATTAATTGTCTCTGAGATCTACTTGTTGGGATACATCACTAGTCTAGGTCTCTTCTCTCGCTGGACAGTACTTTACGTTTCCCAATATTGCAGTTCGACGAGGGATGATGGCACGAGGAGTGACTCCACAAGTGTGTGAGGTCATCCATACAGGATCGAACTAGGAGCGACTATTGTTAAAACTGCTCTCTAATAGAGAGGAGAAGTAAGTAATGAGACCATACATTTGTTAGTGTGGCACGATACTGCTTTGTGTATGCAGATCGGCCAATGCTAGTGAGTTGTAAAAACCCAAACAGGTGAGTATATAGCGTCCCTTTCTGTCCTGAGGCACATGAGGCGCAGGTTCTGACACGATATGTGATCTTCTTCGTGTACTCACGACAACGTGGTCTGCCGCAGGGAATCCCTCCAAACGGCTGCCGCGTCCGGAGAGCTAGCAGGCTGTCGCGTGTGGGTCGCGTGTCAGTGTCAACGGCCAGCCTCACTTTCGCTTGTGGCCTGGCGAGGGTCCCGCGTAATCCCTCAGGTAGGCGGCCGGGTGACTGTCAGCCTGTGGACCGGATGCGCTCGCCCTTCACGTCAGTTGGGGTGCTGACGCTCTTTTCTTGCAGGTAGCCGTAGACCTCTTGTTCCCGCTCCGGCCGGCCTCCGCATTGCCACGATCCTCGTCATCTGCACAATTCTTACAAAAATCTTATGCCTAACTTTTTCCCATGACCTTCTATGTTATAATAAATTTACATAATGAAACATTGATGGTCTGTCATTTCAGACACTCTTATTTTACTTTTATAGTTATTAATCTATGGCAATCATTATAACATCTAATCTAGACATGGAAATAATTTATTTTGATATATGTGTAGAGACCGATCTCAGTATTGTACATGGTGTGTGATAACTGATGCTTTGTAATGGATGAACAACTAAATGTGCGGGCCCGCACTAATATTACTATTAATTATATAGATCGACAGTAGACATGCTCAAGAATTAACTACCATATGCCAACGATCTACATTCTATGTCTTCTAAATAAATTATATTATTATGCAGGCTGAAGTTTTACTGAGCTATAAAGAACATGCAACTATTGTACGTTCGAACATGCAACTATTGTACGTTCGCTCGCCGGTCGTCCCTCCATCTCGGGTCTGTGGTTTCATGATCTGAAAAATAACATCCCAACAGGCGCGCGCCAAACACAACACTTGTGGTAGAAAACCCCCACAATATTAATCTAGTTATTGTAAAAATCCTAAAGTTTAATTTATCCTAGAATATGGTACTCTATTATTATTATTATTACCTTTTTTTTATACAATACTCTTACATACTTCCTGTTACGTTGAGATGTCTCGCTGCTCGCCGCTATTGCCGACAGTGATGTGCGCGCCGTACGACATGGCCTCCGAGTTCTCACTACGCCTCACTGAAACTCCAGAGACTGGGTTAGCCATGGCTATACACGACAATAAATTTATAGTTGCAACTTCCTTCTCTATCTCATGCGGTTTTCGGGATCAAAGCACACCTTTCCAGAAGCAATGTAATATGACCAAGCCAGGGGTGGTTCCTGTTGAGGATTCAGTCGCCCAACACACGCCAGCTACAATGTCACGAATATCCAAGTATAAGTCCCTGGTTATTCATCTGTGACAGTCACGAGCAGCACGCTAAATCCCCAACCAGCACATTGGCATGGTAGGCTTTATGCTCGCATTTCTCTCGTCTAGGGCACCATTGGAGTCAAACGCTCACAGGATCACCCCGACTTGCAAGACAACGATGCTGGCGCAGCTCTGCAAAAAAAACTATACTGCCCATATTCATCCTCGAAATCACGCAATATACCACAATCTTGCAGTGCACTGACGCGTGCCTGCAAGCATTGGTATGAACGACTCACGAACTGGTTGTGGCCGCTATGGAGCGTATCACGACTTCTCAGAACGCTTCTAGGAGCACGTTCTTGTATGCGCCCGTTTGTGCGACATCTCCTCACTCATCATTATCCCTCAACATGGACACCAGATAGGAAGGGACAAAAACATTGCTCATGAAAAGGTAGTGTCTCCTACTCCATCGACATTGGAGATCGCGAACATAAACAAAAAGAGGATAGCAGCAGTAAATTCTTATGCAAGACAACGCAGCGTGTTAATACTTTAGCAATCTTAATCTATTAATGTAACGATTATTGTTCCCCGAACAAAGGTTCATATATTTGCCTATTCTACTATGTACACTTCTTACACTACTACTATTCTACGAACTCCTTTATGTGAGAGATGTGGTGGAGTCCTATGGACTTCTTTCCTTTCAGCGTCTCCAATTCATAAGCATTGTGGTGAGCTGCTCTCCTTATACGGTACGGGCCGTTGTAAACAGAATAGAATTTTTGGCATTTCATTTTTTGTTTGTTCGAAAGTCGGAAAGACTTAACGAGCACCTTTTGTCCAATTTGGAAGTGTCGTAGACGAGCTCCCCTGTCGGCACGTCTCTTCCTGACCTCTGCTGCAGCCCGTATCCTCTTGAGAGCCAAATCCACTATGGCTTGGTGCTGCGTTCGCGCCCTTGGTGGGAAGTTTACGACCTTGGTTATCAAGTCCTTAGGAATCCGGTTTTTCAGTACTGTAATGGGTGCCAATTTTGTTATCCCATGGGGTGCCTCATTGATCACCTCCTGGAAGTCTTTAAGGAAAACGTCCCATGTCGTGTGCTGTTTGTTACAGTACAACCGGCACAAGTTTCCGAGTTCTTTAATAACCCGTTCTGCAGCATTCGAGCTCGGATGGTGTGAAGATATAAAAATGGGATCAATTTTACATCGACGCAACGTCTCCTTCCATGTTTTTGACTTAAACTGTGGCCCGTTATCAGAAATGATTCTACTCACATGACCAACCTGTGGTAGGAAATCCCGGATTAGGGCTCGTGATACAGTTCGTCCTGTTGCCCTCTTCAGTGGCGTAAAGGTAACGTATTTGGACGTTAGCTCAACAAACACTAATACGTAAGTATATCCTCTTCTTGTTCTTGGCAAAGGTCCCATCAAATCTGTTGCTGCTAATTGTCTTAATTTGGTCGGTACGATTGGGTATAATGGTGCCTGCATGCTCACAGTGGTGTGCTTAGCCTTTTGGCAGTCTTTACACACCGACAGTACCCTCCGAATTCGACGCTCCATGTTTCGAAAGTAACACATGGTCCTTAGCTTGAGATTGCACTTGCGTGGTCCGAAGTGTCCATAGCTGAGGTGAGTATGCCATATAACCTTGTTTATTAGGTGTTCAGGGATGCATACCCCCCATTCAGTGTCATTGGTATAATTTCGGTGGAAAATTATGCCTTTCCGCAAGAGGTAGAACTGCCTGATGGTGGCGTGTCTTCTGTCTATCCATTTCTGTTTCAATAACACTAGGGCAGGGTCCTTGTCTTGCTCCTTCTTGATGTCCTGCATACTACAGGTAATAAAATTTTCAAAGGCTACTTTCTGCATATAGTAAAGGCAGTAGTGATTTTCCTCCAGATCTTCTTCCATGTTGTGCTCAAATCCAATCGGTGACCGTGATAAGGCGTCTGCAATGATGTTCTGACTGCCGGGGATATATTCTATCGAAAAATTGTACTGCTGTAGATACGATGCCCACCTAATGAGCCGCCTGTGATTAAGCTTTGCAGTCATCAAGAACTCGAGCGCCTTGTGGTCTGTGTAGACCCTCGTCTTGCGACCAAACAGAAGGTATCTGAATTTTTCAAACGCCCATACAATAGCCAGCGCCTCTAACTCGGTTACTGAGTAATTCCTCTCACTCTTGGCTAGTACTCTGCTAGCAAACGCAATTGTCTTCCACACCCTGTTTCCTTCATGTACATAGTCTTGGAACACCATGACACCCAGACCGGAGTATGAACTGTCCGTTACTATGCAAAGCTCTTCTGCTAAATTAGGGTGTGATAGGATGGGTGCTTGTAATAATGCGAATTTTAATGCTTTCCATTCGGATTCGGCCGCCTCATCCCATTCCCAAGGAATCTTCTTTCCTGTAAGTTGATGCAACCGAGGACTGCTCTGAGTTTTGACATGTATAAAGCGGTTGTAAAAATTTATGATCCCCAAGAACCCCCTTAACTGCTTCTTTGTCGTAGGAATGGGAAACTTTTCAATCGCTTCGATCTTTTCGGGATTTGGCGCAATGCCCTCACCCGTGATGATATGTCCTAGAAATTTCACAGAGGACGTCCCAAAATTCGATTTTTCGATATTGATAGTCACTCCGTATTCCTTGAATGTCGCAAGGAGTTCACCGAGGACCGCATTGTGCTCTCCCCAAGATTTCTCCGCGATCAGCAAATCGTCCACATAGCTGGTGACATGACGTTTCAAATTATCGCTTAGTATGCCGTCCAGCCCCCGAATGAATGCGGCAGATGAAACGTTCAAACCAAATGGTAGACGACGAAACCGGTAACATCTTCCAAATGCTAAAAAGGCTGTGTACTGTCTGCAATTTGGATGGAGCTCGATCGGCCAGAAACTCGATTTTAGATCAACTGATGAGAAGATTGATATTCCATGGAAGTTTTGTAAGAGTTCCTCTAATCGTTCCGGTCTGTCTGTTTCGGGTTCTATTATGGTATTAATTTGTCGCGAGTCCAAGACTAAACGAATACTACCATCTGCCTTCTCGACTACTCTTAACGGGTTATTATAGGCTGAAGCCGTAGGTTCTATTATTCCTTCACTCAGCATTCGCGTAATTTCAGCTGCTACTTTCTGTCGATATGCCAAGGGGATTGGATAGGGTGGCACACGAAACTGGTTGTGCGGACGTACACGAAATTCATATTGGAAGTTCTTTATTGATCCTGTCTTGGGAAGGAAGACCTCCGCATGTTCTACTAGTAATTTATGAAGTTCTTTGCGGTGGTCGCTCCTTATATTCTTTATTGCTTCCACTTTTTCTCCTATTTTCTCCTTTATTTCTCCCATTATTCCGACTTCATTCTCATCCGTGTCCTCTCCCTTACCCGCAACGTCGACCTGTTCTTCCTTTCTGTCTTTCAGACACGCATAGTTTATCCGTACACAGTTAGACGGTAGTTGAGCTGGGATCAGCTGGTCGTCGAACTTAATGTGGACGGGATTCCCTTTCCTCAAAACCACTTCACCTCGTCCTAGATCAACTATCGCGTCATGTTCATTTAGGAAGTCCGTTCCTATTATCATGTCGATCGCCAGATTTGGCACGATCCAGAAGTTAGACTCTATTTTGTGTCCTTGGCAGGAGAATTCCAGTCTTGTTTGTTGGGTGACCTCCGTACATTTACCCGCTAATGCCCCTTTTATTTTGGTTTTCTTAACCGATAGGACAGGCCAGTCCATCTCCTGAGAGCACCTCTTGTATGCTGCCTCGGATATTGCTGTTATGTAGCTTCCACTATCTATTATCGCATTCATACTCTTTTCAGCTATTGCTACTGTGATAAGAGGCTGCCGATCTTGTCGAGGAGTTGCTTTATGTTCCTCGAGCAGGATTTCTGATAAATCTTCGTAATGTATCATCCGTAGTTGGCCAGGTCCGAGATTACGTGCGAAATTCCGGCGGCCTGTGTTCGCACTAGTCTGACGTCAATCCCTTGTTAAGCTCCCCATCCTCTGACGTGCATTAGTATTTGCGGGTCTAGTTTCAATCTCCTGGTTCCACTGATGTCCTTGGTTTCGCTCTCTCCAATTACGGTCGCTTTGCCGTTCGTTATTCCTCCTATCCCAGATTCCTTGTCTAGATTGACCCTGCTCGTGACGTTGTGGTTTCCGTGTCTTTGGTTTCCATAACCTTGAATAGCGTAACCTTGACTTCCGTAACCCTGGTTTCCTAACTGACCAGTGCGATTATGCGATCTGTTGTCGTCTTCTGTTCCTGGCCGGTGGTATTTGTTACTTTGCCCCTTCTTCCTGTCCTTTGCGTCTTGTTTATCAAAGACTACTTCGAGTTCGCGCAATAGACTCTTGAATGCTTCTATGTCAGACCCACACTTGCCGACAAGTGTCTGTTGGTACCTAACTGGCAATTTGGAAAAGCAAAATTTAATGATTTCTCCGTTACTATATGGACTATCTAAAAATTGATTCTTCTTGAGTAAATCATCAAGAAATTTGGTTGCGCTCCTATGCCCGGACACTTCCAGTTCAGGACAAAATATTATTTCCTCTTTAATCCTGTCTTGCGTTTCCTTTGACCAGTAAGTCCGCAGGAATGCACCAACAAATTCCTGATAAGTCCGACACGTCACTGCCACACCCCGCATCTTTTCCGCGGCTTGGCCTTCGATGTGTCCACACATGAATTCTAATTTTGCCTGGGTTGGCCATGATGCCGGTAATGAATTTGTGAACTGCATCACCCAGCTCTTCGGATGCATCGACCCTCCATTTTCTTTGAACTTCTGGAATTTTAGTATCGACAGGAAGTGATTGTGATCAAAATTCGTTCCGATCCTCGCACTGTTGTTGTCACTCGTTTCCGATACTTGCACGTCTGCTGAGTGTCCTGCTCTATCTTGCTGATAACTGTGATGTGCTACCTCTGTATCACAGTGGATGTGGCACTCCGAATTCACTCTCCTAAGTGGGCTATAATTATTGGAGCTATTACTCGCTGTTTCTGCGTGTGCAGTGTTAGTTCCGCACTCGGTCAATGGGCTAGAGCACGGCGGGCTTTTCCTCGGAGACACAATTCTTTGTACTCCATCATTGGTACCCGAACGCGCAGTGCTCGTGTGCCCGTTTTGCTCTAGTTTTGCTATCCGACTCTCTACTTCTTCCATTCGTTTCGTGGTGTTCGCAACCGCGATATTACCTTGAGTTTTTAAGAATGCTAGGGATTTTGAGTGGGATTGTGTTGTACGTCGCAAGCGCCCTGCGAGTTTAGAAGTTGATTCCGCGACTTTCATTGCCCCTATTGCTGCCGTTTTGGCTAGGCCTGCTACTTTTTGTGCTACCATTGACATTTGTTTTGCTTCTCCACATTCTTTCTTTATTGTTAATAATTCCCCACGAATTTCCCCTATATGCGAAATTATTGCCTCCGTGTCCTTCTTACGCTGTTCGTCAGCTTCTTCTTTCTCCTTCTTACGCTGTTCGTAGCTTCTTCTTTCTCCTTCTTACGCTGTTCTTCAGCTTCTTCCTTCTCCTTCTTGCGTTGTTCGTCAGCTTCTTCTTTCATTGACCGTAGGAAGCTCAGTATTGGGTTAATGTCATCAATTTGATCCTCGTCACACATGGGTGATGTAACTCTGGACTCCTGGGCGCTAGAGCTCTGACGTGGCCGAGCTGGCCCCTGTCTGCTCTCGTTCGTTTTATTATAAACTTCTGCTACCGTCACGACCTGTGTAACTGTCTCTGTTTCATCCTCTACCTCACTATCATAATCACGGCCGCAACGCTGCTCTAAGATCGCGTCCAAATCACATTCCTCATCAATGACCCTGGCGTCCTGTCCTGCTAAAAATGTGCCCATCTCATCTCCGAACCTATTCCCGTCAATAAACTGCCCCTTATCCATTATTCTACCCTCTTTTGTTTTAGCTTCGATCGATAATAGTCGTGCCTTACTTCTCGTTATCATTCATGAGAAACAAATTTATCTAGAATGCACAATTAAATTAATCTACTCCATATATTTTTTACACATAGACATAAAATTTCAACAACGCTGTTCCAACGCCGTAATCACAAACACCATTTGATGTGGTACAGAAACCGCACACAAATCCGACAAAGTGCGATGTGGTACGCACACCACATCAACGAAACACAAAAAACAATGAACAAAAAAAATATATACACTGAAAACAAAAACTGTAATCATGCGCCGCTACTTAAAACTAAATGCGGAACTACCAGAAAAAAACTTGGGTATTAATCAATAAAAAAATTAGAGAAAAAAAATTTGAATGTTCGTACTAAGAATACTGTTTGTTAATCAGTGATTCTCAGGAAAGATCCTGGCAGGGTCGCCATATTATGCGAGGTGCCGGGGCTAGCAGTGTGTTTATCACTAAATTCTTGAATCTACATCTGTAAATGATGCTTTAAGCCCCCCCTTATTCTAACTCTGACTTTTGCTGTTGCACAAGGATGAAACAAAATATACGCGCACTGACTATAATCAGCCCTGCAAGTGGAGTAGAAAAGAGTTTGGCACCTGCAATAATTTAATTTGATAAATAAGTTAAATAAAGGAAAGTTTCATTAACCTAGTGAGGAATGATAGGTTTACTTTACCGATTAACAGAATGAAAGTTCTGTGCAAAATAACAATATGATTTATTACGACTAAACACAAAATACTAAACCAAAACACATGACACATTTACAATACATTAAATTGGTTCGAATTGGAAACACAAACAAACGCTATAAAGGTGAAGTTGTCCCTAACTTAGATCATGAGGTTTAAGACGAAGTGGTATGTGGAGCCAATTCCTTTCCACTCAAATCTCGAGAGAGACACACAGCTAACCTAACAGTAATTGCTGCTACTCAAGACAGAACAAAGTTAGAAAAGGATGAACAGGCGCGCTCTGCTGAGCTCTGATTATCACCTAGGAAAATCCCTATCTGCCGGTGCTGCGGACGTACATTACCAAACTGTCTTCTTATCTCCCAGAACACGATCTGGCGTACCGCAGGCGAGGGCTGGTTGCTTCGACGTCCTCGACCGAAAGGTGACTGCCGACTCCCCAGAGCACCCGTACAGGCCGAACACCGAACATTCCCGCCCCCACGACAGTGGCCGTGGTTACGTTCCAGTCAGCAACTCGAAAACCGGCGGAAATTCCACTCCATTGCCGGAGCACTACCATTCCACCAATGGAGATTCTTGGCGCCAATTTCTGTGCTGATTTTGCAGAAAGTGCGGGAATTTTCCCGCCACAACTGCGTGGGTACACAAGTCATTCCCACGCCTCGCTGGTAGCCCGCCAGAAAGTGTTTTCGCAAAGTTTCTCCAAAGTAACGGAACCTCTAGCCCAGCCGCTACTTCACACCCCAGCGGGCGTGTCTCTTGACAATGTCGGCGTCTGCAAAGCATTCACTCGACTGCCTCACACACGTCGGCTTAACTCTCTCCAGTTCCACAGAGCCCGCCTGTCACCGGACCACCCGGGTGACGAGAGACGCTGCGTGGGAAGTCCGCGTGTTAAGGAAAAGCAAACCTTCCACCGCATGCAAATAGAGAGGTAAGATAGAAATATGAGAGGGGGCTCATGCCACCTCTCAATCTTCAGCATTCTTTTGTAGCACCACATTTCGAAAGCTTCTACTCCCTTCTTGTCTAAACTATTTATCTTCCATGTTTTACTTGCGTACACAGCTACACTCCACACAAATACTTTGAGAAAAGTCTTCCTGACACTTAAATCTATACTCGATGTTAACAAATTTCTCTTCTTCAGGAACGCTTTCCTTGCTATTGCCAGTCTACATTTTATATCCTCTCTACTTCGAGCATCATCAGTTATTTTGCCCCCCAAAAAGCAAATCTCCTTTACTACATTAAGTGTCTCATTTCCTAAACTAATTCCCTCAGCATCACCTGATTTAATTCGACTATATTCCATTCTTCTTCTTCTTTATCGTCGCCTTGTCGCACGTCACGTAGGGTCGCCGTTGCTCTTCTGGATCCTTCTCCTCCATAGTACTCTATCCATTGCCTCTTCCTTCTTCCATCCTTTCTCCCTTACGTCCCCGGATATCTTATCCTTCCATCTCATCTTCGATCTTCCTCTCCTTCTCGCTCCTTCAATCTTTATATCTTAAACTCTGTTTCCGATACACTCTTCCCCTTTTCTCTGTAAGAGTCCGTACCACCTTAGTCTTCTCTCTTGTATCTGTTTCCCCATGGGTCCCACTTTCACAGCTCCTCCAACAAATTCATTTCTAATCCTGTCCTTCCTTGTTACCCCACACATCCACCTCAGCATCCTCATTTCCCCCACTTCCATCTTCCTTTCCTGGGCTACTGTGACTGGCCATGTCTCTGCCCCGTATATCATGGCAGGCCTTACCACCGACTTGTACACTTTCCCTTTCAACCCAATGCTCACCTTCTTGTCACACAACACTCCACTCATTTTCCTCCAGTTGTTCCAACCGCAATTTTTTCGGTGTTGTATCTGGTTTTCCAGTCCTCCATCCTTCTGTATGTACGACCCCAGGTATTTAAATTTGCAGACCGATTTCAGCTCATCCTCCTGGATCTTGCAAGACCTCATCTGCACATCCTTCAGTGCTAAACATTCTTTCTCCTGCTAAGCCGCCCGAAGTGGCCGTGCGGTTCTAGGCGCTGCAGTCTGGAACCGCGAGACCGCTACGGTCGCAGGTTCGAATCCTGCCTCGGGCATGGATGTGTGTGATGTCCTTAGGTTAGTTAGGTTTAATTAATTCTAAGTTCTAGGCGACTGATGACCACAGAAGTTAAGTCGCATAGTGCTCAGAGCCATTTGAACCATTTGGACTAATGACCGCAGAAGTTGAGTCCCATAGTGCTCAGAGCCATTTGAACCATTTTTTGTCCGGCTAATTTTCATCCCTCTTTCTTCTAGTGCCTTCCTCCAATCCTCCAGCTTTTCCTCAAGTGTGTCTATGCTCTGCTCACAAAGAACCACATCATCCGCAAACATATTCCGCGGTGCTTCCTTCTTCACATCTTTCACCAGCACATCCATAATCAGGTCAAAGAGGTAGGGACTAAGCGCAGACCCTTGATGTAACCCTACTTTTACTGGAAACTCCTTTGTCATGCCACTTCTACTTCACCTGTGTCATTGCTCCTCTGTACATTTCCTTCACTAACCTCACATACTTCTCTGGCACGCACTGCTCTCCATTGTCGCTAAAAAAATAAAATAACGTAAATTTGACTTGTAGGAAGTTTTTCCTAACAGTATTTGTTTTGAATGTAGTACAGAGAAAAACAGAAGAGAAGCTTTTTAAATGTGCCATTGCATAAGAATAATTGGGAGCAAAGAGATACATCAGATGGATATATGCTGGGATATTAAGTAAGTAATGGAGTGAAATGGGCGGGGATGGGGGTAAAGAGTATAGAGGAGGGTCAAAGCTTGACTACAGTAAACACGGTCAAGGAATGCTGGTTTCAGTTGTTATGCAGAACTGGACAGGTTTGCATAGGATAGGCTATCGTAGAGACCTGCATCAGACCAGTCTTCGGACTCACGAGTACACGCCAGTACACGCAAACAGATACACAAACATGCGTTTCTGCTACATTTCACAGGCACAGCCCAGTATTACATGTGGTCTGCCTAACATGAGGGTGTTTGCTACTGTGCGCCTTCCGCCCACCACGACCCAGACCGGGCTGTGACCCGCCCCCCCCCCCCCCCCCCCCCTATGTGGCTCAGCAGCTGTGTCCGGTGTGCCCGCAGGTTTCGTCCATAAACCGCGTGCTGCGCAACCTGGCCTCGCAGAAGGAGCAGCAGCAGCAGCAGCAGCAGCCGCCGCCGCCGCCCCCGCAGGACGCCGTCTACGACAAGCTGCGCGTCCTCAACGGCCAGCCAGCCTGGCCGCGGCCGTCGCCCTCCCCCTGGTGAGTGCCTCTCTCTCTCCCTCCTCCTCCTCTCTCTCTCTGACATGCACTAAACACAGACCGATAAGGTGTTTACATCTTAAGGTTTGAATAAATTTTACCAGCCCGATCAAATATAGGTTTTCTAAGATTGTTGGAAATTGACTGCTCGCGTTCAATAGACACAATGAACTTGAGGTTATCAATAAGTTTGTTCGACGGGCTATACACGGTGTGATACTTGTAAGTGCAGATTTTTTTATATGTATTAATTAAAAACAGTCTTGGTTGCAATTTTAGTTTTTTTATTTTTCAACGACGCGTTTCGTCTTATTTAGGCATCTTCAGGTTATCTTTTCTAGATGGACGCGAGAGGCACCAAGATCTGCAAAACGCGTTCCCGTTCACAAGAGCGGGTAACAGAGTAAGATGGGGATCAGGTAGTAAGCATAATGCAACTCCTGTGAACGGGAACAGAGTAAGATGGGGGCTCAGGTACTAAGCATAATACATTATGCTTACTACCGAGCCCCCATCTTACTCTGTTACCCGCTATTGTGAACCGGAACGCGTTATGCAGATGTTGGTGCCTCTCGCGTCCATCTAGAAAAGATAACCGGAAGATGCCTAAATAAGACGAAACGCGTCGTTGAAAAACAAAAAACTAAAATTGAAACCAAGACTGTTGCTAACTAATACTGTTAAGCACTGGTTTGCTGTATGCTACATATGGATTGGAAGAATTTTTTATATGTGGTACCTTAATACGCACACACATCGTGTATTTGTCGTTTTTTCTATTTGTCGAACAGTCTTCCCTCAAACACGTCATAAACTTCACGACCTGATATCTTCTGCACGGCCGCACCTGGGCCACGAAGTGAACGACGCCTGTCAGTATAGACTAACTGTTTCGCTCAACACTTGACCTGCCGCCGAGGGGAAAACAAGCATTAACGGCGTGCTCTTGCCACACATTCTTGGAGGTACTAACCAATCTAAAAACATACGACTTGTAATATCTATAATTTGTAGTCTGCAGATGACGTAAATACTGATGTGTTGTGCAGTACTCAGTCCTCAGTCACCAATACAAATATCTGCAGTTACAGCCGTTACACCTTGTATATGCAGTGTGATATTGCTAAATGGGGACAAAATGCAGGAACGATCCAGCAGAAGACAAAAATTAAACCAAATACCATCCAGACAGGCCACGAAGGCCTAACGGTGCCGATCGGCCGGTGTGTCAGCCTCAGCCCTTGGGATACGGAGGGGCGTGTGGTCATCACACCGCTGTCCCGGCCGTTGGCAGTTCATCTACATCTACATCTACATTTATCCTCCGCAAGCCACCCAACGGTGTGTGGCGGAGGGCAGTTTACGTGCCACTGTCATTACCTCCCTTTTCTGTTCCAGTCGAGTATGGTTCGCGGGAAGAACGACTGCCGGAAAGCCTCCGTGCGCGCTCGAATCCCTCTAATTTTACATTCGTGATCTCCTCGGGAGGTATAAGTAGGGGGAAGCAATATATTCGATACCTCATCCAGAAACGCACCCTCTCGAAACCTGTACAGCAAGCTACACCGTGATGCAGAGCGCCTCTCTTGCAGAGTCTGCCACTCGAGTTTGCTAAACATCTCCGTAACGCTATCGCGCTTACCAAATAACCCTGTGACGAAACGCGCCGCTCTTCTTTGGATCTTCTCTATCTCCTCCGTCAACCCGACCTGGTACGGATCCCACACTGATGAGCAATACTCAAGTATAGGTCGAACGACTGTTTTGTAAGCCACCTCCTTTGTTGATGGACTACATTTTCTAAGAAGTCTCCCAATGAATCTCAACCTGGCACCCACGTTACCAACAATTAATTTTATATGATCACTCCACTTCAAATCGTTCCATACGCATACTCCTAGATATTTTACCGAAGTAACTGCTACCAGTGTTTGTTCCGCTATCATATAATCGTACAATAAAGGATCCTTCTTTCTATGTATTCGCAATACATTACATTTGTCTATGTTAAGGGTCAGTTGCCACTCCCTGCACCAAGTGCCTATCCGCTACAGATCTTCTTCCATTTCGCTGCAATTTTCTAATGCTGCAACTTCTCTGTATACTACAGCATCATCTACGAAAAGCCGCACGGAACTTCCGACACTATCTACTAGGTCATTTATATATATTGTGAAAGCAATGGTCCCATAACACTCCCCTGTGGCACGCCAGAGGTTACTTTAACGTGTGTAGACGCCTTTCCATTGAGAACAACATGCTGTGTTCCGTTTGCAGTTTTCGTGAGCAGTGCCGCTACTCCTCAATGAAGTAGCTCCCCATTAGGCCTCACAAGGGCTGAGTGCAGCCTGTTCGCCAACAGCATCTGGCAGACCCAGACGGTGACCTATGAAAGTGCTAGCCAGGCCCGACTTCGGTGATCTGACGGGAATCGGTGTTACCATCGTGGCAAGGCTGTTGGCTGTCTCGGAGGATAAGGAGCAAGAAAGGTTACATGGATATGTCGGAAATGCGTTCCAAGGGAGGTGCACCTACTTCGAGATGAGGACAAAAGATCTTTGTCAATGACGCCAGTATGACCACCCGGCAGCTAAACGCTAAACATGCTGATGTCTCAAAACTTGTACAGCAGTCAACCTCACCACTGGTCAACCTCAACACTGCAGATCACCGTTCTGCCGCCGCAGTCAACTCAAATAAAGAATGGTGCACCTAGACTGCTGTGGCAGTCTACCATAGTCAGAGGCCAATCCCGTAATTCCTTTCCTTACTCCAGACAAAATCACTTTGTTTACATAAGGCAACACTTTACCAGAAAGCAGTATCCTGGCATGCCGAGCCCGATTCATATGCGGTAGAGTGTCACATTGAAAGGGTACAGTACCGCCCAACATTGAAAATAGGTACGAAATACTTCATTATTCTTGTCAGAACAACACATTTTTTGTGTAAAAGTAACTCAATTTCAATTAATACAGCGAAGCCGGATACCAGTGTGGGAAAGAATGACAATTTATTTATTTAATTGATCACATGTGCACTCCCTCAAAATAAATCCCTACATCCAGTTTGGTGAGATCTGTGAAATGAATGAATGTATGGTCGTCTGCTAACCACAGATAGTGAATGGGAATATATGATCATCTTTGAGTCGATCCTTTGGCTACCTTTGGTGGGACCAAAGAGATGGAAGTTACCAGAGCTTTGAGCGTCTGAAATGTGGCTGACCAATAAGGTAGCAAGGTGCTTCTCCCACTTCGACAGAGGTGCGAGAGAACCGGAATACGGCCATGTTTCAGCAATCTGCCGCTGGACCTTCTGCTGTAAAGACCTTTTTTTTGTTGTGCTCCGTAATGAAAGAGTGGAGGCATGGTATGGATGTGGAATATTTAAGAGTAGTTAGAATTAATAATTTCTCTTCCTCAGGAACTTTTGTGGGAGAATTAAATGTGAGGCAGGTAATTTTAAGGGGATTGTAGTAAACCAACGGTCACAATGAGCCCACGTGTAGTTGTAAGTTGAGATACTTCCGTGTGCTTAAGTTAAGCTGAATTAATAGCGTGTGTACAATAAGCTGAAATATTTAAGAAATAGCGTGTGTATCATAAGTTGAAATATTTAAGAAATATCATTCCGTGTGACGCTAAATTTAAACTCTGAGAGAGAATCAAGGTGAGTCGGCCGTCTTTCCAGCAACGCCACTTGGCTTGCATTGCACAGGAAGACGTGCGTTGATCTCCCGAGTTCACAGTAGGAAAGTAGAATTACAAAGTGGGGCAGTGTCGTGTGAAACTGGGATAAATTTTGATTGTAGTGGGAAAGCGGAAAGTGATAACGTTGTAACCGTTCTTTGTGTAGTATTTCATATTGTTGTGTTGTGTATGTCAGGTAATTTGGGTATGTGTGTTTTGCGTGGGAGTAGCAAGGTAGTTTCGAAAGATTTGTGGGTTATGCTTGTTCCTTCTGTATCGCTCGATCTGGAGGAAAGTTTCGTGAGGATGATTGTGAGAGTCGAAGTGTGAGGTATAATAAAAGATCCACCATCCTATCCAGGAAGTGCACCGTTGCGGTAAATAGATTACGAGACCATAGTATCGAGATTCATTAATGTAAAGCCATGCCCACTGGGCGGAATTTCTCATATGATATTGTTGTAGGTTGTAGAATTTGTGTGTTTAGGAATAAATCAAATAGTGAAAAGAAAGAGATTGGTGGCTTTTTTCATTAAATTGTATGTTGTCATAATGTCCCGAATTTATATAAAAGCCGTTAAATCAAAGACAAAAAGTAAATGTGGTATTGCCAGTGCGTAGTGTGCAGTCAGAGTTCTATAAATCACTGATAGTCAGATGCGTGTTTCCGTTGCGTGTTATTCACACAGGAGGATAATTTGTAACTAAATAGTAAGATACGAGAATTCATGTTACTCGATAAATTAAGGAAGAATCCACTCGCTTGGCAAACCACTCATCTTGCAGGCCTGACTGCTTGATGCCACAGTATGAGAAAGGCAAGTGGGTGCCTCTCAACATGAAACGAAAACCGGTTGTCATTGTCGGCTTTCGGCAAGGAAACCTGTATTTCGAGAATCGGTGATAAGGCATTTACATAATTTATCACAGGCGGTACTGGGAAAAAGCCCATGGAAAAACTGACTTGGCGGTGCCTGTAAACGCAGTGTAAGCGGAATCCACACTCTCCACAGGGGCCTCAGTGGTTTCTCTCCTGCCGGCCGGAGTGGCCTAGCGGTTCTAGGCGCTACAGTCTGGAACCGCGTGACCGCTACGGTCGCAGGTTCGAATCCTGCCTCGGGCATGGATGTGTGTGATGTCCTTAGGTTAGTTAGGTTTAAGTAGTTCTAAGTTCTAGGGGACTGATGACCTCAGAAGTTGAGTCCCATGGTGCTCAGAGCCATTTGAGCCATTTTTTCTCTCGTAATGCCTGTCACGATGCCGTATCTGAGAGGCGTAACCAGAACAGGAGGTAGCTTGTTCTTCAGGCTGTGAGAGAACTTGTGCTCTTCCCCATCATGTCTACGTCTCAATACATACTCTGCAAGCTACCATACAGTGCATGGCGGAGTGCACCTTGCACCGCCACTAATCCCCTTTCTTCTTCCACTCACAGATGGGGTGGGGGAAAAAACGACGATATATGTACCTCTGAACGAGCCCTAATTTCTCTTATCTTGTCTATGCAGTTCTTACGCGCCAGTATGACTGTTCTGCAGTCAGCCGAAAATGCCAGCTGTCTACACTTTCTCAACAGGTATCCGCATCTCAGTTCACGAAGCATCTCTTGTATGTGTATAAACCCCGATCCTACCAAGCAGCACGCCTGTGAATTTCTTATGTGGCTTCCTTTAATCCGACCTGGCGGGGAACCCAAACACTCGACCAGTACTCAAGAATGGGTCACACCAGTGTTCTATACGCGGCCTCTTTTAAAGACGAGCCGCACTTGTTTAAAATTCTTCCAATAAAGCCTCCCCCACAGCCGACCTTACGTGGCCGTTCCATTTCATGCCGCTTGGCAGCTTTAAACCTGCGTGTTTAGTCGGAGCGACTGTGTTCAGCAGCACACCACTAAATACGGTATTCGAACGTTACAGGACTGTCTTTCATACTCACAAGAATTACTTTCAGTTTCCATATTTATATGAAACAGGTATTCATCACACCGTACATATATTCTGTACCCTCCTAAAGTCACTCAACGACGAGACTTTTCGGTACACTACAGTGCCATCAGCAAACAGTCACAGACCGCTGCTCTACTTATCCTCCAGATAGAGAATAGCAGCGGTGCTATCATAGTTTCCTGCGTACTCCTCACGATAAATTTGCCTCCCAAGAACACTCGACATCCACGACAACTCTCTGGCTGCTGTTACTTAAGGGGCTCCGGAACGCCCTATACTTGCACTGTTAAAATAACGCTTATAAATTACATCTTTCCTCACAAAGTATTTGAGGTAGGAAGTTGAACTTTTTACAGATTATTTATTGGAATTTGGGCTACAACTTAACACAGGGATTTTACAAAATTTTAGTTCAGTTATTAAAGATGATTTTTTTTCAATTGTAATGAAAATTCACAACATTTTTTTGCAATTTTTTATTTATATATTCAAAAATATACAGTTTTTTGGAAAAAGGCTGTGTTAAATTATGCAGAAGGTACTGTGTAACATTTACTGAAAGTTTGAAACAAATATGTTTGGAAGATCCTTAGAAAACATGTAATTAGTATGAGAAAATAAAAGTTTTGGGAATCCAGCGACAAAGATTGGATTAACTTTGTAGTGCATTCCAGGTCCATAGGATGGATTATCTTCATCCTCTGCAAACTCCTCCTCCAGCTTCCTCTTGTTCCTCCTCCTGTTTACTCTTCCTTGTATTTCTAGACTCTTTACAGCCCTGTCTGCAGCCCGAAGGCGTTCCTTGTCTAAAGCAAGCATCGCTCGTACCATGTTAGAACCTATCTTCACTCCCATATTTCTAAATACCGTGCACCTTACAATGTTGCCATCATTGAAAGTCGCAACAGCATCATACACACCAAAGTGAAGTGTTTCTATTCCAACAAATACAGTCTTGGGGATTCGCGACCATATAACACTATTTACACTTTCATTGGGGTTTTGAGTTTTTCCGTGAATACACTTTTTCAACAGTTCAGGTGCTGCTAAGTCTCTGAAAATAGGTTTTATCACCTCCATTATTGCATGAGGCAGACTATGCTTATGAGTGTACACTTCACCAGTTAGCAATCCTTTGTTATATTTACACCAGCTGTCTTCTTCTTTGGGACACAAGCTATGTTGGGGATTTTCATCGTCTTTATTGTTTACAGTAATAACACATACCTTTGGCTTTCCAACATTTCTCCTTTTCTTAAAAGCCTTCAGAGGATTTCTAATAACTTTACTTTTACTCATTATTATACTTCAACAAAACAGAGACTCAAGAAACAGAATTAATTACGAATATTTTCGAGATAACGACAGAGTAAATAAACATGAAACAATCGACAATCACACCAGCGATATATATTGAACCATCACAGGTTAGCCACAACACATACTTTATCTCACATCACTAAAATGTACCTGATGAACACGGACGTTAATAATAACACCATTTGACAGCAGTTTAACAGCGCCACAGTGGGTCACGCCCATGTAGAACACATTTTAAAAAAAATTAAAAATAGTTGTAGTCTTCGGAATTGAATAAAATATATATCTATTAATAGGTAATAGTCTGCAGATTCAGAAAACGCAAAAAAGTAAAAATTGAACTTTTCATGATTTTGAGCCTGTCCGGAGGCCCTTAAGAACTCATTCACATATCTGAGAAACTATTCTGCATGGACCGACTTTCATTAACAGACTGCAGTAGTGCATCGTGTCAAATACTCCACAGAAAATGGAACTGACTGTTGCCCTTCACCCATGTTTCGTAGGATATCGTGTGAGAAAATGGGCAAGCGAATTTTTACGCACTGGTTTTCCGCGTATTGTCACTGTTCAGGCGGTGAGCTAAACCCAGCAGGGGATATTCGCCGTGCTCTAGTGTACCACAAGTACATTCAAAATCTTCCCCGACGAGGAAATGCTGTGAAAGTACTTACACTGAAGAGCCAAAGGAACAGGTACACCTGCCTAATATCGTGCAGGGCCCCCGCGAGGACCCAGAAGTGCCGCAACACGACGTGGCATGCACTTGAAGTAGTGCTGCAGGGAACTGACATCACGAATCCTGCAGGGCTGCCTATAAATCCGTGAGAGTACGAAGGGGCGGAACTCTCTTCTGAACACCACGTTGCAAGGCACCACACATATGCCCAATAATGTTCGTGTCTGGAGAGTTTGGCGGCCAGCGGAAATGTTTAAACTGGGAAGAGTGCTCCTGGAGACGCTCTGTAGCAGTTCTGGAAGTGTGTGGGGTGTCGCATTGTCCTGCTGGAATTGCCCAAGCCCGTCGGAATGTGCAAGGGCACAGGAGATCAGACAGGGTGCTTACGTGCGTGTCACCTGTCAGAGTCGAATCTAGACGTATCAGGGGTCTCATATAACCCCAACCGCACACGCGCCACATCATTAGAGAGCCTCCACCAGCTTGAACCGTCCCCCGTTGACATGCAGGTTCCATGGATTCATGAGGTTGTCTCCTCGTCCATCCGCTCGATACGATTTCAAACGAGACTCGTCCGTCCAGGCAACACGGTGCCAGTAATCAACAGTCTGAAGTCGGTGTTGACGGGCCCAAGCGAGGCTTAAAGCTTTGTGTTGTGTAATCGTCAAAGCTCCGAAAGCATTCAGCTCCGAAAGCCCATATCGATGACGTTTCGTTGAATGTTTCGCACGCTGACACTTGCTGATGCCCCAGCACTGAAATCTGCAGCAATTTGCGGAAGGGTTGCACTTCTGCCATGTGCTGCTATGTCGGAGATTCGATGTTTTACAGGATTCCTGATATTCACGATACACTCGTGAAATGGTTGTACGGGAAAATCTCCACCTCATTGCTACGTCGCAGATGCTATGTTCCATCGCTCGTGCGTCGACTATAATACCACTTCAAACTCACTTAACCCTTGATAGCTTGCCATTGTAGCAGCAGTAATTGATCCAACAACTGCGCCGGACACTTATTGTCTCCTATAGGCGTTGCCGACCGTAGCGCCGTATTTTGCTTGTTTACGTATCTCTGTATTTGAATACGCATGCCTATACCAGTTTCTTTGGCGCTTCATTGTGCCTACTACTTACGCCATGTTGAAGGGTAAGTTTTACCACTACCAGTCATTGTGTCTGACTAATGAGGTGCAGGAGCATATTTAGTATTTTGTAAAAGGTTGGCTCTGGTAAAGCGCTTGCTCGCCGTGCGTTGCAGGTACCCAGCCGGGGGGTCGCCGTTCGCGCCCCTGCAGCCCAGCCCGGGGTGCGCCGTGCTGGCTGACCCGGACCTCGACCTCCACACCAAAAAGGGTAGGTCCGCCAACTGCGCAGCTGCACAAGCCCTTCACTAAAGTAATTCCAAAATAAAACTTTGTTTCTGTGAAGATATATTTGCCGTGCATACTAGTCGAGTTAGCCCAACCTGTGCGACTTTTTAGTTGTTGTGTGGGTGTGGGAGAGGGTCGGAGAGGGGGATGTCAATATGGTCAGAAAGAAGTGGAGGAGAACATGGACAGAGCGAGGGGATGGCGCTGACGGACCGAGAGAAGATGATCAAAGAGAGAGGTGGAAGAGGGTTTAGATATAAGAGGCAGGCGCAACATGGAGGGGAATAGTGGGCAGACGGAAAAGGAACATGAGGGTGACGGATAGAGGGATGGACAGAGATAGGGGGAGGAGGAGGAGGAGGAGGAGGAGGAGGAGGAGCAGGAGGAGGAGATTAAGAGAGAGGGGGGGGCAAGAGGAGATGGACAAAGAGAGGGAGAGCGGGAGATGGAGAGGGAGGAGAATGGACGGAGAGAGTGGTCAGGAAGAGCTGGATACAGAGATGGAGGGCTGAACAAGAAATGTAATCACTGTATGTACGGTACGCGTTTCAATCCGGGAGTAAATGGTGAGATCTGTATAAAAATTGATGAGAGAATTTGTATCAAATTCTGCTACAGGAACGGAATCGACTACGGTAAGGTAGTTTTAGAAAAGTTAAATATTGATTTTTTGTAGTCTGTCATGTCTAAAGCAACAATTGTATAAGCATTTCGAAGAAGTCCGCCATCGACGACCCACAACACCATCAACCGATGAAATCAGGGGAAAAAAATGAAAGAAATGATTATGAAACTGTCGCCGGATCACAAACAGAGAAGTCGCTGCTGATGCTTTCACGTCAGTTGACTGTTTCCAAGAAATGTTTTCTCTTGTTTTTGGTATGGAACGTGTGACAGCAAAATTAGTTCCAAATTTGTTGAATTTCGAAAAAAAAAACGGCGAGTAAAAGTTGCTGAGGAATCGCTAGGTAAAGCAACGACGATGCAGAGTTGTTAAAACTTGCCACAACAGTTTCTGAAACGTGTAATCACGGATATGACATCGAAACTAAAGATCAGTCGTCCCAGTGGAGTACTTCAGGATCACTAAAACCGGAAAAAGCTCGACAAGTTAACTTTATGCTTGCCGTGTTCTTTGATAACGCATTGATTTCTTGCCAGTAGCTCAACGATCAATAACAAGTACTCTTTAAAAGTTCAAAGCTGTTAACGTGAAAAAAATTGAAAAAAAAATGTCCCGATTTGTGGCGAAACAATTCATGGCTTTTTTTTTAGACGCTACCCCCTTTTTTTTAACCTCCTTTTTTTTCCTCCGCTTTATGGTCCAACAACGCGACCACTTTTTTTTCAGCTATCCTAGCCACTTTTTTTTTAACAAAAATTAAAAAAGGGAAAAATGATTTTGGAAGGTTTGTTTTTCTGCTTTTTTTATTTTTATTTTATTTTATTTTTATACAAATGGATAAAAGGAAGGCCGTTCCTCTTCGGCTACATAAACAGAATAATAGGAAGTCGTCCCGTTACGACAAAGGATGCTCCATACTATAGCCCGCTGCGAATTTTTCGATGACTGTCTTCTCGTTGCTGTGTTGTTTCCGTTGTTTGTTCAATCTCATAAAAAAAAGGAACTGGGAAGAGGTGCTATGGTTATCTTCTCATGTCATGGATAATCCATCTGCGAGGCGGATTATGGAATGCGCTCCAAAGAAAATTAGAAAAATATTGCCTATATTTAGGGTTCTTGACTATCGCACAAGTCGTTCGTTGAGGTAATACCAAAAATCGGGTACTGTCTTTTCGCCATTACCGAAGAGGTAGTGAACAGCGTGGCCGCTGATCCACGTCACAGAGTTCGTTTTTGCTCTTGGGAAATAAATCTTATCGGGGAAAAGAAGTGATCGGGTAGTTATCCTGTCGGGAGTCGTGCGTGTGAGAAAAGCCAATATCTGACGCACCAAATACCAAACGGCTTTGGCAGCATGATAAAGAACCTGCTTACACTTCATAACTGTCTGTGAATTTTTGGCCAAAAATAGTGCTGTAATGATGTTCCAACGTCCACGTTCGCCAGAAATGACCATATCTGACTTTTTTATATTTCTAAAAATAAAGAAGCCTTTAAGGGGTCGTCGCTTTGCAGGAATAGACAGTATTTTTTATGTAGAGTCTTGTTCCATAGGAAGCAAGGGAGAGGATGTTGTTACGGGTGGCCAGTATCATCGTTCTGCATACAAATGCACACGTGGATCAACACAGTTCTTTATTCACATCTTGAATAGAGTCCATGTTCGTGGTACAAGCTCATCAGTAATAGTCTTCTTGCAGACGATGTCGGTAATCTTGATAATACAATCTTTAGTCTCGCTAATCTGGTCGCTATGTACTGTCGAAACCTGGGATGTGAGGACAGCCCGCACTGCAACTAAGTGGCAGGCGCCAAATTGGAGTGTGAGCTAGTGAGTCAGTGAGGCCCGCGGGACAGCGACGGCCGCGGCGGCGGCCTAAATACATCCTGTCGAGAGGGTGTTGGCGGCGTGCTGCTTGTCGGTGTGTCTCTGACCTCTCTCGTGATACGCGCTTCATCCAGCGCCCACTATCAATCTTAGCGCTACATCTTTACCGACCGGTGTGCTGGCGACAGTTTAGGCCAGTGCACTTTACGCATCTCTGAGAGACCCAAAATCCATCAAACGCTTCCAGAAGTCTTTCGGAGCTCGGAAAAATCAATGGCGTATCTAACAGGGACTATTTTGAAAGGCATAATATTGAATTACACTAATAAATGAAATAACTTTCGAAAAAGAAAAATTCCCGTATTTTTTAAACGCACCTTGAGTACTCCTGTTGAAATGCAGCCAGATAGCAGTGTGACGTTTCGGCGTGTCTCATACTCATTACTTCGAGGCTTAAACTGTGAGAGGTTTTCGTTAAAAACTTTTTTGTTTATGGAGTTGTACACTTTTAGGAAAACAGAGAAATGGAAAGATAAAAGATGATCCGTCACCGTCAAGTAACCGTCCATATCGCCATACAGACAGGAATTATGCTTTCAGAATACATTCTGGAAACAAACCCCAGGTTGTGGCTAAGATATGTCTCTGCAGCATCCTTTCTTCCAGGAGTGCCAGTTTGGCAAAATGTGCAGGAGAACGTCTGTAAAATAAGGAACCGAGAACCTGGTGGAAGTGAAGCATGAGGGTGGGTCGTGGTTATTCTTTGATGGATCTGTTGATGGAACAGGACCGAAGCCAAGTTCGGCACACAGTTTTAATCCACCAGAAGATTTCAGGAACTACATTAGCTGCATAACTGAAAAATACCTTTGCTTCGAATAGGAGCTTGATTCAGATATGACGAAAATAGTCCTTTACGTAGATGACGTCTTTGTTAGTCGAGTTTTCATCCTGAATAGTGTGTGATCTCTTGGTGAAGATCACGTCATCTGCAAAGAGACACTAGCGATGTAGAACAGTAGATCAATAGGTGAGAGACCGATAACAGCCTTAGCAGCGTTCGAAGCGCCACAAAGTGCACTCCGAAACTTTGGAGACCTCTCAGGGAAGGTCAGTTCAAAACAATTGGCTGTGGAGCTTATATCTGTCGCAGAAGTTGCAATTTCCTGACAAGCTTCCGGTGGCAGGCGTGAAGGAGGAGGTCGTTGTGTGTGTGTGTGTGTGTGTGTGTGTGTGTGTGTGTGTGTGTGACACTCGCGACGATGAACAATGACGCCTTCATCGTCCATACCGAAATGGGACCACTTGAATTTTTTTTTGCAAAAATGCATTTTGGTTACTTGTAGTCCATAACAATCAGCTCTCCATTGCTAGACTTTTGGAGACTGCCATTTTATCTCGCAAAAGAGAGGACACTGCATGAGCATTATGCTTCAGCAGTATTAACCGCTTATCGCGGGTTGGCAAATTGCAACATGATTTTGGAGAAGCTTAAAGTTTGTCTGTTTCAAGGTATGATGCGTAAGCAGTTCAGTTTATATTTAACTGATGGGAAGGCAAAGGGTCAACTTAAATAGCTCCTGCAGTTGTCGTGAGGAACATTTTTATGAGAGTGCAAATTAATACTGGCGTTCCATTGGCTTAAATTCTTGTACCATTCCTGTTTTTACCTTACATAAATGCCTTTCAATTTTGAGCTCATAAAGCAGACATAGCGCCCTTAGCTAATGTAATCATAATAATCAATCACGACGTGGCCGCAAAAACAGAACGAGCAATAACTCAAATACTGAAAAGTGTTACAGATTGGTTGTCAGTATATGGTCTACTATCTAACTTGGGAAAAACACAGTCTGTTCAGTTCTGTACGGAGAAAGATACGACATCATCATCGTTAACAACAACAATTAGGAATAGCTCACATCGCACCCTACCACTCACCGATGTCATGTGGAAAGTATACTCTGGGCAGAAATGTGCTTTAAGGGTAGCATCCATCCTCGAACTTCAGCTAAGCAGTTGTATAAAAAAAAGCGCTAATAACAGCCTCACAATACGTTTATTCCTTTACGAAGTTTCGTGGAAGAATAAGGAACAACTGATAAATAAGAACAGCTGTCATAAACACAGCTTGGTGAGAAACAGTCTGTAAACCTTGTAAGGGTGTTGCAGGGTAACTGATAAGAAAAATATTCGATGCGTTACACGGTCTCCGAATTAATTAGCCAGTCATGCCGTTGCGCACCCGATTTCAAGCGTCCCGCCAGATACAGTTAGTGTCAGATGGTCTCATAGCGTAGATGGCATCGCACGAGACTGCTCAGCCTATGGTTCGGGCTCCAACCTTCCTGCCACCGCATGTCCAATTTTTGTATCGCTCACTAGTTAGCTGTCAGGTTTTAGGAAACCAAACGAAGAACACGTTTGGCGACACCGTCTGTGGCGGGCTGCTTGAATTTGCGCGCAACAGCCTAATTGCCTAACTTCAATGTTAATTAAGTTAAAGACGCCGCAATGTATCGGATGTTTCTCTTAACCGTTATTTCTCAGCACGACCTACCCTACAACAGCCTTACAAGCTTTTCAGACTGTCGCTGACCATCGTGTATGACGTAAGAAAGAAAATAGCCTCTTGCACAGAGAAAAGAAAAATATGATGCCTCAAAAACAGTTGCCCTGCTGATATAGACTGTGCTTCAAAACTTAAGGGCGAGCTACATGAAGTAACATTACATGTTAACTATTCGGTGCAAATGAGAGGAAGTCCGGGAACGTATTGCATAGTTTTGCACAACAGTGTCTAGTGAAAGTTTTAAAAACTTATAAGTCTCTAATGTATTTTTGAGTTACACCAATCAACATTTGTTGTGAATAATTATTAAAACAAAAAAGAAACAGTTATGTAAATTATCAGCATGTAGTCGTATTGTCACAGAGGCAAGATATCTTATTTGTTAGCCTACTGACACATTCTGCATTATAGAAAAAACGTAAACTAAGCGAAACACTGTCCCGCAGATCCACGAGCCACTGTTTACGTGTGATGCTGTTTGCACAAACGATGGTGTCTATTACCACCTTGGGGTCAAAAAAGCGAACAGAGGTTAGTACATTAAGGAGACCTCGAAGTCTGTCGCGTGTATGAGAAGAAGGCGAAGAGAAACTGTAACGATCCTACATCTGCTATTCCATTCGTAACTACACCGTTCTCTTGTAACGTTTTATTTCGACTGTCACGTCGCGCCTGTTAAGCTGTGTCACCACACTAGAATCTTGACTATCTGTCGTAAAGTATAATTTCGGACTCGCTACCAAGAACAAAAGTATTAGCAACTGTATCACAATTGTAGAGTACATCGAACTCGCCTCATTCATGTTAACGGTATTTGTACCTGTCTGTGTATTAACTGGGCTATCGTATTACTTCCGGAGTGTTTGTGGGCAGACTAGCAGGTCATTGTACCCAGAAAAAAAATTATACACTTCACTGTTAGCTGTAATTATAATTCTGTTAATTTTTTCCCATTAAAATACAGTGATAACATTCACGATTGGCCGTCAACCAATACCAACTCGTCTGTAGTGTTTTCTTCCGGAATATCAATTATATTACATGTTAGTACGGGTCGGCACGACTTGAAGGGACTGGTTTTGAAAGAAAGTCTGTTCCTTCATCTCATAATGAATTTGTAAGTCCCGAAGTGGAATTATTATTTTTTATATCAGAATGAAACATTACTTTACAAACTTTACAAAGCAAAAATTAAGCTAGTAATTATAATTAGAATGAAGTTATTTTAATCTTGTGACTTTCAGCAAATAAATTTAAACAATAGAAATTTAATCAATTATTATAACAATGCGAGCCATCAAGGATGTGTGCCACTACTTTCTTACTTTAATAAATCACACGCTTATGACATTTGTTGTTGTTACTTTCCTACACAGTGAACTGCAATTTTGAAATAGGATGTAAGTAAATAGTTGTAATAAGATTGTAAACTGGTTTAAATAAATTGTCAATATATTGACGCAAAAGCACTTCTCAACACAATCTACGTTAACTCAGTCTAAACTTCCTGTATACGAATAACGAAACTAATTGTCTGTATCTTGCCTTCTCAGATTCAGTGAAGCTGAGAATGTGGTGCAAAAATACTTTCGCAACTTCTTCAAGTCTCTGATTAATTAGATAGACCAGACTAAATAATGTCAGACTTTGAGTAACATTCTTGAAGCAAAATGGCGTAATTCTTGCAACACCATATTTTGGCCCGGAAATGCCTTACATCCGAGGCTATCATGGGCAAGAGATGATTTATTGACGCAGAAGTGCTAATTATCGACCCCTTCCGTAATTTTTGATACTGTTAGCACAAATACTTATTGTCTTGCTGAGGGCACCAAAAATACGGTCTCTCTCTAACGTTAACGCAGGCTGCTCCTCGTAGTTCAGTCAGTGTGCGGTATACTTCCCTCTGCATAAAAGCTCACAAAAACGGAAAACAGTATGACACCGCTGTCAGTCCTATTTAAGTGTGAACATATGAGGTGGTCGCACAGATTCTCGATTGGGTTTACATCCGGGGAGTTTAGTGGCCAGAGGATTACGGCAATCTCATCCTGGCGCTCTTCGATCCCTGCACGTAAGGGTGAACATGGTGACCAAGGATAGATGCTTAACTGTGTTGATACAGTGCGTCCTCTAGAATGAAGAGCTCACCCAGGCACTGCCCCGGGAACACTCCGTAGACCCGACGATTGTTGCAGGGCGTTTGCTTCCAGACGTCTCACGGCGCACGCAACAAGGGCCATGTGTACGAAGGAACATAACCGTCATTCATCTGAAAAGTCACACGTCGCTACTATAAATTATGCGTGTCCTTTAGAAGTCAGATCTGGAAGCTGGAGAGATTGAATAAGAGTCCCTAACCGTTCTTTTCACCAACCTGTCGTCTTCTTAAGTTGTGTCCCCAGCACAGAAGATAGCTCACCGGTCGTGCGATCTTCTTCCGCGGAGGCTGCTATGCTGTCAATTTGTCTGTGATTGTGCTTTTTATGGGATGCCACTTGCCCAGAGTAGTCTCCGTATCTACAGAAGGCAAGATCTGTAGTACTGACAATGATAGTAGGCGACACTTCTCATTACTATTTCTTGTTTTGTTATACACTCCTGGAATTTGAAATAAGAACACCGTGAATTCATTGTCCCAGGAAGGGGAAACTTTATTGACACATTCCTGGGGTCAGATACATCACATGATCACACTGACAGAACCACAGGCACATAGACACAGGCAACAGAGCATGCACAATGTCGGCACTAGTACAGTGTATATCCACCTTTCGCAGCAATGCAGGCTGCTATTCTCCCATGGAGACGATCGTAGAGATGCTGGATGTAGTCCTGTGGAACGGCTTGCCATGCCATTTCCACCTGGCGCCTCAGTTGGACCAGCGTCCGTGCTGGACGTGCAGACCGCGTAAGACGACGCTTCATCCAGTCCCAAACATGCTCAATGGGGGACAGATCCGGAGATCTTGCTGGCCAGGGTAGTTGACTTACACCTTCTAGAGCACGTTGGGTGGCACGGGATACATGCGGACGTGCATTGTCCTGTTGGAACAGCAAGTTCCCTTGCCGGTCTAGGAATGGTAGAACGATGGGTTCTATGACGGTTTGGATGTACCGTGCACTATTCAGTGTCCCCTCGACGATCACCAGTGGTGTACGGCCAGTGTAGGAGATCGCTCCCCACACCATGATGCCGGGTGTTGGCCCTGTGTACCTCGGTCGTATGCAGTCCTGATTGTGGCGCTCACCTGCACGGCGCCAAACACGCATACGACCATCATTGGCACCAAGGCAGAAGCGACTCTCATCGCTGAAGACGACACGTCTCCATTCGTCCCTCCATTCACGCCTGTCGCGACACCACTGGAGGCGGGCTGCACGATGTTGGGGCGTGAGCGGAAGACGGCCTAACGGTGTGCGGGACCGTAGCCCAGCTTCATGGAGACGGTTGCGAATGGTCCTCGCCGATACCCCAGGAGCAACAGTGTCCCTAATTTGCTGGGAAGTGGCGGTGCGGTCCCCTACGGCATTGCGTAGGATCCTACGGTCTTGGCGTGCATCCGTGCGTCGCTGCGGTCCGGTCCCAGGTCGACGGGCACGTGCACCTTCCGCCGACCACTGGCGACAACATCGATGTACTGTGGAGACCTCACGCCCCACGTGTTGAGCAATTCGGCGGTACGTCCACCCGGCCTCCCGCATGCCCACTATACGCCCTCGCTCAAAGTCCGTCAACTGCACATACGGTTCACATCCACGCTGTCGCGGCATGCTACCAGTGTTAAAGACTGCGATGGAGCTCCGTATGCCACGGCAAACTGGCTGAAACTGACGGCGGCGGTGCACAAATGCTGCGCAGCTAGCGCCATTCGACGGCCAACACCGCGGTTCTTGGTGTGTCCGCTGTGCCGTGCGTGTGATCATTGCTTGTACAGCCCTCTCGCAGTGTCCGGAGCAAGTATGGTGGGTCTGACACACCGGTGTCAATGTGTTCTTTTTTCCATTTCCAGGAGTGTATTTGTGAAGCACGCTCGGTAGGAGCCCAGGTCAGTCTGTCCGCGGCGAGCGTCTGAAGTGGTAAGATCTCCGGCTAAGCGCGTCTCTGATAAGTCTGTAGGACAATGTATTTCTTAATTTCAGCCTAACTGAAAATTTAATCAGCTTCATTTCAGGTTTAGATCTAAAATGTTTTATGTTATCTTAAATTGCAAAGCAGTGTAATTCGAGTGTGAAGTTCAGAATATCTTCCAGTGGTTGCTTTGTCACTACTTTGTGAGTAAAGTGAAACCACGTGTTGATGACCCGTAATTCTAACTAAGATCATCAATCTTAAATGCGAATGTGCGTGAGATTATAACGTCTCGTCTTGACAATATTTTTCAATGTAGCAACTTTTCTTTATGTTCAACCCACGTGGGGTGTACTTGGTGAGACCAGTACCACGTGCTTATATAATTGTTTGACCCATCAGGTTAATAGTATGACGATAGTAACCAGTTCGAGGTTTTTCTTTTGTAAATTGCGTTTCGATGTAATTTATTTTAATTATCAAAATTATTGTGGAGTTACACTCTTTGTGTAAACCAAGTTGACCAAGTGAAGCATGTGGTGTAATCATCAAAGTAGCCCTCAGCTATTTTTTCGGGAAGATTTCACAGAGTTAGTATGAATTTAGTATACCAGTGTGTGGTAATTTCATGACGGACAGGATTGCGCTACGAACGTAACTTCTTTGGGTGAAAATTAATTCGATTGGTTGTGGTTAATTTCCTCTTGCATATGTTATTTTATGAATGCAGTGTTGTATGCAGTCTCCCAATCTGGGCTCCATATTTGATGTGTTCCGTAAGATTACAAACTCACATTTTCACAATCCTAAATAAGGCACCAAAGGCACCAGTTTAGTTATGAATCAATTTTAATATGCTGAAATTTTAACGGAACAATGATCAATGTTAAAATAAATGTTCAAATATAAACTGACTTATTTCTTTTTATTTAAATTCTTTATATATATATATATATATATATATATATATATATATATATATATATATATATATATATATATATATATCAACGGTTGTCGTAAGATGACTGTTAAAAGATTATAATTAATGTTAGTTTGGTTGGGAATTTGGTAGGCTAGACTGGATACCTGGTGAAACAGTTGCTCAGTAATGCAAGGTTAACTTCCTCAGATAGCTCAGAGCTTTAACCCGCTTTTATTGTCTTGAATATCAGCACCGCTTTCAGAACAACTTAATGCATCACCATTACAGTCTCCACTTCACATACTACAAATAAATAAATATATATATTAACATTTCTTACCTGGCGTCGCTCAGGCGGTGAAGAAACACTATGTTTCCTGATTAGACTTTTGAAACACCACACCTTGCCGTCTGTGAGCGGTTATTCCGCGTTCACGTCGAACATAGGTGGTGATCACATCAAATTCTGCCGTAGAATTTAATAAGCGATTAGCCTGAGTTCGTCAATCAGTTCAGATCTCGACAACACAGAACCTAAATGAAAACTGAGCGTGTTGCGTTAGAAGACCAGAGCGTTGTTTACATGGCGGGGCGACCCCTCGGCTGTTGCGCCCACTCGGCAACGTCCCGTCCCGGGCCGGGTGCGCAGGTGGCGCCTCTTAACGCAATTATTCTGGTTTGTTGGCTGCGGCGTGCGGGGGAGGCAAGGGTTGGGCGGCGAGGCGCGTTGCGTTTGATGCCCCGCTCCCGTCCAGGAAATGATCTTATCTCGCTGCGGTTGTTGTGAGGGGGCGCCGGATAAACTTGGCGCGCATTAGCGGATAATTTGCAGCAACTTGCGCGTTCGCCGGCCGTGATTAGTTTACTGAAGACGCTGCCTCCTGGGAGGGTTTGGGGGGGGGGGGGGAAAGAGGGGAGGGGGTGGAAGGGAGTCATTCAGCGAGAGCCCTCTCCCCCTACAGCCCTGCTCCACGGTTCCGCCGAGGCTTCACGTACACCTAGCCTGCCGCGTTTCTTCACTGCTGACAGTTAACTACTCTGGAAACACGCACACACGCTTTCTGTTACCACAAAGTAGGTGTGTCGACGTAGTGGGGAGTGAGATACGCAGCACGAAATTTTTGTCGCCAACACACAGGGTAAGTCCGACAGGACTGGACCACTGGGTGAGACGGAACAGCGGCGTATTTCATAAATGCGCCGCTACGGAGCATCTCCCACCACTTGCAAGGAGCTCTTTCGTGAACAAATGTGGTGCAAAAGTGCTGCTACCATTTTCTACATATCTGCATCTACATATCTACATATATACTCCGCTAGCCACCAAGCGGTGTGTGGCGGAGGGCACAATTCACGCCAAAGTCATATCCCCCCCCCCCCTCTCTGTTACACCCGGATCGCGCGAGGGAAAAACGACCGTCTGAACGCCTCAGTACGAGCTCTAATTTCCCTTATCTTTTAATGGTGATCACTGCGTGATTTAAAAGTTGGTGGTAATAATATATGCTCTACATCCTCGGTGAAGATTGGATTTCGGAATTTAGTGAGCAACCCCTTCTGTTTAGCGCGCCGTCTATCTGCAAGTGTGTCCCACTTCAAACTTTCTATGAGATTTGTAACGCTCTCGCGATGGCTAATTGTACCAGTCACGAATCTTGCCGCTCATCTTTGGCTCCCGGGTTCGATTCCCGGCGGGGTCAGGGATTTTCTCTGCCTCGTGATGGCTGGGTGTTATGTGCTATCCTTAGGTTAGTTAAGTTTAAGTAGTTCTAAGTTCTAGGGGACTGATGACCATAGATGTTAAGTCCCATAGTGCTCAGAGCCATTTGAACCATTTCGTCTTTGGTTCAAAATGATTCAAATGGCTCTATGCACTATGGGACTTAACATCTGAGGTCATCAGTCCCCTAGACTTAGAACTACTTAAATAACCTAAGGACATCACACACGTCCATGCCCGAGGCAGGATTCGAACCTGAGACCGTAGGGGTCGCGCGGTTCCAGACTGAAGCACCTAGAACCGCTCGGCCACACCGGCCGGACCTCTTCTTTGGACCTTTTCAATCTCTTGAATCAGACCCAACTGGTAAGGGTCCCATACAGACGAACAGTACTCTAAGACTGGACGAACTAACGTATTGTAAGCTATTTCCTTTGTTGAAGGACTGCATCGCTTCAGGATTCTACCGATAAACCGCAATCTAGAGTTTGCCTTACCCATTACTTGTGTAATCTGATCATTCCATTTGAGATCATTTCGAATAGTCACACCCAGATACTTGACGGATGTTACCGCTTCCAAAGACTGGGCATTTATTTTGTACTCGTACATTAATGGGGATTTTCACCTTGTTATACGCAGTAGGTTACACTTACTAATATTGAGACATAACTGTCAGTGCCGGCCGCGGTGGCCAAATGGTCTAGGCACTTCAGTCCGGAACCGCGCGACTGCTGCGGTCGCAGGTTCGAATCCTGCCTCGGGAATGGATGTGTGTGATGTCCTTAGGTTAGTTAGGTTTAAGTAGTTCTAAGTTCTAGGGGACTGATGACCTCAGATGTTAAGTCCCATAGTGCTCAGAGCCATTTGAACCATAACTGTCAATCATTACACCACGCATTAATTTTCTGCAAATCCTCATTGATTTGATCACAACTTTCCTGTGATACTACTTTCCTGTAGACTACAGCATCAGTGGCAAACAGTCTAATGCCGCTGTCATTACCATCAACCAGATCGTTTATGTAAATCGTAAAAAGCAGCGGACTTATTGCGCTGCTTTGGGGCACACCTGTAGTTACGCTTGTTTCTGTTGAAGTCACCCCGTTCAGGACGACATACTGCTCCCTGTCTGTTAGAAAACTCTGTCCAACCGCATATGTCATCGGATAGACCGTAAGCGCGCACTTTTTGCAGAAAGCGACAGTGCGGAACTGAGTCGAACGCCTTTCGAAAGTCGAGAAATATAGCATCAACCTGGGAGCCAGTATCTAGAGCCTGTTGTATATCATACACAAAGAGGGCCAGCTGTGTCTCGCATTACCGCTGTTTCCTAAAACCGTGCTAGTTTCTGCAGATGACTTTCTCAGAGTCTAGAAAGGTCATTATGTCTGAACACAAAATATGTTCCATTATTCTACTACAAATCGACGTCAGTGAAATTGGCCGGTAATTTTGTGCATCCGATTTTCTACCCTTTTTATAGCTTGCTATGACCTGGGCCTTCTTCCAGGCCCGTGGAACTTTCTGCTGTTCCAATGATCTCTGATAGATGATGGATAAGAATGGTGCTATATTTGTAGCATAGTCAACATAAAATCTTACGGGGATACCGTCTGGGCCAGATGCCTTCCTAGCGTCTAAGGATCTTAACTGTTTTACAATCCCACATACACTAAACACTATGCCAGCCATACTTGGCGTTTGTCCGATAGTTGAAAGGGAGAATGGTGCTGCGTTCCTCTACCGTAAACGAGTTTTTGAAAGCTACGTTTAGAATTTCGGCCTTCTGTTTATCGTCATCGGTTACATTACCCGTACTGTCAGCAAGAGAAGGTATTGAATTATTTGTAGCGTTCATAGATTTTACGTACGACCAAAACTTTTTGGGGTTATTTTTAGAATCTGCCGATATAAATACTGCTTTCAAATTCGTTAAAAGAATCTCTCATTGTCCTTCTGACAGCTGCTTTCATTTCGCCTAATTTCTGTTTGTCAGCGGGGCAGTGACTACGTTTTAAACGACTGTGCAAAATTCTCTGCTTTCTCAGCAACATCCTAATATGTTTGTTGTACCAATGTGGATCCTTTCCATTCGCTATATTTTTGCTAGGCACATACTTCTCTAGCACGTGGTGGACAATACCTTTAAATTCCGGCCAAAGATGCTCAATATCTTTGTGTCCCACGGTGAATGCGTGGAGCTGACCATGAAGATATTTATTAATGACACTTTTATTTGCTTTCCCAAGCATGAAAACTCTACACTGTTTTTTGTCGCCAAGATATCTAATATGTTCCCATCTCGGGTTGGTTTTCTAACCAGTTGCTCAAGGTTGTATGTTGAGAGCGCTCCTAGAATAACTTCACATGAATCTTTGCTTCTGTCCCCTGTGATAAACGTGTAATTTTCCTAGTCAATGGATGCCAGATTAAAGTCTCCACCTGGTGGTCCATAAAAACATCCTAATACGATGGTCAGTCCTTGTCTGATTGACAGCTTTATCCAGACTATTTCACAGTCCGACCCAGTACCGATCTCAACTGCGTTTAAACAGCTTTTAACTGCAATGAACACACGACCTTCCTAGCATCAGTCCTATCCTTCCTAAACATTGTCCAATCCGAGTTAAAATTTCACTGCTTTTTATGTCTGGTTTCAACCAGCTTTCGGTACCTAATAAAATATTGGCATGGCTACTGTTTATTTCGGAGAGTAACTCGGGGATCTTGCTATAGACACTTCGACAATTTACTAACATGAGATTAAGCATATTTAAATCCTTTGGAATGACCTGTTTTAGCGAACTAACAATTTCGTGTTAATTCTGGAAAAAATCCCGTTCTTTGTTCTGGTAAGCCCAAAAGTTTCATCATGTAGTTACATAATTTTAGTCTTAAGGCACAATACTGCATAATATTGATGTTATTCTTTTACTGCGAGCATAGGCATAAAACTAATCTAGGCATAAAACTAATCTAGGCAATGTTAGCGTTCAAGTTTGTGTCTTATTCTTCCAAGGACTCGAACAGAAGTAAGTCTTAATAGTTTGAGTCTTCACACAATTAGTGTTAACAATAAACATTGTATTTTCTTTGATTTCGTTTCTTCATCAAATGGCAAACGGTCTACCCGACAGGAGGCCCTAGTCACACATTTATCGCAAATACGACTATTCTCTTAGTTTATTGGATTTTGAGCTTTTGTCACTTCGTGTCTTTTCGCAAGCAAGAAAATATTTATTCAGTACTTTTTCCATTCCCAGGCGACAGTACATCTTCCACTAGGAACATAAACGTCTTGTTTTGGACTTGCTTCCGTTTTTACATAACGTTAAGCTCACACACAAAGAAGACAATGCATTAACATCTGTGTGCCGACGATCTGATCTTCCGTGTAATGAAGCGTCCCAACGGATGCCGTTACATGGTTCTGCTCCGCTCGCTCACTGTCCCAGTCGAGCACCCGTTTTGCATTCCGGTCTGCCGCACTAACTCCCTTGAGATGTGTTTCAAGGCCTCTTAACCCCGGCCACATTCCGTTGCTCTTACTTGTAGCTGCCAGCCTCTGCCCACTTCACCGGTCACTTCGCTCTGGACAATCGACTCCGGTGCCCGTGCGCTCCAGGCATAAAAGACTCAATAGTACACGCAGATTAAGGAGATCTCAAACCACCTTCAGATTCATCCGCACAGGTATTCATACAGTTAAATGAGGACTGGAGACGGAGAAAGAAGTTTTGTGATATGTTTTGCCTTTATGGGTGTCTGAAGGTGCAAACAAACACGCATGAAACTGGCCCGTTGCACTTTCGTGGTTCCTCTGAGTACCTCCTGACAGTCAAGTAAACTGATTATAGATTACCATGAGATTAGTATTAATTTGAAATGGAATTAGTTTTATTTACATGTGCGTGAAAAAACGGCTGTAACAAAACTAGAAATTACATACATCGTACAGTTGCCAGCAAACTGTTAGAAAGCAAAAGTTAGACTGCAAAAGAAATTGATTTCACACTGTACTGGTTTGTTTTATCGTTTTCATATATACAAACGCAATATTAGCCTGCCAAACATTCTGCTGAGTTCGAGATACGCTTTTCTTCTGCGCGCTCAAGCGTCTTCTGAACCAATAAAGTAGATCTTGATGTGTTTTTCTTGCTGAGGTCTTAATTGTTCTCTCTTTTCCAGATTAAACTCGTTAACTGTTTCTTCGAATTTAAATATTAAGGCCGGGTCTTTTTCAAATTGCAGCCAGTGAATAACGATTTAATTGTCAGACTAACTGTTTTCCCGTTAGTTTTTGAGTATTTCTAAGTTTCATTATTCAAAAAATCATTTCTGAACATTAAAACGACTGCAAATTTCGTATTACCCCTCTTTGCTGATTTTATCATTTTTAACAAGTTCTCTGACACGCTAAAGTATTGTTCCTTTTTAATAGCTTTTTGGATTATAACGAAGTCAACATCGTTAGGTATAAATGAACGCCTAGACTCTAGAATGTTTCCAGGTCAGAAACTTGGGCTAGTTTCAGTATAGTTTCGTTCTTATCTCGTACACGAGCCTGAAACAGAACTACATCCTTATTATCTCTTAAATACTTGCTCATAGAAGAATGGTATTGTTATATTTTTTACTTCTACCACTATGGTAACACACGAAAAGTAAAAACTTTGGAGTTTATTTACGAAACATTTAAAGCAAAGAGATACACCATGAATATATAAGTGTCATAAAATAATACGAATATGGACTTGGTTTACTGTAACTGAAAACAACTGTAGAGTCGAAATGCCAAACCTTCTAAGTGACATTTTTTCCACAAAACGCGTTTTCAGTGCTATTGCGCTATTGTGTTTTCGGCACTCTGTTGCATACCCCTAGACGTATTCCAAGAGCAAAATTATGGAGTAAATGACTGGGATACTCCTTACTATATGGAGCACGGTCTTTGTGCCAAATAGTGTTTCTCGCTGGAGTTCAAAGTGCCATGTGTCAAGGCCTCCTCCGTTTAGTTGATGCACAGTTTGTGTGATAAGCAGAGTGCACAGGTAACACTTTGTTTTTATCACAACATCTTTGTAATTAAAAAGAGATAATTCACATAAGAAACATGTCATCTGGTCAGATAACTGTGCTGGCCAAAATGTAACTTGCACGGCTGCATTTTTAATTAGGTTTCTGCTAGGCCAGAGATGGATTAAAGTGATATCACGCGGGTTCCTGGTGAGTGGGCACAGTTTTTTGAGTTGCGACAGAGGTTTTGGGGCTATAGAGTAATGAAGAAAAGTAAACGAGTCCTTTGATCCGCAAGATTTACGTAAGATCGTTGATTCAGCTAAAGGTATTAACCCTGCGATTTAACTTCAATGCATACTACTGTCTCTTTTTAGTTTAAAGATGTGATATCAGAATAACATCTCAATTTTTTTGCTACAAGTAAGTTATGTTCAAAAAGAGGTACATTGTTTTTTGATTCTCCTGGCCGATCAGAGATTTGGCACTTGGAACGATTGAATTATCTAGTCTTCAGTTGACTGTACGGTCTAGTTCTGAGGCAAAAGGTCTAACTGATGGATGTAGATTTAACCGTGGACTTCGTTCAATACTCCACTGAACAGAAACATATTTGTACGATACAGCCGAGAAATAGCAAAAAATATACTTGGGTAACTTTAACTCCGAAAGCTGCATATGTACCAGAGCGAGCTGATAAGTAATGCCTCCGAAATTTTTTCTCTGTTCTCAGCATCGGTTGGGGTATTACATGTCACGCATATTACTCGGTAGAATTTCCCGCTTCTCCGCTAGAGGGCCCCGAATTGTGGCGTGTGCAAAGTAACTATGTCGGTACGTGAGAAACAGCTTGGCGTAATTGAGTTTCGAATTCGAAGAGTTCGTCCACACTCGGAGAACCCCTTCCTCCAGCATGACAATGCTAGGTCTCGTACTAGCGCTGCGACATCTGCAATACTGCGACGTCTTGGGTTCATCGTCATCGATCATCCTCCATACGGTCCCGACTTGACAACACCCAACTTTCATCTCTTTCCAAAACTTAAAGAACACCTTCGAGGACTTCAGTTTTGATAGTGATGAAGCGGTGCACGCAACAGTGGTGTTGTGGCTCCGTCAACAAAGTGGAACGTTCTACAGCGATAGTATCCACAAACTGGTTTCTCGGGAGACGCGTTCATCGCCAGGGTGACTGTCCTGAGAAATAAATATGTAGAGACAAGGAATTAAGATGCAGAATGTTAACAGAGTTTGTTTTATTTAAAAAAAGGTCTAAGAGTTTTTACATAAAGAATTCGGAGGCGTCACTTTCCAGCAAGCGCTCGTAGTGTAAAGCAAGGGGCCGGCCGTTGCGTACTGCGGGTTGCCGGCGCGCCAGGCGCGCTGGTCCCGCAACCCTGCTGGCCCGCTGACAGGCGAGGCCGTTTGTCGGAGGCAGATAGCATCGGCACAGATTGCATCTCGCCAGCGGCCATCAAACGGCGCTGCACGTGCGCTCGCACAACAAAGCTGCACCCGCCCAACCCACCCCCGCTCGCCGCGTACAGGGGCGACCTTTGTAAGCGATCTGCTCGCCACCAAAGGACTGCCGCGCCTCCTCGGAGAACGCATTCTGCCGGCCGTCCAAGGATGCGCGCTCCTGCACGCGGATCTCGGTCGCGTACTGCGTCCCTTCGCGTCTCCCTGAACGCCGTGTTGCTCCTCGGCATTTGGCTCGCTCGTCACGGCGCCTGTTGCTTAGGAGGAGGCCGTTCTCGATTTGGAACCGCGAAAAACGAACTCGCAAAAAATAGGGACCTGACACATCTCTGCTGATCTCGCTACAATATTTTGTGTTAGTGCAGCTGTGAAGCAGCTCTGCACGGGTAATTTGCCAATAGCTTATCGTTCCCAGAAAAGCACCCAGCATCACGTCAAAACAGTGTACACTGCCGGGGCAGGGGGGAGGGATGGGGGAATGCAACATCGTCAAGGTCAAGGCCATTTTATTGACAAGCGAGGTGAGAGGTACTTCATCATTGCAGAAGAATATAATAGCAAGTTCACAATAAATGAAACACACATGACACAGCAAAGGGTGCCCAAATAATGGCATCGAGGCAGTGTGCCCCCTCTGACGGCGACGCAGGTGTGTATTCTAGCCTGCAAACCGTCATAAAGGTGACTAATGCCAGCCTGCAATGGAATGTCCCGATCTTGTTGCACATTTTGTTGCATTTCGACAATTGTTCTTGCAGTCTCTGGAGAATTAAGTTCCCGCTTCATTTCCCACACAGGTTCAGTTGGCGATAAATCTGGTGAACTTGCTGGCCACAGTAGTTGTTATGCACCACGTAGAGCACCTTGCGTTGCAGCAGTCGTATGCAGACATGTCCTGCTGGAAAAGAACATCACATTCCCGTCGAAGAAATAACAGTAGCACGGGAATAACAGCCTGTGCCTGGTTACGTATCTCCGTATTTGAAAACGCATGCCTGTACCAGTTTCTTTGGAGATTCAGTGTATAATCAACGTGGCTGTGTTAACGAGGAAACTACTAATGCTGTATCCGAATATTAAAGGTTTGCTTTTCCTGCTCATCCGCATAAGCTTACATTTTTCTACATTTAGACCTAGCTGCTGTTCATGACATCTTGTAGCTTCCTACAGTCACTCAACGACGACAGCTTGTCATACACCACAATATCATCAGCAAAGAGCCGCATACTGCTGCTTACCTTGTTTGTCACATCTTTTAGGTATATGGAGAATAATAGCAGTCCCGTCACACTTCCCTGGTGTCCTCCTGATGAGTCCCTTGGCTCTGATGACCACTCGCCGTCCAGGACAACAAACTGGCTTCTGTTACTTAAGAAGTCTCCGAACCACTCAAGTACCTGGAAACCTATTCCGTATGCCTGTACCTTCATTAACAGTCGGCGCTGTGTCACCGTGTCAGATGTCTTAGGGAAATCTGGATGTATGGAATCCGTCTGTTATCCTTTATCCATGATTTTCTGGATCTCATGTAAGAAAAGGACAAGCTGAATTTCACACTGATGAAACTTTCTAGAACCGTGCTGATTTGTAGACACAAGCTTTTCCTTCTAAAGTAAATTTATTATATTAGAACTGAGAATATGTTCAAGGATTCTGCAGCAAATAGGGATATTAATCTGTAATTTTGGGGGTACGTTATTTTCCCCTTCTTATGTACATGAATCACATGAGGTTATTTCCAGTCGCTTGGGACTTTGCGCTGGGAGAGATATTCGCGATAAACGTAAGCTAAATAATGGGCCAGTGGTGCAGAGTACCGAACTGGGATACCATCAGCACCAGGCTACTTATTTGCTTTCAACTCTTCCAGTTGTTTCTGTACATCAGAGATGCTTATTACTATGTCCTCCATACGGCAGTCTATGTGACGGTCAAACGACGGTATGTTTATACAGTTCTACTGCGTGAAAGATACCTTAAATCCGAAGTTTAAAAATTCGGCTTTAGTTTCGCTATATGTGCCCTGTTGACCGTTCTATTTGTGACCGAGAATTGCAAAAAAAATTCAAATGGCTCTGAGCACTATGGGGCTTAACTTCTGAGGTCATCAGTCCCCTAGTACTTAGAACTACTTAAACCTAAGTAACCTAAGGACATCACACACATCCATGCCGAGGCAGGATTCGAACCTGCAATCGTAGCGGTCGCGCGGTTCCAGACTGTAGCGCCTAGAACCGCTCGGCCACTACGGAGAATTGCAACTCTGATCCTATATGAACCAGCGGATTATATGTTACTATACGACATTACATTGACATCCGATCATGTCTTCCGCTTACTACAATTTTTTGTCGGACGGTGTAGGTTATCACACGTAGCTTTCTGTTGCTTAACCGTGTACCAATAGATGGGCCTCCGTGTGAGGTCAGTGTTGTGGACTGAGAGTCCGCTTTGATGAAATATCGTTGCCGCTGAAAAAGATTAACACAGTTGTCCTGGTAGGATAGATGCGCGGGTTCTATGGCAGCACAAACGCACAGCAAAAGAACACAGAACAGTGAATCGTAAAATGTGCTACTCAGCTTCGGTAAAGCCGCTTACAGCTATTGTTGAATGGAGGTTTAGCCTATCTGTTCTGCGTTGAATACACGTCCACGAGCGCAAACTAAATAATGTTCTTTGAACTAAAGTCGGAAGAAAACTGATCTTCTGTCTTGATTTACTATTCGAAGAATGGTTCAAATGGCTCTGACCACTATGGGACTCAACTTCTGAGGTCATCGGTCCCCTAGAACTTAGAACTAGTTAAACCTAACTAACCTATGGACATCACACACATCCACGCCCGAGGCAGGATTCGAACCTGCGACCGTTGCGGTCGCGCGGTTCCAGAGTGTAGCGCCTAGAACCACTCGGCCACTCCGGCCGGCCGGCGAAGAACGGTTCCAAACTTGCAGTATTCAGTTAAATCTCTAGACAGGCGATTTCTGTCCATACACAATGATTCTATTCTACTGAAGATTAACCACTGTCTATTAATCGACCACTGTTTTAATCTCACTCGAAGACTTGAAGATAACGACTAATGTTCTATAGGAAGTCCCTACCAAGAGTTGGACTCACTTACAATTTACAACTGACAATTTCTAGTTGGTTGGTTGGTTGATTTGAAGGAGGGGACCAAACAGCGAGGTCATCGGTCTCATCGGATTAGGAAAGGATGGAGAACGAAGTCGGTCGAGCCCTTTCAAAGCAAACATTCCGGAATTTGCCTAAGCGATTTAGGGAAATCACAGAAAGCCTAAATCCGGATGGCAGGACACGACTTCTGATTGTGCACGGTTACTTAAACGCGTCTCTCTCTCTGACTGGTGGCGCCGCTGCTCCAGAGAACGTGATTCTCGCTGACAGCGTGATCGGTTTCCGCGCAGCCACGTTCTTTCTGCGGACGGACGTTCGCGGTACTTCTGGTACCACCTGTCGCAAATTCTTCTCGTGTGGTACCTCAGTACGCCACAGCCAGAGTGTCAGGTAACGCGGAGCAGTGAGTTTTGCGGAAGGCGCTACGCTGTGCCCTGGCGGAAGTTTTGAGAGGCGGCGGCGGCGGCGGCGGCGGCCGGGCAGACACAGAAACGGCCGGCTCCTTTGGGGGCGGCGGCGCTGCAGATTTATTAAAACCGCGGCCGGTTCGGCGGGCCGGGCACAAAGGGCAGGCCGGCCGGCGCGGCGCCGATATTAAACGCGTGGAATGCCGCCCGCCGCCGGCGCGGCGCCCCTGCAGCTAGGCCACCTGCCACCCGCCCCCCCCCCCCCCCCAACCCTGCTGGCCAGCAGTGCTCCCCCGCATCCGCGCCGTGTCCGCGTTATTACACGCGCCGCCGTTTACATTCGCCCACGCGCCCGCGCAGCGCTAAACTACTCGCCGCTCCGGTCCACTCCTCCACGCCGGAAAAGAAGGCGCTCCTGTCCGGGCCACGTATTGCTCAAAAGGGGACCACCGACCGGCCACAAACCTGGCAGTGCGGGCCGAAAGTCAGGGGATCAGCGCTGGGGCAGACGCGAGAATCTCATATTGAGGTCGTGGTCAGACTAGTGCGGAAGGTTTGCATTCACTCTCCTGCACCTACATACACATCTGCGTATACAGCTCGCAGGCCACTCAAGATTAGTAGGACCTCGTACTTTGTTGTAGATGACCCGCCAGGATAGCCCAGAGCGTAGCCGGCACGGTAGCTCAGCGTGTTCGGTCAGAAGGTCAGAAGCCCTTTGTAATAAAAAAACTGAGTTAATCGATCAACAACTAACTTAAACGGATGTCTTACGAAGTCCTCCCCGAGCAGATGCAACGAACGAAAGCGAACAAAATGAGATTAAAAAAAAAGGGGGCGCTAACGCGCTGCTTTCTGGACTCGGGTCGACGCGCCGGCCCCAGAACCGATCCGCCCGGCGGATTAACGACGACGGCCAGCCTGAATGTGGTTTTTAGGTGGTTTTCCACATCCCACTACGTGAATACCTTAGTGGTCCCCACGTCCCACCTCAGTTACACGACTCGCAGACATTTGAAACTCATTCCCACCATTTCACGATTTACACTAGACGCATACTAGACGCATACAGCTGGGGTACACTAATTCCGTGGCCACCCCATAAAGACATTAACCGTGCCAAATCCGTACTTAACCCTACCGACCCTGCGCACAATGCGGGATAAGGGCTGTAGCAAAGAAAGAGCAAAGAGTACGTTGTCGCAGATGGACAGCAGTGCGCCAAGAAAGTGTAGCAGTTTCATTTACATTAATCTTACGTCTATTACGGGTATACAGGACAAAGGGTGAGGGTGACATATAGGTAGATTTTCCAAAGCCTTTATTAGCATTTTCTGTAACATGAAAAGTTTTGTATGCGATGATGTCTCTGTCCACGAAGCTTTCTAATCCTGAGACGTTTGGAACTCCAGTACCTCCTCGTACAATGGCAACAGTGAACCATCCATTACCATGTGTAAATGTGTCATTGGTGTCGATGCTAAAGTTGAATTTACATGCACAAAATACAGCTGGTCCATCCAGAAGAGAGTGTGCTGCAACAGATTTTAGTGTATTCTTTTTCTTGTCTGCGGCTGATGTAGTCATTTCCACATCTTCGATTGTTTTATAAATCGTCTGTCTTGCGCGACGTCGTAGCCTTCTGTATCTCATCACGGCAGCGTTCAATGCAGTTGCCTGTGCGACAGCAGCAGCGCGAATGAGCAGGCTGTGGCCCTAGTCTTTTTAAGGGCCGTGGTGCCTGCAGAGCTGGGCGTTGCGTAACGCGCGCTGCCAGTGCCATATATGGACAGTATAAACAGTAACTGGCGACTGATGACGCTGTTATCCATGGGAAACTGTCGTTGAGTGACTACGCGAGGTCACAGGACGACTTGTTGGACAGAGTTTGAATTGGGTGTCATCATTAGCACCTCGTTGCAAAAGAGGAAAAGTCTAATTTAACGCAAATGAGTACGAGAAATAATTCTGTAATTTTCGAATACAGTACTAGTGGTGTGCTGCTTGATACAGTAATATCGATACATAGAGGATTGGATTGTTTGGGGGAGGAGACCAGACAGCGAGGTCATCGGTCTCATCGGATTAGGGAAGGACGGGGAAGGAAGCCGGCCGTGCCCTTTCAAAGGGAACATCTCGGCATTTGCCTGGAGCGATTTAGGGAAATCACGGAAAACCTAAATCAGGATGGCCAGACGCGGGATTGAACCGTCGTCCTCCCGAATGCGAGTCCAGTGTGCTAGCCACTGCGCCACCTCGCTCGGTGATACATAGAGGATGACAGTTATTGAACTATACGAAATTACGACGTGCACACACTTTATTCAACATGTAGACGTCGCTACAGATATTCGGATTTATGTTATGACACGTTCGATGTGCCTGCCACCATTGGCTATGATGTGGCGCACACCAATAGCGAAATTCTGCATGACCCGCTGAAGTGTCGGAACATCGATGCTGTCGATGCCCTCCTGAATGGCTTTTTACAGCTCCGCAATGGTTTTGGGATTATTGCTCTACACCTTGTCCTTAACGTAGCTCCACAAAAAGGAGTCGCATGTGTTCAGATTCGGAGAACATGGCGACCAATCGAAGCCTGTGACAGTGGCCTCTAACCAGAATGAGGTCCTCAGAGTGCTCTTCCAGGACATCAATCACACTCCTGCTTCGATGGGCTCGAGCTTCATCTTGCAAGAACTACGTATTGTCTAAATCAGGGTCACTTTAGATATTGGGGATGAAGTCATCTTCCAAAATCTTCACGTACCGTTCGGTAGTCACGGTGTCATCAAGGAAGATCGCACGGATAATTCCGTGACTGGACGTTGCACACCACACAGTCTCCCGTTGAGGCTGAAGAGACTTCTCCATTGCGAAATGCGGATTAAGAGTCCCCCAAATGCCCCAGTCTTGCTTATTGACGAACCCATCCAAATGAAAGTGGTCTTCGTCGCTAAACCAAACCATACTAACTCCCGTCATGCCCCGCGGCCAACCGTGCAGTTTGAACGTCCTAATGCAAACCGTTCAGAAGTTATGACTATTTTATTTCATATATTTCAATAATTGTCACCTAATCTAGGTGTAACGTTGCAAAGCGACATCGAATGGAATGTGCACATACCTGTAAGGTCCGTTGTAAGGAAAGCGAACGGTCGACTTCGGTTTATTGGGAGACTTCTTCGAAAGTGTAGCTCATCTACAAAGGAGACCACGAATGGAACGCTAGTGTGACTCAGTTCTGCTCGAGTATTTGGGATCCCCAAAATGTCGGATTAAAGGATGACACCGAAGAAATTAAGAGACATGCTGGTAGATTAGTTGCCGGTACGTTCGTCTAACACGCCAATGATGCGGAAATGCCCCGTGAAATGAACTGGGGATCCCTGGAGAAAAGAAAACGTTCTTTTCGCGAAACACTAATGAGTAACTTTGCAGAACTGGAATTTGCGTCAGACTGCAGAACGATTCGCGAAGACAAGAGAAGAGAAATCAGGGCTCGCACAGCGCGAGGCGTTTTTCTCTCGTTCCATTTGCGAGTGAGACAGAAAAGGGAATGGCTAGCAGTGGTACAAAGTAGCCTCCACCATACACCATATGGTGACTTGCCTAGTATGCACGTAGATGCAGATGTAATATTATTAAAGAGTAATGAAAAATAGCTGAAAAATAGAGTGAAAGTATTTTAGAAACACGTACACTTGTTTATAATATTGGATTTAATTTCTCAGTCCAGTCAGCTGCATCTGGGGTCAGTGTCGGCAAGTTATTTGCGCTCTCTCGATAAAATATTGAAGTGCGCTCTTTTCCGAAGTGTTGGACGCTCTGAGATGTGTCGCCGCAAACGCGACACAGGTCGGGCACTTTTTTCCCACTTGGAGAGAGAGAGATCCTGCATACTCCACGCTTTGTTGTCCTTGGGCACAGGGCACTTCTAAGAGCGCTGGCGTATTGAAAGAATATTGGTTTGCGTTCCTGATGGTGCTTGCTGGATCCGTATCTGTTGCCATGTATGGCATATATCAAATCCTTAGTCAAAAAGTTCTGCAACGGTTTTTATTGCTGGTTGCCTGTATTTTGGCCTGTAATGTGTTACACTTTGAACACAGCCATGACTGGGAAGCTTGGAAATTATAGTCACGTAACATACCTTCCCACCTTCTCACTTTAGGTCAATTACGACACCCAATACTAAGCCATCTCTCTAAACCTCAGTAAGCTTTACATGACTTTAAGAAGATACTGGACAATTACCCAGCTTCCCATTCATGTCTATATACCAGGCTAAAATACTTCGTACCAAGGTTAGCATTTTGTTCTATCCCATTACCGAATGTAATGAGGGATAATGACTCTCTGCTGGGTGGAGTAAAACAGCCTGGTAACAACATCAGGGTGGTGTATGTACCTTGTAATCGAGCAAGTTCTTCCCGGTAACCACAGGTTGGAAACGCACCCCTGCTGAACTACGGCCATAAAAACAACCACCAATCAGCGACGAGCGCTCGGAATTGTGTGCACTTAAAGTAACGTGTTCCGGGTAATAGCTGCTTAAGGTAAAGAGCCCAGTTACTAATAAAATTCTCTGAATATAATGGCTTCGGCTGAAGAGTCAAAACTTGGTAAACTTTTGGTTCCTATTTAAGCCTGACTGCTTTGGGCGCATATTTCCTGTGATGTTTACTGGTTAAAACTTGACTGCTAAACCTACTTCTCTAAAAGTATCGTAATACCGTTAATTTGCTAATACAAAAAGCTGTACTGCGTAAACAGAAGGCGTTTTATGCTTTTATGGGCTAAAGAGTCACACAGCTATGCACCCAAACACGTTTGTTCAGAAGACAAACTTCGCACGCTGGTGGCTAATTGGCTGTTGTTTTACGCCCGCAGTTCCTCAATGCCGCAATTCCTATCGAAGGTTATCCTGAAAATTTTACTCGACTAGACGCCCGCCCACTCTGACGTCATAACGAGGTCGTTTTTCTCCATCATGTACATGCCTTTCTACGCGCCATAGTCCCTTATATTGTATTCTCATGGTTCCTACGCGAGAAATTCGATGGCTGCAACAGAATGTTGACACGTTGGTTTGGATACAGGTTCTCTAAATTTATCCGCCATGATTCTACGACAAATAATCCGCCTTTTTCCAAGAGATTCCCTGTTACACTTTCTTATGGTCTGTACCAACCTGTTACGATCGTAGCAGTCCGCCACTGAAATGGTTCGATATCTGTTGTCATGCCTGCTTCATAAGGACTGAAATCGCTGGAACAGTACTCTAGAATTAATCGCAATAACTTGTATACGATTTCCTTTAGAGAAGCACCGCACTTTTCTAGAACGCTTCCAACAAATCTAAGTTTCTGTTTTTATAATTGTTTTACAGTAGAGGATTATTCGTAAGTACCTCCTTGGTTTCAAAGGACTATTGCACGAAAACTACAAGACATACAGAAAAATGACACACATCACTGGATAGAGTATCTTTCTAAGTTTCGGTTCGCAATGTGACGTAATTGCGAAGTGCACCAGACACGGGCAGAAGTGTTAGAATATGGCGTATAATGGACCTATTGATTATATAATAACAGATCAGGAATTCAGGAAGGCTGTGAGGGATACACGTGTATTCAGGGGATTCTTTGATGACACTGATCACTATTTAATCTGCAGTGAAATCAGTATTGTGAGGCCGAAAGTGCAGCAGGTCAGGTCCATATCTAGGAGGATAAGAGTGGAGAAACTTCAGGATAGGGAAATCAGGCAAAGTACATAACAGTGATCTCAGAAAGGTACCAGATAGTTGATGGTAGTCAATTACAGTCATTGGAAAAGGAATGGACAATGTACAGGGACACAGTACTAGAAGTGGCTAAAGAATGTCTTGGAACAGTAGTGTGTAAAGGTAGGATGAAGCAAACAGCTTGGTGGAATGACACAGTCAAGGCAGCCTGTAAAAGGAAAAAGATGGCGTATCAAAAATGGCTACGTACTAGAACTCAGGTAGACAGAGAAAGTTATGTTGAAGAAAGAAACAAAGCCAAACAGATAACTGCAGCATCCAAGAAGAAATCTTGGGAAGACTTTGGAAACAGGTTGGAGACTTTGGGTCAAGCTGCTGGAAAACCATTCTGGAGTGTAATTAGCAGTCTTCGAAAGGGAGGTAAGAAGGAAATGACAAGTATTATGGACAGGTCAGGAAAACTGCTGGTGAATCCTGTTGATGCCTTGGGCAGATGGAGGGAATATTTTGAAGAGTTGCTCAATGTAGGCGAAAATACGATCAGTAATGTTTCAGATTTCGATGTACAATGTGACAGGAATGATGATGGAAATAGGATCACATTTGAGGAAGTGGAGAAAATGGTCAATATGTTGCAGTGCAATGAAGCGGCTGGGGTGGATGAAATTAAGTCGGAACTCATCAAATACAGTGGAATGTCAGGTCTTAAATGGCTACACAGGATAATTGAAATGGCCTGGAAGTCGGGACAGGTTCCATCAGACTGGAAAAAAGCAGTAATCACACCAATCTTTAAACATGGAAACAGAAAAGATTGTGACAACTACAGAGGTATCTCTTTAATCAGCGTTGTGGGTAAAATCTTCTCAGGTATTGTTGAAAGGAAAGTGCGAGTATTAGTTGAGGACAAATTGGATGAAAATCAGTGTGTATTTAGGCCTCTTAGAGGTTGTCAGGACCAGATCTTTAGCTCACGGCAAATAATGGACAAGTGTTACGAGTGGAACAGGGAGTTGTATCTACGCTTTATAGATCTAGAAAAGGCATATGACCGGGTTCCTAGAAGGAAGTTATTGTCTGTTCTACAAGATTATGGAATAGAAGGCAAACTTTTGCAAGCAATTAAAGGTCTTTACATAGATAGTCAGGCAGCAGTTAGAGTTGACGGTAAATTGAGTTCATGGTTCAGAGTAGTTTCAGGGGTAAGACAAGGCTGCAACCTGTCTCCACTGTTGTTCATATTATTTGTGGATCATATGTTGAAAACAATAAACTGGCTGGGTGAGATTAAGATATGTGAACACAAAACAAGCAGTCTCGCATACGCGGATGACTTAGTTGTGATGGCAGATTCGATTGAAAGTTTACAAAGTAATATTTCAGAGCTAGATCAGAAATGTAAGCACTATGGTATAAAGATTAGCATCTCCAAAACGAAGTAATGTCAGTGGGAAAGAAATATAAACGTAGGAACAAAGTTAGAACAGGTGGACGGTTTCAAGTACTTAGGATGCATATTCTCACAGGATGGCAACATAGTGAAAGAACTGGAAGCGAGGTGTAGCAAAGCTAATGCAGTGAGTGCTCAGCTGCGATCTACTCTCTTCTGCAAGAAGGAAGTCAGTACCAAGACTAAGTTATCTGTGCACCGTTCAATCTTTCGACCAACTTTGTTGTATGGGAGCGAAAGCTGGGTGGATTCAGGTTACCTTATCAATAAGGTTGAGGTTACGGATATGAAAGTAGCTAGGATGATTGCAGGTACTAGTAGATGGGAACAATGGCAGGAGGGTGTCCACAATGAGGAAATCAAAGAAAAACTGGGAATGAACTCTATAGATGTAGCAGTCAGGGCGAACAGGCTTAGATGGTGGGGTCATGTTACACGCATGGGAGAAGCAAGGTTACCCAAGAGACTCATGGATTCAGCAGTAGAGGGTAGGAGGAGTCGGGGCAGACCAAGGAGAAGGTACCTGGATTCGGTTAAGAATGATTTTGAAGTAATAGGCTTAACATCAGAAGAGGCATCAATGTTAGCACTGAATAGGGGATCATGGAGGAATTTTATAAGGGGGACTATGCTCCAGACTGAACGCTGAAAGGCATAATCAGTCTTAAATGATGATGATGATGATGATGACGATGATGGACCGATGCGAGTGTTTTGTGTCGTTTAATTCACTAAATGTGAGTGAGTTGTGTCGGCTCAGCGCCCACTTCGTCCCAGATATCAGGTAAATTCTCCGGAAAACAAAACGACACATGAGTCGTACAACACTTTCCGTGAGCATAGCTGTTTATACCGTCTGACGAAAAGAGGCCAGCCGGGACCGTCAGCAGAGAAGGCGCTGTGTGTGCGGCCGTCATTAGTCAGAAGGCCGAAGAGATGCGAGCAGAGAACTGCAGATACCGCATCAACTGTCCTTCCAAGGTCTTCGTGTAAAACCGTACCAGCTGCAGTTGCTACATTCGCTAACCACTCTGGACAATTAGCTTCGTTCAGATTTTTGCAACGACATGCAGCGGCAATTGGAGAGAGCTGGTTTTTCACAAAAGCCCGTTTTCAGTGACGAATCCACGCTTCATGTGTCTTGAAAGGTGAATCGTCATAATTTGCATTTCTGGGCCATAAGACGTACAGACGAGATTCTGGAACACGTTTGTGATTCATCTGCAGTTAACGTCTTTTGTGCAATGTTCTCCTCAAAAGAGTATGCACCAGTCTTTCTTTGCGGAGAAAACTATGGCCGGTTTCGTATGCGTGGACATGCTGCAGCAATGGATTATCCAAAAACTACAAAAATTACCGCAAACTGTGGAGACTTCAGTTGCCGACAAGAGGCCTCCACCACACTTTTCTTCAGACGTTCGCGACTGCTTCAACACCGAACTTCCCAGTGTTGTATTGGACGTGCTTTCCGTCATGACACAACTATTCTTCACAGGCCTCCGTAGACACATGACTTAACTCCGTCTGATTTCTTCGCCTCGGGTTATGTCAAAGATCATACGTTCCTGTCTCCAATGTCACTTAATTTGGAAGAGTTGCAAGAAAAAACAGTTAATGCAGTCCTTGATATCGACGTGTGTGGCAATATTTGACTATCGCATTGGCGTTTGCTCCATCACAAACGGTGCCAAACCTGAGCACCTGTAATGCTGGCTAATAACTTGACAAGTTGTTCCATTCATTTATATGCATCTGTTTTCTGTCAGTCTTGTAGTTTTCTTGCAGTCATCTTCTGAAACTCCGAGCTACTTATGACTAACCACATATTTGTCTCGTATATAGAATGAGTCGAAAACTGTAAGCAAGTTTTAGGAACTGATCAGACGAATAGTTTGACTCGAGAGTTCGCTGGTCTCCGCAGGAAGAGTACTTCCTCCTGTTTGGTGGCACAGGTATCTTTGCGTCTGTACTGCTCTGAAAAGCCGGCCGAAGTGGCCGAGCGGTTAAAGGCGCTGCAGTCTGGAACCGCAAGACCGCTACGGTCGCAGGTTCGAATCCTGCCTCGGGCATGGATGTTTGTGATGTCCGTAGGTTAGTTAGGTTTAACTAGTTCTAAGTTCTAGGGGACTAATGACCTCAGCAGTTGAGTCCCATAGTGCTCAGAGCCATTTTTTTGCTCTGAAAATACCTACAAAGCACTGAAAATTCTGGTAAATGCGACCTTATGTGGTGTTTATAAGGGAAAAATATTCCTCCAAACTGCTGATATGGCCAACGGCCTTGCCGCAGTGGTAACACCGGTTCTCTTCATATCACCGAAGTTAAGCGCTGTCGGGCTGGGCTAGCACTTGGATGGGTGACCATCCGGTCTGCCGAGCGCTGTTGGCAAGCAGGGTGGACTCAACCCTTGTGAGGCAAACTGAGGATCTACTTGATTGAGAAGTAGTGGCTCTGGTCTCGGAAACAGATATACGGCCGGGAGAGCGGTGCGCTGACCACATGCCCCTCCGTATCCGCATCCAGTGACGCCTGTGGGCTGAGGATGACACGGCGGCCGATCAGTACCGTTGGGCCTTCATGGTCTGTTCGGGAGGGGTTTAGTTTAGTTTTGTTTTTAAACTGCTGATATCGAGTGTGTGATCGCTTCCTCGGTTCTCCGCACTCAGCCGTGCTCGTGTTCTGTCCCTGACAGCGATGGCAACGCATAAGGAGCGGCACGTTGTTGACGGATGTGCGTGTGCAGAGCCGGATCGATTCCTTAGCGCATAACCCAGTCCATGTTGCGTAGCTGCACGATCTGACGGAGTGATGGCACGCTGCTGTTTGAACAGCCACCGTGAACAATCTCCAGTGTATTTTTATTCGATGTACTGTCCTATATGCTTTTGTTCTGGTACACATTTTAGTATAACTACAACACAGTCCAGTAGCTAATCAGCGTAAGAATCCAAGCAAAGTTCTCCATAACTGGCTACCGAAGACCGTGGGTTCTTTCTTTCTAAATACCTTGCACATCTCTCTGATAAGCCAAAGGAACAAGAATCACTCCTACTTCTTCAGAAATAGAATACCGATCGTCAAGGATTTACGTACGTAGATTGCTGCCTGCCCACTTTCTAACAGCGTACCTTCTTCTAAACCCCACAACCTAGAAATAGGTTTTCGTTTCACGTCAAACACAGAGTGCTCTAGGTCTGTAGTAGCACTTAAATTTTGTGTGTAGTTAGGACACTGACCAAAAGTAATGAAGAAGATTCGCAGATTTTTTTTATTGATGCAAGGATCGTCATGGTAGTAGAACGATATTCAATAGCACAAAATATAGATATAGACAGAATACATAAACATCTTTTAGAGCACAGGATAAGTGGTCGGCCGTGGCCCTAATGAAGAAACTATACCAGCATTTGCCTAAAACGATTTAGGAATACCACAGAGAATATAAGTCAGGATGACAGCACAGAGCAGACTCCAGCCTTCCAAACATGAGGTCAGTGTCACAATGGCATTTTGATCACACGCAATTTGCACAAGATAAGTTGTAATATCAAAAGTAGTTTTGCACTGCTCCTTCCCATCTCACCACAGCGTCACGCCACTCACTACAAACATCCGTTGGTGACTCCAGAACCACAAACACCCTGCGATGCCTCCCGCGCTCCCTTCAGTCCATTCAGGAAACTCACTCCAGGACCATAAACGTGCTACCATTCGTCATTCATATTTCCGTGTCATCACTTCAGTCTGCCTGGAAAACTGAGCCAGTATCCCCCCATGGTGAGTGAGATGTTGAACTGAGAAAAAATTTGACATTACTAACATGCACTGCAGATCCTGGCAAGTGATTTTCTTGCAACAGCATTACAGTATTGTAATGTGACCCGTGGTCTAGGGGTAGCGTCTTTGATTCATAATCAAAAACGTCTTCGGTCCCGGGTTTGATCCCCGCCACTGCCTAAATTTCGATAAATAATCAGCATTGGCGGCCGAAGACTTCCGGCATAAGAAGTCAGCCTCATTCTGCCAACGGCCTTGTCAAAGAGGGCGGAGGAGCGGATAGAGGTTCAGGGCACTCTCTTGTCCTAGGGGTGGGAAATTGCCCCTAAAGGCGGAAGAATCAGCAATGATCTACGACATGAGAATGCAGAAGGCAATGGAAACCACTGCATTAAAGACACATAACGTGTATCCACAGGACATGTGGCCTGTAATTGAAGAAGTGTCATGATGATCTCTCCATTGGCAAAAGATTCCGGAATAGTCCCACATTCGGATCTCCGGGAGGGGACTGCCAAGGGGGAGGTTACCATGAGAAAAAGATTGAATAATCAACGAAAGGATAACGTTCTACGAGTCGGGGCGTGGAATGTTAGAAGCTTGAACATGGTAGGGAAACTAGAAAATCTGAAAAGGGAAATGCAAAGGCTCGATCTAGATATAGTAGGGGTCAGTGAAGTGAAGTGGAAGGAAGACAAGGATTTCTGGTCAGATGAGTATCGGGTAATATCAACAGCAGCAGAAAATGGTATAACAGGTGTAGGATTCGTTATGAATAGGAAGGCAGGGCAGAGGGTGTGTTTCTGTGAAAAGTTCAGTGACCGGGTTGTTCTAATCAGAATCGACAGCAGACCAACACCGACAACGATAGTTCAGGTATACATGCCGACGTCGCAAGCTGAAGATGAACAGATAGAGAAAGTGTATGAGGATATTGAAAGGGTAATGCAGTATGTAAAGGGGGACGAAAATCTAATAGTCATGGGCGACTGGAATGCAGTTGTAGGGGAAGGAGTGGAAGAAAAGGTTACAGGAGAATATGAGCTTGGGACAAGGAATGAAAGAGGAGAAAGACTAATTGAGTTCTGTAACAAGTTTCAGCTAGTAATAGCGAATACCCTGTTCAAGAATCACAAGAGGAGGAGGTATACTTGGAAAAGGCCGGGAGATGCGGGAAGATTCCAATTACATTACATCATGGTCAGACAGAGATTCCGAAATCAGATACTGGATTGTAAGGTGTACCCAGGAGCAGATATAGACTCAGATCACAATATAATAGTGATGAAGAGTAGGCTGAAGTTCAAGACATTAGTCAGGAAGAATCAATACGCAAAGAAGTGGGATACGGAAGCACTAAGGAATGACGAGATACGTTTGAAGTTCTCTAAAGCTATAGATACAGCAATAAGGAATAGCGCAGTAGGCAGTACAGTTGAAGAGGAATGGACATCTCTAAAAAGGGCCATCACAGAAGTTGGGAAGGAAAACATAGGTACAAAGAAGGTAGCTGCGAAGAAATCATGGGTAACAGAAGAAATACTTCAGTTGATTGACGAAAGAAGGAAGTACAAACATGTTCCGGGAAAATCAGGAATACAGAAATACAAGTCGCTGAGGAATGAAATAAATAGGAAATGCAGGGAAGCTAAGACGAAATGGCTGCAGGAAAAATGTGAAGACATCGAAAATGATATGATTGTCGGAAGGACAGACTCGGCATACAGGAAAGTCAAAACAACCTTTGGTGACATTAAAAGCAACGGTGGTAACATTAAGAGTGCAACGGGAATTCCACCGTTAAATGCAGAGGAGAGAGCAGATAGGTGGAAAGAATAGATTGAAAGCCTCTATGAGGGTGAAGATTTGTCTGATGTGATAGAAGAAGAAACAGGAGTCGATTTAGAAGAGATAGGGGATCCAGTATTAGAATCGGAATTTAAAAGAGCTTTGGAGGACTTACGGCCAAATAAGGCAGAAGGGATTGATAACATTCCATCAGAATTTCTAAAATCATTGGGGGAAGTGGCAACAAAACGACTATTCACGTTGGTGTGTAGAATATATGAGTCTGGCGACATACCATCTGACTTTCGGAAAAGCATCATCCACACAATTCCGAAGACGGCAAGAGCTGACAAGTGCGAGAATTATCGCACAATCAGCTTAACAGCTCATGCATCGAAGCTGCTTACAAGAATAATATACAGAAGAATGGAAAAGAAAATTGAGAATGCGCTAGGTGACGATCAGTTTGGCTTTAGGAAAAGTAAAGGGACGAGAGAGGCAATTCTGACGTTACGGCTAATAATGGAAGCAAGGCTAAAGAAAAATCAAGACACTTTCATAGGATTTGTCGACCTGGAAAAAGCGTTCGACAATATAAAATGGTGCAAGCTGTTCGAGATTCTGAAAAAAGTAGGGGTAAGCTATAGGGAGAGACGGGTCATATACAATATGTACAACAACCAAGAGGGAATAATAAGAGTGGACGATCAAGAACGAAGTGCTCGTATTAAGAAGGGTGAAGGCTGTAGCCTTTCGCCCCTCCTCTTCAATCTGTACATCGAGGAAGCAATAATGGAAATAAAAGAAAGGTTCAGGAGTGGAATTAAAATACAAGGTGAAAGGATATCAATGATACGATTCGCTGATGACATTGCTATCCTGAGTGAAAGTGAAGAAGAATGAAATGATCTGCTGAACGGAATGAACAGTCTAATGAGTACACAGTATGGTTTGAGAGTAAATCGGAGAAAGACGAAGGTAATGAGAAGTAATAGAAATGAGAACAGCGAGGAACTTAACATCATGATTGATGGTCACGAAGTCAATGAAGTTAAGGAATTGTGCTACCTAGGCAGTAAAATAACCAATAACGGACGGAGCAAGGAGGACATCAAAAGCAGACTCGCTAGGCAAAAAAGGCATTTCTGGCCAAGAGAAGTCTACTAATATCAAATACCGGCCTTAATTTGAGGAAGAAATTTCTGAGGATGTACGTCTGGAGTACAGCATTGTATGGTAGTGAAACATGGACTGTGGGAAAACCGGAACAGAAGAGAATCGAAGCATTTGAGATGTGGTGCTATAGACGAATGTTGAAAATTAGGTGGACTGATAAGGTAAGGAATGAGGAGGCTCTACGCAGAATCGGAGAGGAAGGGAATATGTGGAAAACACTGATAAGGAGAAGGGACTGGATGATAGGACATCTGCTAAGACATGAGGGAATGACTTCCATGGTACTAGAGGGAGCTGTAGAGGGCAAAAACTGTAGAGGAAGACAGAGATTGGAATACGTCAAGCAAATAATTGAGGACGTAGGTTGCAAGTGCTACTCTGAGATGAAGAGGTTAGCACAGGAAAGGAATTCGTGGCGGTCCGCATCAAACCAGTCAGTAGACTGATGACCAAAAAAAAAAAAAAAAAATGTGATAAGGTGTTCCTGTTATTCCTTTCATTATTAATCATTACACAAATTCCTATGAGTAACCTTTAATTCATCAAATGAATTCGCAATTGTGAATAAGGTCTACCATCACCTGTAGAATGGAATGACAATGAAAATTTGTGCAGTATCAGGACTCGAACCCGTCGCTTTACCATTTGGCTATTCGTGCACGACTCACGGCCAGATCCAAATAGTCGTATGTCGTGAGTCGTGCACGAATAGCCAAATGGTAAAGCGACGGGTTCGAGCCCTGATACTGCACAAATTTTCATTGTCATTCCATTCTACAGGTGATGGTAGACCATATTCGCAATTGCGAATTCATTCGGTGTGTTTCGTAACGGCTGTGGTCGCCGCAGTGCCTGTTCATTTGGACATGTATGCATGCAGAATAACACAAGCGTTGCAATATCATATAATCTTTAATTATGTGATATGCATTACTTATGAAGAATAGGTGTATTTTGGTAATCTTTTTCATTTCTTCGGACAGTTTATTGTACAGTTTTATTCCCTGATAGAGATTCCCTGATAAAGAATGCTGTTTGAGTCTGGTAGGAGACTACGTACCTCCTCTTAGCTAGGAACGCGAACTTTCCCTGCATGACGTGCTAAGTAGCTGTACTCTGCGTCTAAAGTGAAAACAAGTAGACTAACATAGGGACTGCGATTCAAATGTAAATAAAGGAGATGTGGTCTACTGCACAGTACGGCCATTTGTAGATACTAGAGGAGACGCTTGTCTTATACGGAATAATGAAAAAACAATGTAGTGCCGAGCACCATGGTTGGTTGGTTTGTTGGGGGAAAGAGACCAGACAGCGAGGTCATCGGTCTCATCAGATGAGGGAAGGATGGGGAAGGAAGTCGGCCGTGCCCTTTGAAAGGAACCATCCCGGCATTTGCCTGGAGCGATTTAGGGAAATCACGGAAAACCTAAATCATGATGGCCGGACGCGGGATTGAACCGTCGGCCTCCCGAATGCGAGTCCAGTGTGCCGAGCACCATGAGCAACTGAAGAACTTCGGACTCTCCGTTACATCCGACCATCCGTCTTACATTTCATAATGCGAACGTACATATTTTTCCATAGCAATTAAAGAAATGGCGCTACAATAATTGATATATGTTGAAAATGTTGCAGAAAATCAAATCAAACTGCGAGAAAAATAACGATAGAAACAGATAATGAAAAAGAAAGTGAGAAAGAGAGAAGGCCGATAAAACGTGGCTAACAGATTGAGTAAAAATCTTGAAACCGTATGCTTTGGTATGTCAGGACTCGATGAAAAGCAGAGATAGCACTAACACTATTTGAAGAAATAAGCCATTTGTTACTCTTTCGACTTGGGGAAATGTACCAAGTAAGGGGACAGCTATATCAGCTACATTCATACTCGTACTTGAGTAGTTATAATACACAAGGAATTCGTAGTATCACTCGAAGTGCGAGACGTGAGTGAAAATACTAATAGTTCAGTAGTTCAGAATGTGGGTATGCGGGTATCTTGTGATTATTGCTGCTATAGTTCTATTTTATTGACATGGCTTTGGAGCTGTGCGTTTTGAGGTGTGGATGGAACATCTGCTTGGTTTACAATGAGTGAATTCGCAATTGCGAATGAAGACAACCTTCAGCTGTAGAATGGAATGACGACAATGAATATATGTGTCGGACCGGAACTCGAACCCAGATTTCCCGGCAACAGGCAGTCTGTCACCAGGATGTTTGTTTCAGCATTCTCGATGACCAAGTGTTGCTCTTTCTTCTACATCTTTATGAGGAGTACGACGTAGACTCTTCCGCCTTGCAAGATGATGACAGTCGTACTCACAGTGTCGCACGGAGATGTTCTTGGTTTGGCGAATACTGTGGATCTCTATAGCTCCTCGGCAGGACCGATAAATCATCCAATCTTAATCCTATAGAAAATGTGTAGCACTTTTAATCCACTCCCTCCTTCCTAGTGGCAGCTATTGTCCACAATAAGCAAAGTCTTTTATGAAAAATTTGAGATGAGCGAAGATTACAACAAAATTTCTAGTTTACTTAGCTTTTTGTGTAGAGTTGGTTCCAGTTCTTCTTGTCTAGGGTTCTGATTCTTGAAGCTGAAATGTTGAATTGATCTAAATAAATTTGAAGATTGTTGTTGCAGAATTTCTGTTACGTTAATTATTCTGTTATGTTAATATATTTTGTCACGTTTTAGTATATCATACAGTCTCTTGAATTTTCACATTAACAAAGCCGAAATTACATTTTCGTCCAAAATACAACAATACCTCCGATCACATCAGAGCCACGCTTAATACTACTTTACTCAGCGGACATAAAAAGATTCGAAAGGGGTTACAATTTTTCTTGACAAATGAATTTCTGTTAGTTTCGATTATTATATCATAAATGAATCCAGAAATAAACATAATTAACAGTACTATATTGCGTAATTAAGAAATTTTAAGCGTGCAAAAAAATTCGTAATTTCAAATGTTTCTAAAAAAATAATTTTAACTGTACATTCAGAGTTAGTACTTATCGACAGTAAAATCGAAAATTAAGTAATTCCTTTTCATAAATTTTCGCTTGAAATGTAACATATTATGTGTAAAATTATACGAAAGTTTTCAGAAAAGCAGCTGAGATAATATTGACCTGTACAAAATTCGAAAAATAATACTGGTATCGACAATTACTGCTGAGAAAAAGTAATCCTAGAGGAGGATGTCCCGTTACACACTCTTTGGAACTGCCGATAAATCGTACTAATTTGGAAGCTCTGCGGGATCTAATGAGCAATGAGTCCTTCAGGTGGGTACGACATACTTGAAGCAACATGTGGACTCTCAACCTCTCAACTTAGAAATGTGCTAAAGTTTGACGGGGACATTGAAAGATGCAAGGTGACAGTTACTGAACTATATGAAGAGAAACGTAAATTAGTTACAAACTACTCCGTGCACACATTTTATACAATATTTAAATTTCCCATATTCGGATTTAGGTTACAAGTTCGATATGCCTCCTATCATTGGCGATAATGTGGCGCAGACGAATAGCGAAATTCTGCATTCCGTGACTGGTCATTCATTGCACACCACAGTCACCCGCTGAGGGAGAAGAGACGTCTCGATCGCGAAATACGAATTCTCAGTCCCCCAAATGCGCCAGTTTTGCTTAATGATGAACCCATCCAGATGAAAGTGGGCTTCCTCGCTAAACAAAACTATACTAATTCCCATCATCCCCCGCGGCCAACCGTGCAGCTTGAACGTCCTAACGCAAACCGCTCAGAAGTTTTGATGATTTTATTCCATATAGTTTAATAATTGTCACCTTCTATCTGACTTTCTTCAGGGGCAGTGGTCTCAGAAAGGTTGGGAACCACCGGTCTAAAGTGTCGGTTGTGTCAAATGCGACAGAATGAGCCAGGCAGGGAAGACTTGACCAGTTGTTTCGCCCCCACACAACAGCGTAACATCGGCTTTAGAAAGTCCGGCAGTGAAGTTGGCGCCGCGGCGCTACAGAAGGGGCGGAGAACGCGTCGCAGGTGCGGCGTCGGCGGCACGTCTCAAGGCGTCGCGGAGCGGCGCGTCGTGGCCCCGCGCCGTTCAGATCAATACCCTGGGGCGCGCCTGGAGAGGGGGGCGGGGGCGGGAGGGGGCGGCGTCCCACTGCGCGCTGTCGCCCTAACCGCCGGCATTTCCTCTGCCGGCGCGTAGTCGTGGCCACCGTCTCGTCGCTCCAGTAAAGGGAACCGCCACATCACGGCGCCCCTAAGAATCGACAGGTACCTCCACTGTGGCGTTCCTCGGCGGTCTTCGTCGGGGCAGCGGTTCAAATCCCCACCCGGCCATTAAGGTTTACTTCATTCCCCTAAACCGCTGTCCCTGAGGCCTAAGCAGTGTCTCTTCACTAGGAGTATTAGACGTCCTGTGTCAATGGACACTACCGTTTGATTCTCATAGCAAAGATATCCTCATTGTATGACGTGACTGTAATTGAGAAGTACTTACTGACGATGATAGAAAAACACGGAGTGTTTCTACAACTGAGTAAGGTATGCAACCGCCGTCGCAGTTGTGGACGAATATTACCAAGCGGGAGTTGAAAGAACCATCTGAGTGTGCCAGATTTTGATGAAAAACAGGCAAACAAGTTTGCAAAATCTGAGCAATTATAGGAGATGTTGAATTGCTTTAAAGAGGTTAGAAAGTCAGTCGATGAAGGTCCACTGGCAGGACGACTTTCCTATTCAACAGAAAGTCACCATGCAGACGATGAATACGTGATAATCGGCGAGGATTAGTATGCAAACAGATCACGACTCTCGCACGATTCGTCTCATTGCAAAAATCGTCCTTTGCCTCCTGATGCACGAATAGACAGAGAATCTGCGACAAATGACATTAAATCTACAAAGAAGTATTACTGTTATAGGAAACACTGTTTTTGTTTCAGGCAATGTCACGGAATATAATTAGAAACGTAACCTGCTTCGGCCATACATTCGCCATCTTCAGACCTTTTACATCACACGCCATATTAGCGAACTAGCATGTCGTGAACGCTACAATGTGTAGAATTTGTAAATGGCCGCAACCGGTAATGATTGTAATCATTTTCTACGACTCTGTCTAATAGAAAAGGCAGTGTGTAGAAAGAGAATCGGCCCGTTATCAGTCTGCAGCAACCTCGAAATATGGAGAAGTCGAGACAGAGGCCATGTCTACGGCTGATACGTTGTCGTCACCCGAAGCAAACCAATTAACCTCCAAGGTAAAGACGACTTATACAAGGACATAGTGCATCACAAGGTATGTACCCTGTGACCTCGAACCCAAACGTTCTGACACGTTTGCAGGAAGCTGAATGCAGGGAGGCGTCCGAACTGTTGGGAAACCACAGGGTACCAACTTAGACATAGCTCTTGGAGATAAAACAAGTCGCAGCTATTGTGGTCCAACAAACCTCGTCTTCCCATATGGGCCCTACGGACTTCTTCATATTCCCGAAACTGAAACCACATTCTTCTTCTTATTTTGCTTATGCCTTTATCCCGCGGTCGCAGGGCCGGCATGGTTAATGTTAAGGGGTGGCCGGATGCCCTTCCTGCCACCACCCCATAACCCCCGGGAGGGAACTGGTGTACCCCAGCTGTCTATGTCCAGTATAATTCATGGAATAGTTGAACGTTTTCAAACGTCTGTGAGTCGTGTAACTGAGGCGGGACGTGGGAATAAGCCCAGTATTCACCTAGTGGGATGTGGAAAACCGCCTAAGAACCATATCCAGGCCGGCCGGCACACCGGCACTCGTCGTTAATCCGCCTACTCGAGTCCAGGAAGCAGTGCATTAGTGCTCTCGGCTTCCCTGGCGGGTCTCCAAACTGAAACCACATTGATAGGACATAATTTTCACAGATGAAATCTAAGAAAATTTGGTGGAAAAATTTCAAGCCGTCTCAAAAATGCGTTACAGGAAGCAGTCGGACGTGGGGACAAACAAATAAATGAACATTGCCAAAGGTCAAAACTACTATAAATGGGACAGTATTTAAACTGCAGTAATGTGAACAATATACTACTATGAACATACAAACATGTTTATTACAGATATAATAAATCTCTATCACAGAAAGCAAAATTACTATATGACAGACATTAATATGGAAGTACGTAAAGAGCCCGGAACTATGATGATAACTGGAAGATCTCAAATCAAAAATATTAAGAAAAAATAAAAATTTTAAGGAAAGTCCTAGGACCAAAATGGAAAAATGGAATTTCGATGAATAATGAATAAGAAATCAAATTAAAGACGTCAAATTACAGAAAAAATCGCGGAAGCAATTCGGACACGGCGACCACACATACATATGGTCGGTTACTGATACATAAAGAAAATATATAGCTTAGATTTATCGATGAAGAACTGAAGCAATGGATCAACTGGCTGATAAAAATTCATGAAGACGTTAATCAAACTGCATGCTTGAAGACATCTGCCAGTCCATAACTAAATTCTTAACCATAATTAACAACTATAATTTTACTGAAAAGCTCCTTCGACATGTTGCAGATTGAATGGAAGAAGAAACACAGCGAACGAATGAAGAGATATTGGGAGGAGAAAAAGAAACGATGTCCTACATAAGTTCAAATTACTCAGCAGCTGTTCACAAGAAATATATAAATAAATGACTTGATGTAATCGGCCAGACTTATCTGTGGCTCAGTCTGGTTAAACAGAAAAGAAAGAAAAGAGAAAGCACAGGTTTCTAATACGTATGGGAACTGGACGTATGTCCAGAAATCTTTATTCCTCCTCCCTCTATCCATCTCCTCCTCTCCCCCTGTCTCTATTTCCATCACCACCTCCTCCAACCCCTCTGTTCATCTCTTCTCCCCACATCTGACCTTGAGCCTTGTTTATTGTTATTGCAATTTCAGATGCTATAGTAGTATCCTAATCATAAGTCGATGAGCCAGAACTACAACATCTTTTTTTCTGTGTTATTTGTCTGACAGGATGAAAACAAAACAAAGTATTGTTGCGTATACAATTTATGTTTAAAAATATATGTAATAAGAAACATTGTATATGGGAGAAACAATTTGTCTAATGGTTTAAACGCCCCACTATCGTAGTTAAAAGTGACGCAGACAAAGGAAACAAAACTGCACATATATGTAGGAGAGCATTTTGTTTCTGGCAGTGGGTTTTAACAGAAAACCTGTACATTGTTGCTATAAGAAAAATATATAGTTTATTTTCTTTTGAACTTTAATAGGTTATGGTTTAAAATTTGAAGTAAATCGGTCAAGAACGTTTCGTCCAAATGTTTATTAAACTAACGTCTCAACGTATATTGATAATTTTTACTTTTTGGACCGTCTGAGTACAACCGAAAGAAACGTAATTTTCGTGCCATACGCGTTTCGCCTTTATTCTCTGCAAGGCGTCTTCAGTGGCCCGAAATATGTACATGTTGTTGTTGTTGTGGTCTTCAGTCCTGAGACTGGTTTGATGCAGCTCTCCATGCTACTCTATCCTGTGCAAGCTTCTTCATCTCCCAGTACCTACTGCAACCTACATCCTTCTGAATCTGCTTAGTGTATTGATCTCTTGGTCTCCCTCTACGATTTTTACCCTCCACGCTGCCCTCCAATGCTAAATTTGTGATCCCTTGATGCCTCAAAACATGTCCTGCCAACCGATCCCTTCTTCTAGTCAAGTTGTGCCACAAACTTCTCTTCTCCCCAATCCTATTCAATACCTCCTCATTAGTTACGTGATCTACCCACCTTATCTTCAGCATTCTTCTGTAGCACCACATTTCGAAAGCTTCTATTCTCTTCTTGTCCAAACTAGTTATCGTCCATGTCTCACTTCCATACATGGCTACACTCCATACAAATACTTTCAGAAACGACTTCCTGACACCTAAATCTGTACTCGATGTTAACAAATTTCTCTTCTTCAGAAACGCTTTCCTTGCCATTGCCAGTCTACATTTTATATCCTCTCTACTTCGACCTTCATCAGTTATTTTACTCCCTAAATAGCAAAACTCCTTTACTACTTTAAGTGTCTCATTTCCTAATCTAATTCCCTCAGCATCACCCGACTTAATTTGACTACATTCCATTATCCTCGTTTTGCTTTTGTTGATGTTCATCTTATATCCTCCTTTCAAGACACTGTCCATTCCGTTCAACTGCTCTTCCAAGTCCTTTGCTGTCTCTGACAGAATTACAATGTCATCGGCGAACCTCAAAGTTTTTACTTCTTCTCCATGAATTTTAATACCGACTCCGAATTTTTCTTTTGTTTCCTTTACTGCTTGCTCAATATACAGATTGAATAACATCGGGGAGAGGCTACAACCCTGTCTCACTCCTTTCCCAACCACTGCTTCCCTTTCATGCCCCTCGACTCTTATAACTGCCACCTGGTTTCTGTACAAATTATAAATAGCCTTTCGCTCCCTGTATTTTACCCCTGCCACCTTCAGAATTTGAAAGAGAGTATTCCAGTTAACGTTGTCAAAAGCTTTCTCTAAGTCTACAAATGCTAGAAACGTAGGTTTGCCTTTTCTTAATCTTTCTTCTAAGATAAGTCGTAAGGTTAGTATTGCCTCACGTGTTCCAACATTTCCACGGAATCCAAACTGATCTTCCCCGAGGCCGCTTCTACCAGTTTTTCCATTCGTCTGTAAAGAATTCGCGTTAGTATTTTGCAGCTGTGACTTATTAAACTGATAGTTCGGTAATTTTCACATCTGTCAACACCTGCTTTCTTTGGGATTGGAATTATTATATTCTTCTTGAAGTCTGTGGGTATTTCGCCTGTCTCATACATCTTGCTCATCAGATGGTAGAGTTTTGTCATGACTGGCTCTCCCGAGGCCATCAGTAGTTCTAATGGTATGTTGTCTACTCCCGGGGCCTTGTTTCGACTCAGGTCTTTCAGTGCTCTGTCAAACTCTTCACGCAGTATCTTATCTCCCATTTCGTCTTCATCTACATCCTCTTCCATTTCCATAATATTGTCCTCAAGTACATCTCCCTTGTATAAACCCTCTATATACTCCTTCCACCTTTCTGCCTTCCCTTCTTTGCTTAGAACTGGGTTGCCATCTGAGCTCTTGATATTCATACAAGTGGTTCTCTTCTCTCCAAAGGTCTCTTTAATTTTCCTGTAGGCAGTATCTATCTTACCCCTAGTGAGACAAGCCTCTACATCCTTACATTTGTCCTCTAGCCATCCCTGCTTAGCCATTTTGCACTTCCTGTCGATTTCATTTTTGAGACGTTTGTATTCCTTTTTGCCTGCTTCATTTACTGCATTTTTATATTTTCTCCTTTCATCAATTAAATTCAATATTTCTTCTGTTACCCAAGGATTTCTATTAGCCCTCGTCTTTTTCCCTACTTGATCGTCTGCTGCCTTCACCACTTCATCCCTCAGAGCTACCCATTTTTCTTCTACTGTATTTCTTTCCCCCATTCCTGTCAATTGTTCCCTTATGCTCTCCCTGAAACTCTCTACAACCTCTGGTTCTTTCAGTTTATCCAGGTCCCATCTCCTTAAATTCCCACCTTTTTGCAGTTTCTTCAGTTTCAATCTGCAGTTCATAACCAATAGATTGTGGTCAGAATCCACATCTGCCCCAGGAAATGTCTTACAATTTAAAACCTGGTTCCTAAATCTCTGTCTTACCATTATATAATCTATCTGAAACCTGTCAGTATCTCCAGGATTCTTCCAGGTATACAACCTTCTTTTATGATTCTTGAACCAAGTGTTAGCTATGATTAAGTTATGCTCTGTGCAAAATTCTACAAGGCGGCTCCCTCTTTCATTTCTTCCCCCCAATCCATATTCACCTACTATGTTTCCTTCTCTCCCTTTTCCTACTGACGAATTCCAGTCACCCATGACTATTAAATTTTCGTCTCCCTTCACTACCTGAACAATTTCTTTTATCTCGTCATACATTTCATCTATTTCTTCATCATCTGCAGAGCTAGTTGGCATATAAACTTGTACTACTGTAGTAGGCATGGGCTTTGTGTCTATCTTGGCCACAATAATACGTTCACTATACTGTTTGTAGTAGCTAACCTGCACTCCTATTTTTTTATTCATTATTAAACCTACTCCTGCATTACCCCTATTTGATTTTGTATTTACAACCCTGTAATCACCTGACCAAAAGTCTTGTTCCTCCTGCCACCGAACTTCACTAATTCCCACTATATCTAACTTTAACCTATCCATTTCCATTTTCCAATTTTCTAACCTACCTGCCCGATTAAGTGATCTGCCATTCCACGCTCCGATCTGTAGAACTCCAGTTTTCTTTCTCCTGATAACGACGTCCTCTTGAGTAGTCCCCGCCCGGAGATCCGAATGGGGGACTATTTTACCTCCGGAATATTTTACCCAAGAGGACGCCATCATCATTTAATCATACAGTAGAGCTGCATGTCCTCGGGAAAAATTACGGCTGTAGTTTCCCCTTGCTTTCAGCCGTTCGCAGTACCAGCACAGCAAGGCCGTTTTGGTTAATGTTACAAGGCCAGATCAGTCAATCATCCAGACTTTTGCCCCTGCAACTACTGAAAAGGCTGCTGCCCCTCTTCAGGAACCACATGTTTGTGTGGCCTCTCAACAGATACCCCTCCGTTGTGGTTGCACCTACGGTACGGCTATCTGTATCGCTGAGACACGCAAGCCTCCCCACCAACGGCTAGGTCCATGGTTCATGGGGGTTACTATTTAGTTTACATTTTGGGGCTATGTACCTATAGGTTATAAACAGTTCTGCTGGTTGGTTTTTTCTATGTAACTTTTTCAACCTCATAGGCGTTAAATTTCCATAAATGCTGAAACAAGTATTTCTTTGTTAATGACTGAGGAACCAAATAACAGTTTTCGTATGTCTAGCTTCAAAATTTCCTTAATAGTCACATATTTTCAAAAACCCTTTCAACCCCTATTTCACCCCTTAGACGTGAAATTTGGAAAAATGCCTTCTTAAACGTTGTTTACAGTATAAGATCGAGGCCAGTCCAAGTTTCCTTAGCGGTTTGAGATGGGCGGACAATGCCTTTTTTGTATACGTATAATAAATGATCTGGCCGACAGGATAATCAGAAATCTGCGGTTGTTTGCTCGTGATGCTGTGGTGCAGGGGAAGGTGTCAAACATGAGTGACTGCAGGATGATACAAGATGACTTAGATAAAATATTTAGTTGGTGTGATAAATGCCACTCGTGATGAATGGCACTTGCCTCTATATGTAGAAAAATGTAAGTTAATGTGGATGAGTAGGAAAAACAAACCCTTAATGTTCGGATACAGCATTAGTGTTCACCTGCTGGACGCAGTCAAGTCATTTAAATATCTGGGTGTAGCGTTGCAGAGCCGTATGAAATGGCACGAGCATGTGAGGATTTTGGTAGGAAAGGCGAATGGCCGACTTCGGTTTATTGGAAGACTTCTAGGAAAGTTTGGTTCGTCTGTAAAGGAGATCGGATATACACTCCTGGAAATGGAAAAAAGAACACATTGACACCGGTGTGTCAGACCCACCATACTTGCTCCGGACACTGCGAGAGGGCTGTACAAGCAATGATCACACGCACGGCACAGCGGACACACCAGGAACCGCGGTGTTGGCCGTCGAATGGCGCTAGCTGCGCAGCATTTGTGCACCGCCGCCGTCAGTGTCAGCCAGTTTGCCGTGGCATACGGAGCTCCATCGCAGTCTTTTAACACTGGTAGCATGCCGCGACAGCGTGGACGTGAACCGTACGTGCAGTTGACGGACTTTGAGCGAGGGCGTATAGTGGGCATGCGGGAGGCCGGGTGGACGTACCGCCGAATTGCTCAACACGTGGGGCGTGAGGTCTCCACAGTACATCGATGTTGTCGCCAGTGGTCGGCGGAAGGTGCACGTGCCCGTCGACCTGGGACCGGACCGCAGCGACGCACGGATGCACGCCAAGACCGTAGGATCCTACGCAGTGCCGTAGGGGACCGCACCGCCACTTCCCAGCAAATTAGGGACACTGTTGCTCCTGGGGTATCGGCGAGGACCATTCGCAGCCGTCTCCATGAAGCTGGGCTACGGTCCCGCACACCGTTAGGCCGTCTTCCGCTCACGCCCCAACATCGTGCAGCCCGCCTCCAGTGGTGTCGCGACAGGCGTGAATGGAGGGACGAATGGAGACGTGTCGTCTTCAGCGATGAGAGTCGCTTCTGCCTTGGTGCCAATGCTGGTCGTATGCGTGTTTGGCGCCGTGCAGGTGAGCGCCACAATCAGGACTGCATACGACCGAGGCACACAGGGCCAACACCCGGCATCATGGTGTGGGGAGCGATCTCCTACACTGGCCGTACACCACTGGTGATCGTCGAGGGGACACTGAATAGTGCACGGTACATCCAAACCGTCATCGAACCCATCGTTCTACCATTCCTAGACCGGCAAGGGAACTTGCTATTCCAACAGGACAATGCACGTCCGCATGTATCCCGTGCCACCCAACGTGCTCTAGAAGGTGTAAGTCAACTACCCTGGCCAGCAAGATCTCCGGATCTGTCCCCCATTGAGCATGTTTGGGACTGGATGAAGCGTCGTCTCACGCGGTCTGCACGTCCAGCACGAACGCTGGTCCAACTGAGGCGCCAGGTGGAAATGGCATGGCAAGCCGTTCCACAGGACTACATCCAGCATCTCTACGATCGTCTCCATGGGAGAATAGCAGCCTGCATTGCTGCGAAAGGTGGATATACACTGTACTAGTGCCGACATTGTGCATGCTCTGTTGCCTGTGTCTATGTGCCTGTGGTTCTGTCAGTGTGATCATGTGATGTATCTGACCCCAGGAATGTGTCAATAAAGTTTCCCCTTCCTGGGACAATGAATTCACGGTGTTCTTATTTCAATTTCCAGGAGTGTAGATCGTTAGTGCGAGCCATTCTTGAGTATTGCTCTAGGTTTGGGATCCGTGCCAGGTCGGATTAAAGGAAGAGATCGAAGCAATTCATGGCGAGATGCTAGATTTGCTACCAGTAGGTTCGATCAATTCGCAAGTGTTACGGAGATGCTTCGGGAACTCAAACAGGAATCCCTGGAGGGAAGGCGATTCTCTTTTCGACGAACACTATTGAGAAAATTTAAAGAACCAGAATTTGAAGGTGACTGTAGAAAGATCCTACTGCCGCCAACATAGACTGAAGCGCCAACGGAACTGGTATAGGCATGCGTAATCAGATGTATGTAAACGGGCAGAATACCGCGCTGCGGTCGGCAACGCCTATATAAGACAAAGAAGTCTCTGGTGCAGTCTTTAGATCGCCTACTGAATCTACAACGGCTGGTTATCAAGATTTAAGTGAGGTTGAACGTGGTGTTATAGTCGGCGCACGAGCGATGGGACACAGCATCTGCGAGGTAGCGATGAAGTGGGGATTTTCCCGTACGCGCATTTCACGAGTGTACCGTGAATATTAGGAATCCGGTAAAACATCAAATCTCTGACATCGCTGCGGCCGGAAAAAAGATCCTGCAAGAAAGGGACCAAAGACGACTGAGGAGAATGTTCAACGCGACAGAAGTGCAACATTTCCGCAAATTGCGGCAGATTTCAACGCTAGACTATCAAGTGTTAGCATGCGGACCATTCAACGAAACATCGTCGATATGGGCTTTCGGAGCCGAAGGCCCACTCGTGTACCCTTGATGACTGCACGACACAAAGCTTTACGCCTCGACTGGGCCTGTTACACCGACACTGGACTGTTGATGACTGGGAATATGTTTCTTGGACAGACGGATCTCGTTTCAGATTATATAGAGCGGACGGACGTGTACATGTAGGGAGACAACCTGATGAGTCCATGGGCCCTACATGTCATCAGGGTACTGTTCAAGCTGGTGGAGGCTCAGTAATGTTTACGCGTGCAGTTGGGGTGATATGGGGTCCCTGATACGTCTAGACACGACTCTGAGAGGTGACAAATACGTAAGCACCGTGACTGATCGCCTGCATCCATTCGTGTCCACTGCGCATTCAGAAGGACTTGGGCAACTCCAGCGGACAATGCGACACCTCACTCGTCCAGAATTGCTACAGAGTGGCTCCAGGATCGTCGTTCTGTGTTTAAACACTTCCACTGGCCACCAAACTCCCTAGACATGAACATTACTGCGCATCTCTGGGATGCCTCGCAATGTGCTGTTCAGAAGAGACCTCCATCCCCCCTTCGAACGCTTACGGATTTATGGACATCCCTACAGGACCCTTGGTGTCAGTTCCCTCCAGCACTACTTGAGACATCAGTAGAGTCTATGCCACGTCGTGTTGCCGCACTTCTGCGTGCTCTTGGGGACCGTACACGATATTAGGCGTGTGTAGCAGTTTCTTTGGCTCTTCAGTGTATAATGCGGGTAAGCACGGTGAAGACAGGATACGAGAAATTTAGGCTCATTGTTGTTGTTGTGGCCTTCTGTCCAGAGACTAGTTTGATGCAGCTCTCCATGCTACTCTATCCTGTGCAAGATTCTTCATCTCCCAGTACCTACTGCAACCTACATCCTTCTGAATCTGTTTAGTGTATTCATCTCTTGGTCTCCCTCTACGATTTTTGCCCTCCGCGCTGCACTCCAATACTAATTTGGTGATCCCTTGATGCCTCAGAGTATCTAGTCAAGTTGGGCCACAAATTTCGCTTCACGCCGGCCGAAGTGGCCGTGCGGTTAAAGGCGCTGCAGTCTGGAACCGCAAGATCGCTACGGTCGCAGGTTCGAATCCTGCCTCGGGCATGGATGTTTGTGATGTCCTTCGGTTAGTTAGGTTTAACTAGTTCTAAGTTCTAGGGGACTAATGACCTCAGCAGTTGAGTCCCATAGTGCTCAGAGCCATTTGAACCATTTCGCTTCACCCCAATTCTATTGAGTACCTCCTCATTAGTTATGTGATCTACCCACCTAATCTTCAGCATCCTTCTGTATCACCACATTTCGAAGTCTTGTATTCTCTTTTTGTTTAAACTATTTGTCGTCCATGTTTCACTTCCATACATGGCTACACTCCATATAAATACCTTAAGAAACGACTTCCTGACACTTAAACCAATACTCGATGTTAACAAATTTCTCTTCTTCAGAAACGCTTTCCTTGCCATTGCCAGTCTACATTTTATATCCTCTCTACTTCGACCATCATCAGTTATTTTGCTCACCAAATAGCGAAACTCAATTACTACTTTAAGCGTCTCATTTCCTAATCTAATACCCTCAGCATCACCCGATTTAATTCGACTACATTCCATTATCCTCGTTTTGCTTTTGTTGATGTTCGTCTTATATCCTCCTTTCAAGACACTGTCCATTCCGTTCAACTGCTCTTCCAGGTCCTTTGCCTGTGGGCTCATACGGAGGCATATACACAGCTGTTTCTCTCTCACTCTATCTGAGAGTGGAACAGGAAAGGAAACGGTTAGTAGTGATACAGGGTACCGTCCGCCACGCACCGTACGGTGGCTTGCTGAGTGTCTGTGTAGATGTAGATTTAGATCAAAGTGAGCGACGACAGCGACCTGACCGCGGCAGCTCTTCCACTTCATCAGTAGCGTCAGCTAATGCGCCTGCCCGATGCCGGCCGCTGCAGTGCAAATACAGCTGTAGCCGACACGAGCCGCGCCAGAATAATACGGCCACGCCGGAGTCAGCGGCGCGCTGTAGCGCGGGTACGCTCGCGGCCCCTGTGCGTGCGGACAGCCCGGGGGAGCGGGCGCGCCGGGGCCCGCAGCGGCAGCGGCAGCGGCAGTACAGATAACGGCGCCGGCCGGCGGCTAATCGTGCTCGCGCTCGCAGATAATGTCGGCCGATTAATAAAACGGATTAATTAAAAGGTGGGCGTGGCCGGGGCGTGGCGCCGGGGGCGGCCCTTTGTGGCGGCCGCGCGCCTAATTGGAATCGCTGAGCGGCCGCGTCCGAGCCAGGCGCGCCGGGGGCAGCGCTGCGCGCAGCAGGCGGGGTAGCGGCCGGCCAGCCAGCCAGAGCGGCAGCCGGGCTCCTCACGGCAGCTCACCGAGACTTTCACAGTCGGTCCACTACACGCCTCAGTCTCAGCTGGACATCTGACACTTTTTTCTTTTACATTAACATGCACATACGGGGCCTCTCATAAAGGAGTCGTCAGCCGAATTTTCTCTTGGGCTTCGGCAAATATCTTTTCTTTTTTTTTTCGCAACGTGTAGCTGGATCCAGCCCAAAGAAATACTGCTCGTCACGTCTTTCGTGCGACGGTCAGCGTCGATGGACAGCGTCGGTTCATTTCCTGGTACGAAGAAAATGATTTTCAATGCGTAATTATACTTGCCGCCGGCCGTGGTGGCCGTGCGGTTCTAGGCGCTGCAGTCCGGAACCGTGCGACCGCTACGGTCGCAGGTTCGAATCCTGCCTCGGGCGTGGATGTGTGTGATGTCCTTAGGTTAGTTAGGTTTAAGTAGTTCTAAGTTCTAGGGGACTGATGACCACAGATGTTAAGTCCCATAGTGCTCAGAGCCATTTTTACTTGCCTGTTCGACAGAGCGGTCCCAGATTAGTCTACAGGATTAACACCGACAGTAAAATACGAAGAACAACTGCTATTTCAGCACCTGTAGCACAACCCTGGCCTCCGATGACTGCTACCGCCATCCAGAACCGCTGCTCAGTCGCTGCTGAAGTACTGATCATTGACAGTCTATTACTGTCCCTGTTAATACATATCGATAAAACGAACAACGCGCTAGCCTAATGTGGGATCGCTCTATCTACATCTTCATCTACATCTACATACATACTCCGAAATCCACCATACGGTGCGTGGCGGAGGGTGCCTCGTACCACAACTAGCATCTTCTCTCCCTGTTCCACTCCCAAACAGAACGAGGGAAAAATGACTGCCTATTGGCCTCTGTACGAGCCGTAATCTCTCTTATCTTATCTTTGTGGTCTTTCCGCGAAATATAAGTTGGCGGCAGTAAAACTGTACTGCAGTCAGCCTCAAATGCTGGTTCTCTAAATTTCCTCAGTAGCGATTCACGAAAAGAACGCCTCCTTTCCTCCAGAGACTCCCACCCGAGTTCCTGAAGCATTTCCGTAGTACTCTATCGAATGGGGACGTTAAATTCCGCTTAAAAAATCATTTTGTTTGTACCATGCAACACCCTAATTAACCCCAAAACCCAATTAGGAAAGACCATCATGATGTAAAGTAGGGAGAAGTTATCCTGACAGGTACGACAACTTTGGCGATGATACAACACCAGAAAGTCTTGTAAACACCGACATTAAGCATTACGGAGTGTGTTTTGCTAGAAAGGAAGAAGAAAGAAAGGCCATCTTTAGTTATCTCCCGAACATCCAAGTAATAATTGCAAATTAATACCATGAAAGTTAAGTCCAAAGAAATGTCGGTCAGAGATAACTTTTATGTTGAAGAGAGTTGTAAATGCAACGAAGAAATTCAATGCGTCCACAATACTCATTCAAGGAAAAAGTAAGTCGCTTGCTGGCTATCGTGCTAAGTTCAAAATGGTTCAAATGGCTCTGAGCACTATGGGACTTAACATCTATGGTCACCAGTCCCCTAGAACTTAGAACTATTTAAACCTAACTAACCTAAGGACATCACACACGTCCATGCCCCAGGCAGGATTCGAACCTGCGACCGTAGCGGGCACGCGGTTCCAGACTGAAGCGCCTAGAACCGGTCGGCCACACCGGCCGGCACCGTGCTAAGTCATACGAGAGCAGCACTTGCCATAGTTGAGCGAACGGAGCGCGACGAGATTGTTTTACTTTCAAGAGTCGTGGTTGCGTGACGTAGACGCACGGATTTTGTCCACTGATATTCACACCAGAGACTTGAAGCGAGATAGTATGCTGACTGTGTATACAGAGTTGTTGGACTTTATTAACTGAAGTAGGCAATATTGGACTCAACATTCATATAAGTGAACTTATAGGCGGGAATGGACAAAGTTTCAAAAGACTGTAATACACGTTTAGTCTCGAGTAGGAGACATTGACACGAATGCATGAAGAAGATACAATTACGCCGAGTGTTAAAGCTGTCGTAATTGTCACGATACTTGTAACTAACAGAGCTGCCAGTGCTAATTACCCGTGTGTGTGTGTGGCGTGATGTTTATAAAGTATTTAGCGAAAAGGAACAATACAATTGTTCATCAAAAGTGGAAATTCAACGAGTCGCCTCCACGATTCTATGAATATTTGGTTATTGCTGATCAAAAGTTAATGAACAGTGACTATTTAACTTGGAAGTAAATTCGTGGACTGTTAGTTGTGACAAGGAAGGTTTGGACATACATAATATTCCGACGCAAGATAGTTAAGACATTGTTAAAGAGTATCTGTGGATCTCGCGTCGTATAGAGCGAACAATTTTACTTAGCAACGAACAAACAACGACCAATACGATCTGCAACTGAACATTTTCCTCGCTTTTGGTGATGTGGACGATGCGCATGACGGAAGATGCATCAGTTACTGCACTAAAGTGGTAACCGGGCACATAATAATTCAACTTCATAACATAATGGTCAATCAGAGTGCGCAGTTCCCATTAATAAGGAAACTGTGCGGACTCTCAATCAAACGTTAATCATTACGCGAGGAACGATTTCTTAAGAGCTTTTTCAGATCTTGTCTCTCGTCAACCGACGGAGACATCCATCATCGCACATCGCGTCTCGACTCTACCGACCGAGCTGTAGCAGTAACAGCTCCACGACGTCGACAACACCAGCACACGGCGGAGAGGGGACGTCACAACCGGGAAACAAACCGACACTTCACGTCGACGCTGGACGCCGCACGAAAGACGTGATGAGCAGTATCTGTTTGGGCTGAATCCACCTATATATTGAAAAAACGACATGGCAAATATCTGCCGAAACAGCAGAGATAATTCGCCTGACGACGCATAGGAGATACTTCAGGTATAAGCCCCTGTGGCTTCTGTTATACACTGCCAGCCATTGAAATTGCAACAACAGGAATGATAGCAAATTACGGAAGTTTCACTTATTGGGCGTAGATAGTGCGGTAGAAAGACTACATGGGTGAATTTGTAGTCGGGTTGGAGGTGTACTGGATGCGAAATGTTCTATTCAGGGCTGCCACCTACGGCAGCCTCTCAATAACCGCCAACCAGGTATTTATCGGTCGCGAGCGATTAGCCGAGCGGTCTAAGGCGCTGCAGTCCTGGACTGTGCGGCTGGTCCCGGCGAAGGTTCGAGTCCTCCCTCGGGCATCGGTGTGTGTGTTTGTCCTTAGGATAATTTAGGGTGAGTAGTGTGTAAGCTTAGGGACTGATGACCTTAGCAGTTAAGTCCCATCAGATTTCACACACATTTGAACTTTTTTTTTTTTTTTTTGTATTTACCGTGGATGAGAGATCTGGGGAAGATACTGGCCAGATCAACACGGACCGTTAGTCTTACGTCACACTCCTAATCGCACATTTCGGGGAACTTGGAACTCCAGAATACACAATCCTATTCTGCGTAAATTACGGAAACGTCACAGCCACATCGCAGATACATCTTGCCACTGAAAGCTAAATGTACAAAGCCATTAGGAACGTTGATCAGTGGAAGCAAGTAAACGAAGTAAATCATGTAAATGTAAACAAACAAACGAAATTTTTAAAATAATTTACAAAGATTTTAGTAACTAAACAAAACTAACCGAACTATATTTTTTACACATTTATTTTATTACGGCCGGTTTCGTTTCTTTGAATATCCTCATGTTGGCAACCTGTAGATGTTTAAAGAATGAAACCGGTCGTTACACAATATGTCTGTAAGCATATAGCTGAGGGGGTTTCCTTCATCATTAACATTGTCAGCTGAGGGCTCAACATGATGAAAATTAATTTTCGCTCTAGGCCATACAGAGGGTAATTTAGCATGCAGCAAAACGAAAGAACCCATAGGGTGGAAGAAAAAGGAGAAGAAGACAATAATAACTAAATTCCAGACACTTTCCCTACAGATGTTTTGCATATTAGGCTAAACAGAGATCGGTCATGGTTACAGGAAGCTCACTTTGAGACTGTCCATATGTACAAGGTAGTGCCAGTGTAATGTTAGCTAAGGCACTACAAAGCTGAACATAACCTTAGATTTGCGTCTTTTCTTACCCAGCAAGTTACATCTAGCTCTGTCAAGTTCCTTTGCCACAAACTCAAAATCAAGTATGGTGTCTGAACGTCAATATCTCGATCACAAATACCGAGGTATTCAACTGCAGGCAACAACGAGGCGGCTCTAACGCCTATCATCTATCCTGTCTTCTATTTTTATTTAAAATTATCAGACAATTTATTCACATCTCCATTTCGCGAAATTGTTATCAATATCAATACAAAATATAAGAAATTAATGAGTGTACTGTATCTGTGAATGCACGTGTGTATGTATGCACGTACGAACCCCTTCTCCTCCGAAAGCACTGGACCGATTTCAACCAAACTTGTACGCTTGCCACTTACCGTCAGGTAAAAGGGGTAGGAGTGGGGGGGAAGTGTGAACAAGCAGAATAGCCCACAACGCGCGAATATCCATACTAGTCATTCAGTATTTGAGAATTAGGTTCAAATGGCTCTGAGCACTATGGGACTTAACTGCTGAGGTCATTAGTCCCCTAGAACTTAGAACTAGTTAAACCTAACTAACCTAAGGACATCACAAACATCCATGCCCTAGGCAGGATTCGAACCTGCGACCGTAGCGGTCTTGCGGTTCCAGACTGCAGCGCCTTTAACCGCACGGCCACTTCGGCCGGCTTGAGAATTAGGGTACTTAGACTTGCAGCAAACTTTATCTCGCTGACGACTCCCACAAAATGATGGAAGGGAAAAAGTTTATCGCTTACTAAATTTTCATTTAGTAAAACTGCCTCATGAAGTTTTAATTTATCACTTATTTACTATCTACTGTATTTGCGGCACATTTTACAGATATTATTTATATGTACCACTGAATGTACCTGAAAAATTGTATCACTGTATGACACATACTTTAGGACTTATGATTTCAAATTTTGAGATGCTCGAGAAACCACGGCATCATACATGATATTTTAATTTATTACTTCTTTACTACTAATTCTATCACGACATATTTCTCAGACAGTAGTCACATATACCACAATTATATAATTGTACAGCACACAGTTTAGGAGATAGAATTTCGTAAACATTAAGCGACGTGAAAATTAAACTGCAGGGTGAAATTCGCTAGACATACAGGTGAAATAAGTGTACAAATGCGGGTGAAATATGTTAAATATGTGTGAAATTTATTTGACATGTGCGTATGCGAGCAAAGCCACGGATATAAAGCTCATCCTAAGCCCCTGGAACGATTTCAGTTAAATTTGGCTTACGAATAATTACAGTCTGGAAAGAAATAAAAGAAATACTGCAGGGTTAAGACTCACGAGCCTCCTATTGGTGTCAGTGTGATAACGTGGAGAGAGAAGGGAGACGAGCAGGAGGAGATCAACAGAGAAAGGTGACTGGAGGAGATGCACACAGAAAGGAAAGGGGAGAAGATGATACGGAGAGGGGGAGAAGAAGATGGAGAGAGAGAGGGGGAGGAGGAGACAAAGAAAGGGGCGGAACAAATTAGAGGAGGAAGAGGAGATGGACAATGGGGGAAGGAGTAGATGGACAGAGGGGCAGGAGCAGATTGAAGCGAGAGAGGGGACGAGAGATGGACAGGGAGAGAGGCAGGAGGAGATGGACAGAGAGGGGGAAGAGCCCCAGAATACACAGTCCTATTCTGCGTAAATTACGGAAACGTCACGGTCACATCGCAGAAACATATTGCCACTGAACTGTTGGTGGGATGGTTACAGAGAGGTGGACATGCAGTGGGGTAGAAAGAGGGGCAGGAGGAAGTAGAGAAAGAGAGGGGGGGGAAGAGAAGACGGACAGAGAAAGGCGACAAGAGGAGATGGAGTGAGAGAGGAGGGGGAGGGAGGATGAGAGGGATAGAGTGAGGAGGGAGGACGACACGGACTAACAGAATATTGCAGTGAATAAATACCCAGGAAACGCTGGGTTTCTCAGCTACCATTATTTTAAATAACGTGGCGGACACGGGCAGTGGTAGGAATGGATACAGGAATTAGTGGTGGCCACATTTACGGTCCAGGCTCTGCGGATAGACGCAGGAACTAAGAGGCCGAAAACTACCGACCATGATAAATTAGGCCATGGATCTTAAACCAAGCAGCAAGTCGATTAAAAAAAAAAACAGCCAAGCACCCTTTGTATCAAGACAGCACAGGCTAGAGTTATATTGTTGAAAGATAACGTCACGCACCGTATAGTCATGGTAAAACCGCCGACTGTAACAAATCACAAATGTAACGGCTGCCCCTCAAATTACCGGCTGTGCGGACCCACGGGCGGTCGTTTTGCGTGTCCAGTGGCACCCCACGCACTCACGTCAGGTGCTTGTCCCGTATCACAAGTGATAAGTGCAATCTGGTAACGTCAAATACACACGCATAGGACCATCTTGATAGTGCACGGAGATCTGGGATCGGTCTCAAGGCACGAAGAGTGCCGCATCTTGTCCAGTGCTGTTGAGCACACCAGTGTCCGCGCGCTTCATTCTGCTGCCACGTCAGGGGAGCAGCAACGATGAATGCCGTTTTGACCATTCTTTGTGCTCCAGGCGTCATCGCACCATCCGCCTGTCTGCTAGTCTTGCTCAGAAAAGCCCACTTCGTCACTCGGAATATATGACGTACCTGTACCATCTTGAACGGCTGAGCGAAGAATCTGTGCATCTTCTCCAGCGCTTGACGTACGAGACCGCTGAAACCCTACATGAGCTCTCAGTGTAGCTCTCCTAAACCCATATACTCCACATTCGCATCATAGTCGGGGGCCCTGACCAACACGACAAGGAGTGTCGCAGAACGATAAACCATAGTGCGGGCAGGCCACGATGATGCCGCTGTTGATTTGCGACACGTGCTGGTACACGTTCCTCTTTCATACAGGAACCATAAACCTATATTCGCACAGATAACGTATCTACATTTACATTTATACTCCGTAAGCCACCCAACTGTGTGTGGCGGAGGGCACTTTACGTGCCACTGTCATTACCTCCCTATCCTGTTCCAGTCGCGTATGGTTCGCGGGAAGAACGACTGCCGGAAAGCCTCCGTGCGCGCTCGAATTTAATTTTACATTCGTGATCTCCTCGGGAGGTATAAGTAGGGGGAAGCAATATATTCGATACCTCATCCAGAAACGCACCCTCTCGAAACCTGGACAGCAAGCTACACCGCGATGCAGAGCGCCTCTCTTGCAGAGTCTGCCACTTGAGTTTGCTAAACATCTCCGTAACGCTATCACGTTTACCAAATGACCCTTCACGAAACGCGCCGCTATTCTTTGGATCTTCTCTATCTCCTCCGTCAACCCGACCTTGTACGGATCCCACACTGATGAGCAATGCTCAAGTATAGGTCGAACGAATGTTTTGTAAGCCACCTCCTTTGTTGATGGACTACAGTTTCTAAGGACTCTCCCAATCAATCTCAACCTGGCACCCGCCTTACCAACAATTAATTTTATATGATCATTCCACTTCAAATCGTTCCGTATGCATACTCCCAGATATTTTACAGAAGTAAGTGTTTGTTCCGCTATCATATAATCATACAATAAAGGATACTTCTTTCTATGTATTCGCAATACATTACATTTGTCTATGTTAAGGGTCAGTAGCCACTCCCTACACCAAGTGCCTATTCGCTGCAGATCTTCCTGCATTTCGCTACAATTTTCTAATGCTGCAACTTCTCTGTATACTACAGCATCATCCGCGAAAAGCCGAATGGAACTTCCGACGCTATCTACTAGGTCATTTATATATATTGTGAAAAGCAATGGTCCCATAACACTACCCTGTGGCACGCCAGAGGTTACTTTAACGTCTGTAGACGTCTCTCCATTGAGAACAACATGCTGTGTTCTGTTTGCTAAAACTTCAATCCAGCCACACAGCTGGTCTGATATTCCGTAAGCTCTTACTTTGTTTATCAGGCGACAGTGCGGAACTGTATCGAACGCCTTGCGGAAGTCAAGGAAAATGACATCTACCTGGGAGCCTGTATCTAATATTTTCTGGGTCTCATGAACAAATAAAGCGAGTCGGGTCTCACATGATCGCTATTTCCGGAATCCATGTTGCTTCCTACACAGCAGATTCTGGGTTTCCAGAAACGACATGATACGCGAGCAAAAAACATGTTCTAAAATTCTACAACAAATCGATGTCAGAGATATAGGCCTATAGTTTTGCGCATCTGCTCGACGACCCTTCTTGAAAACTGGAACTACCTGTGCTCTTTTCCAATCATTTGGAACCTCCCGTTCCTCTAGAGACTTGCGGTACACGGGTGTTAGAAGCGGGCAAGTTCTTTCGCGTTAAAATTCTGGGGTAATCTTTCCTTGCATATACGAGGTAGCGTTCAATAAATACTGCAAAACTTTTTTCCTGAAAGCGGGTTGCTTTTTTCGAGATTCCGATACTCTATATTGTTCCTCACTCTTTTGGCTACAAAACCGTATTTTTCAACATAATTTCCGTTTAATGCGGCGGCCTTTCGCCACTTTATTACGAGGTTCGGTATGCCCGCACGGTACCACTCTACTGGTCTATGCCGGAGGCAACGTCTTGCTGCATCAAGAAATTCCCCATCATCCACGCACTACTTCCCTCGGAGTACATCTTTCATTGGGCCAAACAAATGGAAGTCGGAAGGTGCGCGATCGGGCTGTACGGTGGATGAGGAACAGTCCCGTGACTCTTTGTGAGCTGATCTCGGATGTCCAGGCTTCTGTGAGGCCTTGCTTTGTCGTGGAGAAGGAAAAATTGGTTTACATTTTTCTGACAACCAACATACTGAAGTATTTTCTTCGATTTCCCGAGGGTGGCACAATACACTTCATAGTCCATCGTTGCACTATGAGGGAGGACATCAAACAGAATAACCCCTTCAAACTGTCGGAAGAAAGTCGCCATGACTTTGCGGCTTTTAACTTTTTCTTCGTAGGAGAAGTGCTGTGGCGCCACTCCATAGATTGCCATCTTGTTTCCGGTTCAATGTGATGAGCCCATGTTTCAACGCCTGTGACGATGTCGCGATCAGCCTCGTAACGCGCAAGCAGTTGCGCACACATGGTCCTTCATTGTTCTTTATGGGCTTCTGTTACCCTGCGAGGAATCCAGCGGACACACACACACCTTTCAGTACCACAACTGGTGGACGAATGTGTCAGTACTACCAACGCAGACAGAATGAAATTTTCAGTCTACAGCGGAGTGTGCGCTGATGTGAAACTTCCTGGGAGATTAAAACTGTGTTCCGGACCGAGACTCGACCTCGGGACCTATTGCCTTTCGCGGGAAAGTGCTCTACCAACTGAGCTACCCAATCACGACTCACGCCCCGTCCTCACAGCTTTTATTCCTCCAGGTCCCGAGTTCGAGTCTCGGTCCGGCACACAGTTTTAATCTGCCAGGAAGTTTCATACAAACGCAGATGTTTGTATGGACCTTATCAGGCAAAACGGTCACATAATTCTTGGCAGTAATACGACTTTGCAGAGTAACCCAGGGGCCCGTGGAATACCACGCTATGGCTGCCCAAATCGTGACCGAACCGCCACCATGTTGGGACAGAAACTCGGCTAGAAGTTGGAAAAAGTGCGAAACGAGACCCAGCCGGTCAAATGAATTTCTTCCATTGCTCCACAATCCAGGTTTTATGGCTTCGGCATCACGTTTTCCTGTTACGAGTATTTGCATCACTGGCTGATGGTTCTGGAATTCCAGCAGTTCGCCCTGCAATTCCCTGCTTATGGAGCTCACGTCCTGTTGTTTTGGTACTGACAAAGTTCGCGAGTACGACATTATGTTCTGCAGTAACTTCTGCTGCTTCCGTCCTCTTATTTTTCATCACAGTCCTCTTCGGTGACCGTCCGCCACTATGATTCAACACACCGTTTCGTACGCGTTGTGACTTAGCGGTTTATGTTTCTCCGCTTTTTCTGTATGCGCTATAAATCTTCGATAGGGAGACTCGGCCAGCTCACCATACGAGCACTAATAATTTGTAAATGTTCGAATTCACTTAGCTCCACCATAATGCAGTCATAACTACATAGAGAACTGCTCTGGTCATGACTGACATTTGCAACTTACTGAGGGCACTGCACAGATGCTGCTCGTCGTCAAACACAACGGCGCAACCTTCAATCATGGCTAGAATTTCCATCAATGTTCAAGATGTATGCTTTTCTTGCATTGCTTGCATGTTTTTGTGCAACCCCTGTACCTGCTTTATGCGGCTGCGTGAAACATTAATCATTTGCGTCGTATCTAAGCTTGCGACGCACTTTATGCCACTTTGACTTTTGCTGCCTGTCGCTTTATGCTGCTGCACTTTTAGAGGCCAACAATGTACGCTACTGACCATTAAAATTGCTACACCACGAAGATGACGTGCTACAGACGCGAAATTTAACCGACAGGAAGAAGATGCTGTGATATCCAAATGATTAGCTTTTCAGAGCATTCACACAAGGTTGGCGCCGGTGGCGACACCTACAACGTGCTGACGTGAGGAAAGTTTCCAACCGATTTCTCATACACAAACAGCAGATGACCGGCGTTACCTGGTGAAACGTTGTTGTGATGCCTCGTGTAAGGAGGAGATATGCGTCCCATCACGTTCCCGACTTTGATAAAGGTCGGATTATAGCCTGCAGCGATTGCGGTTTATCGTATCGCGACATTGCTGGTCGCGTTGGTCGGGATCCAATGACTGTTAGCAGAATATGGTATCGGTGGGTTCAGGAGGGTAATACGCAACGCCATGCTGGATCCCAACGGCCTCGTATCACTAGCAGTAGGGGTGACAGGCATCTTATCTGCATGGCTGTAACGGATTGTGCAGCCATGTCTCGATCCCTTAGTCAACAGACGGGAACGTTTGCAAGACAACAACCATCTGCACAACAGTTCGACGACGTTTGCAGCAGCACGGACTATCAGCTCGGAGACCATGGCTGCGGTTACCCTTGACGCTGCATCACAGACAGGTGCGCCTGCGATGGTGTACTCAACGACGAACCTGGGTGCACGAATGGCAAAACGTCATTGTTTCGGATGAATCCAGGTTCTGTTTACAGCACATTCTCCAGATCTCTCGCCAATTGAAAACGTCTGGTCAATGGTGGCCGAGCAACTGACTCGTCACAATACGCCAGTCACTACTCTTGATGAACTGTGGTATCGTGTTGAAGCTGCATGGGCAGCTGTACCTGTACACGCCATCCAAGCTCTGTTTGACTCAATGCCCAGGCGTATCAAGGCCGTTATTACGGCCAGATGTGGTTGTTCTGGGTACTGATTTCTCAGGATCTATGCACCCAAATTGCGTGAAAATGTAATCACATGTCAGTTCATAGTATAATATATTTGTCCAAAGAATACCCGTTTATCATCTGCATTTCTTCTTGGTGTAGCAATTTTAATGGCCAGTAGTGTACTTACAACGTTTATTTCACTCTATATATGAGGTTTGTCGGAAAAGAATGTGAATGGCAGCACTATGGATGAGCCGACAATCCTGTTTACTCGCCCTTGGCACCGATGTCCGGTAGCATTGTGACCTTGACTCAGCACCAAACTCTCAGACTCGTCTCTGTGCTGCTGCTGTTCTTAACGGGCGTTAAGAGAGTCTGAAATGAAGTTTTGTCTATTAGATGTTTTATGGACGTGCGCTGGCAATACTGCGCCATAAAATTTTATGTGAAGCTTCACAAAACCGCTATTGTGTCTCACGTAAAGTTAGAAAGGGCTTATGCAGAACACAAAGCTTTTTAACCCAGTGGAGAAAATTTGCAAGACAGAGCTCGTGTGTGTAGACTTTCAAGCTCAAGAAGTGTCTTGTCATATCTGATCATCTATTCACAAATAGAATGACCAGCAATGATCTCAATGCGAATGTGGTTAGAATCCATCAAATTTCAACCTAGGATTGGGCATGAGAAAAGTTGAGCGAAGAGGTTTCCAAAGAACTTCACGACTGAGCATATGAGTGACAGAAAAGAGGCGTGTCTTCATCTTCTGGACTGCCTTGAGAATGAACTAGAATTAATCAATCGCGTAGTCACAGATGACGAATAAATGATTTTGTAACACCCTCCCGAGACAAAACGCCAGGGTCAGAAGAGAGAAACTCTTCCTGTTTCAAGAAAACGAGAATGAGCAAATTCAAAATGAAAATATTTGTTCATTTCTTTTGTTGACTGTCGAGGAATTGTTCAGAACTAATTTCTGCATCCAAGACAAATTGTCAAATTTTTATATTGGGAGCTTCTTGAAAGATCAGGAAAAGAGTGGCGTGTGTTAAGACAAGGCCTATCTCGAACTTTGGATGCTGCACCACGACGATGAACCCTGTCACACGGTAATCTCCATCGATGAATTTTTCGCAAGGTGGGAATCCTTACTTCCTCATTTCAATGATAATTAGCCTTCTCGTTGCCGATTATGGATTAATTATCCTTACATGACAACTGCGTAGAGACCAGTAAGCACAACTGATATGAAGTCGCTATTAGTTATATTCTTTGTAGTTCCCGATTACTGAATTGTAATAACTAAATTATACCAGTAGTTTCGACTAAAACTTCAACTTCGATGAATGCATAACTTTTAGACTACAAACTTTTCTCGTGAATTACTGTTCAGTATTATTATTACACTTGGCTCGAAACGCCACTGTAGTATATAATACACTGCTCGGCTACCATTCAGCTACTTCCTCCGAACGGGTGTTGGCACCTCTAGGTTGTATTTGAACGACTGGCCGCCCTGGCGCGCTCCAAATCGAGCAACCATTAAACTCGTTGTTGAGCCCGAACATGCTTAACCGAGTGTTGTCGCACCTTGCAGAGGCTACATTTGTTCTCGTATCGACAGTGATACAGCAACGGTGATCACACAAAAATTCCTGTCGTTTCTCAGCCTCTCTATTCACAGGACCGCTGTGATCTTTGTTTATTTCCCCGTCCTAAACTCCACTTGGAATGATGTCACTTTGGCTCTCTCTACCGTATTCAGAAGCGCGTAACTGACAGACGGACGTGTATTCCAGCAGAAACCTTCCAGAACTGCTAACAGTACTGGAAACAACACTACCATTGCTCCATTGCTGTGGAACTTCCGAAGAGAACAAGAGAACATTTTCTTTAGGGGACAGCCTTGATGTATAAAAAGAATAAAAGTTATGATTAAAACAATCAGTCTCATTACTTATGCATATATCACACTTCGCAAACAACTCGCAGTTTCTCGCAGGGGGAAGTCGAGAAAAATCAGTGATTGTATGCTTCTGGCCTTTGGAAATAACTACACAGAAGTACAAATAATTCACTTCGCATTGCAATTATTTTCCTAGCTACAGAATACATTGTTTAGTGGATAAGCTGTTTTCGACACATATACCGGAAGTCAGCGTTGACTGTTAACCTCTGTAGTCAAATAAAGTGTGCCACTGATGTTCCATAGACACAACATTGCAAATGAGAGTCTACATCTTACATGAATTCGTTATACGCAAGTTAATCTGGTTGTCAAGGAGAGGCATGATTGTGGATGGGGCCGTAATCAGCTACGGTTGGCTACAGTAAACATATACACTTTATTTGAAGAAATAACTTTCAACAATCATTCTAAAAGATTTTACTACACTGACGGCTGAAGGCCTTACTAACAAGGATTTCAAATTATTTGTCGGCTGAAGGCCACAAGCAACTTCAGAATACTCAACAGCCGAAGGCCTGCATTACAAGTGAGGAACGCAGTTACACATTAACAAATACTAAGATATTTTCTTCTTAAACAATCAAAAACTGTAACAAGCTATAGTAACGGCTGAAGGCCTTATTAAAAAAGAATTGTAAATTATTTGTCAAAAAAATGGTTCAAATGGCTCTGAGCACTATGGGACTCAACTGCTGTGGTCATAAGTCCCCTAGAACTTAGAACTACTTAAACCTAACTAACCTAAGGACAGCACACAACACCCAGCCATCACGAGGCAGAGAAAATCCCTGACCCCGCCGGGAATCGAACCCGGGAACCCGGGCGTGGGAAGCGAGAACACTACCGCACGACCACGAGATGCGGGCAATTATTTGTCGGCTGAAAGCCACAAGCAATGTTACAAACAATTAACGGTTGAAGGCGTGATTAAGAAAGAATTCAAAATTATCTGTGAGTGAAGGACACAAGCAATTTCGGAATACACAACGGCTGAAGGCCTGAATTACAAATAAAGTGGACATTTATTTAGCTTATGGCATATAACACATCATATAGAAAAGACATAAAAATCATAAGACACAGAAATAAAGAGTAGTCACAGTGTGTAACATATAGTTGTAGATATAAAAGTGTTTAAAAAAAAGTGTATATAACAAACAAAAGTTCACAAACAAACATCCAGATTTGTGACATAGTCTATTGCACTTTCAGTCGCGGTCAGAAACTCATTGGGGTCTCCTGCAAAACGTCTCAGAGGGCAATCTTCCACAATGTGACGAATCGTCTGCCGGTCCGCACCGCGGTCACATCTCGGGGTGGTGATTTTACCCCACCTGTGGAGGCTGTCTGCACATCTGCCGTTATTTGTCCGAATTCGATTCAGGGTCGTCCAAGTTTTCCTTGGCAAATTGAATCCTGGTGGATGGACATTGATGCATGGCATATTCTGCAGGTTTTGGGGCACAGATTCTCTCCACCGCATTTTCCAGAGGTTGCCATAATCCGGGTTGAGAGGATGCGTATTTTTTGCCTTTTTTAAAGAGGGGTGTCTTGAGCGCAATCTGTTCATCTCCAGGGCAGGAACATCCTTATGGATTGGCAATTTCTCGTTGTTCAGCACTTTTCCATACTCGCGTATGAGAGCGTTCTCTCTGCGCAGGTCCGGTGGGGGAATGTTGCTCAGTATAGGTAGCCAGTGTAAAGGCGTTGGCTTTATTGTTCCTGATATCATCCTCATTGTGTAGTTCAGTTGAGCATCGATCAAGCCTGTGTGTTTACTGTTTAGCCATACCGGTGCGGCATATTCTGCTGTTGGGTAGACAAGTCCCAGAGCCGAAGATCTCAGTACAGCCGCGGAAGAGCCCCACGTGGTCCCACATAGCTTCTGTATGATATTATTTCGAGTTTTAAGTTTTGCGGCTCTATTACGTAGGTGTTCCTTGAATGTTAGGGTTCTGTCAAAGGTGACGCCTAGATATCTGGGGTAATTATTATGGTTTAGCTGCCTGTTTTCGAAATGAACGTTGAGCTTTCTTTTTGCTTGGGCATTGTCGAAGTGAAAGCATGTCACCTCCGTTTTTGTCGCGTTTGGCCGTAATCTCCACCTTCGGAAGTAATCTCCCAGCTTTGTTAGATCCGCAGTTAATGTGTTTTCCGTTGCCTCCATTGATCTGCCTCTTGCAGCTATTGCCCAGTCGTCGGCATATCCGAATTTTTGAGAAGTGGTTTCAGGTAAGTCAGATATGTAGAGGTTAGACATCAATGGCGCCAGAACGGAGCCTTGTGGTAAACCATTGTTGAGCTTCATTTGGTCACTTTTTAAGTCGCCCATTATGACTCTGAAACTTCTATCTGTGAGCATTTTATCAATGAGGTTGGCCAGCTTATTTCATGGTATGACCCGCAGCAACTTAAATATCAGGCCTTGTCGCCAAACGGTATCATAAGCGGCTGATAGGTCAATAAAGGCTACTGATGTTTTGAGTTACACGTTAAAAATACCAAAACCCTTTTGAAAAATCTTAATAAACTGTAACAGGCTATAGTGACGGCTGAAGGCCTTATCACGACAGAATTGAAATTATTTGTCGGCTGAAGGCCACAAGCAGTGTTACAAACAATTAACGGCTGAAAGCCTGAATTACAAGTGAGGAAGGCAATTATACGTTAAAATATTAGTGTAAATTTTAAACAATTACGACAACTTGACCAAGTACGATGGAGTGATCCACAGACAGTGCTCCCTGGATCGACCTAAGGAAGCTGTGTAAGCTGTGAGACAGGCAGCCAAGAGTAATGTTTACCTAAGGAGGGCAACTCAAACTAGAGACGGTTTAAACGCCGATCAACCTTCTTAGCAAATCCACCTAACGTCAGATAACCAGTAGACGATGGAATAATTCAGGCGAGAACGAAGTGACAGACAGCACTGCGTTTCCAGAATCCGGTGTTTAAAACACCAAAAGGCAGAAGGAATCACTATAACCCAGGTAGACAAGGAAAGCATTTATCCATACCCCAGTCAAGGATGCTGTCAAATTACACGCCATGCCGCACAGCATCGGCAAGGCGAGGAAAAGTACACGGCCGCAAAATACGCTAACCTCCAGGGCAGGTAACTGGGGCGTTAGCGGCCACTAAGCAGTAAGATACCGCTGGTTGCACTTCAGCAATAATAACACTAAATCCAAACTAACATGAAGCAGTAGAAGGCGGCTGATAGCTTCCGCCTTACTGACAGACTCCACTTGTTGCAGTTGGTCTCACCAACCCTGGGAGCAGCAACACGCAAACAACAGCGAGATCTCAAACCGTGGAGATTTCACTCCTGGATAAGGTTCACTCAACTTCAAACGTCCTGGGTTCGGTCGTCGGCTACAGCCCCTCGATCCGACGGTGCCTGCACGTCGCCAGTGGTCCCGGGACCCACGCTGCTCCCTTCGAAGCCGAACTGCCTGACACACACGACGACCCGGAAATACTAGCCGTGGCACCAAACATAGTACCACAGTACTGGCTATCGATTACCGCTGCTGCTGCCACTCGCGGACAAACAATACTAGCAAACTCAGTAGCGCCATGAACACAAGAAGGAAACGAGACGGCACTACCGCTATTACAAGACGCCAAGTTACGGACGGCAAGAACGCGAGCCGCACACGGCTCAGCAAGTGTGTTAACACATGCCAGGACAAAAAAGAAGCAGAAATTTCGAAACGCCATCTGAAACATCTGGGCCTCACTTCTGCACAATCACTAACAGAACAAGACCAGCAAAAATTGCATACAAACATCGATGACAAATATCTGAAGAAGAGCACAAACAACTCGAAATACAACATACGTCTTGATATGATCGTAATTTGTAGCTGTAGGTGGACTTTAATGCTTATTTTAAAGACTAAATTACTCACCTGCCATGGTGAAGCCAGTCGATTACAGATACCGCGAAATAAGAAGGCCTCAGATCTTGGAAGCTAACCCCAAAGACGGAAGTAGAGCTCGGTGCCTGAAGCGTTCGCCGTCCATAACGCGTGGCACAACAGCCACGTGACTCAGAGACAGCAGGAGTTCTCAGAACACCAAATGTCTCTCCGCATGGGGAGTGGCAGCTATACTAGGAACTTATCTCTTGTGTCAGACGTCCGGCCTACGAAGGATTTGCTTCAGCCTGCAGCAGGAAGACGACCACGACGGAATGGCAGCGCTGGCGTCTGTTCCCGCTTGTAGCTAAAATCAGTGCAGACCATTAGAGCCGGTCCGTCCCGAGCCACTTCCAAGAAAGTGAGTGTCACGTGGCCATTTGGAGTCGAGCTGATGCAAGAGTGGCTTGCTCACTCCTGCCCATCGCAACAGACACACACACAGTGAACCAGGCAACTGGAAACGCGTCATGAATGGCTTGAACCTACAGATATCGCACGTCGGTAATGACGTGGCGTGTGACATCACACGTGGGATAACGGATTGAGGAAAACACACTATATATTTCTTTTTCTTCTATGTTAATTTTTGGAATGTAGGTTGTGGCGTAGGACTGGACTGTGGCACAGCCCGGGGTCTAGGCTACGTTGGAAAATGATAGTTTGGTTATGAGCTGCCGAAGCCAGCAAATGTGAGGACTAAATCTCTGCTGTAGTGTCATACAGATCTGTAGCATAGCACGAGGTCTACGTTAGGTTGAAAGGTGACAGTCTGGCTGCCAATTGAAGCTCCAACGAATGTTATGTCACGAGAATATCCATAATTCTTCCTATGACGCCTTATTCTACACATATTAGTGCCCAATAAGTGGCTTTTCCACCGCTTTGGTGACGTCATGGGTCAAATCAGACAAGTGGTATCTGCAGGTTAAATACGTCCTGCATTCTTTCCAGAGTCTAACCACTCATACGCAAGCTCAAAGGATTATATGCGCCGTCAGTTTCAGCAAATCTTTTTCAAAGTGGGAAAAACTTAGAAGAGAAGTAGCGTCTCGACGGTCTGGAAAGTGGGGGAAACGGCCGGGAGAGCGGTGTACTGGCCACATGCCCTTCATACGGCATCCGCATGACGCCGCAAGCAGAGGACGACACGGCGGCCGGTCGACATCCCTTGGCTTTCACAGCCTGCACGAGGAGCTCGCATCTTTTTATTGTATAACCTTCTCTTCCATTCCAAGTGAAAACTCCAGTCCCTTTCTGGCAATCCTACAAGCCTTCGTTCACTTACATCTAATCTCCTGACTCTTCCGAATACCAGTCACACGTTCTTTCCTCATCAAGTAATCGTACTCCATGTTTCAAAACAACACACATTACCATCTCATCAAGCATAATGTAACGTTTTATTTCTTGTCAACATTTTCTAGGTATTACTTCATTATTTTATTTTTCTCGTTCTTTGAAGATCGCGAGCGCTGCGAAGGTAATAAGAATAGAGGAGGCGACATCTTTATGCGTTTCCACCATCTCGCTTGTGAATTCCTTCGCGGCGGTGTGAGTTCGCTTCTTCCTCTTGGGGTGGGGAGTATATGACGGATAAATTTTAAACAGACGTAATTTTGATAAAGGATAAACGCAGGTGACAGTGTTACGTGGGGACATTTTCCACCACGTGACGATGATGTGCCGCTTTTTGCTAAAATTAATATCTTTTTGTTTTGCCAACGTTTTCTCTTGCTCGGAGGAGTCAAACAGTGGAAGTAGTACCCTGTTGTCATTGGGTTTCGATGATGCGCGCGGTGCCTCCTTTGTATATTTTTGAATCTCTCTCTCTCTCTCTCTCTGTGTGTGTGTGTGTGTGTGTGTGTGTGTGTGTGTGTGTGCGTGCGTAATGGAGCGGGCGGCAGCGGCGCGTCCAATTAGCGGGCAACGCATTCCGGAGCTTCAGCCAGCAGCCACCAGCCGCCAGCTGCCAATCGATGCGCGGGTGGCGGAGGCGGGGGCGGAGGCGGGGGTGGAATGGGCGTGCCGTGCCGTAGGCAGCCGGGCAGGCAAGCAGGCACGCCGCGTGCCCGGCGCGCCCCGAACCTGTGACGTGCCTTCCGCAGGGACGTCATCACCCACTCTGCTGGGCGGTCTTCTTGTCTACATTTCAGGGCCGTGCGCTCCCAAACACCGTGGAACGGCTATGAATGGGAAACGTCGACGCCCGCAGAGGAATGGTCCACTTCCTGACTGGACTTTAGCCTTACCCAACGCAATTACACTGAATGCACCTCAGTGGAAAGGAAGGATGTGCTTGTGGAGAGAGAGGTCCACCGAACATTTCATAATACACTGCACACTCCTCACGCGGACCAGATGATTAGAGCACACATACGAGGACTTCTGCAATGCTGTTGAGGACGAGACAGCATGGAAATAAATTGGATGGTTTGGCAGACTCGATTTTAACCACCACCTTGTACCTCAGTACATAAAAATAGCGACAAAATAGACGTGGCACGAAACCCAGGACACAACAATCAACCTAACAGACTCCTCGTGCCCGTGGCACTCGTTATCTGTGATGTCGCTGGGAACACGAAAGGGTCTCTTGCGAAAGTCCGTGTTCAGCAGTGTGCGCTGAACGGCTTGTTCCGAAACGCTGGAGCCTGCTCCAGCATTATATTCAGTCATCAGATCTGCCATATATCGGCTCTCTCCTGACTTACAGAGAGGACAAGCCTCCGACCTGCACGTTTTGTAATTAGGCGTCGACGTCCAGTACCTGGTCTCCCGCACGCTTCTACGCCCTTTAACTACTTCCCATAAATCTGGATATCAACCTTATCACTATAGTCTCTCTGTTAGTAGTGAAATTTTGTAACCGCTCACTGGTTCCACAGCAGTGGTGATACAGGGGATGATCGGAAACAGTGTGGAAAGCTTGTGTGTTGCAGGATAGACTGCGTTGACAAATAATTGTTAAGAGAAACATTTGAATGTTGTGCCGTTTCCGAGTTAATTAACATTGGAGTTAGCCAATCAGGTGGTTTCGTGCGCAAATTCCAGCAGCCTGCCAGAGACGGTATCGTCAAACGTCTACTCCGTCTGGTTTCGTAAAACTGAACACGAAAGCGATACAAAGATTGGACATGGGACGGTAGTAAGGATCGAACCCGAGCCAAAGGCTGAGCAGTCTCGTGCGCTGTGAGAACGACTGACACTAACTCTATCTGGCGGGCCGCTTCAATCTGCGCTTACAATGGCCCGATTGACTATTTCAATGCTAATTAACTCGGAAACGGCGCAACGTATCGAATTTTTTTCTCAACCGTTTTTTCTCCCTACAACGAACCATGCAACACCCTTAGAAGCTTTTCAGACTGTTTCTGACCATTCTGTATATCGTACGGAAGTAACTTTACATTACAAAATTTATAACACAGATTTATAGAAAGTTAAGCATCTGATAATAATTGCTTTCCAGATACTTAATGACGAAGTAATGAAAATGTTTTTAAAACCGCTGCCGTCCCCGGCCACCACGAAAGCTGGAACGCCCACTAGTGGGGCGGTGGGGACCAGATGAGCAGATGAGCAGGAAGACAGCGAAACTGTCGACGGCGGCGACAACTTCCTTGGACGTTCGGTATTGGATGGATGTCTGTCGGACGGGCCAGATTCAACTGTTATAATGGGACTCTCAGGTTCAAATACACGTCACAAGTAATTGACATACAGACGTCGGTACCTGTTGAGAAATGTACGAAGGAAAGCAATAACGCTAGCCCAGAGGTATGTGCAGGCGACCTTTTCAAGTGCTTAACGCACATCGTTAACTCAGTCTGACTGCTCACTTACATTGCTTCAGCTGTAGACTCGTTCATCCGAGAGCGCTATTGCCGGGTCTCTTCCGCTCGCTGGAACTTTCGCAACTCTGGTAACCTCTGCCTTGCTTCGCGTTGGAGGGTCTCTATATAAGGCGTTGAGGCTGTGTGCTTATAGACGGTATGTGACTGCGTCAATTTTTACTTCCAATTCGCAATCACTGAGCATGAAACCGGTTGTTTCTCCGTAAGGAATTAACGAAAGCGGCTTGCACTACCCGCCTCTGCCAAATTTACAAGGCTTAGCACCTAATATTCTTACTTGGATGATTTTTCTTTTGGCAACATTTCATAAATCGGTCATTACACGCCAGTTGATAGACGTTGAGGAGGCAAACCATTATGACAACCTGGTTAATAACGTATTCGCCCACTCTGGAATGCAATACAACAGCGATTCTATGTGGGATGGATTCGACAAGTCGCTGTAGATTTCTAGAGGTGTGAGGTGCCAGATCTCTACGCGCAGGTCGCCCAGATCCAGTAATTTATGGGCCGGTAGTTTGCAGGCACAGTGCTGGCGTCCGCTAACGTCCCAGATGCGATTCATTGGGTTCAGATCAGGCGAATTTGGTGCCCAAGACAAAACGCGAGTTCATTATTACGCTCGTCAAAACCCTTTAGCAGATTTCTGGCCTTGTGACACGGACAGTTATCGTGCTGGAAGAGGCCATAGCCGTCCGGTCGGGGAAAAAGTCGAGTATGAAGTGATATGCATTTGGTCTGGTCACGTACTCCACATTTGCCTTGGTGCCTTCTGTGACTACCACAGGTCCTATGGAAGCCCAGGTGAATGTCCCCCCACAGCATACTACTTCCCCCCCCCCACCCCCCCACAGGGTGCGTTCGTGGAGCGTTCGAGCAGCCGTTTGCCCCGGTGACGGCGTATCTGGACACGCCCATCGATCCGACGTAACGAGAAACATGAATTATCAGACAATGCGACAAGTTTCCATTGATCCACGTTCAGTCTCTCTCATCTCGTGCCCGTTGCAATCGTAATTTATGATGTCGTTGGGAACTCGTAAGGATCGTTCGCTGCGAAATCCCATGTTCAATAATGTGCCGTGAATTGTGTGTTCCAGAAACTTTTGCGTGCACCATCATTGTACTCTGTCGTCATATCTGCCACAGGTCGTCCCTTATCAAGCTTCACGGAGAGGGCAAGCCTCAGACCTCCACGTTTTGTTGTGAGGCGTCGACGTCCAATATCTTATCCCGTACCAGAGGTTTCTCCATACTACAACCACTTCCCATCGATCCCCATGACAACAGCACTCGAACAGCTGAAAAGCTTTGCCGTTTCCGAGACACCGAACTATAACAAACTCGTCTTTGTCAAAGTCAGTGGGTTTTCCCGTATGTAACCCGTATCGTCGCAGGAATGACCCCTGAATTCGTCTCCGCTCCGCCTACATACTTGACTTACCGCGTTCCTTCTTGTAACACCACCAGGCGATAGCTACTGAATATTCCAGCCCTGATGAAATAGGCTTCATTTGAAATAAGTAAATATTCAGGAAAGTGAGAATTGACCGTACGGTGACGCGGCAGCCATTGGCTCATCGTGGTATTTGGCCTTAATTCAGCATAAACGAAAGTTTAAGGATGAAGATGATATTGGTAAAACATGACTCGAGTACTAGTGAGAAAATAACATATTTTGTCCACAGAGGCAACTTACTTATACACGTTCCAGTCACATTAATGTGTCAACGCCTATGTTCGACATCGACGTGCAATAAATAACTAACAGACAGCAAGGTGGCAGTACTAGCAGTGGAAAGTATATAAGGGTGCCGAAGGGACATGCAAAACAGTGCAACCGCTGTCGTAATATGAAAAGCTAAAGATTCAGCTGACGTCCAAATGGAAGTGATCATTGGCTTTCGGACCAAGGGTGGAATGGTTTCCGAAATGGCTATGTCTGTAAACTGCTCGCGTGCCGCCGTGGTCAGAGTAAAAGGTTCATGGTGTAACACTTACAACGCCTCTCGGTGTTAATAAACCAAAATAGCTCCCAAATTAGCTCCCATGCCCTCGAAATATAAATTCAGAAAAAGTTCCAAGCCCCTCCATAAGTAGTAATTTACGAAATAGAAATAAGAGACAAATAGAGGGAAATTTAAAGTAGAAAAGTAATAGAAAAAGAAAAGAATTTTAATCATAAATTTTGGAAGCATGGGAGGGGGAAAAACGATAGAAATGGTTAAATTATTAGTTATTCTTATATATGAGAAAATCAATATTATAGTCACAGATCGTAGGTCTTGAACACCAAAGATAGCGTTTACTAAAGTATATACAGACATACAATGCAATCATGATACTCCAGTCTCTATCCTCTAGTCTGTTCGAAATCAATTAGGACGTACAGCTTTAGGAAGCAACAATAGGAGCTTTATTAAACCAGGACGCAAGAATAAATCGCGACGAGATTGTTTTTTGGGAAGCATTAATTTCAGATCAAAATTAGAACTTTTGTCATATTAGAGGAACGGGGAGGTGATCAATAATCTCTCTGACTTTAACGTCACTTCGTGTAAAGATTTAAATATTTTACGAAATCAACGATTTTTGGACAGATTCGGACTTTGTATTGTAATAGTGGAAAAGCTTTACTTCACGCGACTAGTAATCATAGTTCGTGACAGTTTATGGATATTAAACGGGAACAATCTTTTTATCGAAAGTGACAGAACACTGTTTAGTATCTCTGATATTGACGGCATTCCAGATTAGATACTTATTCAAAGAACCCCTTTGAATGCGATCGTATGAATGAACTGATTTATTAATAATTATTGTTAAATAAAATAACGTGTTAATTTGAAACTGACTATTCGTCTTGAACTTTACTTCGATTTAGGTTCATAAATAATTAGGTTACATGATTTTTACCAAGAATAAACTGCAGACTAGTAACTGAAACAAGTGAACGAGAATCTATTGAAAACACTGGTATTAATTTACTTATGGTTTTTTCCTTCAGAACTGGGAAGACAATACGTGTAGTGAATCACTGGGGTTAATTTAAGAACTAGCCGGGATAAAACAAAACTCCTCAATACCAGTCAATGTATAGATAAATTAACATTCCTACTTTCATACAAGATACGGAAGTCGGGATAGAAAAAAAGAAAAGGTCGCTACAATGGCAAAAAGGCGCTATCCAAAACCAGCGCCAAAGCAAGTGTGGTGAACCACGGGCCGTAGATGATAGGGGTGAACGATGGCTGGAGAGAGGTGTACGGGCGAAAAGACGTGCAACTATTGAGCTATTGATCACCCAAATGAACCAAGGAGCAATCAGTAGTGTCCTTTCAACGACCGTTCAGCGAAAGTTGTTGCGTTTGTATGTATCAGGCGCCTGGTTCACGCACCCACGCAGACTGTTGTTGATCGGCGACAAGGCTGGAATTTGTGCCTGATTACGGAAGTGGACGTCCACTGAGAGGCGACAGATGGCCTTTGCCGACGGATCAGGTTTTATGCTCCATCGGACAGATGGCTGTTGGCGAGTATGGCGTGAAATGTTTTTCTCGGCACGACGGCATCCACCAGCAGGACATTGTAACGTGTCACATACCTCACAGGGTGCGTGGTCCCAAGAGCACCAGGACGAGTTTGCCGTACTCCCATGGCCACCAACTCCCCGAATTTAAACCCAATTGAGAATCTGTGGGACGACCTCGATCGGGCTGTTCACGTCATGGATCCTCAACAGAGAAGCAGCGCAGCTGGACACGCCACTGGAGTCGACATCTTCCAGTGGCTCACCGACTTCCTCCTGCACGTCAAGCAACGATCTGCGCTGCGAAGGTAATCACATTAATGTGACTGGACTGTGTAGCTCAATATATAACAACCTCAAATATGTACAGTGCTATTAAGGGTAACTGAGCCGCCAGTTTAATCAATATACCGTGTAAGTTCTCTTCTTGGTCGTTACATACTGTATCTTTCTTTCGAAATTCGGGATATACTGACGTAATACGGCTTACCCGATTGCCAGGACAGTTTCGAAACGCACCTAGGTCTTGGAATGCCTGAGCTCATCGATGTCATAAAAATAATGGTCTTGTCTGGGATGTCTTCACAGTAAGGTATGCCAAAATTTTAATCATGAGGAGATACCACAAGAGACAGCTCTGATCCAAATCGATGATGCTTGTTATGGTGGTAGTATGACTGTTTTATGTGGCGAAACCATGTTGCTCACGGAATACTGGTAGAGAATTTGAATGTTGGGAAGTCAACCAATTTTGCGTCCCCTTTGTCTAGTGCTTGCTTGCTTAATGTAGCATCAAATTCTGTGCACGGTGGGACGTTGAATGAGATTAGCCTACGGTTATACATATTTCGCCATTGATGTCCAACAATTCTAACTGAAGTGCCAAAATGACCCATAGTCCACATTAATTGAAAACATTTATATTGACACTTCCATTGACGAATCTATGAGGATTGGAAAGCCGTAGAAATGAATCATGCTTTTAGGAAAGCATCCTTCCTCGACAGAACTTGCAGTGTGAAGATACCAACTTCCGATGGAAGCTCTTATGTCCCATACGATGGCGTAACGTAACCTCCCTCTCTCCCCATTGATTTGAGCCACCTGTGAACACTGTGACATACATTAGCTATCTTCTCAGAGTAAGATGCGAGATTTTTACTGGTGTAATCTTCGAACAAGTATAAACTCGGTTCAGTAAATGGATATAAATACACAGCAAGCTCCATATCATTCGGAATAGTGCGAATCCGAAGCTGCGCGGATAACCGAATACACCGATAATCAAATGGTTCAAACGGCTCTGAGCACTATGGGACTTAACATCTGAGATCATCAGTCCCCTAGGACATAGAACTGCTTAAACCTAACTAACCTAAGGACATCACACACATCCATGCCCGAGGCAGGATTCGAACCTACGACCGCAGCGGTCGCGCGGTTCCAGATTGAAGCGCCTAGAACCGCTCGGCCACACCGGCCGTCACACCAATAATCCAAATTACACATGATTTTACCGGAAACTAGTGTTTACTCTACTCACAAAACATCCTACACTTAATGTTGAAACCTTCTGCTTACCTATACGTTACCTGTCGGAGACAGACAGTGTGTTAACAAAATTATACTTAAAACTCATTGTATTTCGAATCAGTTGCTTTCAGTTGGATGTCTGGAAATAATGGTCCATTTTTTTTCGTGTTTCTCTTTTTCCTTAACTTTTATCCTGACAACAGTTCTTGTTTTCCAGAAAGCCAAAACGTATTTTATCCTCCGTAGTCTAACAATGAATCAACGCATTTCAGTGCACGCTGTGGGTGATAATGGGTCCCTCGAAAGCGTCGTCTTCCATCTCTTTCTCTATCAAACATATTTTGTTCACTGTATCTGCATCACTTACCTGTTCAGATCCCGGTTGATAGGTATAGCTCTTTAACCACTCACGGATGTTTTCGTTGTGTACGTTTTCTAAACCAAAAAAAATTCTCAAAATGTTGTTTCTGTGGCGAACCACAGCCTCTAAATTCTTAATAAAATAAAACATAGTCTATAGTAGGCTGTAATGTAGACTATATTTATTTTATTTGTGCGATTAGCCAATTTCGATGACTTGTCATTTTCAAGCACATGTGTAAAGTTATGAATTACGTGTCGTGACTGTCAAAGTATTCTTCACTACACGTAAAAAAATAGACGTTATATTCCATCCTTATGTTGTTCCGCGTAAGGACGGAATATAACTTCTACTTTTTACGCGTAGTGAAAAAACAATAACTTGACAATCACGAGATGTATTACATAATATTACACCTGTTCTTGAAAATGACTAGTCGTTGAAATTAGCTAACCGCAAGATTTACATAAAGCCTACAATGAACCAATTTTTTTATTTAAAAAAAAACATCCGTTCTCTTTATAATAGGCAACTACGTGCTTCGTATTTTATTTCTTCGAAAATCGCCAACTGATGCACGGATAATCCGCACTCGGATAATCTCAAGATTGCTGGATACATACACACAACGAATACTATGAAAAGGAACGAAACTGGGTTAACACGGTCTCTATAAACACACTGATTTAGGGATTTCTCTGTCTGAATAAGCAAAACTAAACAAAACAATCCTCGTGTACTGGTCAAAAGACCACGTTGCTATTGAATACTAAAAAGGATTCCATTCTTATTCGGTACATTAGTATCCTGTCATGTGTCTAGATTATGATTATTCGTAGTTTCCCTCAAAACAGGTTCGAGCAAATACAAAGACTAATTCTTCTCGAACGGGGTATTAATACATTCGTTGTAGAACAGTCGTTACTTTACAACAATTATAAGTGCTGTTTGAATTCTGGAAAAATGTGGACACAATATATGGTATTGCGATGCCTTTTTTATGCAACGAACCGTTTTTGCACAGTTCACATGACCGTGAAACAACCAATAGGAGCGAACAGTTCATCACCATTGTGCTTCTCGTTAGTAAAGTCACGAGCAGGGTGGTGGGCGGTGTGTACATGCGTGCGTGCGTGCGTGCGCGAACTCATTTCTGCAGCAGGCATCCCTAGCAACAACTGATGCTGCTTTGTTTTCAGACATGTCCGCTGTTTAACGATTTTAATTAAACGGAAATCCATTTCGGCTGTGAAAGCATTAATTATCGGAATATTGTGGAGCCATTTATTTGCGAGCCGGAAGCTAATGTGGCGTGTAACGAAGGCGGGGCGGCCCAACCGCCAGCATAGCGGCGGGGCCGGGTGTCCCACGCCGCGGTTCGCCGCTCGAATCCCGTGACAGGCGCGCCTGTCGCCGCCTCTGCTTGCTTCAGTGACATCCATACTGGAAATGCTGCATCGTCCAGCCAGCTATGCTAAGCATAGATATCCTTATTGACAACAACTTACATATACACAGAAGTGCCAAAGAAACTGGTATAGGCTTGGGTATTCAAATGCAGAGATAAGTAAACAGGCAGAATACGCCGCTGCGGTCGGCAATGCCTGTGTACGACTGTTGAACAGGGAATAATGTGTCATAACAACATGGACATTCGACTGCTGTCAAATAGTCGTAGCTGGTACAATGTCGAGAATAACAGATAAGTCTGCTCTTACGTTTTAATATTTGCAGAACTGACGAATTGGCCACTAAACTGTCGGAATGAAACACATGACGCATTACACGATCAAACACCACCTGAAGCCGTTTCATAAAAACTCAAGAGAGGTGCATTGAGAGAGTATGTAAAGAAGTGAAAAAAACGATGTCTTGACGTTACCGAAACAATTTTACGTAATAATTTAAATAATGAAGTTACTGAGCCAGTTACATCTTTTCTCGGCTAGCACGACCAGTTTCAAGAATTTATTCTCATTTATAAGTTATGTCGGAGTTTACATCGTTTTGAGCGTGACATATCTCCCGTAGTATTTGAAAATGAGAATACGTTATCGAAACACATTGTGTTACGCAAGAGAAAACGTGGCTAGTGCAGTAAATTCATAATTTGAATCATTATTGACCAGTTGCAGACAATTTAGGAAGACTATTTATGACAGATGGAATTAAATTTCTACTCACACAAACAAAATGTTTTGGTTCAAGACAGAACTACATGTCCTGCTGACACGAACATATAAAAGTGTGGGTCAAAGACGTACACTATATGACGCAGAGACGATGCACTGCAAGGATATTACATAGAAGGCTGCTGCTGCTTTACAAGTGCAAGAAAATTTATAAATTTAATAAGCATGGGAAAAGCAAAAAGGTATGTATTGTGGCCTACTTTTGGCTCCACTTCTCCTTCTTAAATCTGAAGGGTACAGCGATCTAGACCCATTATGGAGAGTTGATTGTTTTCCGTCAAATATCAAGCTACCTGGTAATAGGGCCGAGGAATTCCCAGTTGTGGATGAATGGTATGGTGGTTTCCAGTTGCAGTATTCGCCTTAAAAGCAAGGAAAACTTGCCGAAAATATTGATCAGAAGTAGAGAATTGGAACTATTTTAATTTATTCCTACGTCATAGTTGTCCCATTTCACACATAAAAATAAAAAAAAGGCGTGTGTGTTTGGGTGGGGGAGGGAGGGGGGCACGTGGAACTGTTCTTGGGTCGTACTAGTAAAGTTTTTCTTTTATTATTTCTCCGTTGTGTGTATGGAATAGCGAGTTAATTTTATTTTCATAGTTCGATAGGCAATACATGTTTATAGGATGCGTTGCATTAGCTTATGTTCACATGGCGATGACTGTTCCATAAAGTATTCACTGCCATGTGCAACTTTCGTTTGCATAACGTCGTTTTTCAGAAGGAGCTGTCTGGAAGAATGGTAATGTAAAAACCGCTGCAACCACCACACTGCCACAATTTGAGGGGGGTTGGGGTTGTTTTGGGGAAGGAGACCAGACAGCGAGGTCATCGGTCTCATCGGATTAGGGAAGGATGGGGAAGGAAGTCGGCCGTGCCCTTTCAAAGGAACCATCCCGGCATTTGCCTGGAGCGATTTAGGGAAATCACGGAAAACCTAAATCAGGATGGCCAGACGCGGGATTGAACCGTCGTCCTCCCGAATGCGAGTCCACCGCTGCAACCAAACCAGTAACAGATTAAAACATATTTTGCATGGGCGTCACGCTCTCTTGGAACGTATGTACACCAAATAATGACGAAAGTCACATAAAACAACGTAAATATATGACATACTGAAAAAATATATTTGGGAGTAGAAGCACAATGTCAACTTGCAAGCTAGGAAATTTACTGTGCACGAAAGTGTGAAGTGAAATTTTTTTTCTAAGAGAACGCTAATTCAATAAATGTACAATCAATAAATTAAGAGTCACTTCGTAAAATGGATAAAGCGTAGCCGAGCTGTCAATGTAAGTGACAAAAAATATGGAGATGATTAACAGCAGCGTAAATAGTGTAAGAGAATCACAACTACAGGATTGTGACTGTCAAAAGTATTTTCAATTCTAAAGCTGCACCCGTAGGAACCGATAGTCTTAATATAATAACGAGAAAGAATCGAAATTTGAAATTTATGAGGGCTTGATTCAGCCTGGAAGGTACGAGCAGTGACGGAGTGGGTCCGTGGACTGCTAACACTGCTCTGCTTTTGTGTTTAGTGCAGTCCCAACATTTCCTAACACTGTCTAGGTTTTCTTTCTATCGTGTTCCGTTACTTTAGGATTATACAACAGTATGTTACTAGCAGGTCTTCACTTAGTAACAAGAGTTTAAATTGATAGTAGATTCAATTTCCTTAACATTTTAATCGTATTCGCATCATTTAATTGCGTCCCACAAATGATTTTGCCTGTTAAATGGCTAATACTTTAATTGAACAGAACAGTACATATTGCTTCCATTCATGTTTAATATGATCTTGTTCCAAAACATAATTTTGTGCCCTTATTTGCCTGCTAACAGTTATAGAGTGACGATAACTACATGAAAATATGGGCAACAAATATTTTCACAACGTTACTCATCTACGGTAGATTTTTTTTCCAAGCAGCTTGTTTGACATAACATGGACACCAGTTATACTTCATGAATAGCACAAGTTATCGATACAAGGTTTTCGACAAGTTTATAGTGAAGCCCGCTGTACTTTAACACGTATGATATTGAAACAACTTTTACGAAACGAAACACTGCGAAAGAGATGAGTAGGTTGCTTTTTTTTAACACAAGTTCCTTAACTATCGAAATATTGAAGCAACTATACTTTTCAATGGATTATGCGCTTTTTCATTCTGCAATGGAGTGCGCGATGATGTGAAACTTTCTGGCAGATTAAAACTGTCTGCCGGCCCGACACTCGAACTCGGTCCACAGTTCGCGTCTCCATCTGGTACACGTATTTAATCTGCCAGGAAGTTTCAGTACATACTTTTCTTGTCTTTGTTCAGTATTAACGCCAATATTACTGCTGCCTGCAGCTTTTCCACTTTCATTTGTGTCTGTATATATACAACATTGACGGACATGGGGTCGCTTCTCGCTATGAGATTGTTACAGGGACATATTAGCAGCAGGAGGTCTCCAAGATGCCTTAAGTTCTCATTTTTTACCACGAGGACTGCTGAAATGGACTTCGGTTCAAAACAAGCTCAGTCTAATAAAAGCTTATACTGCAGCCGCATGTGTCTGAAGATGGTGTCAATTAAACAGTTTTAGCAGTGTTTGTCAGCTCTCAAAAAAGGGAGTACAGTGATACAAGGCTTGGCTTATTTCTGGATTCATCCTTGTCGTAGACATAGCGGGAAAATGTTCTAAAAGTGCAGGTCGAAGATGCAGTCAAGCCACTGAAAATAATGTATCTGCAGATTTTTTTAAAAAAGATAAATGTACACCCACCATTTGACTTGATTGTTGTTTATTTAATTACGACCTATGTTTCGGCCTTTTATGCCATTTTCAAGCGATTGAGTATATGTCATTAGCATATATTGCAAATAAGAAAAATACTGGCACGCCACGAAATCTCAGATGTAAAAATCGCCATCTTGTAAAAACATCAGTAAATAATAATGGTAACACGTCATATTCAGTAAACACGCTATTATTTGCTGATCTTTTTACAAGATTTTTACACCTGACATATCATGGGGAGCCAATATTTTTCTTAATTTATGGCCAATTTTGAGCTTGATGCTGCAATGTATGTTAATGACTTGAAAATGGCCTAAAAGGTCGAAACCTAGGTCGTAAATACAAATGGAGGTGTGTCCATTTAAAAATTATTGTGTGACTGTTGCTCAGCAACATCAAAAGCTGTTTTAAAAATTGAGTTCTTTTATGTTTCAACGGAAAAAATTATTTTCTCACATAGCCAAATGTTGTTGAATCTATGTCTGTGGCTGAATATGAAACGATGAAAGCAATAACTTAGTCACTATACTTTATCTTCATTGGGCTTGAAGAGATTTGAAACCTTAGTATTATCCTCTTAGAAATTTTATTTCATCGGAATAATTCTCAGAAACGCAGTTCTGAGATGAAAACTGCATAGGTTACTAGAACAATGTTGTTGAGGTCTTCAGTACACAGACTGGTTTAATGCAGCTCCTTAAGCCAGCGTGTCCTCTGCATGTGTTGGAACCTGCTTACTCAACAATATTTACGCCCCACACTCCCCTTTATTACCAAATTCCTTGATGACTCAGGACTTGTCTAGTCAACCGATTCCTTCCGTCGGTCAAGCTGTGCTATAAGTTTATTTTCTGCCTAATTCGATTCTAATTTTCAACATTTTCCTGGCACAGAACATTTCAAAAGATTGCATGCTCTTTTTGTCTGAACTGTTTATCGCCTATCCACATTTCACTTCGATGTAAAGCTGTAGACGTACAATAACTTTCAGATAGAGTTTTCTAACACTTAAATTCGTGTTCGGTGGTAACAAATTTCTCTTTTTGAGAAAGGCTTTCCTTGATGTTGGCAGTCTCGATTCATATGTTGGTGCCCAAGCAGCAAAACTCATAATCCAGTTCCCTGAGCATCACGTAACCTTGATTAAATACATTGCATTACCCATTTTGTTTTACTTTTATTACTATTCATATTACAACCTCTCTTGAAGATCTCTCCGTTTCATGTAACTGCTCTTATGAGTCCTTTTTACCGTCTCTAACAGAATTACAGTGTCATCGGCAAACCTGAAAGTTTGTATTTCACTTCCAGAACTTTAGTTTCCTTCAGTACAGATTGTAGACTGAACAAAATCGATGGACATGTAACAGCGTTCGAGAGCTATGCTGCCAGATAACTAGAAAGGCCACGATCTTCAACTGTAGATGGACCTGAAGCTGCTGTCTAATAAATAGTCCAAATCCAATCGTCAGTTACTCCATCGCAGGCAACAAGCCACGAAGGATCAAGGTGTGGCATTTGTCTGGTTCGTGTACAGGGTTGTACGTACTTTATGATAGACACCTGGGGTGTCATTCTAATACCTCGACTCTTTTGAGCATATTGTATAGTCCTCATGCGACAGAGTGGTGTTAGCATTGTATGATATAGCTACCACCTGCTTTTATTGATGCGAGGATACCAATATATATTGCCGAAACTAGTACTCCAATCCAGTAATTGTGTTTACATAGCCATCTTGGCAAATAAATTGATTTTCTAAACGAGACTACAAATACAGTAAATAAAGTTTAGTGACTGGGTACGGAGTTGTTGCTTTAACGGATGCGGATGTTATATTCTACATCTACATTTATATTCCGCGAGCCGCCCGACGGTGTGTGGCGGAGGGCACTTTACGTGCCACTGTCATTACCTCCCTTTCCTGTTCCAGTCGCGTATGGTTCGCGGGAAGAACGACTGCCGGAAAGTCTCCGTGCGCGCTCGAATCTCTCTAGTTTTACATTCGTGATCTCCTCGGGAGGTATAAGTAGGGGGAAGCAATACATTCGATACCTCATCCAGAAACGCACCTTCTCGAAACCTGGACAGCAAGCTACACCGCGATGCAGAGCGCCTCTCTTGCAGAGTCTCACACTTGAGTTTGCTAAACATCTCCGTAACGCTATCAAGCTTACCAAATAACCCTGTGACAAAACGCGCCGCTCTTCTTTGGATCCTCTCTATCTCCTCCGTCAACCCGACCTGCTATGAATCCCACACTGATGAGCAATACTCAAATATAGGTCGAACGAGTGTTTTGTAAGCCACCTCCTTTGCTGATGGATTACATTTTCCCGGTGTTTGTTCCGCTATCATATAATCATACAATAAATGATCCTTCTTTCTATGTATTCGCAATACATTACATTTGTCTATGTTAAGGGTCAGTTGCCACTCCCTGCACCAAGTGCCTATCCGCTGCAGATCTTCCTGCATTTCGCTGCAATTTTCTAATGCTGCAACTTCTCTGTATAGTACAGAACCAAACTATTCAGTTCTTTGTGAATTTTGTATGCAAAGAAGATAGTTTCCGCAACTCGAATCGTAAATAACGTCTCGATGTTCTGTGGGAGTATTGAGTAAACGAACGGCCCCAAAACTCATCCGTGAGAGACACCCACGTTTGACCTTGAATTTATCTGTGACGAAGCATCTTCCTCGAGTACAGCGTACTGTAGTGACAATTTCTCCAGTCGGTGACACAGAGGGAGAGATGCGAGGCTGTTTCAGTGGCAGGGTGAGTGAGGCAGCGCTTTGCGCGCAGGCAGGCTGCAGGCGCTGCGCCGGCGACCCCTCCCGTGGCGGCCCCTCGGCCCGCGACGCCGCCAGCACTTCTTTTGTTCCGATATTGAAATAGAATCGTTTGGGTGTAAATAATTTGCTTTGGGTTCCCCGCGCGGGGCGGCGCGGCGGCGGCGCTCGCAACTGACAAGTTATTAGCCGGCAGCCGAGACACCCCTACCGCTAAACCGGCCCACGGGATGCCGACACAGTTCCTCGAAGGAGCGGCCGCCATTCTGCGCGGCGTTTAGCGCACAAAGCAGCGGGACACCGGAACAGCTGCCCGTCATACGTCTGCCCCGCGGGCCGTGTTACGCACCGTAACAGCAAGAAAATCAACCTGCATTCGGCGGACCCAAATACGAGTACCTCGAGAGCTACACTTTTTTAAGGTTCCTGCGCCTCTTCGTGGCGTAATAACTGCCCATTCGGCTACGACGACGAGCTCTTGCTTAGGAGTCGGAGTCGGATCAATCCATCTAGCGAGATGGTGCAGCGGTAATGTAGCGTACTCGAACTCGCTGGGACCTCGGTTCAAATCCCCCTCTAGTCACTCAGACCTGCAATAAGGCCTTACATTTTCTTCATATTTATAACATTTGAAGGTCAGTTCCCAAACATCAGTTTCCATAGCAGTACGTCTACTACTCAAAAGCTCTCGATGAATTCGCCTTTCGAGACTTCCAAGCGATATTTAGCAGAAAAAACTTCGAGCTTTCTAACAGGGCGGACTACATGGTGCTTGTGTAGCGTTATTGTCTTGTAATCGCGAACATGCTGATCCGATTTTCAGTGGACGTATTTTTTTACTTTTATCTGAACTGTACATCTATCATCAAATTGAAATTAAAAAGTTGGATCATAATTTTCTAATAAAAATAACATCTGTTTTTAACTTCTGACGGCATGAAAATGGAAGTACTCATAATAAATTTTATTAAAAATAGTCAGTCAGTATTTGTTAGTTAACGATTTAATTCAATAATGAATACAGCACCGAAATAAAAGAAGAAAATTTGCATCTACCGAGAATCGAACCATCAACATTGCGATTACAAGGCAAGCTCCTGGCGTATCTAGCAGAATGTTCGAAAATTGTTTTGCTTGATTGTATGGTATTTTCTGAAGAGGTGTTTCGGTACCACCATATCATTTACTTAACCATTTGAGTACCGATGATTTCTGCCTGTAACCGCCATTTTATTACTTTTTTCCAAGTACTAGTGCCTTTCGCATGAAACCACAGATGTTATTACAAGACAGACACATCTAGTGGTACACTAAGTTACTTCTTTTACGTATGCTGTGAACTGTAGCAGTCACAGCGTCCAAAGCAGCAGTAGGCGCTGGGATTATGCTATGCGATTGTCGGAGATTATGACATGTCGTTTTCATTTTTTATAGTGCTGGTATTGAGGAGATCATTGACAGTGAAAGTAGGTATATCCAAAAACACTGTAACGTAAATTTGAGTCTGTACTAGTGCTGCTATGAGTGGTTTGGAAATGAAACCACTATGTACTTTTGATGTAAATTTATTTAATTTTAGGACCATTGTTGGTTGCTATTTAGGACTATAATTTGTTTTAGGCATTACGAGTTCATGGAAGATTCGAGATGTGGGGTGTATCTAGCAGAAATGCGAAATTGCTTTCAAATATTTCACGAAGTGAGGACCAGCTGAAAACTGTATGTCCCAATGTTTGCAAAGTGAAACCAAAACTTTAAAACAATTGATTGTTTACTTTTTGCCAATTTCTTCTCGTATTCGTTGCTTACTATAATTATAAAGGTCAATTTTTTGGAAAATTACAAAATTAATTATCTTTCTATTATTTGGACTCAAAGAGTTAAACTAGGGTGGAGAATGTTCTGCGAGGCCGTGCACTAGTTGAACCGTCGTTTAGCCGTGGCGCGGATTCAATCCTGAAGGAAGATCAGAGTTTAGAGACAGGACACAACCCGGGCTTAGCTCACCTCCCTACTGGGTGCAAACGATAACTGTTACAACGCATCACAGTGGGGAAGGTGAAGTCGAGACGAACGACTTGCTATATGACGCTTGTGGTCTGTCAAGCCGGAAAACCACCTCAGATCGGGCTACGAAAGCTACCCAGTCCACAGCACATTAGTGTTGAGGCAGATTTTCAATATACTCTCGCCCTCTAACGCCACACGCTTAGTCGTCCTTAACTGTTCATTCCTTTTTATCCCTAAAATTGTAACAGCGTCAAGTTAACAATTAAATCGTTTTGCTTCTCTGGCCTTCTTACTACGACGCTATTGTGCTTGTAACATTTAGCTTTCGACCGAACTGCAAACATAATTAGGTTTTGCATAAAGTTTACAAACCTCGTTTTTCTTTCATTACCATGTATATTGCTACAAAAAAAAAAAAAAAAAAATCAAATGGCTCTGAGAACTATGGGACTTAACATCTGAGGTCATCAGTCCCCTAGACTTAGAACTACTTAAACCAAACTAACCTAAGGACATCACATACATCCATGCCCGAGGCAGGATTCGAGACTGCGACTGTAGCAGCAGCGCGGTACCGGACTGAAGCGCCTAGAGCCGCTCGGTCACAAAGGCCGGCTTGTATATTGCAAGCTACTACGTTGCGCGTTAAGCCAGTCGAGAAGAACCTACCAAATTTAAACTAGTTTCACCAAATCGCTCAAGGCAAATACAGCGCGTTCTTCAATACGAGATGCTTTTAATAATTTGCTTAACGAAACTCTGTTTCGAAATCTGGCAGAAAACCCAAAGAGATTCTGGTCATACATAAAGCACACCAGTGGCAAGACACAATCAATACCTTCACTGCGCGATGATAACTGTGAAGTCACTGATGACACTGCCACTAAAACAGAGTTATCAAGCACGCTTATCCGAAACTCCTTAACCAAAGAAGACGAATTAAATATTCCCGAATTTCAATCAAGAACAACTGCCAAGATGAGGAACATAGAAGCAGATATCCTCGACGTCGCAAAGCAGCTTAAGTCAATAAAGGATAGGCTTCTGGTCCAGATTGTATACCAGTCAGGTTTCTCGCAGAGTATGCTGATTCAATAGCTCCATATTTAGAAATTATATACAACCGCTCCCTCACAGAAAGATCCGTATCCAAAGACTGGAAAGTTGCACAGGTCACACCAATACCCAAAAAGGGAAGCAGGAGTAACCCGTTGAATTGCAGGCCCATACAACTGACGTCGATTTGCAGTAGGGTTTTAGAACATATACTGTATTCGAAAATTACGAAGTACCTCGAAGAAAATGACATATAGTCAGCACGGATTCAGGAAATATCGTTCTTGTGAAACACAACTAGCTCTTTATACTCATGAAGTAATGAGTACTATCGACAGGGGATGTCAAACTTATTCCATGTTTTTAGATTTCCGGAAGGCTTTCGACACCGTTCCTCATAAGATTCTTCTAACCAAACTGCGTGCCTATGGAATATCGCCTCGGTTGTGCGACTCTATTCGTGATTTCCTGTCAGAAAGTTCACAGTTCGTAGTAATAGACGGAAAGTCATCGAGTATAACAGAGGTAATATGCGGCGTTCCCCAAGTAAGTGTAATAGGCCCTCTATTGTTCCTGATCTATATTAACGATATAGGAGACAATCTTAGTAGTGTCTTATGTTGCTTGCGTGTGATGTTGTCATTTACCGTCTTGTAAAGTCATCAAATGACCAAAACGAATTGCGAAATGATTTAGATATCGGTATGGTGCGAAAAGTGGCAATTGACCCTGAATAAAGAAAAGTGGGAAGTTATTCACATGAGTACTTAAAGAAATCCACTAAATTTCGATTACGCGATAAGTCACACAAATCTAAAGGCTCTAAATTCAATAAAATACTTAGGGATTACAAAAAACCTAAACTGGAACGGTCAAGTAAATAATGTAGTGGGTAGAGCAAACCAAAGTTTGCGATTCATTGGTAGAACACTTAGAAGGTGCAACAGGTCTAATAAAGAGACTGCTTACAGCACGCTTGTCCGCCCTATTCTGGTGTATTGCTGTACGGTGTGGGATCCGCGTCAGGTGGGACTGACGGATGACATAGAAAAAGTACAAAGAAGGGCAGCTCGTTTTGTGTTATCGCCAAATAGGGGAGATAATACCACGGGCATGATACGTGAATTGGAGTGGCAGTCATTAAAACAAAGGCGTTTTTCGTTGCGACGGGATCTGCTCATGAAATTTCAATCACCAGTTTTCTCCTCCGATTGCGAAAACATTCTTTTGGCACCTACCTACATAGGAAGAAATGATGATCACGAAAAAATAAGAGAAATCAGGTCTCGCACAGAAAAATTTAAGAGCTCTTTTTTTCCACTCGCCGTTCGAGAGTGGAACGGTAGAGAGACAGCTTGAACGTGCGTCTGCCAGGCGCTTTATTGTGAATAGCAGAGTAATCACGTAGATGCAGATGTAGGTCTCTTTCCCATGTATCCAAAATAACATAAAACAAAAATCAGAGGGTAATAGTCCAATAATAGGAGAGACGAAATTGTCACACAAAATCCAATACTTAAGTTCCATTTTTCCAGCTTTTTTTTATGAAGCAAGACTCGGTAATTACTCGTACTACGAAATATTCACAGTACGGATTTCGGCGCTATATTATGAGCATACGTGTGTGGCATGAATATTCACTGAGAAATATTTGATACAAAGCTAAAGCAAGTAGTTCCAAACATCAACAACGATCAACTTAACTTTACCAAAATATAACTACATTTCACTGTGCAATATGATTGACTGAAAATGAAGTCTTAAAACAAGGTACTGGTACAGTGGAGATTCCGGGAGGAGGAGGAGGGGGGGGGGGGGGGGGAGGAGGAGGTGGAAGAGAGGGAAATGTTACTATAAAAAAGTACGTCATATGACTTGCAAATAACAATATGTGAATATTTACTTTAGTTCCATGACCCACTTCGGCTTATTTGGACTTCAAAAAATTTTCAGACGTTTGTGCCGCCAACTGCTCCTCCAGTTAGCGACTTGCCCCACACTGCTGCCGGTTATCACTCGCCTTTGAGAATCGAGAGTGCCGATATAAGTTTAACCCCCCCCCCCCTGTAAAACGAAGCTTTATCGAACCATGTGCGTCATCTCTTAAGAAATTTGACACGTGCCGAAAGTCACGCAAAAAACACTCCTTCTGGCCTCCGAAAGAGTTTTCGATATGTTCCATCGTTTTCGGTTTCTGAACATTTAAAATTCTTTTAATCAATCAGCACTCTTTCGTTGCTGCCACTTCTCGACTCAGCGCTCTTCCCCAGAAGGACATACCATCCTGTGTTTACATTTATCGATTAAGGGCCGCATTTATTTTTATTTTCAATGCATTTATTTCTACTATATCTTCCAATCGTTTATTATGGTCGTCTATGACAGAAATAATATTGTTATATAAATAAATAAACCGACAATGCAGCGTTGTTGTCACTGAGAAATGAAAATGACAAACACCATCTCCTCGGTGTGTTTCGACTTTGACAAAACAATTGCATAACATCTGACCCCCACGTTAGTTACGTAAAACATCCCAACTTTCTAAAATTTATTTATTGTTATTTCACGAAGACCCGCCCTCTTGAGTCACTATTGCAGGTAATTTGACACAAAAGACGTATTACAATTCTTTATTGTTCAAATTACAATCATAAAGTTATTTCTAGTAAAACAAAATGTTTAAAATAACGCAATGAGTAGAATAAAATGAAAAGACACGAAATGAAAATGGTTTAAGCTCACGACCATCTAATGATAAAAAACTAACCCCATCTATGTACTACTATTCTACATGGTTACCTCGCAAAGAGTTAATCTTGCCAGTCCACTATCGTGCAGTCTAGCCTATGCAACTGCACTATTTGTAATCTACGTACATGGTACCGTCCCGCCGTTATGTATCTCAGCACTATTCGAGTTTCCGTATGTACGTACAAGTTACTGCTATTCTAAATCTAAATTTTAACGCTATTCGTGTATCACTAGAGAAAAGAATTAAATACGCACTGGTAGTATTTCATATACATGTCATAAAGTCCCTCGCCTCGTTTTTTTTCTCGAAGACTAATCTCAGGAAGTACTGTAGGAATTTTGATATTTTTTTCACTAATAAATAGGCTGATTCGTGAGGAACAATTTTGTATATCACTACATATTATAAGCAAGACGTGCGACCGTAGACGCTTCGTGGTACCCGTGCGAAATCAGGACGGGTCGCTATTTATATTTAAACTAGCTTATATCACTGACAAGAGTTCGAACAAGAAGACGCGGAGCCCTATTTTCGAATTTCTGCATGCTGTTGTGCCCACTGATGAGCGTTGTACTGAGCCTCTTAGAAGGCTACAAAAACCTTCAGAAGACATTTGTTCTCTAACTGCTGCCGTAACACGTGAAAACTATTACTACGTTCTCGAGACTTCCCCCCTGTCCACAATCACACATATGAGTGCTGTTTTACAATTTTAAACAATTATTACAGGTTGGGACCTTGATTATTATGAGATATGCCATGCCCTGACTTGGGTGAAAGTGTTCAACCTGTCAGTCTTTATCCCAGCGGTTGTGGTTCCCATTCTTTTTTAATGGGACCCACAATCTTTCTGGAAAAATTTTCGCGGCCCACTTCCACTAAACCGACTTCACAGCAATTAATAGCAATATAAAGATAACATATAACTTGGAAACTGATGGTATTATCGTATGAGTGAATGCTTTGCTGAGTAAGAATTTTCATAATGGTGAAAGAACATTATTAAAGAATAAGGAACAATATTTTTTTCAATAACAAATTTACTTAATTTAAATGCAACTCAATGAGATTTGTAGTACCTAGTCTTGGTGTTGACATCTGTATCTGGATTGAATCTTGTTAGTTTTAGGCGTAAATCGTTTTCCACGCAAAGTGTTTGTTTCTATATTTTTTTTATAAAAAACGAGCTAGGAAATGCAGGCTTGCAAAAGTAAGCGTTCTGAATCCTATTAATTTGTTCAAAACTATATGTGAAAGCTCTCGATATTCTCCCTTTATTTTGGTCCAGAATGGGTTTAGGCTTCACTATTTAAAGAAAGTTTTTAAAAGAAGGATAACTTGATTGTTCCATGAGTGACTCTTCCTCATATGCTGACAGTTTTAGCGTTTTAAGATTGTCCTTTATAAACGGATTTCCTATCCACAACAATTCATCAGGAATTATAGGAAAGTAACTCCTAAAACAAGAACCAATTTTAAATAATTTACATAAAAAACAACTTTCAGTGAGGCGAAACCTGTAACAATTATCTTGAATAAGAAAGCTGTAGAATTAATTGTAACTTTTCTTTATCGGGTTAAAAATAATATCATGAAAATAATAAGAATTATGTTTAATAAGAAATATTTCAAATCTATGAGGTTACTAGTAAAATCATTTGAGAATAATTATCTAATACTAGACCTCAGTGCTTAAAGGTGTTCCTTCGTGGCAGCTGAAGTACCTTTTTTTACCAACGATTCCATATGTTTGAAAGAAGTCGTTCAAAACAACTGTCTTTTACTTTATTGGACGATATTTAATGTTTTTTAATAATTGCTTCTATTTTGTCTTGAACACAGAACTTATTGTGCAGCGTTAAACTGAGGATATTGAAAGCACTGAATACATCACCCAAATATGAAACCCATATTAGCCAGTTTTCGTCAATTTCGCGTCACCGTTGTTCACAAAAACATTCTCAGTGCATCTCGAAGCTCAAATAATGTTGATTGCACTTACATTTCGGCCAGATATTTCAGTACAAGGGCCTCTCGCTGCAGGCTACAGTGAGTTCACTGAACTGAAGGGACAACTACCCTAACTTTAGCAGTCAGAGCTGAGTAACTGCCAGACATAGCATGGGCACCACCGATCGTTAGTACAACAAATTTTGATTACTCTTTCATTTTATAGTACAAAGCCATCAATACGTTTCAAAGTTTCTTCCCCCGTTGTTGTCGATGGCGAACATTTACAAAAGAGTATTTCTTACTCTATCCTCCCATCAAATTCAAACCTAACAAAAGCTAACAGAACACCCTCGACATCCGTGCTTTCATCAAGCTGAAGTGAAAAGTACTCACTTTGCTTTAAAACTATGATCATTGACTGTTTCACAAAATCTGACATTCCATAGATTCTTCACTTTACCTTTGTATTTGATAGGGGTATTTCACCAATTAGTCTTGTTTGCTTTTCGTTAAATAAAGCACCAGATATTATTTTGGCAGTTGGTAAAATAATATCCCCATTTACGGTGTGAGATGTCCCTCTCTGGCCGTCAATAGGAACAGTCGATATAAAGCGATTGTTGTCTGCTTATTTTGTTCACCAGAAGTCGATTTTGTCCTCACTCACTTTGACTTAACAGATTCTCGTTTTTTGTTCTGGACACAATCAATTCTGCATGTTTTCTTCATAAATATCTTTCCAGTTTTGAAGGTTTCATATTTTCACTAGCAAGTACTTCAGAACACATAACGCACTGAGGAAGCCTCTCGTCTTGTGTACCACAAAACACAAACTGATGTTTCAAATAGACAGCGAAGTATTTACGAAAGCTGGTTTTGCCTTCTTCATGAACGAGTTCATTTCGCTAACTTCACTAACACTGTCACCTTCAGGTATGTTACATGAAGCACTGGTACCGGATGTGGAAGGTTTGTCATAATTAGCTGAACTCTGTCTTTTGCGGCACCATCCAGTGTTAATCTACGCGTAGACAGTGAGACAAATAGAAAACAGAAATATAGCATAAAATTTAAAAAACGCTATAAACATGTATGCTCACACTAAACGTCAAGCAGATAACGCACGTACTTAAATTTTCATATTATAAAACTTTCCTCTTGAAATACACTTTCATATTTTTTTCTGTTGGTTCCATACTTTACTTAGATAAGTTAAAAGTCGTCCGGTGACCCAACTGAATAGAGCCCGTGAACCCACTAGTGCATCGCTACCCACAGATTGGGGGCCACTTCTTTAATCTAGCAGGGAACATACTAAAAATTTTCCTAGATTTTCTAAGTGCTTTCCAAATACACTTTCAGAGGTTCAAGCTGTTTTCGTCCGTGATTTTGCGAATGGTGATTTTGCAGACGCTGTTTATGTACTCCACGCCGTAGCTGTTACGATGCACGAATATTTATGACAGTTCTGTCGACTGGACGTACTGCAAGATCCATAAACAGGCTTTCGGCGGCCGTAGTCCTAATACTGCCCGTGGCAGCAGCCTGGTGTGTGTGTGTGTGTGTGTGTGTGTGTGTGTGTGTGTGACGGGCATCGGTACGGCGCTGTGTGGGGGGCTCCCCTGAGCGGACGGCATGACTCGCCGGCGCGGCCAGTGGTTGAAGCGCGCGTCGCGCCCACAAAGGCCGCCTAATCCCGGATTACACGTCTTGCCGCGGGCCGTGTGAAGTGCTAATACAGCAGACAGCCGCCACAGCCCGCCCCGCAAGTGACGCATCTCGTCCTTCACAGATATTCGTCGCGAAAGCCCGACGCGGCTGCTGATGCACGTAATATAGCATCGAGAGAGATGCCGCAGACGTTAACGTGGTCCGTAGGAATGGAGTTGGAAGTTGGAAGCCGTCCGACAGTCCTCATAAAGTTTTCCATCATTTTCCTAAATCACTTCAAGCGAAAGCTGCGATGATTCCTTGAGTGAAACCACAGTCGGTTCCTTTCCCTGTCATCTTTCAAGTGACTAATCGTCCCATACCTAATGGCTTTAAGGTAACCGGGACGCAATTTCTAACCACTCTCCACATTTATGAAAGTTTGCAAGTTTTCTGTTTCGTTCATAACCAATAACTGTTTGGCGTGAGATATTTCAGTGGCAACATGCGGAAACTCATATTTGCGATTGCAGTCTTTCTCGGCGTATTCCACTGATGAATTGTTCTCGGGTTAGTAGCCGAGTGGTGACGTAGTCTTGTCGCAACGTTCCAATGAGTTTCGTACCCATCATCTTCTGGCGAAGTGTCGGGATGCTGCTGATGCTCTCATCTAATACTTTCCCCTCTTGGGGGAAGCGTGTGAGGAGTTTGTAGCCTTGCGGCTTTTACTCCTCTGTGTACTTGTGTGTGTGAATTTATCTGTTTGTCTTTTTTTTCTGTGAAATGTGACGAATGTTCTGTATGTGTCGGTACTTGCCTGGGGTTGGCGAGATGATTGTTATTTTTGGGGCGGGAAGAGGATTAGTATTTGGATATAGGGATGTTCTCTTCGACTTAGTCGTCGAAGATCGTCATAGGGCGTTTGTGCTTGTCGCGGGACATGTCATACCGACCTAAGGAGTGGATGAGGTTATTTCCAGATCTGGAAGAGCTCTCGTAGAAAGCCCTTTCCAGATCTTGGAATATTTCTTCGAGGAGTGGGATTTCGGCAGCGGCGTGCAGATCATCAGTGGGGAATCCCATGGATAGATGCAGTGCCCTTCTGAGGGCGCGGTTCTGCAGCCTCTGGAGTTTGTCTAGGAGCTGCTTTGCCGCGTATCCCCAGACGGGGCACGCATATTCCATTACTGGTCGGATCTGGGCCTGGTGCACATTTACTCCTGCTGGGCAGGAAAGGGAGTTGGTTGAGTTCAGGATTGGGTATAGGATGGACATTCTGGCGCAGACCTTCCTGTGGACCTCGTCTACGTGGGGTTTCCACGTAAGACGAGAGTCCAAGGTTACGCCAAGGTACTTGGCGGTTCTGCACCAGGGGAGTTGGGTTCCGTTTAGGTGAAGATGGAGGGGGGGGGGCGTTGAGGAGGTTCGCGCCTTCCGAGCCTGCGGGGAATCAACATAGCCTGCGTCTTTTAAGAGTTGATGGTGATGCGCCAGCGACGGGCCCAGGTTTCTGTGTCGTCTAAAACCCTACGAATGACCAGGTCCTTGTTCGCATTTCTCGTGTAGAAGGCTGTGTCGTCCGCGTACTGTGCAGTGTCCACCGGGGGGGGGGGGGGGGGGCGTTGGTGTATCCGCAGTGTACAGACTGTACAAGACGGGCCCCTGGACCGATCCCTGTGGCACCCCAGCACGAAACATTTCTGGATGCTGTGCTCTGCATATCTATATAGCTGCTTGGCCGTCGTTCCCCACTGTAGGCCGGCCAATCACGTTCCTCCAGAAGGAGGTACCGCGTCGGTGAGAGGGGGGGGGGGGGCGGCGTCGAGACCCGGTGGCCATCCAATCTGTCTGCGGACGCCGCTGCCTTCAGATCGGAGCGTTCCTGACGTATTTTGTCAGTTGTGGGATTCCACGCTGCAGTGAGCTGAAAACCGCCTTCCCTGTTTACTAAATTGTTGTGCAGACGTATCTCCACTGCCTCTTTGAAGTTCGAGTCTGAGAAACGGTTGGCGCTGCACTGCTTCTTCGTTTTTTCGAATTCGAAGGTGTGTCCTCGATAATGCTATGTTCTGCTACCGCGGACTTGTCTATCTGTCCTAGTCGTACGTTCCTGATGTGTTCAGTACAGCGCAGGGAGATACATCGTCGTGTCTGCTCGATATATTCCATCCCACATTCGAACACAGTACTGTAAATGCCCGGCGTCTGCAACCCCAGCTGGTCTTTGGTTGAGCCAAGCATATCTCTGACTTTTTTAGGTGCGCGAAAGATGGTCGTTCTTTCGTGCTTCTTTAATATTCTTGCAATCTTGGCTGACGGCGGTCCAGCAAACGGCAGAAACGCCACACGTGTTGTTTCGTCTTCTTCTGGTTTCTCCTCCCGCCTCTTGTCTGCACGCAAGGCGTGTCTTATTTGTGTCTCGGTGTAGCCGTTCTTTCGGAAGGTTTCCCGCAGATGTGCTAACTCAAGCGGCAAACTCTCGCTGTCACAGATCGACCTGACTCTTTGTGCTAAGGCGTTGAATACTGAGTTACGTTGTGCTGGATGGTGGCAGCTCCGAGCACTGAGATATAAGTCCGCGTGCGCCTTCTTCCTGTAGACACTCGGACTCGCTGAGCGGCATCAATGGTTGAACAACTGTTCCTCTAACTGGCGCCCTGTCAGCTATAGGCCCCCGCTTGCAAGGCTGACAAAACAGGAGAATCTCTGGCTCTGCTTTTATTAAAGCATCGGCGCAATTTCAGTACAGGTCTCCAGTAAGCAGTTACGGTGGGCAGGATATTTTGTTTAGCGACGCCCGACAGCAGAATTGTCGTGTTTCTTTTCGTTTTGCGGGATGTCGAGCTCCAGTGGTGCCACGGGGTCGAAGCGGTCTACCGCTGTCGGCAGAAGGAGCGCCTTGTTGTTGCCGCGGGCCGCGTCTCCGGCCGTTTCGGGCGCCCCAGCTGCCGCAGAGCCGGGCTCTGCTCCCCCCAAGGTTAGGGAAATTGTGGACCAGGACCTGGAAGCCGGCCGCCGAACCGAAGAGGTTTCCGCCGCCGCCGTCCAGACCTCCGCGTCCACCAGTGCAATAGGGCCACCAATGCAGCCGGGCCGCCTAACGGTGACAACGATGGCCGTAACTGGCACCCCCTCGGCAGCAGTCCCCTTTTCCGTTCAGGACATATCTAATAACACAGGAAGTGCGATTATACACAAAACGCAAACAGCTTCATACGCAGTCAGTACTTGCGATCCCACCCCTCCTCCCCTTGTCCTAAGTCCGCTCCTGCTTGTCAACGCCACCAACAACCTACCAGACTACATCGCACCTTGAGTAAAGGCGAGCAGACTACCCAGCTGCCGATCGAAATCCTCCCCAAACCCGCCGCCTCGACCGAACCCTCTACCCGATCCAAATACCTTAAATCACCCCCACAGAAGTCCACTTCATCCAAACAGCGGCATGCGAAGAAGGACCGCAAGGACAAGCACCCTAAGAGCAAGAAACGTTCCACCACCACTACCACAACCACTCCCTCACCTCTGAGGAGCCTGCGCCCCTTGACAGCACCTGTAGTCGCCCTCGGAGGGAACCTGGAAACCATCGCCCCGGAAGGGAACCACGTAACCGGGCAGGATTCGGACGGTTTCGTGTTGGCGAAGAAAACCTTTCGCCAGTCGAGGCTTCCGGCGACCCGGGGAGTGGAACCCACCCCGAACAGGTTTCAGGCGGTGGCTGATGAGCCAGAGACGACATAAAACAACATGACAGAAACAAGTCACCCACCAACTCCCTCCGATTGTCACAGAATTTCCTCAGAATTACGAGGAACTCTTCGAGTTGCTAAAAACAGAAATCGGTGAGGTAGTTTCAAGGCGAAATCTGCCGGTGGTGACAAAATAAAAATATCACTACACACACTAGAAGACTACAATACAGTCAAAACACTTTTCACTAACAAAAACATACCCCACCACACGTTCCCCACAACAAAAACACGAAACAAGAATATCGTTATCACAGACTTCCCAAGACGACTGTACCCCCAGGCAATCAAAACAGACTTGACTGCCCAGGGGTATCTCGTCAAAGGCCGTGCAGCAGATGGGCAAAGTGGAAAGCAAGTGGCCGCTTTTCCATATCACACTGTCAGACATCCCACAGAATAAAAGGGAGATTAAGATGGTCCTGGCTGTGCCTATCACCACCGAACAACTCCGCCGAAAAAGCAAGACGGTGCAGTGCTTCAGGTGTCAGGGCCTAAATCACATTGCCTCACATTGCACCGTGGCGATAAGGTGCAGAAAGTGCACTGAGGCCCATGACACGAGATCGTGCACACTAAAACCTTCAGACCCACAAATAAGGTGCGTGCCGTGTGGCGAAACCCACACAGCTTGTTACCACGGTTGTGAGGTCCACAAAAGACAATCACAGCAGGCCAAGTGTGCATAGGCCGCCTCCCACACACGAAAACAGGACGCCACCACCCCATCCCGTCACACAAAGAAACAAAACGCATCAACACACACAGACACGGCTTGGGTAAAACCAAGACCAGACACCCCAAGGGCAACATACGCGGAAGTGGTTTCTCCTTATCACCGCAACACCAAACACAGTCACAAGAACAACACCGGGAAACACACAACAACAACGACCAGGACCACCAAGACAGAAGAAGCCCTAGGGAACTCCACACTCAGTCCACCCTGGCGGATCAATTGTTACGCATTATGGTGCAGACCACGAACCTCGTCATGGCAATGATGAAGGAATTCAGGGAGGCCCAGAAGCAGAACACTCAGTCGCTCCCCTCTGCGACTTCCTCAGTAGCTTCAACACCCCGTCATGGATAGATGACCAAATATCCAAGGCCTGACAATGTGCGTCTTTAACGCAGACGGTATTGTTAATCAAGAGCTCGAGCTCACAGAACTCACGAAGGAGTTCTCCAACGACATATGCGTGATGGTGAAGCCCACCTAAAACCGGGAATAAAAGCGACAGTCCCCAACTACGTTAGCTACCGTAAAGACAGGCCAACCCAAGGCGGAGGAGTGGCCATATACATAAAAAGAGGGATCCCCCATCACCAGGTATTCTTACCAGCTACCAATTAAATCGAAGCAGTGGCTGTGGAAGTAACCACTGCCACCGGACCCCAAACAATTTTTGCAATCTGCTGACCCCCACAAGACGAGATAGACGAGGGAGATATAGCTGCTCTAGGGCAAATTGAAGGCAAATTCATAATAGGAGGCGACATCAATGCCAAACACTCCAATTGGAACTCTAGAGTAACCTCCAGAGCAGGCGCCAAACTGCAACAAGTGCGCGACCACCACTTCGAAACATGGGGTCCGGTCGACCATCGCTTCACACTTTTTCAATAACAGATCCTATTCGAATAGCAGGAGTCACCCAAAGATTGTTAGACTACTAAAAGGGAATAGTAATAATAGGGAATCCTGTATACTCATCTCAACATGTAACACATTTCCAGTGGTGGGCAGTCCGCGTCTTATGCTTCTGTGGCGCCTCATAGCTTTCACACGGTTACTATGCGTCTGGCAGTAGCAACTACGACAACAACGTTTGTTCAGTCTCTGTCGGTCCATTATGGCCCGGGAGACATCGGCTGGTACATATTTCTTGATTCAAGAAACTTCACCCCTTCACAGGAATCTGTTGCATAACGATCGGATTTACGATTCCAGTTTTATGACACCATTCGATAAGATTGTTAATACGATAATAGCGTATGGGGCCTGAATATGGCAATATTGAGTTGCCGAAACTGGTAGCATTTGAGATATAAAATAAAATAATCCAAAACGTACGGCTGTTGATAAAGTTTTTTGAATCAAGGAATAACGTTTACTTGTTTAGTCTCCGTCACAGTGTTGTCTTCGATACTTGTTTCATTCTGCAGGCACTTAGACTTATGAAACATTTTTAGCTCCCTCCTGATGTTTCAGCTCACCTTTCTCTCCAGTGTTTAGTTTAGCAGACACGATGTCGCAACAGATGGACCTAAAATGATAATAACCGGAGACGTACTGATCCCTCAGAATCCTTCCAAATATGATGTTGTAGGATAGAAAACCAAAAGACGACTGCAGTTTAGCTAGAAGGCAAGCTCCGGAGTGAGGTGATTACTGCAGGTGTCCGTGTTATGGTGCTGAGCCTCCAGAGACAGGCTGACTGAGCGCTGAGTGCCGGCCACCCCCGCGGTGGCGACAAATAAACAGCTCGCAGACAATAGCGGCCACAATCCGACACGCCGCCTCCCCCTGTCCTTATGTCCCTGGGAGTGTTTCTCCGGCCGCCGCTCTCGAGTTGACAACACGGGAAGTTCCTGGTCAGTAGCGCTCATAGTATAAACCTACCTCCTGTAATTTGTCTTTTCTGGTTTATTTGTCACGAACGAATACAACTGAATGGATGAGTTGGAAAAAGGGATTATACCTACTTCTTTTCTTTTCTTAAGTTGCGTTATGGAGATAATTGATCTTTGCGTGCACGCATCGTTTGGTACAACAGGTGTTATGCCCCCTCCATAGAAGTGCTCGTGAGAATGCCTTTTAGATAAAAAAGACGACCATCTTCATATAAACGAGCGCATAGTGGACTTGTTCCAAATGAAAAAGAAACTACAAGATGTAAAGAAAATTCTCCAACACTTAACTGACGAGTAGAAACCTTTTCACAACAGTATCTGCGAGTGGCCAGCGGAGGATGGGCAAGATAAAGGTGAAGCATACCCACCATTGTCTACTTTGTTGTATTTTGCTTGCGGTTGTATTTTTGGCACATTATGAATACACCTGTGTGCTAGTAACACATTCTTTTGCTGCTATAATGAATATGAATAATATAAACTTGCATAACACAACCCTTCCGCTGCAAACAGAATGTTTGTTTCCAGAATGGATAGCTCAGTTGGTAGAGCGCTTGCCCGCGAAAGGTAAAGGTCCCGAGTTCGAGTCTCGGTCCAGTACTCAGTTTTAATCTGCCACGAAGTTTCATATCAGCGCACACCCCGCTGCAGAGTGAAAATCTCATTCTGGAAACATCCCCCAGGCTGTGGCTAAGCCATGTCTCCGCAATATCCTTTCTTTCAGGAGTGCTAGTCCTACAAGGTTCGCAGGAGAGATTCTGTAAAGTTTGGAAAGTAGGAGACGAGGTACTGCCGGAAGTAAAGCTGTGAGGACGGGGCGTGAGTCGTGCTTGGGTAGTTCAGTTGGTAGAGCGCTTGCCCGCGAAAGGCAAAGGTCCCGAGTTCGAGCCTCGGTCCGGCACACAGTTTTAATCTTCCAGGAAGTTTCAGAATGTTTGTTGCTTCATCACCATCATCAGGCTCTAAAGGGGGTCATCTCTAACACATTCGTACTGGATTCCTAACCACAGTTTGTGGCTAGAATATGTTGTAATGGTGTATGTTGCTTCGCCCTGGGGCCAGTTGCTACAAGGCAGCTCCACGACAGTATACTTTAACCCTTTGTGCACTAAACGACTTTTTTGCCCCTTCCCGAAAAACTTATATTCTGGCGACCCCTTTTCCAGCTCGACGTTTTACCTGGTTTTTCTGCACAACAGTAACTCGTAAAAGTTGTTTGCTGTATTAGAAGTAACTTATGACATGCTTGTTGTGATGAATGTGATGTAGAACATAGAGAATGCCCAATTACATGTATCAAATCGCCTGATGACGTTGATCTCGCTACGTTAAATAAATCTACAAAAAACATGGCGTCAGAAAAGGCTAAGGTACCCAGTTAACAGTCCACACTGCACAATCAATGGAACTAAGAGGCCAACTGACGTTGACGAATGACGCAAAAATCAAAACATCCGATCGAACACCAAAAAGTTCTGTGCGGTAACACATTGTTGTAACTTGCTTCGCCAAGTGATGTTAGATGCAACAATAGCTCACTACCTCACTTGTCAGCCTCCAGCGGGCAGCAGGTTCTCGTAATTGACTGGCTGGCCAGTGTGGTTAAACAACTTGTTGACTGGTTGGCCAGTATGGCTGATGTAGTATAATTTTGTAATAGATTATCGAAGCAAAATCTATCATGATACCTAGCAACAAATGGTTTGACCCTAACCTAAGTTTATATCATGTAAATTCCATTTACTTTCTAATACATAAGACATACATATAGCAACAGCTCAGCTGTGCTGGTTCCACAGATACCACACTAACTTTCTGAAATTTTATTTCGTGTTACTGTAAGAAATCACTACTTCGAATCTTGAAGCTGGTTTAATGCGTAACCCCATATTTTGTCATCATGAGCTGAGGATATTAGTAATGTAAGACAATAATAGGATGTAAGGTTTCGTGGGGGACCTACTCATTTGCTTGATTTCAAAACTGTATCATGTATTAACATAGGAACATTTAACGCAATGTTTAAATTGAATTATTTATTTACATTTAATCTGATAAGATTAGTGCTCTCAGACCCTCTCTTACCTCAGACTGGGGCCTCACACACATAGTACCTTTTCTTAAATGATAGTTTCCTAAGAAACAACAATTTTAGAATGGTAAGTAGTATTAATTATTTGTCTATACTTTCAGTGTGAGTAAGTAATACTGACTATGGAGTGAGAAAGTTAACATTGAGGGTACTTCCACTACTGCTGCTGCTGCCACTAATAGTGATAATAATAATAATAATAATAATAATAATAATAATAATAATAACGAAGAAAGTAAATTGGAAAAAGAAAACACTTCATGGCAAGCACCCGTATCATCTAACACAGCCACACATCGATCAAGACGCGTCCAACACATGGCTAAGAAAAGGCAATATATACAGTGAGACAGAAGGATTCATGATTGCAATACAGGATCAAACAATAAACACCAGGTATTACAGCAAGCATATTATTAAAGATCCCAATACCACAACAGATAAATGCAGACTTTGTAAACAACAAATAGAAACAGTAGATCACATCACAAGCGGATGTACAATACTAGCAAATACAGAATACCCCAGAAGACATGACAATGTCGCAAAAATAATACATCAACAGCTTGCCTTACAACATAAACTTTTAAAACAACAAGTTCCTACATACAAGTATGCACCACAAAATGTACTGGAGAATGATGAATACAAATTATACTGGAACAGAACCATTATAACAGATAAAACAACGCCACATAACAAACCTGACATCATACTCACCAATAAAAAGAAGAAATTAACACAACTAATCGAAATATCCATACCCAATACAACAAATATACAAAAGAAAACAGGAGAAAAAATTGAAAAATACATCCAACTGGCCGAGGAAGTCAAAGACATGTGGCATCAGGATAAAGTTGACATCATACCAATTATACTATCAACTACAGGAGTCATACCACACAATATCCACCAGTACATCAATGCAATACAGCTACATCCAACCATATATATACAACTACAGAAATCCGTAATTATTGATACATGTTCAATTACCCGAAAGTTCCTAAATGCAATATAACACATACCATACAGTTAAAAGGAAGTGACGCCTGATCAAGGTCCGCGTCACTTTTAATTTTTAACCAGACTTAACGTCTGAGAAAGTAAAGAATAATAATAATAGTGGCAGACATAAAAAGAATTCATAGGTGCATAAAATAGATTTTTTATGAGAGTTCTGGTTTGATAAGTAATGTTCATTCAAATGATACTAGGTACCAAAGATCATATTTTACACATACAAGCCTAACCTGAACATATCAGCCGAGTTAATATTACCAAAATATAAATCTTAATGTCAAATTATCCATAATTTACGAAATATTACAGACCCGCAAAATGTAAGGCAATTTTTGGGGTCTGTATGAAAATTCCATTAAAATGACACTTCACACATCAGTTGTCAGAAGTTTCACGGTTGGTAAAACAAACATGTGTTCCCAGCATATACTGCTGGAGAAATCTACTCGGGCTGCCATCTGAGCTCTTCATACGAAGTGTCGAGATGATGTGGGTTTCAACCAAAGCACCGGCTGCCTCTCCCCAACTTTTTCCTTTGGCGCATAGTCAGTGTCCCATAGTTAGAACTGAACCGCTGTTCAGTTCTCAGCGCACTCAGTCTTGGCTAGACTCGCGTAGTGTTGTCTTCTAGTCTAGTCGCCGCGACTACAGTGTTAAAGCTGAACTTAGATGGTAGCCCTCGCCATTGATTCTATAATACTGCTCTCCCAAAAGTCAACTAAGCTGGCACAATATTTTTGTTTTCTCAGATTCGAATGCATGTCATTTGTTGAAGCTGCATTCTGTCACCTGTGACATTTTTATTTTGCTAAGATGGCACAAAAGGTTGTGGAAATAATAGTGAACTTACGTATGGGTGCTACCACATTAACATACATTCAAAAAAATTTAATATACGACGGAAAATTTCTTTTAAACTAATACTAATGTAAATTAAAATTTCGCAAGTTTTCAGGTAGCTTAATTCTGTTATTGAATATATGTTTTTAGTTATTCCTTAAAATGATGGGGAGAGGAGGCGGAACTGGCAACAATTTTAATTCGTTTTAATGCCATCCACACGCAGATTGGCAACATGACGAAGACATGTCAAATGTCTATTGTTACCTTGAAATTCCTTTGTGGGTTGTGTTAATTAATAAATATTGTAGTAGGAAGACATATTTTGACTTACGATTACTTACATGGTATAGAGAAACCTGATAGCACAAGTGTGCTGTGGCACAGAGACCTAGAACTTACTTATACTGCAGCCAGGCTAACACATCTGGCGACATTGATGAAGTGCACAAGTTGGATTCGTGTTGCATTGAAGGGAGCTCAGACTTTAATTTTTATTTGTCCCAAACATAGAAGACTCCACGAATGGGAACTCTACGACGGGATTATTTTATGCTCTGGTTATTTTGTGACGAATTCTGTTCAACTGTTTTTTGAAGAGAAGCCCCGAAATTCCTGGTGGATGGCAAATACACTGATGGTAAAAAATCGCAACTAAGAAAGAGCTGTCTGACGTAAACGGAAGTTGGTAGGCGCGTTTCTACACCTGAAAGATGACGTCTATGCAAGTTCCGCGCCAGTCGCGTATCACTGGCGCTAGTGGCGCCACTGTGAGGCTGCAAATCAGGTTTGCGTTAAATACATCCTGTAACGGTCGTGAGCGTCATTAATCTTTGAGACTGTGGTAAGTCGATGTTGGTCAAGAATGTCTTTAAGGCGCCAAAGACGCCGTTACCAACACGTCACTGAGTCTGAACGAGGTGGTGTAATAAGGCTACGAGGAGATGGATGTTCCTTCTACGACACTGCAGAAAGACTTGGCAGGCAACTAACCACAGTACATGTTTGCTGGCAGCGGTGGTCACACGAATAAACTGTCGCAAGGAGATCTGGCTCCGGACGGCCACGAAGTACTACGTGAAGGGAAGACTATCGTGTTCGGTGTATGGCCGTGGCGCATCGTGCTGCATCTACAGCAGCAATGTAAGCAACAGTTGGCACCACAGTGGTACAACTAACTGTTACGAATCGGTTACTTCAAGGACAGACGCCCTGTGACGTGCATTCCACTGACCCCAAACAACTGCCATTTACGACTTCAGGGGTGTCACGCGAGAGCTCATTTGGAGTGCAGGATGGAAGTCTGTTGTGTTTTCTGATAAGAGCTCGTTCTGCCTCGGTGCCAGTGATGGCAGTGTGTTGGTTGGCAGGAGGACAGTTGAGGGCCTGCAACCAACCTGCAACCAATCAGTAGGACAGGTGAATTCGATTAAAAAGAGTAAAAGCGGAATCAACTAAGCATTAAAAATGATCTTCGAGGGAAACTGGATAGTTTAACTATCAAAGGGGAGAAATTATCACAAAGAATGATTGAGATAGGAGGAGGACTGAGAACTGAAATATACGCTATGAGGGTATAGCTTTCAAAAGAAAAAGTAGAGAATGAAAAAGAAGTGTACAGATGTAAATGATAGGCTATTGACAGAGGAAAGAGAAATAAAAACACAAATTAGAGATACGAAGGGCCGGCCGCGGTAGTCTCGCGGTTCTAGGCGCGCAGTCCGGAACCGTGCGACTGCTACGGTCGCAGGTTCGAATCCTGCCTCGGGCATGGATGTGTGTGATGTCCTTAGGTTAGTTAGGTTTAAGTAGTTCTAAGTTCTAGGGGACTTATGACCACAGCAGTTGACTCCCATAGTGCTCAGAGCCATTTGAACCATTTAGATACGAAGGAAGTGTTTCAAACATAAGTAGTAACATTGTTACTTATGCATTCCCAGAAAGGTGTGGTGTCTTGCAGTGTAGATAACCTACACAAAACTGGAAATGATCAAAACACATTGCAAAGTGAAGCTCTTACAAATACTAAAAGGAAACCTGGATAGTTGTAGAAATAATAGTTTGTGCCCTAATGAACGTCCAAAATGTTTGTCAAAAGAGACAAAGTACCATTCTGTAGATTTTATTCAGTGCTGCAGAGATAACGTTGGACTTGGCAGGTCTAATAATAAGAATATCAAGCCCTGTAAAACGTCTCTAAATTACGAAGTGGGGGGGGGGGAATAAAATAGTTTAAGGGCATAACTTATTATGAATTTGAAAAGTGTTTTCTCGGCAAGTTCTGGTCTGAAGCTACACATTTAAGAGTTCAAAATGAATTCTGTAGTGGGCCTTACTATAAGTAAAATAAGGAGACCATGAAAGATTTTTATGAAAACTGTTGAAAAAAATTAGTCAATTTAGAATAACCATTAGGTATTCTATCAGAGATTTCCATCCTTCGTCGGCATTACCTGAAAGGTAATGGAATAGTTCTTCATTATTTGCAAAAAATAGTAGTATTGGAACACACAAACTGGCAGAGTCAGAACTCGAACAACACACACGATATGGCAAGGAGCCAGAACAGGAATCACTCCGGACATGCGCAAGGTAACACCAATAATAACTTAAGAAAAAATTAAACTGGAAGATAGAAGACAGAGGGAATGGTAGAGGAAGAATAGGTAACAGAGACTGGGGAGACTGGAATGGGAATGATTACAGGAACCAACAAGAAACTAATTACGACCGAACTGGGCCCAGAAGTCGTGAGGTGGGAAATTGAGTGTCACCGAGATGGACGTACACCGCTCTGGAGCGAAGAAAGATGATAAAAAGACAGTTTAACTGTCAGGGTGATCCAAGTGCAGTAAAAAGGAATTGAGATTCATCAGTATGTCCAGTAAATAACATGTCAATAGGTGGAAAATTCTGAGGAAACATTAATGGGGACAACTTTGTGGACTTAAATATACAGAATTCATTTGAAGAGGATACTTTGAATGAATTACCTCAGCTGAATTTTCCGGTCGGGTTAATAACAGTGATGTGGAGAGCAATATGGAAACTTATGAATCCACTAACGATGTTCTTGGGTTTTGTCATCTAATACAGAGCAGTGGTGAACATATTCAGCCTAATAGGGTTGAACTAAATAGGAGTACAGTTGATATTAGTGACGTTGAGAATCTATGTTGTAATAAAGGAGGTCATGCAATTTTAATAGCGCTATTTGTGTAGTGAATGAGGATGTGGAAAATGGAGAAAACAGTTATTTTTATTACATAAAGGAAGAACTTTCACAATGGTTTGAAGAGGTTAATAATGGCATTATTGCTATAGCAGATATCATACATGTAAATGACCTCAGAAATACTAACTAGTAAAAATATGAAATCTAACACATCTGTGGAGGTAAGCAATATCAATAAATTTAAACAAGGTAACTCTGTACTCTATGAAATGGGGAAAGTTGGTTTAACAGACAACTCTTTTACAAACAACTGTGAAATCAATAGAGAAATGTTGCTTTTCAAAATATGGATGTGCAGTGATAGATCAGCTTATTCAAATTAAGATTGAGAGGGTCTAAGACAATTTTGCAGATCTAGTTACTAAATATGGTAGGATAAAAGTAAGAGGCACATTTCAAACCTTTTTTAAAAGTGAAGGTAAAAATGAAGTAAACTGCTTAGAAATTAATAATTAATGAAAAGCTACATGAATCATCTGTAAAATTAAGCCTAATAAGCAAAATATGCACTAGGCTGCAATAGAAACGTTGTGAATAGTCAAAGGTCTCTAAAGTTTAAAGTTCTATAGGATGATCTTCTGGCTGAGAATGCAGAAGAAATGACAGTATATGGATCTGGCAGTCCTTTTATTCATATAAAAATAGGTGTTTGGGAAATATGGTGTTTCTAGATATTGGGAGTTCGATTTCAGCTCTTTCAGAAACTTTGAGTGATAAGATTAACCCTCTTAAGGATAATGTAGAATTACTGTAACAGATATCAGATAAGACATTCTATCAGGAAGAGAAGCAAATCGATGATGCTGCATAAGAGACCCTGTGCAATAGCAAATCTACTCTTTTTCATTAGCCACAAGTGGTAGCAATATTGCGCTGGAAGTTCATTTGTTTCAAGAATATGAAGTAAATAGTGAATATAGACATCAGACAATTGCTTTTGCAAATAGGACGCTGTGAAAGTGTGAAAAGGCATAGACAGTGACTGAAAAGGAATTTCATTTCATTGGAGATTCATAAAATTCAAATTTTATCTGTTAAGTCAGTATTAATTGTATATACAGACCTCAAAGCAATAAATTACCTACAAGAGTGTTGACTCTATCATAGGTAATTGGCTAGATGGGCCCTCCTTACGCAACAATCTGACTTTGAAGTAAGGCATATTAAGGATTCACAAAAGATGATGGCTGATGCTGTCTATAGAGGACAATTTTTCAGGGGAATTTTGTTTAGAAAAACAAAATTGGATTCTGAAAAATGGAAATTATGCTTTCCTGAACAGAATGAAAATAGATTACTAATGTATGTTCATGAGAGATATAGGAATATGGGGGCCCAGAAATGTCTGCAGAAGCTACAAGAAACTGTGTATTTTTATAATACAATGAGGAAAATCCACAAAGAGTTAGCTACATGTGACAAGTGTCAAAGTCCAAAGTGCTTAATAGAAAGAGCCAAGGACACACCCCAGAAAAACCACTGAGTTTGGCTTTTGTACATCTGTATGGACCACCACCCAGATCTACGAGGCCCTTCTGCTTTATTTTTGTCATAAGTAACTTCTTTTACAAATTCATTACATTGTACTCTGTATGTAAAGCTGCCAATACAACCATAATTTCATAATTAGCGAGAGATTTGTTATTGACTTACAAAAATTGTAGGAAGTGATGTCAGATAATAGATCTTAGGTTGTATTCAAAACTTAGAAATCTTCATTTGAGAGACATAGTATCGAACACACAATCTCTGTTCATCACTGTGCAAGTAATCCTGCCACGAGATACATGAAATAAATTGGCTGTCTATGCCAAACCTACTGTCCATAAAACCATGCCACTTGGATTAAATATATATCTAGTTCTGAGGACTTAATAAGTTGTCTACAACATGCTTCTCCCCACTTGAAATTATGTTCAACAACCAACCAAAAAATTTGCTTTCAGCAATGATTTATTTCCTTTCATGGATTCCCATGCTGCCTGAAGAAACGAAATCATTAGTCAAAAAGGTAAAGAAAATGCAGGCTAACATCAGGATAAGGACCCATAATAAGAAATGAAGAGGTACTCATATTAGAGTTGGAGATCCAGTACTGGTAAAAGCTCAAGAAAAATCATGTCAAATGACTAGAACTCAGAAAATCACTTGACTCTTACATTGGATCTTCTTTAGTCATGGAAAGTACATATAGAAAAGCACGTCTCGTATACCCCAAGTCGAAAAAACTGTTTGGACTTGGAAACACTATTGAATTAAAACTGCAAACATAGGCTGATATATAAAATCCTGATTGTTCCTTCTTATCTACTTTCTCACATTATATGACTGAACAATTCATTTTATGTTTTGTCTAATAGCAGTAATGAAGACTGTAACAGTTTACCACAAGTTGATTCTCGAGAAAAAATATTTTTCCTGTCGCTAATAAAAACAAGCTAATATTCATTGTTGTTCATGTATGAATGAGAACAATGTTTTTCATTGAGTATGTCTAATATCTGTAGTTTAAAAAAAACACTAATTCATATCTATATATTCTACAGCATTATGAATTAGATAAAAAACAACCTAAAATTGTGAATAACAAATTATAAGTTTGAGTTAAAACACAGTGGTCAAGTAAAACAAAAAATTATGTGTAACAATCATTTGCGCATATTACTGAGAAACCCAATCACTGTTCTCAGAACTACTTCAGATGTATATGAGGTTTGTTTCATTATAGGTATTTATACTAATTGTATTGTACATATAAGAATCTGTCAGATCTAATCTTCAGCACAGCCACTGAATACTGTTAAGGCCTTAAGCTGTAAATATACTCTGAGGGCCAAATAAAAAAGAATTTATTTTTTTAACAATTAATATGTTGTATTGGGAAATCTAAAACTTTTTGCTTCAGTCATGCTTTGATGCTCTTAAGTCATGGGCTTATACACAGTAGAAATACAAACATCTATCTTTCACTTGGCAGTGATACCTCTATTTCTTTTTTAGGAAAAACTAGCTTTGAAAAACAAAGTAAAACCGTAAACATGGTTGTAAATTCAGCAATAGTGCGATGGTAAATTTGAAGAGGTTGAAAAAAATCAGCCAAACAGTTGCAAACAGAGGTTTATTGAAAACCTTGACCTAGGTCAAGGCTTGGTGTAACAAGGTCCATTACACCTTCTGGAAAAGACCATTTTAAAACTGTGGAAACCCTAGTCAAAGGTTCCAATAAACATTTATTTGCAACTGGCTGACTGACTTTTTGTTTGTTTTTGTTTCAACCTGTCCAAGTTTATAGTTCATGTAAGGAAATTTATGTGCAACACAATGAACCAATAGAACAACATGGGATAGTATTAGCATGTCGTAGGATCTCCCACAAGCACTGAGAAGCTGTAAAACTACTTTTTGGTTGAGTGGTTGGCCAATGTGGATGAGAGACTTGTTGGTCATTATGGTTGACTAATTGGTTTTTGTGACTGAGCAGCTGGTTGAGTTCAGTGCAGCTCAGCACCAAGTTGACAGACTGACAAACAAACATAGCATTGAATTGAGTGATTAGTCATAATGACTGAGTGATTGGTTGAATAGCTGGTCACTATGGCTGTGTGACTGGTTGAATGGCTAACCGACTGGCCTAGCAACTGGTTGACAAGTGAATGTGGCTGGCCAGTTGTTTGAGTGACTGACAGTTGTGGTAGAGTGACTTTAAGTGGCTGGCCGGGATGTCTGAGTGATTGGTTGAATGGATGTTTACTGCAGCTGAGCAACTGATTTAGTTGCTAGTGTGGTTGAGTAACTAGCTGAGTAGCTGGTCAGCATGTCTGAGTAACTGGTTGAGTGATTGGTCAGTGAGGTTGAGCAACTGGTTGAATGGCTAGTCAGTGTGACTGGCTGATCACTTAAGTCGCTGGGCTATATTACTGAGTGAATAGATGAGGGACAGCCCAGACTGGATGATCGATCAATTGAGTGGCTGCCAACAGTCTCTGGCCATTGTTGATGACTGGACTGCCAATGTGGCTGAATGTTTGGTTGACGAGCTGGGGAGTGTATTGGGTGGTTGTTTCAGCATTGGACTGTCGTTTCTTAGCAATTGCTTGAATACCTGCCCAATGTGGCTGAGTGATGAGTTGAGCGGCTGATCATTGTGGATGATCTGCCAGTTGAGTGCTTGACTAGTGTAGATGAGTGGCTGATTGAATGGTTGACCATTGTAGATGAGTACCCAGTTGAGTGCCTGACCAATGTGGATGAGTGGCTGGTTAAATGCTTGACCATTGTAGATGAGCAGCCAGCTGAGTATTTGAGCAGTGTGGATGAGTTACTTTTTAAGTGTTTGACCACTGTAGACGAGCAACCACTTGTGTGCTTGATTTCAGTGGCTGAATGGCTTGTCAAGTGCTTGACCAGTGAGAATGAGCGACCTGTTGACTGACTGACCATTGCAGATGAGTGAGCTTTTGTGTGGTTGACCAGTGTGGATGCCCAACCAGTTGAATGCTTGATCTGCTTGGCAGAGAGACTAGTTGAGTGGTTGACCAGCATGGCTGAGCAACCAGATGCCCACTTGACCTGCACGGCTGAGCGTACAGTCGACTGGTTGGCCGCCGTGGCTGAGCGACCGGTCGAGTGGTTGACCAGCTTGGCCGAGTGATGGGTCGAGTGGTTGAACCGCATGGCTGGGCGACTGGTTGAGTTGTTGATTATCATCACAGCGTGCTCCTGGCTGCGTCTGGCTGGGAACAAACAGAGAGTGGCCAATGAGGACATCGTTCTGGACTAGCTGAGAGCTTAGGAATTCGAATTATCAGAAACTATTTTGAATATTTTCCACAGTCAATTAATAACACCTGGAATTTTTTCAGAACTCTTGACGTAAAGTGATGTTTCTCAAACAAGGACTAGCTAATCTTAAAGATTCATCTTGAGAAATCAGTCTGTCTCTACAGTGAAAAGTGAGTAAGGCTTGTTGTAGGGAACTGCCTCACCCGGAAACATGTTACAGCTGCCGTAAGGACGACTAAAAGTCAATTTCCCGCTTAACAAGCGGTGATTTTAGTTAGACGATGTTCATCTGCGTTTCTTCTGTTTGTTATGCTTTATGTATTCTCTCTAGTGTTTACGCATTTAATGGAAAATAAACACTCCCTGGCCGTGTATGTGCATTGCAGTGTCAAGGATTCAGAAGGCGCGCTACGGAAGAGACGCACAACCTCGTAAACGGCCTGTAGCTGCTGCTTGTGGCGTAGCAGGGCACAGAGAGTGTGCGGACTTGCCTGCTCGCTCTTCACTTAGCTCAGAGTAGCAGAGGGTTGGTGGTGTGGCGTCTGTGGAGTACACCTTATATGGGCTTCTAGAAGGCACAAACTGATCCTATGGGAGTCGAACCAACATCGATATGATTTTCACGCTCCGCTTCTTATAACGAAGAGGAACCACGAGAATGGCTGTACTTTTTACTTTCGAACCTGTGTACATGAATGAGTGTAACTATTAAGCTATGTTGCGTCATTAATAGAAGTTTACTAATAATATTATAATTGTGTTAAGGATACTCTTTTGTTACTGGCGTTAGCAGTTCTATCCACTGAAGTACGACATGCTATGTTCGTAAATGTGCTGCTAGAATGCCTTAAAAACGGTATCATAAGTGTCAGTTCACGAAGAATTTTGATAAATAATGGTGCGAAACACTGGTCATTACGTTAAGTCGTTACAAGCTCCTTGACTCTTAATGTTGTATGTTTGATAAAGGATGCTACTTGCGATTTTATTCTGGAGCTATATTATAACGATTTTCGCTATGCGCGCGTTAGATATAGCTACCAGGAACACTTAGGCTATCTACACAGAAATAACCGCCGCCATTATAAAAGAAAACGAGGAGTATTGTGTTGTCAGTAGAGGAGCTGTAACATCAGAATGGGTCGCTCAGCGGTGCTAAATAGCTTCGAACGTAGACTATGCATTGGATCTTATCTGAATAACAAATCTATTTGGGAAATTTCAACCTTTCTAAAGCTTCCCAACGTCAACTGTCGATGTGATTGTGAAGCGTGAAGGAAGAAACACTGCCAATGGACCACCCTGTGTAGTGGCAATGTGAGTAAATAATTCTGACTATGAACTAATAAATTTAATTCTGGCAGTTGCTGCCACTAATAGTGATGATGACGATGAGGAGGAGGAGGAAAAAAGTGGTTCAAATGGCTCTGAGCACTATGGGACTTAACATCTATGGTCATCAGTCCCCTAGAACTTAGAACTACTTAAACCTAACTAACCTAAGGACATCACACACATCCATGCCTGAGGCAGGATTCGAACCTGCGACCGTAGCAGTCACGCGGTGCCAGACTGAAGTGCACCAGCCGGCGAGTTCTGGATAAAGGAAATTTAAGGAAACACGCCAGATGACAATACTGGGAAATGAGAAAGATATGGCTGAATAGGAGGAGGTACAATGCTAACGAAAGCACGCAGCGACAATGGCAATCATTATTGTTGCTTTAGTTGACATGTTACTGTCTTCTGAAGCTCGAGATGTTATGCAGTTCTGTAATATAATGCGGAATATTATTCCAGAAACGGGTTCCTGCTACTGAGGAGGGCTTCGAGAAAGTGGCTGAACTATGGGCTGGGACGCAAAGGACTTTTCTCTGATGCGAACAGGTGTTTCTGCCATCTAATTCAGACAAGAGCGTTAAGATCTAGGAGAGATATGGGGACAGTGTACTTCGATAAGACAGTAGAAAGGACAGAGGATATGGAAATACCTGCGCTTGTCTGCACGCAGCCGGATAGCGTTGCATATGATGGTGACATGTGATAAAAGAGTCGAACATCACAGATACAAAGGACACAGCCACTGATAACCAGTTGTAGTCACCGTGAGCTTTCCTGAGGAAAGCCTTGCAGGATAACATCGTCGTAATAATAGCTGGAAGTATAAGCGTTTGTAGGAGGTTCTCTTTCAGAACAAGAGCGAAGAATTTTGATGATTTGACGTGAATTGTTTGTAGGATATTTACAATAGTAATGCCTGTTACATTTCTGTGATTGACTAGTATTGGGTAGCTTTAGTACAGACTCTTAGGAAACGATTTTGGAGCAGCTGGATTTTACTTGTATGTTAGAGGCTACAGACCAAATTTAAGATCGAAGTGTGATAGATGATAGGATAATCGTGTTAAAAATTCTGAGCTTTCCCTCAGTAGTAAGCCCGTTGACTTTGATTAATGGGTAGAGCGTGAAAAACGTTCCTGATCATCTTTTCTAAATTTCTGTAGTATATTCATAAGGCACGCGACAGACTGTGGCATAAAGGTATCACACATAAACTCCCTAAATGTCGCTTTCCGAAACATATGATCAAAATAACAGGAACAGGACTGTCTATCTTCGTTGACCTGGCGCTGGCAGCATTATGAGACCAGAAGAGGAGCAGATAGGCTGCGTCCTCTCGCAATGGTCAACAAAGCATTGTAGCACGCGATGGACGCAACTGCGCCGTTGTGGATGTCAATAGAAATTATATGGTTCCATAGACCTTTTCAAGTGTCAAACATCTATGATGTATTTATGCAAACTGAAGGGATGAATGAAAATTTGTACCAAGACCGGGAGTTGAAGCCAGGTCTCCTGATAACTTGACAGATGCGCTAACTACTACGCCACCCTACCGCAGTGGCTTTGCACAGCTTGCCATCGCGTAACATCCTTTGGGTGCACGCCTTTTTTGAGCAACATTTCTTCACTATGTTGTAATCTGCAGTTCCTTTACTGTACTTTCCGAACTCCGGCGACACTGTGGCGTACGGTCGAGTGTCTGGTCAGCAGGGCGGCGGCAGCAGAGTCGGCGCCTCTTTCTGGCACTCCCGGCTGTCGCATTCCTTTCTGCGCCAGAGATCGCGCCCAGCGTAAGACTTATAATACATTTTTCCCATTTTTTTGTTCTCCTCGGAAGGAGGTTTAATCTTATTTCTGAGGGGTTTCTAGGGGTGAGGGCGGCCTCCTGCGCTTCTCGAGGGTGAGGCAGCCGCGTGGCGAAACAAGCGGACGAAAGGAGAGGCTGCTTCCGAAAGCGAAGACGACGGAAGGGGGAAAAGTGATGGCGAAGAAAACGGCGGAGGACGAGAACGCCGGCACAGGGAAAAAGGGGGGGGGGGGGGCGGAAGGGGTGCTGTCGCGGTAACGTACGGCCCGCGCGGCGCTAATGGATGCCTCGACTAACCCAACATAACCTCACTCTCGCGCAAAATGGCCTCCATAAAGAAAAGGGAAGAGGAGCGCGGCGCCGGCAAGGAGGGGAAGGTGCGCGGTGGGGGTGGGGGCGGGGGCGGAGGGGAGGGACCGCAGTCAAAACGCGCGATCTTTGTTTGCGCTCGCGGCTTTTATTGACCATTCACGTGGCCACGCTTCAGTACCTCATCTGGCCACAAAAACAGTACCCTGGACGTCACCAATGTGGTACACCAACCAATCCGCAGAAGACTCGAGTGGCACTTTCTTCACTGGACACAATACATTTCCAGTACGCTCAAACAAGACCACCCCCGGCGCTTCACAGTGATTTGTGGGGTATACATGTAAATGCTGTTAGATTTATTACCAGTAGGCTCGACAGAATGAAAGGATTACGGAGATGCTTCGTGAACACAAATGGGAATCCATAGAGGGAAGACGACGTTCTCTTCGTGACGTATTATTGAGAAGATAACTGGTATTTGAGGCTGACAGCTGAATGATTCTACTGCCACCAACGTAAGAACCACGAATATAAGATACGAGAAATTAGGGCTCGTACGGAGGGATTAAGACAATCGTTTTTCCATTGCACCATTTGCAATTGGAACAGGAAAGGAAATGACTAGTAGTGGTACAAGTTACCCTTTACCATGCACCGCACGGTGGCTTGAGTAGTATGCACAATGAAATGCCAAAGAAACTAATACAGGCATGCGTATTCAAGTACAGAATTATGTAAACAAGCAGAGTACAGTGATGCGGTCAGCAACGCCTGTAAGTGTCTGGCGCAGTTGTTAGACCGATTGCTTCTGCTAGAATGGCAGGTTATCAAGAATTAGTGAGCTTGAACGTGGTGTTATAGTCGGCACACGAGCGATGGAACACATGACCTTCGAGGCATCGATGAAGTGGGGGATTTTCTCGTACGATCATTTCACGAGTGTACCGTGAATATCAGGAATCCGGTAAAACATCAAATCTCCGACATCGCTGCGGCTAGAAAAATATCCTGCAAGAACAGGACCAACGGCGACTGAAGAGAATCGTTCAGTGTGACAGAAGTGCAACCCTTTCGCAAATTGCTGCAGATTTCAACTCTTGACCATCTACAAGTGCCAGAGTGCGAACCATTCAACGAAACATCAACGATATGGACTTTCAGAGTCAGAGGCCCAATCGTGTACCCTTGATGACTGCACGGCACAAAGCCTGGGCCCGTCAACACCGACTGGAAACATGTTGCCTGGTCGGACGAGTCTCGTTTCAAATTGTATCGAGCGGATGGTCGTGTACGGTTGTGGAGACAACCTTATGAATCCATGGACTCTGCATGTCACCAGGGGACTGTTGAAGCTGGTGGAGAAGTTATATAGGACCCCTGATACGTCTAGATTCGACTCTGACAGGTGACACGTACGTAAGCATCCTGTTTGATCACCTGTATCCATTCACGCCCATTGGGCATTCCCACTGACTTGGGCAATTCCAGCAGACAATGCGACATCCCGCACGTCCAGAATTGCTACAGAGTTGGTGTCAGTTTCCTCCAGCAATACTTGAGACATTAGTCGAGTCCATGCCACGTCGTGCTGTGGAACTTTCGCGTTCTCGCGGGGGCCCTACGCGATATTATGCTGGTGTACCAATTTCTTTGGCTCTTCAGTGTATGTAGATGTTATGTAGTAAACTACACTCCTGGAAATTGAAATAAGAACACCGTGAATTCATTGTCCCAGGAAGGGGAAACTTTATTGACACATTCCTGGGGTCAGATACATCACATGATCACACTGACAGAACCACAGGCACATAGACACAGGCAACAGAGCATGCACAATGTCGGCACTAGGACACTGTATATCCACCTTTCGCAGCAATGCAGGCTGCTATTCTCCCATGGAGACGATCGTAGAGATGCTGGATGTAGTCCTGTGGAACGGCTTGCCATGCCATTTCCACCTGGCGCCTCAGTTGGACCAGCGTTCGTGCTGGACGTGCAGACCGCGTGAGACGACGCTTCATCCAGTCCCAAACATGCTCAATGGGGGACAGATCCGGAGATCTTGCTGGCCAGGGTAGTTGACTTACACCTTCTAGAGCACGTTGGGTGGCACGGGATACATGCGGACGTGCATTGTCCTGTTGGAACAGCAAGTTCCCTTGCCGGTCTAGGAATGGTAGAACGATGGGTTCGATGACGGTTTGGATGTACCGTGCACTATTCAGTGTCCCCTCGACGATCACCAGTGGTGTACGGCCAGTGTAGGAGATCGCTCCCCACACCATGATGCCGGGTGTTGGCCCTGTGTGCCTCGGTCGTATGCAGTCCTGATTGTGGCGCTCACCTGCACGGCGCCAAACACGCATACGACCATCATTGGCACCAAGGCAGAAGCGACTCTCATCGCTGAAGACGACACGTCTCCATTCGTCACTCCATTCACGCCTGTCGCGACGCCACTGGAGGCGGGCTGCACGATGTTGGGGCGTGAGCGGAAGACGGCCTAACGGTGTGTGCGGGACCGTAGCCCAGCTTCATGGAGACGGTTGCGAATGGTCCTCGCCGATACCCCAGGAGCAACAGTGTCCCTAATTTGCTGGGAAGTGGCGGTGCGGTCCCCTACGGCACTGCGTAGGATCCTACGGTCTTGGCGTGCATCCGTGCGTCGCTGCGGTCCGGTCCCAGGTCGACGGGCACGTGCACCTTCCGCCGACCACTGGCGACAACATCGATGTACTGTGGAGACCTCACGCCCCACGTGTTGAGCAATTCGGCGGTACGTCCACCCGGCCTCCCGCATGCCCACTATACGCCCTCGCTCAAAGTCCGTCAACTGCACATACGGTTCACGTCCACGCTGTCGCGGCATGCTACCAGTGTTAAAGACTGCGATGGAGCTCCGTATGCCACGGCAAACTGGCTGACACTGACGGCGGCGGTGCACAAATGCTGCGCAGCTAGCGCCATTCGACGGCCAACACCGCGGTTCCTGGTGTGTCCGCTGTGCCGTGCGTGTGATCATTGCTTGTACAGCCCTCTCGCAGTGTCCGGAGCAAGTATGGTGGGTCTGACACACCGGTGTCAATGTGTTCTTTTTTCCATTTCCAGGAGTGTATAATCTGCCCATCTGAAATCTGACACGGAAGCCAATATTGCGCGATTAATTCCTCCGTGTTTCTTGTTACGTCACTGGATTATCCTTTTCCTGGAACATAAACACCTGTAATAACCACCCCCCCCTCCCCTCTTTCAGTATAGTCAGTACGACTGTTAGGGTACATTTATAGTGCAGTCTCGCGGATAGCACATCAAGCCTATCGTCCGCGCTTAAGATGCATCTACCTTTCCATCTTCACGGATCACTGGGATCTGCGCCAGACTAGATAGGTTACACGCTTCACAAGCGATCACACGAAAAAAGTTAGACGACAACCCGAGCAAACATAGCACATTTTTATCTGCATGAACTATGTGTCATGTTGCAGACATTCCTCAGTATAAACAAATATTGAAGACTGTACTTACAAATAGAGTTGCCCTCTACCAAAACTACGGGTGTACTTTTGCTACGCTATATAAACGACGCAGTAAATGGTAGGATGACGGATAGCATTGGTAGGAAAAGAAACACAAAAGAATGTGCAAGAGAAACTGGCAGCCGACTTTTTTTTTCTTTGCACATAATTAGAACCGTTCAGTGTTAGTCTGCTGTGCATTTTAAATAATTACAAAATATAGATTGCATTTTATAAGTAATAAAAGTTAGTTGATGGCGTAACTTCTGCACTTTTACGTAACCAAAGAAATTCCGTTTGATGCAGGTACGACTTACATGCACAAACTTTTCAATATCTATTTAATTGTTGTTGTTATTTTGTACTGAATGGAACGTTCTTCATCACGATCAAAGTTAAGAGTTTCTTGTTATTATTGACAAGTGCGAATGTTGTTAACAAATAACAGGAACATGGTTTATATTAGCACGACGAAGCATTGAAGTGTTGTTTGGTAAGTTGTTGTTTTGCGGTGTTTTTTTTCAGTTCTACCTTCATTTGTGGAAACTGCGTATTATAGCCCTATATCGTAAATCTGCATTGTTTTTTTGTTTTTACTGCAACATCTCTCAGTTTCACGAAACAAATAAACAATTTTCGAATAAAACCTCAATTAAACATTGAAAATTTCAATTTTGCTCTAAATACTGCTTATTTTTAAGTAAAAGGTACCGTAGGTTATGTGGCCCTTTATATACTCTCACTCAGATTCTAGACGGATCATTACTTCCGGTTTCTAGGAGAATATAGTAAGACACTGATCATATACGCAAACAAAGAGAGTGAGATGAGGCAATGTCCGATGGTATGCAGACACCTAAATTACAAGATATGTAGTTATGATCTTAACTGACCAGGGGTACTAGGTAAAGTACTACAGTCTACGCTTACTTGTAATAGTCTACAGCAGTCTACGTCAGTTTTAGCTCTACATGCCAACAGTCGACGCCTGCTAACCTCTCAACTCATGTGGATATGCGCTGTGGCCGACAACCAACCGTTCAGCGAGCGTTTCTTTACACTAGGGCTCAACTTGTGATGGACAGAGTGGAGTAGGTTGGGCCATTTCCCCATCCATTGACAGCTGATGTGCGGGATGCATGGTATCGGCACGCCTCGGCACTAAGTTCATGTCTCTATCTGTACAGCCGTAGCCATGCTACGGTACGAAATGTGTCCCAGAAAGTACTATACTACTTAATTAGCCTTCAAAGTGACAGCCTAGAGCTTTCAGGATGGCAAGAGAGAGAGGGGGGGGGGCAATAAGGGGAGTGGAAGGGGAAGAAGGAATGTGCGATCACCTCATTTGTAGGCAATGTTTGCCTAAAGTGATTCAGGAAACATGCATGGCTAGTAGGAAATTTGAATAACGGGGCCTTGGCTAACGGCAATAAAGATGGAATTATGGTGTTGCTTCACTGATGGCAAAGGTACACTACTGGCCATTAAAATTACTACACCAAGAAGTAATGCAGATGATAAACGGGTATTCATTGGACAAATATATTATACTAGAACTGACATGTGATTATACTTTCACGCAATTTGGGTGCATAGATCCTGAGAAATCAGTACCCATAACAACCACCTCTGGCCGTAATAACGGCCTTGATACTCCTGGGCATTGAGTCAAACAGATCTTGGATGGCGTGTACAGGTACAGCTGTCCATGCAGCTTCAACACGGTACCACAGTTCATCAAGAGTAGTGACTGGCGTATTGTGACGAGCCAGTTGCTCGGCCGCCATTGACCAGACGTTTTCAATTGGTGAGAGATCTCGAGAATGTGCTGGCCAGGGCAGCAGTCGAACATTTTCTGTATCCAGAAAGGCCAGTAAAGGACCTGCAACATGCGGTAGTCCATTATCCTGCTGAAATGTAGGGTTTCGCAGGGATCGAATGAAGGGTAGAGCCACGGGTCGTAACACATCTGAAATGTAGCTTCCACTGTTCAAAGTGCCGTCAATGCGAACAAGAGGTGACCGAGACTTGTAACCAATGGCACCCTATACTATCATGCCGGGTGATACGCCAGTATGGCGATGACGAATACACGCTTCCAATGTGAGTTCACCGCGATGTCGCCAAACACGGATGCGACCATCATGATGCTGTAAACAGAACCTGGATTCATCCGAAAAAATGACGTTTTGCCATTCCTGCACCCAGGTTCGTCGTTGAGTACACCATCGCAGGCGCTCCTGCCTGTGATGCAGCGTCAAGGGTAACCGCAGCCACGCTCTCCGAGCTAATAGTCCATGCTGCTGCAAACGTCGTCGAACTGTTCGTGCAGATGGTTGTTGTCTTGCAAACGCCCCCATCTGTTGACTCAGGGATAGAGACGTGGCTGCACGATCCGTTACAGCCATGCGGATAAGATGCCTGTCATCTCGACTGCTAGTTATACGAGGCCGTTGGGATCCAGCACGGCGTTCCGTATCACCCTCCTGAACCCACCGATTCCATTTTCTGCTAACAGTCATTGGATCTCGACCAACGCGAGCAGCAGTGTCGCGATATGATAAACCGCAATCGCGATAGGCTACAATCCGACCTTTATCAAAGTCGGATACGTGATGGTACGCATTTCTCCTCCTTACACGAGGCATCACAACAACGTTTCACCAGGCAACGCCGGTCAACTGCTGTTTGGTATGAGAAATCGGTTGGAAACTTTCCTCGTCACGTTGCCGCAGGTAGTAGCGAGTCACTGACACTCAAAGAAGCTACCATCGCCCTTGGAAATGTCCTCCCCAGATGGGGACGAAACGTTGGGTTGAAATGTGAAATACATCCGACCACGACATAATAGACCGGAACATTCTATTAATTGTGAAATTTCTGGCTGTGAAATGTTAAATTTTACAGCTCTTTCACTTCCAAAGTTGGCTTACCTCTTACCAGAAATGCTATCCTCGAATTAGGAGGAATTTCGGTTACGTATGTGGGTATTCAGTATTATGTTTAAATGAAAAAAAAATTTTTTTAATCACGTCAGTCAAGTCTCTGAGTAAGCGTGCAGAATCTTGCACAAACTTTCTGAAATTGGAAGCGTGACACGTAAATTACACTACTGGTCATTAAAATTGCTACTCCACGAAGATAACGTGCTACAGATGCCAAATTTAATCGACGGGAAGAAGATGCTGTGATATGGAAATCATTAGCTTTTCGGAGCATTTACACAAGTTTGACGCCGGTGGCGACACCTACAACGTGCTGACATGAGGAAAGTTTCCAACCGATTTCTCATACACAAACAGCAGTTGACCGGCGTTGCCTGGTGAAACGTTGTTGTGAAGCCTCGTGTAAGGAGGAGAAATGCGTACCATCACGTATCCGACTTTGATAAAGGTCGGATTGTAGTCTATCGCGATTGCTCGCGTTGGTCGAGATACAATGACTGTTGCAGAATATGGAATCGGTGGGTTCAGGAGGGTAATACGGAACGCCGTGCTGGATCACAACGGCCTTGTATCACTAGCAGTCGAGATGACAGGCATCTTCTCCGCATGGCTGTAACGGATCGTGCAGCCACGTCTCGATCCCTCAGTGAACAGATGGGGACGTTTGCAAGACAATAACCAGCTGCATGAACAGTTCGACGACGTTTGCAGCAGCATGGACTATCAGCTCGGAGTCCATGGCTGCGGTTACCTTTGACGCTGCATCACAGACAGGAGCGCCTGCGATGGTGTACTCAACGACGAACCTGGGTGCACGAATGGCAAAACGTCATTTTTTCGGATGAATCCAGGTTCTGTTTACAGCAATACGATGGTCGCATCCGTGTTTGGCGACATCGCGGTGAACGCACATTGGAAGCGTGTATTCGTCATCGCCATACTGGCGTATCACCCGGCGTGATGGTATAGGGTGACATTGGTTACACGTCTCGGTCACCTCTTGTTAGCATTGACGGCACTTTGAACAGAGGACGTTACATTTCAGATGTGTTACGACCCTTGGCTGTACCGTTCATTCGATCCCTGCGAAACCTTACATTTCAGCAGGATAATGCACGACCACATGTTGCAGGTCCTGTACTGGCCTTTCTGGATACAGAAAATGTTCGACTGCTGCCCTGGCCAGCACATTCTCCAGACTCTCTCCAACTGGAAACGTCTGGTCAATGGTGGCTGAGCAACTGGCTCGTCACAATACGCCAGTCACTACTCTTGATAAACTGTGGTATCGTGTTGAAGCTGCATGGGCAGCTGTACCTGTACACGCCATCCAAGCTCTGTTTGACTTAATGCCAAGGCGTATCAGGCCGTTACTACGGCCAGAGGTGGTTGTTCTGGGTACTGATTTCTCAGGATCTATGCACCGAAATTTCGTGAAAATGTAATCACATGTCAGTTCTAGTAAAATATATTTTTCCAATGAATACCCGTTTATCATCTGCATTTCTTCTTGATGTAGCAATTTTAATGGCCAACAGTGTACTTTATAACATGCCTCATGTGTCGACGTGTTGCTGTCTCAAGCATCGCCGCGCCCGAGAGTAACGTCACAGGGCACCACGCTTTTGCACCGGTCGAGAGGAACACGAGAAACGTATTCACACTTGCGAATAAGGTCAACCGTCAGCTGTATAATAAAATGACGACAATGAAAATCTGTGGCGAACCGGGAATCGAATCCATATTCCCCGGTTATCGTGAGCGGTCGCGAGATTTGCTGACGGCCAGATCCAAACTTCCATATGTTATCAACCAAGTGTCTACAACCTGCCCTGGTGGGCCTGCATCCATTATGTACTTTCCCGTACAGGGGAGACATTTTAACCAAAAGTCGCTTTCCCGGTTTCGGCGGATACATACAATAGTGCAGTGCCCGTGTTTTTGAGACGTACGGTGCAAAGTTCCCCTGGACGTGCACACACGAGCGAAGGAACAGGCACTGAGGCAACCGCCCGGGAGGAGCGGGAAATCAAAGTTCGGGTCCTGGTCTAGCACAGATTTTCACTGTCGTCATTCCACTATTCAGCTGATGGTTGTCATTCGCAACTGCGAACTCGTTTCATATATTTCATAATGCCTGTTGTCGTCACAGCGGTTGTTCCTTGTGACAGGCCAGCCAAAAAAAAAAAAAAAAAAAAAAGCTTCTCTCTTATCAGTCGCTGTATTTTGTATTTTCAGTTTATACTTTTTACGCAAATGTCCACCAAGGCATTACAGTGTATGTTTCTCGCGCCGTAATTCCTGAATTTGAAGAAGATATCGGCTTCTCCGCAAAGAATTATAGTCTGCATATGCTACTACGCAATTTGTTTCCTATTTTAGGACCAAAAACTAATATTTCTGATTAATCTTTTGTAATGACCTCTTTTAATAATAGGTAAGTCGTTACCAGTATCTAAGACTTGAATAGTATTGCCATAAGTTACGATTTTCACGGAATGTCGATATTTTTAAGGGTTTCATGACTTTTCCCACGCAAGGCCCCGGCTTTTGGGTATTGCTAACAGGAATTTTAAATACAACGCATATGGTTGAGTACACTAACGTTGGGAAATGAGTTTCTCAACGCAGTGATGGCGGTAACCCAGTAAGGTACAATGCGGTGCGTGAGGCGGCCAATATCAGCCGATTAATTAAAGGAACGGCTCAGCGAACGCCAGAACACACTCACCCGCGTGGCTCCCATTGTTGTACTATTACCGCGACGCCGCCGTTTTCTGAACAGTGTTTCAACTTCTGCCCGCCCCCGCCCCGCCCCCTCCCCCACCCCGCAAGTGCTCATCCATTACATGGCGATCTGTGTCATGGGCGTCAAACTTTATTATTGTAGAAGGTGTCAAGATTGTGTAGTTGTACTAATGTAAGAGGTGTCATGGGTGCTAGGACAAGGAAGAGACTTTATTAAGTAGTTATGTTACGGCAACGCAAAGGCGTTGCTACAGGTAGGCACCAGGAAGCGGGCCAGAACTCCATATGAGTAAAGCAAAATGACGGCCAGCCGAGAAAGTTGCCTCGCTGTAACTACCCTATAGCAGCTTGGGGGCACCAAGGTGACTGTATCCAGCAGAAGCAACACATTCGATCCAGACAGAACGTTGTGAAAAGATTTCAAACTTTAGGGAGACCTTCGGAAGAGTTATGAGAAAACGATACTACGAGAGAAACTCGATTGAGAGCTCTGACAAATCAGTATATAAGCGGCCAAACAGGGAGCCAAGTCCGTGAGCACCATGAGCTAGAAGCAGTCATTACCAGGAATCAAACGAAACAGTTAAGAATGAGCGAGTCGTCAGTGGCAGTACCTCTGCCGCACATCAAAGTGACACTCGCTGCAGCTGCAGTAAAACTACGTGGACTCTGGACACATTCGAGGGAGGTCGACTGAGTTTACCATCACTGTCTAGCAACAGTTATTATCTTGGGTTTTCTGCCAGTCAGAGAAGAACACGGAACATAGAGTTTGCCTCTAATAGCGACGAGTAGTATTTGATATTTAGTGTTTGTCAGAATATAAAGAAAAACAAACGCTTTCTCGCACGTTCCTCCAGTTGTCGTCTTGTCGGAGCGAGCTGCAAGCAGAGAACTCATCAGTCGTAGGGGAGGGCAGAACTGATCAATAACGAATTGCTGGAAAAGACCCAATATACAGAGCGGTAGGGTGTACTACTTGATTTGCAAAGATATGCAGCCACTGTTGAGACACCTCTACGAATAGGTTCAAACTATGACATTCCGTCGCGCTGACCACCCAGCTACCAAGGGCGCACTGTACCCTTATTCATTTCCTACAAAACAAAAGTTCTCAGTTCCTAGGAGACTTCATCCTCTCACTTCTTTAAAAGTGACTTAGTAGACGTCAACCAACATTGTCAACTTCCTGATGACGCTACACAGGCCACAGCTTCGCCCAAGTTATTGATGGGACCTCTGCCGGGACCCACCAGGTCAATGCCACTCGCGCCCGCCCACTTGTTCGTTTCGTATTTTTCGTGTGGGGTGAGGGGTGTCGCATTGCTCTGCTGGAATTGCTCAAGTCTGTCGGAATGCACAATAGACATGAATACATGCTGGTGATCAAACAGGATGCTTACATATGTGTCACCTGTCAAAGTCGTATCTAGACGTATCAGGTGTCTCATATCACTCCAACTGCACGTGCTCCACACAATTACAGAGCCTCCACCAGCTTCAACAGTCCCCTGCTGACATCCAGGGTCCATGGATTCTGAGGTTCTCTCCATAGCCGTACCCGTCCATCTGCTCGATACAATTTGAAAGGAGACTCGTCCGACCAGGCAACATGTTTCCAGTCACCAACACTTCAATGTCGGTGTTCACGGGCCCGGGCGAGGCGTAAAGCTTTGTGTCGTGCAGTCATCAAGGTTTCACGAGTGTGCCTTCGGATCCGAGAGCGCATATCGATGATGTTTCCTTGAATGGTTCGCACGCTGACACTTGATGACCGACCATTGAAGTCTGTAACAATTTGTGAAAGTCTTCCACTTCTGTCACGATGAACGATTATCTTCAGTCGTCGTTGGTCTCGTGCTTGCAGGATCTTTTTCTGGCACCAGTGTTGTAGGAGATTTGATGTTTTACTGGATTGCTAATATTTACGGTACGGTAAAATCCCCACTTCATCTCTCCCCCCGAGATGCTGTGTTCCATAGCTGGTGTATGGACTATAACACCACGTTCAATCTCACTTAAATCTTGATAACCTGTCATTGCAGCAGCAGTAACCGATCTAACAACTGCGCCAGACACTTGTTGTCTTATATAGGCGTTGCCGACAGCAGTCCCATATTCTGCGTGTTTACATATCTCTGTATTTGAATACGAATGCCTATACCAGTTTCTTTGGCGCTTCGGTGTATTTAGTTAGTAACATTTCCGTAGATCATGTAAACGATTTTTTTGTCGAATTGATGCGTAGTAAGTCAGATTACAGGATATGTATACATGATTGGTGTTAACATTAATAAATGCATTATTATTTTCGTGCTGCTCATGCAAATATACTTAAAAACATGGTTTTTACAAGTTTTTAGGTAGAAATTTGTCAATGAAATAGGAGTTGCCCAAGAGAAATTATTTGAAGTTAGTTTTAAACCCTGCTTTGCTAACTAATCTCTGAGCCACTAACAGCTTTAACTATTGGTATTAAGCTTATTTTTCTATACTGTTTTACGCGTGGACATCACTACTCTCCCAAATTATGATTATTTATGACGAATTTCAGTAACGAATATATGTGTTGTGACGGCGCATTTAAAATGCCTAGCGTCTTGAAGAGGTATCTACATGACGTCCGTGGGTGAACATCACATATTATTCTTACTGACCGCCTGTGTGGAATCCTGCTTTCTTTCTAAGTGATGAGTTACCCCAAAAAAATTATTCAGTCAGACATTACTGAGTGAAAAAATGCAAAATGTGTGAGCAGGTTGATGAGTTCGTTTGGTAATTAGCAATTATGCGAAGAGAACAAAATGGTTCAAATGGCTCTGAGCACTATGGGACTCAACATCTGTGGTCATAAGTCCCCTTGACCTTAGACCTACTTAAACTTAACTAACCTAAGGACATCACACACATCCATGCCCGAGGCTGGATTCGAACCTGCGACCGTAGCAGTCGCGCGTTTCCTGACTGAGCGCCTAGAACCGCTAGACCACCGCGGCCGGCCTAAGAGAACAGTAGCTGAATTTAATCCTTTAAGAAACTCAGTAATGTGCTTGTTACAGTTCACGGTTTCATCAGGACATACACCCAAAAATTTCGAGCATTCTATCCTATCTACTGATTCCTACTTATGTGCTACATCAATGATTGATACGATTCTATTTCTTGTACAGAACTAAATGTAGTGCGTTTTTCAAAATTTAGGTAGAGTCCATTTTCAAAGAACCACTTAAGTTATCAAATAACTATCATTTACTAGTTCTTCTGTTCCTATCTCCCTAAAGGGATTAATTATAACACTGGTCTCGTCTGCAAAAAGTACGAATTTAGCTTATTGAATGTTATGTGGAAGGTCATTCACTCACATATCAGGAGTGGACCCAAAATAGAACCCTGTGGGCCCTCTTTGTGGTTTTATCTCAGTCACTAAAATTTTCTACCTTCTCGACATTTTCTGGGCTACTCAGCACAACTTTTTTCATTCTGTTTGTAAAGTATGATTCAAACCAGTTGTGTGTAATGCCATCTGTTACATACAACTAGAGTTTTTCTAATAGAGTATCATGATCTATACAATCGAAAGCCTTGAAGATATCACAAAAAAAACACCAGCGGGCGATATAATCATATTTAAGGCTTGTACTATTTGATGAGTGAGTGTATAAACAGCATTCTGAGACGAGCAACGTTTTGGAATCCAGACTGTGATATGCTAAGAAACTTTTTCTACTTAAGTATGCGCCTAATCTTGAGTCCACTACTTTTCCGAATATTTTGGAAAGAGATATCAGAAAGGAAATAAGTCGATAGTTGTTCAAGTCTCTCCTGTCACCTTTCTTATGAAGTGGTTTACCTTTCCACGCTGGTGATAAAACCAAGTATTAGCCTTGAGTGCTGGCAACGCCCGTACACACACGGCGACAGATGTTAAGGACGAGGGCAGCGGAAGAAGGCCGGACATGATAATGAGCTGCAGGGCGCCGCTTTTGTTGTGCGGCGCCGCGTAATTTCAAAATGGCGGCCGCAGCGGGCGTCGGCGCGGCTGTTATCAGGTTTCCATTAGCGTGCGGCGGAGGCGCTCAGGCGGAAACTGCAGATAGCGCGGGCGGCGGGGGCGGCACCCGGAGGTGACGGCGCGCGCTGGCGGCGGCGGCAGCGGGGGCGGCGCGGGGGCGGCGATACGCATCGCGCCAGGTGGTGGCGTGCGGGGCCCTCAATATGGGCAGCCCCACTGCCTCCCTCGCTGCGCCGCATTTTTCCGCCATGTTCGGCGCTGTACTCCCCTGCCATGTCAAATAACCGTCGTGTCGCAATTCTAGAACGGCGGCAGTGCGCAAAGTGGCGCATGCGAAAACCTGAACACAGGAGTTACTTCTACTCGTAGTCCAATAAACCGACACACTGGAGATGTTTACCCGCCTGATGAACAGTTACAGAATTTGCACTCCCAGGAGGCATCACTTTAGTGCCGTGTAAAACTGCATCTACCCATGATAATGTGCTGAGCTCGGCGGAGAAGAGAACGCGTGAATTTCGTCAGATATTCCACATCCAGCTCCGGGCTGCTTCTTGATGATCCGATTCGTCGCGGAATGGAAACCATAGCATAAATCAAAAATGTTTCATTTGCAATATTTGGCTGTCTCTTCCAACTACTGCTTATACGACTTAGACATATGAGGGATATTTGGAAGGTGAGATCCAGTACGTCGAGAAATGGAAACGACAGTGAAAATCCGATGAAGTTTTGCACAGGTGTGTTGAGCAGTGTCTGTAGTATGCGTCAGATCACTCTTTTCAGTTCTGAGCACACAGTCACCAGTTTACATGGGGCTCCCGAAACCGGATTTCGTAAACCGATTTCTCAATAACGCTTATAGACTGTCACGTAAACATCTCAAAATAAATTCTGGAAATTCACTTCTGGTTACCGGTTTTCTAATTCCGCAAGCGATTTTCACTCTCATGTAAACGCAGCCGGTTTTGAAACGTGCTTGGTCTGTCAGGTTTTGTATTGTTTTTAAAAAATTTCGGCTAATATGGACGAAGTGGCTTTTTGTACAATTTAGGATAAGTATAAATATTAGAATGAAGCTGTTTTCACCTCGTCTAATTGAAGATAAATAGCGATTATGGTAACCAAATCACAGACTGCAATAGCTGTTTTCGAGGCGCCTTATTTAACTGGGCTAGCAAATCCGCTTCAGCACTTAACGTGTAAATAAGGTTTCCGAAATTCCGTTTTCGTCTTCCGGAAGATGTGCCGCATGTAAACGTAGTGAGTGAGTACTTAAAGATGCCTAGAGCAATAGTGTCTCCCGCCAAGTGTGCGTCGCCATTGTGAGGTTACGCCCTGTTTGATACAGCCTAACATAATGTACCTGTAATGCATTTCCTTCTTCTCGACAACTCTCGGCCGCACACTGCAGAGGTAATGAGCAAGCCTCTGCAGCGTTTTGGATGGGAAGTGTTTGATCACTCACCATACAGTCCGGACGTGACTCCCTTTGATGTTCATCTCTGCTGACTTTTGGCACAGACAACGAATTTCATACCAGTGTAGAGAAGCGGTGGAAAGTACAAGCGCCTGTCTTCTATGACGAGGATATTGGAAAGTTGGTATAACGCTACGACAGATATCTAAGTCGGAGCGGAGACTATGTAAAGAAGTAGCTGGAAGGTGTTGCAAATAAAACATTTTTGATTTTCACTGTAGTTTCTATTTGGCGACCGACTGGGCCTTGCTTTCCGAATAGCCCTCTTACTACACTCCTGGAAATTGAAATAAGAACACCGTGAATTCATTGTCCTAGGAAGGGGAAACTTTATTGACACATTCCTGGGGTCAGATACATCACATGATCACACTGACAGAAATGGTTCAAATGGCTCTGAGCACTATGGGACTCAACTGCTGTGGTCATAAGTCCCCTAGAACTTAGAACTAATTAAACCTAACTAACCTAAGGACATCACACACATCCATGCCCGAGGCAGGATTCGAACCTGCGACCGTAGCAGTCGCACGGTTCCGGACTGCGCGCCTAGAACCGCGAGACCACCGCGGCCGGCTACACTGACAGAACCACAGGCACATAGACACAGGCAACAGAGCATGCACAATGTCGGCACTAGTACAGTGTACATCCACCTTTCGCAGCAATGCAGGCTGCTATTCTCCCATGGAGACGATCGTAGAGATGCTGGATGTAGTCCTGTGGAACGGCTTGCCATGCCATTTCCACCTGGCGCCTCAGTTGGACCAGCGTTCGTGCTGGACGTGCAGACCGCGTGAGACGACGCTTCATCCAGTCCCAAACATGCTCAATGGGGGACAGATCCGGAGATCTTGCTGGCCAGGGTAGTTGACTTACACCTTCTAGAGCACGTTGGGTGGCACGGGATACATGCGGACGTGCATTGTCCTGTTGGAACAGCAAGTTCCCTTGCCGGTCTAGGAATGGTAGAACGATGGGTTCGATGACGGTTTGGATGTACCGTGCACTATTCAGTGTCCCCTCGACGATCACCAGTGGTGTACGGCCAGTGTAGGAGATCGCTCCCCACACCATGATGCCGGGTGTTGGCCCTGTGTGCCTCGGTCGTATGCAGTCCTGATTGTGGCGCTCACCTGCACGGCGCCAAACACGCATACGACCATCATTGGCACCAAGGCAGAAGCGACTCTCATCGCTGAAGACGACACGTCTCCTTTCGTCCCTCCATTCACGCCTGTCGCGACACCACTGGAGGCGGGCTGCACGATGTTGGGGCGTGAGCGGAAGACGGCCTAACGGTGTGCGGGACCGTAGCCCAGCTTCATGGAGACGGTTGCGAATGGTCCTCGCCGATACCCCAGGAGCAACAGTGTCCCTAATTTGCTGGGAAGTGGCGGTGCGGTCCCCTACGGCACTGCGTAGGATCCTACGGTCTTGGCGTGCATCCGTGCGTCGCTGCGGTCCGGTCCCAGGTCGACGGGCACGTGCACCTTCCGCCGACCACTGGCGACAACATCGATGTACTGTGGAGACCTCACGCCCCACGTGTTGAGCAATTCGGCGGTACGTCCACCCGGCCTCCCGCATGCCCACTATACGCCCTCGCTCAAAGTCCGTCAACTGCACATACGGTTCACGTCCACGCTGTCGCGGCATGCTACCAGTGTTAAAGACTGCGATGGAGCTCCGTATGCCACGGCAAACTGGCTGACACTGACGGCGGCGGTGCACAAATGGTGCGCAGCTAGCGCCATTCGACGGCCAACACCGCGGTTCCTGGTGTGTCCGCTGTGCCGTGCGTGTGATCATTGCTTGTGCAGCCCTCTCGCAGTGCCCGGAGCAAGTATGGTGGGTCTGACACACCGGTGTCAATGTGTTCTTTTTTCCATTTCCAGGAGTGTATATCATAGCGTGGTAACAGTTTGCCAATACCATCGTCATAGAATTTCCTGTACTGGTGTGCAGTTCGTTGTTTATGCCAAGATGCTGTCCTCATAGCCAGCGGTTCATGTGAACGAAGAGATGAAAGTCAGAGGGCGCCATGTCCGGGCTGCATGGCGGTGATCACACTTCGCGTCGGAAACGCTGCATGAGCTGCTTCGTTACACCTGCTGTATGCGGCCGACAATGGTCATCAAAAAGGAAACGCAAGACAGTTACGTTATATGGGCTGCGTGAAATCAGGCGAAACAACTCGGCAGGCACCTCACACTTCGGGGGAGCCATTTTCTAGGCCCCTTTACGTGCTCACTGCGTGCTCAGAACTGAAAAGTGTGACTTGATGCGATACATGGGCATGCTAGAGTTACTGCACAACGCATCTGCACAAACCATCGTATTTTCGCCGTGGTTTTAATTTTTCAATCTATCTGAGGTTGAAAAAAAAATAGCCTCGAAGACACTAGAGAGCTAGCAAATTGCGGAGATGTTGACTTCTACTTCACCTGCTTTCCCCGTAGACAAAGATGTTTTCTCTGGAATTAAAATCGGATGATTAAGCAAGCCAATCGACGTATTGCATTCTGCCTGAGTGGTTGTCAAACGAGGAACTTACGCACGCAGCTCTGTGGACATAATTGCTATCATCATTTGTTATGGCATGAGTGGCCATAACACACTCACAAAGAACATGTAGAAGAAAGGGCAGCAGTTAGTTATCGAAACTGATGGAATGAACGTTGGAAAACAAACACCGTTAATATTCCGCCAACATTTCTTTATTTCGAACCGGTGTTCGGCTTATTACACCCGTATCAGGAAACAACTGAGTGACCTCCACAGAAGCTGGCGTCAGAAGAGACGTTCATGGAGGTATAATAAGGGGAGACGGCGCTGCAGACTTAACGCTGTACGTTGCATTGAACTCTGCGCCGCCATGTTAGAAGCCCCAAAACATAGGCAGACTACTGTTTACCGTTCCTTCTTGTTCTTAACTCCTGTGGCTTGCACGCAACTGTTGTTTTAGTAGGATATGTTACAGCTCTTTCTTGAATAACAGAGTGCCAGGAAGGCATTTTCAGTAGTTTTTCTGATCTTATATACATATTTGATCCAATAATATGACGTATTTCGCCTCATTAATGTAACTTTATTTTTGTTATAAGTTTCGAATAACCAAGGCTGCTTTCCTAATCCAGCATTTTCCTTAATATGGAGTTCAAAACTCGTGGTTGGTCTACGTCGTCTACTGAAGATGTATTTTGCAATGTTTGGTCGGTTTACAATCCCTCCGCCCCACAACCTTCACCCCGACAGGTTTGATAGGTAGGAAATCCTAAGTCAAATAACGGAAACAGAATCACTACAGTAAAAGTAAACAATGCAACTAAAATTCATGTACCAAATACAAAAGAAAATATCGCTTGAAAAAGTCCACTTATGAATGAAATACGATTCCTTTGCCCTTTATATCGTAGACGCTAATTAGAACGATTAGTACACCCCTAAATAACCCATGCTGCTATTTTTTTTTTTAGAGCATTTCCACCAGAAGCTAATGTTTGGGGCAACTAACCTGGAGGACAATGGCTTCAAGCTTGTGACGTCATGACAACTCCCCATGGAGACTCTAGTACGTAGTAATCCAAACATTAGAAAAGATACAATCAACCCACACAGAATCTTTGATTATGATGTTGTTGTTGTGGTCTTCAGTCCTGAGACTGGTTTGATGCAGCTCTCCATGCTACTCTATCCTGTGCAAGCTTCTTCATCTCCCAGTACCTACTGCAACCTACATCCTTCTGAATCTGCTTAGTGTATTGATCTCTTGGTCTCCCTCTACGATTTTTACCCTCCACGCTGCCCTCCAATGCTAAATTTGTGATCCCTTGATGCCTCAAAACATGTCCTACCAACCGATCCCTTCTTCTAGTCAAGTTGTGCCACAAACTTCTCTTCTCTCCAATCCTATTCAATACCTCCTCATTAGTTACGTGATCTACCCACCTTATCTTCAGCATTCTTCTGTAGCACCACATTTCGAAAGCTTCTATTCTCTTCTTGTCCAAACTAGTTATCGTCCATGTCTCACTTCCATACATGGCTACACTCCATACAAATACTTTCAGAAACGACTTCCTGACACCTAAATCTATACTCGATGTTAACAAATTTCTCTTCTTGAGAAACGCTTTCCTTGCCATTGCCAGTCTACATTTTATATCCTCTCTACTTCGACCATCATCGGTTATTTTACTCCCTAAATAGCAAAACTCCTTTACTACTTTAAGTGTCTCATTTCCTAATCTAATTCCCTCAGCATCACCCGACTTAATTTGACTACATTCCATTATCCTCGTTTTGCTTTTGTTGATGTTCATCTTATATCCTCCTTTCAAGACACTGTCCATTCCGTTCAACTGCTCTTCCAAGTCCTTTGCTGTCTCTGACAGAATTACAATGTCATCAGCGAACCTCAAAGTTTTTACTTCTTCTCCATGAATTTTAATACCTACTCCGAATTTTTCTTTTGTTTCCTTTACTGCTTGCTCAATATACAGATTGAATAACATCGGGGAGAGGCTACAACCCTGTCTCACTCCTTTCCCAACCACTGCTTCCCTTTCATGCCCCTCGACTCTTATAACTGCCATCTGGTTTCTGTACAAATTGTAAATAGCCTTTCGCTCCCTGTATTTTACCCCTGCCACCTTCAGAATTTGAAATAGAGTATTCCAGTCAACATTGTCAAAAGCTTTCTCTAAGTCTACAAATGCTAGAAACGTAGGTTTGCCTTTTCTTAATCTTTCTTCCAAGATAAGTCGTAAGGTCAGTATTGCCTCACGTGTTCCAACATTCCTACGGAATCCAAACTGATCTTCCCCGAGGTCAGCTTCTACCAGTTTTTCCATTCGTCTGTAAAGAATTCGCGTTAGTATTTTGCAGCTGTGACTTATTAAACTGATAGTTCGGTAATTTTCACATCTGTCAACACCTGCTTTCTTTGGGATTGGAATTATTATATTCTTCTTGAAGTCTGAGGGTATTTCGCCTGTCTCATACATCGTGCTCACCAGATGGTAGAGTTTTGTCATGACTGGCTCTCCCGAGGCCATCAGTAGCTCTAGTGGAATGTTGTCTACTCCCGGGGCCTTGTTTCGACTCAGGTCTTTCAGTGCTCTGTCAAACTCTTCACGCAGTATCTTATCTCCCATTTCGTCTTCATCTACATCCTCTTCCATTTCCATAATATTGTCCTCAAGTACATCTCCCTTGTATAAACCCTCTATATACTCCTTCCACCTTTCTACCTTCCCTTCTTTGCTTAGAACTGGGTTTCCATCTGAGCTCTTGATATTCATACAAGTGGTTCTCTTCTCTCCAAAGGTCTCTTTAATTTTCCTGTAGGCAGTATCTATCTTACCCCTAGTGAGACAAGCCTCTACATCCTTACATTTGTCCTCTAGCCATCCCTGCTTAGCCATTTTGCACTTCCTGTCGATCTCATTTTTGAGACGTTTGTATTCCTTTTTGCCTGCTTCATTTACTGCATTTTTATATTTTCTCCTTTCATCAATTAAATTCAATATTTCTTCTGTTACCCAAGGATTTCTATTAGCCCTCGTCTTTTTACCTACTTGATCGTCTGCTGCCTTCACCACTTCATCCCTCAGAGCTACCCATTCTTCTTCTACTGTATTTCTTTCCCCCATTCCTGTCAATTGTTCCCTTATGCTCTCCCTGAAACTCTCTACAACCTCTGGTTCTTTCAGTTTATCCAGGTCCCATCTCCTTAAATTCCCACCTTTTTGCAGTTTCTTCAGTTTCAATCTGCAGTTCATAACCAATAGATTGTGGTCAGAATCCACATCTGCCCCAGGAAATGTCTTACAATTTAAAACCTGGTTCCTAAATCTCTGTCTTACCATTATATAATCTATCTGAAACCTGTCAGTATCTCCTGGCTTCTTCCATGTATACAGCCTCCTTTCATGATTCTTGAACCAAGTGTTAGCTATGATTAAGTTATGCTCTGTGCAAAATTCTACAAGGCGGCTTCCTCTTTCATTCCTTCCCCCCAATCCATATTCACCTACTATGTTTCCTTCTCTCCCTTTTCCTACTGACGAATTCCAGTCACCCATGACTATTAAATTTTCGTCTCCCTTCACTACCTGAATAGTTTCTTTTATCTCGTCATACATTTCATCTATTTCTTCATCATCTGCAGAGCTAGTTGGCATATAAACTTGTACTACTGTAGTAGGCATGGGCTTTGTGTCTATCTTGGCCACAATAATGCGTTCACTATGCTGTTTGTAGTAGCTAACCCGCACTCCTATTTTTTTATTCATTATTAAACCTACTCCTGCATTACCCCTATTTGATTTTGTATTTATAACCCTGTAATCACCTGACCAAAAGTCTTGTTCCTCCTGCCACCGAACTTCACTAATTCCCACTATATCTAACTTTAACCTATCCATTTCCCTTTTTAAATTTTCTAACCTACCTGCCCGATTAAGTGATCTGACATTCCACGCTCCGATCCGTAGAACGCCAGTTTTCTTTCTCCTGATAACGACGTCCTCTTGAGTAGTCCCCGCCCGGAGATCCGAATGGGGGACTATTTTACCTCCGGAATATTTTACCCAAGAGGACGCCATCATCATTTAATCATACAGTAGAGCTGCATGTCCTCGGGAAAAATTACGGCTGTAGTTTCCCCTTGCTTTCAGCCCGCAGTACCAGCACAGCAAGGCCGTTTTGGTTAACGTTACAAGGCCAGATCAGTCAATCATCCAGACTGTTGCCCCTGCAACTACTGAAAAGGCTGCTGCCCCTCTTCAGGAACCACATGTTTGTCTGGCCTCTCAACAGATACCCCTCCGTTGTGGTTGCACCTACGGTACGGCCATCTGTATCGCTGAGGCACGCAAGCCTCCCCACCAACGGCAAGGTCCATGGTTCATGGGGGGTTGATTATGATATTAGGTGAGAATTATCAAACCGAGTGCTCTTTCACAAACTACTACTATGTCACAGAGGTACATCCTTCAACTGTCCAAATTCCCAGAATATCTCCAAGTTCCGTAATCCCGCCAAACCACATCTAAGCGAACCACCATCTACGTATCCTTACCAAACTGAGCCGCTTCCGACTCTATGCTGCGTACTCCCGCCACACATTCCATATTCTACCTCAACGCAACGTAGGCATATTCCCTCCCCCTATTCCGAAATCTACCCCTCTCATCAGCTGAGGCCTTTCCTCTGTTTATCACACCTTATCACCGACCCCCATTACGTTACCCTCCTAGTTTCCACACGAAGCGGCTTTGCCACTGCTTCCAACACTGTCATTCCGACGACGCCGTGCATCTGCATAACAAGGCGAACCCGAACTCCAGCAACAAAATGTCGGAGGGTGTTCAAGACTATTTCCTGCGTATTGTGATGGGTCGTTTAAGAGCAATAACGTAATTCTGATTTATTCGGTTTGTTACATAAATTATCCGTGTGTCTATGAAAGTATTTTCACGACAATGAAAAATCCTGTAAAATGCACTGTGAGAAGTTTTCATATAAAAAGAGAGCTGTTCTTGGATTGGGATCAAATACGTAACTCATGTTGTCAGGTTCGAAGAGTTGATCTTCCTTGCAGTTGCTATAGAAAACAAGAATAAATTGACGTCCTGGAGGTACAAATACTGATCACATTAATTCGTGCCACGCTTTGTTTTGAGCTTCAGTTTTCTTTATTTTCGTGTACAACTGTACCGAGCTGGTACAGTGTGTGCCGTTTACAATCTATTTCATGTTAACTGATCAACACAGGTGCCGCGTCGATACTTCAAGCATAACTGAGCGTAAAACAGTAGCTCCATATGGGCCTTATATAGATTTTACTACAATGACGTAATTGTTAACAACAGAAATTCAAATAATTACAATGAATTTTAGCAGATGATAGGACATTAAGTAACACTAAATGACGTAATATATCAAATTCATTATAAACAAGTCTCAACAAAAATGAAAATAGTCAGATACGTGATTATAACAATACATATTACATTTTAGTTGATTATTCTAACTATAGAGAATATAAAGTATTCGCCGGCCGATGTGGCCGAGCGGTTCTAGGCGCTTCAGTCTGGAACCGCGCGACAGCTACGGTCGCAGGTTCGAATCCTGCCTCGGGCATGGATGTGTGTGACGTCCTTAGGTTAATTACGTTTAAGTAGTTCTAAGTTCTAGGGGACTGATGACCTCAGATGTTAAGTCCCTTAGTGCTCAGAGCCATTTAAACCATATAAATTCTTCCTAGAAATAAGGAAAACATTGTGTATTTCTATCATATATGATACGGATCTTCAGGCTCAGGAAGACTATTAAGTGACTTAGTCGAAATTTTAACAGGGTACTAGTACGATATTACAGTGCCTGTGGTGTTAAAAAGTGCAGCACTTCTAGTACTGCCCATACATTGCTATGCCTAGGATTGCTGGTTGATATGCTATTAGCTTTTCAATAAATTGTGTGAAATTGTTGGTAACAAGGGGTAAGGTCCTAGCTGCTATGCTTCAACGGCCAGACACCTCAGTTCTATGGCGGAAGACTTGTGTTTTTCGTAGACGCCTATGTACATATGCAACAGTACTGTGCAGTGCTGGGCGTCGTATCTCAGGGTAGAGTCGCTTTGCATCTCAGTGAACCCATACACGAGGTGCATAGCGGCCAACTGTTCATCGCCAAACTTATACATGTTGGTGTGTATCACTGTTAAAGTACAACTAACACTGCCGATAAGGAAAGACAGATCCACGACCCAGCAGTACTGAATGCTAACTTGAGTGCTTGAGTGAAGTGGGCATTACTGTTGTGAACAGCCAGTATCGTGAGTGAACGGGAATAACACACACTGCGCATGCCGTCGACATTTTGACTGTTGTGTAGATAATTTCAGTTCAATACAGATACAAAGATAAATGCTGGTAAGCAAAAACGATATTTCCTTGGAGTATCTGAGAAACTACATTTACATATGAAGTTTTCTCTCAATAACATGTCGTGTTCTACTCGCTACGAACTCTTCAGACCAATTACAGAGCTGGTCTGGTATTCATGCTCGCACGCTCGTGTTCAGAAAAAAAAAAACACTTTGAGCGACTAGAAATAAGACGTTCAAATTCTTAGAACATGTACGTCAGTATGTTATGCAGAAATGATTACCATTTCAGTCATCTCCGTTCAGCATGTGCCTTGTTGCCTAGTAGGCATGGGGTTCGTCATGGGCCCTGATAACTTGTCCTTTGCGTGATGGCATCGACGCTTAGAAGGTGCGAATGGGGTCCTGTGACAGTAGCCATCCATGCTGCACCCACCTGGTTCCAAAGTTCATCTGTGTGGTCGGCACTGGGTCACAGTGCTGCACCCATCGTTTCGCCATATCCAACACATTTTCGATTGGCGAGAAGTCTGGTAATCTGGCGGGCCAGGGCAAAAGACTGACGTAATATGACACCAAGAAGGCACGTGTTCGTGCAGCAATTTAAGGTCGTGCAGTGTCTTGCTGAAAAATGGCGTATGTGAGGTCGCGCGGACAGGGTGTGGCTATGGGTCGCAGGATGTCATTCACGTAGGCCACACAAGTCACAGTGCCCTGTACGCGCACCAGTTGTGATTTGTGGTTGTACCCAATAGCAGCCCACACCATAAGCCATCGAGTTGGCGCTGCATGTCTCGTGCGAATACAGTCATTGTGATGCCGTTTAACCTGTCTGCGGCGAACCTAAATGCGGCCATCATTTTCAAACAAACATAACCTGAATTCGTCCTAAAACTCTATTGATGCCATTCCTGTCCACAGTGACGATATTCCATGCACCATTGCTGTCTAGCATGTTTCTGCACATTCGTCAAAGGTAGGGGAAAAAGTGGACGACGCGCACGTAACCCATGCCGTAATAACTGGCGTCGGACTGCCACCCCTGATGATGTACGATGTGTTACACTCTTCCACTAGAACAGAGGACACATATGTCCTGCAATGCCATTCGGATGAGGTGTCGATCTTCCTGGGAAGTGGTCTGGATGGTGCGAAATGACTTATCTCGTCGTATTGTACGGCCTTCTGTCAATCATTCGCACGCACTGTCGAAACACTTCGTCCCATATGATTAGAAATTTCCCGCATGGATACATCACATTCTCCCATGCCAATAATGCGCCATCTTTCAAACTGTCTGATTTGACGTTACGGTTCGCGTATATGTCTGCGAAGCATCCTGCATGTCTGGTCAAGTCACACTGATCCATTACCTTCAGTTTATAGTGACGACAGCCGGGGGCACATTTTTCCGGTAGGATCGATGTTGACCTGGAACCCGCGGCTCAACGTGGTCCAAATGTTTATCATTTCTGCAGAGCACACTAATTTACATATCCTGTGAATACGAATGTCCTGCCTCTAGTCGTTCAAGATGTTGTTTTTTGTGAGCACGAGTGTGTTTTGTTGATGTGGGCGAGGACGTACAGAAGCGGACTTGTGGCGGTTGCAGGGTCGGAGCTGGACGGCACGGGCGACGAGACGGCCTCCGGGGACAACAGCAACGCGGGCTCGAGCGCGGGCGGCGCCGACGAGGACCAGGCGCGCCTGCGGCTCAAGCGCAAGCTGCAGCGCAACAGGACGTCCTTCACCAACGAGCAGATCGACTCACTCGAGAAAGGTACGCACCCTCCCCCCCTCCCCCTCCCCCACCGCACGCAGCTCTACGTCTCCGTGCACTGCTTACCTGCCAGTGGTGATGGGGCGGGAGCTGGATACCGCCGAAGCCTCCGTTGTGTTGCGCGAACTCCGCAACCGGGGACCGACAGAAATACGGGCCCGCAACGAACTTGTGACGTCACACTAGTTGCCTTGCCCGATATACCTCGCGAACACTCGGCTCCGTTCGGGGCCCACGGGTTGCCTATGAAAAGGTACTCACTAAGGGTCTTAACTTCGTCACGTGCTATTGACAGCTTGCATATATTTAAGCGAGCAGCTACGAATTATTAAATTCATCTGAAATATTTTTCACTTCTCGCAGCATAATGAATAATCCATTAAATTTCTGGAAAACAACTGCGATAATATTATTTCTTCAGTGGGCTTTCGGCTGCCTATCGTCTGGCCACCTTTGGACTCACTCTGACGATGGCCGGACGATACGCGGCTGAAATGTCAGTTGAAGCAATAGTATTTGAGCGGCTGCATGCCCGAAATTTAATGGATCATTCATCTGAAATACTAACTTACTCCCCGCCGGAGACGATCGCTGAGAGTCGTAAGATCTGTAGTGTCACGTGTTGTGACGTGCACCACAAAGCCTGTATATCTTTCGGTGCTTCACAGGATTGAAACGGAAACATTTATTACCTTACCCGGATTAATTCTCTGCACTGCTATACATGTAAAACCAGCATAACTGAAGGCCACCAGCCTCGCTGTGTCCCAGAGACAAGATTAAACTTCTGACTACTCCAGTTGCAATAATGAAAGCCGAGTCGCAATCAATCCGCTTTCAGAAAGATTCCGAGATTTGACCCCTGGACTGGAATATGTTAAAAGGTCTCTTTATTATATTTTTTCTGAAGTGATAGGAACAGAAAATCCTCGCTTTATCCTGATTCCATTCAATACAATGTCGTGTGAAGTCATTACAAGAATGTGGCACATTAAATTATACCAAGTGCGCAACGGAAATTGGTATCGTGATTTCAACAATACAATCCAAGCAACGGATCCTATCAAATTTACAATAATCGTTTCTCAAGTAGGCAGTGCTATCGCCACCACTTTTGGAGAAAACTAAAATCGAATTATGGTCCGTGAATTAAACATTTATTAGCTTCTAGGTTTTCCTTTCTTAACTTGTCCATCATGTACCAAAAAACAGAAACAATTTGTTGATATGTTTCCTCAATGTGGGGCGGTTTTTATCCAATAAAAATCATCAGCAACAAAGGATCGTTACCCAAATGGGATAATTTCTGGATGCAGTTTGTAATATAATAAGCTCTAACATTAGTGAAATCTAAAAATTTACAATGGCTAACAAGATACTATAGGGGAAAATTACACAAGTTTCGCATACCAATAAGCAACATCATTACCGGGGGATGAAAAGGGGGGGGGGGGACAGAAAGTAAGTTCGCCATGCTGGTTAAAATTCCGGTGATTGTGACAAATCCCAGGTTACCAATATCTTCTCCTGCTTGCAAGTATTCACAGTGATCAAGAAATCACTCAGAAGACATCGCAGTGGTTCTGTTATTAAACGTCATACTAGTGCACCACCGGTGTTAACAGCGCGTGTTTGTGACATTCTGTGTCTTATACTGTGTAAGTGGTTACTTTTGAAATTTGCGTGGGAAAATGCGATGAAAACAGTAAACTAATGCGCAATAACAAGAATGATATATATCAAAATATCTGTCAATCAATCAGTACAGACTATTGGAGAGAAACTGATGAGAAATATCGTAACATAAATCAAACAAGCACTGTCAATTGAACATATTAGCCATATAAACGTTGCTCGGGTCTAGTTTCAAAAACATATACTTTAAAGACTCTTTAGCATGTTCGAAGTCAATCAAAACCATAAAGGATTTGCTTGCAGCTGTTGAAATGATTGTCAGTGAGGATGGGGCAAAACGCTCATACATTACAGAAAAACAGAGAAACCAATTTGATTTATGGAGAGAACATTAAAAAGTAGCACAAGAAAAGAATAATAGTCAGACAAGAGCACAAACGGGTCAGTCATCACAGTTCATTTATTATCCGAAAGACCCTTCCGGATTTTAAACAAAATCCGAAGGAAATATGGAATACATATCTTCGGTATTACCTGTCTAAAGCTACAAAAATTGCGCTGAAGTATTTGAGCTGTATAGCCACATCGTCAGCTTCTGAAAGAAGGTTCACAAAAGCTGGAATAGACTGAAGGGGAAACATCTCTCAAAATGCTATTTTTAATTTCTGTAACAAATTTTTGAGATATGTAATGTTAATTATTACTGTATTTATTAATTAATACTTATGACATTAGAGGTATTAGCATACTGCTTTTTTCGCTATTCTATAACGCATTATTATCGGACAGGTGTGAAGTCTAAATCAGCATCGATAATTTGCCACCATCGCACATTCCTATATTCCTTACATATACGTTGATAGGACGTATAGAACTTCTTGGTAACCGAGCGAGGTGGCGCAGTGGTTAGCACCACAGGACTCGCATTCGGGACGACGACGGTTCAAACCCACGTCCGGCCTTCCGTGATTTCCCTTAATCGCTTCAGGCAAACGCCGGGAAGGTTCCTCTGAAAGGGCACGGCCGATTTCCTTCTCCATCCTTCCCTCATCCGAGCTTGTGCTCCGTCTCTAATGACCTCGTTGTCGACGGGACGTTAAACGCTAATTCCTCCTCTTTCTTCGTTAGATCCATTGGTCTCGTTTCACAAGCTTAGTTTTTTAAAAAACTTGGCACCGATTTCTACATTACTTCAAGACGGAATTCCGAGATTCTTTAAGTTTATTAGCTTCACATATCTCAATAGTATTTCGACAAGCAAAATGGCATCCAAACTCGAAGAAAACACACACACACACCAAGTGACGGTGAAGAGAGGTATTCCTAACACAGACTGCCGCAGTACCTCACGATACGTCTTTTTTTGGCAGTGTTCCTGCAAGTGAAGCTCGACCCAACACGGTGGGATGCACACATGAGGGACGAACCACGCGAACGTTGTAGGGAATCAGCAAACGACTTCAATTATCTCGGGTACTAACTAGCTCTACATTATGCTAGATACTCGAGCCTACGACACCTTTTATAGAAATTTACGAGTCTTTTTTCCTTACTTCACACCTTCTCAAGATCACAACAGTTCCACTAGAGGTGTTCACTGATCGCCATCAGGAATTTAGGCCGAAACCAATCTCATCCAAAAACGCAGTGGGTTGTTTCCATCTTCGAAATAGAAGACCTAGATTGAAAGTGAATATCATCCCGAATGAAACTGCACTGAAGCATTGCTACACGTTTAAAAACCTTGGAGTACCTTTGGGCAGTGTCTCTTCCTTCAAGAAACATTGTGACGAAGTGACACACACACACACACACACACACACACACACACACACACATATATATATATATATATATATATATATATATATATATATATATATATTTCCGGCAATCAGTTGCAACAATTATGCATATAATAAGTTGTTGAAAGTCGTTTGTCGTGGAAAAATAATACTTCAAATAAAACACAATATCACAAATAATATTCAAGTGGATACAATTTATTGAAAAGTTTGGTATACACTCGCACATAATTAACAATTAGTGACCAGAAGTAGCTGGAGTATTGCACGTACCAGAGTGATAGTTATCATAGAAACATGGAAAGCAGAAAACAGCACGACATCGAGCACTTCTGATAAACGATGCGTTTTTACAAGAACAATTGTTTTTTTTTAAATTATCTGTTGGGAAACACACCTGATTGACATTCTGAAAAATTGTTCTATCGTTCGTCAGGTTTGATGCATACCACGCGTATCGTATCATATCGGCAAAAATCGGAGAAGACAACTGGTGGTGGACGATGGATTGGAATTTTATACAATCGTCTCTAGAGTTGATGTCACGGTTTCGCTCGATTAAAAAATCACAATTTTGAAGGCGCTTGATTAAATTTTTTACCTGCTGGTAAAAATGCATGTCACACGGTTGGACGAGAGGAGTGCACTTTGGAGGAATGACTTATAGTGCGGCCGGCCGCGGTGGTCTCGTGGTTCTAGGCGCGCAGTCCGGAACCGCGCGACTGCTACGGTCGCAGGTTCGAATCCTGCCTCGGGCATGGATGTGTGTGATGTCCTTAGGTTACTTAGGTTTAACTAGTTCTAAGTTCTAGGGGACTGATGACCTAAGATGTTAAGTCCCATAGTGCTCAGAGCCATTTTTTTTTTTACTTCTAGTGCACGTTGGTAACCTCTTATCGTCCTGGAACATCTCATCGTATAACGCCGGGTTACCCCAAGAGTCGATCAAAAGGAGAAATTCTTTCTTTTGTACGTATGGTTGCAAAGCATTACGCAAGAAGTCCATGAACAAACCCGTTGTTAGTTTACCGGATTTGGAGGATTTAATAATAACGTTGGTATACTTCTTGGCGTACTCGTCGATTGTCTTCTGTACTCTGGGTCCAAACGTACCTGTGGACTCTTGGAGGCATACGAAAACAAGAGGCAAGACTCGTCCAGACATCGTGATTGAATATTGTGCCGTATACGAATGCGTCACCTTGTTCATGTCGTGTCGGGTTACCAGGACAGCCTTTGACCTTTTTCGACGAGAGTTCTGTTGAACGTGGACTGGTACTGGCACCCTGACAAACAAAATATCGTTTATATAAGAAATATACGAAATCTGTGTTGTCTATCATATATCAGATTATCATATTCTATCATCATGTTATATGACATTTGTGAACAGCTCTTTACGTACCTGTTTGATCAGTATTAATTATGAAATCTTCGTCGAAGTTAGTTATCAACGTTCGCGTCTGGATCCGAAATGTGTCCGCTGCGGCCAAAATTTCGTCTTGGGTAGCCGTCTCTTCCCGGGAAACAAATTTTGTGATTTTCCGTTGCCGAGTCCCATGCTTCTTTTTAAATTCGGTGACCCATGTTTTTGAAGTTTTGAAGTTGAAATTTGGGAACTGACTTGCAGCGCCCAAGGCCCACTGCTGCAGGTTTCTGGTAGTAACTTGCTGGAAGTTTTGTCGAGCTTCTACGAAGCGATCATGCACCCATGACTCGATGGTACAATATTTATCAAATTTGCTACCGCCACGTTTGATTTGCTCTTCCCACCTGGATAAATAGCCCATATTTGTCAAACGAGAGCACCCCTTTTTTTGGAGAGTTTTGAGACTCTAGCCTGGATGTTCTTTGGCCAGATTGACAGCTCTAATTTTGTAATCCAGAGAAATATAGTCGTACCCTTTTTTTTTTCTTTTCGTCCGGCTCGTATTAGTCTGATGATTCGTTGGCAATGGGACTCGTTTCAACGTCTTCGTAGGCATTATTATCGTCGATTTCATTAATGTTATCAGTTCCTCATCATGAACGAGGGTTTTTTCGGCGAGCATTTGCAGCGTTTTCTGGAACATTTCTTCCCAAATTACCATGGCTTCTTCGTTGATTGATGATGACGGTTCTGCTGCGATGCGATTACTGTTACGAAGGAGGCTTTCAAAATACACCAACGCATCTTTCAATTGTTGTTTCTCCACTTCACTGTGTATAGAATCTTCTTCGATCACATCACTTTTCCCGCATCTCGTGGTCGTGCGGTAGCGTTCTCGCTTCCCACGCCCGGGTTCCCGGGTTCGATTCCCGGCGGGGTCAGGGATTTTCTCTGCCTCGTGATGGCTGGGTGTTGTGTGATGTCCTTAGGTTAGTTAGGTTTAAGTAGTTCTAAGTTCTAGGGGACTGATGACCATAGATGTTAAGTCCCATAGTGCTCAGAGCCATTTGAACCATTTTCACATCACTTTCATGCGAAGGGCCCGGATCGCTCTCCAATTGTACCGCCTCCATTTTTCCGTTTGTTTAACAGGGTGTACCAAATCTCTCACGTACGCACTGATTTTCGATTATGTTATAAGTTACGCTAGAGACCGCATCTACCTTCTTTCGAAGTTAGCAGGCAACAACGCTCTTATGCGGCGGCTCGTTTCGGCCCATTCAACATCTGGTCCTTCAAGTGTAACGAGCGAGTAACGGAATTTATATTTCATACCTGCCACAGCAAATTTGTGTTCGTGGGGTCTCTATTCTAATTCGAACGTTTGACTTACACTATACGTATTCGTTTCGGAATATCGTTTCTACGTCTTCCGTTAACTATACGTGGTAAACATTATGAAGACAATTAATAACATTTGTGAAATACAACTTTGTTTGCGGAAAACATAATGATGTTCGAAGTCGCCAGTTTTTCCACGACAAACGACTTTCAACAACTTATTATATGCATAATTGTTGCAACTGATTGCCGGGAATTATATATGTATGTATGTATGTGTGTGTGTGTGTGTGTGTGTGTGTGTACGTACATTTGAATTACAAAAAACAAATAATAAAAAAAATTTGTATGGCGCGAGATTCGATCCGGCGACCTTCGGATTACGAACCCGAGTGCTTACCGCTGCGCCACGACGCTGTAGAAAATTATTAATCGTAGAGAGTATTTCACCGCAACGGTTTCTTTTAACTGTGGATTTTCTCGACAACGGCTGAGAAGTGCATCTTGGTGCTTTGCCACATTACACCTCTGGCCATGAGCTTTTATTATGCCCAGTATGAATCGAATCTGAATTTCACAATTGGCGGCCTCCCCTTGTAAGTGGGGTTCTCTCGGACACATTGCGTATATTTGGGGATTTTTTTCATTTATTACTGCTTACAATCTTTACAACTGCCGTCTAGAACTCTTGTCAGCGGATCGTCCTATACTTGGGCAGCGATTCAGAGATCTAATTGAAAAGACGTATATATTGTTAATATAGTTATCGCAATTCAACAACAGAGGCGTCTTAAAGAGCAGAGTTCCTTAATGCTGAGATATTCTGGCCACTAAGGCCATGATTCGAAGAAAGACGAAAGTAATGAGAAGTAGCAGAAGTGATATCAGCGAAAAACTTAACATTATGATGACTGATCAAGAAGTCGCTACCTAAGCAGCAAAATAATCAATGTCGGACGGAACACGCAGGACATCAAAAGCAGACTAACACTGCCGTAAAGGGCATTCCTGGCCGAGATAAGTCTACTAGTATCAAACACAGGATTTAATTTGAGGAAGAAATCTCTGAGAATGTACGTTTAAATCACAGAACTGTATGGTAGTTAAACATGGACTGTGCAAAAACCGGAAAAGAAGAGAATCAAAGCATCTGACATGTGGTGCTACAGAAGAATGTTGAAAATTAGGTGACTGATCAGGTAAGGAATGAGGTGATTCTCTGGAGAATCGGCGAGCTAAGGAATATATGGAAAACGTTGACAAGAAGAAGGAACAGGTTGGCAGTACATCTCTTAAGACATCACAGAATAACTTCCATGGCACTAGACGGAGCTGTAGAAGGTAAATACCGTAGCGGATGACAGAGATTGTAATTAATTCGGCAAATAATTGAAGACTTAGGTTGTGAAATGCTACTCTGAGATTAAGAGATTGGAACAGGAGAGGAATTCGTAGCGGGCTGTATCAAACCACTGAGAAGACTAGTGGCTCAAAGTAAAAAATCTAAAATACTACTAATTAGCCACCTGCTACAATGATGGAACACAAGACTGTTTACAAGGCAATGGATTAATGATTTCGTATAGGTTTTTATATTTTGATTATTTTTAAGGTAGGATAATTACATTCCGTGGTGAAGCAAAGGTCGTGCCGCTCATAATGCTCTGCAGACTGTGTCCAGCGTCTAGCACCAAAAATACCATCTGCTGCTGGTGTAACGAAGCTCTGGTCAACATTTATACCAAAAGAAAACCACTCATTTCATTCATAAGGATTTAACTATAACTTGGAAAAAATCGAGCTGCGACCTTCAAGTTTGGTGGTGATGAGAATCAACCACTATATATTCACCCTTCAATGCGACACATTTTCCCAGTGACAGATCAATTGGCGTAGACCTTGACTGTAGAAGTCTGCTTAAACTGAGGTGGCAAAAGCCATAGGATACATCCTAACATAATGTCAGACCTCCTTTTGGCGTGTAGCAACTCAATGTAGTGTGGACTCAGAAAGTCGTTGGACGTCCCCTGCAGCGATAATGAGCAATGTTGCCTCTACAGCCGTCAATAATTGCGAAAGTGTTGCCAGTGCAGTATTTTGTACACGATCTCACCTGTCGATTAATCCCACAGATGTTCAATGGGAATCATGTCAAGCGAACTGGGTGACCAGATCAAATAAATGGGTTAAATGGCTCTGAGCACTATGGGACTTAACTTGTGAGGTCATCAGTCCCAAGGAACTTAGAACTACTTAAACCTTACTAACCTAAGGACATCACACACATCCATGGTGACCAGATCATTCGCTTAAATTCAGTTGCTAACATTTGTGGCCCTGGGACATGGAGCATTGTCATCCGTAAAACCGACCGAGGTGGCGCAGTGGTTAGCACACTGGACTCGCATTCGGGAGGATGACGGTTCAATCCCGCGTCCGGCCATCCTGATTTAGGTTTTCCGTGATTTCCCTAAATCGCTCCAGGCAAATGCCGGGATGGTTCGTTTGAAAGTGCACGGCCGACTTCCTTCCTCGTCCTTCCCTAATCCGATGAGACCGATGACCTCGCTGTTTGGTCTCTTCCCCCAAACAACCCAACCAACTCATCCGTAAAAATTCCATCTTCGTTATGGAACATTAAGTCTATGAATGGCTCAAAATGGTCTCAGAGTAGCCAAACATAACAATTTCCAGTCAGTGATCGGCTCAGTTGGACCAAAGGACCCAGTTTATTCCGTGGAGCGACCAACTGCTTGCACTGTGCCTTATTGACAACTAGGGTCCATGGCTTCGCTGGGTCTGCGCCACACTCTTACCAACTGAAACCGGGACTAATCCGACCAGACCACGGCCTTCCATTCACCTAGGATCCAACCGATACGGTCACGAGCCCAAGAGAGGCGATGTCGTACTGTTAGCAAAGGCACTCAAGTCGGTCGTGTGCCGCCGTAACCAATTAACTCTGTTCTAACAATGCGTTCGTTGTACGTTCCACATTGATTTCTGCGGTTGTTTCACGCGATGTTTCCCGTCTGTTAACACTGACAACTCTACGCAACCGTCGCTGCTCTCGGTCATTAAGTGAAGGCCGTAAAGGTAATGCCTGAAATGTGGTATTCTCGGCACACTCTTGACACTGTGGATCTCGAAATATTAAGTTCTCTGACAATTTACGAAATGGAATGTCCCATGCGTCTAGCTCCAGCTACCATTCCGCGCTCAAAGTGTGTTAATTGCCATGGTGCGGCCATAATTACGTGGGAAACCTTTTTGATATGACAGCTCCACCAGCTCCACTAATGCTGTGCCCTTTTGTACCTCGTGTACGCGATACTACCGCCATCTGTATATGTGCATGTCGCTATCCCATGACACTTTTCAGCTCATTGTATTGGCTATCCAGGAAAATTTTCACGACGAAGAGCACCTCGTCGGCGTTCTGGAAACGCATGCCACGAACTGGTTTCTTCGTGCAAGAAATGGTAAAGAAGTCAACTGGTGCCATATCTTGAGAATACGGGGTACTGGGGCGTGGGAGCAGGGGGTTGGGGTCAGAGGGAACTGGGGAAGGGAGGGGAGTGGAATGCAGTAGTTGCGCCCCCAAAGAAGTGGCACGTGTGGCTATGTTCAGTGCAGAATAAGCGAAAACACAACTTCCCCGCGCTTCGTCTTGGCATCCCCCCGTAACCTCTTCAGGAGATTTCGATAATATCCTTCTGCGATAGTTTGCCCCCTTACGAGCATAATCTGTTAGTAATAGACCATGGTAGTCCCAAAAAACACTCAGCATCACATCGCCCAATGATGGCTGAATCTTCATCTTTTCGACGGTTGTGAATCCACATGTTTCCATCGCTTGCTTGGGTCCTTTGTATTAGGGCCGTAGTGATGCACCTATCACTCGAGTAAAGAAATTGTTCGGATTGGCTTGACTCCACTCGGTGGGCTGAGTAGACGTGGGAGAGAGCAGGCGGCGACCTTTGTCAAGTTTTTAATGTCGTGCAAGGTGTTGAAAACTTATCCATCACTGATTTTCAGTTTATTTACCGTCACTCCTTTTGTCTTCAACCATCAGAGTCTTCACTTCCTTCGTGATTACCAAGTCTTCACAGAGATACTCTGCCATTTCATTATTCGTCATTTGGGCTATTGGACCACACTGAAAGTGTCTTCGCTACTTAACATATGGATTATACTATATTGCATTCTTGCTGTACACTTCCACCTTCTCGGATGGATTATTGCAGAAATGTTCCACTTCAAATTTCCAACTGAATAGGGTGTGCCACTTTGTTGTGGTTCTTCCTCTAGTGCCTTGTTACGGTACTATGGTGCGGTGATTCCCATGTGTACCAAGATTACAGTCATCTACCCAAAAACAAACAAAAAGTTAGGTAACTTTGTTTTTCGAGGTGATAATTAATATTTTACGACCATCCTTCTTATTTACAGAATTAAGTTGTCACTGTTGATTAGCTTTTGATTGTTATTGATACACATTTCTGAGCCTAGGCATATCTAGCGCTCACCGGGAGATTAAATGCCGCCTGGTGACATGGCGATCACGTGAGGTGGTAAGGAAAGTATACAAGCGGAGCAGATGTGAATAAGGGAAACCTTACTGCTACAATACTGACCGTAACTGGGAAAGCGACTTTCAAACACGGTAAGGTGTTATGGCCCAGCGCCTGGGAACATGCCTCTCGGAAATGACGAAGCTGGTCGGTCGCTGGCGTGGTACTGTTATGATTATTTACGGAAAGTGATGACCGATGGTGAAGACACGAGTAGACGATAAAGCCTTGAAAATCTGTTTGGGTTTGCTGCTCGATCCTAAAATCAACATGATTCAATACTTCGGCGATCCAGCTGTATGCCATCTTCAAGAGAACGATGCTGCAGCTGCTGCGTACCCTTGAAAATTGATGTAAAGCCTGTATAACATCGTCCGCTACCGCTGATTTCTCCGGCTGTTGTAGCCTCGTATGACGGCGGAGTTCCACGCACCTACCCTGAGCTGTGCGAATTGAACGGCCGATGTAAGCCTTCGCACAATGACACGGAATAACATGTCTGACTTCCTAGGTTCTACATCATTTTTCACAGAACCGAATAGTACCCAAATCTTGGAAGGTGAACGGAACACACTCTTCCAATCTTAAACGATATAATCCAGCACCATCAGCCCAGTCTTGGAGGGCAGCAACTGTGATGGATGTGTACGGTATGTAGGCCTATAGAGGACGACAATTTTCATCCTTAGCAACAGTTTTTAGTAGGACTCAGCAGAAGCAGCGTTGTCCTGAAGATGGTGGACAGATGGATCGCCGAAATACTGAATCACGTTGATTTTGGGATCCGGCAGCAAACTCTACGAGACTTCGAATACATATCACGCCGGGAGAGCCTACAAAGTTACGGGGGAATTGACGTCCACGCCTAATCACATAACGTCAAGGTAGAGCTCTGTACAGCAGGGAAGGCGACAGTCTGTGGCCTATGTAAGGCAAAGTACAATTCAGGTGCACGGACAAGTGTTTTGGTACATATTGTTCAGTGCATATTGTTGATCATGGCGCTTCGCAGCAGACGACGATCCCTACGTGTTCATATGTTGACCCAACGACATGGTCAATTACGATCGCAGTGGGGTTTGGGTCATAGAGAGTGGACCTTCAATCAGTCGAGACTTGTCACCTGTTCTGATGAATAACATTTCTTGCTACGCCAGGTCGATGGCCTGGTCGAATCATATGTCGCCTCGCAGACGAATGCCTGCAGGGGTGGTACTGTGCTACGGGAGACATTAACCAGGGATTCCATGGAGCCTGTTGTAGAAAAGGGAGGTATCATAACGACTTGGGACTACGTGAACATTATTGAAAGTCACAAGCATCCCCGGCCGTCCTGATTTAGGTTTTCCGTGATTTCCGTAAATCGCTCTTGGCAAATGCTGGGATGGTTCCTTTGAAAGGGCACGTCCGACTTCCTTCCCCATCCTTCCCTAATCCGATGAGACGGATGACCTGGATGGTCGGTCTATTCCCCAAACAATCCCCCCAACTCACAAGCATCCTTTCATACTCGACGTCTTCTCAGACTGCAATGGCATCTTCCACCAGGATAATTATGCGTGTCACAAAGCCAGAGTCGTGCTTCAGTGGTTTCGCGAGCGTAATGGCTAATTCTTGTTGACATCCTGGCCATCTAATTCGCTCGATCTGAACCCGACGGAACACATCTGCGACGCTGTCGGGAGCCACTTTGACTGTGACAAAACACTGTCCCATGATTTACTGGAACTGTTCGACACGTTCGTGGACATGTGGTGCCACATACCTTCGGATACCTACTTAGGACTTGCCGAATCCACACGGCGCAAAACCGCTTCTCTACTGCGTTCCAAAGATGGACCAGCATGGTATCAGGCAGGTGACACAATAGCTGTATTCCCTCGCAAACAAGAAAAAAGGCGCCACGGGGACAGACGAGTCGCGCAGCCAGAAAGCGCGGCAGGGCGGGCGTCGCTTGCCAGCGCGGGGGCGGGGGCGGACCGGCTGCGCGCCTCCTTTTGTCGCCGGTGCCGCCCCTGGCATTCACAAGGAAAGTGGGGGCGGGTGTCGCGTGAGGAGCCGCTTATCGAAAATCGATAGTTTGCAGCGGGGGCGGCGCAGCCGAGGGTGATAGCGCAATTACTGGCGCCGCCTCCGGCGCGTCGCCGCCGCCCCTGACTCTCGCTTACTGGCACCTGCCCAGTGCGCACCTCCTCACACTCAGTCCAGCTGAGGTGTTGCACTGCATCCAGTCATTACACACTAATTCCTTGCAGGTTCCCGGCGGAACAGCTTAGAGAGAGAGAGAGAGAGAGAGAGAGAGAGAGAGAGAGAGAGAGAGAGAGAGAGAGAGAGGCAGCTGATCCGCTATGCTTGTAGCGATTTCCCATACTTTGAGATAGCACTACTTGACTAGAGCCGTACAGGCAGTGTGTCACGCGTACACGCGAGTGAGCCGCCGCTATCTCGGAATGTCGACCAACTACTTGTGTCACTAGAAGCGGACGCGGGCCGCGACGTGCCTCCTTAGCTGAGTCTGCGTCCGCCCGCGCGTCGTAAAGCTGTCGGGCACGGCGTTGACGGCTTGGCTCAGTGTGCGCCTTGTTGTAAACCGTATTTGGGATTAAATCTGTCAAGGTCACTTACTTGGAGTTCGCTCATTTTTGTGCCTAACAGACCCATTGCCTTAAGTTTCCTGATAAATAACACGCGGCATCCTCAGCTGAGGGTAACTAGCTACAAACTCAACTCACTGTTGTCAACGAAATCTATTAATACTTACTGAAACTTTGTTACAATTTTGTAAATTTTTAATTAAAAAACCGCTAAATTCAGAAAGTCAGTTGTCGATTCGTTATTTTTAAAATCTAGGACCAAACGTTGAAAATATGAAACATTTCTTAATGATGCTAAATTAAAATTACTTGTGGAGTTGTGACTACATCTAAACTGTGATTAATGGAGTGCAGGTTTCTGAATTTCTGTGGACATTATTTGCTCTCTAAAAACAAGAAGCATTTCTTTTCCATATTTTCTCAAATAATGATACCAAAAGAAAAAAGAAATGGTTTTCGTGAAACTAACTTGGAGTTTGTATTTGCTTATGACCTGAAATTTTTAAGCATAATTTACGGCCTGACTCGGGTATGGATGTGTGTGCTGTCCTTAGGTTAGTTAGGTTTAAGTAGGTCTAAGTTCTAGGGGACTGATGACCTCAAATGTTGAGTCCCATAGTCCTCAGAGCTACTTGAATCTTTTGTAGACAGTCTGCATTTTCCGAGCATCCTACCAATGAGCTGACATCTGGCACCTGCTTTACTGACGACAGATTATTCTTCCTGACAAAACTTTTACTTGAAACTATAGAAATTGTATTTGGAAATAAGAAACCACTACATTATTACTTGGGCAAGACTAATTATATTTTGCTTTCGAGTCTGCATAACTTTGAACTATCTCAAATGATACCGTGTTATTGCCGAAAATTATCTGACGAGTATAGTCGGCAGTGGCGTAATCCGTATAACTTGTAAAATATTAATGGTTCCTTTACTGGAACTACTGGCTAATTTTATGACCTCCGCCTCACTTTCTTCCTAGTGGTCGGATGCATCACGTGTCTTTTTTTTATATGGACAAAACACCTGTCCTGCTTGTACAGAGACCACTTTGCTTGTTGCAGAGTTCGAGCGCACGCACTACCCGGATGTGTTTGCGAGGGAGCGACTGGCCGCCAAGATCGGGCTACCGGAAGCGAGGATACAGGTGAGTCCACCCTAGCCGCGTGTGCACGGTCTCAGCTCCAGAGGACACTGCACACCCACACCGAGACATAGCTACCACTCAACCGTACACTATCTCTCAATATCCAAAAACCCAAGTGATATCGTCCTACCAAGGTAGACTGCTGAATCTGGTAAAAAGCACTACTGAATTTTATGTACATTATTTTATTTATGTACGGTAATGTCGTGTATGACGCAGTGAAACTCCAGTTGCCTTCATCCCACAACTGAACAGTATATCGAAGTTAGGGCATGGGAACAAATCCGTTGATTTTAAATGAGAGAGTAAAATTTATGAAGAACCAACGCAAATTTTTCCCCACTATGATCGATACTATGCTCTCCTGGAGAAAGATCACTTTCGCGAGATGAACCACGGTCGTTTATCAAACACCGTTTCATCTGGTCAAATATTGAAACTCACATCGTCGGTCACCAAATTTCGCGAAACTTCCAGTGAACTGCGCATAACATTATCAGATTCAGCGTTGACATGTCCTGTTGCATCCTATTTTGGTCAAAAGTCAGCAACAGTAGAGAACAATTCTTTGTTGTCCAGCTTCTAATGCAAGAAGTAGTATACTGTTTTATTTGAGGTCTGTAAAGGATCTGTTACAAGCCCACTTCAATTCTGTGATCTACCATTACTATACTGTCGCAGCAGAAGCTGTGTAGTACCGTGGTGTAGTGGTTATGATACTAAACTGTTGCATGGAGGGTCGTGAGTTCAAACCTCACCTGGACTGTACAATTTTAGTTTCTATATTCGGTTCGAGTACCTTCTAGAAGTATCCACAAATGTCAAGAATCATTGTACTGGAATGTTCTGTAGCTGTATATATAGGGTGTTACAAAAAGGTACGGCCAAACTTTCAGGAAACATTCCTCACACACAAATAAAGAAAAGATGTTATGTGGACATGTGTCCGGAAACGCTTAATTTCCATGTTAGAGCTCATTTTAGTTTCGCTCAATGGAGCACGTTATCATGATTTCATACGGGATACTCTACCTGTGCTGCTAGAACATGTGCCTTTACAAGTACGACACAACATGTGGTTCATGCACGATGGAGCTCCTGCACATTTCAGTCGAAGTGTTCGTATGCCTCTCAACAACAGATTCGGTGACCGATGGATTGGTAGAGGCGGACCAATTCCATGGCCTCCACGCTCTCCTGACCTCAACCCTCCTGACTTTCATTTATGGGGCATTTGAAAGCTCTTGTCTACTCAACCCCGGTACCAAATGTAGAGACTCTTCGTGCTCGTATTGTGGACGGCTGTGATACAATACGCCATTCTCCAGGGCTGCACCAGCGCATCAGGGATTCCATGCGACGGAGGGTGGATGCATGTATCCTCGCTAACGGAGGACATTTTGAACATTTCCTGTAACAAAGTTTTTGAAGTCACGCTGGTACGTTCTGTTGCTGTGTGTTTCCATTTCATGATTAATGTGATTTGAAGAGAAGTAATAATATGAGCTCTAACATACAAAGTAAGAGTTTCCGGACACATGTTCACATAACATATTTTCATTCTTTGTGTGTGAGGAATGTTTCCTGAAAGTTTGGCCGTACCTTTTTGTAACACCCTGTATACTGTATGTGTTCTGGCCAGAGGCATTTCGCTCCGCGCTCTTGTATGTGCAAGTGCTGAATAAACCTTCGTTAGGTGAAGTTAGTGTTCGTCATTCATCTAATTACACCTTCTTCTACGTGACAATATCATTAATTTGACTGAATTTTCTATCGGTGCATGACAGAACGTGACATAAATATTAAATAGGATACAGAGCATTAGGGAAGTTTTTCCTATTTAATAGTAACATCATGAGCTTTTTCTCTACAATTCATTCTAACGTCATGACCTCTATTATGTGACCAGATCGCTAATTTAACTTCCATCCTTTTGCAATCACGTTTACTATCTTTAATCCAGAAAGAACTACCCTTAGATATCAGCGGAGACTTGGCACGGACCTACTTAATTCTAACCGCGCCGTTATCGAACCGTACCAATAAACATGTTCAATGACATCACAAAATTAGTCCCTCTGCATCTTCTACGGCATACTTGACATTAACCTTACAGATGGCTATGAAATAACAAAATGCTGAAACTTTCCAACCGAGAGAGGTGGTGCAGCTGTAAGACTCTGGATTTCCATCAAGAGAACAACGATTCAAGTTCCTGTGCTCCCATGCAGATTTAGCTTTTCTGTGATTTCGAAGCTGGATGTTCCTTTTGCGATATTGCAGATATACTTCGTAGGAATGTTGCCACTGTACCTGACTACTGGCAGCAGTGGTCTGTCATGGGCACGTACAGCCACAAGAAGACGGCTAACGGACGCGCACGTGACACCATCGTGTTCGGCGTGCGGCTCTGGCGCATCATAATGCATCTGCAGCAGCAGATGGCACGACAGTGACACAACGAGCTGCTACAGATTGGTTACTTCAAGGACAGCTCCGAGACGGACGCCGTGTAGCGTGAATTCCATTGCCCCAAACCACCGCCGTTTGCGACTTCAGTGGTGTCAAGTGAGAGCTCATTGGAGGCCAGAGTGGAGATCTGCTGCGTTTCTTGACGGAAGCTGGTTCTGCGTCGGTGCCGGTGATGACCGTGTGTTCGTTAGGGGGAGGCCAGTTGAGAGCCTGCAGCCACCTGCCGGCGTGCTAGACCCTTGGTCCTACACCTAGACTTGTCTGGGGTGCGATTTCGTACGACAGTAGTAGCACTTTTGTGATTATCGCACGCACCTTGGCTGCAAATTTGTACGTCAGTCTGATAATTTGAGCCGTTATGCTGCCAGCATTCCATGATAACGCTCATCTACGGGTGGCGCATAAAATGTGTTACCATCTTGTTTTTGAATATAAACTTTATTGTCAATACAATCTGAAAGGAACATATACTACAATGAAGAGCCGTCCATGGAGATTTTTTATAACTGAGCACATGCTCAATATGTCCACCATTTCGTTTCCTAACTTCCTTCAAACGAACACTGAAGTTAGTGATTACCCTACGGCACATGTCTTCCGTAATTTCAGTGCAAGCTTGAAGAATAAGTCTTCTGAGTTCCATTAAATCACGTGCACGTTCCGAGAAAATTTTTTCCTTTAGGTACCCCCAAAGAAAAAAGTCACATGGATTGAGGTCTGGCCGGCCGCGGTGGTCTAGCGGTTCTAGGCGCTCAGTCCGGAACCGTGCGACTGCTACGGTCGCAGGTTCGAATCCTGCCTCGGGCATGGATGTGTGTGATGTCCTTAGGTTAGTTAGGTTTAAGTAGTTCTAAGTTCTAGGGGACTGATGATCACAGATGTTAAGTCTCATAGTGCTCAGAGCCATTTGAACCATTTTTTTGATTGAGGTCTGGACTACTGGGGGGCCAATTTTGTCCGTCATTGACGCGACCTGGAAATCTGAGTGAAATGATCCACATGTCGAAATGCTCGTATAAAAACTCCAACACAGTGTTTGCAGTATGTGGCCTTGCTCCATCTTGCATGAACCACTGCGTATTGAAGGGCAAGGCAGTAGCAAGAAGCTGTCGAATGAAGCTATTGCGAAGCATGCTGAAATAACGCTCGCTGTTCAGTTTCTTCAAAGAAAAAGGGTCCAATAAGTCCCTGACTGAAAATTGCTGCCCACGCTGTAATCCTCGGAGCATAATGTTGTCGTTCATGAAGCACTTGTGGGTTTTCAGTGGACTAAAAGCGTATATTTTGTTTGTTAACCACACCGTCTAAATGAAAATGCGCCTCGTCTGAAAACCAAACGTTGTTGAGAGTTTCTTCCCTATCCTCCGCCCACTGAGCAAACAGTAGTCTCTGCTGCTTGTGTTCTTCAGTAAGCTTCTGTGCATAGGTCACCTTGTATGGGTACATATGGAGGTCACTTTTAAGAATGCATTGAATGGAGTGTCTGGATATTCCCAGTTGCACTGCTGCCTTTCTACACGATTTCCTGGGACTTCTCTGTACAGCAACTCGTACCGCTTCAATATTCTCCGGCGAACAAACAGGCTTAGGCCGAGGTCGCTTCGCTTCCAATACTGTCCCTTCCTGTACAAATTTATCGTACAACCTGCGGACGGTCGTCTTGCAAGGGAACGATCGTGTGTTAAACTGTTGTCGAAAACGCCTCTGAGTCAGAACAAGGCTTTTCGTTTCCTGAAAAGTAACACAATTGCCGATCGTTGCTGTATCGTCAGTCTTCCATTGTCAGCCATTGCTGCTTACTAGTCTCCTAGCGGCAGTATCGTGAATTACACGTCATTTCGTAACTCATTTGTTTTTCCAAGCTCTGCTGGTACTGCTGTAGAGATCCCAGCGGCATATCTAATGTGCGTCGTAAATTGTGGAAGAAACAATTGGTAACACATTTCGTACGCCACCCTGTACATACCGCTGTTGTAGCCCAACATATTCTACAGATTATCGACATGTTGCCTTGCTCTGCTCGATCACCAAATCTGTCTCCAATCGAGCACATATGGGACATCACTGGACCACAACTCGAGCCTCATCTGCAAACTGCATGACCCCTACCCGCATTGAGCGACCGAGGGCAGTGTCTCGTAACTCCATCCCACAAACTGACATCGGGCACTGTACAACACAATGCATGCACGTTTGCATGCTTGCAGTCAACATTCTGGCAGTTACATCGGTTATTGACGTACGAGCAATTCACATTTGGAGTGGCTTATCTTGTGCTTACATTAACCCTCGATCTTGGAATGTTCATCATTACAAAAGTGAGGTGAAGTACAAATAATGCCAAAGCAGCTTAAGAGGAAGTGAAAGAAGGTCAAGAACTGGCAAGTATATATGCACAACGAAGTTTCTTTCGACGTCACCCTCCGCTAACAAAAAAAGGAAAAATTAATAGTTTGGTGAATATGTGAACAAGAGGCATGAAACACCGTAAGCAATGACACGGCAACTTTATAGAGAAATACTGTTTTAATCTACAAGAACCAATGTATCAATATTTACAGAATGACTGCAGAAGATGCTTTGTAAATAAAAGTGAAACGTGTCTCGTGTAAAATCATCTTTAATTAACTGCAATAAGCTTAAGACAGAGAAACCAACAACAACTGAATGAATTAATAACTCAACCGATACGTAAAAGGACAGCCATAAGAGTCAGTTGTTTCCAACAGCCTACAAATCTATTCTTTTTATTCGCTTATTCGAATCGCTACACAATGCGTAGGTGTCGGAGGGACTTTCAGTGTGCTCAGGCAAGACCGAATGACGAAGAATGAACTGGCCTTCGTACTCAATATTCGGCGTTTCACAATCGAGCCGATTGTAGGTAAAACGAAAATCAGTCCCGGGTCAATCTTTCAAGTTATCAAGGCGTGAGTGGTTAATGATGCACTTCCGGGTGTTCTTCCGAGTTGTTGTTTCCATTTTACGCTCTATATTTTGACGACCGACATAACTTTCTTTTTCAGGTGCTGCTAGGTTCGTGTTATGTGCACTCGTTGCGTGGAAACCAACCAGGCTTCTAATTACTCTTGGCCTCGCGCCGAAATTTTTGGCTGAGTTCGACTCCCGACCCCCCTACCTAGTGATGAACTACCTAGACAAATGCATTCCCGAAATTTCATTGCACTACTTTTTTGTGTTGCGAATTTTATTTTCGTCAGTGTATTTACTCGTTATGGATATGTTGGAAATAGAGTGTCTTAGATTCCCCACTCTGAAGGCCGAAGTGGCCGAGCGGTTCTAGGTGCTACAGTCTGGAACCGCCCGACCGGTCCGGTCGCAGGTTCGAATCCTCCGGCACGGATGTGTGTGATGTCCTTAGGTTAGTTAGGTTTAAGTAGTTCTAAGTTCTAGGCGACTGATGACCTCAGAAGTTATGTCCCATAGCGCTCAGAGCCAGCCCGATTCCCCACTCTAAACGTGAATTATGATTTTAGTTTTTGATGTGTAGTACCTTTAGATTTCAAATATTATTGACTTATCAACGGAGGTATAAAATTACTACTGCTCGAGTAGGGAGCTGTAGCGCGGTGCGTGTTGTCGAGCAGGTGTGGTTCTCGAACCGGCGGGCGAAGTGGCGGCGCGAGGAGAAGCTGCGCAGCCAGCGGCGCTCTGCGGAGCCGGTGGCCGTCGCGTCGGCGTCGGCGTCGCCCACGTCGCGCCTGCTGGCCGGCGCCGCCTTCACCACGGCGGCCGCCTACCCCGCCTCCAGCCTGCCCGCCGACTCCTACAGGTACTGCGCGCTGCACCCACACCAGCCTCTCAGTATAATTTTCGTCCTCACTCAACTTGCAATATACCGTGGTGCGTGAGACTGCGAAGCCCATCACAGTAATGTATCTACCCAGACTCCTTCACACTCCCCTTAAGACCCCACGTTGACCGTAAATAATTCAACATAATCGCTATCTTGAAATGCCCTATCATAAAATCATAAGGTGGGAAATTGCAAAAATCCTACTATATCTATTCATTCTATCAGTAAAATAAATCAGTAGATTGAAGAGAACTGTGTGCTCATTCAAATAAAAATTTGAATGAAACAAAACCGGTGGTTTACACTGAAGAGCCAAAGAAACTGGTACACGTGCCTAATATCGTGTAGGGTCCCCGCGAGCGCACACAAGTGCCGCAACACGATGTAGCATCGACCTGACTTGTGTCTTGTGGTGCGCGTACTGTAAGACCTTCGGTACACATACCATCAGATTATTTGACTTGTTGCTCTAACGAAGTAGGCGAGTGTCAGCAATATGTCTCGTGGCCTTATCGTGGCGTGTTTATCTTCTGCCTTTAGGTCAGACGATAGAAATGCCACTTGCACGCTTAGAGTAGCAGATTGACGGTAACCAACTTTAAACAGAACTTGATTAATTTTCATACCCATTTATTAAAAATAATAACAAGCATAAAAATTACTTAACTAGGTTCTGGATGCTATTTACAATTGACAATCTGAAGTTCCTTTGGTATTTGTACGTCAATCTTATTCTCACATATATCTCTGATAATTGACAAAAGTGTCTATACATTTCTCTTCATGGCTATGTACAGGAATGTGGTAATCTTATTAGGCTCAGACTGAAACTTAACTATAGACTGGTGCAGACAAATGCAGACTGGTACATACTGATCGGAGGTCTGTACATTCGTTATAATACCTCGCGCATTCATATATCACTGCGCGAGTGTGATCCGCGAGGAGAAAAGGTTCTACGTTAGCAGCAATCTCATTGGCTGCGTTACATATTAATACGCGGATCGGCGGAAGCAGAATTTGGTCCGTCTCTATGGCAGCGCCATCTCGTAGTGCGGAGACGGACGAGCGCTGCGCCTGTGTTGTTGTGCTTAGCGGGGCGCGATCTAGTGGGAAAGTTGTGTACGCGCTGACTACGCGGAACTATGTACACAACATGTCTGAAGTGGTGTTGGAGGGAACTGCACCATGAATCGTGCAGGGCTGTCCATAAATCCGTAAGAGTACGACGGATTGCAGATCTCTTCTGAACAGCACGTTGGAAGACATCCCAAATATGCTCAATAATGTTCATGTCTGGGCAGTTTGGAGGGCAGCGGAACCACTCTGTAGCAATTCTGGACGCGTGGGGTGTCGTTTTGTCCTGCTGGAATTGCCCAAGTCCGTCAGAATGCACAATGGACATGAATGGATGCAGGTGATCAAACAGGATGCTTACGTATGCGTCACCTGTCAGAGACGTATCTAGCCTATATCACTGCAACTGCACACACAACACACTGTTACAAAGCCTCCACCAGCTTGAACAGTCCCCTGCTGACATGCTGGGTCCATGGATTCCTGAGGTTGTCTCCATACCTGTACGTCCATCCACTCGATACAATTTGAAATGAGACTCCTGCTACGAGGCAACACGTTTCCACTCATCAACAGTCCAATGATGGTGTTGACGGGCCCGGGCGAGGCGTAAAGCTTCGTGTCGTGCAGCCATCAAGGGTACACGAGTGGGCCTTCAGTTCCGAAAGCCCATATCGATGATGTTTCGTAGAATCGTTCGCACGCCGACATTTGTTGATGGCGCAGCATTGAAATCTGCAGCAATTTGCGGAAGGGTTGCACTTCTGTCACGTTGAACGATTCTCTTCAGTCGTCGTTGGTCCCGTTCTTGCACGATCTTTTTCGGCCACAGCGATTTCGAAGATTCGATGTTTTACAAGATTCCTGACCTTCACGGTACACTCGTGAAATGGTCGTACGGGAAAATCCTCACTTCACCGCTACCTCGGAGATGCTGTGTCCCATACCTCGTGTGCCGACTATAACACCAAGTTCAAACTCACTTAAATCTTGATAACCAGCCATTGTAGCAGCAGTAACTGATCTAACAACTGCGTCATACACTTGTTGCGTTATATAGGCGTTGCAGACCGCAGCGCCGTATTCTGCCTGTTTACATATCTCTGTATTTGAATAAGCAGTTTCCTTGGCGCTTCAATGTATAATATTCACCAATTGCAAAGTATTTGCCTCAACATTCTACAAAAAACAAAGTTAATTGCTGATGACAACTAAAAAGACAGGCACATAAAATCACTAATTCAATACAACCCAACGATTAATTTAGAAACTCCAGTAGTCGACTGAATACCACAACAAATGGTGCTATGACTTGAATCGGGTTTAGCGGAACGTTTTCTATATAAACATTAACCCCCATCTAGTGAGCCGTGTTGCTGTATGCTCTCACGAATTTTCCGTGACGGTACGTCGGAGGACCGTGGTCGTAGTGGAGAATCAGCATCTCGCTCATCAGAACTCGGACCCCTCCAAGCGCCAAGTCGACCTGTTAATATTCGGCGTTGCACAATTGAGGCGATTGTAGGTAAAACGAAAATCAGTCCCGGGTCTCTCTCTGAAGTTATGAAGGCGTGAGTGGTTAATGATGCACTTCCGTGTCTTTCTCTTCCACCAGCTCCCGACTGATCATCTTGTGCTTGTCCGGCCGCACACGTCAATCAGGGAAGATGTTACTGTTTTTAGCAATGTTGTGGTATTTTCTGAGATATTTACAGTTCCAGTCCAAGATAATATCTCACACTACCGCTCACAGCTAATCCAGTCTTTGAAATATTGTGGATAAAAACACATTCAATAAGAGAGCTGTGCCTTCTGGGACGTATAACGCATTCTCAGTAGATAACTTCAAATAGAAATCCGCTCCAGACTCCCATGCTAGAGTAACAAATATTTAAATCAGTGCGTTCTGCTTTCCGCAAGAAATGAATGAAAAAGTGATACTAAAGTACTGCCAGGCCTATGATGATTACGTTTATTGCCAAGTACCTAATGAGGTAACAATGGCCAACTCTAACCGTTGTTAAGTAGTGGAATTACGTTCAGAAGAGACATTAAGTGATACGTAAATGGTGTACTCGAATCTCTCCCCTGTACCTTAAAGCTGACTATTGTTATCTCATTAGTTACTTGGTTACAAACGAGGTAATGACGAGAGTAACAGTGAGCTGTTATGCTTTTTCCGGACAAATGACGCGACAGAAGTTGAAATATTGTTTTCCAGTTTTGTTGCTGTATCGAGGAACTGTTTCTTTTCCAGAAAAGGTTTCATTTTCGGACTGTTGCCTTGCTCATCACATTCTATGTCTGCTCAGTGTGCGTGAGTGCAATTTATATAGATCCATTATGTCTTCTACTAATTTCCCGATCTCAGGTACTTCTCGATATCTTCCAACACACTAAGGGTTGTAGCTCAGTGATTAAGGTACCAGACTCCTATTCTAAAATAGAGAGGTTCATATCTCCGTCCAGCAGTCCTCATTTGCGTTTCCTGAGTTTTGCAAGCAACGTTACTTTATGCCCCCCGCCCCCGCCGCCGCCACCTCAGTAAGGCCGTTCGCAGTTCCTTTACAGCCTCTGTACAGTCAGAGTTTCCGCTTCGTCGTTGGTGACATCACTGCCCACAGGACGTTTAAAACTCCGTCCTTACTTCCCGTCCCGTGTCACAAGGTCGCATCCTGTCTCCTACATTTTCACAGATTTGTGTCTTCCCTTACCCTAAGTGTTATTCCCTCATTTCCGTCTTTATCCATTGACTCAGTTTCTAACATTTTTCTGTGGCAATACATTTCAGAATATACTTCTTTCTGTTTTTCTATTTTCCCCCATTTTTCACGTTTTACTTCTGTTCTCCTAGAGTATACTGTATTTCTAATAGTTGTTCTCCTAAATTGGTACAATGTTTCAACCGGTAGGTTCATGGTATCTAAGACTTCTGCTCTTTATACCTCCCCGAGTTCAATCAGTCACTTCCATCCAAGTGTTCCGTCTATCCCCAGTCTTCATAGCCAGGTATGATCCTAAATTTTTGCTTTCTTCATTAATTACATATTTGTACAGGTCGTTTAAGGAGTGAACGGCGTACGTCAAGAACTGACAGTACTGATGATTCTGAAGCACCGGCCCTAGAGGCATCGTGGCAAGACACCAGATTCTCATTCGAAAGGGTAGCGCCTCAAATCTCTTTCTGGTGATACACTTTTACGTTTTCCACAGTTTCCCTACATCTCTAAATGCAGACGCCAGAATGAATGATTTTAGACGAAACTGACTGATGATTTCTTCCTCACACATTCTGAATCCAAGCTTATGCTCAATTTCTGATGATCTCGCTGTCGACGACACGATAAACACTTATCTTCGAACCTGAAGGGAAATTATCATCTGAACGTATGTTCTACTCTCATCGGTTTTTCAGTAAACACATACATCATACTGTCTGACATTAAAATGATGCGTAATGTAGTAAATTAAGCAATCTTTACGGCATGCCTTGTATTTCCCTTCAAAAATCGTGTTGAAACAAAGCAAAGATGAGCAGAACTGCAGCTTTTGAAGAGATTAAAACTGTATATTAGACAGTTACTCTAACCCAGAATCTTGCCTTTCCCGGGAAATCCATTCACTGATTAAGACATCCTACAAGATTTACGAGCAGCCATCATCAAGCTTCAATTGCACAGATATCTCTTTCCTACTTTCGGAAATTCACGCAAGGTGTGCCGCATAGCTTGAGGCACTAGCACTCGTGGAAGGAACGATTTTGCGGAGGAATCTATTGGCCACAGCCTAAAGCCGTCGGCACACGGACCGTGCTGTCGAACGTTAACGTAGAGCGTGCCGAGTTCAACGTGCTGCTGAACGCTCAGGAACGATGCGACTTGTGCATACGGTACGTGGGCCTCAACGTGGTATACGCGATCGCAACGCACTCCAGCGGCAGTTGAGGGATGTTTCTAGTTCGTAAATCATACTATTTACTCAACGGGCGCGCGTAAAATTCCCACGTTAGCTCTATTAAAACGCACATTTCCTCCATCGTCCACAAAAATGAAAGTACCATGTCCGATCAATAAGGACACAGGCTTATAAAAGTTCCATTACAAACAGTACGGTAAAAATTTGGAATACTTCTCCGCATAAGATAAACATTATTTCATCATTCCCACATTTTAGTAAAACCCCAACGCCAGTCTTACTTGGTCACTGTTCCTACCCACTAGCAGAATCTTTGCAACACGTGAATTACGAAGCGTAAAAGAAAAAGGAGCAAAATATCTTTATACAAGTAGCGCAAGCTGTCCTGTAGATTAATCCAATCTAACAAAGTCGCCCCTCAAAAAAAGGTGAAATTATATTTACATAACATCAAATATTATAGCATACACTTATATTAAACTAATAATAAAGTATCAGAACCTAATAAAAACGCGAATGTTAGGGGAAAAAATTTGGAAGTGTCACGACGCGAACCACTGCTCTACCATACAGCTCGACGCAAGATGGTGACGCTACTCATTACGCTACACCAACAACACACCCCCTGCCTCTAACCACATTATCCTACCTCATGCTGAAAACCTTAATCATAGATATGTTACTAACTGAAATTTAACTATAACAAATTGTACCAAGAACAATGCTTTTTGGGTGGATCTTCAGTGTGTCGCTGCCATCAAATAGCCTACTCTCATAATACACAAGTTACAATAATTCTTTTGCCACGAATATGATGTTTCTCATTATTTTACTGGAACGGATCACACAGTTAACAACGCGTTTTCCAGTGATTCTCAACTTGCTGGTGCTCAGAAACGGCATATATACGTATAGGCTTGAAATGAATGCCAATATGGCGCCTCACAACTCTGTACTGAAGGAAGCCGGCGTGCGTGTGACGTAGGTGGCGTTGTTCCATCTGATTGGTCAACGCTCAGACGCACGCTCGGAATATCTGATATGCCAGATTTTGCTCTTCAGGTTCGGAAAGACTCCCGAACGTGCTACTCCACGCTATGACGTCAGAAACTCGGCACGCTCAACGTTCGCATGCGCGGTCCGCGTGCCGACGGCCTAAGGCACTGCTGTCAAAATGAATCTTTCACTAAGCAGCCGAGTGAAAGATTCATTCTGGAATCTACTACACAGTCGGCAAAATGGTAGATGCCACGAACCTTTTTCTTTGCTAGAATGTATTTCCACTTTTTTCTAAGGAACTTAATCTTGAAATGTGCTGCTTCTTTTGCATGTATAAAATAATGTGATGTGTAGGTAGTGAGTGTCGGACACGTTCTCCTGGAGTACGGGGTGGTTCTCAGCACAGGGCAGCCGCACGTGGCGTTTAGCAGGGACTTGGACAGTAGCTGCGGCTGTTGCAGCCCCATGGCGGCCATGCCGACGTTCGGCATGTCGCCGCCGCCGCAGGGCCCTCCGCCCCCGCAGGGTGGCGCGCCCGCCCCCGCGTGCGTGCTGCAGGCGCGCGGGCCCGCCCCCGCGCCCGCCCCCGCGCCCGCCGGCCACGGCTACGAGGCGCTGTCGCTGGGCTACGGCGCTCGGCCGCCCGCCTGCAGCCCGGCGCAGCCGCCGGCGCCAGCGCCCGCCCCCGGGGGCGGCTACCAGGCGTCGCCCGCCGCCGCCGCCGCCTGCGCCGCCGCCGCGGCAGCCGCCGCCGCCGCTCTCAACGGCCACGGCCAGTACGGAGAGTCGCCGCCGCCGCCCGCCACCAGCATGTCCATGACGGTCGGCGTCGGCGTGGGCGTTGGAGCGCACTCCGCCTCCAAGGCGCCGCCGTGCTACGACTACACCGGTCAGTACCCGCCCACCTATGTGGCTCGCAACACGCTTCCGGTTGTATGCATTAGGCAGCGTTTCCACAGGAAAAGAAATCTTGCACACGTATCCCCACCACCATCGTCGCAGGAGTCCAGAAGGTGTTTCCACAATGGCGATCTAATTTTCCATTCATATTGTAGTTAATATGCCAACGATATTGCCGCAGTGGCAACATCGGTTCGCGCCAGATCACCGAGGTTAAGTGCTATTGAGCTGGGCTAACAATTGGATGGGTGACCATCCGATCTGCCGAGCGCTGTTCGCAAGTGGGGTGCACTCAGCACTTCAGAGGCAAACTGAGAAGCTACTCGAATGAGAAGTAACGTCTCCGGTCTCATAAACTGACATACGACCGGGAGAGGGGTGTGCTGACCACATGCTCTCTGTATCCGAATCCAGTGACACCCGTGCGCTGAGGATGATACGGCGGTCGGTCGGTACCATTGGGCCTTCATGGCCTGTTCGGGCGGAGTTTAGTTTGTTATATTGTATTCAAGATGTGTCAACTGCACATGTTAGCCCAAGAGCTCACAGAAAGCTTAACATAAAGTAAACAGTCGCTCAAATATACGGTGCGGAAACAGATTAGTGCAAACTATACTCTACGACACAGAAAACGACGCGCCGCGAAGGAATTATCCGAATGGAACGGAAATTGGCAGATGTGATGTACATGTACAGACAAACAAATGTTTACAATTTCAGACAAATTGGCTGATTTATTCGAGAGAAAGAGCTACGCAAGTTGAGCCAGTTAATAACGCGATGGTCACGTCTGCCCCTCATGCGAGCAGTTATTTGGCTTAGCACAGATTGACAGAGTTATTGGGTGGCTTCCTGAACGCTATCGTTTTTGCATTTCATTTCTCCAGGATCTGGCAGACGACATCTTTTCCGGTCGACTCTGAAACGCCTGATTAAATCCGCAGGACAGAGCAGGTAGTTGGAATTGTGGAAAGGGGCCAAAAATCAGCGGCTGTCAGTTACATTCGAACACATAACTTTATTTAGTTGCCTAAACATTACAGGCTAATTTCCGAGCTTAACTATCGACTGAATATGTCACAAAATCTTATAGCTTAAGGGCACAACGTCTTTAATTTTTAAAACGACTGAAGGCCCATGATTGAAAAACATAACTACAATTAATTTTCAAAAGGCAGAAGGCCCAAAACCTTATCCAAAAAATATTTTAAATGAGGCTGAAGGCCCAAACAATGCAAGACTTGACAAGTTAGGAACTTTCAATTTTAAAACGGCTGAAGCCCCATTATTTAAAACCCAAATAAAAGCATACAAATTCAAACCAACGGCTATGAGCCATTAAAATACATATTCAAACACCAATAAGAAAAGGCAGTACAGCCAGCGGCGCTCAGAAGTTTCCGGGGGCCGGTCTGCACTTGAAATATTAACGCTCGCTTAGGGGAGGCAGATAGTCGGCCCAACTCTATCTGATCCGCCGCCAATCCAACCAAGAGACAGTCAACGGACCCACCGACAAGACGACTTGCCTTCCACCCGACCAGTGCACAAGGAACTCCAAAGCCAAAACGTAAAAGCCGTAGCCGCCCACAACCAACTATGCATAATCTTTCAAAACTACACACACGTGTTGGACAGCGACAACACGATGAGGAAAGGACACTGCCTGAATTTTACGTCGGCGGCCAGGGCAGGTAACCGGAACGGTAACGGCCGCAAGGCAGAAAATTCCGCTGGTGCACTCGGACTTCAAATAACCAAAATACAGTTAAACTCCACGGGATGGTGGCCAAACCTTCGCCAACCACGAAAACCAACGGCACAATGTGAACAGACTGGCTTCGGTAACTGAATCACCACTCAACTTTGATATCCTGGGTAGGTGAGCCACAAAGCTCGTAGCAATCGGAACAGCTCCCACACACTCCGACACCGCGTAGGGGCCGCCAGTGGGCCCGGCCCACTGCGCCGCGCGGAGATTTCCTGGCTGCTCCACACCAACCAACCGACTGCCGCACACCGGCTAGCCGGAAACTATAAGCAACAGACCAAAGATAGTACAAGGTGCGAATATCGGTACACACCGATGCAGCCACACATAGAAGAGGAAGAACCACGGCATAACCGCAATAAACCGTGGGAAATCAAACGCAGAGTAACCGTCAAGGTTTAAACCAACGTATAAGGCGGGGCCAGCACGGCTTAGAGTCATCTTTTTGGATGAATCAACGTTTCATCTATCGGGTAAAATAAACCAACATAATGTAAGAAGTTAGGATTCACAAAATCATGGCGTCGTGGATTGTGGAAGAGACTAACCGAAACTGGTTGCTTTTTGTGCCGTTTCTGTTCAAAAAGTTTATGGATCTTTCTTTTCTGCGCAGCAGACTGTGACAGGAATGTAATACCTGGGCATGCTACAAAACTGATTGCTTCTTCAACTTCACGAAGATTCCAATGACTTCATTTTTGTGCATGATGGCGCCCCGCTTCACTTTCGCCTTGAGGTGCGGCGTTATCGTACATCACCATCTGACAACGTTGGACTGGAAGAGGTGGACAATAAGATCCCAGGTCACCGGACCTCACATCTTGCGATTTTTGTCTGTTGGGGTACATAAAAGACAGCCTTTGTCCCATCTATGCCAGCTACAACTTAACGAACTGAGAAATCTAACTGTCGAAGCTGTCGCTTCAATAAAGGCAAACCTGTTGATTTGTGTGTGGAATGAAACAGACTACCGTTTCAGTGTTTCTCTCTCTTATGCAGGTCTCACAGTAGTCTATCCCGTGCAAGTCACTAAAGCAATACATAACTACCGAACCTGTATTCCTTGAAACTGTTTACTGTAGTCAAGCTTTGATCTTCGTCTACGCTCTTTACGCACCCCCACTTATTTCATTCCATTACCAATTTAGTGTCTCAAGATATATCCTAGAAACTTCATCAGTTACCTTATCTATCCATTTAATCTCCAGTATTCTTATGTAACGACACATATAAAAGCTTCTGTTTTCTCATTGTCTGTCCCGTTTATCGCCCACGTTTTATTTCTATTTAACGCTAAACAAGACAAAAATTAGTCATTTCCGTGAGACAGCATGCTAATACTGTTTAACATTGCATCTACCCTTGATAATGGTGAAGAAAAGTGTGTAAAACCTCCTTTGGGCACGTCTATCCAGCTGAATGCACTCATTGATGATTAGATACGGCAGAGCTACGAAATGAAGGGGGTGTTGACTGCTACGTTTCACCCGCTGTTCCAAATAGTGGCTCAAATGGTTCAAATGGCTCTGAGCACCATGGGACTTAACATCTGAGGTCATCAGTCCCCTAGAGCTTAGAACTACTTAAACCAAACTAACCTAAGAACATCACACACATCCATGCCCGAGGCAGGATTCGAACCTGCGACCGTAGCGGTCGCGCGGTTCCAAACTGAAGCGCCTAGAAGCGCTCGGCCACACCGCCCGGCTCCAAATAGTCTCAGACATTTTGTGTAAGATTAAGATCCGGACACTCGAGGTGCCCGAGTGTTCGTCATATCATCAACGATGCGTACAGCTCTGTCCACATGACTGTTGTCATCTTGGAAGATAAGAGTGTCCACAGCATACTCATTATGCTGATGTAGCAGAGAGGGTAACTCTAGTAGCCAATAAAGTTAAAATAAAAAACCTGTTTCATGTTCACGTTGGCGTAAATAACTGGACTCAAGTCCTGGTAAAGAAAACACTCCAAAAACATCACATAAGTTTCATCAGCCTGAAGTACAATCTCCACAAAATTCGGTTTCAACGCCTTGTATTGGCAGATAGGTAACATCGGGACTCGTAGGACTACACTACACGCCTCCAGCTAGCTTCTGTCTAATTCCTGTGTTCCTCGCCTAATGGAAGAAGCGTAATTTTATGTTGCGCTGTGAACAATACCAGACTCGCAACATTCCCTAGAAAACTGCTTCAAGATGATTTTGAATCACTGAGAGCAGTAGTTACAATCGGGTTTGAAGTCGATTACCACAGGCAAGGCGTGACATTAAATTCCAATACGTTCGGCTAGAGTCTCTTTATGATCACTACTCTTGGGCCCTGTTACATAGCTGCGAGGGGTAAACCATTCCTTCTAGATATGTAGACACTTCATGTGTTACACCAAGACATCAGACAACCTTATCCAAGGAGTGATCATGGGCACTCCCAAACACGACAGCTCCAGTCTGCCGTTCTGTCACATTTCTCTGTCGACCCATCTTTCTATGCCCATTCTATTCAAACAATTAGCACATAGACACTACTTCTGCGGCATGGTGCTCATATTGAGAATACGGTATAGTGTCTATGCGAACACGAAACTTTGAACTTTCCTGTATGCAGTGACATGTGCAATGTGTTTCCGTCTTACATAGTTTTGGCTGTAAAAAACTACACTACTGGCCATTAAAATTGCTACACCACGAAGATGACCTGCTACAGACGCGAAATTTAACCGACAGGAAGAAGATGCCGTGATATGCAAATGATTAGCTTTTCAGAGCATTCACACAAGGTTGGCGCCGGTGGCGACACCTACAACGTGCTGACATGAGGAAAGTTTCCAACCGATTTCTCATACAGAAACAGCAGCTGACCGGCGTTGCCTGGTGAAACGTTGTTGTGATGCCTCGTGTAAGGTGGAGAAATGCGTACCATCACGTTTCCGACTTTGATAAAGGTCGGATTGTAGCCTATCGCGATTGCGGTTTATCATATTGCGACATTGCTGCTCGCGTTGGTCGAGATCCAATGACTGTTAGCAGAATATGGAATCGGTGGGTTCTGGACCCCAGCGGCCTCGTATCACTAGCAGTCGAGGTGACAGGCATCTTATCCACATGGCTGTAACGGATCGTGCACCCACGTCTCGATCCCTAAGTCAACAGATGGGAACGTTTGCAGGACAACCACCATCTGCACGAACAGTTCGACGGCGTTTGCAGCAGCATGGACTATCAGCTCGGAGACCGTGGCTGCGGTTACCCTTGACGCTGCATCACAGACAGGAGCGCCTGCGATGGCGTACTCAACGACGAACCTGGGTGCACGAATGGCAAAACTTCATTTTTTCGGATGAATCCAGGTTCTGTTTACAGCATCATGATGGTCGCATCCGTGTTTGGCGACATCGCGGTGAACGCACATTGGAAGCTTGTATTCGTCATCGCCATACTGGCGTATCACCCGGCATGACGGTATGGGGTGCCATTAGTTACACGTCTCGGTCACCTCTTGTTCGCATTGACGGCACTTCCAACAGTGGACGTTACATTTCAGATGTGTTACGACCCGTGGCTCTACCGTCCATTCGATCCCTGCGAAACCCTACATTTCGGCAGGATAATGCACGACCGCATGTTGCAGGTCCTGTACGGGCCTTTCTGGATACAGAAAATGTTCGACTGCTGCCCTGGCCAGCACATTCTCCAGATCACCAATTGAAAACGTCTGGTCAATGGTGGCCGAGCAACTGGCTCGTCACAATACGCCAGTCACTACTCTTGGTGAACTGTGGTATCGTGTTGAAGCTGCATGGGCAGCTGTACCTGTACACGCCATCCAAGCTCTGTTTGACTCAATGCCCAGGCGTATCGAGGCCGTTATTACGGCCAGAGGTGGTTGTTCTGGGTACTGATTTCTCAGGATCTATGCACCCAAACTGCGTGAAAATGTAATGACATGTCAGTTATAGTATAATATATTTGTCCAATGAATAGCCGTTTATCATCTGCATTTCTTCTTGGTGTAGCAGTTTTAATGGCCAGTAGTGTACTTAAACCTCTTCTTTCTTTTTGAGTCACCATGTACTGCTACTTGCAGCCCTCCCGTTATCTGACAGCAGCCGTGCTCTGTCGTTCTCCTGTGACGAGCAGCTCCTGCGGTGTGTGTCTGCAGGCCTCATCTCGCCCGGGGTGTCGGTGCCCATCGCGGTCCCCGGGCCGGGCCAGCAGGCGGACGTGGCGGCGCAGTACTGGCCGCGCCTGCAGTGACGCTGGTGGAACTGAGCGCCACCGCCGCCCCCGCCCCCGCCCCCGCTGCCGCCGCCGCCGCCGCCCACGCCTCTGCCACTGGGCCTGGGACGACCGCGCAGCTGACGGCGCGCCATCGCCAGCCCACCGGCGCCATCGGATCGGGACGCCAGCGTCAACTTACCGCAGACGTGTGCTCGCGCCCGAGCTGTGCTCCTGTAAGCCACAAATTCCTCGCGTCCGGGCCAGAGGATTCGTTGTCACACTCCACGCAGAAAGCCCATTACCTTTCCTCTTCCACGTGCCTACTGCTTCCTTGCAACCCTTCTCCTACTCCCCATTCTAAAACATTTCGGGTGTTACGCTCTCGACTTGCTATCAGACTTACGTGTGCTTCAAAATAAGCCATAGTGGCCACATCGGGGCGGCCTGCACTGTTACACCTCCGTCTGCGCTCCGCATCTCACTGAACAGATAAAGAGTACAAGTGTATCTACGCAGTTTTTCTTAATTTTAGTGACTCGTTGCTGGAAACAACACAGCCTTTTACTTAAGACAGTTAAATTCGAGTACACAATTATTTTATACACGCATAAATTCACAAACGTCAGTATTTGAAACGTCAGAGATGTACGTCCGCTTCTTACACGTAATACGATATTACGCTGCTAATTTCATTATTTTCCCTCTCATTAACGTTTTAATCTTTTTTGGCAAGAGAATCTGATTTTTTGCGAGGTTTCCTCGCTATATCTTGGTATAGAGCTTATTTAGTACATCTCAACATAACGTGGATCTGAGCTCTGTCGTCGTCTGCATGATCATTGCATCTGTGAGAGTTTATCACCGCAATCCCGTGAAGGTGCGCACGGAAACATGCCTCACTACTACAATATGCGAATAAGTTGTGTAACAGGTTTCATCGGAAGATTCTTTGGCTGCACCGTCGTTTTGATGATGATACGCGCTGCAAAACCCTTTCCTCCCGCTGAAGTCTTTGGCACTACGGTTCCCATTGTTGATATGCCTCTTTTCTTGAAATTTGTGAGAAAGTAGGAATAAGGAAGTTCTATAGTAGCGTTTCCCTGCCTTTCAAGGTCCACTACTAAGTCATTGGGCCAAATTACTGAGCGTCCATTTAACCGTCTTATGCCAACTGTTTCTCTCATTATTAATTCCACACATCATAATGTAGCTGTTGAAATGAGATTCCCACTTACGATACCTTAACTGCTTGAAAGCGCTCCTAAAGTTGGTAACAATTAGTGTTTTGCTCCATTTTGAGAACCAAATATAACAGCTCCTTTAATAGTATTTATATCTGCAGTATATACACTGCTTAATTATGGTTCCGAAAATTTTTTCGCTGTCTGCCAAGCAGAGTTGTAATAATCTCAACCACTTCCCTCACCTTTTTTCGATCCATTAGTATATGTATTGCAGGAAATCTGGCCATCCGATATCAGATAATTCGTTGCATCATTATTAACGCTTGTGACTATTAGGAAAAAGGCGTTAGTTATTTCCTCCCCTATTCCGGATGCGGATTCTCTACAATCTCTATGTGTCTGATTTATCATCATCTACATCTACATCCATACTCCGCAAGCCACCTGACGGTGTGTGGCGGAGGGTACCTTGAGTACCTCTATCGGTTCTCCCTTCTATTCCAGTCTCGTATTGTTCGTGGAAAGAAGGATTGCTGGTATGCTTCTGTGTGGGCTCTAATCTCTCTGATTTTATCCTCATGGTCTCTTCGCGAGATATACGTAGGAGGGAGCAATATACTGCTTGACTCTTCAGTGAAGGTATGTTCTCGAAACTTCAACAAAAGCCCGTACCGAGCTACTGAGCTCACTATGCGAGATATATGTATGACGAAGGACTATATTTCTTATCTCGTCTTGCAACATACGTTCACAGAACTTCGAGGGTGAGCATTTCCATGATGCATAGGGACTTTCTCATAGCATCACTCCCTGGATCTACTCAGCGTGCATGTGACATTCTTGGAATCATTAAACAAGTTCCTGACGAACAGCACAGGTACTCTCCTAACCTTTTCTATCTATTCCATTAATCTAGTATAGTATAGGTTGCAGAATGAGGAACAACAATCGGCCGGAAGGAAAAAAATCTTGCTCTTCTCAGTCTTCATGAATGCAAATATATTTTGCCAGATTGTTTAGTTACTTAGTATTGTTGAAGCCTACTATTTATGAGAAAGATGTTGAAAATATGCTAAATATTTTACAGCCAGTTTTTCTATGCGTCATTCATATGGGAAAACACTGTTGAAATTATGGAAAGAAGGATCTGACGAAGTATGAAGTTACAAGTTGAAACTCTTCCACGAAATATGCTTAGATGGCTCAACTGTAAGAACACAGCCCTTAATATACAGATGACGAAAACGGAGTATGGGTTTCAATTTGTCTCAGACGTTTCTCTTAAAAACGCAAGTTCATAGGAATTACTTTGCTTTTTACCGATCACCACGTATACGTGCGTCTCTTTCTTGAGCTGTGTATGCTACTGCCTTACCATGATGACTGTGTTAATGGTGAACAGGAAGTCTGGGTACGGCGACTTCACAGCCCTCGAAAGCACAGTACACCATAAGTGCTAAAGACAAGGATACCAAGTAAAACATGAGAAAGCTATATAGGAAATACTTGTCCCTCCAAGGACGTTGAGTGCTGTTGGAATCACGTCATAGAAATGATGTATTTCAAACGTAGAGTTCCTAACATACGTGGAACTTGGCACGCAACGACTCATTACCACCTGTTGGCAGAACTTTGCGCCACTGTTCTCACCAATTACGCAAAAAGGCTCTTCTTCATTTCATTATTTCTATTCGCCACACCTTGCTTTTGTCAAAATGTCACCTCTCAAGACTCCAAAGCAAACCTATTGCATCTTTTACTCTCTCTCACACTGTGAGCTCGTTTAGAAGATTTTGTAAAGCGTCTATTACAATGGCGGTTTCCCTGTCATCGGAATGAGTCATGTCTATTCCATGGCTTTGCTGAAGCAATGCTCACTAAGTACTTACACGCTAATCAGTCTTTAGGTTTCTTCTACTGTCCACCCGCGTGACAAAAAGTGACTACAAGCGACGCTAACTTTTGTAGTTATTGTTAACGGAAAATATTTGCTGGCCATATACATTGTCTGTTTAGGGCGATCTGTAACACAAGCCTACCTATAGATTCTGCATCCGCTCCTGCTCTAGAAGTGGCCAAAGAAACATACCGCATAACACCAGAAAGCAACTTCCAGACAATTTTGACAGTCGCACGTTTACGTACAATACAGTTAGTCTATTTGTAAATAGCTTCATGTTTTCATCTTCAGCGAAGGGAACACGAAACTACACAACGGTGAGACACTACGGAATCTGTCGTAAACCAAAAAAAGAATTTCCTCTTGGCATCGCGCGAAGAGCCGTTTTTCGTACCAACGCCATGAACGTCATGTTTCCAACTTCTGGGATGACGCTGGTGATTATGTGCCGACTGGCACACTGTTATTAACAACTTGCCTACTTGCCCTACTATTTATGAAAGTTGATGTCTGCTCATCTGTTCACCCTTCTTTCGAACTTTGTTGTCTTATCGTCATTACACGGCACTCTCTCTGCTACTGCTGCTTCTTTACTAACTTTATCATTTTCTTTTCAGCGTCCTTCAAACACCTATGGCATCATCATTTCGCCTCTCGTGATCTTCAACAAGAGAGGGCAAGTTTGCTGGTCCTGCAGTAATTTTTGGCTCGTTCTGTGTCACGCTCTGACACAATTAATTCACACAGTGAGGTTCTGCTCGAGCTTAATCACCTATATCAACTGTTCACATTACAACAGTCTGGTAACTGACCTACGACTTTTATCGGAAAATAAAGGGGAGTTTAAGCTTTTAAGGATACCGTTGTTCGTTTTAGATCACAGTCAAACGATGACGAGGCAGTTGCTATAAGACTTTTTGAGCGCTCCCACCACGGCGTTAGTTGTTTTGTGGTCGTCCAGATTCGTCTAAATATTCTGATTGCTAAGGCGAGGGGCTTGAACGGAGATTGTCACACTGATTCTTGCGTTTCCTTAGACTGGAATCAGCAGCCCGTATCACGACCAGGAGACGACTTTCCTTCTACGAGGAGCTATCCACAGAGTCGGTTAACATCATTGAAGGAAGAAAGATTGTTTATTTCATTCTGCGAAATTGATTCAAGGTGGGTGGATTTATTTTGTTATTCAGTTTGTTTGATGTCCTCTGTCGTCGAAAAGCGTGAGGTGCTCGTGCATGTATCGTGACTGGTAACTGTTCGTCACCATCGGTCCAAACTTTTTCTTCTCTGAAGATGGCAAGTTTATAGTTGGGTGGTAACGTACGAGATCGGATTAATGCTCACCTGTCGTAGTCGTCACACATTCCTTAGCAGTTCCTGCCGGAATGCCTTTTCGAGGCGTTCACTGATTCAATGTAAACACGTGGCCGTCTTCACAGTCCTTATGTTTCCTCTAGCGCACTGACAAAGGACGGTTGCTCTATAGAGCGCAGCTTTTTCTGCTTAAGAATCTCAGTAACGTTGCTGCCCCAATGTCCACGGCCCCATCCGGAATTAGGTAGCAAGCGAGAGCGGGACGATGTCAAACTGGAGCTAGCCCAGAGCCCAGCTGGAATTTCCCTCAGCACCCTTACTGTTCTGCCACTGTGGTGTTGTAATTTCTCTGTAACAGAGCCTGGAATGTGTTTTACCGCAGAGGTTCGTAGCCTGAGCAACACTCGGTGGACGAGGTTGTGGCCGAAGTGCTGGCGGGCGGTGCTTCAGCACAACATGCGGCGTCCGCGCTGTGCGTCTCTCTCCGCACAGCGTAACAATTGATTATGTATTTAATATTTGTGTGAGGTGCAATCAAACTGTCATATCAGTGTCAAAGGCAACAGGAGTGTCCGTGTGATAGTAGTTATAGGTTATTACTGTTTGTGTAACCGTGCAACAAACCAGATTAAATAAAATGTGTGAATCTTTGTTTTTTTTCCTTTGTCTTTCTGTAAATTAATCTTCTCGCACTTGCGAGACGGTTAGTAATAATACTGTCGATATAGATTGTTAACGCACTGAAGGCATTCTCAATTCTGCATAACAATGTATTTTATTTAAAATTTCATATATAATTTGTAATATAATGTTTGTGTAAGATGTTTAAAAATAAAATCTTTAGCCTGGACGTCACCAAGTTAATGTTGGGCCAATGTAAAATTTATGCCTTTTACTGTAACAGTTGTTTGAGTCAAAATGCCACAAAAAAGTACCCACCACCAACAAATCTCTCGCCCACTGAAGGAATCTTAGCGATCAGGTTCAAGGAGGAAGATCCTCCGGAAAGTAATTATCCTGCTGTCGATCGTCATCGCTAGGTTACACGGATGCTTGTGTGACGTCAGAATATACACTGAAGAGCCAAAGAAACTGGTACAGCTGCCTAATATGTGTACGGCGCCCTTGAGCACGCAGAAGTGCCGCAACACGACGTGGTGTGAACTCGACTGATGACTGAAGTAGTGCTGGAGGGAACTGACACCATGAATTCTGCAGGGTTGTCCATAAATCTATAAAAGTACAATAGGGCTGAGATCTCTTCTGAACAGCACGTTGAAAGGCATCCCAGATATGCTCAATAATGTTCATGTCTGGGGAGTTTCTTGGCCAGCGGAAGTGTTTAACCTCAGAAGAGTGATCCTGGAGCCACCCTGTAGAAATTCTGGACGTATGGGACGTCGCATTGTCCTGCTGGAATTGCCCAAGTCCGTCGGAATGCACAAGGACATGAATGGAAACAGACAGGATGCTTACGGACGTATCACCTGTCAGGGTCGTTTCTAGCCGTATCAGGGGTCCCACGTCACTCCAACCGCACGTGACCCATACCATTACAGAGCCTCCACCAGATTCCTGATATTCACGGTACACTCGTGAAATGGTGGTAAGGAAAATCCCCACTTCATCGCTACGTCGGAGATGCTGTGTCCCATCGCTCGTGCGCCGACTATAACACCACATTCATTCTTACTTAATTCTTGATAACCTGCCATCGTAGCAGCAGTAGCCGATCTGACAACTGAGCCAGACACTTGTTGTCTAATATAGGTACTACCGATCGCAGCGCCGTATTCTGCCTGTTAACATGTCTCTGTATTTGAATACGCTTGCCTATACCAGTTTCTTTGGCGCTTCAGTGTATTTTTGCTCTCAAGCATACACGATGAGACAGCTAAGACTCCAAATACTTTGGAGTACAAAACTTACGGACCAAAGCAATTTTCGCCTGATGTCGCTTCCAAGTAACATAACTCAATGACATTTGGACATACATAAGAAGAACTGCTAAAATACAGTACAGACAGTAACTGAAATAAAAACGCAGTGAGACGAACAGAAATAACACCGTGATTCAAAGATAATAATTACACTGAAGTCATCGTGATTTATGATGGTTCCCTGGATATTACAAAAGACGGGAATATGGGTCTCAATAGGGTGTGTGATCACCTCCATCATCGCTCTTCGACGCGGTTGCATTCTCCCATCAGCAAAAATGAAGTCAGGGCCGAATGCATCCCTGCAAAAGCGCACTTGGGGAAGGAGTACATTGTCACAATAATGCTGAGTGGGGAGCGTATCGTGTTCTCAAATTTGGAGATCAGTACGCTCGCTCAACATTATGTCTCCATACACAAAAACATCTGGACCACCAACACCATCATGCTGAACAATGCTGGGAGTCGCCTTAATCTGGCCATTGGGCCAAAAGAAATTATTAACAGGCAATTAATTGATGCTTTGTGTTCTATGGATTCCACTAAAAAGGTGAACCTTCAGTTTGATGAGTCAAATTATATCTCAACAGAAGCCAAACGAATCGAACCATACACACTGACAAGCCAAAACGTTATGACCACTGCCCAACGCGACGCTGAATGCCACCGGCTAGCGTTGTGGGCAGGTGATGCGGTAACAAAACTATGTAAGCGGAGCAAACACGGACGGGGAGTCACCCTAGCGAAGATGTGGGCTGTAAATGGACAAATCCATTGAAGTGAGCGACTTTGACAAAGGGCGACTTTGACAAAGGTCAGGTTATTGTTACGCAGAGCCTGTGAACGAGTTTCTCAAAAACGGTGAAGATGATCGAATGTTCACGTGCTACTGTCGTGAGCATCTACGGAAACAGGTAGAAGGACAATGAAACTACAATTACACGCTAAATGGTTGGACATGCACGACTCTTCATAGAACGTGGTTTTCGGAGGTTTGTCTGCTCTGCAAAGTAGGACACATGATGATCTGTAGCATCTCTGCTGAAAGAGCACAATCCTGGTGAACGCACAAGTGTTTAAGACCACATCATTCATCGTACATTGTTGGGTATGGAACTCCGCAGCAGACCACCCCTACGTGTTCACATGCTGATCCAACGGCATCGTCGATTACGACTGCAGTGGACACGGGACTATCGGAATTCGATCGTCGATCAATGGAAACGTGTCGGCTCTCCGAGTGAATCACATTTTTACTACACTATGTTGATGGTCATCTCCACCAACGCAGTCATCGAGGTGAACGGTGGCTCGAAACGAGCAGCGCGCCACGGACGCAGGCTGATGGGAGCAGTATTATGCTACGGGAGACGTTCTCATGCACTCTTGCAGTAATCGAAGACACGCTGACAGCTGCGAACCACCTGCATCCCTTCGTGCGTGATGTCTTCCCCGACGGGGACGTCATCTTCCAGCGGTGTAACTGTCCGTTTCTCGGAGCCTGAAACGTGCTGTAATGGTCTGAGGAGCATTACAGTGAATTCACGCTGATGTCTCGGCGACGAAATTCGCTGATGCAAATCCTATGGAACCCATGTGGGTCGCTATCTGGCGCCATCACCGTATACACAAATCAGTGGCTCATTACTTACGCGAATGACATGACCTGTGCGTAGATGTCTAAAGCAACATACCTCTACAAACCTACCAACAAACTGTCGGATTCCTGAGACGCAGAATCAATTATGTATTCCGCTCCAAAGACGGGCAAACAAGCTATTAATCAGGTGGTCATAATGTTTAGGCTCATCGGTGTAAACTTGATGTGTAGACTCCGTAAACAGTCAGCTAGCACTAGATTGCTTAATACTACTTTTGCTTACACCAGCTGACTGCCACATGGTAAATTACAAGGAACCCACTAATTTTTTAGAAAATTACTGCTCTCTCAGTTACATTCAATAGCTGCAGTTTATCTTCTGCTGACAGTTTAATATTTACTTGATTGCATTGGTATTTTTTCAAAGAAACTGGTTACCTACATTTGTAAACAGCTGGGGTCTATTCACAATATATCACTGCTCCTTATGCATCATTACAATCAACAATGCTATATACCCCGGAGCTAACAGGAATTAAAATTCTACTATCTTCATCGTGTATGTTGCCCAACAAAGAGGATAAGAGAGGTTGATAGGAGATGTGAACACACGCAGGTACTGGATTTTTTTGCCTCCATATGCTATTAGAACAGGGAATGCACCGACTATCACTGGTGCTTTGAGTCGTATCAAACTTTAATAATGTAGGAAGACGCACGATGTGTGTAACATACAGCCGGCAGAAAGTAGACGGACATTAACCGTGTCAACACAGAGAGGCCAAACAGTTATCAGCCGGCCGCGGTGGTCTCGCGGTTCTAGGCGCGCAGTCAGGAACCGTGCGACTGTTACGGTCGCAGGTTCGAATCCTGCCTCGGGCATGGATGTGTGTGATGTCCTTAGGTTAGTTAGGTTTAAGTAGTTCTAAGTTCTAGGGGACTGATGACCACAGCAGTTGAGTCCCATAGTGCTCAGAGCCATTTGAACCATTTTGAACAGTTATCATCTCGAGTTTTCTGCCTGCCAGAGTACAATAAACTCTATAAAGTTTGTCTCTAGAAAGAATGACTAGTGTTTAACATTTTTCTGTCTGTTAGACTACGCTGTGTGACATCAAAACAAGTTGCAAGCAAAGCGCTCGTCTCTGTTAGCGAAACGTAGAACTCAGGATCTGGAAGTTGCTAGAAAGGCCAAACCTATAAAGTGATAGGGCGTACTCACTGATTTGCAAAAATATACAGCCACTGTGAAACACCTCTCTCAATAAGGTTAAACTGCTGGGAAAAAATTGTTCTCGAATTGAATTCTTAAGTGTTTGCAACTTTATACACTTCCTACGATTCACAAATTGTCCTCTCCGGTCCAGAATCACCTGTGCTAAGTATTCTAGGAGATTGTCTCCGTTTCACCCTGTTAAAGTTGACTTAGCAGACCTCAGTCCATGATAAAAATATTGTCGTCAGTGTGCTGATTGCACTACGCGGACCACACTGATAGGACTTCTGTCGGGATGCGACAGTACAAGTGTCCGCAATAGACAGAGAGATATTTCCTCAGTACTCAAAAAGCACAGACACGCACTCAGGCACACAGATGTCGAAGCAATGGAAGAGACTCAAAACAGCCCAGCAATACCTGAGCTCTGGCGAACGACAGCGCAGGCAGTACAGTTACGGTCTTCCAAGGGGTTGAGGTTAATAATTTGAAGTAGCAAACAGTCAATGAAGATGTATTAGATGACGATCAGTTTGGCCTGAGGAAACATAAAGGTACCAGAGAGGCAGTTCTGATGCGCTTGACAATGGAGGTAAGGCCTGAGGACCACCAAGAAACTTTCATAGGAGATGACGACTTAGAAAAAGCATTCGGCAACGTAAAATGGAGCAAGATGTTGGAAATTCTCAAGAAAACAGGTGTAACTCATAGGGAAAGACGAGTAATATATAGTACTAGCTGACAAACCCAGCACTGCCCGAGTATTCATTTTGCCACTTTTCTATTAGAAACCATAAAAAAAATGAATTGGGTTTGCAGTAAAGAATCGAAAAATTTCATTGCCGTGTATTCGTGAAAACATCTTTGAAACGGTTGTATAATGTACGAATGTAGGAGTGTGGTATCAAAAATGATTCAAATGGCTCTGAGCACTATGGGACTTAACTACTGAGGTCATCAGTCCCCTAGAACTTAGTACTACTTAAATCTAACTAACCTAAGGACATCACACACATCCATGCCCGAGGCAGGATTCGAACCTGCGACCGTAGCGATCGCGCGGTTCCAGACTGTAGCGCCTAGAACCGCTCGGCCACCCCGGCCGGCAGCGTGGTATCCAAATAAAGAATGGTGATCCCGAAAAGTTTCCGTATGTTGAGTGCAGATGCCTCGCGTGTTTACAACGCTATTTTGTGAACATCTTTATGGCAACGCCTGTTCGTAGCGACGGCTATTGTTTTCGCCTACAACGGTTTGCGCATCGCAGTTGAAAGCTGTCAAAAGCGCCATCATCTATCAGGGATTTCCTTAAGTTGACTCGACTGTAGAAATCTCTTAGCAGTAAAGAATAAATGTATTAAAAGTTCATGCACGATGCGGTATTTCTTTCACGTATTGTTTATAGCGTCATATCACTTGAATGGCTGCTTCGAATGGCTCTGAGAACTATGGGACTTAACTGCTGTGGTCATCAGTCCCCTAGAACTTAGAACTACTTAAACCTAACTAACCTAAACAAAGAAAGCCGAAAGTAATGAGAAGTTGCAGAAATGAGATAAGCGACAAACTTTCTGTTAAAATTTGGGTCCACGTAGTAGATGAAGTGTAGTAACTATGCTGCTTGGAAGCAAAATTACGGGCAAATCAAGGAGGATATAAGAAGCAGCCTAGGACAGGCAGAGACGGGATTCGTCACTGAACGACGTCTTCACGTGTGAAACAGAGGCGTTATCTTGCAGACGAAGTTCCAAAGTATCTACAGCAATTTTTTGAAGTGAGTCATGAAGTGCGAGAAAATTGCAGAAAAAAGTATGGAAGGATGCTGAAAATTCAGTGAACTGATAAGAAATGAGCCCGTTCTTCGTAGCACCGGCGAGGAAAGGAATAATATGTGGAAAACACAGACTAGAAGAAAGGTCAAGACAGTAGGAGATGTGGTAAAACATCTGGGAGTGAATTCCATAGTATTAGAGACAGCTGTAGAGGGTAAAAAGTGTAGCAGAAGGCAAGTGTTGGTATAAGTCCAACCAGTAATTGAGGACATTGGTTTTTGGGTGTAGGTGCTACTCTGGGATGTAGAGTAAAGAACAGGAACGAAACTCGTAGTGGGACACATCAAACCAGTCAGAAGTATGATGAGACCAAAAAACAGAAAGAAAACGTGTGAAATACAGTTTTTATGTGTCTCCGCATGTAGAATAACGAACAGGACGCTACACAGGACCTCGACAACGCACCCAGAGTCTTTGGAACATGTTGTCCAAAAATGGATCTATATAAAAACTGAAGTACTCTAGCACCGCATTGTCGTGTATGCTGTCAACTGCTGAGGCACATTCTTCAGTACCGTGACTATCTTACTGTCAAGGTGGTCAAGTATAGTGGTGGACTGAGATGCCATGACAGCTTGCAAGAGCTGATAATACCATATTACACATTCAGTCAAATAAACTGTTCAAAACAACAAAAACAAAAAATGATTCAAATGGCTCTGAGTACTATGCGACTTAACATTCTGAGGTCATCAGTCCCCCAGAACTTAGAACTAATAAAACCTAACTAACCTAAGGACATCACACACATCCGTTCCCGAGGCAGGATTCGAACCTGCGACCGTAGCGGTCGAACGGTTCCTGATTGAAGCGCCTAGAACCGATCACCCATACCGGCCGGCAACAAAAACAAAAACATAAACCGAAAGAAAATTTCAGTTAGCAATATATCTGCAAACGTTTATGGACTTAGATTGAATGGGATCACGAAAGGAAATAACAGCCTGGTGAAGCTAAAAAATTAACCTTAATGTGAAATAAAAAGAAAACGACAACTAAATTAAAGGACGACTGGTAGAAAGTGCACATCTTTGAAATCAAGACCTGCTGCTGTGACTTCCATCTGGTCCCGTATATGATCTATCGCGTTCACGTCAACATAACCCGATGGAAATTCGATTTTGTTGATCCTCTGGGTGCTGAATGCTTCTACATTATAGACTTGATATATGAACCGCCGGCCTGTGTGGCCGAGCGGTTCTAGGCGCTTCAGTCTGGAACTGCGCGACCCCTACGGCCGCAGGTTCGAATCCTGCCTGGGGCATGGATGTGCGTGATGTCCTTAGGTTAGTTAGGTTTAAGTAGTTCTAAGTTCTCGGGGACTGATGATCTCATATGTTAAGTCCCATAGTGTTCAGAGCCATTTGAACCAAATATGAACCCACAGCCGAAATGTTGATTGTAGAAGTGGACAATGTTTTGATGGTGTGCGCAGCCCTTAGCTACCCTTGTTGTCGATGAGAGGCACCCGACGTGCGTGAACGACTCCGGCCCAAAACATTATAGACACATCTCCCTGTTGAACATGTGATACTGTGTTGCCTGAAACGTACAGTGGAACCCGGCCGACACTACTCTCTTTTAGGACTATTACCAAGCGTTAGACTAATCCTGCACTCTTTGCACAAGAGAACCCGTCGTCACTGGTTCACGTTCCATTCTAGGTGTTTCCTTCCCACCTTCTTAGTGCGCCGCGGTGGCTGCAGTATTTACACTGTTGTTCATAATGTATACCTAGATGTCGAAAAAATCGTTGAATTGATAGGGAACTAGGATCTGGGAGTGCAAAATCGCTGAACACAAAGAAAATAATACTTTCGACATATTTATTTGCCACAGTGGGCAAATTTGACAGCCGCAAGGATGTGCAATACTTGTTCGCCACATAGCCTAAGATTTAAATTACAAAAATGGTTCAAATGGCTCTGAGCACTATGGGACTCAACTGCTGTGGTCATAAGTCCCCTAGAACTTAGAACTACTTAAACCTAACTAACCTAAGGACATCACACACATCCATGCCCGAGGCAGTATTCGAACCTGCGACCGTAGCAGTCGCACGGTTCCGGACTGCGCGCCTAGAACCGCGAGACCACCGCGGCCGGCTTTAAATTACAGTTCCTATAATAGTACAGAACATTTTAAAACCAAACAAACTCTACAGCATCAGAAAATAGCCTCAGAGGCACTGACTTGGCCTCACAGTAGTTTTGGCTACTTGGAAACTGCTATTACAAACATCACAATGCACTGTACATGCACTTGAATCATTAAGAAGGAACATTGACGATAACAGAGTATACAAGACAATACTCCTATATAGGCTTTAAAATAAGAAAGAGAGTATTACTAAATCAACAAACATAAGTCATTGTCCGCAAGAGAAACCTGGGACAAGTGCAAAGTAAATAGATGGGCTGAAAAGCATGCATTAACCAACTGGCTTGAGCTCGGCCCATGCCGTGAACAGTTGCTCCATTCAGCACAAATTCTAAAACATACAAACAAAAAATACTTTAAATTTACGTAACATGTAAATAGCAAATGGCGCACAAGCCTTTAAATCTTGACTGATAATGAAAAACGTTGGATACGTTAACCCGAAAAGTACACGCACCAATAGTGCAAGTGAGGACAAATCTTTGTAGATCAAGTTTAACACGTTCGCTGCGGTCACCAGTGCGGGCGGACGCTTGTAAGCGCACGTGAGCTGAGAGCTGAAATCATATCCCTGCGCGCGACCGCTACGGTCGCAGGTTCGAATCCTGCCTCGGGCATGGATGTGTGTGATGTCCTTAGGTTAGATAGGTTTAAGTAGTTCTAAGTTCTAGGGGACTGATGACCTCAGAAGTTAAGTCCCATAGTGCTCAGAGCCATTTGAACCATTACAATCATATCCCTGCGAAACCTGTAAGTTCATGTTGTGCACGTACGTAATATTGACAGCGAATATAACGTCTACGCAAGATGTGGTGTTAGATACAGAAATACACGTACGCTTTAGCTGCATGACGATCATGTGATAAATGCTGCATGCTGACTGACGCTTACAAGCGTCATATGCATTTATTGCAAACAATTCTAACAACATCTCTGATATAACGATTATATTGCAAACTGGAATGAAAATGCAATTCAAACATGAAATAAATCCTCTCCATTGAGAAAGAATTAGAGTCTGAAAACACCAAAAGATTGAAACTTCCTGGCAGATTAAAACTGTGTACCGGACCGAGACTCGAACTCGAGACCTTTGCCTTTCGCGGGCAAGTGCTCTACCATCTGAGCTACCCAAACACGACTCATGCCCGGCCCTCAGAGCCTTACTTCCGCCAATACCTCGTCTCCTACTTTCCAAACTTCACAGCTAGAGCACTTGCCCGCGAAAGGCAAAGGTGCCGAGTTTGAGTCTCGGTAGCACACAGTTCTAATCTGCCAGGAAGTTTCATATCAGCGCACACTCCACTGTAGAGTGAAGTCTCATTCTGGCACCAAAAGATTTATTAAACGGAGAAAAAAACAAGTCTCATCTGCAATGTGGTGCTATGGAAACCCAATCCCATATAACAAATACGTTTGCAAAGTGTGGAGGTGATGTTTTTATAGCAAACCACAAATAAGTCCACATACTCTACAGAAACCTCATGTTCTGAGCAATGAATGTAACAATATTTTACTTGGCTATCAAATAATACAAATACAAACACTTTACAAATCAAACACCAACAGATCTTCCTCTGAAGATACGACATACCATTACATTTCGGATGTGTAATAGTGCAGCATTTCACACAGAATCCAGTTTTCTTTGGACACTTTATGCACACGTATGGTGTATCCGTACGCTTGCCCCGTTCCGCCCACGTTGTACATCGCCTCCTCATAATTTGCTTCTTCCCCACAGTTGCGTCCCGCTTTTGCACTACGTGTGTGTCTACAGTATTTGTTACGCACACCTTTTGTAACGTCCATTGGTGGAAGTACTCTCTTTATTTTTCGTATTCTATAATCATACAACGTCATTTTGTGCCCTGAGTGTTTATTATATAGGCAATGTGAATTGAAGCCGCGCGGGGAAGCCCCGCTGTCTACGGCGTCTCATCACGGCCCACGCGGCTCCCCCCGTAGAAAAGTTAGGTTAAGTAGCGTGTAAGCTTTGGGACCGATGACCTCAGCAGTTTGGTCCCATAAGACCTTACCACAAGTTTCCAAATTTTGTGAATTGAACATTAGCATGTCAACTACATGGAAGAGTAGTTTCTTTGGCCAGCGGATAGTCTTTCGTTCACATAAATAACACGTCAACATCTGGTCCTGCCTATGGCCCCAGACATACAAACAATTATATTTGACAACTGGCAATGGTTTCGAGACTATTTGCTGGTGTGCATTCGACACACATCCCGTTGTATTAGGAAATTCTGTGGAAATATAAGAGACCTCTCGTCTGTCCTTCCATTTGCCAATCATTACGCCGTCAGAATAATACACCTGACACATTCTGTTGTGTTTAGGGGTATTTCTCCTATTTACCCTTAGTGTCCCGGTGCAATGTGTTTTTGCACTCAACAGGGTTTTAGCTAAAGCAAAGCTGTTGTAAAAACTGTCCATGTAAACGTGATGGCCAACATGCAGCTTCTCTTCCAACAAAGGTAATACTATCTTTTTATTTACGAAACCGTCTGGATTATTTAGCATGTACAATTTGATGTCATATTTATTCTTTTTGTTCTTTATATATTGTCTAAATGACAGTCGTCCCCTTCAAAGAAATGTTGATTCGTCTAAAGATAGATCCCTACCTGGATAATACACCTGACACATTCTGTTGTTAAAATAATTCAATATGAGGCGTACCTTATATAGTCGATCATCTGGTTTCGGGTCTCCTGACTCTGGATTTTTCGCAAAATGCAGTGAGCGTAAGATGAACAAAAATCTGTCTCTGCGCATACTCATTGCTATTCCTCTATTTTCGAGCAGCGGGTCTATCTTCCAGTAGTCTTATAACCGGGCATATTTGACATTACCCATATGTAATCAAATACCCAGGAGACTAGTATTTCTCCTATACGTACAGGTTTCCATGGTCGTATTTTCGCTCGCATATATATTGCGTGCGTTACCGTTCGTTTCATCAACTACGAGCTGCAGTATGTCATCTGTAACCAGTAGCCTAAAGAAACCCATTGGCGTATTGCCAGCAGGATTTATCGGCAAATATTCTGCTTTTGTAAACGGATGGTACTGCATCCCATGTGGTTCTTCATGCCAAGTCGCACCTGGTTTGCTTACTTCTGCGAGCGAGCGTTCTTTATCGTCGACGATTTCCTCATCATCGTCGTCCGTATCGACCGATTCCGAACTGTCACGAAACATATTCGACAGTTCTGCTTCCACACTGTCATCACTATGATAAGTCTCTGCAGTCTCCAAATTCTAGCCACCCTCCTCTGGTTCGTCCCCTCTCAACTCAACATCACTATCGTCTAACACACTCACTAACACACGGTCAGAATACCGTATAGTTCACTCTTTCCAGGTTAGAAGGCCCCGGTGTCGGTTGATTCACCGCCATTGCAAACAATGCACAACACAGACGACTAAAGACGAAAACACACAACCGCAAACAGGAAAAGGTTATGTAATATTTCGTTGGTTGCTTGTACTAACAAGAGTGCACAGCCGAACAAACTAAACTGAGTACTCAGCTAGCGAACGCACCGCTTAGAAGCGTTACCCGCACTGGCGTGTTGATCGCGGAAACGCTTATAATCGTCAGCCGCAGCGAACGTTTTAACTGATAATAAATAAATTACAAAGATAGCAAAACCTAGAAAACACGGGCACCAGAAGTGCAGTTAACGACAAAGCTTTCCAGGTCGTGGTTGTAGTTGTTGTTGGTCTTCAGTCCTGAGAGTGGTTTGATGCAGCTCTCCATCCTACTCTATCCTGTGGAAGCTTCTTCATCTCCTAGTTCCTACTGCAACCTACATCCTTCTGAATATGCTTAGTGTAATCATCTCTTGGTCTCTCTCTACGTTTTTTGCCCTCCACGCTGCCCTCCAATACTAAATTGGTGATCCCTTGATGCCTCAGAACATGTCCTACCAACCGATCCCTTCTTCTAGTCAAGTTGTACCACAAACTCCTCTTCTCCCCAATTCTGTTCAATACCTCCTCATTAATTACGTGATCTGCCCATCTAATCTTCAGCATTCTTCTGTAGCACCACATTTCGAAAGTTTATATTCTCTTTTTATCCAAACTATTTATAGTCCATGTTTCACTTACATACATGGCTACACTCCACACATATACTTTTAGAAACGACTTCCTGACACTTAAATCTATACTCGATGTTAACAAATTTCTCTTCTTCAGAAACTCTTTCCTTGCCATTGCCACTCTACATTTTATATATTTTCTACTTCGACCATCATCACTTATTTTACTCCCCAAATAGCAAAACTCCTTTACTACTTTAAGTGTCTCATTTCCTAATTCCCTCAGCATCACCCGACTTAATTCGACTACATCCCATTATCCTCGTCTTGCTTTTGTCGATGTTCATCTTACATCCTCCTTTCAAGACACTGTCCACTCCGTTCAACTGCTCTTCCAAGTCTTTTGCTGTCTCTGGCAGAATTACAATGTCATCGGCGAACCTCAAAGTTTTTATTTCTTCTCCATGGATTTTAATACCTACTCCGAATTTTTCTTTTGTTTCCTTTACCGCTTGCTCAACATATAGATTGAACAACATCGGGGAGAGGCTACAACCATGTCTCACTCTCTTCCCAACCACTGCTTCCCACTCATGACCCTCGACTCTGGAATGCCATCTGGTTTCTGTACAAATTGTAAATAGCCTTTCGCTCCCTGTATTTTACCCCTGCCACCTTCAGAATTTGAAAGAGAGTATTCCAGTCAACATTGTCAGAAGCTTTCTCTAAGTCTACAAATGCTAGAAACTTAGGTTTGCCTTTCCTTAATCTATTTTCTAAGATAAGTCGTAGGGTCAGTATTGCCTCACGAGTTCCAACATTTCTACGGAATCCAAACTGATCTTCCCCGAGGTCGGCTTCTACCAGTTTTTCCATTCGTCTGTAAAGAATTCGTGTTAGTATTTTGCAGCCATGTCTTATTAAACTGATAGCTCGGTAATTTTCACATCTGTCAACACCTGCCTTCTTTGGGATTGGAATTATTATATTCTTCTTGAAGTCCGGGGGTATTTCGCCTGTCTCATACATCTTGCTCACCAGCTGGTAGAGTTCTGTCAGGGCTGGCTCTCCCAAGGCTATTAGTAGTTCTAATGGAATGTTGTCTACTCCTGGGGCCTTGTTTCGACTTAGGTCCTTCAGTGCCCTGTGAAACTCTTCACACAGTATCAAATCTCCCATTCCATCTTCATCTACATTCTCTTCCATTTCCATAATATTGTCTCCTCAAGTACATCACCCTTGTATAGACCCTCTATATACTCCTTCCACCTTTCTGCTTTCCCTTCTTTGCTTAGAACTGGGTTTCCATCTGAGCTCTTGATATTCATGCAAGTGGTTCTCTTTTCTCCAAAGGTCTCTTTTATTTACCTGTAGACAGTATCTATCTTGAATGAGATTTTCACTCTGCAGCGGAGTATGCGCTGATATGAAACTTCCTGGCAGATTAAAACTGTGTGCCCGACCGAGACTCGAACTCGGGACCTTTGCCTTTCGCGGGCAAGTGCTCTACCATCTGAGCTACCGAAGCACGACTCACGCCCGGTACTCACAGCTTTACTTCTGCCAGTATCTATCTTACCCCTAGTGATATGCGTCTCTACATCCTTACATTTGTCCTCTAGCCATCCCTGCTTAGCCATTTTGCACTTCCTGTCGATGTAATTTTTGAGACGTTTGTTTTCCTTTTTGCCTGCTTCATTTACTGCATTTTTATATTTTCTTCTTTCATCAATTAAACTCAATATTTCTTCTGCTACCCAAGGATTTCTACTTGCTCTTGTCTTTTTACCTACTGGATCCTCTACTGCCTTCACTACTTCATCCCTCAAAGCTACCCATTCTTCTTCTACTGTATTTCTTTCCCCCATTCCTGTCAATTGTCTCCTTATGCTCTCCCTGAAACTCTGTACAGCCTCTGGTTTGGTCAGTTTATCCAGGACCCATCTCCTTAAATTCCCACCTTTTTGCAGTTTCTTCAGTTTTAATCAACAGCTCATAAGCAATAGATTGTGGTCAGAGCCCACATCTGCCCCTGGAAGTGTTTTACAATTTAAAACCTTGTTCCTAAATCTCTGTCTTATCATTATATAATTTATCCGATACCTTCTAGTATCTCCAGGGTTAACAGACAATAAAAAGAATGGACATATCTAAAATTAGAAAATCCTCGCACCGCTAGTGCAGGTAAAGACTAACCTTTCTAGATGAAGGTCAACGGCTAAAACAAGATAAACTGGAAGCTCTGTTTCAATCGATTAAATGCTTAGCTTGGGCGTGCCCCTTTTACTGGGATGCTGACCCTAAACAATGACCAGCTGTGTTAGCCACATCAGCTTACGGCAAGAACATCAAACGAAAATTTAGTAACGAAAGCACAGGAGTTTTCATGAACCGAAGGGGACACTATCTCACACAGCAAAAGTCCTTTAGTTTGAGCTGCGCGCTCGCTTAAATCCTGCTCGAGGTGCCTCAACGGTGTGCCACCTACCGGGCACCAGGGAAACCGTAGCTAGGTAACGAAACCTAAAGACATTGCGCGAGCAAAGGTAACAATATGGACGTCCGCACGACTTAGGCATGTCGAGACTGTAGCGAACTCTACGTGTCCACACATCACTTTCTGTTGCTTCCAAAAAGGCAGCATGCAGTACCGGTGTATTATCTTTGGGGAGCTACGAGGTTTAATTTGTAGGTAGCATTCATCACGTCGTGTCGTTGACTGCGGGCTACCCCTTGAGACGCATGTTCAATGTTTTGTGTCTCACTCTAGCGACTAAATATTCTAATGACGTCGCTGGGTGCGCAAGATGGGTAGGCTGCATCTTGCTGGCAACTCTTCTTGCCACAACAGCCGGCCGAAGTGGCCGGGAGGTTCTAGGCGCTGCAGTCTGGAACCGCACGACCGCTACAGTCGCAGGTTCGAATCCTGCCTCGGGCATGGATGTGTGTGATGTCCTTCGGTTAGTTAGGTTCAACTAGTTCTAAGTTTTAGGGGACTGATGACCTCAGAAGTTAAGTCCCATAGTGCTCAGAGCCATTTGAACCATTTTTTTTTTTTTTTTTTTTTTTTTTTTGCCATAAGGTGTCAATGCCTGAACAGTCTAAGATCGAAATAACGCTTCGAGACATGCCGACAGGTTGATTAGTGTATATCTGCTGCTTTGTCACTTTCACAATTGGAGACCCAGCACCCTTTGCTTAACAGCTCTGAGAATGCTCTACTTAATTCCACTGGGAAGGCAGGTTACTTCTACCTCCATTAAAGACGTGGCGGAACGTAAGCAATTTCTGTGTTCAAAAGAGCATTGACCAAGACGTTTCTGATCACAAAAGCACAGAATATGCCAGTCATGAGTGTGATGGAATACTTTTTTGTGCAGTACAGTCGTTGACGATTAGCATCAATCGTACATCAGAGACGGGTGCAATCCCTGTGAGACTCTCGTTTACAGAAGACCCCCTAACTGCTCCAAATGTTTCACCACCCCCAAAGAGAAATAACTGAACAAACATCATATCACTCTGAAGCGCCAAAGAAACTGTTATTAGGCATATGTATTCAAATACAGAGATACGTAAACAGGCAGAATACGGCGCTGCGTCGGCAACGCCTACATAAGACAAGTGACTGGCACAGTTGTTTGATCGGTTACTGCTGCTACAATGGCTGGTTATCAAGATTTAAGTGACTTTGAAAGTGGTATTATAGTCGGCGCACGAGCGGTGGGACACAGCATCTGCGAGATAGCGATGAAGTGGGGATTTTCCCGTATGACCATTTCACGAGAGTACCGTGAATATCAGGAATCCTGTAAATCATCAAATCTCCAACATCGCTGCGGCCAGGAAACGATTCTGCAAAAACGGGACCAACGACGACTGAAGATAATCGTTCAACGTGACAGTAGTGCAGCCCTTCCGCAAATTCCTGCAGATTGCAATGCTGGACCATCAACAAGTGTAGGCGTGCGAACCATTCACCGAAACATCATATTATGAGATTTCGGAGCCAAATACCCACTCGTGTACCCTTGATGACTGCACGACACAACGCTTGATGCCTCGCCTGGGCCCGTCAACACCGACATTGGACAGTTGGTGGCTGGAAAAGTGTTACCTGGTCGGACGAGTCTCGTTTCAAATTGTATCGAGCAGATGGACGTGTATGGGTATGGAGACTACCTCATGAATCCATGGACCCAGCACGTCAGCAGGAAACTGTTCAAGCTGGCGGAGGCTCTGTAATGGTGTGGAGCGTATGCAGTTGGAGTGATATGGGATCCCTGATACGTTTAGATACGACTCTGACAGGTGACATGTACGTAAGCATCCTGCCGGATCACCTGCATCCATGCATGTCCACTGAGCATTACGACGGACTTGGGCAACTCCAGCGTACAATGCGACCCCCCCTCCCCCCCCCCCCCATCTAGAATTGCTACAGTGCTAAAGAGTGGCTCCAGGAACACTCTTCTGACTTCAAACACTTCCCAGACATGAACATGATAGAGCATATCTGGGAGGATGCCTTGCAAAGTGCTGTTCGGAAGAGATTCCGCCCCCCCCCCCCCAACTCGAACGCTTACGGATTTATGGATATCCCTGCAGGATTCATGGGGTCGGCTCCCTCCAGCACTGCTTGAGACATTGGTGGAGTCCATGCCACGTCATGTTCCCGGTCTTCTGCGTGCTCTTGGTGACCGTACACGATATTAGGCAGGTGTAGCAGTTTATTTGCCTCTTCAGTGTATAAATGTAATTAATACTAACAGCGAATAAAAACAACCGATATACTAATTACTACACGAATTCTTCTCCATGAACAGTATCTCAACGACTTTCTTTCCTTTAAACTCGAAACAATTTTGCTCAGTGGTGAATTCTGGATCTTATCATGCTGCACCAGCATATCAGTTAGCCAAATACATGCATATTTTCCCACAAAAACACTACACACGTAGAAAAAGCCGAAGCTTAGAAAACACTAGTGACCTAACCCATAAAATCAAAGACATGAATGTAAGTGACATAGCTAAACCACTCACATTTGACAACGTATCAATTTACATTAGATATCAACCGAAGAAACAATTAAAATAATTGAAAAATAACTAAGACAGAGAAATATTACAGCAGAAACACAGACGCAAGAAGGCTCAACCATTTTGAAAGAAATCACAGAGCAAAATTATTTGATCCAACATGGAGGACTCCCCGTGGGATTATCCGTAAGTGGCTTACTGGCCAGTATCCTCTGGAACTACCTTGAAAACAAAATCTTTGGAGAAATAATAAAACCTAAACTGTACTAAGTAATACATTAGTATCGCTATGTTAATGACGCAATTTGCTTTGTCGATGAAACAAATGACTATGCGAGTCTACTGCAGTTACACAGAGAAATCAACACTGCCAACACAGATTTCCACTTCACACCTAAAACCGGAACAGACAAAAAATACACTTCCTAGGCCTCACAACAGAGAACCAAACCATAAAGACTGGTTCTCAACGTACAAACACCTCCATCAACGAATACTGTGATACATAACAGATCTAGCATTAGCACATCACACAAGCAGGTCGGTCTCAGATACTTCCTACACGGAATAAACATACACTACTGGCCAATAAAATTGCTACATCACGAAGTTGACGTGCTACATACACGAAATTTAACCGACAGGAAGAAGATCCTGTGATATCCAAATGATTAGCTTTTCAGAGCATTCACACAAGGTTGGCGCCGGTGGCGACACCTACAGCGTGCTGATATGAGTAAAGTTTCCAACCGATTTCTCATACACAAACAGCAGTTGACCGGCGTTGCCTGGTGAAACGTTGTTGTGATGCCTCGTGTCAGGAGGAGAAATCCGTACCATCACGTTTCCGACTTTGATAAAGGTCGGATTGTAGCCTATGGCGATTGTGGTTTATCGTATCGCGACATTGCTGCTCGTGTGGTCGAGGTCCAATGACTGTTAGCAGAATATGGAATCGGTGGGTTCAGGAGGGTAATACGGAACGCCGTTCTGGATCCCAATGTTATGCCCATCCGGCTTGGATCTCCGCCCCCCCCCCCTACCTTTTATAAATCCCTCCAAATCCTTGAACGTCATGCTCTCCGCCTCGCCTATCGCATCCGTCTCCCCTCCCCCACGCGGATCCTGTACAATCTCATCCCCTTCCCCCACCTCCTCCATTTCCTTGATAGGATGCGGATCCTGTACACCTCCCGCAAACTCGATCCTCCTCACCCGCTCGTCTCCCCGATCCTCTCCCACTCCCGCCCGCCGCCGCGCCTGTATTCGCACGTCCCACCCGGTCTCCATCTCTCCACCCTCCTTACCCTCTCCCAAGGTGGCTTCCGCCAGCTCCCCCTCCCTGATGATGTCCTCCTCCCCTCCATCTACCCCTCCTATCAACTTTGACCCTGCCCCACCCCCCACTCCCGGTGTCCTTTCTTTTAGGCACCCTCCCTCCCTTCTCTTCCCTTCCCTTCTCTTTCCTTTTCCCACGTCCCCTCCCTCCCTCCACCCCTCTTCCCCCAGGCTTCCCCTCCCCCTTCCTCCCTCCCCCCTTTCTCCCCTGCCCGTGGCATCTCTGCTCTCCCCTCTCGCTCTCCCACTCCCCTTCCTCCTCCTCCTCTCTTGGCAGGTCCCCGGACTCGCACACGCATAGTGAACATTCGCGCGCCGGAGATCATCGACATCAGTATCTCGTGTGTGTGCTTTGTTTTGTGTTTCGTGCAGTTACGACTCCACTGTTCACCTGTGCCTTCGCCGTTCTCCGTGTTTTGTGCGCCGTGTCCACGAGTGTTAGTGTTTTTATCGTCCAACGTGAACGGCTTCATGTTTATTGTTTTTTTGTATCTCCATTTTTTGCCCGCCGTTTTTTGTATTGTCTGTATCACCTCTGTCATGTTATTGTTCCACTTACGGCTGAAGAGCAGCGTAATGTGCTGCTGCCAGCCCGCCTGTATAGGTGCTTAAAATTACAATAAAGGAAAAAAAAACAATGGATCCCAACGGCCTCGTATCACTAGCAGTCGAGATGACAGGCATCTTAACCGCATGGCTGTAACGGATCGTGCAGCCACGTCTTGATCCCTGAGTCAACAGATGGGGACGTTTGCAAGACAACAACCATCTGCATGAACAGTTCGACCACGTTTGCAGCAGCATGGACTATCAGCTCGGGGACCATTGTTGCGGTTACCCTTGACGCTGCATCACAGACAGGAGCGCCTGCGATGATGTACTCAACGACGAACCTGGGTGCACGAATGGCAAAACGTCATTTTTTCGGATGAATCCAGGTTCTGTTTACAGCATCACGATGGTCACATCCGTGTTTGGCGACATCGCGGTGAACTCACATTGGAAGAGCGTATTCGTCACCGCCACACTGGCGTATTACCCGGCGTGATTGTATGGGGTGCCACTGGTTACACATCTCGGTCACCTCTTGTTCACATGGACGACACTTTGAACAGTGGACGTTACCTTTCAGATGTTTTACGACCCTTGGCTCTACCCTTCATTCGATCCCTGCGAAACCCTACATTTCAGCAGGATAATGCACGACCGCATGTTGCAGGTCCTGTACGGGCCTTTCTGGATATAGAAAATCTTCGACTGCTGTCCTGGCCAGCACATTCTCCAGATCTCTCACCAATTGAAAACGTCTGTTCAATGGTGGCCGAGCAACTGGCTCATCACAACACGCCAATCACTACTCTTGATGAACTGTGGTGTCGTGTTGAAGCTGCATGGGCAGCTGTACCTGTACACGCCATCCAAGGTCTGTTTGACTCAATGCCCAGGCGTATCAAGGCCGTTATTACGGCCAGAGGTGGTTGTTCTGGGTACTGATTTCTCAGGATCTATGCACCCAAATTGCGTGAAAATGTAATCACATCTCAGTTCTAGTGTAATATATATGTCCAATGAACACCCGTTTATCATCTGCATTTCTCCTTGGTGTAGCAATTTTAATGGCCAGTTGTGTAGCTCCAATGGATAAAGATAGCTATACACAAAAACTAAACATAATCAAACAGGTCGCCGCAGAAAATGGTCACAAAATGAACTTAGTAGACAAACTGAACCAAAAAAATAAAAACGCAACTGACACCAAATACACAAAGCAGTATTACAGCACACCATACCAATGATGCTCACAAAATCGAGAGGGCACAAGATAAGGAAATCACAAAAAAACTGGAAACATGCCACACCTTGACATTTGAGAATAAGATAATGGACAGAATGGAAAACAATATGAGAAAACAAGGACTACACGTTGTATGTAGAACAAACGACACTACGTTAAACATTAAAAACACCCAACACCGCCACAGATAAATTCAGCACAGTCTCGTATTTTTGTGACGGCCTTCGTAGCGACAACACTTCGCTGTAGAAACGGCCTACGAAGTCACCGCCACACTTTTAATAGCGGGCCGACCGGTCCGCTGGAACAGTGAACAGAAAGATGAAAACCCAAACACTCGGATTAAATGAAAGTCGGTACTTATCTTTATTAACGACGATACAGAACACAGTGGTGAACATGGTCTACAGAAATCTGTCTAGTTCGAGTCGGAGCGGCTAGGTCAGCGTCGGATGACGACAAACAACAACTCTGCTGCGATGAACACACAACTGACTAGCAGGTACACAATTCGGTGGCGAGTATACAACTGAGCGGCGAATCCAGAACTGTCCTAGCGCTCGCGACTCCAGCGCTTAAGAAGCCAGAAGCCAGCGGTGGCGCGCGCAGACTTGCGGCGATTTCCTGTATCGCTGGCGCTGCTCATGCGGACGGCGTCCGGACTTTGATGCTGCCAACCTTTTGGCAGCGGGCTCGGTTGGCATTACTGGCTAGGATATAACACTCCTCCCCCCCCCCCCCAAATCGCCGCACCGTCGTTGAATAATGACGTGGCGAGCGTCGACGGCGGGGGAGGGGTCTGGCCGCAGGCGTAGCAGAAGAGACCGGGGCGGAGACTGTTGTCGGTGGCAGTCCCCGGTCCGCACCCCAGCATTGGCTGCGCGGGGCCTCGGGAAACACCGACTGAAAACCGAGGTCAGGGTGCACGCCTGTGACCACGGACGCAGCTTCTGGTACTGGACGCGACGGGGCGTCGGGACCCACGAAGAGAGGCAGCGTCTCCTGACGCTGCGTCGACGGCTGCTGAGTGGGCGCCGGACAAGGCGCTGCGGTGTCAGACTCCTTGGGGGTGCCCAAGGAAAGCGGCTGCAGTACAGGCTGCACAGCCACCGCTTGGGAAGGCGGCCCGGCTGAGGGGTCGACGTCCATCAGCTCCGAAGGCGGTGACGACTGAAGAGGGACCGCAGGCGCCGGAGCGACCACCCGGGGCGCTCCCGCATGAAGCTGCGCGGGAGGCATCAACGGGACGGGCTGTCGGCGTGGTAGCGGCGACGGCTGCTGTTGCTGCCCTGGGGGCGGCAGCGAAGTCGGAAGGCGCGGCTGGAACCCGCCGCGGACCAAATCTGTGGACAAAGAACGAGCGGCAGAATCCGGGCGGCCAGCGCGGCGCAACTGGTTCTGATGCCTCCTGTGCACCCCAGTAGCACCTTGAACAGTATAAAAACCGCGACCCTGGACACTTATCACGGTACCACGTTCCCAACGACGGCGACCGTGATAAACTCTGAAAAAAACGGCGTCGTTGCGCTGAAAACGCGTGCGATGCTCAGAAGCGGCGGGTCGATCCGGGGGGTGCAACAACCGTAGTAGGGTGCGATGACGACGGCCGTGGAGAAGCTCCGCAGGCGAAGGGCCGTCGCGTGGCGTGGTCCGGTACGACGACAGGAACGTGATGAGGGCCTGCTGACGAGAGTGCGTAGCACGAAGGCAGTCCATATGATCCTTGAATGTGCGTACAAAACGTTCCGCTGCACCATTCGATTGAGGGTGGAACGGCGGAGTAAGAACATGGCGAATGCCATTGGCAGAACAAAAACTTTCAAATTCAGCAGAGGTAAATTGTGGACCATTGTCAGACACTAAAACTTCTGGAAGACCCTCAATACAAAAAATTGAAGTCAACGCCTGTATAGTTTGTGCAGACGTTGTAGACTGCATGGGCACAACAAACGGAAAATTACTAAACGCATCTATCACGATAAGCCAACGAGAATTCCAATATGGACCAGCGAAATCAATATGTACTCGCTGCCAGGGACCGGCAGGGCGTGCCCACTCAAAATAGCGTTGAGGCGGAGCAGCTTGGTGTTCGGCACACGTCGAACAATCTGTAGACATCTGCGTAATCTGCTTATCAATGCCGATCCATGTACAATGACGGCGGGCAAGCTGCTTGGTGCGGACCACTCCCCAATGACCTTGATGCAACAAGTCGAGGACCTTGGATTGGAGCACTTGGGGAACCACTACACGAAGCTGGTCATTCTCGGTGCGTAACAGCAAAACTCCGTGCGAAACAGACAACAGATGACGTCGCGGATAATAGCGACGAACCACAGGATCCGATATGTCCTTTGCCTTGGACGGCTAACCACGTTGAACAAAACGTAATAGTAAACTCAGATGAGGATCCGTAGCTGTCTCACGTGCCACCTGACGATAATCAATCGGAAAATCCCGGAGGGATTGATGCTCATCGGCGTCAATCTGATGGCAAGAGTCGTCAGAGGAATCGAAGACCTCATCCGCAGCAATCGGCAATCGAGAAAGCGCGTCAGCGTTTGCATGCTGAGCTGTAGGGCGATACAGTATCTCATACTGGTATTGTGATAACAAAAGAGCCCAGCGTTGTAGTCTCTGAGCTGTCCGCTGAGGAACTGGTTTAGACGGATGAAACAGTGACGTCAGGGGCTTGTGATCTGTTACTAAATAGAATGGTCTACCATAGAGGTAGTGATGGAATTTTGTGACACCGAACACAATAGCCAACGCTTCCTTGTCCAATTGGCTATAATTACACTGAGCTTTGTTTAGCAATTTAGATGCGAACGCAATAGGACGTTCGGTGTTACCGACTCGGTGAGACAACACAGCACCGAGGCGGAAAGAAGAAGCATCACAAGCTAACACCAGAGGCTTGTTAGGGTCGTAATGGACCAGACAACGATCATTCAATAAAGCCTCTTTGAGCTGCTGAAAGGCTGATTGGCAATCAGCTGACCACACAAACGGAACATTCTTACGGCCGAGACGATGCAACGGTGCAGCAATCTGTGATGCATTAGGTATAAACCTAATATAATATGTCAATTTGCCAAGAACTGCTTGCAATTCATGCAGATTGCGAGGGGCGGGCAAATCACGAATAGCTGCTAAATGTGACTGGGAGGGATGAATGCCTTGAGCATTAATAACATGTCCCAGATACTCCAACTCCGTAAGGAAAAATGAACATTTATCGATGTTGCAACGTAGGCCTGCCTGAGACAACACTGTAAACAAACACTCCAAATTACGGAAATGTTCAGCAGGCGTCCGACCGGACACAACAATATCGTCTAAATAGTTGCAACACGATGGCACCTTAGCCAAAAGTTGGGACAAAAAACGCTGAAAAACAGCTGGAGCTGACTCACAACCAAAAGGCAAACGCAGAAAACGGAACAACCCCAACGACGTGTTTATGACAAAATACTGTTGTGATTGCTCGTCGAGGGACAATTGCAAATATGCTTCACGGAGATCAATTTTGGAAAAGAAACGAGCTTCCCCTAACTTATCCATCAGCTCGTCCGGTCTAGGCAAAGGAAAAGAATCAATGACAGTCTGAGGATTAACTGTCGACTTAAAATCAGCACACAAACGTAACTTGCCAGACGGTTTCTTTATAATAACTAAGGGAGAAGCCCACTGGCTCGCTGAAACGGGTTGAATAACACCGTTGTTTTGCCAACGACGAAGTTCATCTTCTACAGGTGCCCGGAGGGCGTGAGGCACTGGACGAGCACGAAAAAATCGAGGCTGAGCATTATCTTTTAACGTAATATGAGCGGCAAAGTTCGCAGCACAACCGAGTTCGTCTTTAAATATGTCACTGTATCGTTTACACAAATCGGTTATGCTGTCTTGAGGAACAACAACAGAATTAAGTTGCAACACATTGTCTTGGATAGACAGGCCAAACAAGTCAAAACAGTCTAATCCGAAAATGTTTACACTGTCTGTAGCGCGGAGCACTGTGAATGAAACTGTTTTTGTATTGCCCCGGAATGTGGCTGGCACGCTACATACACCTAACACAGGAATGTGTTCGCCACTATAAGTAGCCAAAGAATGTTTTGCCGCTGAAAGTTTAGGGCGGCCGATAGCCGCATACGTAGCACTATTTATGAGAGTCACAGACGCACCAGTATCTAATTGAAAATTGAAGGTCTTATCCTGGATGCGTAGCTTCACAAATAGTTTATTACACTGTCTCTGGATCGGTGCAGCGGAGGCGGAAGACACAAAATCAGCGCGTTTAGCGCGTGTTCGCTGCTTACGACAACTCGTGGGTTGGGCGGGTGGAACAACAACTCCCGCTTCACTTGCAGTCTGTACATTACTTTTTACAGCGTTTGAATTACGCTTGGGTCGCATAGCAGAGGGCTGGATGGGTGGCTGATTGCGAACAAGTTTATTACCCACACGAACCGTGGAAGAGTCTTTAAACGCGACCTCCTGGGCGGGCTGGCTTTGAAGAACATGAATATCCATGGGCTGGGCAGCACTAGAATTGTTCTTGCGTTTACGCAAACAAACAGTCTGGATGTGTCCTTTCCTTTGACAAAAGTGACAAACCGCGTTGCGTAACGGGCAACGTTCACGAGGATGAGCAAGAACACACTTAGGGCAAGACTTAAGTCTATCATTTTGCACACGCGGCTGACGAATGTGTTTAACATGACGCGGCCGGCTAGTGTTTACAGTCTGACTCTGCCGGTGGGGCCGCGGGCGTGACATAACTTGCTTAGCACAGGCAATTTGAGAAATACATGGCTGATCTAACTCACACTCAGCATAGTCAAAAGTATCTTGGGCTTCAATAATGTTCATCACAGTCTCTAATGACGGGTCAGGCAACTTTAAGATAGCAGCACGAATACGAGAATCTGCAATGTTTTGAGTAATAGCGTCTCGTAACATGACATCACTGTAGGAAGCTCCACACACACAATTAAATCGGCACTGACGGGTGAGGCCCCGTAAATCTGTTAACCACTGTTTATTAGATTGATGTGGCAGTTTCTTTAATCTGAAGAACTTGAATCTGGCCGCTGCCACATGAACTCGCGACTCGAAATACTCAGCAAGCTTGGTAACAACAACGTCATAGTCTAAAGCTTCTGGCTTGGATTCCAGGAACAACTTACAAAGTAGTCTATAGACTTCCACGCCTGCAGTGGAAATTAAATAAAGCTGCCGCTCATTACCTGTGATTTTGTAGACTGACATGTGCGCCTGCAACTGCGCGAAATATTCTTGCCATTCTTCTCGTGATGCCTCAAAAGCACGAAAAGGCGGTGCTGCCTGTGCTTGTTCCTTGTGTGGTGGTGGATTAGCCGCTTGTTTGGCGATTGCTTCCACCAGACTTTGTATTTGCTGACTCTGTAACAAGATCAACTGTTGTAATTCGGCAGACATAGTGAACACAAATTAAACCAGCCCCCAAAATTCTATCTCAAGAAACAAGTTGAACCAGCCCTGCACACGAGTTCGGAAGTCCTCGTCGCCAGTTTTGTGACGGCCTTCGTAGCGACAACACTTCGCTGTAGAAACGGCCTACGAAGTCACCGCCACACTTTTAATAGCGGGCCGACCGGTCCGCTGGAACAGTGAACAGAAAGATGAAAACCCAAACACTCGGATTAAATGAAAGTCGGTACTTATCTTTATTAACGACGATACAGAACACAGTGGTGAACATGGTCTACAGAAATCTGTCTAGTTCGAGTCGGAGCGGCTAGGTCAGCGTCGGATGACGACAAACAACAACTCTGCTGCGATGAACACACAACTGACTAGCAGGTACACAATTCGGTGGCGAGTATACAACTGAGCGGCGAATCCAGAACTGTCCTAGCGCTCGCGACTCCAGCGCTTAAGAAGCCAGAAGCCAGCGGTGGCGCGCGCAGACTTGCGGCGATTTCCTGTATCGCTGGCGCTGCTCATGCGGACGGCGTCCGGACTTTGATGCTGCCAACCTTTTGGCAGCGGGCTCGGTTGGCATTACTGGCTAGGATATAACACGTATAACGGTTAATCTGCAAAGAGTGCGACGCAACAACATACGGGGTGTTTATGATTAAATTTTCGCTGCTTCAGAGGGCCCTCATGAAAAACGAGTGATCGTAGGAGAACGAAACTTGAAACACTTGTATGGACACGTGCTGGAGAAACAACGAATAGACGTTTGAAAGAAACATATTTTAATTTCCACAGGAGAGGGTAACAGTGTTTGCCTTCCAAACGTTGCTGAACGTGATGGCCACCTGCATCCACGACAGCCTGGAACTACGCTAGAGACTGCCCTACTGCTGCCCGAAACATCGCAGATGTGACGTTGGCTTCCCGCCTCACTATGCTGATCTTCAACCTCGAACGTGTATTAATGAACCGTTGATTAATCCAGCAAGTTCTTCACGAAATGGTGCAATTGGCAGTCACCCTCTCCCAGAAGAAATTCCCAAATCGCCAGTTAATTGGGACTTCTGAATCATGTTATTCAACACCAGTGTGGCAAGAAGACCTCTCCGTATTCCTTTAATGCATCGATGCTCGCGAAGAGCACCACCACTATTGCTGTCGTTTTGGAAAATCATTTCTACCAGCAAAGCCCTGCTAATCTTGTCCTGAAGCATGTTGATTGTCTGCAACTGTATTTCACACTGATTCTTGGTTTCAACTCAACGTCGTCGTACAAGCGTCGGCGCCTAGGGCGAGTCGTGACACCAACACTACTGACAACGCAAATCCTGTAGCGCACAGGATGAACGTCATTCCTCTGAAGTAGGGCACTCATATTGTAAATAGTTTCTCGGTTACATTGGGTCATGTAGCGAAAGTTTAACTATAACCACCCTGTATGTTGGTCGGATATGTAGAAATTTTAGAGTAAGTATTCGAAACATTTAAGGTGGGATGTAACGGAAAACGTAAACACTCATTTAAAAAATCATTACAGCGATATTTATTAATGTACGAATCTAAAATTTTGCATGTGTAAAGAAAAAGAGCTGTGTTCTAAGGGAAAAATATAATAAAATATGGAAGATTAATATTTTGCCAGAAATTTGAATTTATAATTATTTTATTGTCTAGCCACAGCTCAAATTCTAATCATGCAATTAATCTGAAAATTTTATTGTAGTGTTCTGAGAAGGTTATACGGCCACTGAACTATAGTTATTAATTTATGGTACAAATTGTATCATTAACAGAGTTTTTAATTTTGCACTTCCAAAATTAACTTTTTTTCTACATACAATCATCTAAAAATCGGAATGCAATTGCAGGATCTCGTATTATTTAGTTACAGGGAGACAGCAACACGTTGCGAACAGTTCCTGAAAATTTCACAGGATTAGCTCATATACTTTTTGAGAAAATGTTTCTAATAACGAAAAAAATGTAAAACAGAGAAAATGAGGTTCAAAGATTTTCTTCTCATACCTCACATGTAATAAGCTTACCCCAATTTCAAAGTACTCCATACTGATACTTCTCATCCCCCAGATTCCTCTTCGACTCTGCCTGGCCTATATTTGCACGTAAGACACTGATCTGTTAGCTTTCTTCACCCTGCTCTCGTCGATAGTGTACAATGCTTTTGTTGTAAACACACCAGGACCTATACCAACTCTCTTCAGCACTTAATTCTGCCATTATTTCCGTTATTGTAACATAAAACTGCATCATAGACACCTATTTTGAGTACTTCAAGTCCACAGAACGTCCTTTTTGAGCATCTAATCGAAATTAAATTATTGAGGCTTTCATTTGCATTTTGTGTCTTTTCGTGAAGATGCTTCCTCAATAAATCAGGGTTTGCAAGAAACCTGAATGTGGGCTTCATTGCATTCATAATAGATTCTGGTAATGAGTGTTTATGTGAGTACGTTTCATTTCTGTTGTTGAACTTACACCAATAGTCTTTCAGACACAGACTGTGCATTGGTGTTTGGCCAGCGAATAGTTTGTGGAAAAAAATTGTCCACATAGCACGCCTCATTGCCTCTATGTTGTGTGTGTTCTTCCTGATAGCTCTCCCATAAAATAACTGAAGAGAATCAATTTCTTTCAGAGGAAGCCTGCCGGCCGTAGTGGCCGAGCGGTTCTAGGCGCTACAGTCTGGAACCGCGCGACCGCTACGGTCGCAGGTTCGAATCCTGCCTAGGGCATGGATGTGTGTGATGTCCTTAGGTTAGTTAGATTACGTAGTTCTAAGTTCTAGGGGGCTGATGACATCAGAAGTTAAGTCCCATAGTGCTCAGAGCCATTTGAACCATTTGAAGAGTAAGCCTGTCTTTTCCTCTTAGTGGTTTTCCATCCTCAAGTACTTCACCTTTCTTCTCTTTCAGCAAGCGACGAAGCCTACCACCAAGCCTCTTTTGGATGTGGCCAACACATTCCAACTTTTCTATTGTTGTATTGAACGTATTTTTATCTTTTACAGCTTTGATCGAAGAGGAATTCCCACCACCGAGGTATTTAGTATATATGACATCATATTGATCCTCACATCTGGAGACGATCCTCACAACTGCAGCAACCTCGATGCCCCCACTTCAGCCACTATAATTCTTACAGCATGCTACTGCACACTTTTCTTGCCACAATTTCCCTCTGTCTTCATTGCTGGATATTTTCCTTGTTGCACACTGGTGACGGTATTTAGACATAATTTCTATATCTAAAACTTTACCTGAGTCAATACCAATAACAGATGCAACTCCATACAGATATTTGTGACCCCTTTTCATCCAGGTCCCATATACAGACACACACAGGTCAGTAACATTTGTAGGAGATTCACTGTCATGAATATCTATCCCAGGATCTGTTTCTTTTTGGTTTAATTCCACCAATTCCTCCACTGCTTTCTTCATAGAAACTTTGGCAGTACTGCATATAGCATCATAGATCCCTTCATTTACTTTCAAACCTTGCACAAGGTGGAGGCATGTTCAGAAAACCACACAATAAATTACCTCCTTCCCTGCCCTGTCCAAGGCATCTCAGAGCATATACTAACCCAAAATTGCTTTCATAGGTACCAGCGTCAGTTTTTTAGAGGAGGAAAATGAAAGTTCATCGCCACACGATTTACAAATCAATTTAAAATCACAAGCTGTTCCCACTATTCTTTCTTCAACAACAATCATGCATTCCGTATTTTTACAGCTAACACATGAACATGAAAACTTCATAGCCTGGCAGAGAAGCTCTAAATAAATAAGTACGACTCCAGTGGAATCCATATCAGCATCATTCACGCACCTGTACAATTCTCCTGTCCCAAATTTCGATGCTCAATCTGAAAGCATATGTTCTTCATTTCGAGCTGCTTCCTCTTTTTTTTCTTTGTTTGTTGGTAAACCGAATTCCACGAAACCTCCGTTTCCTAAATACAGTTGTTCCACCACCCATAATGCATAAATCTTGACTTCCAAGTAAAGGTTTGCGAATTCAACCTCCCACCTACAAGTATGTGTTAGTATTGTCAAAACGTAAACAAACCACATGGAAGAAAGTTTTCAGGCAAAGATATAGATGTCAGCCAGAGAGATACATGTCAGCCAGAGATATAGATGTCAGCCAAAGATATCGAAAGAAAATAGCCTCCACACTGACAAAAATTCCGCTGAAACAAGCAGTTTTCCAAATGTCGGAAAAGGTGGGACTGGCCATCAGTGCAGAGTTAATCAGTTTAACAATTTAAAGGCATTTATACAGTTGCTATCACGATAAAATTCACACACAACAGAGGTTAAACTGTGTAGATCAAGAAAATAACATTTTTGAAAAATCGATTTTTTTGGACCAAAATCCATTACAGCCCCCCTTAAGAGCATCGAAAAGGTGCAGCACACACACCACATTTGCAGAAATCCTCTCGAAAACAACCACCAGTCTAGCGATAGGCCTATAGAAATAGAGCTCCAGACATTAAAACACAATAATCATTGACAAACTGCCTATTGGCTTCTGTCTCGGGTTCTTCGGCCGACGTTCATCTAATGATTTTTCTGACGTTTCGCCAGCACGAGTGGCTGGCATTGTCAAAGCTTCACCCTCCATTGCCGGTGGTGAACTGGAGCCGAGCTCGCGGGCGCAGGCTATATGTACCTGGCGCGCCAACGTCCGAGGGCTTCTCCGCGGTCATTTCCGGTGCGGTTCTCCTCTTGCTACCTGCGACGGTCGTTCGCTGCAGTACGGGAAGCCAGGATCCGTTGACCTTAAGGCTTTCCTCTTTCTTGTTCAAACTGTTCGCGTGTTTTTGTATTTCTACAGCTTCTCTGAACAAGCGCGTGTGATAGTGCTTCTCTACAGCCAGAACTTCCGTGTCGGCGAATTTTATTACATGGTCGGTCTCATTCAGTGCGTGCTCTGCCACGGCCGATTTCTCCACCTGCCCCAACCTGCAATGTCGCTTATGCTCTTTGATCCTGGTGTTAATGGATCGCCCAGTCATTCCGACATACACTTTTCCGCATGTGCATGGTATGCGGTATATTCCCGACATTGCAAGTGGGTCTCTTTTCTCCTTCGCCGATCTAAGACACTCTTTGATCTTCCTTGTCGGTTTGAAAATCGTCTTTACGCCATGTTTGCGCAATATACGGCCGATTCTGTCCGTCACTCTGGGAATGTATGGCAGAAAGGCCGTACCCGACAATTCTTTTTCCGGTTCCTTACTTCGCCGAGGGTTGGGCTCTGTTACACTTCTAATATAATTTGTGGAGTAACCATTGCTCCTCAGGACAGTTTCCAGGTGTTGCATTTCTCGTTTGAGGTGTTGCGGCTCACATATTCCTCGGAAAAGTGTATGTCGGAATGACTGGGCGATCCATTAACACCAGGATCAAAGAGCATAAGCGACATTGCAGGTTGGGGCAGGTGGAGAAATCGGCCGTGGCAGAGCACGCACTGAATGAGACCGACCATGTAATAAAATTCGCCGACACGGAAGTTCTGGCTGTAGAGAAGCACTATCACACGCGCTTGTTCAGAGAAGCTGTAGAAATACAAAAACACGCGAACAGTTTGAACAAGAAAGAGGAAAGCCTTAAGGTCAACGGATCCTGGCTTCCCGTACTGCAGCGAACGACCGTCGCAGGTAGCAAGAGGAGAACCGCACCGGAAATGACCGCGGAGAAGCCCTCGGACGTTGGCGCGCCAGGTACATATAGCCTGCGCCCGCGAGCTCGGCTCCAGTTCACCACCGGCAATGGAGGGTGAAGCTTTGACAATGCCAGCCACTCGTGCTGGCGAAACGTCAGAAAAATCATTAGATGAACGTCGGCCGAAGAACCCGAGACAGAAGCCAATAGGCAGTTTGTCAACAAGTGGCCACGAAAGCCTCAACAATTTTGTACAATAATCATTATTAACAACAGAAGTAAATTACCACATTAAAAAAGCTATCATACCGGGCAAAAAAGTCATCATTGATCAAATAAAATTCGCGGGCACACACACACACACACACACACACACACACACACACACACACACGCACATTATCAAAACAAATTTCACGACCTCCAATCAAAAACAATGAAACAAAAGACTGTCAAGAGCGCATATGAAACGTAAACTGTGCAGCGAAAAGTGTGTATAAGCCACAGCAACAGCATAAGATCCAGAATTCACCAATGAGCAGGAGAAAACTTAAGTAAACGCTGTTAAAAATACGCAACAAAGTCTATGAATAACTAACCACACTAAATAGTTCTCCATATTAAAGCCTCATAAATGTTTACTGATGTCCACTGGTCACTTTAAACGCAAGAAACCACATTTAGTAAGCAAATAAAAACATATCTCAGGGCAACTCAGATACAGCAATAAATGTAAAAGATTAGTCAGGTGCGAGTAGGACTAGCACTGTAAGGGTTCCGTACAAACTCAATCATATATGTGGACAGTTCATGTATTCTGGGAGCTGAGAAGATTGACGGTTTTTGCCAGTTATTTACATTGATACTGGCAACATATTGGCCCTGGAAATTCCAACACTTTCGAGAATGTTTTAAGTTTAAAGTTGGATAACGAATGTCAAAAGAAATATTTTTTCGTGTGATACAATTACAAATTAACAATTTTCGAATTTTTTTCTTTAGTTGTACTGTGATACCTTGCTTCTTGCCAGATTTATTCATTCTAGGTCAAAAGCTAGTACCCAACAGATATTGATGACTGAGTTTGCACGTATCAAAATGTGTGACATAAATGGCCGTAAACACCCAAAAACTGATATTAATCTTGACCACTGTATTCATTAGATTTATACTACCTTATAAGTTCCAGCTATCCTCCAAGACTCTACAAAAGAAATACATAAAAGGGTATCAAAACGAATACATTGGTACAATTGTACGAAGTACGTTTTATGTAACTGTACCAATGTATTTTTACTGATGCCCTTTTATGTATTTCTCATGTAGAGCGTTTGAAAATGCCGTAAAGCTGAAATGCGTAAGGCAGTATAAAATTAATAAATACAGTGATCAAGGCTAATATCAGTTTTTGAGTGCATTAAAAACGGTCGCAAAACCTCACAAAGTATTTACGTATTTTGCAGCTGAAATGCCGTATATTTTTACTAAATTGACTTAGAAATTTCAATTTGCTACACCACCAAGGGACTGAAAACCTTAGTCCGTGACATAAATTTCAACTTGATACGTCTATCTCTTCCCAACAAAAGTGATTTTCAACAATCGGACAGAGAGCTGGACTAGGAAGTGATCCTATTAATGGTGCCGTTTTTACCGATTGAGGTATGAAACTCGAAAAAAGGCCATATGCCACTGTTTTAACGGAATACATAGTTTTCAAAACAAAAAATTCAACTGAGATGTTGCTCTAGCACCCCTGCATTGAAGGTGACATTTAGACTTGTGGCTGATATATGTTGGCAGTCGTAGGACACATATAATGTAAAAAAAGTTAAAGTACATGTGTAATTTAAACAAGAACAAAATGTAACATGTTCCTAACCTACATAAAATTTGTGCGTTTATATTTCAGGAAAAATAAAAGGAAAAAAACCGACTGAGAATGCTACGACTGTGGTGAAATTTGTTTGGGCATTAAACAACAGTTGTGTTCCTGCAATAAGGAAGATCCTCTTTAGTTCATTATTAGACCTCTGTTCATTTATCCGTCTGCTAGAGCAGTACATCTCTGGGTGGAAACTGCAAGGTGTGTCTTGAGTCGTGTGTGCTCTGAATGGAGCCCGCCAATTGGAACGCTAGCTGACAGAATTCATTTTGGGAAGCCTCGTTGCCAGCATACAAAATCACTCTGCTTCTTTCCTGCTGCTGCGATTCTTAGGCGTGCTGACTTTCCTCCTAGCACAGACACTATGGACAGAGGGGGGGGGGGGGGGGGGGGGAGAGGCAGTCTTACACTCACAGTACCTCCACCTGCCTGTTAATATCCTCTTCCTTTTCGAACTACTCCCTTTTCCCCTCCATCAACTACCAACTGCCTCCTACACCAAGAAGAAATGCAGATGATAAACGGGTATTCATTGGAAAAATATATTATACTGGAACTGACATGTGATTACATTTTCACGCAATTTGGGTGCATAGATCCTGAGAAATCGGTACCCAGAACAACCACCTCTGGCCGTAATAACGGCCTTGATACGCCTGGGCATTGAGTCAAACAGACCTTGGATGGCGTGTACAGGTACAGCTGCACATGCAGCTTCAACACGACACCACAGTTCATCAAGAGTAGTGATTGGCGTGTAGTGACGAGCCAGTTGCTCGGCCACCATTGAACAGACGTTTTCAATTGGTGAGAGATCTGGAGAATGTGCTGGCCAGGACAGCAGTCGGACATTTTCTGTATCCAGAAAGGCCCGTACAGGACCTGCAACATGCGGTCGTGCATTATCCTGCTGAAATGTAGGGTTTTGCAGGGATCGAATGAAGAGTAGAGACTCGGGTCGTAACACATCTGAAAGGTAACGTCCACTGTTCAAAGTGCCGTCCATGTGAACAAGAGGTGACCGAGATGTGTAACCAATGGCACCCCATACCATCACGCCAGTGTGGCGATGACGAATACACTCTTCCAATGTGAGTTCACCGCGATGTCGCCAAACACGGATGTAACCATAGTGATGCTGTAAACAGAACCTGGATTCATCCGAAAAAATGACGTTTTGCCATTCGTGCACCCAGGTTCGTCGTTGAGTACACCATCGCAGGCGCTCCTGTCTGTGATGCAGCGTCAAGGGTAACCGCAGCCACGGTCTCCGAGCTGATAGTCCATGCTGCTGCAAACGTGGTCGAACTGTTCGTGCAGATGGTTGTTGTCTTGCAAACGTCCCCATCTGTTGACTCGGGGATCGAGACGTGGCTGCACGATCCGCTACAGCCATGCGGTTAAGATGCCTGTCATCTCGACTGTTAGTGAGACGAGGCCGTCGGCATCCTCCAGCACGGCGTTCCGTATTACCCCCTTGAACCCACCGATTCCATATTCTGCTAACAGTCATTGGATCTCGACCAACGCGAGCAGCAATACGATAAACCGCAATCGCCATAGGCTACAATCCGACCTTTATCAAAATCGGAGACGTGATTGTACGCATTTCTTCTCCGTACACGAGGCATCACAACAACGTTTCGCCAGGCAACGCCGGTCAACTGCTTTTTGTGTATGAGAAATCGGTTGGAAACTTTCCTCATGTCAGCACGTTGTAGGTGTCGCCACCGGCTCCAACCTTGCGTGAATGCTGGGGATAGCTAATCATTCGCATATCACAGCATCTTCTTCCTGTCGGTTAAATTTCGCGTCTGTAGCACGTCATATTCGTGGTGTAGCAATTTTAATGGCCAGTAGTGTACATCTACACCTACATATATACTCTGCAAGCCACCGTACGGTGCGTGGCGGAGTGTTCCCAGTACCACCACCTGTCATTTTCTTTACTCTTCCACTCGCAAATAGAGTGAGGGAAAAACGACTGTCTGTATGCCTTCGTATGAGCCCTAATTTCTCGAATCTTCGTGGTCCTTACACACAATGTGTGTTGCCAGCAGTAGACTCGTTCGGCAGTCAGCTTCAAATGCCGGTTTCTAAATTTCCTCGGTAGTGTTCCTCGAAAAGGACGTCATTTTCCCTCCAGGGATTCCCAATTGAGTCCCGAATCATCTCTGTAGCACTTACGTGTCGTTCGAACCTACCTGTAACAAATCTAGCAGGTCGCCTCTGAACTGATTCGATGTCTTCCTTCAATCCGATCTAGTAAGAATCCCAAACACTCGAGCATTACTCAAGAACAGGTCGCACCAGCGTCCTATATGCGACCTCCTTTACAGGTGAACCACTCTTCCCAAAAATTCCCCCAATAAACCGAAGTCAACCATTCGCCTTCCCTAACAGTTTTCACACGCTCGTTCGACCTCATATCGCTTTGCAATGTTATGCCCAGATATTTAAACGACTTTGCTGTGTCAAGCAAGACACCAGTAATATTGTATCCGAACATTACAGGTTTGATCTTTCTTCTCATCCGCGTTAACTTACGTTTTTCCACATTTAGGGCTATCTGCCATTCATTACAGCAACTGGAAATTTTGTCTAAGTCGTCTTGTATTTTCCTAGTCACCCAACTTCGACAACTCGCCGTACACCACGGCAATATCGGCAAACAACAGTAGATTGCTATGCACCCTGCCAACCAAATCATTTACGTATACAGATAACAAAAGCGGTCCTATCACACTTTCCTGGGTCACTCCTGACAATACCTTTGTCTCTGATGAACACTCGTCGTCGAGGACAACATACTGGGTTCTATTAATTAAGAAGTCTTCGAACCACTCACGTATCTATAAACTTATTCCATACGCTCGTACCTTCGTTAACAGTCTGCCATGGGGCACCGTGTCAAATGCTTTCCGTAAATCTAGAAACATGCAATCTACCTGTTGCCCTTCATCCATAGTTCTCAGTATACACGTGATAGAAGGGCGAGCTGAGTTTCGCAGGACTGGTGCTTTCTAAAACCATGCTGATTCGTGCACATACGCTTCTCAGTCTCAAGAAAGTTTACTATATTCGAACTGAGAATATTTTCAAGGATTCTGCAGCAAGTAGAAGTTAGGGATATTGGTCTGTAATTTTGCGGGTTCGTTCTTTTACCTTTCTTATATACTGGAGTCACCTGCGCTTTTTTCCAGTCATCTAGGACTTTGCGCTGGGCGACAGATAAACGATAAATGCAAGATAGGTAAGGGGCCAAGGCTGTAGAGCACTCTCTGTAAAGTCGAGCTGGGAGGAGGAGGAGGAGGAGATTACTGTTTAACGTCCCGTCGACAACGAGGTCATTAGAGACGGAGCACAAGCTCGGATTAGGAAAGGATGGGGAAGGAAATCAGCCGTGTCCTTTCTAAGGAACCATCCCGGCATTTGCCTGAAGCGATTTAGGCAAATCACGGAAAACCTAAATCAGGATGGCCGGACGCGGGATTGAACCGTCGTCCTCTCGAATGTCGAGCTGGGATTCCATCCGGACCTGGTGATTTATTTGCTTTCAAATCTTTCAGTTGCTTCTCCACGCCAGGTATGCTCATTACTATGTTGTCCATACGGGAGTCTCTCCGATGGTCATATGACGGTATGTTTGTACAATTCCCCCTGTGGGAACTATTTCTTGAACGTGAAATTAAAGACTTCAGCTTTCGTTTTGCTATGTCTGTAAGTCATATTTTCTTCATCTCTGCCCATTTCCTCCTCTCTCTCTCTCTCTCTCTCTCTCTCTCTCTGTCCATTACCTCCTCCCCTCTTCTCTCGCCCCATCTCCTTCACCCTCCTTTCTCTGCCCACCTCGTCCTCACCTCCTCCTCCCCCTCTTACCATTCATCTCTTCCTCCACTCTTCTCATATACGTCGATTCTGACAGCCAATAATCTCTATGAAGCCCTTGTGGCAGTATGGGAAAGCATTTTTGCCGTTTAATACTTACAAAAAGAATGACATTCTTTGAAATTATAAATCTTCTAAGTAAAATCATAAAGCACGATTTAAATGGGTACAGTTGCACATTCATGAAATTAGATTTTCAGTTGGCAGCAATAAGTTCGTGTGGATTTCACGTAAATATAATAAGTTCTCATTAAATGTGCTTTACAGTCGTATCTATACAAAATCCTCATAAAACTTTGGTATTACATTTACTTTGCTTTAACACGCTATTGTAAGTATAGAAGTTGTGGATCACTGCTCACTCAGAAATTAGTGGCAATGAACAAGCTGATAGGCTCGTGAGGTGCAATGGCTCACTTTGTTGGACTGGGGCCCGTCCTAGCGATCGCTAAGGCGATGGCGTACGCTGATAAGTAGAGGCATTATGACCACTGGCCACCGCGGCGTTGGACGCCGCCGGCTGGCGTTGTGGACACGTGACGCGGCAGCAAAACTATGTAAGCGGAGCAGACACGGACGGGGGATCGGCCTAACGAAGACGTGGACTGCAAATGGGGGAAATCCATTGAGATAAGCGACTCTGACAAAGTGTACATCATTGTTACGCAGAGCGTGTGAACGAGTATCTGGTAAATGGCGAAGTGGCCAAATGTTCACGTGCTACTGTCGTGAGCATCTACGGAAAGAGGCATAAGGACGGTGAAACTACCACTTGGCGCAAAATGATTGGACGTCCATGACTCTTCACAGAACGTGGTGTTCTGAAGTTTGTCTGCTCTGTAAAGTAGAACAGATGGTGATCTGTGGCATCTCTGTCGAAAGAGCACACCTTTCATCGCACATCGTCGAACATGGAACTCCGCACCAGATCACCCCTAAGAGTTCTCATGTTCACCCAACGACATCGTCAATTACGACTGCAGTAGGCACGGGACTATCGGGATTCGTTGTTGATAATTCTTCCGGATTATATGGCCGTGGTCCATGGAATTCTTCTATTGCTAACGTTTCGTCCAATACTACGTTGGACATCCTCAGAGGTATGGTTGGTCCTGCTGAGTCCTGCCGACTGACGAGTCGGGCGTCGGAGAGCGGCCTAAATACCGAGGAAAGTGGGCGTGGTCTAGCTTGCACATAGTAGCAGAGAGAAAACTAGTCAAAGATAAAACGTAACCATCGATAATAGTCCGTCACAGATAAAAATCACTTATCGATTCTGAAACGCCATTGTCCATATCTCGCTTAATTTCAAGGCCTCTTCTTTTCTTTAAAATTATCTTCATGTTTATAAATTTCAATAGCCTCCCTATACAGTCGTGGATAATAGTTCGTAGTAGCACTTAAAACTGTAGTTTCAGAAAACTTAACCAAATGGTCACCGGGCTGAAGTGCATGTTCCGCAACGGCCTATTTATCTATTTTTCTCAGTCGGCAAAGACTTTTATGCTCCTTTACCCTCGTATTCACAATTATTTTCGTAGTACCAATTAGAACATGCCACAAGTACACGGAATTTTATACACACCGCTAGATGATAATGGTGGCCTTCTATCTTTAACAGAACGAAGTACTTGTCCTATTTTTCTGGTGGGTTTGAATACCGGTTTCACTTTATGTTTCAGCAAAATTTTGCCGATTCGATCTGTAACCTTACTAATGAAAGGTAAAACCGTGTTCTTCCATTGCTGTGTACCATCCTTGTCCTTTGGCCTGCTGTAATTAGGTCTTACAACTCTATTAATTTCTTTGTTTGAGTACCTATTCTTTTCGAAGGCCTGTTTCAGATGATTCAGTTCCGTATCCTGATGTTCCGGCGTACAAATCCGTTTTGCCCTGTCCACTAAACTTTTGATTACACCTCTTTTTTGTTGTGGGTGATGATTGGAGTTCTTATGTAAGTATCTATCAGTATGTGTGCTCTTCCGAAACACTTTATGTTTTAGACTGCCATCGGTGTGTCTCATGACTAACACACCGAGAAACGAAATAGCCTGGTCTTTTTCCACTTCAATGGTAAACTGAATTTTAGGGTTTATGCTATTAAGATAATCAAAAAATTCTTCTAAGGCTTTTTTACCGTGTGTCCAAACCACGAATGTGTCGTCTACATAACGATACCAACAACATTGTTTCTTATTTGCTTTATTCAACGCTAATTGTTCAAATTTCTCCATGTAAAAATTGGCAATCGCAGGGCTCAATGGGTTACCCATGGCAACACCATCCGCTTGCTCATAAAACTCCTCAGCCCACTGAAACTGGCTAGATGTGAGACAGTGTCTAAACAGAACGGTCAAATCTTCAGGGAAAACTTCCGTTATGTAAACTATAACTTGATTGACCGGAATCATAGTAAACAGAGATACAATATGAAAACTGACCAGAATTCCTTCAGGAGCCAAGGTTAGACCTTCAATTTTCTCAATGAAATGACGTGAATCCCTCACATAAGAATCAGTCTTACCAATGTATGGTTGTAGAAGAGTAGCTAGATACCTAGATATTTGATAAGTAGGGGAATCAATCGCAATAACAATGGGTTTCAGAGGGAGATTTATTTTGTGAACTTTAGGTAAACCATAAAGTCTGGGACACTTAGCTTCACTCCTTAGCAAAACTTTTTTATCCTTCTGTGGAATGGAAGTAGAAGACTTTATCAACGCATTAGTTTTCCTCAAAATAACAGCCGTCGGGTCTCTTCTAAGTTTATTGTAATGTTCCGCCACTAATAGATCCAAAATCTTACTTCTGTAGTCCTCTTTGTTCATCACCACAGTTGGAAGAACAATTATCCCTTCGTCCGCATTTAAATCCCTGAGGACCTTTCTCTGCCCCTTAGTTAAGTTACACTCCAATGGCTTATTATGGCATAAGACCCTTGTGATTTCAATACGAATTGCATTAGCAGTTGCGTTAGGGAGGGTTCGAATCCCTGCTTCCACATTCGCAATAATCTCTTCCACTGGTACATGCGTAGGAGTAATAGCATAATTACCTCCTTTTGCGAGAACTGAAATCTCATCCTGAGACAATGCTCTCGACGAAACCTCTGAGGATGTCCAACGTAGTATTGGACGAAACGTTCGGAACAGAAGAATTCCATGGACCACGACCATATAACCCGGAAGAATTATCAACAACAGTACCATCCGGTCGTGAAAGCCTTTATTGTATCGGGATTCGGCCGTCGATCAATGGAAACGTGTCGGCTCTTCGGGTGAATGACATTTTTGCTATACTAGGTCGATGGTCATCTCCATAAACGCGGTCATCGAGATGAACGGCGGCTCAAAACGTGCAGCGCGCTACGAACGCAGGTTGGTGGGAGCAGCGCTATGCTATGGGAGACAGTCTTTTGCACATGCATCGTACCTGTGGTAGTAATCGAAGACACGCTGACAGCTGCGAAGCCCTGCATCCCTTCAGGCTTCATGTCTTGTCTTCCTCGACGGCGATGTCATTTTTCAGAGGTATAATTGAAGACCGCAACAACAACAACAACAATTGTCCGAGTCTGTTCGTGTCTCGGAGCCAGAACCGTGCTACAGTGGTTTGACTAGCATTATAGTGAACTCACGTTCATATCTCGGCGACCAAATTCGCCTGATGTAAATCCTATATAACCCCTCCGGCCCGCTATCGGGCACCATCACCGCCTACGCAAACCAGCGGTCCGTTATTTATACGGTTTATATGACTTGCGCGTAGACATCTAATGCCACATACATCCACAAATCTTTCGACGAACTGTAGGATCCCTGGTACACAAAATCAGTGACGTATTTCGTTCCAAATATGGACTAACAAGCTATTAAGCAGGTGGTCATAATGTTTTCGTACATCAGTGTAATCAAAATTACGTAGCTGGATCAAGAGGCAGCACGCAGAACATTAAACTGGGATACAAAAACAAAAACATAGCAAGCTAATGATGCCTAAGCCATGTGAAGTGTTGGAGGTCAAAAGACACAGGATGTTCAGTTTATTAATTCCTGAAGGAACTGTGTCTAACAAAGAACTAGCAAAGGATCTTCTATTACTCTTTAAGGGTGCTGGCTGGCTTCACTAGAATCACAGTGAGAGGAGCCACACAGTAAAGTGAGTTTTCGTGTGGGCGATAGTGGGCTAAGGCTGCTGTTATTTTGTCCTCCTGCACAAATAAATCAAATACCTCCCCCCCCCACCCCCTTCCCCCACCCCCGTGCTGCCGTGCACAGCTAAGTAAAACCTCTGGAATACATTCTGATACTACTCACACAGTATACCACTTAAGTAGTGTAGCCCAGATGTCAGGTGTTACCAACACTTTTCACCCCACTCCCACCCTTACAGGAGCTAGGTGGTTCTTTCCCCTACAGTACTACTTTAGAAACAATAAGTAGTATGGGGTACCAGAGCTGGTTAAAATCGATCCAGAAGGAAACTCAAAAAGTTAAACACTTTTAAAAAGTTCGGTTACCAAAACACAGAACTTGTAAAACAACATTCAGTGACAACCAATAAAACCTATGCTTAAGTCGTGTAACAACTGTCAACTTGGCTCAAATTTTCTTCACAAAGATAGAAGTTCTTCATTTTTTCAGTTAATACCTATAAAATGAAAGAATATCTTTAAAATTATGGGTACTGTTTCAATTCATAAATTAGCTTTCCAATTTGCAGCAAATTTGGAATTCACTAAATATATGTACAATAAATTTATGTACAATAACCACATAAAACTTTAGTATTACATATATTTTTTTCTTAACATGCTATTGTGATTATGAAAGCTGTGTATGATTTTATAGTTATGTGTGTCTGATACTTAAAAAGTTTGATATAAGCATTTAAATTTACATAAACACCTTACTAAAAAGTTTTCTTCCTTTCTAGCCTTATTATGTATAACAAAATCTCTCATTCTTTGTTTATTTAATCTCGATTACAGATCTAATGATTGCTGTAGCAAAAACGACATTATAAATAAAGTGATAGATGTACCAAGCGATCTGAACACTTTTATTCATGAAGTATCCACAATGATCACAGACTCGTTCTGGAAATTTATTTCCTTCATTGATGTTACAGAAGCTACTGTACATGACATGTGGTGATTTGTCTTTACCTTATGCTCTCTCACTCAAGTACATTATAGGTAGCAAGTATCTATTATGAAATGATGGAAGTAATACGTTTGGTGATTGCTAAACTACAGTCTTCAGTAGTTTTATGTTTTATTTCATATGAAATTGTGCTCCATTTTTCCTCCACTCCTCCCCCTTCCATGAGAATAAGGAGTTCCTTATTTCTGATGACATTTGGTTCAACAAGACCTTATAGTCATTCTATCTGTACATTATTACTATGGTCATCTTACATTCCAAATAAATTAAACAGCATTTCTTAGAACTTAAGTTGAAATCTTTCATTGGGTTAGCTAAGATATACAACTATCGAAAGCACATATGTAAATTATGGACTTAAACTTTAGGGTCTTGAGAAGATACAGCCTTTAAATCAGATCTTAGACGAGTTTTGATATTGAAAATCGGATCCCTAATGCCTTCCGCTATCGAGTTTTCTCTTAAACTGGACGACTTGAGAGCCTTGGTTACTGAACCAGTAAATCCCCCACCCGCCATTCTTTGTAGAGTCTAACTCTTACGTATAAAAAAGCTTCAAACTTCTGATTAATTTACAACATTGGCGAAGCTCTTCAGATTTTTTTTGAAGCTTAGCCTAACCTAAAAATTGATAGAAAATTTAATGTAAGTTAGAACACAATAAAGCAAAGGAAACAGTGTAAGTTTGTTTTGTATCTTACTACAGTTTCATTCGATCTGTCCATTAGCTGAGAGTCCACTGCGTTACGCATGCTACCCAGTTAAACAGTTGGCTAGAGGCTTCTAGAAATAGCCTCTTGTTTCCACGTTTCTCGCGAAAGGGCGGCAGGCAGTCGTGCTAAAGGAGCGTGGCAAAGAGGATTATCTCAGAAGTGAAGCTGTGAGTTATTTCGCGCGCTGTTCAGTCCCGCCTTAACAAAACTCGTTTTAGAAGTATAATTCGTGAGTGCAAGTGATTAACTGATTATATTATGACTTGTGCAAAGGGAACATTTTTATCTTTATTTCGCGAGTTAGATGACAAACCATTTTCAAGCTGGACTTGTGAAACAAAATGCGCTTATAAAATGTAAGTAATTCACACCACTCTTGGACATTGAAATAATTGTTAGGAAAAAATCAGAAAATTTCAAATTTCTCGGTGTAAAAAAGTATCCTTTGCTTACAGGGTGCTTTGTAACAAATAAATTGTAATGTTCCGCATGTACTTGTTTGTTCCGTCTGGGAGTGAAAAAAATAGACTTCAGCTTTTTTCGGAGTACGTGTGACAAAACATTTTGACGGAAAAGCCGAGAAACGCCAGAATATAAGAACGCACCTTCACGATCAATAGAGTTTTCAGTTGTTGGGTCACGGACGAACTTACCATCCAATTTCTGAAGGAGCCAAACTTCTAGCCATAAAACATAGTGCGACTGTGAAACAAAATAGATTAGCAATCGAGAGACTTATTGGTGTTGTTTGTTTCTTCGGCAAGCAAGAGCTTGTATTCAAATGACACTTTGAACACGAAAGTTCCGTGAAAAATTCTGACGCCAAAGGCAATTATCTTCAGTTTTTGGAAGTTTTGCCTACAGGAACAGTTTATTCGTGATCACTTGCAGAGCCTTTCGGCGTCCAAAGGAAACTCAAATACAATTCAAAACGATTTAACTGAATCGGTTACCCATCTCGTTAATGATCGCATTAAAGAAGAGTTACTCTCATGGAGTTTGTTCGAGTGCAAGGAGATGAAACGCTGGATGTTTCTTATAAGTTATATGTGAGTATTATTCTCAGGTTTTGTACGTAAGACTGTCCCATTGACGTATTTACTGGTCTTTACAACGTTACTAGTGAAAAATGTGTCAGAAATTGTACTCAGAGCACTTGATGTTCGAGGAGCAACGGATAAAACAGTGAGCCAAATTTATGGTGAAGCAGGTAATCGCCGAGGTCTCCAAAATTTTGTCAAACAAAATTGTCCGTCAGCTACATTTTTGCACGGTTATGCTCATAAATTTAATCTAGATCTGTTTTATTGTTCTAAAAACAACCAAGCAGCTAGGTTTTTCATTTTATAGCGTCCCATTCATTTACAAAGACAGATCTCGAAGAGAAATAACTTTAAGAAAATAAAGGATTCAAGCTGCCTCGAAAATGTACTACACGCTGGAATTTCAGTTCACGAACTGTTTCGACAATATATCTAAAATACCATCAACTGAAAAACATTTTCCAAAATATCACCACAGATGATGAAGACTGAGATGCAGAGTCGTTCAACAGTGCTTCTAGAGTTCTTCATATTCTTAATGGAACTCAATTCTTTTTCCTGCTTTGCCTTTACAAGGAAATATTCGTATACGTTGACCGTCTCTACGCACTTCTTCAACACAAAACTGCATGTGATATTAGTACGTGCAATGCTGGAATCAGCTTGTTAAAGGACTTGAGTCCAAAAAAACTGTTCCCTCATCTATTGAAAGCTGTAACAAGAAATTTCACAGTGAAACAGATGGCTGTGACCGTGACTTCTAGCCCCCTAAGCTGCTATCTGATGAGATCTTACATAACATGATAATGCATATTGAAATGCGATGTATATATCTTCAGAATATTCAGTTTATAGAGTTGCTTGATAAGAATCAGTTTGGAAATTATAAATAGAATTTCTCGGAAATGAAACTGAACGGCCTTTTCACACCTTACCCATTAATCAACAAACAACGACTGGAAATTGAGTTAGAAAATATTTACAATGATAAACATGATTATTTATCACCTGCAGCACTTCTTATTTCATAATGGACAATGATTTTCAAAATATTATAACGATGCAACAAAGTTTATCAAAGTGATTCTCACATTCCCTGTTACTACAGCTTCTTCTGAAAGACGTACGTGCACGCTTAAAAGAATTAAAAATTACGTTCGCAATTCAGTGACAAATGATAGGTTAAGTTCTCTCTGCACAAGTGCACAGAAAAAAGTCTGGTTAAACAACTTACAAGTGACCAGAAATTTAAAGGTAACGTAATTCATAATTTTGCTACCAAGACGGACCGACACATGAACCTCCTTATCAGAAGTTATAAGGTAAGCCTACCCACACTTAATCCATTAGGTTCACCAGTAATTTATGAAGGAGTTCATTTGTTAAATATTTGACATTAAGCATGTAAGCGAGACAACGTTTGGGAGTGGTTTGAAATTTCCCCTCAAACGGGAGGCAACGGAACAATAAAAAGTATCGTTACAGACAATTCAATAAACAGCGATGTACTGTCACTCTTGATAGTGTAGGATGCGTTACACCGTTCCACTGTTGCGGACGCACATGTGTCCTGCAATCTCATCCGAATGAGGTGTCGATCTTCTCTGGGGGTGTTCTGGGTGGAGCGGCCTGACTCATCTCGTCGTCTTCTACGGCCTTCCGTGAACCATTGTACACACACCCGTCGCTCTGCCAGCACACTTCGTCCCACAAAAGCGGCAATTTCCGGATGGGTGCATCACATTCTCTCACGCCAATAATGCGCCCTCTTTCAGACTCATTGATCTGACGGTATGGTCCACGCGTACGTCTGCGAGGCATCCTGCACATCTGTTCAAGTAACACCCATCCATTACCTTCGGTTTGTAGCGACAGCGAGAGTCGCAGGCACATTTTACCGGTAGGTGGTATTGCGCCGCGATATCGATGTTGACCTTGAACCCGCGGGCCGACATGGTCCAAATGCCAATCATTTCTGCAGAGCATACTAATGCACATGTCCTGTGAAAATGAACGTCCTACCTCTAGTCGTTCAAGGTATTGTGTTCTTTCTGCATATGAAAGCATATAATTTTGCAGGTATATTCACTGGTACGTCGGAATACTACACTACTGGCCGTTAAAATTGCTACACCACGTTCTACAGACGCGAAATTTAACCGGGAGGAAGATGATGCTGTGTTATGCAAATGAATAGCTTTTCAGAGCATTCACGCAAGGTTGGCGCCGGTGACGACACCTACAACGTGCTGACATGAGGAAAGCTTCCAACCGATTTCTCATACACAAACAGCAGTTGACCGGCTTTGCCTGGTGAACCGTTGTTGTGATGCCTCGTGTAAGGACGAGAAATGCGTACCATACCGTTTCCGACTTTGATAAAGGTCGGATTGTAGCCTATCGTGATTGCGGTTTGTCGTATCGCGACATTGCTGCTCGCGTTGTTCCAGATCCAATGACTGTTAGCAGAAAATAGAATCGGTGGGTTCAGGAGGGTAATACGGAACGCCGTGCTGGATCCCAACGGCCTCGTATCACTAGCAGTCGAGATAACAGGCATCTTATCCGCATGGCTCTAGCGAATCGTGCAACCACGTCTCGATCCCTGAGTCAACAGATGGGGACGTTTGCAAGACAACAACCACCTGCACGAACAGTTCGACCACGTTTGCAGCAGCATGGACTATCAGCTCGGAGACCACGGCTGCGGTTACCCTTGACGCTGCATCACAGACAGGAGAGGCTGCAATGGTGTACTCGACGACGAACCTGGGTGCACGAATGGCAAAACTTCATTTTTTTCGGATGAATCCAGGTTCTATTTACAGCATAATGATGGTAGCATCCGTGTTTGACGACACCGCGGTGAACGCACATTGGAAGCGTGTAATCGTCATCGCCATACTGGCGTATCACCCTGGAGTGCCATTGGTTACACGTCTCGGTCACCTCTTGTTCGCATTGACGGCTCTTCGAACAGTGGACGTTACATTTCAGACGTGTTACGGCCCGTGGCTCTACCCAGCATTCGATCCCTGCGAAACCCTACATTTCCGCAGGATAATGCACGACCGTATGTTGCAGGTCCTGCACGGACCTTTCTGGATACAGAAAATCTTCGACTGCTGTCCTGGCCAGCACATTCTCCAGATCTCTCACCAATTGAAAACGTCTGGTCAATGGTGGCCGAGCAACTGGCTCGTCACAATACGCCAGTCACTACTCTCGACCAACTGTGGTATCGTGTTGAAGCTGCATGGACAGCTGTACCTGTACACGCCATCCAAGGTCTGATTGACTCAATGCCAAGGCGTATCAAGGCCGTTATTACGGCCAGAGGTGGTTGTTCTGGGTACTGATTTCTGAGGATCTATGTACCCAAATTGCGTGAAAATGTAATTACATGTCAGTTCCAGTATAATACACTCCTGGAAATGGAAAAAAGAACACATTGACACCGGTGTGTCAGACCCACCATACTTGCTCCGGACACTGCGAGAGGGCTGTACAAGCAATGATCACACGCACGGCACAGCGGACACACCAGGAACCGCGGTGTTGGCCGTCGAATGGCGCTAGCTGCGCAGCATTTGTGCACCGCCGCCGTCAGTGTCAGCCAGTTTGCCGTGGCATACGGAGCTCCATCGCAGTCTTGAACACTGGTAGCATGCCGCGACAGCGTGGACGTGAACCGTATGTGCAGTTGACGGACTTTGAGCGAGGGCGTATAGTGGGCATGCGGGAGGCCGGGTGGACGTACCGCCGAATTGCTCAACACGTGGGGCGTGAGGTCTCCACAGTACATCGATGTTGTCGCCAGTGGTCGGCGGAAGGTGCACGTGCCCGTCGACCTGGGACCGGACCGCAGCGACGCACGGATGCACGCCAAGACCGTAGGATCCTACGCAGTGCCGTAGGGGACCGCACCGCCACTTCCCAGCAAATTAGGGACACTGTTGCTCCTGGGGTATCGGTGAGGACCATTCGCAACCGTCTCCATGAAGCTGGGCTACGGTCCCGCACACCGTTAGGCCGTCTTCCGCTCACGCCCCAACATCGTGCAGCCCGCCTCCAGTGGTGTCGCGACAGGCGTGAATGGAGGGACGAATGGAGACGTGTCGTCTTCAGCGATGAGAGTCGCTTCTGCCTTGGTGCCAATGATGGTCGTATGCGTGTTTGGCGCCGTGCAGGTGAGCGCCACAATCAGGACTGCATACGACCGAGGCACACAGAGTCAACACCCGGCATCATGGTGTGGGGAGCGATCTCCTACACTGGCCGTACACCACTGGTGATCGTGGAGGGGACACTGAATAGTGCACGGTACATCCAAACCGTCATCGAACCCATCGTTCTACCATTCCTAGACCGGCAAGGGAACTTGCTGTTCCAACAGGACAATGCACGTCCGCATGTATCCCGTGCCACCCAACGTGCTCTAGAAGGTGTAAGTCAACTACCCTGGCCAGCAAGATCTCCGGATCTGTCCCCCATTGAGCATGTTTGGGACTGGATGAAGCGTCGTCTCACGCGGACTGCACGTCCAGCACGAACGCTGGTCCAACTGAGGCGCCAGGTGGAAATGGCATGGCAAGCCGTTCCACAGGACTACATCCAGCATCTCTACGATCGTCTCCATGGGAGAATAGCAGCCTGCATTCCTGCGAAAGGTGGATATACACTGTACTAGTGCCGACATTGTGCATGCTCTGTTGCCTGTGTCTATGTGCCTCTGGTTCTGTCAGTGTGATCATGTGATGTATCTGACCCCAGGAATGTGTCAATAAAGTTTCCCCTTCCTGGGACAATGAATTCACGGTGTTCTTATTTCAATTTCCAGGAGTGTATATTTGTCCAATGAGTACACGTTTATCATCTGCATTTCTTCTTGGTGTAGCAGTTTTAACGGCCAGTAGTATATATGCACAGTGTCAGTATTAAAGAAGTAATAAATTGAAATGTCATGTCTGACGCTCTGTTCTTACTGCATGAACAGCGATTATGTAGTAAGCGTTAAAGTTTTTTCCTTTCATCATTTTGTTTTTGTGTGTGTATAGGGGGAGTGGCGGGTAGGGTGTCAGCGAGAAAAAGTTTCAAAAAGGTTTGAAATTATATGTAATGTCTTGCTATGTTACACCTCTGTCATAATATTGTTCCTCTTAGTGAGTAGATTATGATAGCATTTTAAATTTTGTAGGTCGGTAAATAATTACATGAAACACCGGTAATCACATTTTTGTTGTCCCTGGAAACCGTTAGATAGGCAACCAGTAACTAGATACGTGCACCATGAACCACGAACCGGTTCAAAATGGCTCCGAGCACTGTGGGACTTAACTACTGTGGTCATCAGTCTTCTAGAACTTAGAACTACTTAAACCTAACTAACCTAAGGACATCACACACATCCATGTCCGAGGCATAATTCGAACCTGCGACCGTAGCGCTCGCTCGGTTCCAGACTGTAGCGCCTAGAACCGCTCGGCCACCACGGCCGGCTCACGAACCGGGTTAGCCGTTTCGTGATACAGGTATTGAAACTAAGCATCGATAAATAATCCGCCTAGCGGACTCCAGCACTTACTTCGCCACAAATCAGTGATTTTCGACCACGTTCGAATGACGACACGACAAATTGACCGTTATGCGGTCACGAATAAACGGTTCTGGTGTTATATATCAGAACGCGTTCTTCGTTTTCACTTTTTGAAGCAGTAAACTTCAGAACATCTAACAAACTTCCTTCGCTGCTTCTGACAACGGACTCCGCAGCAGCAGACAGAAATGTGGCAGAAGAATATGACAACGTATACACCAGCCGTGAAGTCAGTGCTATAGATGCACTTCAACGAAAGGGGGGGGGGGGGGGGGGGGGAAGCGACATGAAGAAATAAGGATTAACATCCTCAGGTGGATACTTTTGTTCGACAGTTGCTAACTACTGTGATCCAGATGAGTGCTGCAGTGTGAGGATTTTAGTTTTCTCCTATCACCTGCCTTGAGTGCGTCGTACCATCTACATTCACTGAAAAGAAACCTAAGCCTCGTCATCTGGCGAAATGCAGCAGAAGTAAAACAATAAAAGTTGCTGCCTACTGTAACTTCAGCACTCTGTCTTCTACCTAACTATTTACGGCATAAATCATTTGAAAAATGTCCCTTGTATACTTAACATGTTCGCTCTTACATATAGGTGGTTGCTGATTTAATTTAGCAGTCCCGCAACGTTGTAAAAATATGTCTGCATGGAAATCTTATGTGCACGAAGTTTACATCTTTTTAAGACATCAGCCAGATTTTATTCAGAGAGTAAAATCATTTTGATGGAAGTCCTTTTCGACCCTGATTTTTGTGGGACATTTCGCCGAGGGCTGCCAATGACTGTAGCTCATAGATGAGTAATAAATCCTCTTCAGTCCACGTATTTTATTTTCCTGTTATAGTCTATCGGGTTTCGGAGCTACAACTCAACTTTCGAAGACTATATTAGCCGGTTTTTTTAGTGTAAATGCAAATGTGGAAGTTTTCCACTGACGTATTTCGTAAGTAAATGAAAGTTACATTCCGAAGCAGATCTAACGCCCAAAATACATTAACGGATTCCTTAAAAATAAAGTTGTAACTCCGAATCACGTTGGTCTAAAAAGGAAATGTAAAAGCGATGACCGTAGATTGCATACTACTAACAAAAATATTACAAGCATAAGAAATATCAATACGTTTCAACAGCATTCCATTTCTGGTTAAGGTTTGGTATTACAAGCTATTTTTTTTTCTCCTCTTGGCTGTTACCAAAATTCCGCCTGCGGATGTTTGTGCTCGCAAAACTCGAAAAGTAGGTGGTCAGTTGTGAAATTTTGAGACAAAGTTGCATTCAAATACGAGCGTGTTTTTATAAACCTACTTTTAAATACATCTAATTTATAAATAAATATGTAGTACATAAATTGAAAATATTGGTACCAAAAACTCTCGAAATTTTCTTGATAAATTCACATAAAATTTTACACGGTACTCTAATGAAAATTCAGACGAACATAGGCTATATATTTTTAAATAAATAGCTACAATGGATATAATATTCATAAAAGGGAAACATTATTACCAAATACCTATTCAGTTAAAAAATTGGCTTGACGGCTAAACTTCAAATTTTTACACGTTACTTTAATAAACTTTTGGATACATACAGGCTATATACGTTTAATACGAGGAGAAGTCAAAAAGTAAAGGGACTTTTGAGAAAAGAATATTTATTCTAATGATAGAAAACTGAAACAAACATTATTTTTCTACATTATCTCCCTGCACTTCAACGCACAAGTGTTTTGATTCCTTCTGAGAAAAAGCTTTTTGGTTACTCCTGTGCCCAATTTTGCATCACATCTGTGACTTTTGTATTGGTTGCCAATCTTCTTCCCACGAGCACTTCCTTCAATGGTCCAAATATATGGAAATCGCTTGGAGCCGTGGCGGGTGTTCCAGCAATTCGAATCCCAATTCTTTATTGATTCGGCCGTCCGTTTGGCAGAATTTGGCCGAACGTTATCTTGCTGCAGGATGACACCTTTCCGCAGTTTTCCGCGACGTTTGGATCTGACTGCAGGCTTTAGGTTAGTTCGCAACACCACAAAAGTTCTCACTGTTCACAAAAAAATGGCTCTGAGCACTATGGGACTTAACATCTGAGGTCATCAGTCCCCTAGAACTTAGAACTACTTTAACCTAACTAACCTAAGGACATCACACACATCCATGCTCGAGGCAGGATTCAAACCTGCGACCGTAGCAGTCGCGCGGTTCCAGACTGAAGCGCCTAGAACCGCTCGGCCACTCCGGCCGGATCACTGTTAACAGTTTCGCCTCTGAGAGTGAAATGAACGTCTGCCGATCCTTCCATCTCCCAGAATAGTGTTAGCATAATCATACCAGCTGATGGCTGACGTTTAAATTTCTTAACTTCTGATGATAATGGATGTTTCCAGACCATGTCCGCCGCCTTACTTTCTGGTTAGTGAAGATGAACCCACTGTGGGGCGGCGGATAGGAATATATGTTGCTGTTATATAAAATTTGTTTGAATGTTGAAACACTGCATTTCCCTGCCGATTAACCATATGTGCGGCGGCGGGTGAAAGTATTGTTCTTAAAAATGTTCCTATTATTTTTGCTGTTGTTTTTGCCGTTCTCAACACTGGCTCTCTAACTACAATATTGGCTACCAGAAAGTGATTAGCAAAACGTGAAGCCTGTAATTAGAATTCCTAGTGCCCACTTCATCTGAGAATACACTTATAGCTGCAGCTTATAGCTCTGAGGAATTAGGAGATTGTCCGGGATTTATAATCAAAAACGATTTTCTAAAATAGTTGAGTATATTCTGAAAGTCACAGATGAAAAACAAAAGTACCGCCACAACCTAACTAACAGAGCAGTTCAGAGTCTAATGCGCTGATGCAACTATAAATGTCCGAATTAAATGTTAAAATGAATGCTCGCCATAATTTGATGATTAGGTTCATCAAACGCCACGCTAAAATAATGGTAGAATTTCTGTCCCGCGGCGGCACGTGAAAATACGACAATACGCAAACTGAAGATCGATAATTAAAGTCATCCCAGAATTAACACTTCACTCGAAAATGATTTCATGGTTACGCGTATCCCGAGTAACTTAATACGGCATCCGAGGCTGTTTGTAGCAATGATACCGACGCGACGCGACTCCCGACACAGATGACGTGCTATTCAGCGTCTGGAGAGAACTGGGGCCTTGCTTCCTCCCGCAGCGTTCTTATATATAAAGCCGCGGTGCGGACGGATAAGGGAACGCCTGATCAAATCGGCTCTCCCGACTAGCCGCTGGGCTAGTAATGCACCACTTTAGGTTACCGAATAAATCATAGCTTCTTTTACCGATGGCCGATGAAGCTCTCAATTTAAATGTGCATTCAACACACAAGTAAGTATTGATAATAAAATTTTGACGTGGCTAAGTTAAATATTTTGGGCGAGAGAATTAATTTAATTACACTGCGCCCGCTTCTCGTGGTCGAGCGGTAGCGTTCTCGCTTCCCACGCCCGGGTACCCGGGTTCGATTCCCGGCGGGGTCAGGGATTTTCTCTGCCTCGTGATGGCTGGGTGTTGTGTGCTGTCCTTAGGTTAGTTAGGTTTAAGTAGTTCTAAGTTCTAGGGGACTGATGACCATAGATGTTAAGTCCCATAGTGCTCAGAGCCATTTTTAATTACACTGCACGCAGTAGACGAGCTCTGAACTGGCCCTTTGGAGATACGCTATCGCTATAGTTTTATAGGTATTAAAATGAAACTTCTCACATCCTTATGGTGATAGCGGATCTCCATTCTACTTAAATATAAACATCCTAGCCTTATTTATTAGCCTACTTAATCTATCTTGCTTCCTGAAGTTTTAAGACAAAAACCAGAAAATATTGAATTTCAACTAAAATCTTAAATTGTGAGATCCAGAAGACTGTTTCTATTAAATATTTTGAAGTCTCTAGCTCTTTTCTGTTGCGCCAATGATTTTTACAGAAAAACGTCCAAATTTCGAAAATGGCTAAAGTTATCGAACTGATATTCAACACATATTAATTTAGTATTACTCCTGACATGCTAGAAACATTTTAGGTTATTTATTTGATTTTTAAAGTATTGCGCAACACTTATGACGTCAGAGCTAGTTACAGCGGACTGGCTGGCACACAATGGAAAGACTGATGTGAATTTACTACGGCATGGGTAGGCTGCTTCCCTACACCACGTTTCGTCGTAAAAGTCCATCTCTCTCGCGATGGTAATGGGCCAAATGCTTATTAAGAGAGATGTCCATCCTTTGCGTCTTATGCAGCGCTGACAATTATTTCGGTGTCCAATTTACGAAAATTTAGCCTCTCGTGTAAGATGGAATACGCTGAACCATGATTGACATTCAAGGTACTGGCGATTTCGTCCACTGCGATTCATTTTTTCTGTCACCGTACTCTCAACGACTTCCAAATTGTCTTGTTTTGTTGACGTCGACGGTCTGCCAATCTTTCCTCATCATATAGAGAACGTCCTGCCTGTTTGAAGTTTTCTATCCATTCGTAGACCTTGCTTCACGATAAACAGATGTCACCATACTGCGCTTGCATTCGACGAATAGTATGCGCAGGTTTAACACCTTTCAAAAACAAAAAGCGAATCACTGTTCTCATTTCCTGCTTTGTGTAGATCGACAATGGAGCTGCCATGTATTAGTGTGTCCTACAATACAACGACTAAGCGGGAATGGAGTGACACGTTGTGTAGAATTGTTGCAGACGACAATGCTTCAGTCCTGGATACTAACAGTGTTACCAAGCCCTAGGCAAGGAATGCAAAAGATCATTTACTTTTTGACTTCCCCTTATACCCGTGTATATATACACTATGTGAACTCAAGTATCCGGACACCCCCAAAAACATACGTTTCTCATATTAGGTGCATTGTTCTGCCACCTACTGCCAGGGACTCGTATCAGCGACCTCAGTAGTCATTAGACATAGTGAGAGATCAGAATGGGGCGCTCCGCGGAACTCACAGACTTTGAACGTGGTCAGTTGATTGGGTGTCACTTGTGTCATATGTATGTACGCGAGATTTCCACACTTCTACACATTCCTAGGTCCACTGTTTCCGATGTGGTAGTGAAATGGAAACGTGAAGGGACACGTACAGCACGAAAGCTTACAGGTCAACCTCGTCTGTTGCCTGACAGATACCGCCGACAGTTGAAGAGGGTCGTAATGTGTAAAAGGCAGACATCTTGCTTCCCACTATTGAAGAGCAATTCGGGGCTGGCGATTGCATCTTTCAACATGGTCGAGCACCTGTTCATAATGCACAGCCTGGGCGTAGTGGTTACATGACAATAACATCCCTGTAATGCACTGCCCTGCACAGAGTCCTGACCTGAATCCTATAGAACACCTTTGGAATGTTTTGGAACGCCGACTTGGTGCCAAGCCTCTTCTCTGTGCAGCACTCCGTGAAGAATGGGCTACCATTTCCCAAGAAACCTTCCACCGCCTGACAGAACGTATGCCCGCGAGAGTGGAAGGTGTCATCAAGGCTACAGGTGGGCCAACACCATATTGAATTCCAGCACTACCAATGGAGGGCGCCATAAACTTTTAAGACATTTTCAGCCAGGTGTCAGCAAGGGAAAAAAATGGCTTGTTGGATTATGATTAGAATACTACAAGAGGATTTTAATTTGCAGTAACAATAAACAAGATTCAAGGTCAGAGAGAGGAGGAAAGAGGAGATGGGCAGAGGAGTGGGAGGAACTGGATACAAAAAGCGGAAAGGAGGAGATGGACAGAGAGGTGGCAGGAGGAAATAGTGAGAGAGGGGGTGGTGTGGACAGAGAGGGGGAGAGAAGAGGGGCAGGAGGAGATGCGGAGAGGGGGGAGGAGAAAATAAGAGGGACGAGAAGATGAAGGACAGAGAGAAGAGTGCAGGTACAGGGGCGAGAAGGAGATGAGCACGTGTATCAACTTCCCGTATATATTTAGCAGTTTTCCATTCAGCCTGAGAGACAGCATTGTACGCCCGGGTACATGTAGTATTCATATAACTTTCTTTTCCAGCGGCGGAGATAGATAATGGGTGTATCTATATTGTCTCCACAGCATCAAGGCACAACTGTTGCATCAGAGTCATTAATCCCACGATCTGTGACTATGCAGCGACACAATCACTTATACTGTATCTGTGGCTTTTTTTCCCCCCTAAGCCCTGTCAAACGACATCTGCACTAGAGATTTGTTAATGACCTCGTGCAGTCGTACACATCTATTCCGAGGAGAGGAGGGGAAAGGTGAAAGTGGAGGGGGTACATTCCGCACTCACATGCAAAGAGCGCACGTTCGGTCTGTGTTTTATGAGCGCCGATACAACTAGTGTTTTCCATTATGAAAGGCCTAATACCGTTCTTCGTTCTGTATCACACTTTCCATTTTTATTTATTGCTCCATATAACAGTTGTATTAATAACATTACTTCTCATGGGACATAACAATTCTCTTGCAACACAACTGACACCGAATACACACAACAGTATTACAGCACTACACACCATTAACAACCACACAACAGAGAACCCGCAGAGAACACAAGATGAAGAACCAAAGTCAATGGGAGACCTTGGCACACACTGACAGTTGACAACAAAATAACACAGAAAATTGGAAATATTATGAAAAAACGAGGTATAAATGTGTTGTGACATACGGAACAACAATGCATTGCTGAAAACATTAAAAACGCCCAACATCACGTACACAAAAAGCCGGTACAACAAAACAGGTATATACCAAATAACTAGCGAAGACTGTAATTCATTACACACTGGAGAGACTTGTAGAAACTGTAGGATAAGATAATTAGAAAGTTTAAGAGAACTGAAAAGTGACGGCACAGACTCCACATTTGCAGACCCCAGTGGCATAGAAACAGACCTCCAGATCCTAAAACGTAGTAATCATCTACACAATTTTTAACAATAGAAGAAAATTACCACATTCAAAAAGCTGCCACGTAGGGTAAGAAAGATTTAAGTGATCAAACATGTCGCAACAAAACGTTATTCAACACTCTAAACGAACTATCAAGCAACACACAATAAAACGCGCACGTGCAAACACACAGAGAGAGAGGGAGAAAACAAACTGAAAAAATTCGAATTTCGCTACTGTTAATTAAAAGCAAAACAGTGAAACAAATGACTGTCAAAAGCGCATCAGAAACGTAAATTGTGTAGTGAAACGTGCGTCCAAGCCTCAACAACATAACAAGACGCAAAAACAGCAATGAAGAGGAGAAAACGTGAGTAAACGTTGTTGAAATACGAAGCATTGGTAATTTCCAACAATGTTTACCTATCGAAGTCACAGGGTCCAAACGATACATATCGAACACGCGATCGGAAATCGATATTGCGACTCTGGTGGCGGGCGTTATGAATATGTTTACGGTGGTCACTACAGCGACAACAAAAGAAGAGCTTTACAAAAATACTTGTAATTACAAAGGAGACAACTTACCTTACTCGTCGTCGGTGCTGTAGTCATGTGAAAGTCCATTACGCTGGTCTGGATGGATAATTTGGAAGAGTCGAACCGTGTATTATTCCTGATACTCGTTCGTTTTCCAGGTATTTCAGCATCGAAACTGTTCTGACGAAGTTTCACACACTTCGTACCACCACAGTCTACACAGTCCCTCCTTCCCTCGTCCGGTAATATCCCATATTTGAGACAAAAAGTCGGACAATTTTCTGTGCTGCATAAGCATGGAATCAGCTTTTTCCACGCAAGAGAATCCGCCAAAGATACGTCAAGAAAACCAGGCATCCTCCCACTCACTACCAACGTAAATCGTCTGGGTTTCCCTAGGAACTCACAAATAATTCGCGGAGATATGTAATGTACAGCAACTAAGGGAACGACGGAAAATAGATAACTATGACGATCACAAACAATTGATCATAACGCTCGCCACCAGGGTCGCATGATCGATTCACGATCGCACGTTCGATTGTATCGTTTGGACCCCGCGACTTCGATAGGCGATCATTCTTGGAAATTACCGAAGCATTATCCACGAACAATGAACCACACAAAATAGTTCTAAATACCGAAGCCTTACAAATAATTTTTAATGATGGCTAAAACTCGTTTTAAACACACAAACAACAACAAAAACTCATTTGGTAGGCAAATAAAAATCATCCAGACATACGAAAGCCAAATACAGCAACGATGACATGGTCTATTAATTTAGACCTGTTGCTGATTTCGGTTTGCGGCTACAGGTCACTTACAATGTAAATAGAAAGAAAAATCAAAGAAAAAAAAGCATGTTTGGGTATTGAAGCAAAGCAATAATTGTCTACTTAATTTCGTTATTATTTCTCTCGCCAGTTATTCTTGAATTACTGTTTGTTAAGCTACGCATGAAAATGCAGCAACTTAGTGTCTCCAGAATGCAAATAAGTTCTTGAACCGAGACAAGTTTTAACATTTTCACATTACGTCGACAAAGTGTACTTCCTCGCGAACAAGGTCCTACATTTTATGCTTCGTCTTTCGTTCTGTTTTTTTTTTTTTTTCGCCGTACAGTGAGACTAAGTACACGTGTAAAAAATTATAGGCGGATTACAGTTAGAAACGTGATGGTATTTACTTACAGAATGCTGCGCTTTAGGAGCTGTAGAAATCCACTCCTGCAAACTGCTATTACAAACACGGAGGTCGATTACAATTCGCAAACACAAACGTTCATTTCATAGATTACATGTTCATTTACAGAGGCAACGGGTCTAGTGAAGCAGGGATACAACCCGTCGGCTTTGACCAATGATGTCATACATTACTCATAAATAACAATGTCTTCACTTTCAGCCATAGATAATAAAACAGTTCTGTGTTCGGGATAAGCGCTATCATTGTACATTAAAATAATTGAATGTGATTTGAAAAGAGATCGCTACATATTGCTCAAAATATTCTTCGTGTGCATTTATTTAAATAATTGGTTGTTTGCAATTCATTCGGTGCTTAATTTCATTCTTAGTGATATTGAGGCAATTTGGACTATTAGTTTCTTATTTTAGGACAATTTTTAGTATCTCATTTTCGTTTGTAAGTATCGATTTATCTATTCCTATGAACCTGGATGATTTGAGAGAGGCTATGTACGTAGACATGTTGGCCAGGATTTGTTTCATACAAATTTGTGGTCTCGTTGCCTAGTATGTTCGATGTCGTGAGTGCGGCGAACATATGCGGCTCACAGTTGTGGATTGGTACTCTTTTTGTAAGGAAGTTTGTGGGGAATACATGAAATATAGGGGGCCGTTGGGGGGGGGGGGGCGGGCGTTATGGTCGAAATTGACGAGTCGCATTTTGGCAAAAGGAAGTACAACGGGGGGGGGGGGGGCACCTCCGGTGGGATTATAGGTTTGGGGGGCTGAAGTTTCTGGTCAAGAGTTTAAGGTAGTACCCAATTGAGGGAAGGAAGTTTTAGTCAGCTTAATTGAAGATCATGTTGCAAAGGGTTCTACTGCAATTTCAGGTTGTTTTCCTTCATATAGGGATTTAGGGGAAAGGGATTATCAGCATCTTGTAGTTAATCACAATACTGAGTTCAGATCAGTATCCACAGGGGCCTGCACAAATAGCATAGAGGGTTATTGGTCAGGTGGTAAATCTCTTGTAGGGAAGGGGAAACGTTGGATTTCCACACTACGAAGTCACTTAGGCGAATATTCGTGGAGGCGTAGTATTCCCCACACATATTGCCCGTTCAAATGTTTTGTTACACGGATGGGCAAATGTATCCGTCCGAAATATGTTAGCTAATTTCACATCAGGATGGGGGAGGGGGGGGGGTGAATGTGTGTGTCTGTGCGTGTATGTGTATGTGTGTGTGTGTTTTCGTAATGTTTTGTGTTATGTGGGTATGTGATTTTTGTTGATGTCTGTCTAGGCGAGCTTCGGTTCTTTTAAGAAGTTCCCGTACGGTGAGTTCAGTTTTCCATTTATTTCTTTTACTGAATTTGACTATTTTGACGTATTTCATTGTTGCATTACACCATTACGTATGTTTTCGTGTACTCCACTACGTAACAGAAGTTTCGCAGCTGTCGTTCTTTTTCGTTTCCCAGCACTCGTATCAGTACGATTTTTTCGAATCTGTACTAGCAATATTAAAGACGAAAGCCCGACACAACTAAAATTTGTATCCCGTCCTTCAGTTGACCTTTACACTGACACTACCTATTCGAAAAGAACGACATATGTTGAAAGGTCTCTGTTAGATTCCTTTCATGTTTAATTTCTTAAATCTGTTGTCATTTACGGCATAAATTCCTCGTCTAAATTTACTGTGGCGTTTCTGACTATCTGGGAGGAGACTGAGTATTGGAACGTGTTACTTTTACACATAAACAAGAACGATCTGTCACACTACCACACTTTAAAACACAGTTTATATGTAATTCATATCACACAGTCTCATACGGAACCTACATCCGCTTTCTTTTATATACTGTATATGATAAGATACTGTCATCCCCCTTCCCTTCTGTGTGAGAGGATGAATGAGCAAATTTATTTCTAGTTGCATGCTTGAGGGTAGCAGACAAGGCTGTCTGCTAGAGAACAGTAGGACCAACGTCGGAACAGGTAGTTACGCTTTCTAAAAGCAAAGAGGTTTCTATCCTTAGCATGGTCCTGTCTGTCCGTTGTCATGTTGGTATAGGAAGCTACCCCTCTGGCCATTTCCGTTTGTATTTGTGAGCCACCCTCAGGAAGCACGCTCGGTAGTAGCGCAGGTCAGTTGGTCCGTGGCGAGCGTCTGAAGTGGTAAGATCTCCGGCTAAGCGCGTGTCTGCTAAGTCCGTAGGACAATGGATTTCTTAAGTTCAGCCTAACTGAAAATTTAATCACCTTTATTTCAGGTTTAGCTCTAAAATATCTAATGTTATCTTAAATTGCAGCGCAGTATAATTCTCGTGTGAAGTTCAGATTATTTTCCGGTAGTTGCTTTGTCACTACTTTGTGAGTAAAGTGGAACCACGTGATGATCAGTAACTCTAAGATCAATCTTAAATGCGAATGCTTGTGTGATTATAACGTCTCGTCTTGACAATATTTTCAATATAGCAACTTTTCTTTATGTTCAACCCACGTGGGGTGTACTTTGCGAGACCAGTACCACGTGCTTATATAACTGTTTGACCCGTCAGGTTAACAGTAAGACGTTAGTAACCAGTTCGAGGTTTTTCTTTTGGAAATTGTTTTTGATCTAATTTATTTTAATTATCAAAATTATTGTGGAGTTATACGCTTTGTGTAAACCAAGTTGACCACGTGAAGCATGTGGTGTAATCATCAAAGTAGCCCTCAGCTATTCTTTTTGGGAAGATTTCACAGAGAGTTAGTATGAATTTAGTATACCAGTGTGTGGTAATTACATGACGGACAGGATTGTGCTACGAACGTAATTTCTTTGGGTGAAAATTTGAATCTGTTTGTAGTGGTTAACTTTCTCTTGCATGCGTTTCAACGTTCTTTGTGTGTTGTTTTATGAATGCAGTGTTGTATGCAGTCTCCCAATCTTGGCTCCATATTTGATGTGTTCCGTAAGATTGCAATCTCACATTTTCACAATCCTAAATAAGGCACCAGTTTAGTTAGGAATCAAGTGTTATATGCTGAAATTTCAATGATCAATCTTAAAATAAATTTCCAAATATAAACTGATTTCTTTCTTTTTATTTAAATTCTCTTTTATATATATATATATTACCGGTTGTTGTATGACTATTAAAAGATTATAATTAATGTTAGTCTGTTTGGGAATTTGGTAAACCTAGACTAGATACCTGATGAAACAGTTGCTTAGTAATGCAAGATTAACTTCCCCAGACAGCTCACAGCGTTTAACCCGCTTTTATTGGCAAGCAGTAACGCTTACATAGCAAATCAAAGTTACAAACTTACACATGGCGACTCTGTTCTGTGATTCCGCTAGACTCTGGAATCTCTGAAACGTTGGATTGCGAGCGTTGTATAATCTTAATTTTTTTCCCCTACAGCGCTCAAACAACTTCTGCGTTGTTTCCGAGCAGACTTTCAAAAGATTCACGGCGTTGTTGATCGGCGTTGTGTTGTTTGTCTTGTTTTGTTTTCTATATTTGTGTGTTTTATATGTGTGTTTTTTTTTTTTCTCGCTTGTAAATTCCACTGTTTCGATCAAAGATAAAAATTTGTTTTGCGTGTGAAAAAGTGCGTACTAGGTTGGGTATCTTTCGTGTGACTGTCGTAATGTTTTGGGGGACACATTTATTTTGATTAGTGTGTCGCGTACCGGGTATAAATTGCACTAATGCAGACACGTAACCAAGCTAAAAGTAAGCGGTCCAACAACTTAAGCAACATGGACCAAGGGGATAATTTGATTTCGAATGTTAATGCGTCGGACAGTTCCGAAAATACAATGGGAAATACTTCAGACGAAATGCAAAACAGCACGAACGGGCTCACATCAGAGCCAGAAATTAATTTGCTTCCAACTAACCAAATTGATTTGGCAGAACTCATGAAAGCCTTATTGCAACAAAATAAAGAAAACGCAGAGAAATCAGAAAAATCGTTCCGAGAACAAAAAGAATCATCCGCAAAATCTATCCGAGAGCTAGGCGAACAAATGACGCAGAAATCTGAAAAATCGATCCACGAGCTAGGCGAACAAATGACGCAGAAATCAGAAAAATCGATCCGAGAGCTAGGCGAACAAATGACGCAGAAATCAGAAAAATCGATCCGAGAGCTAGGCGAAAAAATAGACGAAAAATTAATCCAGCAGACAAATAAAGTTGACAAGTCGATGCAGAGAGTGTCCGATGATATCTCACAAAGAATAAACAATCTGGCAAGTGAAATAAAAAGTGATATTATGAAAGAATTAGGCCGTACATTTGAACAAATCGATGATCGTCTGCAAGCCTTAGAACAGGGCAAGCGGAGTCGCGATGCAGAATCGAAAGAGAGCGAAGAACAGCTACTTAGGAATTTCCAAGCGCTGAGAGAAGAATGCCAAAGGGAACACCAGCAGGTACTCTCGAGGGTCGAAGAGGTGGAAACGCATTGTCCCACGTCCGTTAGCAACACAATAGCGGACAACAGTTTAGCGATCCACGCATTGGAACAGCAAGTAGAACAATTGAAGCAGACTGGGGCGGAGGACAAGAGACAAATACATGATAAGATTGCGGCATTAGCGGACATTGTAGGCACGATGAAGCTGACGGAAAGCGAGAACAATACTACACCTGTAGCGGCCGCAGAGACCGAAGAAGTGCGTTCGCTTCTTAGATTTCAGAAGGGACAGTTCGAAGTGAACAGGCAGCACAAAGCTGTAACAGGCGAATTACAAGAACGCGTGGCGCATCTGGAAAACCGCATGGCGTGTGATTCCGAACTCGCCAATAGCACTAAAAATAGCCGTACGAACAGTGTAGAGAGGGACTCCGGCCACGAGGGAGATTTTGACGACAGGGAAGAATGTAATTTGAGGGGCAGACATGAGAAAAATAGAAACATTCAAGGGCCTCGCCAGGAGGAAATGCGGGGATTTGATTTCAAACATTTCCTTACGGTGAGAAAGTTTGAGATATTTCGAAATTCGCAAAAAGGAATACATCCAAGAGCATGGCTCGAGCAATTTGAGTTTTGTCTTCCCCCAGACTGGGCAAGTTCACATAAGATAGAATATATGTGTGGCTATTTGGAAGGCGAACCGGCGAGTCGCATGAGGTCGGCAGCGCGTCACTGCAACTCCACTCGGGAGTTTCGACAAGCCTTTCTGTCCGCCTATTGGTCGGAAGCGGCACAAGATAGGGTCAAACATGGCATAATTATGCTGCCAAATTTGAACCAGTCTGGTTTCGGCAGCCCTGCACGCCTATTCGACCACATGCTGCAGGCAAATCAATTTTTATACGACCCATACGGGCCTGCGGAACTAATTAGGATATGCATCACCAAATTGCCGATGCACTTGCGCCACGTCATTCTTGCGGGACGATGCAAAGAGGACGTGGAAACGTTTAAAACATTTCTCCAAGAGTTGGAATATAGTACAGCAGAATGCCCGCCTAATCAGGCACAAAGTTATTACGGGGCACAGCAGCGCGATCGCAGTCGTGGCCGTAGTACTAATCAACGGCGTGACTGGTCCTCGCGACGCGAACGGAACAATAATCGGGACCGGCCGTATAGAAACTGGGGTAACAGTCGCGAACACAGGTGGAACAACGGAAATGATCGAGGACGTGGACAAGATCGTGAACGGAACAGTTACGGCAACCAGAATCGATACTACGGTGAACACGGTGGGAATAGGACTATAGGCGGAGCACCTCATGATGTTGAAATTCGGCCAGCTAACCCTAGACATAGTCCAGCAAATGGAAATGAACAAAACCGGCAATGACAAACGATCAGCGCAGAAGGCGCCCAATCGGAACCAATGAACGACATGGCAAAGGAGTGCATACGGTATATAGAGAGGGAAGATATTAGAGAGGATTTGTTGCAAGAAACTACGAGTGCTAAAATTTCGGGAATAAATCCAGTCGTGACAGTTGCAGTAAACGAAATATGTTTTAAGTGTGTCATTGACACTGGAAGCCCTTTCTCGATAGTGAGCGAGGCAGCATTTCAAAAATGCGAAGGGACTGGGACTTGGCCCGTTTTTCAAGTGCGAGGAATAAAGGTGAAGGGCGCAATCTACGGTAAGAGCATAGAAATCCGAAGGCAAACTCGGCTTAATTTTACCTGCCAGGGAAGAGAGTTTGAGTACAACTTCTTTGTGATCCCAATGCTGAATGTGGCAATGATTTTAGGAAATGACTTCATGGATGCCCACCATGCAGTAATTGACATGGGTGGAGGAGTAATGACAGTTCAAGTTGGGGATCAGCCAATTAATTTAGTATTTGATGAATGCATATTACGTGCCGAGTCAGAAATTAGTTGCCTAAAATTTCAAGCTCAAGCCGAGTCGCAACCCAGACAGGAGCTACTCGTGAACTATGTAAGTGAGTCGTGCTCTACGTATGGAGAGCAGGGGAAAGATGTTGCTTTTGCTGATGCACTGAGAAAGAGCATCGCGGGTGTCAGAACCACGGAATCATGAACGGGTATTTTCTGAGACTCCGGGGGCTATTAAGGGTTTTACGTACCAATTCAGAGTACGTGACCATCAGAAGTTTTCTGTTAGACCATACCCTATTCCCGTGGCGTATAAAGCCCAGGTGGAGAAGGAAATAAACAAGATGTTAGAACAAGGAATAATTGAGCGGGCAGTAAGCTCGTACAACTCACCCTTGCTTGTCGTGCCAAAACGCGACAACTCAGTTCGTTTGGTGCTAGACTCGAGACAGATAAACACAATTATTATGTCGGAAACGGACAGGCCTGAGAGCCTTGAGGAACTCTTACAACGTTTCCACGGGGTAAAGGTACTATCATCTGTCGACCTCCGTTCGAGTTTTTGGCAAATCGTGCTACACCCATCTTGCAGATTATATACAGCGTTCCTGTGTTACGGAAATTGTTTCCAATTCCGGCGTCTCCCGTTCGGACTAAACGTCTCATCAGCTGCTTTTATAAGGGGATTAAATAGCATTTTACCTGATGATTTGAAACAGCGAGTGACAATTTACGTGGATGACATATTAATTGCGGAAAAGTCGTGGGAGGACCATAATGACGTTCTGAACAGACTACTGGATGTTTTTGAGAAGGCAGGTGTAACAGTCAACTTAGATAAGTCACAGTTCGGACGAGAGAACATAAAATTCTTAGGCCATATTGTCTCAGCAAATGGAATACAACCTGACCCGGAGAAAACTGCGGCGATAGCGGAGTGTGCAATGCCGACAAATAAAAAACAGTTGCGAGCATTCTTAGGCCTGTGTAATTTTTATAAGCGATTTATAAATTTTAGTGTACTTGGTACACCCCGTCTATGTGGACTAACAGGGAAGAACGCTTTGTGGGTCTGGGATCAAGAGGCACAGGATGAATTTTATAAATTGAAAAAGGCATTAGTAGAGGCTCCCATCCTCGTGCATCCCGACCTGACACAAGAATTCTGTTTAATGACGGACAGTTCCTTGTCAGGATTAGGTGCGGTACTGTTCCAAACGGAAGGAAATGATGATATTACAACTTGGAAAACAATCTCGTTTGGGAGCAGGGTGCTCTCTCGATGTGAAAAAAATTATTCTGTGACGGAACTCGAAGCACTCGCGATAGTTTGGGCATTCTCAAAATTTAGGTATTTTTTAATTGGGAGGACCACCAAGGTGTACACTGACCATCGTGCACTCCAATTTCTTATGAGCACAAAAATCACGCATGGGAGACTAGGACGCTGGGCACTATACCTACAGGAATATAACTTCACTGTAGAATACATTCCTGGACAGAAAAATGTAATTGCTGACGCTTTATCGCGCATTCCTATAGGTTTGGTTCACACAGAAGAAAGGGAACTCGGTGAAAATAATTTTAGCATCCTATACTTACAGAATGTAGCGTTCGAGAATTTTGTTACCACCTCTTTAGGGAGTATAGCGGACGAACAGGATAAGGACGCAGTATTGAAAGATATAAAGAAGAAGTGGGAGGACAAGGAGAATGTAGGAATACGCCAGTACTACTTAGTGCGCAATAGAATATTATTCAAGAAACGAGCCCCGGACGACTCCAGATGGGTGTTGGTGATTCCGGAGGAACTCGTAAACAAAATTATATGGTACATACACTTGAGTTATGGTCACTTCGGAGCACAGAAATGTTGTGAAAAACTGAAAGAGACATGCTATTTTAATAACATGCTACGGCGTATTCGTGGTGTACTTAGAGTGTGCGGACCTTGTCAGCGAGCAAAGGCGGCCACAGTGACTTATGCTGCATCATTGCACCCGATAATACCAAGCAAACTTTGTGACCTCGCGGCCGTGGATCTATTTGGGCCACTAATACGATCTAAAGCAGGTTTTGCATATGTTTTCGTAGCGGTGGAGCTAACCTCCAAGTTTGTGTGTCTGACTCCGTTGAAGCGAGCCACAGGAAGGGCAGTGGCAACTGCATTTGCAAAGCAGTTTCTGCATGAAGTTGGGAGCGTGAAAAGGGTTATCTCGGATAATGGACCACAATTTAGATCGCAATACTGGCAGCGGATGCTTCGAAGAAGAAGAATTAAACCTATATATATATATATATATATATATATATATATATATATATATATATATATATATATATATATATATCTTTCACCCCAGCTCGAACCCCAGTGAGCGTATTATGCGTGAATTAGGAAAATTATGTAGGTTATACTGCAGTCGTGATCACCGATCGTGGGACATACACCTAAAAGGATTTCAGAACATAATTAATGAGTTGCCTAATACGTCAACAAAGCTTCCGCCAATCACTGTGCTAAAAAACAAGGAGCCCCCAAGCAAAATCAAAGAGGTGGTGCCGTGGCCATTAGAGCCGAGACTACGCCGGAACGCAATTGTTGACTTAGCTTTACGCAACATCAAGCGTGCAGCAGAAGCCAGAGTCAAGGCGTATAAGAAACACGTGAGAAAAACAGTGTTTCATGTAGGACAAAAAGTTCTTATCAGATCACACAAGCTGTCTAACAAACGGTCAGGTGTCTGCAAGAAATTTTTTAATCTCTTTAACGGCCCGTATCGGATAAGGAAGATTCCCCATGAAAACGCCATAGAAGTGGAAACTCTTCGATCGAAGAAATCAAAAGGGCTACACCATGTGTCAAACGTAAAACCATACATTGAGTAGAAAGGGCAGCGAGGAGTAGAGAGGACGGCGAAGAGAAACAATTGATTAGTTTACATTTGTGATAAATGCATTTTGAATAATATGGTGGTAAAAATAAGGATAAAGATGTTTCTATGTGATTGATTGAAGTGATGTTTTAATTTTTTTTCTTTCCTTGTGCAATTAGGATTTAGTTTGATTCAAACGTGAAGATAAAAGGTTTCTTTGTGAACGAGTAAAATGCTGTTTATGTTTTTTTGTGTCAATTGAAAAGAGTCGCTCCTGAGGGAAGCAAGATCTGTGATGAATTAATGCAAAACTCAGGGGAATATCCGATCTGTGGGTATTATGGGTCTGGCAAACCCAGGTCCCCAGCTGTTAGTAGCCTTGTTTCCGATTTTCTGCTTTCAGTGCTACTATCTATCTATTACTATTCTATATCTGTCAGTATAAATGAGGATCTCTTACTATAGTATGCGTGTTGTGTGAATATTTTAAGATAGGAGAACTCTGAGAAAGGAATGAGTAAATCTGGAATCTTGAAAACAGGATGCGATAATACGATTGTTTAACCATTGGCTTCCCAATATGCGATGATATGTTAATATTGATGATATATGTCTTTTTTGTTCTTTATAGCTGAGTACGTAAACTGCTGTCTGAGGATTTCGTAAGTAGATTGATTCCCTTCAAGGTGAAAGAAGAATTGTGGTTTGTGTAATTTACGTCGCCCTGAAATATTATTGTGGCAGTCAAATACGAGCAGTTTTCCAGCAAATGGAGAATGGAACGGAAATGTGGATCCTTTTTGTAGTCTTCACTGATGTTGAGCCAGAGCCTGAAAAATTATTCTGCGTTAATACTTGTCCTAGAAAAGCGACGTTTATGTGTTTTGCTGATGCTGTGAGCATTACAGCTTACTGTTTTCGCTGGTGCGGGATGCACTGCAGCCTATATGATTTGTACTGAGGAAACTTCCCTCTTGAAGGTAGAGGAAGATTAAATAATTTTGATTATGGGACCGAAGGAAAGCTTGGTTTAAGGTAATAAGGATGAAGCAAAAAATTTGTCATTTGGACTACAGGAGGATTCGGATCTTTTGTGTCTGTTGTAAGTTCAATATGTTAAGATGATACTGTTTTACAGAATAGAGGTGACCACAATTTTGCCATTCATGAGAAATGAATCCAGAATAACCACCACAGGCGAAATAACTGATTTGGAAGCGAAAGGTAACTTAAAGAAGGAACGAATCGCAGCAAAATGGGTAAGAAAATGTAGTATAACCTGTATAATGCAGATATTTTTAACCTTCTCAGAGTCATCTGCGTGATTAACTCTTGTGATAACGTAATTTTAGATGAAATTTTCTTCCTGTTTCATGTGTGAATGTATGAGTATGATAAATGTCTTATTCCAAGTCTCTTATCAGGTGTGTCAACTGGTATAAATGTTTTGGCGTGTAAATAACCATTGTTCTTTTTAATGTGTATGTTTAAGGAAAGTTCTCCATATTCATTATATGACAAGACATATGCGGCGAGCGTCAGGAAGAGGACGAATTAGAACAATGTTGTAGTGGTGTAAACACTTTGTTGAAGTAGCATTGAAGTAGCTTGTTGGATTAACTAGTAGTGGATAGAAGTAGAATTATGAGTAATGCATGTTTATGGGTAGTTAGTTTGTAGAATAGACAACAGGTGTGCATGTGTGTGTGTGTGTAAATAACATGTGAACCCTATGCTGTCCTGACCTATACTTGCACAAGGCATAATCCTATTCATTTTAGTGACTTAATAAATAGCATTTGATTTATTAAAACGTTAGTGAACCACATTAGTGATGTGGATTTAAATATTATATATTGTCAGTTCACTTAATTTTTATTTTTTTACATTGTCAAGTCATTTCACTTTTATTTTTTTTACATTGTCAAGTCATTTAAATCTTATTTCATATTGTCGATTCATCTAATTTTTTTATTTAAAAAAAATTAAATCTCACTTTTGTTCTTAAAAATTGTGAAAGACAATACTAAGTGGTATTATATATGACATTGTGTAATCACATAACTATGATAAAAAAATTTCTGTGAATGCAGTTGAGAACGTGAAAGTGAACCGGCTAAACTCTTACGAGACAGCGGGAGCAGCCGGACTAGTTGTAAACTGGCGGGTTTCCCAGCAGGACACGCTGTCAGCCAGGCCACTTCGGGAGCGCGGTCGACAACAAAAGAAGAGCACGCGGCAAACACTTTCCCTTGCACCTGGAGCTAATGGGCGGCCGCCCCGTGCGACCCTCCCTGAAGGCGATGACCTGAGATGGGCGAGCGGTCCACCGCGCGGAAATCTATCTGCTGGCAACGCACCACACGCACGCGACCGTGACGAGACGGCCGCGGTGAAACGACAAAAGACAGGGGATGAAAGGGCGTGGAGCCTTTTGACAGGTACTGTCCAGAGAAACTTGCAGAAATCAACGACGCCTATCGACATTTCTTGACGGATGCCTACTGTCAAGCGACAGTAAATCATGGTTCGATGTTCTCTGGTCCCTAAGGGTGGCACAAAAGAAGAGCCATTAAGTGTCATCCTTGCCCAGGAATATCAACCTGGCGTGTCAAACGAGGATACCGCACGAATTTGACAACATAAACAAGGAACCAAATCGAGATGTACGTGACACGGGTCACCAAGAGAAACCTCATGAGAGGGCAGAGACGGCGGGATCGCACGCAACAGATGGACAAAAATCCCTACTGACAGCTGCGGCGACGAACCCCCCCCCCCCCTCCCCCACCCCTTATATTGTGCCTCGGAACAGTGGAACTAGTGAGTGTATCAGTGAACAGTGATTATACGGTTCTTAGTTCAATGCATATAAGTGTGTTTCGGTCACAGAAACTTTGACTCGTGTGTTTTGCAGGGATTCGATTTATTGGTGTTTATTAGACTGACTCTTGTATTTTGCAGGTGTTCTATTTTTTTTTTTTTAAACTTTGACTCTTGTATTTTGCAGGTGTTCTATTTATTGTTTTTTTAGACTGACTCTTGTATTTTGCAGGTGTTTTATTTATTGGTGTTTTTTTTAGATGTTGACTAGTGTACTGTTTTATTGATCAATGTTTGTTCTTGTGTGATGTATTAGATTTGTGATATTTTGTTTCGTAAATTCATTCAAGTGGCATTGCTTCGTTTATCAGTCAGATTGCTATTCATTCTCATTGGGCTGTGATCGATTAGCCTTTGCATGGGGCATATTTATTGTGAGGAACCCCTTAAGGGTAACAATCACATAATTATTGTAGTTTCAGTATAATGACACAGTGCTCATTGTTTGCTAACTAATTGAAATATAGTAGAGTGATTAAATTAGTGCCACATAGTTATTTTAATTCTACAAATTATTAGTTTTATAAGATATAGAATATTTTTGCGATAACCACTTTGTAAAACATGTTTTTTTCTCTTATCATTTTTTTGTTTTTGCGGATTGTGCATTGTAATGTTCTGCTTTATAACACTGATTTTATTTCATGTTTTTTTAATTGCTGTGGCACCTTTGCTATTTTCATCAATTTTGCTTGTTAATAAACAGTCATCAATTTTCCTGTGATCAGTTGGCTCTTGCAATGAGCAAATACTGGTGAACTCCATAAGGGTAACAACCAGAAATTGTTTTCATATTAATGACACAGGAACCATTGTTTTTACTTGCTGACCGAATTAGGTTTACACTATCTTTTAAATAGGTGTCACAGATTGTGTTCTTTTTTTCTGTTTGAAATTAGTAGATTTTAAAGATTTGTTGAAATTATTGTGTTTTTACCAAGTAGCTGGTGACCTTTTGCCTTTTTCTTTACACTTTTGGTTTAAGTAGGGTGTGAGAAGCCTGCTTGGGAATGTCCTAGCATGGCCAGAAAATTCCCTGCACAGTCTTTTCCCGGAGCGTTGGGGTTATGAAAGGTCTCTGTTGGATTCCTTTCATGTTTAATTTCTTAAATCTGTTGTCATTTACGGCATAAATTCCTCGTCTAAATTTACTGTGGCGTTTCTGACTATCTGGGAGGAGACTGAGTATTGAAACGTGTTACTTTTACACATAAACAAGAACGATCTGTCACACTACTACACTTTAAAACACAGTTTATATGTAATTCATATCACACAGTCTCATACGGAACCTACATCCGCTTTCTTTTATATACTGTATATGATAAGATACTGTCATCCCCCTTCCCTTCTGTGTGAGAGGATGAATGAGCAAATTTATTTCTAGTTGCATGCTTGAGGGTAGCAGACAAGGCTGTCTGCTAGAGAACAGTAGGACCAACGTCGGAACAGGTAGCTACGCTTTCTAAAAGCAAAGAGGTTTCTATCCTTAGCATGGTCCTGTCTGTCCGTTGTCATGTTGGTATAGGAAGCTGCCCCTCTGGCCACTTCCGTAGGTATTTGTGAGCCACCCTCAGGAAGCACGCTCGGTAGTAGCGCAGGTCAGTTGGTCCGTGGCGAGCGTCTGAAGTGGTAAGATCTCCGGCTAAGCGCGTGTCTGCTAAGTCCGTAGGACAATGGATTTCTTAAGTTCAGCCTAACTGAAAATTTAATCACCTTTATTTCAGGTTTAGCTCTAAAATATCTAATGTTATCTTAAATTGCAGCGCAGTATAATTCTCGTGTGAAGTTCAGATTATTTTCCGGTAGTTGCTTTGTCACTACTTTGTGAGTAAAGTGGAACCACGTGATGATCAGTAACTCTAACTAAGATCAATCTTAAATGCGAATGCTTGTGTGATTATAACGTCTCGTCTTGACAATATTTTCAATATAGAAACTTTTCTTTATGTTCAACCCACGTGGGGTGTACTTTGCGAGACCAGTACCACGTGCTTATATAACTGTTTGACCCGTCAGGTTAACAGTAAGACGTTAGTAACCAGTTCGAGGTTTTTCTTTTGGAAATTGTTTTTGATCTAATTTATTTTAATTATCAAAATTATCGTGGAGTTATACGCTTTGTGTAAACCAAGTTGACCACGTGAAGCATGTGGTGTAATCATCAAAGTAGCCCTCAGCTATTCTTTTTGGGAAGATTTCACAGAGAGTTAGTATGAATTTAGTATACCAGTGTGTGGTAATTACATGACGGACAGGATTGTGCTACGAACGTAATTTCTTTGGGTGAAAATTTGAATCTGTTTGTAGTGGTTAACTTTCTCTTGCATGCGTTTCAACGTTCTTTGTGTGTTGTTTTATGAATGCAGTGTTGTATGCAGTCTCCCAATCTTGGCTCCATATTTGATGTGTTCCGTAAGATTGCAATCTCACATTTTCACAATCCTAAATAAGGCACCAGTTTAGTTAGGAATCAAGTGTTATATGCTGAAATTTCAATGATCAATCTTAAAATAAATTTCCAAATATAAACTGATTTCTTTGTTTTTATTTAAATTCTCTTTTTTATATATATATATTACCGGTTGTTGTATGACTATTAAAAGATTATAATTAATGTTAGTCTGTTTGGGAATTTGGTAAACCTAGACTAGATACCTGATGAAACAGTTGCTTAGTAATGCAAGATTAACTTCCCCAGACAGCTCACAGCGTTTAACCCGCTTTTATTGGCAAGCAGTAACGCTTTCATACCAAATTAAAGTTAGAACGTTACAATGTAACAGTGATGAGATTTACCTATACATGTCAACTGGAGAGCAGGATACAATTGTTACGTATAGCTGCATAGCTCAACTAAAGAATGGGATACCATTGTCACTGCTATGATCAAAACTATAACTTTCAGTCGATACTATTAGCATCGAAGGCGAAAAAAAACTATACCCCATAGTGAAGTACGGGATACAAATGGTATATGTGTCGTCTTATTGCCTCTTCACGTAGTTCAACTGAGGTACAGGTTGCAAATGTAATGTACATCCATTTCTACGTCTTCATTAGTCAACGGAACTACGGGATACAAATATTATGTACGTAACTCCTGCCATCGGTAGTACTACTATCTACGCAAGAACAGACTTTCCAACTTAAGGTTCAAATGTGTTGACTGCTACCTTTATTTAGAAGTTAGCATACTGTTTCTACATTACGATTTAGTAATGGAATTAAACCCACAAATGATAATTTTAGTTACTTGAAATTGTTTATCGAAAGTGTAGTCTGGTTAGTTTCGAAAATCGCTTTGGGTGGAAATATGAAATAGTCTGTTCCATATTACAACCCCTTTTTTGTTTTGTAAGTGTCGCCATGCCAAGAAACAGGTTATGGCCTGAAAAAAGGGGAATGCGACAGAAATGGCGACCTGAAGATATGGTTCAAGCAATAATGGCTGTTAGGGATAACATTAAAACTCTAAATGAAGCAGCAAGATGTTTCGATATACCAAAAGCTACTCTCTTTAAAAAGGTGGCTAGAAAGGACATAGATTTAAATACTTTAACACATGAAAAAATAGGTAGAAAACCTATTCTTCCCCAAGAAATTGACAAGAACCTTGTTGAGTATTGCCTATTGATGAAAAAGAAATTTTATGGACCTACTCATAATGACGTGAGGCGAATGGCTTATCAGCTGGCAGTAAGAAATGGAATCAGCAATCCGTTTACTGACGATATGGCTGGAAGGGCATGGTCCGATCACTTCATGAACAGACACAGGAATCAGCTTTCAGTACGAAAGCCTGAACTAACATCACTTGCTCGAGCCACTGGCTTTAACTGAAAGAGTGTCATGAAATTTTTTGATCTTCTGGAAGCCGAACACACTAAACATCGATTTCCTCCTGACCGGACCTTCAATGTTGACGAGTCTGGTCTTAGTGTAGTGCAGACGAAAAATTCCACATGTAATTGGCATGAAGGGAAGAAAACAGATAGGAGCCCGCACTGCTGCAGAGAGGGGAAGGCTGGTGGCGATCATTGCATGTATGGGTGCAGGTGGCAACTTTGTGCCTGCAGTGACGATTTTTCCACGCACCAATTGGGCAGACAGATTAATGAAAGGTGCACCTTCTGGAGCTATTGGAAAATGTCATCCGTCAGGTTGGGTACAGTCCTATCTATTCACTGAATGGTTTACCCACTTCGTTGAACATACGAAACCTACAGCTGAATCCCCAGTCTTGTTCATACTGGATGGACATTATTCTCACACCAGGAATATAGATGTCATAATAAAACAAAAGATAATCATGTGACCATTCTCTGCTTGCCACCTCATACTACACATATACTACAGCCCCTTGATAGGATTTCCATGTGCCCCCTAAAAACATACTACAGCGAAGAGATTAGGCAGACACTAAGAACAGGCGGTATGGACACCTACGATATTGCGGAGAAGTTTGCAAAGGCGTAACTCAGAGTCCAAAGTGGTGCAGTAGCAGTCAATGGATTCAAATGTACCGGCATTTATCCACTAAACAAAGGGATTTTTACAGAAATAGATTTCATTGCAGCTGAACATGATGCAGAAAAGTTTGCTGACAGTGGTGAAGCACTTTGTGACAATGGAGATGCCGGAGGTGATTCGAAGCAAGAAGATGGGGAGGGGGGGGGGGGAAGAGCAGACAGCGGGTCCATCAACACCTGTAGGCTATGTAAAGCCACAATACATCTCTCCAGTCAAAAAAGAAGACATCAAACAGAGGTCGGAAGCACTTCCGGTTACTGTCCTAACCGGTTCACCCTATAAAAAGGCTTTGAAGTGTTTCATAGAAAAGAAACAAAACACGGAACTAAATCTACAGAAGAAAAAGGCACCAATTCAGGTAACTTCCTTTTATAGCCCTATATATCAACCAGGAACTGCCAAAATATCAGACAGATCTACAAGAGCGAAGACTGTTGACACCAGTAAACGAACACTGTTCTCAACTACAAAAAGAAGTAAGGAAGAAAGCTGTAGCGAGGAAGAGGAAATAGAACTATCTTCTGGTAGTTAAAACCTGATAGAATCTCTTGGGAAATACGTTCCTGAAAACGATTATCCAGACTGTTTGTTTTGTGGTGAGGCATTTAAAAAGTCAAAACCTGGAGAACTTTGGGTTCAATGTGTCATGTGTCAGAAATGGGCTCATATGTTGCGCAGTGGGTGTGAGACTCAAGTGTTCATTTGCGACTTTTGTTCATGAAGAACTTTAAATTGTGAACCGGAATTGTTATCTATATCTCATTAAATCTATTTTACTACAGATTTTCATTGTAATTTGTGATTTTTTCCATGTAAGGTCAAAATACCATTTTATAATTTCATTAATAAAAATCTAAGCTGGCTCTGTATATTTTATTATTTATTTTAAATCTGTTTCATATTACCACGCTACTTCGAAGTGCTCAAAATTTACAGCAAGTTAAAAAATCTATTGCAATTATTTATTGTGCTCATTTTTCATCAAAATTATTATTGATCCTTTGTAATAGATATATAAACTAACACAGGTGACATTTTTGACGAAATAGCCACATTTGAAATTCAGTAGTGGTTGACAGTGGCTCTGAGCACTATGGGACTTAACATCTATGGTCAGAAGTCCCCTAGAACTTAGAACTACTTAAACCTAACTAACCTAAGGACATCACACAACACCCAGTCATCACGAGGCAGAGAAAATCCCTGACTCCGCCGGGAATCGAACCCGGGAAGACGAAAATTAGCGCCATACATAACATTTGTATCCTGTTCTTCAGTTGACCTATATAGGTAAATCACTCCAATGTTACATATATCGGTCTTTTCGTCTAGGTAGTATCAGTATCCCGTACTTCAGTTGACCTTTATACGGTATACAAACTTACTTGTGTCGGTCTTTTCGCATTTAGTAGTGCTAGTATAGACCCGAAAAGTCGTAGTGCTGGGAAAGGGAAGAAGAGCAACAGCTGCAAAATTTGTATTACGTAATGCAGTTGACGAAAACATACGTAACCGTGTAATGCAACAATGAAATACGTCAAAATAGACAAATGCAGTAAAACAAAAAAATAAAAAGCTGAACTTACCATACGGAAACTCCTCCGCAAAGAAAAAAGAAAAAAACGAAGCTCGCCTAGAAAGACATCAACAAAAATCACATACCCACTTACACAAGAAACATAACATTTCGAAAACACACACACACATTCACCCCCCCCCCCCCCCAAATCACAATCTGAAATTAACTAAAAAATTTTGGACGATACATTTGCCCAACACGTTTAAGAAAACACTTAAACGGGCAACATGTATCGGGTACACTACGCCTCTATGAAAATTCATCTAAGTGATTCTGTAGTGTCGAAATCCGTCGTTTCCCCCTTCCTACAACAGATTTTATAGCTGACCAATGTCCTTCTATGCTGTTCGTACAAGCCCCAGTGATAAAGATCTGAATTCAATACTGTGATTGCCCGCATCTCTTGGTCGTGCGGTAGCGTTCTCGCTTCCCACGCCCGGGTTCCCGGGTTCGATTCCCGGCGGGGTCAGGGATTTTCTCTGCCTCGTGATGGCTGGGTGTTGTGTGATGTCCTTAGGTTAGTGAGGTTTAAGTAGTTCTAAGTTCTAGGGGACTGATGACCATAGCTGTTAAGTCCCATAGTGCTCAGAGCCAATACTGTGATTAACAACAAGATGCTGATAACCCCTATTCCCCAAATCCCTATATGAAGAAAAACCATCTGAAATCACTACGGAACCCTCTGCAACATGACCTTCATTTAATGTGACCAAAACTTCCTTCGTTCGATTGGGAACTACTTTAAAAACTACATCTTCACATTCTTGACCTGAAACTACAGCCCCCAAAACCCATAATCCTACCGGAGGTTTCCCCCTGTTGTTTGACAAAATGCGACTCGTCGATTTCGACTATAAACCCCCCCCCCCCTCCCCCAACGGCCTCCTATACTTTAAATATTCCCCACAAACTTCCCTACAAAAAGAGTACCAATCGACAATTGTACGCTCACTCACACGACATTAATGCACACACAGGATACCTAGAACACCAACAGTATGTAATTTTTATGATATCCCTCAAGGCGAGCTTAGATGCCTCGAACCATGTTCCTCGTCTAATGGACCGCCGCAACCGATCTTTGCTGCAGCGCCATACGAATAAGTCGTGAGTACAGCGATCGGATACACTTGTCAGGGGCATATGTTCGCCGCACTCACGACATCGAACGTAATCGGCAACAAGGCCAAACATTTGTAAAAGTCGAATCGTCACCATCATGTCTACGCCCATAGCCTCCTTTAAATCATCCAGATTCATTGGAATAGATAAGTCCAGAAATGAAAAACTAAAAATTCTCCTAAAATGAAAAACTATTAGTCCAAATTATCTCACACTCAGTAAGAATGAAATTAACTACCGATTGAATTGCAAACAACCAATTACTTAAATCAATGCACACGAAAAAAAAAATACGCAACATCTAGCGCTGTCTTTTAAAACCATTCAATTTTTTCAATGTACAATGATGGCGTTTATCCGCAGGAGACAACCGATTTATTATCTACGGCTGGAAATAAAGACATTAATATCTATGAGCAACCTATGACGTCAGTGGTCAAAGCCGACGGGTAGTATCCCGAGCTTCGGTAGACTTTAAGATAGAATAATGTACTAAAACGTTATTTAAAACATCCAAATTCCGCCTGAATTTTGGAAAAAAACTCGGGATGCAAACTGATATTTGATGCTCTCCACGGGCAGCTAGAAAGTGAATCAGTAATTTTTTCAGATTTTGTCAGTCAACTTGTTGTTGTTGTTGTTGTTGTTGTTGTTGTTGTGGTCTTCAGTCATGAGACTGGTTTGATGCAGCTCTCCATGCTACTCTATCCTGTGCAAGCTGCTTCATCTCCCAGTACTTAACTGCAGCCTACATCCTTCTGAATCTGCTTAGTGTATTCATCTCTTGGTCTCCCTCTACGGTTTTTACCCTCCAAGCTGCCCTCCAATGCTTAATTGGTGATAACTTGATGCCTCAAAACATGGCCTACCAACCGATCCCTTCTTCTAATCAAGTTGTGCCAAAAACTCCTCTTCTCCTCAATTCTATTCAATACCTCCTCATTAGTTATGTGATCTACCCATCTGATCTTCAGCATTCTTCTGTAGCACCACATTTCGAAAGCTTCTATTCTCTTCTTGTCCAAACTATTTATCGTTCATGTTTCACTTCCATACATGGCTATACTCCATACAAATTCTTTCAGAAACGACTTCCTTACACTTAAATCTATACTCGATGTTAACAAATTTATCTTCTTCAGAAACGCTTTCCTTGCCATTGCCAGTCTACATTTTATATCCTCTCTACTTTGGCCATCATCAGTTATTTTGCTCCCCAAATAGCAAAACTCCTTTACTACTTTAAGTGCCTCATTTCCTAATCTAATTCCCTCAGCATCACCCGACTTAATTCGACTACATTCCATTGTCCTCGTTTTGCTTTTGTTGATGTTCATCTTATATCCTCCTTTCAAGACATTGTCCATTCCGTCCAACTGCTCTTCCAAGTCCTTTGCTGTCTCTGACAGAATCACAATGTCATCGGCGAACCTCAAAGTTTTTTTTCTTCTCCATGGATTTTAATACCTACTCCGAATTTTTCTTTTGTTTCCTTTACTGTTTGCTCAATATATAGACTAAAAAAAACGCCGCACGGGATTAACCGAGCGGTCTACGGCGCTACAGTCATGGACTGTGCGACTGGTCCCGGCGGAGGTTCTAGTCCTCCCTCGGGCATGGGTGTGTGTGTGTTTGTCCTTAGGATAATTTAGGTTAAGTAGTGTGTAAGCTTAGGGACTGATGACCTTAGCAGTTAAGTCCCATAAGATTTCACACACATTTGAACATTTGAACGAATAACATCGGGGAGAGGCTACAACCCTGTCTCACTCCCTTCCCAACCACTGCTTCCCTTCCATGTCCCTCGACTCTTATAACTGCCATCTGGTTTCTGTAGTCATCATGTAAGAAAAAAATTCATAAAAATGTAAAGTTTCCTTATGTCAGTCTTTATAAGGCCAATGGCAAAAATACAAATAAGAAAGAAATACTTTCCAAGCTCAAATATCGCAACTCAAAACGCCACAAACTGTTCTTTATGATGTACCTTTTAAATTATTAGAGTTCCTTTGCATTCAATGTAACCACGCAATATAAAATTATATAGGAGCAGAATATCACTTCCAAATTTCAACTTATGACTTCACCTTCTAATAATCTGAAAACGTTAAAATCAACATCTACAGTTCATGTTAAGCTTAGCGAATTGCCAATGTGTATGGGATTTATAACATGGACTCAGTTTCAGACAGTGTTGCTGTAAATTTTGTTTCATCATTGGTAAGTTCAGTTCCCATATTATTGACGTCCATAGAAGCTTTTTAATACAATGGTCGAAAAGCAATTCTAGTGAAGTAACGCTCGGCTACAGAACTTCAGCTGTGGATGATTTAAAGGTGAAAATGTTCTCTCTCATATCACAGTATCGTTAAATGCATTATCTGCCATGTGGATTACCATAGGCCTACAGTACCAAAATAAAAGCTAGGTGATAGGACTGGAACTGATTAAACAATTAAGGTAAAAACGCTGAAATGTGGCTGTTGGGGCTTGTTACATAATCAGTAATGTCGAAGGTAGAATTTCTTGATTTCTGAAAAAAATTCACTCAGTACAAAGCCAGAGCTTATTAACAAAAGTACGGTCACATATGGGTAGCTAACGAAATTTGTTACCAGAATCAGGATTTCTTGGTAGGTAGGACGCAGCATATTACTTTGGGTAGAGCGTCGTCGAATGATGTAAGAGTAACTTCAGGATAGTGTGTTGAAACTTTTGTTGTTCATGTTTTACGTTAATCACCTAGCAGACAGTATTAATAATAACATCAGAGTTTCTACAAATGATACGGTTATCCGTAATAAAGTACAGTGTTAATAAAACTGCACAAATTTACAGCAAGTTTTAATAACGTATCAGAGTGATGGAAAGATTGTCAATTGCTGTAAATGTTCAGAAATGAAAAATTGTGTGATTCACTGAACAAAGAAACATAGCATCCTATGAATACATTGTCAGTGAGTCACAAGTGGAATTAGAGAGTTCATACAAATAACTGGGTGTAACAATTTGTAGGTATATGAAATGGAATGATCATACAAATTCAGTTCTAGATAAAGCAAGTGGTAGATTCCAGTTCAGTGGTACCACACAAAGAAAATGCAATGAGTCTACAAAGTGAATTGCTTACAAACAACTCGTGCGACTCGTCCTAGAATACTGCTCGGTTGTATGGGACCCATACTAAATACGGCTTCGATTCCCGGCCGGGTCGGAGGTTTCTTTCTGTTCATGGACTGGATATTGGTTTTCCTCACATTCTTATCGTCATAACCGACATTGTTACTAAGATGGAGGAATTAGCAAGGTCCGAAAACCAATAAATCGAAAAAAATAAAGCGGCCTAGTGTTCTCTACGTGGCATTGTGGCAAAGCTGTAACAACTTGTGACAATCGACATAACATGTAGCTTAATCAAAATGCAGAGTAGCTGACGGGGGCCAATGATTTTACATGGCGAACAATACTGCTTGTAAACGTAAAGAACGTTTGTGACTGCTTGTGGGATTAAAAGTTACGCTCTCCTGACATGCTCTAGAAGTGGGCACACTATAAAAACGAACTACAGTGTCTGGCGGATGTTACTTCTTACCGGTCTTAAAGATTTTTCTTCTTACTCCTTCGCGTATCGAGCAAGGGAAAAATTACTTTATGCCTTTGTAGACATCGTAATCTCTCGTATCTTCACCTCATGATCCTTAAGTGAAGTATACGATGCCGGCAGCACAGGGTGTGCGAGGTAGACCACCACCATGGGAGCAGGTGCACAGCGGGCGATAAGACTGTTTGGGAGAAAATGTAAAAGACGGTTTGAGAATTAACCGGGCGAGGTACGTGAGCGCTCCTATCCTTGCGTTGGTATCTTCTGCCTACGAGAATCAGCATTTCCTATAGCGCGTGACTGTAACTGTGCGCTATTGTCATAGTGTCGTTTCACCCAAGTAGCTTAATAATAATAATAAAAAAAATACTACTGCCGAGTAGACGTCTGTCGGTAACATGTCACGCGGCAAAGTCTGCTCGTACACACAGCTGCCGCCTAAACAGTTCGCTCATGGATGAGATTTTCACTCTGCAGCGGAGTGTGCGCTGATATGAAACTTCCTGGCAGATTAAAACTGTGTGCAGGACCGAGACTCGAACTCGGGACCTTTCCCTTTCGCGGGCAAGTGCTCTACCAGCTGAGCTACCCAAGCACGACTCACGCCCCGTCCTCACAGCATTACTTCTGCCAGTATCTCGTCTCCTACCTTCCAAACTTTACAGAAGCTCTCTTGCGAACGTTGCAGAACTAGCACTCCTGGAAGAAAGGATATTGCGGAGACATCGCTTAGCTACATCCTGGGGGATGTTTCGAGAGTGAGATTTTCACCATGCAGCGGAGTGTCAGCAGGAGAGCTTCTGTAAAGTATGGGCCAGCCGGTGTGGCCGAGCGGTTCTAGGCTCAGCCACAGCCTGGGGGATGTTTCCAGAATGAGATTTTCACTCTGCAGCGGAGTGTGTGCTGATATAAAACTGGCAGAAGGCAAAGGTCCTGAGTTCGAGTCTCGGTCCGGCCCAGTTCTAGGGGCTCAGTCTGGAACTGAGCAACCGCTACGGTCGCAGGTTCCAATCCTACCTCGGGCATGGATGTGTGTGGTGTCCTTAGGTTAGTTAGGTTTAATTAGTTCTAAGTTCTAGGCGACTGATGATCTCAGAAGTTAAGTCGCATAGTGCTCAGAGCCATTTGAACCATTCGGTCCGGCACACAGTTTTAGTCTGCCAGGAAGTTTCATATCAGCGCACACTCCGCTGCAGAGTGAATATCTCATTCTGGAAACATCCCCCAGGCTGTGGGTAAGCCATGTCTCCGCAATATCCTTTCTTTCAGGAGTGCTAGTTCTGCAGGGTTCGCAAGAGAGCTTCTGTAAAGTTTGGATGGCAGGAGACGAGATACTGGCAGAAGTACAGCTGTGAGGACGGGGCGTGAGTCGTGCTTGGGTAGCTCAGTTGGTAGAGCACTTGCCCGCGAAAGGCAAAGGTCCCGAGTTAGAGTCTCGGTCCGGAACACAGTTTTAATCTGCCAGGAACTTTCAGTTCGCTCATGTTCAACAGGGAAGTTCTTGCTAGTTCTTCGCTAACATAATGAAGGTCGCCGAGCGGGTTCTGAAGCTATTTGGTGCCATTTGACTGAAGACTGATTTTCCTGGTTTTTGCAGACTAAGGACTGGAGGGAGATGAGACAGCGAAGGAAGCAAACAAGGTAGGTGGAGGGGACACGAAATTTATTTGACCCTTCAGCCAGTACTTTCGCTGCAACCTAGTTTTGAGTCGTACGATATGCGGTACAAATAAAAAATAATTCAGGGTAGCCTTCCGCGGCTGATTAATATTATTACGAGAGTGGTTAATCGTTGTGCTTATAGACAGCTAGGCTCAGTTCATTTAACAACAAGGTGAACCCTTCTGTAAGGAAACGTATCCTCTACCATTGGTCATCGGTTGCGTTGCTCAAGCATATTTTGTAACATCACTGGAAGTACGCCTTATTTATGTATGAGATATCCTTTGTTATTCAAAAAAATTAAGAAAAAAAAACGAAACTCCTCCCGAACAGTCCATGAAGGCTTAACGGTACCGACCGGCTGAGGCGTAGCGCCTGGGAGGCGGTTAAGTGGGAGATGTGTCTCAGAGCTGGAGAGTGACAGATGGTGACGAGAGACTGGATGCGCACGTAGTTTATGTATCAGCCGATATAGGACAATACTGAATAGAGGGACTGTGATTTTAGTTTCGATTGTGCCCACTAGAGTGCACTAAAGTAATAGAATGTTTTTCATAAACTGTTCTAGTATTTTAATAAAGTGTTATAAATGTGTTTTAGCAGTATGAATGATGCGTGAGTGTGGTTTAAGGTTAATATGAAGATAGTTGTTTAACGAGTTATGTAGTAGGATTTAGTGTGGGAACATTTCAATGAAGTATGGATATGAACAAAGGGGATTTTTGTAGAATAGATTTGTAAAGTAAGTTTATGGTAAAGGGAAAGTTAATTCAGGTATAAATAACAATAGTAAATAACTTTTTGCATAAACAAAAATTCAGCATATTAGATAATTACGTCGGTAAAAGGTGCAGTCGTTAGGTTTACTATTTTGCGATTGGTTATTGATGAAAAGCGCGGATTGACGCGGGAGAATGTTGTTTTGCTATTGGCTGTTGAGTAAACTGACCAACGGTAAAGCAATATTCTTCGCGCGCCTTTCTCTGCAGGTAGAGAAGACAGAGTGTTCTACAGGGGAGTCGAAGCCTAGCCATGAAAGAGATCGGACGTGTGCAGTAGTAGTTCCGATGAAAATGATAAGTTGCCGGATCTAGCAGTGTTTCGTACATCAAAAGTGTTGGAAAGTGACGCCATAATTATTCCGATGTGTGTGTAGAAATTTCGGAATTTTTAAGTGAATTTTGTGACGAGAAAAGACATACATTCCGCGTGGCGTATTGAGCAGGTCGGTGGCTAAAAACTGTGACTGCATTTGGTACCGACAGACTTAATATTTGGCGAGCATTCTCAATCAAACACAATTAGTATTTTTGTAGCTATTACGTTTCCGGGAAAAGCAACACCATAAACTTGCTAACGTGAGTGAAAGGGATTGTGAGTGACTGTGTTAAGACTAGCACAGGCTTGGCAGTGATACTTGTTCACCTAAGTTTCAGAATATATTAACTGAGGACAAAATTTCCAACCTTTCATTTCGTGTTTCTCCCGAAACGTAGGTTAGTGATTTTAATTGCAGCCTGGTTCACGTCGAAGTACAGTAGGTTTCACTCGGCTTTCTTACTGATGATCTGCTGAGACAATGTTCAAAGGTAGGTGCAGGTTCGTCGTAAAGGGACGGAAAGAACCGCGCCGCCGCGCGGCCTCCGTTTCATCCTCAGATCATAGGCATCACTGGATGCGGATATGGAAGGGCATGTGGTCAACACACCGCTCTCCCGGTCGCATGTCAGTTCCCGAGACTGGAGCCGCTACTACTCAATCAAGTAGCTCCTCAGTTTGCCTCACTAGGACTGAGTGCAGCCCGCTTACCAACAGCGCTCGGCAGACCGGATGGTCACCCATCCAAGTACTAACCCAGCCTCTTTGTTATTCTAGCGAGAATTAAAGTGACACATGCTACAGCATCGAAAGTATGAAATTTCTTTGCTAACCCATGAAGTTCCTAGCAATTTCACTCTGAAGCGGATTGTGCGCTGATATGAAACAGTTTTGATTTGCCAGGAAGTTTCATATCAGCGCACACTCCGTTGCAGAGTGAAAATTTCATTCTGGAAACATCCCTAGGCTGTGGCTAAGCCATGTTTCCGCAATATCCTTTTTCCTGGAGTGCTAGTTTTGCAAGGTTCGCAGGAGAGCTTCTGTGAAGTTTGGATTCCTGAGTTCTTGGCAGAAGTACAGATGTAACGAGCGCTCGTGAGTCGTGCTTGGGAAGCTCATTCGATTTACGCAAAGACGAGTCGGAAGCTACTGGCGGTGGTAGTAGGATCCAGTTAAAAATTATAAATAAAAGAGACGGTAGAGCACTTGCCTCCAAAAGGCAAAGGTCCTGAATTCGAGTCTCGATCCGCCACACAGTTTTAATCTGCAACGAAGTTCCATGTAGTTCTTGTATCAAAATTCAAGGTGAAAGCTAACTTTTGTTTTGTAACTCTAAGTGTTGTAAAAATTTTGAATAACTTTATTTTACAGCAATTTTTCATAGCTACCCGACTCGAAATATTCAGCGTCAACGGCTAAACTTTGGCAAGCTCAACGTTGATTCATTGACGTGTTCGTGAAGGAAAGGTTAGTTAAAATTAGTAAGGAATTCTACAAAGGTAATGAATGCTCCGTGAAATTTGCTCCATCTTGTAGACGAACATTCGTGCAATGCAAATGTTTTTACTATCTGTACTATCCGAACCTAAGTATCTACCAAAAATGAAACCTTTAAACTAACCGTGGAGTTGAAAATATAATGTAAGATAGGAGAATAGAACGAGAACATTTCTTTTTGAATCAGAGCCGTTAATGGGATCAGTCATGAGAAGCCCAGTACTGCTCGTGAATACGCAAAGCCACTTGGTTTCATGCTCAGACAAAGGGAATGTTTAATGTACTGAAAAGACGAATACTCATTCTCTTGCAAAAATGAACAAACATGAAAGAACTTTAATTACAGGAAGGCAGCCCGGACGATTACAAACGGTCCCAAACTTTGCTTAAGAGCCATCAAATCCCTAGTTTCACAACAAGAACCGTAAGCAGTATTTTTACTAACAGCTCTCAGAGACTGAATGCTGCGAATGCTCAAGAATGTGGGAAGCATAATTGGGCACCGTTATCTAGTGGGCCCATGTTTCCGGATCAGCAGAAGAGTCAGACAGTTTCCTCAGAATATTGCTTTTTTTCTTTTTTAATTTCCGCAACAGGATTTCGAGAGAACCACGACGAATTCCTAGTACATATTCCCTTTTAAGTTTCTTCAGCATCTTTGCTACATTGCCGTAAGAGATACATCGATGTAAAACGATCGTTTCAGCGCTTCTCTTAATTATTTTTGTGTTCATCATCATATCTACCTGGTAAGAACTCAAAACGCTAGAGCACTACTCTAGAAATCTAGAATTAGTCGTAGTAGCGCCTTGTACGCGATTTCCATTGCAAAGCTTACTTGATCTCACCTCACCTATATACACACATCAAAAAAAGTTTAGCATCACCTCGGCTCCGAGAGTTCCTGAACCTGTACAGAAAATTAGAATAGAGATCAAGATAAATATCATTTACGACCTTTTTATTGCTCATGAAAACCACACATTGCATGTTGCACCACCATACAGCAAGTCCTTCAGAGGTGGTGGTCCACACTGCTGTACACATCGGTACCTCTAATACCCAGTAGCATGTCCTCTTGCATTGAAGCATGCCTGTATTCGTCGTGGCTTACTATCCACAAGTTCATAAAGATTGTCCCACTCCTCAACGGCGATTCGGCGTAAATCCCTCAGAGTGGTTGATGGGTCACGTCGTCCATAAACAGCCCATTTCAATCTGTCCCAGGCAAGTTCGATAGGGTTCATGTCTGGAGAAATTGCTGGCCACTCTAGCCGAGCGATATCGTTATCCTGAAGGAAATCATTCACAAGATGTGCACGATGGGGGCGCGAATTGTCGTCCATGAAGACGAATGCCTCGCCAATGTGCTGCCGATATTGTCGGAGGATGGCATTCACGTATCGTACAGCCGTTACGACGCCTTACACGACCACCAGCGGCGTACAACGGCCTCACATAATGCCACCCCAAAACATCAGGAAACGTCCACCTTGCTGCACTTGCTGGACAATGTGTCTAAGGCGTTCAGCCTGAGAAGGTTGCCTCCAAACACGACTCTGACGATTGTCTGGTTGAAGGCATATGCGACACTCATCGGTGAAGAGAAAGTGATGACAATCCTGAGCGGTCCATTCGGCATGTTGTTGGGCCAATCTGTACCGCGCTGCATGGTGTCGTGATTGCAAAGATGGACCTCGCCATGGACGTCGGGAGTGAAGTTGCGCATCATGCAGCCGATTGCGCACAGTGAGTCATAACACGACGTCCTGTGGCTGCACAAAAAGCATTATTCAACATGGTGGTGTTGCTGGCAGGGTTCCTCCGGGCCATAATCGGTAAGTAGCGGTCATCCACTGTAGTAGTAGCCCTTGAGCGGCCTGAACGAGGAATGTCATCGACAGTTCCTGTCTCTCTGTATCTCCTCCATGTCCGAACAACATCGCTTTGGTTCACTCCGATACGCCTGAACACTTCCCTTGTTGAGAGCCCTTCCTGGCACAAAGTAACAATGCGGGCGCGATCGAACTGCGGTATTGGCCTTTTAGGCATGGTCGAACAACAGACAACACGAGCCGTGTACCTCCTTCCTGGTGGATTGACTGGAACTGATCGGCTGTCGGACCCCCTCCGTCTAATAGGCGCTGCTCATGCATGGTTGTTTACATCTTTGGGCGGATTTAGTGATATCTCTGAAAAATCAGAGGGACTGTGTCTGTTATACAGTATCCACAGTCAAAGTCTATCTTCAGGATTTCTGGGAACCAGGATGATGCAAAACTTTTTTTTAATGTGTGTAATTAATTTCAGTATACCATACATCCTGATCATTTTAGAGAATAATATCTTACCGCCACAAAATCTTCCAATCGAGTCCTACCCGTTCTACCACACAATTCGTAATGTCAGCGTTGAAGATGGTGTGAAAACCACCGAAATAATAAATAGTTACATACTGTATTACCTTTAACGTAACTGCTTTAGGAAAGCATTTTTGAATTTAATGTGACTATTGTAATTGTGGTTGTTAAATATTTTGTGTGATAACTTTAAAAATATTATTGCTGTTATAGAAATTTTATAATAATCCCGATGAAACTTGCCTCTAGAAAATATAAATGAACTAGTAGATAGCACTCGACACAAAAATAAGAAAATGAACAAGTTGATACCACTTCAGGAAAATAAATGAACTGACCGATAGTCCGTGAAACAATATCTCACACTCATGAAAACAAAAGACACACTGCGGTTTTCCGGGACGGTTGCAACAAATCTGTCTTCCATTTTCGTTACCTATTACAGATTTTACCTATTAGTCTCATTCCATATCGCTTCTCAGTAATGGGTTGATGCATAGTTCATAGCGTTTTCATCCAGAAGTTTAATAAACATAACAGATACGCATAACAGAGATTTTAGTCATCAGTAATATATTCTCCTCCATTATTTGCAACAGTCTGCCAATGGTGGGATAATTTCTAGATTGAGCGACTGTAGAAATCACGTGTTTTCAGGCGAAGAACTTGTCGAGCCATGTTCAGATCGCATTTTCATCTGGAAAGGAATTTCCTTGCAGGTTGTTCGATAGAGAGCGGAAAAGATGAAAATCTAAAGACGCAAGATCATGTGAATAAGATGGGCGCGGAATGACTTCTCAATCCGACTTCTAAGTGTTTTTTTTTTTTTTTTTTTAAAGACCGACAGAAATTCCGGTTTCGGCCAGTTTCAGCGAAAAACATTGCTCTCGGCCGTAATTCCGGTTTCGGCCAGAAATCAGCCGAATCTTTGGCTTGGCCGGAACTAGCTTTCATGAACTCACAGATGAAGTTGGGTCGCGTTCGGCATGGATTCAGCCAACAATAGTCCTTAACCTCAGTTGTCGAGGCACCGTTTAACTATTATGAGAGTCTTTCTGGCGCTTAAAAATTGTATTTTGTTGTTTACCACAGTATAATGTAATCGCATCTGATTGTGATATTCTTATACGAGTTAATCACAATTTAACTTACTCAGTATTTTACTTAATGGAATGGTTCATGGTACTGTTATGTTGTAAGGTGTATTAATGAGTTTTCTTGAAAGCTTTTTTTTTAATAACCAACGTGGGTTTAGAAAACACTGATCATGTGGCACACACCTTTCCCGGTTCACTTTGCGTAAATTTATACTGAAAACAATCATAGTGTTAGTCGGAACTGTGACGTTAATTTTTCCAACTATCTTCCGTAGCACTGACTGAAGTTAATTTACTGACTGTAACCAATATGCATTACGCAGTTAGGAGAGACAAATAGGAGATATGTCAAGTTGTTTGTCGACTGCAAAAACGGAAGCGAAGATGGCTTCCAGAAAAGGAATTTTAACTGCGGTTTGTGGAAGGAAGCGAATTATTCCTTTCTGCGTGTTTTATATTGTGGTGTGATATGATATTAGACATGTCCAGGCTATAGCAATTTGTAGTATGTACCCGATAGGTTTTTAGCGCCCCTGAAGAGGTGAGATATGCAGGACTCTAACTTTTTAATACGATGTGGAATTTTTTTTTTTTTGTAGCTATATCTAGTTCTCTAACGTACTTTAATTTCCTTAGGTATAAAATATCACTACAAAGAGAAAAGAATCCAAATTGGAAGCATTTTAATAAAAGTACCGCCGATTTACCTACAGACACTTGCAACAGAACACTTTCGTTGGGCAGCAAAGCACCCAAAAGGCAAACACTATCTGGACTGAAGCAACATTTATTAAAATTTCATGGCTCAGAATACACAAAGGTTGTAAAACGTCAGTCATAATTGGACGACATGAAAAATGGAGCCAAATCAAAGCGGATGGACTCCAATGGATTCCATAGTCTTCTTGAGTACCGGTACCGAGAAGGATGAAGTGCACAGTCTGGCCATCAAATCTGTACATTGGCCAGACGACCATGACATTACTTGAATATTATGGATTTAATAATTGTTGATATGCTGCCGTATTCTTTGATAGAGGGCAATGCTTGCCAACGGCTCAGTTTTACAGATCAACAAGCTGTTCACAAATATCGACGCAAATCTGAAAAATTCTTTTAAAAAACGTTGATGCCGCAGACCTATGACAAAGTGAAAGCCAAAGTAAAGAATCTTATTGCGAAATACGAGTGGTTAAATGCCACAACCGACATCTGAATCAACGCAAGCAGTAATTGCTCACTCCGCAGCTTGACAGGTCATTTCATCATTGAACACCAACGTTTGATAGTTATAATGAGTGCAACCATGTCGGAACAAGATCTTACTAGTCAGTATAGCGAACAGAGACGGTTAATGAACAGAGCGTAAGCGGTAAGGTTTTTCTGATTTTACGTGGCAATGCACAGAATATGGTTTGTGCAGTGCGTGGGCAGTATGAGTCTATAGGTCGTGTGTCACAATACACTCCAATTGGTGACAAAACATGCCATGTTCTCAAATGAACAAACCAAAGTCATAACAAAAATTGCAGGAAAATCGTGGATCACTTTCAGGCTGGGTAGTGTCGAGTTTACAGATAATGTATGATATTCGGAGGTGTTCAAGATGGAAGAGTAGGCTGGGGAATTTTATGACTTGGTAGTGGATGTGGGTGGGGGAGGGTAAGCGGATCCGAAAGGCCAGGCAGAACGCATGTTGTTCGAGGACCTGTAGGGCGTGATAAAAAGAGAAAGAAGTGGAACCCCATGCCACATTGGCATAACAGAGGATGGGTGGGATCAGGGCTTTAAAGGTGTGGAGGACTGCGAAAGGATGCAATCCCGACATTCGGTCAGTTATCAGTTTTAGTAAGTTTAGTCTGTTGTGTGTTTTCTGTCGAACGGTTAGTACATGGGTCTCCATATTAGTCAGAGGTATTTCTAGTGCGTTTGTTACCTGGATAGGACGGTCGTAAATGGTAAGGTAAAAGATGTGGCGGCAAGCGATGCGGGCGGTTTGGTCTTTAATTGCTGCCTGCTTTTTGTTAGGGTTGATTTTGAGGACCCACTGTTTGCACCAGGAGGTCGACTGATTGAGATGGAGCTGGAGGGATTTTGTGGATGGTGGGATACAGGGAAAGGAAGGCGATGCCATCAGCATACTGTAGGAGATGAACAGGAAGAGGCGGCTTTGGCATATCAACAGTGTAGAGCACATACAGGAGAAGCGAGAGGACAGAGCCTTGGGGGCGCACCTGCAGTGGGAGGGAAGATATGGGAATATGTGTTGTTGATGGTGACATAAGATGGGAGTTAGAAAGAAAGGATGCAATGAGGTGGCATAATTTATGAGAAGTGAATAGGTCTGTAGCTTAAGGCCAGGTTCTCATTCAAAATAGTCGAAAATTCGATTTTTATTCTTGCATTCTTTGAAAGCTATAGGTGCCTAGTATGTTGGGACAAAAAGGTTTTTTAATCCATGTGTTACAAAAGTTTCTACAGTCCATTGTTCGAAGCAATGTCACAGCCGCCGTGGGACACACTCAACTGGAGATTCTGCAAGCTAGCCTATGGTGGCCACAGTTCTCCGTCTGCCAAATAATTAAAAAGTCGTAATCATCACACCCAAGAGGTGCCACATTTGTTGATATCGCAAGGAAATCTGACATTAAACAGTGGTTTCTGTGTGGATCAGCCTTGAGTTGGCTAACTAGACATAAAATTAATTTAATTACTTCAAACCCACAACAAAATAAATGACATCGTAGAGAATGAGATTGGGTGTCCTTGAAAAATTAATAACAAGGACCTACGGTATCACAAAGAGATTTATATCATGGTCAAGAGAGAGCAAAAATACGAACAGAAGCTTCAACCGTGTAACATTTCATTAACACTAACTCTGGTTGGTTGGCAATGGAATTGGGAATCTAATTGGAATTTACGTGTAAATGAGACTGGCTACTGTGAGTGCAAGGATGCCAGTCTAGGCAAGCACACTCTGCTGTTTCGTACCACTAATTGGTCTCTTGCATCAAGACACAATTAAGCCTGCAATGGACACTGAGAGTGACTACTGCGAGTACATCGCTGCTATGAAAAAAGATGGCCGTGAAAACGATTGATAGGCTTCCGAATTTGCTGAAGCTGCACAACGTTACCGATATAGACAGTGAAAGACGAGACACTGTCGCCTGAGTCCGGGTGCTGCTAAAGCATCGTACTGCGGGAGATGACCCCACGTCCGTCAGTGATTGTCTCACGTTCGTGACAATATCAAGTTACGCCTGGGTGTCCGGACAGCTTTACAACTAACTGCTCTCTCCATATAAATGGAAGAGCTCCAACGATGGTCGAGAAGCAACTCCTCCTCTCCCTTTTTCTCAAAACCTTCCGAAAAACAGCCATCACCCCTGGTGTTCTCGATAAAATCCTATCATGGCCCAGCAGTGGTTACTGTGCCAATCATGTTTTCTATCAAGGAGACCCGATATTCCTCAACCAATCACTGCAGTGCAGTACACATTCTGGTCTCCATAAAAGCAGCACACAGTGCCTGGAGGTCCTGCAACCAAGCCGCCGGCGCGTCTCACAAGATGAGAGAAGCTTCCTAGTGAAAACAAGCTCCGTCTCGTCCATAAAAGGATTTAGTGGGTGCCGTTTTGGCGGCAGCATCTAAGAAACGCGACATCTGGAGAAATTCATCGTCCCGTCTCACAGGGTACGCTATTCCTGTAATACACACATTAGCCGGGCACCAGCCCGACGCTGCTTTACCTGGACCCACACACGGGATAAGGAGACCAGGCTCCTACACCGCGTCCAGTCACTAACAACGCAGTTAGGCCGGCGCCAGGATTCCCGGCGCTGCCAGTTTCTAAAGAAGTATCATTTCGCATTCAGCCATGGCGTTTCCACCCTCTTGCTTGGCCGCCAGCGGAACAAGGCCCACAAACCAGTCCCCTGCTAGGCCGTGGTCCATTTTGGTGACTCCAAAGGAACCCTAGCAATGAGAAGTTCCCGAGAACTTGCCTGCTGCTCGGGGAAAGTTCTAAAGCTGCCCCTAATGCAATGGTCACCTCCAGCATCCAAAAATCTGTCTGCTACTCAAGTCATTCAAGTACTGTGAGATCAATTAGTAGTTTACACTAATCCTAATAGTCCTTCAGATTAATATCAACCAGGGAAAATTCCGATACACCAAAGACGAATGAAATTGTATGACGATCACCGAAACAAAATGAAAGGGGAGGTGCTTGACAGATACTTCCACGGCAGTGGCCTGCCCGGAAGGCACCACCATCTTTCAATGCCTGGCTCAGGTAGAAAACTTGTCGGGCCGTGATGCACATTCACAGAATAATTTATATTGCAGTATGCATGCAAACATATCCACTGAAAAAGTTGACAACAATGTGTGCAGGTTTCCGAATGCCGCATATCCACTTCAGCTAGATCGACCACAAGAAACAGGGCCGTTTGGGATCCACATGAAGCATGTGCTGAAGTCAATTGGCGTGCAGCAAGTACAACCCCAAATCCAGGATTTTCACTCTGTCACCCTCGTTACTGCTGGGGGCCAGGATAAATGTATATTTGATGCGGTACAGGAGAAATTACACCCTGAATATTTTGTAATACATTATTTTATGACATTTTAAATGAGCACCACGACTCCACAGCTGTCATTACATATGGGTCAAAACTGGGGGCTCTGTTGGTTGCTCTGTTGTTTCCCCAGGTCGTGTCCTTAAAATTCAGTTGCCTCCAGAGCTCACTATATTTGATGCCAAACTGTCCATGATCTTGAGTGCACTGGGGCAGACGAGATGTCAATGCCTGCTACATTCCTCGCCGGTTTCGATTCCCTAAGTGCCCTTCAGACTCCGTAATGCTTGTATCCAGCTGATAAAGTCGTTCAGGATATCCAGGATGCCCTCCTCCATCTGCAACAGCTGGGGGAGGAGGTGTCCTGCTGGGTGCCAGGGTACATGGGAATTGCGGGGAACGAAAGAGCAGATGTAGCAGCCGAGTGGGCGTGCCTTCATCTTCAGTAACTTCAATGTGCCATCTTCCTGCAAGCACTCGTCTCGCTGCTGAGGTACAGAGTCACGTGTTGATGGGAAGATGAGCGGCTGGAAGTGACTGATGATAAGCTGCACATAGTAAAGCCCACTACAAGGCCGCGGTGTACCTGCTTTCGACCACAAAAACGGGATAAGGTCCTGCTTACTCGTCTTCACGTAGACCACAGTCCTATGACCAATGGCTTCTTGTTCTGGGGAGAGGATCCTCCAATGTGTGATAGTTGTGGTGTACAGATAATTATGCACCACATTTTAACAGACAGTGTTTCATTTTCAGGCCAGAGGGCAGTGGCAGATTTGTTGGCAGCTCTGCCCTCTCTTTTAAGTGGCACTGATAGGAATGTGGTTAGGGTTTAAAGATTTTGTGATGTGTCAGGCTTATCTCCAAAACTTTTGGGGAGATGCTCTTGATATGTTAACAGGGTCCCCCATGTTTTTTGTAAGTGCCCATTCAGTCACATTTTACTGTGCCTTTGTTTTAACTCTTCTGTGCCTTTACTTGCGTTTTAAACCCAAGCATAGCACCTTTCACCTTTCTCTGTTGTATTAAGGCCTGTGAGATAGAATGATTGTGTGGATTAAAGTGAGTGAGGCGAGAATGCATCAGAGGCTGTAGTTTTATAGATTTCCTTCTCACTGTGTGACAGAAATTTTAGATGTTTTATCCACATTCATTTCTTTTAATACATGTAAAGCCATCCCCCCCCCCCCACACACACACACACAAACTGTTTATCCCTAGCTGCAACGTTGTTACATAAGTCCATATTATCTGCTCTCAGTTGTGCTGCTTCAATAACCAACAATTGAACTGCCTCCTGACCAGTGACACCATGCATCTGAGACTGTGTCATTGTAACACTTAATCTTCAATGCACACTAAGTTACACAGGACACTCTCACATCAGGTCATATACTACAATACATTTACATCTTATGTCTTATAATCAAGTGTCTTGACTCTGTGCGTTGACTAGCCATTTGCTCATACCCACAATTAATGCAAATTACCATTGCTGATTCTGGACACGGTGCAGGATACCCTAGTAAACTACACTGACCGGACCTCACCAGATGTAAATAATGCTTTTTGTTTTCAGGCCAGAGGGCAGTGGCAGATTTGTTGGCAGATGCCCTCTCTTTTAAGTGATCTATGAGAAAGATTAGCCAGATCCACTTGCTGTATAAGTTTAACTATGAATTTCTGTGACTCCATACCCTCTACACACAAAATAGGCAAACATTCACAAAAACCAATATTCTGCTCACTCACCCCACTCTGTGAAGAAACTGTGTGTTGTGGGTGTGAAGCCATGCTATGTGGAGATCGGATGCACTGGCACCAGCTGCCAGACAAGTTACCTGGTTATCGACACCAATTTGTTGGTACCCGGAGTGAGTGGGATCACTCAAGTAGACAAGGTGGAGTGGCAGCATTTTCAGGTGGTAGTGCTGACCAGTGGTGGGTAGAGAAACTCAGCTGCAATGAGGAATGCCACGGCATCATGCTGGATACGTGATGTCCGTGTCCTGCTTAACTGGCACTGTTTGCTTCACTCAGTAGAGCATAGCATGCCCCCGTTAATGTTGTGCGGCTGTGACTGAGAAGTGCTAGTGGCACGAACATCTGCTCAAATTCTTGTAGAGAGTCTTGTTACTAAAAAAAAGCTCATCTCCGTGCAAGTGAATGGCAGTCATGCTGTCCCAGCTGTAAAGTGCTGCCCTCCAAAGCAGAAGTTGGCTCCTGCTGCTGAGTCTAGAGATGGTTTATCCATTCTACTGCTCCAATTCCATGGGTGTGGACTAAACCACGTGAGCTGGTCTGGTGGAGGTGGCTGCCAAGACTTGCATTGGCAGCTCGGTGGTCCATAATGTGATGGATTCTTGCGTGGCCTTGATGCCATGAAGGGTGCTGCCAGACTGCAGGTAACAGTGCTCCAGGAACTACAGTTAACGACCTTTGTAGCCTAATGTTGTGGAAACTCATCTCAAGTCAGTTCATAGTTGCACTGCTTCCCTAGGAAGTTGTCAGTATAGCACAACTCAAACTGGCTACATTGTGACAGGTAAACGTGCCCGTTTATGGAACTGTATAGCTGCACCTGTGTGATTGCCTCACATACTGCTCCAATGGAGCTGCTTTTCTCACAATAACACCCAGAATTAGTGATGGCATTACCTTATTTTCTTAGATCAGAAAATTGTTTTCAGCTGTGCATAACAGTCACTTATTACCTCTTCATTTAGTGAAATTTTTTTTCTTAGAACTTTTTTTATCTCAGTGGCGAATTTGTTGTCAGGCAGATTGTACTGTTGCTGATCTAATTCATCCTGTTTCAACCTATGATGCCGGGAGCTCAGTAACATTCTGTAATGACACCTCATCACCGTTTCTCAAATAGTTGCACATGCTGACACATAGCAAACAAAAGAATCATCATATTTTTGACTGAGAAAATGATTTATACATTCTACAATCCATTGTTTGGGCTGCACTGTTGACTTCATGGTGTAATGACACATCAATATTGTCTTCATTGTATTGGGTTGGTAATAAGTTCGTAGTGTTTTCCCTTAAGTTTAATGAACACAACAGACACTTTAGTCATCAGTAATATATTCTCCTTCACTATTTATAAAAGTTTTCCAACGCTGGGGTAACTTTTAGATTCTGCTACTGTAGAAATCACGTGGTTTTGGGACAAAGAAATACTCAAGCCATGTTCTCATCTGAAAAGGAAATTCCTTGAAAGTTATTTGACAAAGTGCAGATAGGGTGAAAATCGATGGTGCAAGATCAGGTGAATAGGGTGGGTGTGGAATATCTTCCCTGCCCAACTAATGTATAGTGTTTTTTGTCAATCTAGCATAATGCGGTCATGCATTAGTGTGGAGTAGCATCACTTCACACAGTCTTCCTGATCATTGTTTTTTGACTGTGTCTGCAAGACATCTCAGCTATTGATTACAAATATCAGCATTGATGGATGCACCTTGGGGAAGAAATTCATAGTATAAAAAACTGTTGCTGTTCCACCAGATGTATAACATTATCTTTTGTTGATGGATGCAACTTTGTATGGAGAACTGCTGCTTTGTTCAGGCTCAAACATTCCTTTATTTTCCCTATGTTAGCAAAAGGACACTATTTCTCATCACCAGTAACGATAAAGGACAGGAACAGTCAGAGTTGTTCACAAATCAACTGATGACGAGCAAGTCGAAATGTATTTATGATCATCCACTGATTTTGGCTTAGAGCCTGTGGTACCCATATGTCCAATGTTTGAACCTTCTGCACTGCACACAAATATCACTCAATAGTGGAATGATCACAGTTCATCACATCTGCCAGTTTTCAAGTACATGGATCTTCAGGAAACCCCAAAGGTCTTCCTGAACTGGAAAGTCACTAATGTCAAAACAATCCATTTAAAATGCTTTTGATGCTCTGTCCAATGACATTATGCCTGTATGCAGTGCAAATATTTCTGGCTACCATTGTTGCTGTCATTCCTCTATTGAACTCAAACAGAAGAATATGTCCGAAATGTTCAGATTTTTCCTCTTGGCACTTCATTTTCTAATGTCCACAGCTCCACTCACTATCTCTAAATCATGAAATTTGAACTCTAATAGCAACAGTCGACTACAAATAAAAAGTGACAATCAATAAATAAACCCACAGCAAACACAATACCAACATGCAAAACAAAAACGCTACGAACTTATGCACCTACTTAATACGTATGGTTCCGAAATTCATCTAGTCATAATATGTCCCAAGAAGTCCTTTGTATTATACTTTTGCTTTTACAAACATGAATTTGAGCTTGTATTATTTTTGGAGGCAACAGGCACAGCACCCACGATACTCTGTTCTTTTTATATCCCAAGCTTCAATTTGCCACTCAGTGAAGTGATACGATATTGGATTGTATGTGGAAGGATGCTGGGTCAAATTCCAGTTCTACCATCCAGATTTTTGTTTTCTGTCATTTTCCTAAATGGCATAAGGTGGATGTTGGGAAAGTTCTTTTCAAATGGCATGACCACTTTCTTTCCTTGACCGAGCCATTCATGCTAGACAGGGCCAGTTTACCTACCACAATACAGCCAGTCTGAGCCATGCAATATCACAGAGAAGCAGTGCAACAGTGAACTGACTTGAGGTGAGTTTCCACAACAACGGGCTATGAAGGCATTTGATTGTAGTTCTTGGAGCACTATTACATGCAATCTGGCAGCCACCACTGTGGCATCAGGGCTATGCAAATCTCCATTACATTATGGACCAACAAGCAGCCAATGCCAGTCTTGGCAACCACTTCCACCAGACCAGCTCACTTGCTTAAGTCCACACCCACGGAATTGAACCGTACAATGAATAAGCAATCTCCAGACTCAGCAGCAGTAGTCAACTTCTGCCTTGGAGGGCAGCAGTTTGCAGCCAGGAGAGTATGACTGCGATTCACCTGCACTGAGACGTCATTTTCTTTCAGTAATAATGGAACTCTACAAGAATCAGGGCGAATGTTCGCGTTGCTAGCACTTCTCGGTCACAGTCACACAATGTTAACTGGGCATGTGCTGCTGAGTGTAGCAAACAGTGCCAGCAAAGCAGGACACGGACATCACAAGTCCAGAACTGTGCCACGGCTTTCTGCAGCTGACGATGCAACCGGCAGACCACGCGACTGCTGGGGACACATCTGAGGTGTCACAACACTTCAGTCATTGTAGTGCAGTACTGAATAAAGATGCTTTACCTTGCAGCTCAGTTCTCCTAGTCACCCCTGGTCAGCATTACCACCTGCAAGCACTGCCACTCCACCATGTCTACACAATAGTGATCCCACTCACTCTGGGTACCTACAAATTGGTGTCAATAGTATTTTAGTACCAGTCGACCTAGTCTGGCAGCTGCTGCCAACAGTCAGTCTCCAAACAATACAGCTTCACAATGACAGCACCCAGTTTTGTCACAGAGTAGGGTAACTCAACAGATTATTAGTTTTTATGGATTTTTTCCTGTTTTGTGTGTAGAGGGTGTTAAGTCTAAATGTGAGATTCACACTTATACAGCAAATGGAACTGGCTGATCTTCCTCAGTTATACATTAATATAAAGTAGCATTATTTAAATCTGATGAGGTCCGATAAGTGTAATTTACTAAGGTATCCAGCACTGTACCCAGAATCGGTAAGGGTCATTTGTGTTAATCGTCAGAATGAGCAAATGACTAGTCAATGCACAGAGTCAAGATGCTTGATGGTAAGACGTAAGATGTAAATCTATTGTAGTATACAACCTGTTTTTAGTGCATTCTGTGTTACTTTGTGTGCATTTAAGATTAGTGTTTATGACACAGTCTCAGATGCATGGTGTCACTGGTCGGGAGGCAGTTCAATTGTTGGTTAGCGAAGTAGCACAATTGAGAGCACAGAATATGGACTTGCGCAACAACCTTGCAGATAGGGATAAACAGTTTTTGTGTGCATGTGTGTGTGTTTGTTTGTTTGGAGATTACGGTCGCTCAGTGGCGAGATCATCAGTGCCTTTACATATATTACAAGAAACGAATGTGGATAAAACATCTAAAATTTCTGTCACACAGTGAGAAGGAAATCTATAAAAGCCATTCACGCATTCCCACCCACCCTCACTTTGATCCACACAATCACTCTGTCTCATGCTATGCCTCGGGCTAAAACAGAAGTAAAATCACAGAAGAACTAAAATAATGGCAGAGTGAAATGTGACTGGCTGACCACTTACAAAAAACACAGGTGATCCAGTCACCCATATTAAAAGTATCTCCCCAAAATTTTTGCAGATAAGCTGGTCATGTTACAAAATCTTAAAACTTTAACCACATTCCTATCAATGTCACTTAAAAGAAAGGGCAAAATCTGCCATTGCCCTCTGGCCTGAAAATGAAACACAGTCTACTAAAAATGTGGTGCATAGTTATCTGTACACCACAACCATCACAAGTTGGAGGATCCTCTCCCCAGAACAAAAAGCCATGTGTCATAGGACTGTGGCCTATGTGAAGATGAGTAAGCATGACCTCATCCCGTCTTTGTGGTTGAAAGTAGATACACCATGGCCATGTAGTGGGCTTTACTATGTGCAGCTTATTATTAGACACTTCCAGCCACTCATCTTCTCATCAATGCATGACTCTGTACCTCAACAGTGGGATGAGTGCATGCAAGAGGATGGCACACTGAGCTAGCTGAGGATCAAGACACACCTACTTGGCTGCTACATCTGCCCTTTCATTCCCCGTAATACCCGTGTACCCTGACACTCAGGAGGACACCACCTTGCCTGCTGTGGGGTCATGGTGCTCATTTAAAATGTCATAAAATACTGCATTACAACCTATCCAAGACTGTAATCTCTCCTGTACTGCATGAAATCTAAATTTACCTTGGGCCTCTGCAATAACCATGGTGGCAGGCAGGGGTTATAATGTCTACACACGAAGTGACTCCAGCACATGCTTCATGTGCATCCCAAATGGCCTTTTTGCTTGTATATGATTGGAGAAAATGCATACTAGAGGTGGACGAGCAACAGTATGATCTTCTGACAGGCAGGAACTACAACTGCTAGCAGTTTGGTAGCTAAGAGGAGAGCAGAGGATTGGTGTGTGTGTGTGTGTGTGTGTGTGTGTGTGTTTTTTTATTGACAAACAAAGTGACCACTCCCTTGGCCCTTTCCCCAGTTAGGTCATCCTTCCGATTTAACATCAGATGTGTTTCCTGCAAACACTAGCACAGGGAGCATTCCTGTGCTAGCATTTTCGGTTCCTCCACATGTCCTGAACCCATTAATGTTCCACTGTAAGACGGGAACCATCTATCACAGGGGTTGCACTTTCAGCCTGATTTTCTGGCATGGGGGAAGGAAAGGGGGGAGGGGGGGCTAGCCCACAATATGTGGAGGCTCGGTCTTTGGGGCAAGATGATTGCCCCAGGTCAACATCAAGGTACATTGCCTCCAAAGAAAAATTGAGAGAGACATCAGAGAGAATGATGTCAACATCATCTGACAGTTTACTTCCAGATTCAAGCATTGGTGGGCACTTTGCCTTTGATTTTTTTGCCCTGGTCAGTCTTTGGATCCGCATCTGCTGTCTCTGTCCCAATACAGAATGTAAACTATTCTCTCTTACTTTCTTGGTCCTAATCCATACTTCATCTCAAGTGCAAGGTTTTTGTGCTTCCCCTTCTTCCCACTCACCATAGCTTCACCCTCGACTGATAATGACACTGTAGTTGTGGCAGCACTAGACTGTGTCCCAGACTGAATCTTTGGAAGGGCAGGGAGCTCCACAATGTCAGCAACCATGGCCTTTTCTGAAGTGCTCGGGGAGAGGGACAGATTTCGGAACAACTGCAGCAGCACAAATGCGTGGACAAACACAGGTACTAGAGCTGGCCCTAGCAACCTCCGCTTGTGTAGCAACATCAGTTTTCTGCACTGGCTGTGTATGAACTGAAGCAAAGGATGCAATGAACGTTGGGGGCAGCATGACTTTATACACCTTTTTACCCTTGTTATATGGGATGTGCTTTGTAGTCTTACGCTCTTTATCTTTCGTTCTTCAAGGTGTCCAATGCAGCCCCGACTCCATACAGGGTGAGCTCCAGAGCATTCACACACTTCAGATGATATGTACAAGCCACCCCTTCATGAGCAGCCTTACCACATTTGCCATAAGTGGCTTCTCCACGACATCCAAGAGTAGTATGCCCAAAGCGCTGGCATTTGAAAAAGCTCATTGGGTCGCGGACATTATGCAACACCTCTAAATGAAGGAAACCTGCCTTAATGTGCTCAAGAAGTTTCGTACTATTAAATGTCAGGATACAGGAGTTGGGTTTACCAGGGCCCCATCCACCCTCTTCATGACATTTTGGACGTCAACTATACCTTCAGGAGCCCACTCATCTTTCAGTTCCACCTTGTGGATGTCCATTAGATTCCTGCATGTTACAACACCTTTGCTGTAATTCAAGGTGGTGTGCAGCTCAATTTTGAAGGCATATTCCCAAAGTCATTGAGCTTTCTGTAGATTCTTAACTTGTTATGAACTAGATGTTTCCACCACAGTGTCCCATTACACAATCGCTTAAATGATTTTAAATTGCCAGCAATGCCTTCAAACAATTTTTGATATAGAAAGGTGAAACTTTCTCATAGCTGTCCTCTTTCCTTTTTGCTATTAAAAACACATTCTGACAGCGAGCAAGTGTTCTTTTACTGGGCCTGAAACATTTAGAAGTCACTCCTGGGTAAGGACAACTGGATACAAAAGCCCTCATATTTGACTGGGTGTTAAAACCACCCAGTGCTCCATCCCTTCTGCTGGGAGGTGAAGGAGATAGTTTCCATCTTGGTTCCACTAGCTTCTAGGGAAATAAATGTCCACTCAGATAGAGCACCATGTGCCTAGGTAAGCCATATGCAGCTGAGGTTCAGCAGATTCCCCAGCGGTTGCCCACTAAAAACTGTTCCACCTCACCAGTCACGAGCCTCATCAGCGTGCAGCACATCTTGAGATTGAGTGGTTTTTTACCATCCTCACAATACACGTGGTCAAGCCGAGATCCCCATTCCCTCTGACACACTTCCACGCCACATGGCAGTTGCTGAAGCATGCCCAGAGCTTACGGAGACAGAGAATTGGTGGTGCTTATCAGTCCTCAGCTCAGGAACCCCAGGGTTGCCACACCTATACCCAGCAAATGAACGCTGAGCCCCTGAGGGCAGCAGACAGAATTAGCCAAACAATATAGTCCTTTACTAGAAGCAACCACTGCCAGTTTGATTATGCCTTTCTCTGGAAAAGCTACTGATGATTTATTGACTTTTTCGGTTGACCTGCAATTAACAGTCAGAACTGGGGGATGGTCACTGTATCAGTTACTGCAGGTGACGACATTACGGCTTGTAGTGGAAGCCAAGATATGTAACAGATGTACGGAGGAACTAAGAGGAATGCAAACATTTGATGAACTGAAACAAGGCCTGCTGCAAAGATAAAAGAAGAAAAAACAGTACGGTTTCTTCACCAACAATTGAGTTAGACTGTCAAAAAAACATAATGTGTCAATACAGAATCATGCAGACACGGTACATAAGATAAATGTGCTGCCACATGAATTTGGGGAGAGTGATGGGGCAAATAAAGTTATACTCCAGGAAGTGGAACAGAGGGCATCGGATGCACTTTTAAAGGGCTTGTTGCCCGGTAAGTCAAGAAGGACGAGAATGGGTACTCCAAAAGACTTGTATTCTGTGGTCGGATTAGCCACAGAGTTTGAAGAAACTGATGTAGCAACAGGAATGTGGGGTAAGAGGGAGTATTTTCTGCTACAGTTGTGGGCAAACAGAACATGTGCAAAGGCAATGTTGAAAACCTGAATGTGGTAGAAGTGGTGTGGTTGTACACCACCAGCAGGACTGCAGGAATGTTAAGAGGAAGAAAGGGATGAATAACGAGATGTTAAATGCAAGAAGGAACCCATGTCTGTTGCTCATTGTTCCGATAAATTTTGATGCAACGAGCAAGGATGCAGAGGCAGAAAGTGATGTAGTGAGAACAGTGAAGGGTAGAAACACAAATGATTGTTGGACTTGTGGATGCATGTGTCAGTAGCAAGTGACTGAATGCTCCAAGCTATTATGTATGTGAGGTTGGAGACAATGATGTGGCGTCTTTGGGTTCAGCAACAGTAGATTTTCGGGTTGGAGTGCAGCATTTTAAGTAATGCATAGGGATCATACCCAAGGTAAGGGAAGGTTATTGCATGATCTTAGCATGAAACTTTCTGATAACTCAGAGTGCCAAACTTGACCTTGGCAAGATGCAGCTGAACTTACAGGGACAACATTACAGCTAGAGGGAGGCTATCGCCAGTGAACTAGTGTTGCAAGGTGCATCAGTGTTACGCAATGAACCACTTGAACTGCAGTCAACAACAGTTAGGATTAATAAGCATGTTATTGTCCTGCAAAGCACTGGGACTTTGGTCTCAGTAAATGCAGAACTGGAATGGCCTGCTAATGTATTGTGTTTGGTAAAACACTTGCAGAAAACGATGTATTTGACACATCACATTGCTTTGTAAGGGGAAGTAGTATATGCATACAGGAGAGATTGGATGGGAAAGTAGCACCCATGAATTTGGATAATTTTGGTGTCGATGGAGTAGAGCTGACCAAAGGAATGTTGGTAGCTAATTTGGAAGTCCTGGATGATGTGGGTAGGGACTCAGTCAGTGTGCACAAGGGTACCATGCAAACTGCCAGGAAAGCTGCATTGCACAAGAAAGGAGAGCATCCTAAAGGTGCAGATATGTTAGAAATGAGGAATTATTGTTTGAGTTTGAGAATTTGTCTTATCCTCAAGCACTTTCACCCTCAACACCTGAGCACAAAATTGTATCCAAGCAGAAAATGAGTCGTTGGTACATGGTAAACCTTACCACACACCACAATATTTGCAACTCATGTTGGAAGAATTCATTGATCAACAACTAGAGGATGGAGTGATAGAGGAGAGCACTAGTCCATGAGGAGGCAGCTATGGTGGCTGTGACAAGGAAGTTATCGGAGATATAGAGTCTACTGTAACTACAGGCACCTTGACACTAAAATGGTAACCAATGTATATCCTAGAATAAATGCCAATGAGACTATTGACAGCTTAGGGCACTGCAAGTATTTCTCTATCGTGGATCTAAGGAGGGGGTACCTCTGATTGAGTATTCCCTGAAGACCATTCAAAAACAGCATTCTTGACCTACTGAAGCCACTAACAATGTCATACAATGCTGTTTGGGTTGATGAATGTTCCGACAATGCTTCAGCATTTGCTAGATGGGGTACTGAAACCTTGCCAGTGCTTGGTATACCAAGACAATGACATTGTTTTCACAAAGGATATGGCAGAACACACAGTACATTTGTGAGACTTTTCAGAAGATTATGAGCATTGCATTTAACACTGAGCATTAAAAAATGTCACTTTGCTTTATAAGAAATAGCACATTTAGGACATGTCATTAGCAGTTAAGGAGTTAAGATGGATCCAAGGTTGATACAGATAGTACAGGAATTCCCAGTTCCTGATAATACTAAGGAATTACAGTCTTTCTTAGATTTAGTGAATTATTACAGAAAATTTGTAACAGAATTTGCAGATATGGCAGGACCATCCATGCAATTGGTAAAACAGGGCACAAAGCTCAAATGGGTGAAGGAATGCCACAACACGTTTGATGAGTTAAAGAGAATGTTAGCATTAAGTCCAGTATTAATTTTTCCAGACAATGAGAAAGAGTTTGTCATGTCTAATCAAGCCGTGGGGTGTCTTCTTAGTCAATTAGTAAATGGAGAGAAGAATCCAGTACCACATGCATCTAGGCAATTAAATAGAATTAAGAAAACCTACTCCACAATAGAAAAAGAAATTATGCTTTGTGTGCTGCATAGGATTATGTATTTCCAATGTTATCTGTATGGAAAGAAGTTTCAAGTAGTAACTGACCATGCAGCTCATACGTGGTTGTTTGCACTTAAAAGACCTTTTGACATTGTACACAAGCCCGGCAAGAGACATACAAAAGTGTATGGTTTAAGCAGAAGGGTAATGCTGTTACAGACATTAGATCACAGCCTTGGACAGCTGCAAGTAGCGCAGCATGCTGAAGAGAATGTACACTGTTTGCGTCACAGCTGTAATTCTATGTGTGACAGGTTGTGCAAGAACAGTGAGGTTGGAGCAGCAGATAGTAGTTCCGAAGGAGCTAAAAGAAGAAGTTCTGAAAGAAGCACATGATGATTTATTTTTGGGGTATGGGGGTTGTAGAATGACAAACAGAGTAGTGGAAAGTTACTGGTAGGTGTCAAGGAAAGCAGTTATGGATCAATATGTGAGAGGTTGTATACAATGCGCGCAATGGGCAGATACGAGCTGAAAGTTAATGTCTTTATAAAGGTTACAAGAAGTGATGAACATTTACAAATGACTGAGTTACACATCCTTGGAACATTTAACCAGAGTCCAGCAGGGAATCAATTTGTGTTTACTATTATTGATCATTTTTCTTGATTTTTGGAAATGGTTGCAATCCCTAACCAACAGACAGCAACAGTAGTGCAAGTATTGGTCAACAGGTGGGTGCTGAAATTTAAGAGTGCCAGAAACAATAATCATGGATCAAGAGACGAATTTTATGTTGGAATTGTTAAAGAAGGTGTGCCATTTGTTAAAGGTTAGAAAGTTAAGAACTAGCCTGCTGCATATTCAGGCCAAAGGTAAGACAGAGAGGGTAAATCACACTATAGGTGGGATATGGAGTCATTATGTGAACTCACACCATAATAATTGGGACAGATATCTATCATTTGTTGTGGCCACATATAATTCAAATATCCACTCTTGAACAGAGCTCTCACCTTGTGAGGTAATTACGGGAGCAACATGCCTTTGCCATGAGACAAGACAAGACCAGAAGTTACCAAGGACAGGGAGTCTGTCAAGAATTTTGTTAAAAACATTAAGGGAAACATGGAAGCACATTCAGGCAGTGAAAACCAGGGCCTCAGAATACCAAGAGCCTTTAGGAGTTGTTTGGGCAGATCATCACAGCAAAAAGTAGATAAGTGGGTAAAGTTACCGAGCCATTACATCCCGAAGGGTATGAACAAAGAGTTAATAATTAGATATCAAGGGCCATATCAGGCAAGTGAAACAACGTCACCAGTTCTAGATGCTCCGGATGCGTTGACAGCAAGTGTCATTATCAGTCGAGGATAAAGCCATGATGAGTAGGAAGAAGGGGAAGCATAAAAACTTTATGCAACCTGCACTTGAGATCCAGTATGGATTAAAACCAAGAAAGTAGAAATGAATAGTTAACATTCTGTGTTAGGATGGATATAGTTGAAAAATTAAGCTGAGTGGGACAGAGTGTCATTTAGGTGTTGGTGTGAAAGCATGAGTGGGTGGTTGTGCAAATAGAGAGAACAAGTTGTGTCTCACGTTATGTGTAGTGTTACACCTCTGTGTTCATTTGTATGTAAGTTAGTGGAGTTGGCGAGTCACAGATAGGCACAACAAAAAGACTGTCAAACGAAGTTTCCAGCCAAACAGGCCTTCATCAGAGCAGAAACATCAGAATAGAGGACAAAAAACACTCACTAACGACCACAGTCTCTGGCTGCCAAGGCCAGACTGCGAGCAGCAGTGCATGATGGGAGAAGCAAACTGGATGGTGGGGGTTAGGAGGAGGCTGGGGCGGGGAGGGATAGCAGGGTAGGAGAAGATGACAGACAAGTGCTACTTGTGACAGCATACAGGGATAAGGTGGGAGAGAGGATAGAGCAGCTGGGTGCAGTCAGGAAATTAAGACAGGGGAAAGGGGAAGGGGGCAGACAAAAAGGAGAGAAGTAAAAGGAATGTGGAGTAGATGGCTGTGTAGTGCTGGAATGGGAGCAGGGCAGGGGATAGGTGGGTAAAGTACAATAACTAACAAAAGTTGAGGCCAAGAAGGTTATGGGAAAGTAGGATATATTTTAGGGAGCATTCCCATCTGCAAAATTCAGACAAGCTGGTGTTGGTGGGAAGGATTTAGATGGTACAGGCTGTGAAGCAGTCACTGAAATGAAGAATTTCATGTTGGACAGCATGCTCAGCAACTGGGTGGTCCCGTTGTTTCTTGGCCACAGTTTGTCAATGGCCATTCATGCGAACAGCATACACCTTGTACCCATATGATGCCACAAGCAGCACTTGACTTTCCTCCACTCCTAACCTGCTATCCTTCCCCCCTCCGCACTCTAACCAACTCCTTATACTCCCCCCCCCCCCCTCCTCCCCCATTTGCTTCTCCCATCATGTGCTGCTGCTTGCAGTCTGGCTTTGGCAGATAGAGTCTTTTTGTTACACTTGTCTGCAACTTAGCATCGCATATCCACTATATGGTGAGTAGCAACTATCCTTTTCATAATATTGACATCATTACATCCTGGATTTTCCATTGTTTAATTCTGTATGTAAATTAGGTATTTTAGAAGTGTGTTTTCTTTTGTGTATCTATAAGACAGGAGAGCTTTCAAATAGGGGAGGGAGCGATGGGAATTCGTTGTTCCCACCTTGAATGGCGACACTGCGGGTACCACAAATTGAAACTGGAGAACTTTTCACAAGACTAGAGGATGCTGTACTCACAAGCCATCATTGGGCTCAGAATCTGACCGTTAACACTTGGCAAATGCATAACAAGGCATGTTTGCAAAATTACAGTGAGAGTTAGAAGGGAAAGATATGACAACGGAAATGAGAAGATAGTATGGTAAGTTGCACCAGTTCTTCAAACAATTACACGGTGGAAGTGGTATGGCACACGGAACAACATAAAAGAAGTTTAGACGTATGTGGAAGAATACTGAAAAGAATTTTTGCGGCTGTGAATGTCTGTGACATCCAGAAACTAAATGGTACAACAGAAAGAGTGAGTGATATGGCAAGGAGGAATAAAGCCACCATGGAATAACACACTACATGGTTAGCCAGTTTGAACTAGGGATATTGAACAACACACACACACACACACACACACACACACACACACACACACACACACACACAAATAGAGATTAGCAACAGAGGCAACACAGCTTGTGAACATGATGATATAGACTGTAAAACAGAACCTGGCAGTTGTACAGACCCTAGTTCTCTACATTAGACATAAGAATGGCAGTAGTGAGACTGATGCACCTTTTGGCCAATAGCTTGTGGGATGTTTGGCTAGACATGACAGAACTGCAGGAAGCAACTTTACATGCTTCACACAGGCAGTCGGGTTCATCTCTGTTAATGCCTGATCAGTTCTTGGTAGGCCCGCGGAAAGAGTAGGAGTTGCCACCAGAATTAGAACTCACTGCCAGACCAAAAAGTCAAACCTGCCACTGTATTACCACATAGCACAGTAGAGATTAAAACTGATGCAGCACAGCTGTATGTATGAGATCAATTTTGATAGTCATGCAGTGATGACACTAATTGAATTCTAACACTGTTAAAGGGATAGGTTTACAATCTGCCCAAATTTGGTGGTGCATATGGGCACCAGCACATGCAAGCTTCAGTTGTACTTAAATAGGACAGAAGGCAGGATTGCTCACGTGACGTCTAGGAGCCACAACCCTATTTTCATCAAGCAGACGCACACTGGGTTTATTCTGTATATGACAATGAAGTTACAGGGGCAAATGGCTATGAGCTCACCAGAGCTAAACAGTTGGAACTGCAAGAGTGGAATACTTATTACTAGGACAGACTGTGTCGTAACAGAGCCAACGTTTCACCTGTCAGCCTATGCTACAGGTGAAACCAAACTGAATGCTATGCAGCTACAATTACACTGTGCTGAGAAGGCATTACGGATACTTCAGCAGGAAATTTAACTTACCTAACCAAAACATTGGCTCTTAACCTAATCCTATCCTTAAACCAGCTAATAGACATGCAAGACGGATGCTTTCTCATATACAGCAATACCCAGAAGAGCAGCAGCATGCAATCATGGCTGTGTGTCATGGCCAGAGGCACCGTGTTGATTTTGATTCTGTTCTGCATAGCTGTTGTCCACATTTGATGACAGAACCACTCATCAGTGTGATGCTCAGGTAAAATACTGGTTAACTGTTCATACTGGAGTTGGTACTTAAGGCCAAGAAACTGAACATAACAGTAAAAGAAAAGTATTGTAATGTTATGACAGTACATAATTTGGAGGGCAGGGAGACCTGACTGATGTTGGAAACAACCATTGTTGCTTGTAGTACAAAGACACCTTAAGAGTGCAAAGAGTGGGTACTGATGTAAATGGTTCTTAAATGCTCTGGAGGGCTTAAGGGGGGTAGGAAGTCAAACGGGCCGACTTGGAGCAGGAGAGGCATCACAGGACATTTTAATTTCCACTGTCTATACTTTTACAAATAAATTCATAAAAAGTATAGACACTGGAAATTAAAATGTCCCGAGATGCCTCTCCTGCTCCAAGTCAGCCCGTTTGACGTCCTACCCCCCTTAATGCTTATGGGGTAAGTTAAATGAGAATGGAAGTTTTATACGGTAATGGAAGGAAGAGTGGATGAGCCAATTGGCTAAGAATTGTAGATTGAGTGTAGGGCCTCTGAGGTTTGTAGCTCAAGCCGCTCAATGTTAAGAAGGAAACTGTTGATGGTATATGTCATAACTATGTATGTGAAGTCTTTTATTGCTGACCAGTCACGGGTTAAGACCTGGGATCCTGGTCTTCCCAAAGAGGGGAGTAATATATAGCCACTGATAATTGGGATGTTGCTGTGAGAAAAGCAGTTCCATTGCAGCAATGTGTGAGATGAGCAGGGAGACGCGGAGGTGGCTGTAAGCGATTTTGTAAACAAGCCATTTACCTACCACAAGGCAGCCAGGATGAGCCACGCAATCTTGGTGATGCAACTATACAGTGCAACTACAAACTGACCTGGCAGGAGTTTCCACAGCATTGGGCCACGAAAGTGGCGAGCTGTAAGTGTCTGGAAGCACTTTATTGGCACAACAAACATGTCATTCACATTTCATTCTATTACAGTTGTGTGCAGTCTGACAGCACCTTCCTTGATGCAAGGGTCAACCAAGTCTCTAGTGCATTATGGGTCAGTGAGCAGACAATACTGGTCTGGGCAGCAATCTCCACCATATCAGTTCATGGGGTTAAGTCCACACACATGGACTTGGAGCAGTATAATAGAAGAGCCATCTCCAGGTTCTGCAGTAGTTGCTAGACTTTTGCCTGGAAGAGCTGCGATTCGCAGCCAGGAGGGTAGGATTACCATCCACAAGCACTGGTACAAATTTCCTTCCTGTAACAGTAGACCCATACGAGAATCCATGGGCAGATATTCAGGTAGCTGACACTTCTCTCTCATGGCTACGAACTCCTAAAAGGAACACTGGCTGCTGCAAATGGTGAAGCAAATGGTGCTTGCAAAGCAAGATGCAGATGTCACATGTCCAACACGCTGTCATGGCCTTCTGCAGCTGATGGCACAACTGGCAGATCACGTGTCCATATGTGGCACATCTGTAGCATCACAGAACTTCAATCATTATAACGCAATACAGAAAAATATGTCATACATTGCAGATGAGCCTTCCTAGCAGCCACCGCTGGCCAGCAACACTGCCTCAACCAAGTCATTTTGAATTCAAAGAAATCTCTCATCAAAACCAGAACAGATGTAAATAACTAACAACAAAAATCTTAGTTATTATATACAGCCATAATCCGCTACAAAAACACACTCCATAATTTTAGTTTTCAGACGAAGGAAAAAAACCATTTATTTTACACTACAAACCCACTCAAAACACTCGGCTTCATAGAAATGCAAACTAAAGAGATTCTTCTGACAACGAGCAATGAAAGAATGCAAAAAAAAAAAAAAAAAATACTTTGACTGAAATGTTCCGTAGTGATAAAGTTCACTTATACAACTATGCTACTGTCAATGTTGACGCATCACAATGATTTTTGAATAGTTACGTATGCATTTTTGAGCATTTTGTCCATAGAAAATTTCAAAATATTTTCGTGTTATTATTTTAGTTATAACCTTAAAATCAACTGACATGGAAATAATATAGTATTGTTTATGTAGATAATCCAAAAATGTTGTTGTTGTTGTTGTGGTCTTCAGTCCTGAGACTGGTTTGATGCAGCTCTCCATGCTACTCTATCCTGTGCAAGCTTCTTCATCTCCCAGTACCTACTGCAACCTACATCCTTCTGAATCTGCTTAGTGTATTGATCTCTTGGTCTCCCTCTACGATTTTTACCCTCCACGCTCCCCTCCAATGCTAAATTTGTGATCCCTTGATGCCTCAAAACATGTCCTACCAACCGATCCCTTCTTCTAGTCAAGTTGTGCCACAAACTTCTCTTCTCCCCAATCCTATTCAATACCTCCTCATTAGTTACGTGATCTACCCACCTTATCTTCAGCATTCTTCTGTAGCACCACATTTCAAAAGCTTCTATTCTCTTCTTGTCCAAACTGGTTATCATCCATGTTTCACTTCCATACATGGCTACACTCCATACAAATACTTTCAGAAACGACTTCCTGACACTTAAATCTATACTCGATGTTAACAAATTTCTCTTCTTCAGAAACGATTTCCTTGCCATTGCCAGTCTACATTTTATATCCTCTCTACTTCGACCATCATCAGTTATTTTGCTCCCTAAATAGCAAAACTCCTTTACTACTTTTTAAGTGTCTCATTTCCTAATCTAATCCCCTCAGCATCACCCGATTTAATTTGACTACATTCCATTATCCTCGTTTTGCTTTTGTTGATGTTCATCTTATATCCTCCTTTCAAGACACTGTCCATTCCGTTCAACTCCTCTTCCAAGTCCTTTGCTGTCTCTGACAAATTACAATGTCATCGGTGAACCTCAAAGTTTTTATTTCTTCTCCATGAATTTTAATACCTACTCCAAATTTTTCTTTTGTTTCCTTTACTGCTTGCTCAATATACAGATTGAATAACATCGGGGAGAGGCTATAACCCTGTCTCACTCCTTTCCCAACCTCTGCTTCCCTTTCATGCCCCTCGACTCTTATAACTGCCATCTGGTTTCTGTACAAATTGTAAATAGCCTTTCGCTCCTTGTATTTTACCCCTGCCACCTTCAGAATTTGAAAGAGAGTATTCCAGTTAACGTTGTCAAAAGCTTTCTCTAAGTCTACAAATGCTAGAAACGTAGGTTTGCCTTTTCTTAATCTTTCTTCTAAGATAAGTCGTAAGGTTAGTATTGCCTCACGTGTTCCAACATTTCTACGGAATCCAAACTGATCTTCCCCGAGGTCCACTTCTACCAGGTTTTCCATTCGTCTGTAAAGAATTCGCGTTAGTATTTTGCAGCTGTGACTTATTAAACTGATAGTTCGGTAATTTTCACATCTGTCAACACCTGCTTTCTTTGGGATTGGAATTATTATATTCTTCTTGAAGTCCGAAGGTATTTCGCCTGTCTCATACATCTTGCTCACCAGATGGTAGAGTTTTGTCATGACTGGCTCTCCCAGGGCCATCAGTAGTTCTAATGGAATGTTGTCTACTCCCGGGGCCTTGTTTCGACTCAGGTCTTTCAGTGCTCTGTCAAACTCTTCACGCAGTATCTTATCTCCCATTTCATCTTCATCTACATCCTCTTCCATTTCCATAATATTGTCCTCAAGTACATCGCCCTCGTATAGACCCTCTATATACTCCTTCCACCTTTCTGCCTTCCCTTCTTTGCTTAGAACTGGGTTGCCATCTGAGCTCTTGATATTCATACAAGTGGTTCTCTTCTCTCCAAAGGTCTCTTTAATTTTCCTGTAGGCAGTATCTATCTTACCCCTAGTGAGACAAGCCTCTACATCCTTACATTTGTCCTCTAGCCATCCCTGCTTAGCCATTTTGCACTTCCTGTCGATCTCATTTTTGAGATGTTTTTATTCCTTTTTGCCTGCTACATTTACTGCATTTTTATATTTTCTCCTTTCATCAATTAAATTCAATATTTCTTCTGTTACCCAAGGATTTCTATTAGCCCTCGTCTTTTTACCTACTTGATCCTCTGCTGCCTTCACTTCTTCATCCCTCAGAGCTACCCATTCTCCTTCTACTGTATTTCTTTCCCCCATTCCTGTCAATTGTTCCCTTATTCTCTCCCTGAAACTCTCTACAACCTCTGGTTCTTTCAGTTTATCCAGGTCCCATCTCCTTAAATTCCCACCTTTTTGCAGTTTCTTCAGTTTCAATCTGCAGTTCATAACCAATAGATTGTGGTCAGAATCCACATCTGCCCCTGGAAATGTCTTACAATTTAAAACCTGGTTCCTAAATCTCTGTCTTACCATTATATAATCTATCTGATACCTTTTAGTATCTCCAGGATTCTTCCAGGTATACAACCTTCTTTTATGATTCTTGAACCAAGTGTTAGCTATGATTAAGTTATGCTCTGTGCAAAATTCTACAAGGCGGCTTCCTCTTTCATTTCTTCCCCCCAATCCATATTCACCTACTATGTTTCCTTCTCTCCCTTTTCCTACTGACGAATTCCAGTCACCCATGACTATTAAATTTTCGTCTCCCTTCACTACCTGAATAATTTCTTTTATCTCGTCATACATTTCATCAATTTCTTCATAATCTGCAGAGCTAGTTGGCATATAAACTTGTACTACTGTAGTAGGCATGGGCTTTGTGTCTATCTTGGCCCCAATAATGCGTTCACTATGCTGTTTGTAGTAGCTAACCCGCACTCCTATTTTTTTATTCATTATTAAACCTACTCCTGCATTACCCCTATTTGATTTTGTATTTATAACCCTGTAATCACCTGACCAAAAGTCTTGTTCCTCCTGCCACCGAACTTCACTAATTCCCACTATATCTAACTTTAACCTATCCATTTCCTGTTTTAAATTTTCTAACCTACCTGCCCGATTAAGGGATCTGACATTCCACGCTCTGATCCGTAGAATGCCAGTTTTCTTTCTCCTGATAACGACGTCCTCCTGAGTAGTCCCCGCCCGGAGATACGAATGGGGGACTATTTTACCTCCGGAATATTTTACCCAAGAGGATGCCATCATCATTTAATCATACAGTAAAGCTGCATGTCCTCGGGAAAAATTACGGCTGTAGTTTCCCCTTGCTTTCAGCCGTTCGCAGTACCAGCACAGCAAGGCCGTTTTGGTTAATGTTACAAGGCCAGATCAGTCAATCATCCAGACTGTTGCCCCTGCAACTACTGAAAAGGCTGCTGCCCCTCTTCAGGAACCACATGTTTGTCTGGCCTCTCAACAGATACCCCTCCGTTGTGGTTGTACCTACGGTATGGCCATCTGTATCGCTGAGGCACGCAAGCCTCCCCACCAACGGCAAGGTCCATGGTTCATGGGGGGGAATCCAAAAATAGTGGGCAGAAATGAAACCTAACCACTACATACACACGATATCACTCCAAATATACGAGGTTCACTCCAAAATAAATTCACACTATCTTTTTTAAAATCCATCTTTTATTCAACGTGTCTGAAAGGTTTACAGTGTGTAGATACATCCTTTAGGAACAATATTTTCATTTCTCCACACAATTTCCATCCCTCTCAACTGCCTTGTGCCATATTGGAACCAGCACCTGTATACCTGCACGGTAAAATTCTGGCCAACCTGTTGGAGCCACTGTTTAGCAGCATGCACAAGGAGTCATCATCTTCAAACCTTGTTCCATGAAGAGAGTCTTTCAGTTTCCCAAAGAGATGATAGTCACATGGAGCCAGGACAGGACTGTAAGGCAGGTGTTTCAGTGTTGTTCATCCGAGTTTTGTGATCACTTCCATGGTTTTTTGACTGGCATGTGGCCGTGCATTGTCGTGCAACAGCAAAACATCTTGCTTTTGCCGATGTGGTCAAACACGATGCAGTCGAGCTTGAAGATTCTTCAGTGTCATCGTATATGCATCAAAATTTATGGTGGTTCCACTTGGCATGATGTCCACAAGCAAGAGTCCTTCAGAATCGAAAAACACCGTAGCCATAACTTTTCCAGCAGAAGGTGTGGTTTTGAATTTTTTTTTTTTTTGTGGGTGAATTTGCATGATGCCACTCCACTGATTGCCTCTTCGTCTCTGGTGAAAAATGATGGAGCCATGTTTCATCACCTGTCACAATTCTTCCAAGAAATTCATCTCCACCATTCTCGTACTGTTCCCAAAGTTCGCTGCATACCGTTTTTCTTGTTCCTTTGTGAGCCACTGTCAACATCCTGGGAACCCACCTGGCACAAACCTTTTTTAACGCCAACACTTTCAGTATTCTGCAAACGCTTCCTTCCCCTATCCCAATGTAGCGTGACAATTCGTTCACTGTGATGCGCATGTCAGCAGTTACTAATTCGTTAACTCTCTGCATATTGTCTGGAGTGTGTGCAGTACAAGGCCTGCCGCTGCGAGGACAATCCTCAATATTGCCGTGCCCGGATTCATCACGTAACCTGCTTGCCCACCGACTAACTGTACTGCGATCGACAGCAGCATCTACATACACCTTTTTCAACCCTTTGTAGATGTTTCCCACTGTCTCGTTTTCACAGTACAGGAATTCTATGACAGCACGTTGCTTCTGATGAACGTCAAGTGTAGCAGCCATCTTGAAGACATGCTGTGATGGTGCCACTCATGGGAATAGGTTGAACTAAGTTTGAAAACATGCGGGAAGGATGTATCTACACACTGTAAAACTTTCACACATGCAGAATGAAAACTGTATTTTTACAAAAATAGTGTGCATTTCTTTTGGAGTGGCCCTCATACAAGCTGGAGAGAGCTGGGGCAGTGTCTACCAGTTAGAAAGCTTACATAATGATTAGCTGAATTCTATTAAGTTCTGTTGAAGCATTTTGACTCTTGTAGCACAGTTTGAAAGTAAATAAATGAAAATAACTTAACCTCGTCAGCAGGGAGGGGGGGGGGGGGGGGCGGCGGATGTTAGGTTAAAATGTGTGTGTGAATTCCTAAGGGACCAAACTGCTGAGGTCATTGGTACCTAGCCTTACACACTACTTAAACTAACCTATGCTAAGAACAACATGCACACCCATGCCTGAGAGAGGACTCGAACCTCCGGTGGGAGGGGCCGCGCAATCCATGACAGGGCACCTCAAACCACGCGGCCACTCCACATGGCTTTAGGTTAAAACTACCATCTGGATTACTTAAGCTCATTCAGAAAGTGCATCACTTCCACGTACAAGTTGATACCCAAATGTTTCTGAAATGCATTAATTGAACATAATGAATTACCTGCATATTATTCTGCATCATCTCCTTCAAAATAACCCCCCTTTGGAAGCAAATAAATCAATTCCAATGTTTCTGTCACTTTTAACATGCATCCTGGAGGTCTTTCTTTATTAGAGTGTTTAGTATCATCTGTGATATCATTTGGATCTCCTCCACTGTATATCTTCATCCCTTCAACTTAATTTTCATCTTGGGGTCGAGGAAGAAGCCACACAGAGCTAAGTCTCATGAGTACAGCTACTGGGAAACAACTGTTATCTTGCTTTTAATGAAGAATATTGAATAATAGGGGCATACACTGTCATGCCAGAACACGCAGTCATTCATATGACGGTTCTGTTGACTTCTCAAAACATCATGACAGCACTCCTTATTGACCATCTTAATCACAAGGGATGAACACTTTATGAACAATCATGGGGGGGGACTTAGTATTATTCTCAACTTGCTGAGCTTTTTTTGGTTTGAATGTGAACACTTGAAATTAGCCTTGACCTTTCCTGTTGTATTATTTTAAACTTTTCACTGCACATTTGGGATTGTTATATCTCTACCATATGAAGAATGTATGTTGATTAATATGGCACATATGTAGTGTATGTACAAATTTTGGGTGATCTTGCAAAGAAATCTATGACCACTGAAAAGCAATTCCACAGGTGAATATTGGTGAAAGCTCAGATTTTCTTTGAGAATTATGTCAAGAAGTGCACCGAGAATATTTGAAAGAAGATACAAGTAATATAATTCAAGCTGTTGAAGTGTTCTTTCCAGATCAGTAATTAAATAACGTAGAAAGATTCTGGTAAAACCAGCGTCAACAGCAGCATCAAAGAAGACACATTTCCCAGTGGACTGATTAGGAAGAATGTCAGACCACTATGTCAAAAAGGATTAAATGAAGACACATCAAAGTACAGACCAGTAGCACAGATTCTCACAATTAGCACGACTCTAGTGTCAGAGATACAGTCTAGCATCTGCGGGAAATGCATCCGCACCACCACCAAATCCCGTGACACCTATACCAACTACCTCTTCATTTTTTTCTCTTCACAAGTGCCCCACAGAACATGTCTACAAACAAATTTCCCATTCAGTATCCTCCTCTTCCCCTTTAACAACAGCAACTCTCACTTCAGAAACTTGGAATTAGCGTTCTTGTTGCTCAGTGTCACCCAGGTCTTCAATGCCTCAATAAATTACTTTGCCAAGATAACAATTTTCTGCAGTCAAGCCCCAAAATGAGATGATCTCTCCCTGATAATCTTGCCACACCACCCACTGTCGCCTTCCATCATCCTCCTAACCATGACATTCTTGTCAAATCATACGATCCCAAACCAGGGTCTCTTTCCCCAGGTTCCTATCTCTGTGATCATTCCTGCTACAAAATCTGCCCCCATGCAAGCACCCTCTAGGCACGTTGTTCAGTAACATGTGTCCAATGCACATTTTATATGAGAAGACATAATAATTTAATTCCCAGCTGAAAAAAATAAAGTTACATACGTAGATGTCTGCAGCCCTGGTACATGCTGAAACCCCTGTGCCACAGCATCATAGCAAGCTGCTAGACAGCCAAAACAAAATGGTGCAGCTCATTGATAAAAGTACAGCAGCAAAAGGCCACTGAACCTAGGCTGTAGCAGAATATTGCACCTCTATCAGGCCAATCCAGATGATTTCTTCAGCTGCACAATCACCATGAATGGTGCTGGATATATCACTATGACCCTTGGGACAAAGGAGTTGAAACTGTAAGCTATCACAGGATATAGGCCATTTTGTAAGCAGTGAAAGAACATATACAAGTAGCTGTAGAGTATGATTATCTGTGAGTTAGAAGCAGCTATAAATCTTTGCAAATAACCATAGGTATACACACAAAAATAAATGTAAACAAATAAATTTGGATAATTATAAACATTTTTTTTAATCAACAGAGGAAAGAAGCAAATTTATAAACATTACTCTGACTTTGAAGGAAATTATTGTAACTGGTTGAAAAAGAGAATATTCAAACCATTGACCTTAATTTTTTTTGTAACATTTTACTAATTAGAACATATCAGGCTTTGAAAGAAAACATTACTTTATCTTGGTGGTTGAAGTACACAGCAAAATAAAGCACAACCAAGTTGGTGTGCAAGCTATCATTTCTGACAGGTTTCTGGCTACTTGCCTGAAGCATAATGGACTGAAAGAATGAATGATGCATAGCAATATATGTATGCTTTCAATATTTCCCCACTGTTCCACCACACACAATTCATGTTTTTATACTTCAAAAATAGTACACAATTTTATTATTAACATCTTCCAACTAGAGGCATCATTGGAAATGAGGCGCCAATGCAGACTTGACTAGGCTAAGTGAAACTCATGCACAACTGCTCGTAGAAAGTAATGTAGCATTCACAAGGGTTAATGGAGCAACAAAATGCCCGAATAACAGCTTGAATAGGTCTTACTTACCCTTAACAATGTTTGGGAGAGAGGTTTGGAGGAAAGGTTAACTACTGAATTAGGGTGTTGTGGTTCCAGATTGTGTTGATTGGAATTTTGAGGTTGTGGAGGGAGTGGAGCTGGAAGTGGGAGACTGAGTAGATGGGAGAGACTGGGTTTGTGTGCAATGAGAGGAGGTTGAGGTTTGCTGGAAAGGTTGTGAAGGGTGAGTGAGTTGCCTTTCCGGAGGTGGGAAACCAGGAGATTGGATAGTTTCTTGAGGTGGAGGGTGGCATGCTGTTCCAATTTGCGGTTGGCCTGTAGGAGGATGCTCTGATGGAGCACTTCCTTTCACGCCAATCACCTGCCACCCTACCTAAAACCTCTTTCCTCATTACCTTAGCCAGCTTCATCCTGACCCACAACTTCTTCACTTTTGAAGGCCAGACATACCAACAATTAAAGGGAACAGCCATGGGTACCAGGATGGCCCCCTCGTATGCCAACCTATTCATGGGTCGCTTAGAGGAAGCATTCTTGGTTACCCAGGCCTGCCAACCCAAAGTTTGGTACAGATTTATTGATGACATCTTCATGATCTGGACTCACAGTGAAGAAGAACTCCAGAATTTCCTCTCCAACCTCAACTCCTTTGGTTCCATCAGATTCACCTGGTCCTACTCCAAATCCCATGCCACTTTCCTTGACGTTGACCTCCATCTGTCCAATGGCCAGCTTCACACGTCCGTCCACATCAAACCCACCAACAAGCAACAGTACCTGCATTATGACAGCTGCCACCCATTCCACATCAAACGGTCCCTTCCCTACAGCCTAGGTCTTTGTGGCAAACGAATCTGCTTTAGTCCGGAATCCCTGAACCACTACACCAACAACCTGACAACAGCTTTCGCATCCCGCAACTACCCTCCCGACCTGGTACAGAAGCAAATAACCAAAGCCACTTCCTCATCCCCTCAAACCCAGAACACCTCCCACAGAAGAACCACAAAAGTGTCCCACTTGTGATAGGATTCTTTCCGGGACTGGGTCAGACTCTGAATGTGGCTCTCCAGCAGGGATACGACTTCCTCAAATCCTGCCCTGAAACGAGATCCATCCTTCATGAAATCCTCCACACTCCACCACGAGTGTCTTTCCGCTGTCCACCTAACCTTCGGAACCTCTTAGCTCATCCCTATGAAATCCCCAAACCACCTTCCCTACCCTCTGGCTCCTACCCTTGTAACCGCCCCCAGTGTAAAACCTGTCCCATGCACCCTCCCACTACCACCTACTCCAGTCCTGTAACCCGGAAGGTGTACACGATCAAAGGCAGAGCCACGTGTGAAAGCACCCACGTGATTTACCAACTGACCTGCCTACACTGTGATGCATTCTATGTGGGAATGACCAGCAAGAAACTGTACATTCGCATGAATGGACACAGGCAGACAGTGTTTGTCGGTAATGAGGATCACCCTGTGGCTAAACATGCCTTTGTGCACGGCCAGCACATCTTGGCACAGTGTTACACCGTCCGGGTTATCTGGATACTTCCCACTAACACCAACCTATCCGAACTCCGGAGATGGGAACTTGCTCTTCAATATATCCTCTCTTCCCGTTTTCCACCAGGCCTCAATCTCCGCTAATTTCTAGTTGCCGCCACTCATACCTCACCTGTCATTCAACAACATCTTTGCCTCTGCACTTCCGCCTCGACTGACATCTCTGCCCAAACTCTTTGCCTTTGAATATGTCTGCTTGTGTCTGTATATGTGTGAGTGGATATATGTGTGTGTGTGTGTGTGTGTGTGTGTGTGTGTGTGTGTGTGTGTGTGTGGGCGCGCGCGCGCGCGAGTGTATACCCGTCCTTTTTCCCCCCTAAGGTAAGTCTTTCCACTCCCGGGATTGGAATGACTCCTTACCCTCTCCCTTAAAACCCACATCCTTTCGTCTTTCCCTCTACTTCCCTCTTTCCTGAGGAAGCAACCGTTGGTTGCGAAAGCTTGAATTTTGTGTGTATGTTTGTGTTTGTTTGTGTGTCTATCGACCTGCCAGTGCTTTCATTTGGTAAGTCACATCATCTTTGTTTTTAGATACATTTTTCCCACGTGGAATGTTTAATGCTGTGACTTACCAAACAAGAAAGCGCAGGTAGATAGACGCAATAAAAAACACACAAATTTCAAGCTTTCGCAACCCACGGTTGCTTCATCAGGAAAGAGGGAAGGAGAGGGAAAGACGAAAGGATGTGGGTTTTAAGGGAGAGTTTAAGGAGTCATTCCAATCCCGTGAGCGCAAAGACTTCCTTAGGGGGAAAAAGGGACAGGTATACAATACCTCTCCCTTAAAATCCACATCCTTTCATCTTTCCCTCTCCTTCCCTCTTTCCTGATGAAGCAACCGTGGGTTGCGAAAGCTTGAAATTTGTGTGTGTTTGTGTGGTTTTTATTGTGTCTATCTACCAGTGCTTTCTCCTTTGATAAGTCACAGTATTTTTTAATATATTTTTCCCATGTGGAAAATATCACACATTCAGAAAATAAATCTAATGGCATTAATGTTTATCTGTTACTGTTTAAAACAAATTGATAAACATGTGGAAAAAATTAAACAGTGCATTTCTCATGTCTTTTCAGTATGCCTTTACAAACTGACAGATTTTTCATCAATGAGGCCTTCCTTTTATGTTTTTACAAAAAACAATAAAGGAACATTTGTTTGCTACAAATAATTTGTTTCTCGAAATATTTGGCTTCAAACTTGACACAATTTAATATGGGTTTGAACCAATTACAGAAACATTTTTTCCACTCCAATATCAGTACCTCAAACAGGATTTAACAGCTTCTGAAGGAGATGTAAATTAGTGTTCATAGCCACTTTTCCCCCATATGGGAATGAAAAAAATTTGCTATGAGATAATTCACGTGAATGTGGGAAATGCTTCTATCACATAAAAAATTGTTTGATGTTCTGTGGGACACCTGCAATTGTCATAGAGAATAATGACAAATCATTTTTGTTTGATTGTACTGGTTTTATTGATTACCTGTGGCAAACTAACTGTTGTTTATCATTCTGTATTAACTGTTCCTCTAAAGGAATAGTTGTAATATGTCCTGTGTAACCACAGAAACAAGCAAAAATTTTCTTGGACATGCTTCACAAAAAAAAAAAAAAAAAAAAAAAACAACCCACACACACACACACACACACACACAGACACACACACACGTTTGTTACTTTTGACTCATCTTGGAACATCTTGCTTAGTTTCTGGCACACGAAGTTTTATCTGCTCTTGTGATGATGTATACAGATTTTGCATTACCTCAAACAAAATCTTTGAGCATTTCCTTACATCAACTTAGATGAGCTGTGCTTAACTTAAAACTGTGCAGTATCCATTGGGAACAAATATTTTATGAAGCTGAAAGCTCATGCAAAATTGATGTGCTGCCATATTTGATTCACTTGGTGGTACCTCATCTCACAGCAAGTCTGGTTGACATTGTCGAAATTCATCACTGATGGAAGCATGATGACAACTAAGTTCTGCAAATTATCTGAAGGTGATTGATTATCAAATGATCAACAGAGCGATTCAATACATTGTTGACAACTTAGGTCTTTGTGGAAATAATTAAAAAATAAATAAAAATTATCAAATGAAATTGTTCGTAAAAAGTTCAAATTTTAAAAAGAATTTTTGTTTAAGCAACTACTCTGACAGTTAATGAGTTGCCAATGTTTGACAATAACAAATTTTGAAACAATAGTGACATATAGTGGTGGTTTATAAAGCTCGGAATGTGACGCTTGTATTATCAACTGTGTTACATAACTTCTCATAGAAAAGTCAGTGGAATAAAACAAATTTCTCAAGTATCTCTTGAAGCATCTCGAGGAAAACTGAAGTGTTTGCCCTCTCATAGATGAGCACATAAAACAACGTACTTACAGCATAAAAACTGCTCCATATTAGTGTTGTTATCATGTTAAATCTAAAGCTCCGTTCACAGAACTTAAGTTAAGCCAGCACTGATGTAATCTCAAAAAACAGTTGTGCTGACAGAGCAGAAAGAACGGCACTTCTCCATACATATACAAAAGCTTTAAATTTGAGTTTTTAGTTTAACATGGAAAAAAGTTTATTTACAAAAATAAATGGCATAGAACTGAACTTAGCTAGAATGGTGTTTACAAACATGCATGCTTTATTGTTTCACATTGGATAAAAGTGTATTTCCTCTTCCATTGAACTAGGCTATGGTTTTTTTTTCTGTTAATGTGAAGTTCAACAGAACAGTTTTTACTGCATGATCAGTAACATCAAATAAAAATAAGTTATGTAGATCACAGTTTCTTCTAATAATTATAAATAACAGCAATAGTAATAATAATAATAAGAAGAAGAAGAAATAAGAAATGAAGAAGGAGGGTAGCTACTATGAATGCATATCGGATGCATTATCGTAGTCAAGACAGACACGAATCCAACAATCACCACACTAGTACAATTTATATGCCAACTAGATCTGCAGGCAGATCTTGAAAAGATGAAAGACTGTACAATCAGGTAAAACAAAGTATTTAAATAGTTAAAGGAGATGAAAATTTCATTGTGAAATGTGACTGGAGATCAGCAGTACGAAAGGGAAGAGAAGGAAAAATAGTAGAGCAATATGGACTGGGAGAAATGAATGCAAGAAAATGTGAGAGCCCTAGGGACACTGACTGATTACATGAAGATAACGCAGAGATTTCAAAACCAGTTTTTAAACTGTTAGACACTTCCTGGGGCATTTTTAGACTCTAACCACATTATTCTGTTTATGAACTGTAAAATAAAACTGCAGAAACATAAAATTAAAGAGATGGGAGAAATTTAACAAATCGGGGGTGGTTGAAGGTTTCCAGAGGGAGCACTAGGCAACTCTGGATTGAAGCAGGGAAAAGAACAAAAACAGAAAATGAATGGATAGTTTTGAGAGATGCAATAGAAAAGAAGCAGAGGGCCATAGAGATAAAATGTCAAGGTCTAGCAGAAATCCTTGGATAGCTGAGGAGGCACAGAATTTAACTGATGAAAGGAGAAGATGCAGCAAATGAACAGGCAAAAGGAATACACACACCTAAAAAAGGACAGTGACAGAGAATGCAAAATGGCTAAGCAGGAATGGGAATAGGACAAGTGTAATGCAGTAGAAACATGCGTAACTAAGGGAGAGAGAGATCTGTCTATAGGAAAATTGAAGAGGCCTTTGGAGAAAAGGTGAGCAACTGTACGAATATCAAGAGCTCAGATGGCAGGTAGTATTAAGTGAAGAAGGGAAAGCTGAAAGATGGAAGGAGTATATAGTGGGTCTATGTTGTTGTTGTTGTTGTTGTTGTTGTTGTTGTGGTCTTCAGTCCTGAGACTGGTTTGATGCAGCTCTCCATCCTACTCCATCCTGTGAAAGCTTCTTCATCTCCCAGTATCTACTGCAACTTACATCCTTCTGAATCTAGTGGGTCTATATAATGGGCAAAAACTTGAGAACTGTATCACAGAATCATAGAAGATAGGCTGAAGAAAGATAAATCTACATTTATATCATTTGTACATCATCGAAAGCTTTTGACAATGTGAACTAGACTGCACACTTCAGAATTTTGAAAGTAGCAGGGATAAAATACAGAGACTGAAAGGTTATTTACAACTTGTACAGAAACCAGACTGCATTTATGAACTGAAAAACATGAAAGGGAAGCCACAGTTGAGAGGGGAGCGAGACATGGTTGTAGCCTATCCCCGATGTTGTTAAATCTGTACATTCAGCAAGCTGTGAAGGGATTTAAAAATTCAGGGAGAAGAAATAAAAACTTTACAGTTAGCTAATGACATTATAATTCTGTCAGGGATGGCTACAGACAGGAAGAGCAGCTGAAAGCATGGGACAGGGTCTTGAAAAGGGGTTACAAGATGAACATCAATGAAAGTAAAACAAGGGTAATTGAATGTAGTGAAATGATATTGAGCAATGCTGAGGGAATTTGATTAAGAAATGAGACACAAAAAGTAGTAGGTACATTTTGTTATTTGTGCAGCAAAAATAACAAATTGTGTCTGAAGTACGGATAATATAAAATGTATGCACACAATAATAAGGAAATCATTTCTGAAAAAGAGGAATTCGTTAACACCTAACATAAATTTAAGTGTTAGGAGGTCTTTTTTGAAGGTATCTATCTGGAGAGTCACCATGCATGGAAGTGAAATATGGACAATAGGCAACACAGAAAAGAAGATATAAGTTTTTCGAAATGTGGTGCCACAGAAGAATGCTGAAGGTTAAATAGGTAGATCAAATAACAAATAAGGAGTTGTTCCTTGAATCATGAGCCTTCTGGCTGGTTTGACACAGCCTGCCACAGATACCTCTCGTGCGGTAACCCTTTCATCTCAGGAGTAACACTCACATGTCTTCAATTATGTATTGTATGCATTCCAATCTCTGTCTCACCCTACAATTAGTGTCCTCTATAGCTCCCTCTAGTACCATGGAGGTTATTCCCTGATGTCTTAACACTTGTTCTATCATCCTGCCTCTTCCTCTGTCAATGTTTTCCAGACAACACTTTCTTAATTCTGAACAGTAACATAAGAAATTTTGCTATATCGAAAATACTGTATGGTTCACCCCCCCCCCCTTTTTTGCACATCCAGACCTGCAACCCAAACATAATACAGTAATTCAAATATGGAGTGGTGTGAGTGGTTATTTGTGTGCATGAGTTGGAATCAAAAGTCTGCATTTAACTTGGGGGGGGGGGGGGGGGGGGCATTGCGACATTTTAAAAAATAAGGCATTGTAACATATTTACATTCTAAATGTGAGTGCAAAACAAACGTAATTTATCTGAAATATGATACCTGGACATATCCTCTGTCACACACTGTATGATAGCTTAGGGAGTATACATGTAGGTGAAAAAAAATTCTCTCTTCCAACAGGACTTGTTGCTGAATGCTCAGCCACATGTAATGTAATGTGGTTTCCGTATGACACTTCCAAACAGCTGAAGACACTCTTGTTTCCTGATTTACATATGCTGAAAATCTGTGAAACAGCTTATATTCCTGTGATAAAAGCTACCCTGTTACAAATAAAAATAATATAATAAAGCAATTTCCAGAAGCCTGGGACAAAATATTGGATGTATATGCATCAAACCTGACGGAATCAATCAATAAATACTTCCAAGGAGCACTTACGCCAGAGAAACAGTATATCTGTTTTCAAAACAGCACTTAATAAGACACTTTTTATGTACTCTGTCTATTCTGCCCGCCCACGGGTTCAATTTTCTGATTTTTTATGCTCACACTGTCATAGTAATTTATCTCCATATCACCATTAATGTCAAACTTTCTTCATGCCATAACACCTTTGCTAAGTTTCCAGATACAGTCCAAAAATATTAGCACAGAGATTTAGCAACAGGAAATATAACAAGAAAAAAAAAGGTAGACAAAGTGTTTGAATAGCTAATGCACTTCTAAAATGGATGCTTTATTTTACATGTTTCATTATTTTGCACTCTTCATATGTAAAATTATACTTCAACATCTACAACCTGTGGTGCATGATTTTGTTACTACATTGTCTTGTTGCCTACACAAGTTCCAAAGCTGAAATATCAGCACACATGAAGAAAAGAAGAAAAAATTAATAAATAAAATAAAATGCACTTCATGTACATGAAGGTACTGAGACACAATCAGTCCACCCAAAGAAAATGAGTAACATACTTTTGTTAATAGTCATTCCTGCATTAGTGGAGCTACTAAGCTACTAGATGATGCCCAACTGCCTCAATGTATTTTGCATTTCATCTAATGGTGAATCATGCCCGCTGCTGTTGGGTGTATCTCACAATCTTTTCTCTCTTCCAGAATAAATTTTCACTCTGCAGCAGTGTGTGCATCGATATGGAATTTCCTGGCACATTAAAACTGCATTCCAGATAGGGACTCGAACCTCTGACACTGGTAGCTAACTTTAGTTGCTACCTCTGTTTGTGTCTCTGTCTGTTGGCACCTTCAAACCGGACCATTTCTGTGTCTCTGTCTGTTGGCACCTTCAAACCGGACCATTTCTGTGTCACTTCAGTATTTTAGTTTCATAGTTGTTAGAGACTTCCTACCCTGAACCACAGTTGTGAACTGAGGAGTACTTTTTAGCTTTGCAAAAAATATTATCAAGAATTAAGTGCATGTTTCAGTTCAGATACAACACATACGATTTCTCAGAATCACAGAGCCAATGAAATGTAATTTTGGGTATGACATCCACAGTGTTTGGAATGCACATGAAACTAAAAATCATATTAACTTGTGCTTAAGCCTGCAATCTCGAATACCACTTTGATTAATAGGTCTAATTCACACATCAAACCACAATTTACATCTTCAGCATGTTTCCTGTTGATTGTAATCACAGTCTAATGCACAGGTAATAGCCTAAAAAAAGTATGTTTATCTGCATAAGTAACTTACCTGTAACTGCAGCAGTTTTCTTTTGCTTGCTACAGTTTTCTTTTGCTTGCTACAGTTTTCTTTTGCTTCCTAGCTAGAATGAGATAGCATGCATGTTTGATTCTGGTACACTATACAGCAAGAGGATAAAAAGCTTAGACAAAAAGCAGACTTTACATAACAAAGTCTGATCTATGAAGGGATTCTTTATGATAATCTTACACGAATTGAGGTGTAAGCTTCTCATTAACAATTTTAGTGTCACTGATCCATAAACTCTTTAATCATTTGCCAACATATCTAGCACAAAACCATTGTACAGACAACAGCAGACAAATACTATGGTGATACAGAAATTACATGTTACAAATCAATAAATGCAATTATTTATTTCTGAATTCTGGTGGACATTTTACAGTGCCTCTAATTTTTCTACTCTTCAATATAAAATAAATAACAGTCAATAAAAAGTACATGAGAATGTGCCAAATGCTGTGCCCACAGTAATGCTTGATTTTATGTTGCCCATGTCATACATAAACAGAAAGTCTGGGCTGTTTGAAATTTTGCGTGTTACATGACACTTGTCTACAATGCAGCCAACACATTCACATTTCCTTATGGAATGATTGTATCACATTAAACAATAACCTATGGCATTAGAATAAAACTTTTCATTGCAGAAACAAGTCATTTTAGGATTGATATATAAAGCAGATACCTTTTTAATGTTTTATCGTATTTCAAGTTAGCCACAACTGACTGTATTAAAAATAACACATAATCAGTATCAGCTTTTTTCTGTGTCTTTCTTTTTTCACAAATCCTGTTGATAATACTGGTTTATAAAATGTGATCAATTGAGTTATATTTGTAATCCAGTGATAAAGTATGACACTTCTATGTCGTATGAACGCAGAACTAAGGTAACACAGTCTATCTCTCTCTCTTTCTCTTCCTTTTTACCAAACCTGGGCTGCATGTTCTTCGTTCAAGGATTTCATACAAAAGAAAGTAAAAGAACTGTAATGTCCATCAGCAAATAATTTTTTTTCCATTTTGTCTGTACACATCCAAATTTTTCACAGAGCTGATAAATCCGTACACAGTACAGAAATTTTATTTGAAAGCTTATGTTCATAGCTATGTACATGACTTGTGTATCTACATTTTTCCAATAAATACTAGAAAAAGAATTGCACATCCATTTCCATGGCTACACATAACACAAATTACATAAAAAATGAGAAATAAATGGCATTTTCTGACATCCCAGGACTTTTATGTCAGTTAAATACTAAGAATGAGATACCTGCATGCCTCTTAGGTCCACGTCATTAAGGAGGCATGAGGCATCCCGCACAGTCCAACACACACCATTCTTTTTTTCACTGTTCAGCGGTTATCATAAATTATATTTCGTAAAAAAATTTCCAGTCATCGCACTAATATTATACATTCAAAGTTTTTACACAGTTATCTAGCTTCACTTTTAACAAGTCTATTATATACTCACTTTCCAAGCGTTTTAAACATTTGTACACTTCAAACATTTCACATACACCACTAAAACTCCTGCCCCACGATTAAAAAGGGAAGTATTAAAACGTGACAGCTGAGAAATGTAGAAGAGACAGTGAAGCTGGGGAAGGAAATAAATATGAGCTGAACAGATGACAGTGGAAAAGTCACATACTGCTGCTGCACTATGATGCTCCTAGATGGGTCACCTCTGGCCTGCTTGTTGATTCATGTCATACAGCACCTGTGCAATAGTTCGCGATGATTCCACATTGCTTAGCGCTATGCCCGCAAGATGAGGCTCGTAACTGCGAAGAAACCTGTCAACGAGACACAGCAGGAATTAACATGGTTTTGAAATGCACTAAATTTATTTAGTCCCAGATTACAAAAACAATTTTGAATGTTTGAAACTTACAAGGACTATAAAATAAAAATAAACAACCATCAAAGGAGAAAACTAACAGCGAGATCAGAATTGACACACACATCTTGTAAACTTAGGTTTCATGTATTGCAAGTACAAATGGTCAAAATAATGTGCAATCTGATATACATGTCAGTCAACATCAGAAACAATCCCCCTTTTCCTCCCTGAGGAAGAAATATATTCATTCAGAAAGCTAGGACTGTTATTTTCTACTGCAAGTGTTTCTACCAGCACTTCATCTCCTGGAGGTTAGATTTAACTGGATTATCCTGTCTCCTTGTAATTTTACAGTTTAAAAGTTGCATCTGAGAGGCACAATCCAAAAGCCTTTTTCTTACTGTTGATGCCACATGACATCACTTAATACTAATACTTCAGGTATACATGGTCAACCTGCTGTTGAATATTTCCTTTCCCAGTACCCCTTCAATCCAATGTAAAAAAACCACACACACTCACACTCACACACACACACACACACACACACACACACACGCCAATGTTTTATGACTTCAGCAAATTATTATTTCACTTTTGATGGTCAAATATAAATGTCAAGTAAATGCCAATACCATCGTGAAAAAGATCTCTCCAATACAAACCACTTAATGGTTCATCCAGAGTGAACTTCATTGTAGCCCCAAAACTCACAGTATCCAGTCTAACAGTGACTCATGAACACTTTGAGAAGTACAAACTGACCTTGAGCCCACTTCCTCAAACAGATCAACTCATCTTCTAATGTGAAATTAACTTTCTTCTTTCTAAATCCAAATTTACTTTTCTTCATGTACATGTTCACCAGTCTCATGGCTATTTTCACATATCTGTGCACACTATGTTCATCAATAATGTTTGGTATCTTCATTTTGACAGCTGGCATTCCTTCTGCATTGAATGTTATTTTTCTTGTAGTTTTAAGAACTGGTTACCATCCTTGTAGACTCGGATATTATGAGAAACAGAACTGTTTAAATGCAAACTATCAGCAAACATACCACCAACCTTGCAAATACTGTTGCATCCTGAAACTACCCCTGCACGAGCTAATGTGTAAATAGACCTCCCTACATACTCTTGCTTAAGCTAAACAAAATGTTGCCCACTAAGAATAAAATATAAATTATTCTATTTATCATGTAACACCCTTGGACACAACTTCATAAATTAGCTTCTATGCTTAAGATATGATTTCCTCCAACTCTGCCAAAAATCCTTCAGCTGCCCCAGAGCAACCTTCCATTAGCCATTACACCTCCATTTTACACTCATCATAAATTAATCCTGCAAAATCACCCTATGGAAGTGCTGCCACTGCCAAACCTGCACCACACACCCAACCAGCACCACACAACGAACAATTTATTTCCTTCCATCTTTTACTTGTTTATTTCTAATTTATAACATCTGATTTTGGCTCTCAAGTTTCATTCTTTGGCTAACAAAAATCTTTAAAATCCGTATTAAATTAAAAACAGTCCCAAAGAGAAAGAGTCACATGATTGTTCAGAAACCAATCAATTTTCAATAACAGTATCTGCAAAGAACTTTCATTATCTGTCAGAAATCTGTTACATTAGAGATTTCATTTTTTTCCATCATGCAATCATCCTTAATACAACTGACTGAACACTATGTTTCAGCCTGTGAGCCCTCAAATGCAAAGAAAAATTTCCTAGTAAAATATTATAAAAAAACTGCGATACATTATCACAAAGGAAGAAACACAAGATTAATAGAAGAAAAACCTGTTTTTACAATAAACTTAAAGGTCTCATGTGATTACCTGACAGGTTATCAATGCACAATATGTATCACCCACTCAGTAGGGAGAGGTGGGAGAGAAATTGCATGAAAGCCAATTTTGTATTCTATCAATCTAAATGGTTCTTGTGCAAATACTGTTTTCAGCCAACAACAGTGAAAGCCTCCACTTTGAATATAAGCTCTTTTTCTAAATGCAGCCTCTTTCTGCTCACCTCTAGTGCCTACTTCTCAGGGGCACGGCATTTTCATTTTCTCTTATAACTATAGGAAAGACCAGGTAGCTCTTCTGCTTTTTTTATGCTTGTCAGCAAAGCATCTCAAAATTTCTTTTCAAATTAAATTTATCAAAGAACAGCAACAAGTTCTGACAGTTGTTAATCATTTCAAGTTGAACAGTGTCTTCTCATAGTCTTGGTGCAAACTTATTTTTTCCAATTTCAAATTTGTCTTACACAAAATACCAAATTTGGAAAGACACTTCCCCTCATCTGAATGTACTTGTTCCAATATATTACTTCCTAGTTTTAGCAAATAAAAATTATGCAATCCAGATTATAAATTAGACTCTGGTTTTACATACATTTATGATATGGACATTGCAATATTGCTGTAGTTCGTATGTGTGTGATTTTAGAACAATTTTCCTACATAGACATTTGTCACTCTTGTGAATTGGGAAAATGTAATTCAAGTGTTCGGATTGTATGCCAGCAGTAACAGAAAAACTGGAAGAAGATTACAATATAATTTTACAAGCTCCTGCTGACTGATAATGGCGAGTTTTAGACCAACCCAGGCAGAGTTACATCCTCGTGATGTTAGATCTTAAGAATCTTTAGCTCACTGAACTAAATCTGAAGTTAGACACAAAAAAAGTGAACAAAACAATATATCAAATGAACACACTGATGAATTACATCCAGAAAACTTAGAGAGAAACAGAAATTTATTTGAATGAGAATCTGCAATATTAAGTTTAAAAGGGGAATCACAATCTGACGCACAAGTTCGACTTCAGCAACACTGAAGGAACAAATCAACAATGTAACTGAACGAAAGGATCAGCAAAATTTTCAGTTCTCTCTTAATCCACTTTGTTCATCAAATATGATCTGTGAACAAACAGTTAGGGAGAAACCTTGTAAATTTAGTACACAATTCCATTTAAACTGGAGGGAAAATATGTAAACAATTTTTGTGGACAATTTAGAATAGGGCTTCACAACAAACTTGCTCGCAGAGCAAGCTTTAAGCAGCAGAGTGCGAGCACGGACTGTGGGCAGCTGGGTGCGAGCATGGAGCACAGCGAACACAGCACCCCCATTTCTGGCACAGGGCAGAGTGGGGGAAGCCGAATGGAGAGATGAGCAGGGGACACAACAGTTACTGTCACATGCTCATCACTCAGCTACCAGCTGCTTGGATATCACTGTACAAAATATTATTGCTACAAATGAAACACATAAACAAGTGCCACATAATTTTATTAACATATACAGTGAAATCCTGCTTTTACATTTGTCATGGGACTTTAGAAAAATGGTGTAAAATACGGGAAAATGTAAAAGGCGGAAAATAACTTTTTAAGTGGAAAAAGTTATGTACAGAAACCCCCTTGCATTTTTGTAGTTTATCATATATGTTTATCATATATGAAACTGCAAAAAGGTGGGAATTTAAGGAGATGGGACCTGGATAAACTGAAAGAACCAGAAGTTGTAGAGAGTGTCAGGGAGAGCATAAGGGAACAATTGAGAGGAATGGGGGAAAGAAATACAGTAGAAGAAGAATGGGTAGCTCTGAGGGATGAAGTAGTGAAGGCAGCAGACGATCAAGTAGGTAAAAAGACGAGGGCTAATAGAAATCCTTGGGTAACAGAAGAAATATTGAATTTAATAGATGAAAGGAGAAAATATAAAAATGCAGTAAATGAAGCAGGCAAAAAGGAATACAAACGTCTCAAAAATGAAATCGACAGAAAGTGCATAATGGCTAAGCAGGGACGGCTAGAGGACAAATGTAAGGATGTAGAGGCTTGTCTCACTAGGGGCAAGATAGATACTGCCTACAGGAAAATTAAAGAGACCTTCGGAGAGAAGAGAACCACTTGTATGAATATCAAGAGCTCAGATGGCAACCCAGTTCTAAGCAAAGAAGGGAAGGCAGAAAGGTGGAAGGAGTATATAGAGGGTTTATACAAGGGCGATGTACTTGAGGACAATATTATGGAAATGGAAGAGGATGTAGATGAAGATGAAATGGGAGATAAGATACTGCGTGAAGAGTTTGACAGAGCACTGAAAGATCTGAGTCAAAACAAGGCCCCGGGAGTAGAAAACATTCCATTAGAACCACTGACAGCCTTGGGAGAGCTAGTCCTGACAGAACTCTACCATCCAGTGAGCAAGATGTATGAGACAGGCGAAATACCTTCAGATTTCAAGAAGAATATAATAATTCCAATCCCAAAGAAAAAAGGTGTTGACAGATGTGAAAATTACCGAACTATCAGTTTAATAAGTCACAGCTGCAAAATACTAACGCGAATTCTTTACAGACGAATGGAAAAACTGGTAGAAGCTGACCTCGGGGAAGATCAGTTTGGATTCCGTAGAAATATTGGAACACGTGAGGCAATACTGACCCTATGACTTATCTTAGAAGCTAGATTGTAATTCTGTCAGAGACAGCAAAGGACCTGGAAGAGCAGCTGAATGGAATGGACAGTGTCTTGAAAGGAGGATATAAGATGAACATCAACAAAAGCAAAATGAGGATAATGGAATGTAGTCGAATTAAGTCGGGTGATGCTGAAGGAATTAGATTAGGAAATGAGACACTTAAAGTAGTAAAGAAGTTTTGCTATTTGGGGAGTAAAATAACTGATGATGGCCAAAGTAGAGAGGACATAAAATGTAGATTGGCAATGGCAAGGAAAGTGTTTCTGAAGAAGAGAAATTTGTTAACATCGAGTATAGATTTAAGTGTCAGGAAGTCGTTTCTGAAAGTATTTGTTTGGCATGTAGCCATGTATGGAATTGAAACATGGACAATAAATAGTTTGGACAAGAAGAGAATAGAAGCATCCGAAATGTGGTGCTACAGAAGAATGCTGAAGATTAGATGGGTAGATCACATAACTAATGAGGAGGTATTGAATAGGATTGGGGAGAAGAGGAGTTAGTGACTAGAAGGGATCGGTTGGTAGGACACATTCTGAGGCATCAAAGGATCACCAATTTAGTATTGGAGGGCAGCGTGGACGGTAAAAATCGTAGAGGGAGACCAAGAGATGAATACACTAAGCAGATTCAGAAGGATGTAGGTTGCAGTAGGTACTGGGAGATGAAGAAACTTGCACAGGATAGAGTAGCATGGAGAGCTCAGAACTGAAGACCACAACAACAACAACAACAACAACAACGTCATATACATACATAATAGGCATCAAAATACTCATTATGGGCTTGTTTAATGGTTCAAATGGCTCTGAGATCTATGGGACTTAACATCTGAGGTCATCAGTCCCCTAGGACTTTTTTATTATCCAATTTGGGTTATCTGAATATTTTACTACATTTACCCACTGACATAACTGGAACTGGTTAACTGCCTGGAAAGTAGAAATGTTTGACTTAATTTTGTTCATAATAATCAATGTCCTTGGAGAGCCTGCTATTGTGTCGCTCGTTATTTAAATAGACACACCACATAAGTTTCGTTCATTATTTAAATAATGAAACCCCACACCATTTACGTATTTATTCACGCGTAGAACGACGCTTCACAGAATTTGTTCGCTTTGCCAAGCGCCAATATTTAAGTACATATTTTGTGTGATTTTTGCATATGTGCTGAGCTGCGTTTCGTGCAATCTCGTCATCATTTTTTGGTTTTACACACACACACACACACACACACACACACACACACACAGTTTGTGTGTGAAACACAACACAAAATACTAATGTAAATATTTGCACTTGACAATGAGAATAAATTCTCGAAATGAATTTTGCTAAGCATGAAAAATATTTAACTAACACAGTCTTTCAATGTTTAAACCAGAAACATTTGAGCAACGCTAGGTGTCAACTAGTACTACAAGTGGCGAAACAACGAAAATACGTGAAATATGCTTTTGAGCTGTCATGATGAGAGCAACAATCATGAAGTTGCACATGCACAGTTGAGACTGAAAACTGCTGTGATTGGTCATTATTCGAACGAACCTAGTTACTCTCATCAGCCACCTTGCCAGGCAGAGGTTAGCAGTTGAAGGAAATAAAGCATGTATTGTTCCCAACTTTTATTGATTCAGATATTTTTGAGTAGAGGGTCGTGATGTCAAGAAACTTAAATGTGTAATGTTTGTAAACACTGCTTAAAGGACAATGCCACATCTGTGTCATTTGCTGACAATTATGTCATCTTTTTCTCCACAAACATTATTTCATAATGATATTAAACACAAAATATAATGCAAATTAACATTGTGAACACAGGAAATTTGATAGGAGTGATAAAAAATTCGTAAATGTTGGGAAAACGTTAATTATGGGAACATAAAAGTGGGGTTATACTGTAGTTCTACATTTTCCTCAATTAACTTTGTGAGCTGTTATACAAAAATGAAGTAATTTGAAGTGTGGGACACAATCGGAGATGCTGCAAGCTAGCCTACGGTGGCCACAGTCCTCCGTCTGCCAAATGATTAAAAAGTTGTAATCACCACACCCAAAAGGTGCCACATTTATTGATAGCGCACGGAAATATGACATTCCCTACTACAAGTCAGTACAATGAAACTGCAGTTTACACTTACTAGACATTCATAAAATGCCAAGGTATAAGGTACTGATTCCCAAGGTGAACAACATGATGAAATTTGCTGCCCACTCACCACACCCCTCCCCACATTAGTCTTAATTCTCAGCGTGCCTGGCGTCACAAGTTCATGCCTCCAAATCCTCCGAACAGCCTGCCTGGTGTCACAAGTTCATCCCTCCAAACCCTCCGAATTCTTCAAAATAAACAGTGCTGCGTCTGAGGATGACTAGCTGCTCGAGGAGTTTTCTTCGCAGATTGAGAAATCTCTGGTTCTGCTCAATCTTCCCAAAGCCTGTGATATTATGACTTCTGCTGGTACTATCTCCACAATGTGTCCAAGTGTTTTCACATATTATGGATGTATCCAAGAGTTTTCACATGCTATGGATTTCAATAAGAAAAATAATCTGAAACACAGATTGCAATACCTTGTTGGGTACAGGCTGCATGTAACAACTGCTAGTAATAACTAGGCTAAATAAAAGATTGCAATCACGATTCAGCCCATTTCTCCCTTAACAGTTGCTTCTGTTTGGAGTAATTTGCAGATGCTGTGTGCAGTTTACATTATGACCAGACAGAGTTTCTCAGGCGTGTCCTACTACTTCTCATTGCAAAGAACAATTGTTCATAAACACACATGGAACTGAACACTCATATTATGGTGGCCACCTGTCTGTGGAAAGGAGAAGATCTATCTTGAAGTACATGTCTATAGAATTCCAAGATGGTTTCATGTACTGGCATTTGTCTTCATATTTTCTATCATACTGCAGGTCCGTAATTTCTAGTTCTAGTTCCTGCAGGTCCGAAATTTCTAGTTCTAGATCAGATTAAATCAATATTCACTGAATATGGAGAGGGGAACAGATCAAAATCACTTTCTAGTGCCATCTGATCTTGGAAACATTGCTCAAACTCTTCCTGAAGAGGTATTAAAATATGTCAATAATGTTGAAAATCTTTGTTAACAACAGCATCTTGCACAGACAGTAATTCAGGAAAATGAGCTTGTTTCCTTTTCCCAGTTTTCATTTTGTATACCTAACATTTTGTTTTAAAAGGCAACATTCCTCGCACATGGGACTGAGATGTGAAGACATCATTGGCTTCCACATAACTGACGTATCATTGTTGCTATTAAGGTACGTTTACACTGGGATACATGTATCGCGACATGTATGAGCGACATGTCAATTTGACATGTCGCGATACATCACCTCATACAAAAATTCACGGAACTTGTATGCGGACCCTCGAGCTCATACATGTCGCGTATACATTTTGTATATCGCTTTTTGGCCATATACGCGACATGTATGAGCGACATTTTAAGAACTCACGCATGCGCAGTACTATCATTTCCTATCGTCTTGTCGCCTGCCGCTTATTTTGACGATTAGCGCATGCGTAGTACTAGGCTCTTTGGCGGCTGTTGGAGTTTTGGAGGTGCCGACTGTCGTTTGTTGTGTAGTTATTTGTGTATTGTGTCGCGTGTTGTGCCCGTGTGTAATACTTTAAAATTTGCCATGACTTCTTGGTCAAAACAAAATACACTGCATTTTATAGAGGCAGTACTTGATGTACCCTCGTCCGCTCGTTAAAAGTAATTGCCCTCGTAAAACGAAGATTTCATGACAAAACATTTGCATTGTCGCGCGATTGCTAATGCCAACGTCTCACACACGACTGTCGGCATTAGCATCCGTTGTCATCATTATCACGCGAGGCCGCCGGAATAATAGCAAAAAAATGATATACGTGCCAGATGCTTGAAAAAATTATATAATGTATTACATACTCTGATATATATATAACTTTTACCTTCACTTCTTGGGATAAAACTTGCACAATGGCCTCGCAAACACGAAGAATAATGTTGCATATGGCACTTTTTGATATTCTATGCAGATACATTAACGTCGAAAAGGAATCCCCAGTGGCCAAAAAACGGAGTGTTACTGCCAACTGATCCTCTGGTGGAATCGCTTCCCGAAAGTTTGTGTTGGTTTTGGACACAAGAAGAGCAACAAGAGATAACAAACCGCGGAAATCCTCCATACTCATCCTAACATAATTTCTAAAATATGGGCCATCCTCTAGCGTTCATTCCTGAACGAGCATTGCGTAAGCTCCGTGAGTAGCGCGTTTGCGAAGAAACTCTGTCTGCCACCATATACGCTTCCTCCGCCTTTTCTTCCTATCATCTTCCAAAAGAGCAAGTGTACAAGCACATAAAAATGTGAAATCTTCCAAAGCATCGTCGGAAGCCATCGCACAGTGATACAAATCAATCAGTGTAAACGCACGCTCATACATGTATGAAGTTGATACTTGTCAACTCATACAAGTCGCGATACATGTCGCAAAGTCGCATATACATGTATCTCATACATGTGCCGATACAAATCGCAGTGTAAACGCACCTTTAGATGGCACTGTGTCGAAGCTGACCCTCCCACTTTTCAAAGCTGGTGCCTCTCCCATGTTGTCAACATCGAACATCCCTTGCTCCCCACAACGCTGCACCTTCTCTGCTCGCAAATAGGAGCAACAGCAGTCACAAGTGCTCACACTCAAATTCTGCAGGTTGTTAAGAACCGATTTATAGCTAACAGCGATGATTTTGGTTGTCAAATAGTATTTGATGTTGATTTATATGGAATATTTAATTTCAGTATCAGATTATGTGCTCGTAACTTAAGACTGGAATAAGAGAGATGAGAAGAGAAGAGTAAGGTCCAGTCATCCATTGAAGTTTAGAAGGTATTTTACGAACAGAAGGAAAAATTAAAAAGAAAACAAACAAAGGAATTAAAAAGCTAATTTAATGCAGAAGGTACAAGGCCTCGGACCTATATTAGGCAAAATGAGGTTGCTGCACCAACATGTATATCCAGAGGTGTCTATTGGGATACACTTTTCAGCGCCACTGGCATAATGTGCCAAAAGATTATCCCACCTCGAGACTGGGAATTATCCTGGATTTACGTTTGAGATGAGCAATAGAGAGCTCAATCATAATAAGACAGATATCCTGAAATACAATCACACTGCAGCAAAACTTTTTTTGCATGGAAATATTTCTATAGATGGATTGATACACGTTCATTCATTCACTTTAAGACAGGATTACTAAGGGTATTTTATTTCACAATTAAACAGGGTGTATATGCGGACAGGGGGAAAAAAAAATCCCGGATTTTTCCAAATACACTTTTTCCCGTGTGAAAATACACATTTTCTGTGTTAAGTGACAGTATATTTAGTTTCTGAACCATAAAGCATATAAGTTGTTTGAATGGTTAAGGTTTTATACACCTGCGTAGAACTTGCCAGCACTTAAGAAAACGAAACCCAGGAGGAAGGGCATTTTGTAAAGACCTTTGATGTACAACAACATGTATGTGGCATATTTTTGTATTACAATACGCTGCTTACTTTCGCATTATGAAAGTATATATTCGAATTCCATCAAACATGGCATGTCAGTTTCCGAAGTATTAAAAGCGAGAATGCAATGTGCTTTCGTAAGCCCATAGCTCATGTCACATGTTCTCACCAGCCTATGCCAGCAGATATTCAGAGGATAGGACACATGATGTAGTCAGCCAATAGCAAAACACTGTTAAGTAGAGCAAACACACAACAAGAAAAAAATTAATGGTTTAAATTAATATACATAGTGTAGCTACAAGAAAAGCTAACCTTTCACATATAACATTGGTCTTTTCCGCGTGTGTTCCAGTTTAATATACATCAGATCAATGTGCCACTATGATTTTAAATAATCACATAAATGTCTGGTCTTCTCGGCTCGAAATTATTCTAAGTGGCTAGCCCCCACAATGTTAAGCTTTAAATGAGAATCAAACACACTATGATTTAAGACATTCAAAGCACATTCGCACTCGTAACATAACCTATCTTGTGTAAAATGAAATTTGTTTTGAAAGTAACGGTTTTCAATCCACCAATCGCATTATCTTCCCGCAACCTGTTAGAATTTGTTTCAGCAGTTGTCAGAGAGTGCCAGAAAATAGGCATGACTGTGCATGTGCAGCTACGATGACATAGGAAACCCATATGTTCGTATGTATATCGCATTAAGAGATTTTACATCATAAACAAAACAGGGCATCAGAGAGCACTCCAACAGCAGCGGAATTTTGTAAACCACACTAAAATGCATAATTCAGCTTAAAGTGCACATTCGTATGTCCATGTCCACAGAGAAGTAGGCCTCAACTTGATATTAAGCTTTTCAGTGTGGTTTTCGGAATGCAAATTTTCTTTGAGTACCAGTACCGTATTTTCTCACATTTGGTTCTTTATTATAGCATAACGCCATACGTGCCACAAGATAAAAATGTGCACTTGAAATTCAGCTAACAGTTGACACTATCCAACAGCGTTTCAAATAAACTGACTGCCTCTGCGAAAAAGACTAATAAAAGTCAATTTTTTTAGCAAATTGACAAAAATAATTTCACTGTTCTCCAAGGCAATTAATGCCCGACTGCCAAAAACCTGGAAATAAAATAAAGTGAGAAGACTGAGACTAATAACATATTTTAGCCTTCCATAATTATGCAAAGGTATTTTAATTCATTTGATAGCTCCTGCCCACAGAAATCTGTTTTGTTTTCATTTGACATGAGCGCTGTAAATGAAGACAAACAACAGACTCACTAAACGTAAACACATACACATGGAGGCTACACCCCTCCCTCCCCACTACAACTCAGACTCCTCTGCGCACCAGAAAAATTTTGCCAGGTAGCATCTGGCTGCTGGTTGCTACTGCCGATATAGCTAACAGTTGCCCTTCAAGTAGCCAGAAAAGGGAGAAGGTACTGCACATACGCGACTCAACTGCGCAAGCATGTAAGCTCACTGGCAACTGCTCAAACAAACCTAATGTAAACCAATGTAATGTCAAGCTCATTGGAAGCGGTTTGTCGTTATGAAGTATTGCGTAACCTTTGTCCTAAAGCATTTGACATATTTTGCTGTTAGCAGACGTTTATGTGTGCACTGTGGTTTATTGTTGTAAATGGCATATTTCCTTTGTTACCTAAGTTTTATTTTGGTTTTTTCCTCTCGTTTATATTTTACTGCTGCAGTAGTGGGATAAAGTAAAAAACATAAAGAAGAGTATCAGTTCATACCAGTCAAAACTAAAAAAATTTAACTGAAAACTAAAACGAAGAAAAATTCCCACAATTCTAAAAAAACTATCGGGTTTTTCCCAGTTTCCTCCCAGATGAAAAAAATTCCAAGTTTTTCCCAGATTTCCCGGTTGTCCCAAGGCATATACACCCTGAGAAACATTCACGATTACCCATTCACTAAAAGAAATGTTTTCATTGCAATCCTTTCCTCTATCTTTCAAGAGACTATATCATAACTGCACCACAACTTTTTTTACTTTGTGAGGATAATTAGTATTGTTTTATTGCACACTACAGTAAAATTTCTTTTTGAGGGTGTTAGCAACATCATACTGCCAAGGGGAAGAACCTCTGTGAAAAGGGCAGAACAACTCGGTGAAATAGGAGAAATTTGTCTAAGTATAATTAAATAGGAAATTACCAAAAATTTAAAAGATGTCAAGTTTGTATTGTTGACAAAATGGAGATTAAAGGGGTTAAAGAATTATCACATTCAAATTATAAGAATATTCAAGTTTTCCAAGTACTGAAAATATAATGCCACCTACAGGGGTTCGGCAAAAATATGGAAACAGTGTGAGAAATTCACACTTGAACATAACTGCAGATCCTAGCCATGGCTCTACAAGTTGCGCTATTGTATTTGACCATGGAGGGCATCTTCACAATGTCCTAAATACATCGCGAGTGTAAGTTGTGTTCAGGACAGTGTTCTGGGTAGTTGTGAATGGATTATATTGGAGCTACTGTATTTGAACACGGGCAAATTGTTGGTGTTCGTACAGTGAGTGCTTCCGTAACTAGGGTAGCTGAAATGTTTGGTGTTTCCAGTGATATCATATTAAAGATTTATATCACATCGGGGACAGCGGAAAAACATCATCGGCTGTCACACCATGGATGAAAGTGCTTTTTGAGTGATTGTGACAGATGGTTACGATGAAAAATAAGCCTCTTAACAAATGCAGAACCAGACGTTGGACTCGCAACCCCTGTCAGCACCAAATCGGCACAAAGACAGCTCTGAAGCAGTGATTGGCAGGGAAGGCTGGAATTCCAAAAACTATCCGTCAGTCATGCGCACACACTTTTTAACAGAAGAACTAGGTGCTGGAGCTATAAATCTGGGCTACAGAGCAGTGGAAAGAAGTTATTTGGTCGGATGAGTCTTGTCTCACTGTTTTCAACTCCCGGCCAAGTTTTAAGTCCAATGAGTAAAATATAGTGGGAGTACAGTGGCGATTTGGGCAGCGGTATCATGGTATTCCACGGACATCGTGGTTACTCTGCAAGATTACGTTACGGCCAAGGATTATGTGGCCATTTTGACTGATCAGGTCCATTCCGAGGTACAATGTTTATTCCAACATGGCAGATGTGTGTTGCAAGATGACAGGGTCACTGATCACACAGCTCATATCATCCAGAACTAGTTTTGCGAGCACGATGATTAGTTGTAACATCTCCACAGGCAACCCCAATCACCAGATATCAATATTATTGGGCCTTTGTGGTCTGCTTTGGAGAGCAGTGTGTGATCCTTGTCTACCTCCATCATTGTAACTTTTCACAATTTTGTATGTAGAATAGTGTAAGATTTTCCTTGAAAACCATACAAGACCTGTATTTAGCCTTTGCAAAATGACTGGAAACTGTTTTGAATGCCAAGGTTTTCATACACTTTATTATGCACGGCAAAGGATTGGAAAAGGGCACAGGTCATCCCCGTTTTCAAGAAGGGACGTCGAACAGATGTGCAGAACTATAGACCTATATCTCTAACGTCGATCAGTTATAGAAATTTGGAACACATATTATGTTCGAGTATAATGACTTTCCTGGAGACTAGAAATCTACTCTGTAGGAATCAGCATGGGTCTCAAAAAAGACGGTCGTGTGAAACCCAGCTCGCGCTATTCGTCCACGAGACTCAGAGGGCCATAGACACGGGTTCACAGGTAGATGCCGTGTTTCTTGACTTCCGCAAGGCGTTCGATACAGTTCCTCACAGCCGTTTAATGAACAAAGTAAGAGCATTTGGACTATCAGACCAATTGTGTGATTGGATTGAAGAGTTCCTAGATAACAGAACGCAGCATGTCATTCTCAATGGAGAGAAGTCTTCCGAAGTAAGAGTGATTTCAGGTGTGCCACAGGGGAGTGTCATGGGACCGTTGCTGTTCACAATATACATAAATGACCTGGTGGATGACATCGGAAGTTCACTCAGGCATTTTGCAGATGATGCTGTGGTGTATCGAGAGGTTGTAACAATGGAAAATTGTACTGAAATGCAGGAGGATCTGCAGCGAATTGACGCATGGTGCAGGGAATGGCAATTGAATCTCAATGTAGACAAGTGTAATGTGCTGCGAATACATAGAAAGATAGATCCCTTATCATTTAGCTACAAAATAGCAGGTCAGCAACTGGAAGCAGTTAATTCCATAAATTATCTGGGAGTACGCATTAGGAGTGATTTAAAATGGAATGATCATATAAAGTTGATCGTCGGTGAAGCAGATGCCAGACTGAGATTCATTGGAAGAATCCTAAGGGAATGCAATCCGAAAACAAAGGAAGTAGGTTACAGTACGCTTGTTCGCCCACTGCTTGAATACTGCTCAGCGGTGTGGGATCCGTACCAGATAGGGTTGATAGAAGAGATAGAGAAGATCCAACGGAGAGCAGCGCGCTTCGTTACAGGATCATTTAGTAATCGTGAAAGCGTTACGGAGATGACAGATAAACTCCAGTGGAAGACTCTGCAGGAGAGATGCTCAGTAGCTCGGTACGGGCTTTTGTTAAAGTTTCGAGAACATACCTTCACCGAAGAGTCCAGCAGTATATTGCTCCCTCCTACGTATATCTCGCGAAGAGACCATGAGGATAAAATCAGAGAGATTAGAGCCCACACAGAAGCATACAGATAATCCTTCTTTCCACGAACAATACGAGACTGGAATAGAAGGGAGAACCGATAGAGATACTCAGGGTACCCTCCGCCACACACCGTCAGGTGGCTTGCGGAATATGGATGTAGATGTAGATGTAGAATGCACTGTGTTTTTCATGTTTCAGTATTTTTGACCATCCGCTATATATGGTTATTAACACAAAACAGCACAAGTTAGTCATATGATTTACAGAAAGTATCTGTTATTTACTGTGAGATCAGAGATCTACATGGGGAGATACTTGGTGTTACATATCACTCCTACATATCCTGCAAATGAAAACCATAAAATGAATTATTATAGTAGTGAGCACAAATATTTTACAGATTTTTTAAATTTTATTATGTGTGAGGAGAAACGTGTTGAGGGACAGCGTATGTCCAAGATGGGATGAACTGTTAATGAAATGTAATTCTGATTCCACTACTCCTTGTACAAACTCGTGTATAGTGTTAGATATCCTGATATGACTTTTAATGTTATCTAAAGCATATCGCACAGGTTGCAGTCAATACATGGCTTGGATATACAAGATGTGTCCATGTATTTATTCAAGAAAACCAGAACTTGCAGTGTCCACTTACTGCTCGGAAACAGTGAGCAAGGATGAAATGCAATCTATCACCTTATCCAACCCAACAGCTGAATAACACAAGAGATTGAGAATAACAATATTAAATCTGTATAAGTAATTCACAACTAACCTAACCAAAACAAAACAACATACAGTGCCGGACTATACAAAAGTCCATTCTATACATGAACATCTGAGTACGTATCCAAAGTTATATCAATACTGATCTTGTGTATTGGATGACAATCTTTATTGGTACATTGATAGGACTGAAATGTAAACACTATTAATAATTACCTCCTTCCATTTGTAGAGTAGATGACTAGGTTCCGAAGAATGAGAGATGCAGTCAATCTTATGCTTTTTGTAACAGGACCCTCATTATCATCCTGTAAAATAAAATGATATTGCTTCAAATAAAATAGTTACTTAATATGTCATACATTATATGAATTTCTTGACTTTCTAGGAAGATTGCACTACATCAAAATTAAAGTTACACCTGTATCACAAGGCATAGATATTGCAATGTGACTCACTGTTTCAATATCTTGCTTTTAACCTCACTCTCCACAACAAAATACAGGGTGATTCAAAAAGAATACCACAACTTTAGGAATTTAAAACTCTGCAACGACAAAAGGCAGAGCTAAGCACTATCTGTCGGCGAATTAAGGGAGCTATAAAGTTTTATTTAGTTGTACATTTGTTCGCTTGAGGCGGTGTTGACTAGGCGACAGTGTCAGTTGATGCTAAGATGGCGACCGCTCAACAGAAAACTTTTTGTGTTATTGAGTACGGCAGAAGTGAATCGATGACAGTTGTTCAGCGTGCATTTCGAACGAAGTATGGTGTTAAACCTCCTGATAGGTGGTGTATTAAACGTTGGTATAAACAGTTTACAGAGAATGGGTGTTTGTGCAAAGGGAAAAGTTCTGGACAGCCGAGAACGAGTGATGAAAATGTAGCACGCATCCAGCAAGCATTTGTTCGCAGCCCAGGAAAATCGACTCGCAGAGCTAGCAGAGAGCTGCAAATCCCACAATTAACTGTATGGAGAGTCCTACGAAAAAGGTTAGTTATGAAACCTTATCGTCTGAAATTGGTTCAAGCACTGTCTGCAGCTGATAAGATTAAAAGAATCGATTTCTGTGATTTTATCCTTGCTCAAATGGAAACAGATGAATCTTTCGTTTCAAAGATTGTGTTTAGTGATGAAGCAACTTTCCACCCAGAGTGGTTATCCCGTACATCTGTTGTATGGTCCACTGCCTGATATGCTACAGAGAGTGTGGAACGAGTTGGAGTATCGGGTTGATATTGCCCGTGTGTCTGGAGGGGGCCATATTGAACTTCTCTGAACTTGTTTTTGAGTGAAAAAAAAACCTTTTTAAATACTCTTTGTAATGATGTATAACAGAAGGTTATATTATGTTTCTTTCATTAAATACACATTTTTAAAGTTGTGGTATTCTTTTTGAATCACCCTGTATAAATGTGATTACTTGTCTGTTTACAACAATACCAATATGGGAATCTGAAGAAACATACATACTTGTCTTCTTAGTTAAAATGAACAGTTTGAACACATTCTTTCAATTCTGAATTCATGACATAATCACAATTAAATACATGAAGTAGAAAGAACATTACCAGATACACAAAAACACCATAATCCCTCATACAGAACTACCACTCCTGACCAGCCAGAGAAAATTAACAAACACTGTGGTCTTCATTCAAGTTCAATAAAAGTAATGTATCAGTGCTAGCAACTTACAAGCAAGTGATACATGCAGTAATATTTATAATCAATGTCAATAATGGTATGAAGTGGAAAAGTAGAATGTCTTTGCAGGCAATTCTTTGTTAGTGGACATGACATTCCTGTAAGTATGAAAATAAATATTCTTGCTGTTCAGCAATAAACATACTCATGTATGTTATAATTCACATGATTATTGTTACTTATGCTGTTAATTAAATCTTCCTTCTGTGTGTTGTTGCTCAATGTCTTACTGATTTCCTGATCACTGGGCACCGAAGTTCTTAACCTGCAGGAGTCAGCAGTAGTGGTCCACAATTAACATTAAAATTCTACCAAAAACTATGATGTGTGTAGCATTTTAGTGATCATTACAGTACCCATCACTTATTAAGCTCATTTGTTTCTCAATATGAAAGGACATAATTCCAGATACATCAAGGGTGCTACCCGACTCTCCATTGAGAAAGTTTGTTAAAATAAAGAGTGAACTGAGAAGAATAATTAACAATGCTGCCACCCAAAACATTTGGGAACAATTACTGAAAATTAAAACATCAATGAGGCACTTCTACAGACATTTCTGCATTTTTCACTTCCGTGTATGACTTCTACTATCTTAGAGATGCTCAGTACAAAACACATGACGACCACCTATGTACGAAAATGGGCACATTGGAAAGCCCAATGGTGGAATAGAGTTTATCAGTTTTCAAACTGTGTGCCTATAACAAATAAATGTAATCCTTGTTAACGAATATACCGGGTGTTTCAAAAATGAATATCAGGGTTTCGAGGCTTTGTAGCATTTATGGCATTCAACTTACAATTATAAATAATACATCAAATAAAATGAGCAGGTCAAAGTTTTTCTTACAAGTGTGAGCACTATTTGTCACGTCACACATCGAGTCGATAGGAGAGATTTTCCCAAACATCAATCAGTGTGTTTCGTGTAATTGTTGAGACAACTGCTTCAATCCATTCCCGTAAGTTGGGTAGATCAGCTGGTAGTGGATGCACGTACACATGATCCTTTATGATCCCTGAAATGCCAGTCCAGTAGTTGAGTACAATGTCATTTAATCAATTACATACTGAGTTATGCCAGTGAGGCAGTTCTCCATTCACTGCCAAATAAAGTTCGGTCAATCAGCTTCTTCCAACTGAGGAAAAAGTCACAGTTCCGGTGTGTCAAGAAAAGAAACAACAGTTACAGTTGGTTCACTGGAAAAGAAAGAAAGAAAGAAAGAAAGAACCATAGACTTTCCTGGTGTCTTGTTGCACCTGTACTATCTTGTATGGATTTGCTGACCCCAGATGTGCACATTATGTGTGTTCACATCTCCATTTAGGTGAAACGTCAATTCATCAATAACGAGGACATGATCCAGAAAATCTTCGTTGTCATGCAGCAATACTTTGTTTGCAAAGTTGGCATGTAAACCGTAGTCTGTAGGCTTTAAGCTTGTAACAAGTTTACAAACAAATTTCTTTGTGTTGCTCTTTCATTTGATGGATTATTTACAATTGAAACTTGGATTAATAAATGGTACAAAGCCTTAAAACACTGATATTAACTTTGAATCACCCAGTATTTTGAACACTATAATGTACCAAGAAAATAACATGTTTCCATTTTTACACATATGTAGTAATATGAACGCATGTGTGTAGTATGTAACGCAAACATTGATAGAAAATTTAATGAAACCATCTTGCTACAAAATCATGGTACAGTACATCATTAGATTTTTAATAAACAAATAAATATTTATGTTACTGAAAACATAAATATGTGATGTTCCTCTTATACCATCATAAATTATTGTAACAAACGTACAACATTCAACACATTTTGCATGCAAATGGGAACAGCTGCAACACAGATTCTTATTACCGATAGTTACTCTCTACGGATACGCAAGAGCCACATGCAGGAAAGCACATTCGATATTCTACTTTACAAATATAAAAATAGTGTGTATGCAATAAATTACAATGTGTAACACATTAATAGGGAATAACTCATTAACTGTGTTCTAAGTGATAAGTGCATCAATATAATGCTGTCAAAATTCCCTGTCTGTGATAATGGGACAAAACAACCTATTCTGCATTTCATGTGCTCTTAGGAGCGAATAAAATTGTGGACAATACAGGGAGAAACTTTCTACACCTTACGCACTGCTGGTCAAGATGAAAGGTTGGTACAACTTGGGTATGGGGAAGAAACAACACATTGGTGCCCTTATGTGCAAAGCATCTTTCGGTACATTATCTTCTTCTACCATTAAACTGTTTGAATACAATATGGGAACATTAAAACATCATCTATAAAATGGTTTGCAACATAGCATCATGCCACAATACAAACTGCCATAAGAGGACCAATTTTCACTCAATCTTTATGACAAGCTTCGTAACCTAAAATATTCATTCGAGCAATTTTATCCAACTGATGTTGCAAGCAGTCGATTACGATACCTTTAATAGTTGTTAATCATACCACGTCACTGATTAAGAGCAAAACACATTTCTACACTCGAGCCCCTGAAGTTAATCCATGTTCTTTAACAAATGTCACAAATTCCAAAGCATTTCTCAGATACTTTAGAAACAGGAAGTGACACAGTTTGTTATGTTTCAAACAATAACACATCATTTAAAAGGCAGTAAGAGTATTTTTGTACTTTCAAATGACAAACAGAAGAGATCTAGTGACTAAAAACAATTGCAGTTACATAAATTTCTCATCCTGAAACTGGGCACTTTGCAAAACTCTTAAAACATCGATGTAAGTTGTAGCCAAAATTCTTTGCTATTTTACACAAGCAATACCTGCATACAGAAGCATGTGCAGCAATATACACACTGTGATTTCTTTATTTGTCTCAAAAATGTAGAAAATGGGTTCCTGTAACAGTAGTGATATACTCTGATAATGAGCTTCAAGTTATTCTGGATTTCTGACTGTATGTTGTGTGACAGGACAGTTTCATGGTACCCAACAATAAATTATCCAAATTTGAAATTTCTTGGCATATTAAAAATGTCTGCTGTACCAGAACTCCAACCACAGATGTCTATCTTATGTAGGCAATTGCTCTACTGGATGAGCTATAAGAGCATGTATCATAACCGACCTTCACAGCCTTGCTTTTCGCAGTACCTCATCTCCTACTTTCCAAACTTTGTCTTATATAACTTGCGGTACCATCAGTCCTAGAAGAAACAATACATGAGCTAGCCACAGCCTTCAAATTGTTTCCAGAATGAATTCTCTCTCTGCAGCGGAGTGTAAATTCATTCCGAGTCTTTAATACCCACACACAACACATGCACCCAATTTGGTACAGAAACCTATGATGAGGCATTATTAAACTGAACACAAACTTTACAATGGAGTTCAATTAATCAACACTAAAGTACTATCAACAACTACGCGAAAAAGTTATTTATGATGGATGGTATGGGGGAAGAGACAGGGGGCAGGGGGAGGGTGTTTCAGGAAATGGGAGCATCATACAGTGCCCCAGAGACAGTGACTTACTATCTATGTTGATTGTGGATTATCTAACTACAGCTTTTTGGGTTCCCACTACTAATAACTTACAGTCAGCTCACAAACAGAGAAGGTACATTAAAGTGTGAAAAGAAGGATTTCTAGTAGTAGCTGTTCAGACAACAGCTACTGGTTGTCAGTTTCTCAGGTGACACCAAAAAACATTGCACATTAGGATCAATGCAAGTGGGTGAAAACATAACCAAAACAGAAGGACTGTATCAAACTATCACTGAATAATCCCAACAATAATACAAGTGTACGCTGAAAGCAGTGCAATTATTTTAGGATGATCCACATTTCTTTTTTCAAAGTAGTTTGAGAGTACTTCCTCACCTACCTTAACTACACATCTTATACTACAAAACATTAAAACTTTCCGGAAAGTGTAGCTTCTTCAAATGAACTTATGTAAAATGTTTCTTTTTGACTTCTTCTGAATTCAAACTGCATTTACTATACTTTTATCATTCACAGTACACACACTGAAGCAACAAAAAATTGAGTGAAAATGACATTTCATTTCACTTCAAGCAAAATAAAGAACACTATGACACATTGCCTTTCTTTGGGAAGGTCTGGCAAGCACTTACAAGGAAGGGGAAACAAAGGCAGAATAATATTGCAGTAACAGACTGCACAAGCTACCATGCAAACTCAGAAATTTACGTGCGGAACACAAGGAAAGAAAGATGTTGGTGGCACAGGAAAGGTTTACAAAACAAGCATTCCACGAACAAACAGATTGGGATATTCAAGGTCACACACGGGAACAATCTTACCTGCTCGGCCGGACTCGGGCCGGGTCTGGTGGGAAGCGGGACAGCTGTAGGGCCCGATCTGACAGGCCTCTGTGGAGATACAAACAGAATGCACACTCAGCTGGAGGATAATGAGGCACCAACAGTTTGGAAACGTCTCCCGTGATGTAACATATCATGGGATGAGTAATAATTAATCAACTCACAGCTGAAATGAAGGTAATGAAACCCCCATGATTCTGGCAGGATTGAAACCAAATTAGGTAAATGGCTTCACAATGTAGCTGCACTTCACAGACCACTATAAATTTTGTGGCAAAGAACACACCTGTATCATCCTTCCTATTCCTAGCACAGATTGTATGTGGAAAGAAGGGGATGTCTACACACATCTGTCAGATTTATGATTCCTCTAATTTAAACATTGTGATCATTATGCACTATAAATGAGTGCGATTTATTATAGTGCATTCCTCCTCCAAGGGGCTGTATTCTTGAAATATTCAAAAGGAAGCCTTTTGGGACCTACAACCAATTTCTCCAAAGCAGGATTATCCCATACATCAGTGGTATCATCACCTGTAACTACACAAGCCCACAATGAACCGTGTAGTTCTTCCTCGAAGCTTCTGTACCTCTTCTGTTAATTGTATTTGGTGAGGATCCCAGACAGGGAATCAAATCTGAAGAATGAGAGGGATTAGAGTTTTGGCAGCTACAGCCTTCAAAGATTAATGAAATTTTCTACACATCTTAGCATAAAATTTGGTTTAATCGTCACTAGATTTCTGCATCAGCACCACCTTAAATGTCTTTTTGTACATATTTCAATAAACAATCCAATCGTCATATTTAGGTGCAGGGATTTGTGCTGCCACGTATACACTCTGCCTGGACTTCAACCAGACTGTGAACTACTCTCGGTCTCGCACCATTATTTATAAGCAAGTTTGACCCCCAATACCCACTATGCCTTTGATTTTCTATCACAGCCCAAACTGATATTCCATAAAATGCACCATTGTGCTTAAAACGAGGAAGCCCACCATTAATAGCATAAGATTTACTTATACTGAGTACCTTCTGCTAATATTCGCAATGTTTTTGTGTTTAACAAGAAATAACACTGCGGTTGAAAGAAAATACTACAGTGAACCCACTCTTTTACACTTTTCAGCGGACTTTAAAGAAATGATGTAAATTATGGAAAATGTAAATGGTGGGAAATTACTTATTACGCACATATATGACTTTTATATTTAAGGAAAACATTAGTAGTTCATACTTTTAGGTGAAAAAAATCCTGAATTACATTTTTTTTTTTTTAATTTCTTCTGGTAATTTTTTCTACAGCTTGTTTTTTAATTCATAAATACACTGAAACATTTTGATCTCAACATCAAAAATTCAGAAGTTGTCCAAAAGTGATTAAAAGACGTCTATCTCTACTATTAAAAGTGCTATATGGAATGCAAGTTACTTTCTGAGTAATCCTTGTATCATACGGAAGAAGTGCTGCCATAGGTCTTGTTTATTGTTGCAAACTTTTATTCCATTCACACTAATACTGATACTGATGTTTCAGCCCAAAACAACACTTTGTTCGACAATGCAACTATGAACAACATACACACAGTACAATTATTGTTAGGTTGACAGGACAAAGCACTTGTGGTGCAAATTGTTCCAATTTATAACTTCCACAGATTCAGAACTACGGATTTCAATGTTACAGAGAGTTCATTGCATTATGTTTGTGAATGCTACCTGAATGACAACATCTTGTCAGAGTCATTACATCTCAATTACACTTTCTTGTTTTTGTTTCCTTCCAATCCTTGTCGAGTAAAACTTCACTGGGTAAGAGAAAATCATTTTCAGAGGAGATCACCCCCAAGAGAAGAATTACAGTATTACTTACAAGCAAAAGTGGAACAGAGGCAGTCTAGCTGTGAGAAATTCAAAACTAAGGCACACCCGTACATTAAACGACGTCAGCTTCTAATGGGAAAGCCTGAGTGGTCTTCATATAGGCAAAGTAGAAGTTGCAGTTGATCCTACTGTCTCAGCCGAAGAACTGAGAAGGTACTTCACATTACCTACAATGACAATTGAGCCACAAATGAAAGAGACTCATTGATTATGACTGTAACCACAAAAAAATCTAGCATGTTGCTTGCAACACCGTCAAAAAAGTCATCATGTGTATCAGATCAGCATTTACTGGCCACAATGGCATCACAGTCCTATGATGAAGCTTATTATTGAGCCAGTACCGCCCACTATAATAGATACCTTCAATCACTCCTTAACCACAAGTGTTTTCCCTGAGACCTGGAAACGGTGACTAGTTAAGCCACTACCTAAAAAGGACATTGCCACAGCACCCTCTGATTACCAATCTGTTTGCATTCTTCCTGCTGCGTCCAAGGTTTTAGAATACGCAGTCCATGACCAGCTAACAAACTACCTAACTACAAACTGCCTACTAGATGAATACCAATCATGCTTCCATAAACATCTATCTTAATAAAGGTAACAGATGACTTGAAGCTTGTCATGGATGCACAAGAGGTAACTATCATGTGCTTCTTAAACTTCAGCAAAGCCAGTGACACTGCTGACTTTAAAATTTTACTTGCCAAAAGCAGCAGCCTAAATTTCTCGCCAAATGTAGTGCAATGGTTTTGCTCATACCTGATGTCTCACCAGCAATGCATCACACACAGCGTCATAAAGTCACAATGTAAGCAGGTAGTATGAGGCATCCCCCAGGCTGTGGTACTAGGTCCTATACTCTTTTCATTGTATGTGAATGCTGTGTCCTCATTTTTGTCCTACTGCAAATACCACAAGTACGCCAATGACCTGTATCTGAGTGCAAAACCAACAAACCTGAACACAACTATCGAGACTCTCAATACCGACCTCTCTGCACTATCAAAATGGGCACAAGATATAGGGTTAAAGCTCCCATCCAAAACTCAAGCAGTATTGGTTGCTCATTCTAGGCTCATTAGCCCAAAATATCAGGAACATTACAGTCTAACTGTATGGGACAAATATCAACTTCTCTCCTTCAGCAAAGACCTGAAAAAGAAACTTCTACAAACATTTATACTTCCAATTACTGGTTATAGCAATGTTATCCAGCAATGTCTTTCTCAGGAAAGCCCACGGCCCCTGGAACATTGCATTACCACATGCACAGCTGTCCTGAGTGTGTGCAGACAAGTGCATAGACTTCCATGTCCTCTGTCTTCTTCACTGTCTTATCAATAAACATTGCCCATCATATCCCTCCTCAATCTTAATGCTCTTGTCTGAACAACATGCCAAAAGCACCCCATTCCCATCGAAGCAAAAGCCTTTCTGTTTCCTTTACAGTAGCAGCAGCAGCAGCTGCTGCTGCTGCTGCAGTGGTACAGGTAATGTCAGTATTAACTTTGTTATTTCATGGTATGATTTACTCACACTTCCAATCCAGACTAATTGTCATATTAACATTGCTATTTCTTACAGAACTATAATGTAATAAATACTGTATGTGTGAAACCTCAGTCCAATGTAAGAGAGGGCATGATGGCCCTAATCAGATCAGGTTAAACAAATAAATAAATAATGTGGGCAGACCTGAAAAACTACACTTACTTGTAATTGGGAAAGTTTTAAAATCATGGTGTTTTTTGAAAAAAGGAATAAACACTGCCAATCGAATGTGTGGGAAACAAAAAAGTGCAGATGGTATCCATTAAATTCAACAACTACATTAGCCATTTGAATAAGTGTTATTTTCATCACAAGTATAAAGTTGCAATTATTATTGATATTCGTTTAGGACAACCTAAATATACTTTTGCTTCCAAATGCCACTATTGTTTTACAGTCATATGATTTAGGTATTATATAAAACATGAAATTTCACTACTGAAAGTGATTTCCATGGAAATACTTATTCACAAACAAAACAAAAGAAAATTTCTATGTTAGTGTATTAAACGCACTGCCTATGTTGCATTCTGCTTGGAATTTCGTGGTGTTAAAGACAATCAAAACCTTATTCTTTGGCACCTCAAGAATTGGTGGGTATTAAAACTGAGCAGACATCCAATGAACTTCAGAATGAATCTTGACTCTGCAGTAGAGTGGGCACTAAAATGAAACTTCCTGGCAGATTAAAACTGTGTGAATCTGTGAAATCGTAGGAACCTCACTAACTAGCCATGTTTGATTTTCTTCACTTTTACAGCTCTAAGGTTATTGGGCATAATTCCCTAAAACAGTACAATGAAGTTCTCGAAAGCAATCCAAACAATCAACTTCAAAGTTATCCACGGGCTATTAATTCCAAAACATTTCTATCAATCTAATCAAATCATGTAGCATTCTAGCCTTGTAATCATAAGATCATGGGTTCAATTCCCAAAAAATCCTATTTTTGAATATTTATTTGAATTAAATATCTGTATTACTAAGAGACTATCCCGGAACCACATACTAATTGCAGCTTGCCTGCCTACTTCTGCCAGTGGCAACAACAAATTAATTTTCAATATTTCGCATGATTATTGACCAAATGTAAAAATTTAAGATGTTGTTATAATCTACTCGCTAGAGATATAATATTACATTAAACACCTAACATAACTGGACAAGTATTACTGTAACACACTGGGTGAGTGTCTTGAGGCCGTGTAAATGATAGTGGGCAAATATCTGGACTTTATACATCCAACGTTTTAAAATGAGAGCACTTAGCAACAACCTTAAACGTAATTTCACTCCTTTTCTAAACTGTTTCTCGTTTATATGCTTAATGTCAAATATTTAAACATTAACTCATTTGTAATTAGATGACAGAAGCTGTTTGAAGCTGTTTCATATACATGATTAGATTCTTCATAGAATTGGGAGTTTACTGATACCTATCTAACATGTAGGATAAAAATGCTTGAAATTAAGTTAGATGCTCCGCAAACAGTCATTCTCAAACATGAATTGCTGAATTTGTTATTGACTGCAAAAGTAATTAACGTTGCTGCATTAACTGTACACAAAGACAATATAATTCAATCTGTATCACGTACAACAATGACACACATACAACAGCAAAATAAATCTTTCTAGGGAGTGAACGGATGGTTGGGTAACTGGCTTGATTGTTTATGACACTCAACAGCAGTGATAATGCCCTCGTTAATATTTATGAGGCTTATGTATATTTAAAATAGCAGACATTAATACATAGACTGTACATTCATACACTCTCCACCATCATACACAAAATTACCCTCAATTCAACATGCTAAAAAGAAATGAACACTTTGGCCACTACTGCAAGTGGCTTCCATTGGGGTGTATCATAGTCTGATATGAAACACCATGATTGATTTCCTTAATACAATGTAATGTTTTCAACTACCCAGAAGAATATCATGAAAAAGGAAGCTATCTGGTCATAGGGCTCTGTCTTGTTCAATGACATGTCAAGCTGACTTCATTAAGTACGGTATGAGGCACCGAAAGGTGTTTTGTCAGTGTCTTAATGTTGGCAGCGTCTTATGTTTCATCTACTCACTCATTCATAGTCCTTTAGGATCATAACAGACCTACTCAAAGATTTTATTACAGCATGCAGGAGTATAGGGCACTAGCCTTTATGCCTATTTAACTGCAGTTAAGGCTGCCTTGTTCCCATATCCCCCAGTACTCTACAGCAGGGCACAACCTTTTCTTGTTATTACAGCTATAGGACATGGTGGCCTTCTTTTAGTTACACGTATCAAAATGTCTGAAGTGCTGTTGAAAGTGGAATATTATGCACACACAAAATCTTGCCACTGCTTATGTGGGCTGCTGTGAACAGGTGAATCGCCAGGCATCAGTGAATGTCCCACTATAATTAGCAAAAGTACTGTTTGTAGTATCATTTATAGAAGTAAACAGTAGTAATGAGATCCGGTTGTAATTACACAAAACATTTAAGAGGTATGACTGCCAAGTGACACTTGTTTTTGTGTGAATTGGAGATTTCATACATCCACATCCTCTACAAAAAGTACAAAGTAGTTGTGCAGGGCATATGTGCTACTGCATGAAACAAGACAATTTACTACAAACAAATCCCTCGAATAATTACAGTATATGTCTGACACATGCCTGCCCCCACATATTTTGTTACTTTTAAATGTTTCCCACAAGAGTAAATACAAGATACAATGCTTTAATACATTTTTCCTCCAGGCTATTTCTCTGTATCAGCAATGTACATCATCTGAAAACAACAGAACTACAGAATAGTTGTTTTGACCCACGAATAATACAACCTTAAATACACGAGAACCACCATTTCTTTCAACAGGTTCCTCGAGTAAATTTTATTCTTAATATATTCTGACTAATCAAAATTACAATGTGTTTTGTTGTATAAAGTACCCGCCTAAAAAGCTAACATTGCATCTATTCCAAACTTATATCATTTACCGATGAAACCAATGAAAGATGAGAAAAGGGCAATGAATCTCTCTTCTTCACTCGTCACAAATTTGAGTGTTTTGTTTCCTGAATATGTGTTGTTGTTAGGTTGCTACTTAACAGCACAGCTCAAACTGCTGCAAGTGAAACAGGCAGCAATAAAATTTATAATCTTGTTTGTCGTAAATATTTGGTTGCTTCTTCCAAATATGCTGATATTTTCACATTGTGGTTACCGAGAGACCTGAGAAAATACACATTTTTTTCTGAATATGTAGCTAATTTCACATTTATACTGATGTGAGACTGTAAAAATATTCCTCAATCTCTCGCTTCCCAACATGCTGTCTGCTAACTGCTCTGTCATTGGCTGCATAGAATCAGTAGTTGATACATCCCATTTTGTTCCGTTCATACCTTCGAGCAAGTGTTGACAACATTGCTGCATGAAATGTGTAAGTATTCCCCTGGTCCCTGCCTAGCCTTTCTACCATTTCCTGCAAAATGTATGCTTTTGTTGAGTATTTGTCCAATTTTTAAGTCAATTCATTCCCTACTACAAGTCAGTACAATGAAACTGCAGTTTACACTTACTAGACATTCATAAAATGCCAAGGTATACGGTACAGATTCCCAAGGTGAACGACATTATGAAATCTGCTGCCCATTCACCAGACCCCTCCCCACATTCGTCTTAATTCTCAGCCTGCCTGGTGTCACAAGTTCATCCTTCCAAACCCTCAGAGTTCTTCAAAATAAACAGTGCTGCGTCTGAGGATGACTAGCTGCTCGAGGAGTTTTCTTCACAGACTGAGAAATCTCTGGTTCTGCTCAATCTTCCCAAAGCCTGTGATATGACAACTTCTGCTGGTAATATCTCCACAATGTGCCTAAGTGTTTTCACATAATATGGATTTTAATAATAAAAATAATCTGAAACACAGATTGCAATACCTTGTTGGGTACAGGCTGCATGTAACAACTGCTAGTAATAACTAGGCTAAATAAAAGATTGCAATCACGATTCAGCCCATTTCTCGAGTTTTTGCTCACTGAGTGATATAGAGATGTTCGCTTTACTTAAAAAAGTCAGCGTAATTGTTCATGTATCCATACATGCCAGTACTTGTACAGAGTGTACACATGGACAAGTAAAAAAAAATTCCCAGATTTCCCCCACATTTCCTGATTAAAAGTATACCTTTTTCCAGTGTGATAATACACTTTTTCTGTGTTAAGTGACAGTATAGTTTCCCTTGGAACCATAAAACTTATCAATCCTTTGAATGGTTAATGTTTTACACACCGTGTAGGACTTCCCTGCACTTTAGAAAGCAAACCAAAAGGGGGGAGGATCACGTTTTGAAAAGTTTTTGATGTACAGCAACATGTACACTGCATATTTTTGTATTGTGATATGCTGCACATTTTCGTGTTACAAAAGTATATATTTGAGTTCCACCAAACACAGCATGTTAGTTTCGGAAGCATCAAAATCAAAATTCTGATATGGTTTTGTATTCCACTCATAGCTCATGTCATATCTCGGCAGCCGATGATAGCAGATATTCATAACATAGGACACGTGATTTGGTCAACCAATAGCAACATCACTGTGAAGTAGAGCAAACACACAAATAGGAACAGTTAATGGTTTAAATTAATATATGTAGTGTAGCTACAAGAAAAGCTAAGCTTTCACATGTAATATTGGTCTTTCTTGTGTATGTGTTCTGCTTTGAGATACATCAGACAAATGTGCCAGTACAATTTTAAATAATCACATAAATGTCTGGTCTTCTGGGCTCCAAATTCTTCTAAGTGGTTGGTCCTCAAAGTGTTAAGCTTTAAATTAGAATCAAACGCTCTGTGATTTAAGAAATTCAAAGCATGTTCGCACACTTAACATAGCCCATCTTGTGTAAAATGAAATTTACTTTGAAAGTAATGTTTTTCAAACCACCATTTGCAGTGTCTTCCTGCAACCTGTTAGAATTGTTTCAGCAGTTGTCAGAGAGCACCAGAAAATAGAAGTTACTGTGTGTGTGCAGCTACGATGACGTAGGAAGCCCGTAAGTTTGTAATTATACAGCATTAAGTGATCTTACATTACGTCATAAGCGCAACAGGACATCAGAGGATACTCCAAGAGCGTCAGAATTTTGTAACCCATACTAAAATGCATAATTCAGCTTAAAGTGCACATTCATATGTCCAGAATATGAAAGAAGTACACCCCGACCTGATATTAAGCTTTTCAGTGAGGTTTTCAGGATGCAAATTTTCTTGGAAAGCGAGTATTGAATTATCTCATGTTTCGTTCTTAATTATGGCATAATGCCCGGCATGCCAGAAGATAAAAACGTACATTTGAAATTCAGCAAACAGTTGACACTAGCCAATAGTGTTTCAAATAAACTGACTGCCTCTGTGGAAAATATTAATAAAAGATAAATTTTTTTAAGCAAATTGACAAAAATAGCTTCACTGTTCTGCTAGGCAATTAATGCCTGGCTGCCAAAAACCTGGAAATAAAATAAAATCAGAAAACTGAAACTAATAATGTATTTTAGCCTTCCAGAATTATGTGAATGTATTTTAATTCACTTGATAGCTCCCAGTCACAGAAATCCATTTGTTTTCATTTGACACGAGAGCTGTAAACGAAGAGCAAACAGCAAAATAACTAAACGTAACACAGGCCAAGTGGAGACTACCCCTTTCCCCTTTACAACTCTGATTGCTCTACGCAGGCATGAATCTGATAGCTTGTTGCTACTGCTGGTATTGCTAACAGCCGCACGTCAAGTAGCCAGAAGGGGGAGAAGGTATTGCTCATATGTGACTCAACTCTGCATGCACATGAGTCCACTGGCAATTGCTCAAATGAATCTAACATGAACTGTTGTGATGTCATGTTCTCTGGAAGCAGTCTGTTGTTATGAAGTATTGCATAGTCTTCGTCCTAGAGCCTTTAACCCATTTTGCTGTTGGTAGATGCTTGTGCGTGCACTGTGGTTTGCTGTTGTAAATATTGCATTTCCTTTGCAACTTAAGTTTAATTTGGTTTCTCCCCCTCGTTTATGTTTTTTTGCTGCAGTATTATTCTGCAGTAGTGGGCTGAACTAAAATTCTTCATTAGAGTATCAGTTCTTACCAGTCAAAACTACAAAAATTTAACTGTAAACTAAAACAATGAAAAATTGCCAGAATTCTAAAAAATTCCCAAGTTTTTCCCAGTTTTCTCCAGGATGAAAATATCCCTGGGTTTTTCCCAGTATCCCAGGGAATATACACACTTTCGTACTATGGAAAATCATTACTTTGATTTGTTCAATTACAATAAGAGTTCGCACAATGGTTGGAATTAATGCTATTCCCTTCTGTGTTTCATAAAACTGTCAATTTTTTAAGCAGAGTTACAGTCTCTTGTTGTGGCTAGTTCACAGTTTCTCACATAGCTGTTACACTAACACCACACGATTAAAAAGTCACGTGGTTGTTCTGGCAATACTCAATACTGCATCAAGCACTGTGGCATATCAGGAAATCTCAAGCATGTTCGAACACGAGTATCGTTTGCCTGGATCTAAAATTCAATCTGTGTGTCACCTCAACTGTCAAAGCTTCAAGCACAAGTGTAAGATGACCCCTACATCAATTGATTACACAATGTAAAAATGTTCATCTCAGCAGCAATAGTTTAACCAGTGAATTTAAGATGACCGGGTTGACCACCTGGTGGCACTACATGCATCTAGGCATGACATGCTCAATTTCAATGGCTGCTTCACAACCCAAGCCATCTGGATTATCCCTCAACCACCAGCTTCTTTGAACTATACAGATGAGAGTTATCCTTGCAACATGCCCTTTGTTCCTGTACTCATCCTGACCTCAATCTCCAGTAATCCACTGCCCCCACGCACTCCATTCAACAGTTTCCCCTTCTTCTGTCCCATCACCCATTCCAATTCATATCTCCATATCACCTTCAACGTACAATGAGTCCCACCAGGTCTGACACCCGTGCATCATATGTGTAGCCTGTGTACGTGTCACCCCTACCTCCCACATTCCTGTACCAAGCCAAAAAAAAGTGACGGTTGTGACAGAACTGAGATTATGCTGAGTGTCTACTTTGATTGCCAGAGGACTATGTATCATGAACACACAACTGTTGGGGAGACAGTTACAGAAACGAACTATAAACTAAAGAGACTGTAATCCACATGATCTCTTTGTGTACAGCAATCGTTGAATACAGACGATGGAAGAAAGTACAGCAATCAATCATGACGTTCATCTAGATCTGCTGTAATAACATGACGGATTTTACAGTCAGTTGCTGTTCTTTCCTGTATAGTCAACTATCAACTAATTTGCCACTGATTTCATGATGCTGTCTGGCGTAAAATATCAGACCTTTGGAAACATAAACAGCTGCCAACCACATCACAACAGTGACCCAGTTCATTCATCACACCTGATTCAGATTTTCATGGCAAAAAATAGAATCACAGTTGTTTGTTAAGTTACTCCTTCAAAAGGCGCAACCCCCTTGTTACTTCTGCTTGTTTGCAGAAGTCAAAAGATTCCACTGAGAGATTTCCACTTTACGTGCACACAGGAGATAATGCAGAAATGGCAAAGCTGGAGACCACTCCAAATGACCTCTTGCAGGAGTGTTTCTCCTGTAGACGAAGAACTCATGGATTAAATGTGTAGCACAATAAGAGACTACCTTGAGAGTGACTAACACTTAGCACGCATCTGACACAATATTTTGGCAACTGCGTGAAATGGGAATGTGCAGCGACATAATATTACCTCATGCCAGTTATGATGATTTCCTGTAGTGTTGAATGTATCTACTGCAATCACTAAATGATAATAGCTGCATCACTGGACAAACTTATCACTGTTGAAACCTTTGTTACACTCATCTGCTTTGTAGGCGTTAGCTGACACATGAATTATCTCTGTTTAGTACATTTTCTGAGCTTTGGGTTGATTCAGAGTTCGAACTGAGCAGTGAAATGGGGAAATATTTGGAGCAAGTGATTTACCAAGTCTACAAATGATGAAAAAGTATTTGATGCCAATTAAAATTAGACACTGTCTGAAAATAATGGGAAAGTCCAAATCAGGCAAGGTTTGTGGTTTCCAGATTGGCAAAGGCAGTGGTATTTATTGATCAGGAGTAACCACCACAACCAAGATTCTGGAGGGGTGGGGCACAATATCACACTCCAGCTCAAAGTTTACATGCTGTATCTTCTTTCTGTTTCATAATGAACTACTAAATAACATAATAAGATGTCTTCAAGAACAAATCTGTACATAGCATATTTATTCACCAACATCACATTTCCCGACATTTTACCACATAAAAGACACATTCTGGAGAGAGTTTTAACACAGTTTATGTTACCTTTTCTGCATGCTTCAGGTTTTTGGTTCTAAATTTGAGACACACAATGTTTTGTAAGTACAATGTGGCATTTATGAGTTCTTATGATGAAACAGTGATGTTTTCACGATGTCATGGGTCTTGTGTTGTGATTGGCTGACATGAGAAACTCAAGCAACCACTGTTTTACTTTACATGTCTGTCAAGCTAACACACCAGATTTGTCATGTTTAAATGTGTCCTGCCTGACATGGTCAAGTTGTTTAAATATCTCAGTATAACACTGCAAAACGAAATGACATGCAATGAGCATGTGAGACTTGTGGTTGGGAAGGTGAATAGTTGACTTATTCTCGAGTAATGCTCGAGTGTTTGGGATCCATACCAGGTCAGATTTAAGGACAACTTCGAAGCAATTCAGAGGTGGGCTGCTAGATTTGTTACCGGTTAGGTTCGAACAACACGTAAGTATTATGGAGATGCTTCAGGAACTCAAAATGGGAATCCCTGGAAGGAAATGCTATTGAGAAAATTCAGAGAACTGGCATCTGAAGCTGACTGCCAAACAATTCTACTGCCAGCACCATACATTGCATGTAAGGATTATGAAAGTAAGATATGAGAAATTACGAATCATATGGCGGCATATAGACTGTAATTTTTCCCTCACTCTATTTGCGAGTGGAACAGGAAAGGAAATAACTAGCAGTGGTACAGTGCAACCTTCGTCACGCACCATATGGTGCCTTGCGGATTATCCATGTAGATGTATAGATGACGTCATCGAGTTCTGACATTAGATCTGCTAGCCCTCAAAAAACACCTGGGTTCATGGAATTTTCTGTTTCATGACGGCCCCTTAAGGCTCAAATTTGCCAAAAAATTTAATGTAATCTACCAGTTTACCTAGTATATAAGGGTCTTTTTGACACTTTTTCATTCTATGTCTTTATATTAAGGCAATAAGCACTCTCTAGCTGACACAAAATGTTCACTTTTGTAAAATCAATAAAACCATTTAAATGCTTTTCTCTAGAGTCGTTGGAATTGACAGAACATTGAAAGAGCTAAGTTAAAACAAGGCACCTAGAGTAGGTAGCACTTCCTCGCAATTACTGAGGTCCTGGGGATGATCAGCCATGAGAACACTACTCCACCAGGCATGCAAGATATCTGAGACAGGTGAATTACTCTCAGGCTTCAAGAAGAGTGTAATAATTCCATTCCATAAAAAGTAGATGCTGACGTGTTTACTTAACCATACTTCTAATTTAGTAACTCATGGTTGCAACTATTGAGAAATTATTTACGAAAGAATGGAAAAACTGGCGGAAGTGACCTCAAGAAGGAATAGTTTCAGTTCCATGAAAATTTAAGAACATGTGAGACCATACTAGCCCTACAACTTAACTTAAAAGAGTGCATCAGTTATTTCATAAATTTCAGATTCCATGGATAATTTGTATGATAAATCATAATGGTGTGGAACAAGCCACTTTACATTCATATCGCAAATTAATTTGTAAATGTGGCTACATGCAGAACATTTTTAAGTTTTTTGGATTTTTTTGATTCTTTTCCATTATTATTATTATTATTATTATTATTATTATTAAATATACAGATTTGAGTTATTACCCATCACCTTTTACACATAACAATAATTGAAATTCTTCTCCGTGATGAGAGTTGTCAATGAGAAACTTATTTTGTTTTTGTTTACTAATTTTATTTTGCTCTTTGTCAGACATTTTTTATCACTAGATGAATGGTCAAGAAGTTTTGTTGTAGCATTGTGCAAGCTTTTTGTCCTAAAAACAGCCTTAATGTGGAGTCATGAATGTGACTTTTTTTTCTTCTGGTATTGTAATTACAAAGCTTACATCACTGTTATTTCTGAATTGGAGTGGATTACTTACAACAAATTTAATGAAGGAATTAATATACTGTGAAGACAGCATATATTTGAGCAATGAAGACTTTCTTTATTGAAAATGAATCACTCCAGAAGCAGGAGTGCCACTCAAACTTCGAAAAAAAAAATTCCCTGAGAATTCCAGATATGAGGAGGAAGGTGGTGTCAAGAAGCTCCTGATAAATTAATGCTGAGTGGGGGAGGAGGGCAGGCAGTATACCACAACAATTCTTTCTTCTCAGCCAAGCTATATACCAGATATATGCCATAGTTTAACCACAGTTATTAAACATCATGGAATAATTTTCATATAATTTACACACTTTGAAATATTTTAAAATTTATGATTTGTGAAATTCAATAAAATTCAATTTCAATGCTACATTAAAAACACAGAATTCCCTGAGATTTTAGAGGAAACTCCTGAAATGCTCTGAGATTTCCCTTATTTTTTCCAGGCAAAATGTAATTTCCTGAGCATTCCAGGTTTCCCAGAAGAACTGTCACCCTTAGAACATTATTCCATATGACATTATTGAATGAAAATGTTCAGAATATGTAAATTTACAGATTTCTCCCTCCTCAAGATTTTCAATGATTCTAAAAGTGCAAACGTGGCTGAGGTTAGTTGTTTCAGTGGTTTTTTTTTTTTTTTTTTTAATTCTCTCTCATCAATGTGACAGCTAAGAATTTTGAAGTTTCCACCTTATTTATCATTTCCTCACCATATTTTACACTTACCATTGGTGTAATACCTCTATATGTGCGGAACTAAATGTGTCGTGTCTTTTTAAAATCAAGGGTGCGACCATTCGCAGTAAACCGGTCAATGATACTTTAAGAAATGTGTTCACCATTTCTTCTGTTGGTGTATGTATGGCTTTGTTTAGTTTCAATACTAGCGTCATCTGCAAAAAGAACTAATTCTGCTTGTTCTATATTAGACAGAAAATCGTTTACATATATAAGGAACAATAGCAACCTAAGACTGAGCCTTGGGGAATATCATACGTAATTTCTCCCCAATCAGAATAATGTCTCCATACTACATTGACTGAATTACTAAATACAACCTTCTGCATTTTTTTTGGTTAGACATGACATTACGCAATGGTTGGCTACACAGTCAATCCCATTAAACTTCACTTTATCTAGGAGAATACTGAGATTTACACAGTCAAGTGTGTTAGGTAAGTTGCAGAAAATACCAAAAACCAGTGCTATTTTGTTATTCAATATACGTAACATTTGGTGAGTGAAATCCAACACCCCATCCTGTACATTTTCTGCATGAAGCTGAGCCACTCTGTCTTTTCCTCTCCTATTTAGGTGTAGGCTGTGTCTTTTATATACCCATCTTCCAACTGTATCAACAGGCATTGTACTCTTATGAGATTTCATTTCAGTCAGCAGCAACCTGCTCCAATGTGTTCAAATGTCTCACAGCAGTATTAATACAGAGCTGGCCATAGTGCTGTACGATCTCCACAGAACTCACATTTGTGTGTTTAGTTGCTACTCCCATTTCATCCAGGTCATCCCTAATGCTGAAATTACTGTCCCTAGCCAGGCTGCTCCCCACTCCACTGGCCTGATCCTCTTTGTCTAAATATTTGAACAAATCCACTATGTCCTGTGTCACCCAGCTAAGGCTATCACTTGGCTTCACAATACTTGTGACCTGGAACCCTGTTCCTTATTTGCTCTGTACCATCTGGCCTTCACCCCTTCCATGGCTACTGCCTAACAGCAACACACTTTTCTTCCTACTATCTTTTGGTGCCAACCTACACTTGCTTCTCTGCTAGAAGTCTGCTGTATCCAATTGTGACTTACAGCTGGACAAGACTGTTCACCTCCTACTTCAGGTAACAAGTCAAATTCATTCAGTATAATATGCTCAGATGCAGATGAAGTTGAAGATCTGTTCCCCTTTCACTCAGCTTCTCATTTACCTTTACCTGCCTCATGCAATCTTATAACCCCTTCAAACTGTTCCCATGATCTTTTTCCCCCTTCATCCTATCCAGTTCAAATTTGTGTTTTCTAATTCAGGCTTAAGGCCACAAATCTTTGCCTCCTATTCAGTGATTATCTTGTCTTTTTTGCAGACCCTACAGTTCCAGTGGAGAGACTTGCTGAGTACCCCATTCAGTTCCATGGATAAGGAAAGGCAAATCTACGTTTAGGGCATTTGCATGGAAAGCTTTACACAACATCTGAAATTCTGAAGGAGACGGGGATGAACTTACAGAGTTAAAAGTTATCTACAACTGGTCCAAAAACCAGACTGCTGTTGCAAGAGTTGAAGGACATAGCAAAGGAGCAGCAGTAGAAAACCAAACAGCAAAGGAAATCAAGGAGAAATTCAGAAAGTTCACAGAGGGAGAGAAAATTCAGGATTGTTGATGGCAATGTAATTATTTCGGAGTTGGAAAATGACTTGGAAGATCAGCTGCAGTGTCTTGAAGAGGGATTAGAAGTGAATATCAACAAAAGCAAAACAAGGCTAATGGAATGTGTTGAATTAAATCAGGTGATACTGAGGGAACTAAGATTAGAAAATGAGACACTAAAAAAGGAGTAGAAGAGTTCTGTCATTTAGGCAGCAAAATAACTGCCGATAGTCAAAAACGACAGGATATAATATACAGACTGCCCATAGCATGAAAAGCATTACTGAAAAATAGAATTTTGTTAATACCGGATATAAATTAAATGTTTCCTGTCTTCTCTGAAGGTATTTGTCTGGACTGTAGCGTTGTACAGAAATGAAACTTGAGCAGTAAACAGCTCAGGCAAAAAGTGGAAAGAAGTTTTTGAAAGGTGGTGTTGCAGGGGACTGCTAAACATTAAACAGGTACATCAAGTAACTAATGAGGTGGCCAACATACACAAACAGACCACAACTTTTCCAGATTTTTGAAATCATTATACTAGTAATTGAAATTATTGTAACAATATTTTTTTCACAGAGGAATCACAACCCTGTTGGAGTGCATCAGTCAAAATGTGACAATCTGTTTTAGGAACAGATTCCTGTAAATGCAAATACAAATATACCCATACACATAAGGAACATCTTACATAAGGACAATCTAATATCAAAACAAGAGGGAATACTCAGAATTAACGAGAACACATCAAAAATTTTTAGTATCCACTGCATTTTCTATTGTAAAAAATATTACATAATTAAATATTTTTTATAATATTAAACATAAGAACTTTACCATCATCTCCTTGGGGTTCACAAACTCAAGAGCGTGTCTCTTGATTGCATGAAAAGCTGCATTTGGGGCATAACCAGGATGAGGAGGTGGTGGTTGTGGGGGTGGAATCTCGCTGCGACCACTCTGTGATAGTTGCCGCCGCCGAACTGCCATCATACGAAGCACCTAGTACACACAACACATAAAAGAAATCCGTTTTTATCTGGTAAACTTAATACGTAGCAAGAAATCTAGTGAGAGTAAAACTTTTAATAACAAGCAATAAATATCAACCCCTCCTCCCCCCACACTCTGATCAAATTCCTACTAAGGAACGAAACTTGTTGAGTGACACACCAAACTTCTTCAAGCAGTTTATCAACTTGTATTTGTAAATATCATCAGTTACTGGCAAAGTTGATCACACACACATGTCATGCAATTTAGCACATCTCTTAACCAAAGCTGCACACAGCTCACAACAACATTCTCAGTACCAAAGATCTTTCAGTTATGCTGCTGCTGGAGCAACAGCTTCTGGTGACTATAGCTTAATGATACTACATGCCTTAAAGTCAGTGTGACGAGCTTCCACAAATGGTTCCATCCGTGCCCATATACTAAAATGACCTTTTACTGTGGTTACTTGTTGCAGACTAGAGTATTGATGAAATCAACACACGATAACATGTTAAATGACTTTACTACCATCTGTCAGTGGGTAGTGCCTAAACAGGCATTACGTCTGTCAATTTTCTTCTTTCTGCACTGATTCATTTGTCTTCTCTGTGCCAAAGCTAGCTAAGTTTCATATCTTTTGGTACCTTTAGTGCACTGATTTAAGTGAATGTTTCACAGAATTATCAGTAGAAGAGTGTGAGAAGTGGCTGAGAAACTATAAGAATCAGTTACTGTCACACAACAAATGTAATTTCATGTAGTTCCATGTAGGTATTGTGTCCCTGAATGCCCTAGTACTAAATCGTTAAATAAAAAAATCAACTCCCCATTTAAACAGCACAGGATGTCAGGGTGTCTAGCGATTGAACATTTTCAAATTCAAGGTTTTATCAAGGGCTTTCAAGACAATTTTTTTCTGTTTTACTTTTTTATTAAAACTGAGACTAAAACATCCTTTTTTCAAACCTCTATACTGATATAACAGAATATACTTAATTAAGTACAAGTTATTTCTTTAGTAGTGTAAATCACAGCCACAAATTAAAATATCTTTAAAATGTTAAATACTGTATGTTGATTTACAGGCAGTAAAAAAATAAAAAATTACGAATCCTGTTTTCACCAACAGATATACAAGGTAACTCACTCACTACAGGGAACAAACTGTAGAAATTTGTCATGGTAAAAATGAATAAATCATTCCTTTAAATTTTCTATAACCCCCCCCCCCCCCCAAATTGCTTTCATTTGTTCAATAATCGCCCCTTCTTTTCCTTTCACCTTCCTTCACCTTATGTTTCATATCGTCTTCGTACAAAAGATAGGAATTGCAAAAACAGGGTAGAAGAATTTTGTCAATGTTGAAATAGTCAATTCCATTTGCATTCTGGGCTGCGTCATATATGTATCTATGAGCTATAAGGCTTTTTTCTGTTTGATTTTCAACTATAATTCTGGAGTTTACAGAAAAGCTTTGCTCGACAGAAATATTTCCACGTAGGATTATTAAAAAACACACACACTAGAATTTGGACATGGATTTGAAGATAATTTGACCATATTAACCCAGAATTTATCAAGACTATTTTCACTTATCTTGTAGCATTCAATCTTGTCTTCAATTCTTTTTCCTCTGCAGCTCTCCACAAATTCAAGTATGACATGGTCTGCATTTGAACCAGACATTCTTCCATCTGATACTAAAATTTCAAGACATATTGTCAATCATTTTTGAGCTACTTCATGGTTTACTGCGATTTCTGGATTCAAGCAAGAAATCACACACATTAACTTGTATTTGAAAGATGATCTCTACTACGCCAGTAATGCATGTTTGCATGTTTTCTCTTAGCAACAATATTTCCTCTTTAGATACATCCTTAATTATTTTCAGCGCACTTCTTGTAGCCAGATTCACATTGAACTGTCTTGCTGTTTGGAACTATTGCTCAGCAATGTGGTCCAACAGTATATGGCACTGTAGTAAGTAGCCATTATGCAGTGAACAGTCACTTGTTTCAACTTGATCCGTGCAGGTGTGCAAGTGGAAAAATGATGAATGAAGAAGCTACTTCTGGCCCATCCACATCCATAACACCATCAACACAGGGTGAAGTGAGAATTATTATCATAAAGGTCATGTAATGTTGCCAACGGAAGAGCAAGCAAACAGCAGAGGATGTATTTTAAAAAAGTTATAATTACTTAATACTGATAATTGTATAAACGCTGCAAAATAAAACAATTATAAATGTCTAAAATGTCATTTGTCTCCTCCTGTTAGAATAATTGTGTTACAAGTCTTGATTTAATTTCATTGATACTCAAGGTTATTGCCGCTCCACTTGACGAAATGGCTAAGCAAGCATTCACAAGCCGCAGATTTATAGACACAAAATTGCAGATTACTCCATGGTAAAGCTGATGGCTAGCTTTAACTTCTCCATTCACAATATTATGTCAGTCTGTCACCATCAAACAGTCGTTCAGCACCACAGATCTGTCCGATACGTATCGATACATGTCATTACTCTTCACTTCTGTGATGTCTTGTTTTTGAATGCTGCCAACTACAACAATCTAACAGTTGATATAGTAAAAAACCTACTCACAAAGCCGTGGCAGAACAACACACATATATTATAAAAACAAGTTTTACTTGTGCAAGCTTTTGAAGCCAGTGGCTCCTCCTCCTGGCAGAAGAGTTGAAAGGGAAGGAAGAGGGGTGAAGAGAAAGGAACTTGAGAGGCAGTCCCCAACAATCACTCTTTCCTTCTGATCGTATCTGGTTAAGTCTCCCCTGACCCTGTGTTCTGGTTGACTTTTCCAAACTCTAACCCCTTCCCAAACCCCTCCAGTTCCATTTCTTTCCCTTCACCACTCTTCTTCCTCCCTTCAACTCTTCTGCCTGAAGAAGGAGCCACTGGCTCCGAAAGCTTGCATACGTGAAACATTTTTTTTTTATACGTGTGTGTTGCCCTACCACTGCTTTATCTATCCAATTACATTATATTGTCAAAAATTGATTACTTTAGTTGATATAGTAAGTATTACAACAGGCTTAACATAATTTTGGACACTTTACTGAACTGGATATGAATGTGTCTATAAAATGCTATTAGGAAACTAATTTCTTTCATGTATTTCTACCACAGTAGCAGGTCTGTATTTTACGCCAGAAGCAATGAGTTCTCCTGTCTCTCCCCCCTCTCACACGGTAGCATCAATCAGCTTCCTAGGATCCCTGCCTCATGTGACAGTTCAACGAGTATAAAACAGTTACGAATCACTGTGCAAACACTGGATCACCAATGGGTATTATGTGTATAATATGTAGACTACCCTTTGAATATTCGAATGCTATTTGAAATATCACACACGGCATAGCAAGTAGAAGAAAAAGTGTGCCGTCTCTGCTAGTTCGTAAGTTCCACCACGAGATGTCAGTTGCTCCGCTTGTGACCCACGGAAATACATGTTATTACGCCAAATGCTGCACACGAGCTTATTCATTCATAAAATTTATGTAATCATATGAAAAGTAGATGGATTTAATTAACTTACCTCAATAGACATCAGCTGTCAGCTAGTTTGGATAAATTCTGGGCAGTCTTGGAAGTTTTTGAAGACTTCAACTCCTTCCGAATTTGTTTAATGCCAGTGAAAAACCAGCATTTCATATAATGAAGAATCAGCTTGGGAACGATGTCCAACACATGATCTTCATAGCATCCAACGTTAGATATTTCAACACTTATGTGGTCCAAACTATTGAGGCAATCATAAAAAATGTTGCCCCATAAACTGTCCTCACATAGTTCTGCATAAGAACATTGAAAATGCCTTTCGATGGATATGTGAGCAATGTCTTTTCTGTAGAAGAGCCGTAATCTCTAATAGATGTAAGTAAAGAGAATGGGATGTCAGACGAATTTCCACTTAGAAGGTACAAACACTTATGGCATTTTACAGCTTTTCTTGCTTGATGCACCACGTAACCCATCTGATGATAAACTAAACATTCCTTTCCTGTGGTGCTTTCAAGACTCTTCGGCATATGTTGTGGATTCAAATGAGCCTTTGTGAAGTTATGAGGAACACACAACATTTTTTACATTACATCTTCCATTTCCAGAACTCTGTCTCTGTTCTTTAGCTGCAAATGTCTGGCTAAAGTCCGCATTTGGCATACATATGACGTCAATGAAAATTCACATTTATGTTCGCAGTTTCCACCAGAAGATAGGGCTAGTTTTACAGGAATGTACACGCACTGTAACATGTGCAAGCTCAAGAAGTCTATTACTGACGGGTGATCATTGCAACTCAGAGACCTTACGATACCGAAATGACGTTCAAGTGGGTCCTGATTAAATTTTGCAGTCAAGACATAGCTGAAACCTTTTTCCCAAAAATATTCAGATATCTCCAATGTACTTTCAATGGTTACTCTTAGTGACTGGAGAGTTCGTTTGGAAGCAAAGCTGTTTTTTTATCGGCGAGAATGCTTTTTCATTTTATTAATGTTTTGTGAGCCTCTGAATTTTTGTACAATGCATCCTTAGGAAACAAAAAATTAAGTGTGTCCACTACGTTATTCATACATCTAGTGAATGATTCCGTTGATTCACTGCCTTTGAATCCTGTTGCTTTAATTTCCCTGAAGAGTTTTATGCCGTTGGCTACTGAGTTACTGAATAACTGCAGGGCTAATCTTACATTCATTCATTGAAATGACGTTGAGTTCAAGTGGGTGGAAGTTAACTTGTGGCAAACTTTTAATCCGGCAAATCCTGGGAAATTATCTTCTTGACAGACACTGCGATAAAAATTATAGTTGACGATCTCATCGTTAAAAAGGACTTAAGTTTTATCACAGAAATTATTTCTTACACACTTTATTGCGTGAACAGTGTCTGAAAATGCCCAAACTCTTCTGGTTTCGTCAACAGGATTTGATATAGAGCAGGTTACATTTTTTTACATGGATAATCACTTGAATTAGTATCTGTGCAAGACGACGTCTCCTGGAATTGCATTGCGACTTGCATACACAGCAACAGGTTGGATCCAGTTATGCAACGGAGGAACAAACATGAACACGAGAGCATGATTGGCAAGTTTATTCTTACAGTCGTATCGAGTGTACGCTCCTAAAATTTACGGAACCATCAACTTTCAGGGAATTGTTATCAAATTGCAGTTCTTCTTGGAGCTCAATTTCATCAAAAATCAGCACACCTACGCGTTTGTTTTCATCTTGTTCTTTCCGAAAATAATTCTTAATGGCCTCCACAGCACGTGTATTGATTCCATACAAGCATTTGAGACCCTTTACTAAATTTCGAAGATGTGCTTCAGAAGGAAGTGGCAACAAACCATGCTTCAAACAATGTCTGTATCCTTTGGGCAACTTAATTTTTAAGAGCTGTCCAGAAGAAACTCTTCATCATACCGCATTCCCTTAGTGCTTTTTAATTGGCATTTCTTTATCATAATGTCTATTATTATTTTCTGTTTCTTACTCAGTTCGGAATGATCTAGGAGATTTGATTGAGCTGTCTTACACTTTTCGTCTGAAAGCTGCTTTCGCAGTAGATGGATTTCTGCATTCGCTGTTCTTAGTTTACTACGTAACCGTACAACTTCCCGCTTCTTACACTTTAATGTTCTCTTTAGTGAAATGAATGCTGCATCCGGTACCTTCCATACAGTTTCCTTGACAGATGAAGCACTGGGAAACATCAGAACTTCTTGCTGAACATTTTCTTTACAGTAGCTACTCTTTTGTGAGTGTTTTACTGGCGGTGGTTTTCTTTTGTGCAATATTTTCGATAGATATTTTGGTACATTTTGAAATAAATGAGGAACTGCCCCTGATTTTAGAGAACACCTTTGTCTTGGAATTTTAACTTGTTTACCCTCGATGATAAACACGTCAGATTTTATAATAAGTTCCTCACAGAAACGTGAATCACACGTGAAACAATTGAGAGTTAGAATTATGTTTAGCTTTACTTTCTTGGTAGCTAGATCTGCAAGCTGGAACGAAACTAGTTGGCATTTTTTATCGGACTTCAAATACGAATAACTATATCCCTAAACACCACTTATTCACCACAGACTTCAACTCTTCAATGCTCACTCACAACACCTTAATTACACTCACAAAATAAGCACAGACGATAGCGAAACACACCTTCGGATAAAGCAAAACCGCGCGAACTTGAGTCACACGCAACCCGTCCTATGCTGCCTGTGTTAATGGGCGGAGAGTCAGCACACATTTTCTTCTACTCGCTATGCACACGGTTTAAACTAATAATATATCAATATGGTTACTGTACTCAAATTTTTTTAAAAAATCAAGGTTTTTAAAGAAAATTTAAGGTTTTCTCCTGTTTTTTTCCCCCTGATTTTGAAAATTCCTGGCCTTTTCCAGGTTTTCAAGATTTCAAGGTTCACTGGATGCCCTGAACGTACAACTCTCATTTCATCTTTTGTAACTCCGTTAATTACATAAATTCTTCATGTTCAGCAGCCCTCCAATATATAGAGCTTAATGGACAGTAATGTAAAGCTAAAAACAGAAAAGGAGTAATAAAAGTATGCTCATTGCCACCATATCTGCTTAAAGTTTTCATCAAAAAATCTGTGAAGATTTTGAAGAGGAAAACATGTGGAGTTAAAAGTAAACAAAATTTCCATTCATTGGTTAAGATTTTTGGATGATGTTTCCTTAGTAGGTGAAAGTGAAAGACACACACAGATTACACTTCCTGAATTTGTAGCAATTACGAAAAAGTTTGAAATTGAATTTATGTAAAAATTAATAGGAAAAAAAATCAAGACAGCAAGTAAATAAAAATGATGACTACTGGCATCAAAACTGAAAGAAGAAAGAGTTGAAAATTTTTGTTATTTAGGCACCGCAATTGTGGACGACAACAAGAAATCTAACAAAGAATTGGTCTGTAAAGCAGTGATAGCTGGACTCTAATTGAAGAGAGACAAAAAGTGCTTACAAGCAATGGAAATGTAGCTTTGGAGATGACAAAGCAGAATCAGCTGGACAAAATTAAAATCCTGTGAAGACATATTCAAAGAAATCAATGATCAAAGGAACCAGGAACCTCTTGGCAACTATACAATATAGGAAAACTTAAATTTTTGGATAGGAGATTCATTTAACCATAATAAGCATTTACCATATTTACTTGAATCTAAGCCGCACCTGAAAAATGAGACTGGAAATCAAGGAAAAAAAATTTCCCCGAATCTAAGCCGCACCTGAAATTTGAGACTCGAAATTCAAGGGGGGAGAAAAGTTTTAGACCGCACCTCCAAATCGAAACAAAGTTGGTCCATTGTAATATGAGATACAATTTAGGTCGAATGAATAACGATACAGCTACAGTAGTTTGGTTCAAGTCGTAAGCTTACCAGTTAAAGCTTTACCAGGTAGCCATTGCTACTCGTCGGGTGCTCCGTCCGTATTTACACGGGTACCCTTCCTTTTTCACGTGCTTCGTCTGGTTTGAATTGATTGCTTATTTTTCTTTGATCTGATAAGTGCCGTTCTCTTTGTTATAGGTGTTTACGTCATTCTAAGCTGAAAATACATTATTGTACTGTGTCATTCATTGTTTGTCGCATTCTGATGAGTGTTTACAACCTGCCGCCGCTCGCGGCATGGCTTGCTTTTTGTGTGCGCTACTGAGCTTACAATTTAAAAAACAATTGCAAGAGACTGCTATTTGTTTTCTTTGCTGCTTTCTTTGATAATAATCAACAAGAACCAAATAATAGACTGCATATGATAGAAGATGTTCTGAACGAGAGTTAAGCAAAAATTGTTCTCCGTTTGAAAATCTTTGCAGACGCCTCATTAGTACATTACATTCTGCACAGAAATTAAAGAGTCGTCTTACATTTTTAGTCATTTGCTGTGTTTCATTTCTGACTGTATCACTATCAGGCATAACAATAATACATATATAAACATGACATAGTATGTATATTCTTCCGCGTTTGCTGTTGTCTCACTCTAGTTTCGTAGTTTATTAGGCAGACAGGATTTAAACAAGATAGCAGCAAACACGAAAGAATACATGGCAAAATGTTTATATTCGTATTATTCTTATGGTGAAGAGAATACTGCATGTGATTCACAATTCATAAAAGTTCCTATTAGCAACCATCTCTTCTCACAGGTAGGAAAAAATTCAGAACGTAGAGTTGGCCATATTGACAAACATCCCAAACAGTCTTGCCAGTCGGATTTTCGTAGTAAATTGAAATGCTGCCACATTCGAGGATGAACAATACGGAATTTGTATTTACTTCGTTGGATAATGTATGAAAATGCAATAGTCGAAACTCGGGGCAGATAAAAAAGCTAGTCTTCCAGAGGTTTTGGCTCCAGTATTTATCTTTGTGCCTGCAAAGCATGTCTGTGTAGCGCTACATATATTCGACGGCAGAAGATAGTTGTGGCGGCACCTACCAACATTTTTCAGAACTTCTGCTTACTTTGCACTCGATTCTAAGCTGCAGGAAGTTTTTTGGATTACAAAAACCAGAAAAAAACTGCGGCTTAGATTCAAGTAAATATGGTAACAACTGTACCAGAAGAAAAATTCTGGTGAAAACTTCAACCCAAGAGAAAACAGGAGATCTGTTGAACGTAATAAAAAGTACACATTATGAAGAAATGAAGAGTATGGCACAGAATAAAGGATGGTTGCAAAGACAAGGCATACATAGCCTTTAAAAGTAGGAGAGCGTGATGGTGGCGATGCTTAGACACCCATTTTGAACGAAATGTCCTCGCATTTACTGTCAGTAATTTAGGGAACCAACTGGAAATCAAAATCTTGTTAACTGGAAAGGGTTTGTAAGCACACTCCTCCGAGATGTGGGTCCAGTGTCTTAGGCATTGAAGCACATTGTTCAGTTTATTTTTCAAATGTAACGAGTTTTCACAATCAGATGCTTGTTGCTGTTGCTGCTGCTGCTGTGGTCTTCAGTTTGAAGACTGGTTTGTCGTAGCTTTCCATCTTCTGCTACACACTTGCAATTTAAGTTCATTTGCTATTGGCAGTTTTCCACATCTTAAAACAGGAAGTCTTTGTCACTGTATCTCATACGAAATATTGGCCTTCTTAAAACACTGAGTATCACTTTAATTGAAAAATATAATGGAAAACAGAAATAAAAACTATTTGGTGCAGTGCAGACCTATCACAATAATAATGAAAAAAATTCATTTTGTAATTAGGCTACCTGTTTTGAGTATCTTTAGATTTAACACGAATTTAACACTGTTCTATCCTCTACTTTTTGGTTAAACTGAGCTTTACAGCACTATTTCAAGATCACAACAGGTAATCATAATGAAAACTATAGTGAGGAATCCAGATAGTGTTTCTTCATTGTTCTACCACTGGTCACAATATTGCTAAGCAGTCTTATCATAGTTGTAAATCTACATGAAAGTAATGAGGTTTCATCTAAAAACAATTAATTAAAAAGCAAATAAAGCCTGCTAGCAGTTACAATGTGGTTTATCATCCTCAAAGTAACTGTGGAAGCAGTAATTTTTCTGACTAATATTCAAGTGAAAGGTGTGAGACATTTTAAACAAGTGAACAGGGTAAGAGAATTAGTGTAAAAGCAAAATGATGGGAAAAAAATTGTGTTCACTAACACAGGGATACATAGTATTACCCCATTATTTATTTATGGGTTTTCCCATGTGTATTCAAGCTTTCAATTCTCTTTGCATATTTCCCCACTCCCTCCCGCCCTGAATAAAAATCATCTTCAGCACAAGTACAGACAATGTGGCACCAAAAACTCGAATTTCAACACATCTTGCTAAAAATACTACCAATATTGAAAATATTTTGGTTACGATGTTGGACTCAAGTTAGTAGGCGTGAATACATTCAGATTTATTCATAAATAAAAAACCAAAAAGATTCTTAAGGTGTATTTTCGTAAAATTCAAACAATAAAATGTGAGTAACAAAATATGTCCCTATTTAACTGATGGAATAATAAGAACAATTATTACCTCTGCATTGCAATGCCTGTCATATAAATGAGTCATTAGTGAAAAGCGCTTCCTTTTCATGGCATCACAACGCTCCCACAAGCACTGAATTTCTTCACTGCCCTTTGGACAGTGTGCCTCGCATGCATGCATGTATACTTGGTTGGCAGACTTGAAACTCCTGCAAATACAAAGACAAAATAATAACAAGGCTTTTATGAAATGTGTTTTACATTTAATGACATTAAAGTTATAAAGCTATAGAAATTATTGCTAGCAGGCTGCTTAGAAGAGTAAAAAATTAACACAAGAGCAACAAAATTTTTGTTTCCCTGGCTTATAATTTTTTGTGTCATTTTTAACTACCAATAATGGTATGTGAGTACACTTTCTGTCACTGTACTGTACAGAAGAAATGTTTTCTGTAACAATGTTTACATCAAAATTTATTCTGTGGCTTTCAGCTAAAAATCCAGGATCTTCACAAGTATATTAAATGAAAGCACACAGAAGTGCATAAGACATACTAGCGAACTATCAGTGTGGCTTTCCACCAGACAGAGAAACAACTTATCAAATATTTGTGATATGACAAATGATGGAAAATTTCTATGAATATGATATAGATCTGCATTTCCTGACTTCAAACAAGCTTTTGACAGCTTCAACCATAAAGAACTATAACAGTGCTGGAAGGAGTTGGTATATGTGCTAAACTAATAAGACTAATCAAAATGGCAATGACAGAGACAAGAGCAAAACTAAAGGTCCTTAGCAGAACAAATGAAAGCTTTGACTTTAATAAAGGTGTGAAGCAGGGTGACAGTCTCTATCCACCGTCCTATTCAATATAGCCCTGCATAGTGTATAAATAAAATCAACAAAAGAGGCATCATATTTATGAAAACTAGGCACATATGTGCACGCGCTGATGATATTGCTATAGTAGGAAGAAAATATCAATACACTCCAAGAAACATACTGGGCAATGGAAACAGAAGCCTGATTAAAAACTGGTCTCACCATAAATGAAAACTAAACGAAATATATAGTGTTTTATAAATTTATAAATTATAGAGTGCAGCAATCAGTCTCCCCCTTTTTTTTTTTGTTGGCAAATCCAGATTTCGGCTACTGCCTAGCCATTATCAATGCACTATTTTCTAGTCTCGATACATGTCAGTTCCCTGTTGTTTGGGCGTTAGTCACAGTTCCTTGAATACTACTGGATTTGCCAAATAAAACCTATAAAAAAAGGACAGCTAATTGCTGCATTCTATAATTTATAAATAATATCACAGTTGCTGAGTGCACCAACTTTCATAATGGAAGGTAACCCGATGAAAATATATGGTAATGTCACAATATGAGACCAGAAGAACTCCTAAAGACCTAAACATCAATGTGAAATGCTGCAAAGGAGTGTCCCCTTTAAACTACTTGGGAGCCCTGAAAACAAATGATAACAGTATTAGAAAGGCTATAAGGGAACGATACAAGCAGGGAACAGATCTTACTTTGCAAATATGAAACTTTTCAGAAATAGTCTTGTTACAAGAAAAGTAGAACTGCTAATATATAACTCCCTATTCCGCCCAGTTATCACATACGTGTCAGAGGTATGGACATTGACAGAACATGATAAAAATGCACTAAGAACCTTTGAGCAGAAAATACTACATAAAATCCATGGCCCAGTAAGGGAGGAAGAAGGCTGGAGAATACGCTACAATGTTGAATTACAAGAGTCAAATACAAGGTAGGGACATACTAAAATTTGTGAAATCACAGTGAATATGATGGCTAAGACACACTGAGAGAACGGCAGAGGATAGAATTCCAAAGAAAATTATGAAAGGCACGATCCATTCAGCCAGGCAAAAAGGGAGACCTAGAAGAAGATGGAATGACAACATAATAGTGGATCTCACCAGTAGGTGGAAGATTGTTGAGGAAGCCAAGGCTCACCAAGGGATGTGGCGCTACTGAAGAAGAAGAAGAAGAAGAAGAAGAAGAAGAAAATACAGGGCAATGCCTGAAGTGAATTTCTGTTTAGAATATAACTTCTTAACTGTGCATTCTTGTAAGTTAGCGGCATACGCCTTTTTTCGATGCTTACTGGAGTAGATAGTTTAGGGGTTTTATTTTCTACAAAAATTCTTATACACTGTCATAACATTCCTGTGTTACAGACGACATGCCGTATTAAAATAGGCTTGTGGCTGATAACTGCTGGCAATCACATGACACACACAATATTACAAAATTAATCAAATCAAATCAAACAATGGAAAATGCAGGATGAAATAATGACAATACTACGGGAAGGACTGAATGCTACTCACTGTATAGACGAGATATTCAGCTACAGACAGACACAACAAAAAGACTGCTATACATTTAAACTTTTGGCCAAAAGGCTTCTTCTAAAGCAGAAAACACACACACATTCACACAAGCACAACCACAACTCTCATAGCTGTATACCCTCTCTGCGACTCAATGTCTCCTCTATATGTGGAGTAGCAATCTATCCTCAAGACATACAGTAAAATATGTATGTAATATAAGCACCAACAAAATCTGATGTCAATGTGTTCCTAAGCCACATCAAATCCATATACATATATTTTGGGGGGGAGGGGGGGGGGATGAAAAAACTTGAGTTAAAACATGTTCAAGGACTGAACACAACAAAAAATGTATTCTTTTATGAAGATGGAGGAGGAAATATTGTGGAATTTGCATGTCATCCGGTGGCAAACCCATGAAAACTATTTACAATTATTATTATTATTTCTCTCTTTCTTTTCTCAGACGTTATGTCTGGTCAAAAATGAAAAGTGACGCAGACCTTGATCAAGCGTGACTTCCTTTTAACTGTACGGTATATGTTATATTGCATTTAGGAACTTTCGGGTAATTGAACATGTATCAATAATTACGGATTTCTGTATTTCGATTAGTTGTGTTAATTTCTTCTTTTTATTGGTGACTATGATGTCAGGTTTGTTATGTGGTGTTGTTTTATCTGTTATAATGGTTCTGTTCCAGTATAATTTGTATTCATTATTCTCCAGTACATTTTGTGGTGCATACTTGTATGTGGGAACATGTTGTTTTATAAGTTTATGTTGTAAGGCAAGCTGTTGATGTATTATTTTTGCTACATTGTCATGTCTTCTGGGGTATTCTGTATTTGCTAATATTGTACATCCGCTTGTGATGTGATCTACTGTTTCTATTTGTTGTTTGCAAAGTCTGCATTTATCCGTTGTGGTATTGGGATCTTTAATAATATGCTTGCTGTAATGTCTGGTGTTTATTGTTTGATCCTGTATTGCAATCATGAACCCTTCAGTCTCACTGTATATATTGCCTTTTCTTAGCCATGTGTTGCATGCGTCTTGATCGATGTGTGGCTGTGTTAGATGATACGGGTGCTTGCCATCTAGTGTTTTCTTTTTCCAATTTACTTTCTTCGTATCTGTTGATGTTATGTGATCTAAAGGGTTGTAGAAGTGGTTATGAAATTGCAGTGGTGTAGCCGATGTATTTATATGAGCGATTGCTTTGTGTATTTTGCTAGTTTCTGCTCGTTCTAGAAAGAATTTTCTTAAATTGTCTTCCTGTCCATAACGTAGGTTTTTTATATCGATAAATCCCCTTCCTCCTTCCTTTCTGCTCAATGTGAATCTTTCTGTAGCTGAATGTATGGGATGTATTCTATATTTGTGGCATTGTAATCGTGTAAGTGTATTGAGTGCTTCTAGGTCTGTGTTACTCCATTTCACTACTCCAAATGAGTAGGTCAATATTGGTATAGCGTAAGTATTTATAGCTTTTGTCTTGTTTCTTGCTGTCAATTCTGTTTTCAGTATTTTTTTAGTCTTTGTCTATATTTTTCTTTTAGTTCTTCTTTAATATTTCTATTATTCATTCCTATTTTTTGTCTGTATCCTAGATATTTATAGGCATCTGTTTTTTCCATCGCTTCTATGCAGTCGCTGTGGTTATCCAATATGTAATCTTCCTGTTTAGTGTGTTTTCCCTTGACTATGCTATTTTTCTTACATTTGTCTGTTCCAAAAGCCATATTTATATCATTGCCTGAATACTTCTGTTATCTTTAGTAATTGGTTGAGTTGTTGATTTGTTGCTGCCAGTAGTTTTAGATCATCCATGTATAGCAAATGTGTGATTTTGTGTGGGTATGTTCCAGTAATATTGTATCCATAATTTGTATTATTTAGCATGTTGGATAGTGGGTTCAGAGCAAGGCAGAACCAGAAAGGACTTAATGAGTCTCCTTGATATATTCCACGCTTAATCTGTATTGGCTGTGATGTGATATTATTTGAATTTGTTTGGATATTAAGTGTGGTTTTCCAATTTTTCATTACTATGTTTAGGAACTGTATCAATTTAGGATCTACTTTGTATATTTCCAATATTTGGAGTAACCATGAGCGGGGTACACTATCAAAAGCTTTTTGGTAATCAATGTATGCGTAGTGTAGCGACCTTTGTTTAGTTTTAGCTTGATATGTCACCTCTGCATCTATTATCAGTTGCTCTTTACATCCTCGTGCTCCTTTGCAACAGTCTTTTTGTTCGTCATTTATAATTTTGTTCTGTGTTGTATGTGTCATTAATTTCTGTGTAATGACTGAAGTTAATATTTTGTATATTGTTGGTAGGCATGTTATGGGGCGATATTTAGCTGGGTTTGTCTGCTTGATCTTTAGGTTTCAGATAAGTTATTCCATATGTAAGTGTATCAGGGAATGTGTATGGGTCTGCAATGTAACTGTTAAATAATTTAGATGTGAATGTGTTGAGGTGAACTTCTTTCGCCAGAAATTTGCTATTTTATCTTTTCCAGGGGCTTTCCAATTGTGAGTAGAATTAATTGCTTGGGTGACTTCATGTTGCAAAATTATCACTTCAGGTATTTGTGGTATCATTATTATTATTATTTACAGGAAACACTCAAAAGATACACAAAGGCTCTGAAAGCCTTTCAACTAACATGGAACCACTCCAACGACTATGCCCCACAATGTAGAATTACAACATTACCAAGGCAGTGGTTTTGCTGGAAGCTCTATTTGCACCCCAAACTATATTTCATTAGCAGAAGCTGACAAGCAAGAACTGAAAATGATTAGGGAAATATGCAGCTCCACACAAGGAAATGCAATTTGGGCCAAGAGGAAAACTGTACATTCTCAGTACATATTTACAGAATGTACTACGGACCACAAAGTTATTCAAAATACTTATTTCCAAGGAGGTTATAATGAATTGGCAAACAGAAGTTACTAAAAAGGCTACAGGAAAATAATCATTCAGAAGATATCATAAGAATCTATTAACAGTCAGTGAAACAAGTGTTCATGGAGAAACAAAATTGGAAAACTTATAAGAAATGGTAATAAGAATGGAAGTAAAAAAGACAGTCAATTCATAAAGAGATTTTGGGAGAATAAGAAGGTAGATACCACCCTCCCAAGTATGAGGGTAATCCCAAAGTAAGGTCTCCTATTTTTTTATAAGTACATATACCTGTTTATTTCTACAATGGTTTACATCATTTTACAGCTGGAACATTTAGCTATTTTTTGACATAATCACCATTTCTGTCAATGCACTTTTTTAGACGCTGTGGCAGTTTTTGTATGCCCGTGTCATTCCAGCTCACCGCCATGCTGTTCGGAAAGTTATGAACCTCTTCTTTCACATTGTCGTCCAAGCTGAATCGCTTTCCGGCCAAATGTTCTTTTAACCTAGGGAACAGGTGATAGTCACTGGGCGCCAAGTCAGGACTATAGGGTGGGTGGGTGATTACATTCCACTGAAACTGCTGCAAGAGAGCAACAGTTTGCCGAGCGATGTGTGGGCAGGCGTTGTCATGGAGAATGTGTACAGCCTTGCTTAACATTCCTCTTCTCCGATTCTGAATTGCCTGTTTGAGTTTTTTCAGAGTCTCACAGTACATGTCAGCGTTAACTGTGGTCCCAGCGATTCAGCTTCGATGACAAGGTGAAAGAAGAGGTTCATAACTTTCTGAACAGCATGGCGGTGAGCTGGTATGACATGAGCATACAAAAACTGCCACAGCATTTACAAAAATGCATCCACAGAAATGGTGATTATGTGGAAAAATAGCTCAATGTTCAATCTGTAAACTGATGTAAACCATTGTAGAAATAAACAGGTCTATGTACTTATTAAAAAAAAATAGGAGACCTTACTTTTGGGATTACCCTCATAAAACTTTGAGAACAAAGTTTTTGTTCAAATGAAGACAGGAAGAAATACAAAAAAAGACTTGGAAGGGAGAATGGAAGTTTATCATCAAATTATCTGGCAGGTCTGTCTGTATCAGACAAGTTGGTGCACAAGTTCATAGCGTGGTTTGATACGTTTAATAAACATAACAGATACTTCAATCATCAATAACATATTCTCCATCAGTATTTACAGGGTCTTACAATGCTGGGGTAACTTTTCGATACTGCGACTGTGGAAATCACGTGGTTTGAGGTGAAAAATTCGATGGGGCCATTTTCATCTGGAGAGCAAGTTCTTCTCACAGTTGTTTGACATAGAGCATAAAAGGTGAAAAACTGAGGGTGAAAGAACAGATGAAGAAGCAAAATGCAAGCGAGCGTTATCATGGAGAAGCATCACTTCACCCAGTCTTACTGATCATTGGTCTTAAGACTGTGCCTGCAAGATATCTCAGTTGTTGACAATAAATGTCAGCAGTGATGGTTACACCTGGGAAAGCAATTTTTAGTACACCAGCACCATCGCTGTCCCACCAGATACATAACATTACATTTTGTGGATGCATGCAGGTCTTTTTTATGAGGAGTTACTGCTTTGTTTGGCACAACCATTACTTGCTTTCCCTTATGTTAATATAAAGACATCATTTCTCATCACCAGTAACAATTCAGTGTAGGAATGGTTGGTGTTGTTCACAAGCCAACTGAGGACGAACAAGCGGAGATGCACATATGGCCACCCATTGTTTTTTGTGATTTTGACTTAAGAGCACGCAGTACGCATACACCCCATTTCTGAACCTTCTGCACTGCATGAAAATGTCACATGATGGGGAATGACTCTGTTCACCATATTTGCCAGTTCTCGAGTACACTAATGTGTATTATTGTAGATTAATGTGTTTGAACTCTCTTCACTGATGTAAAAATGATCCTCCTTAAATAATGAAAACCATTTTCTTGCCATGCTCTGTCCAATGGCATTATTCCCATACACAGCGCAAATGTTTCCTGTTTTCTCCACTGCTGTCACCCATCTAATGAATTTAAACAGAAGAATAGGTCAGAGATGTTCAAATTTCTTCACTCAACACTCCACTTGCTAGCCTCTATAGCTTCACTCCCTGTCTCCAAATGACAAACAGTAACAGTGAGTTACAAATAAAAAATGATAATTGATAAATAAACCCATAGCAACCAGAATACCAACATGCAAAACAAAAATGCAAAGGATTCAGGCAACAACCTAATACTTATACTCTGCCCCCAAGATTACACAACAACATGGATGTCTAAAGCATTATACATTTCAAGGTTAAGTACTTGCAATTACAATTACACGACCAGATTGTGGCACTGCCCAGTTGTAAACAAATTTTACAAAGATTCAACATGTTCAAGCCAAAAATTGTGTCCACTTATTCCTATAACAAGTAAACTAAATTGTTCAATGAACAACCATCATGCCAGCATTAGAAAATTTTACTCTTCACTAAATTATGATAAAAACTCTACAAAATAGTGGCTGCAATTTACTACAAAAGCCAAAGAAAACAAGTTTATGAATATGTCTCACCTCATGCACCCTCTCCACTCACAGAGGAACTGAGATGCATCAACAGTAGGAACACCCAATGGCTTCTGTGGAGCATTTGATGGAGTTGTCATTGTGCTGTTGACACTGACAACTGACCTGGCTTGTGTCATTACAGTAGAAGTCTGTGCCAAAGGAGGAAGGGATGGAGAAGGAGAAGGTGAGGGCGTATGAGGTCGAACCATTTCAATTATGTTCGATCCTCCTCCAGAACTGGTGGTGTTTGCAGTGGGCTGAACCGACTGCACCTGAGGTGTCCGCGATTCTACTACCTTTGCTGTGACTTGAGAGCTTGGGGCAAGGCTGGGACGAACTGTGGTAGAAACTGTTTGCTGGAAAGGAGGACGAGGGACGGAGACTGGTGGTGATGTCCTTGCCCTCACCACAGTTGTTACAGGAATAGCACCAGCAGTACTGGACGGTGTTAGGGCTGGGGCAGGTCTGTGAACAGGTTGAGGTGCTGGCCGGACTGGAGGAGGAGACAACGAAGTAGCTGTTGAAGACGGCACCAGTGCAGGAGGTGGCTGTGGTGCAGGCCGTGGCACCTGTGTCACCACTACAGGCTGCCCCTGGGGAGTAACCATCACCTGTACCAACAAGAAAATGGAAGACCAACTCATTCATTGTGACAAAGAATGAAAATATTTTACACAACACATAATGAATTCTTAATCTTTGTGCACAGGACTTTTGATGGGAAAAAAGTAGAAAATTCCATATATGACACAAAACTAGCAATTTAGTCTCAGTAAATCTGTCCTGTTACAACATAAAAATATATTGTGATTCCTTAGATTTTCCCGGCATATTATATGTTTATGCTCTTCACATGAATTCTGCCGGATATGATCCTTCACTATACGATATTTCGGCGATCCATCTGGCCACCATCTTCAGGTGTGATCGCCAAGTACACTATCACGCTGGAACTGTGTACTGCATACTCGGCGATCGCACCTGAAGATGGTGGCCAGATGGATCCCCAAAATATCGTGTAGTGAAGACGATCATATCCGGCAGCATACCCGTGAAGAGCATAAACAAAATATATTGTTAGAGGTCCACCTACAAAATACAATTACTGTTTTATGCCCAAACATGTTTCCACAGAGTGTACCAGCCTCCTTTATAGGATCACTGTTTGAAAAATTATGGCTTGTCTCCACCATTCTGATATAGCGATGTAAACAACTAAGATTTTTATAGTGAGACAAAATAAAAAAACTGCATTTAACTCAAAAAGGCTAACTGAACTTGGATTTCCGCGTTTCTTCAATAACTGTAATGTAGGGAAACAAATCCTCACTGGCACACAGTCTAAAAAATAATATTCATGAGTTCTCACAGACATTGTGCTGTCTCACAATGAAAAACAACTATCTTTGCATGACCAATCAACAACATATTTGCCCCAAGAACTGAAAAACTAATCATGCCATATTGCGTTTATGGGTTTCAATTACTTTAGAGCCTGTATCTTCTCTTTGGATTTCAATAGCACTAAACAGAATTCTGTACTTATTTTCTGTAAGGTGACAACCAATGAGCAGCTCTGTGACCTTTATTTATGTTTTGGACATCTGCACATTTCTATGGACAGGAGCTGACAATACAATGGATTTATCAATCACAGATCACAAAAGCCTTCCAGAAGAGCCAGTAGTGTAAGTGACTGCTGTCAGTATGGTAACAGCTTCTGCATTGAAAATTTACAATCAAGAAGTCATCTCAAAATTAACACAGTGCTGTTTGGGGTTAAATGTAATCATCTGGTGGTGATATACAACTATTGTGTTACATGGTTGTCACCACTGTATAATCCCTTACGTGTTGTGTGATGTAGAAACTGGAAATGTGGACATGATTCATAATTTTTCCACATTATTTTTGTCATCCTGTTGACATGGAACATAAAACATCTTTAAGGCTAAATGAGTACCTTTTGATGCTGCTGGAGAGGTATCTGGCCCTGGGAGTTTCCTGGTGCTGGGGAAGATGTCTGTGGTTGCAGGATGATTATGGTCTTGGTGCCAGTACCCTGCTGCTGTGCTGTCTGTGCCACCAGCACAGTCTGTCCTTGACCTTGAACCAAAGCTGTCTGGGGCACAACATATGCCTGGCCTGCCTGAAGGTACTGTCCCCCAACACCACTCACGCTACCTGGGCTCAGAATCAGCTGACTACCACCTGCTTGCTGCAGTACCACCTGTATCAATGTTTGCTTGTTAGCTATGTTACAGTATCATGTGTAAAATATAGTTACAATTGGAACTGTTAAAATTCTTCTCTTTCTACATAGTACAGTTAGCTCCATAGATATTCAATGTCACCAGCTAAGATGCAAAACTTCAACTAATTTTTCCAAACTTTCATGCAATTCCCACACAGAACACAGTTTTGATTAAAATAGATATGGATCATTGGGATAGTTGTACCAATTTGTTGTAAAATCACAACTGTACCAAATCATGTCAACTGCCATAAAACTGTTAGCAATAAAGAATTTGGCAAGGTTTCATAGACTACATTAGTAAATAATACAAATTTACATCTCAGATGGACACTTCAAAATGATTGTTCTGTAACATGCACCTACAAATGATTCAGGGGGCTGTAATAAGCAAATAAATAGAAACAATAATGGACTCATCTGCAGAATTCTACAAATGAATGACATTAGTAATAAAATTGATAATCACTGTTAAATCACATAGCTATCAGATAATTACCAAACCACTTATCATAAGGTATGGTGTTTTTAATAAACTTTTCTGTTCACAGTTTCTTCCCCCTCCAAATACTAGAAATAAACCATTGTCACAGAGAAAGAGTTTCACTCTGTTGTCAAGTTTAGTATCATTAGCAGAAAAAGGAAGGGAGGGGTTGAAAGGAGGTGTAATGGGAGGATGGGGACTGGAGCCAGTCCTCAAAACAAGGAATTGGCACAGAAACAAAGAGACAACAGATGACAAATCAATACAAATAATAATATGATAATCAAGAGGAAAGACCAACTAACTAATGTTCACGTGCGGTCTGATATACTGCCGAAGTCCTGCCTCCGGATGAATTAATGATCGCACGCTTTTACTTGGCCCCTTAGCAGACGATGCTGGGAGTGGAACCTTCCGATTGGCTTGTAGCAACTAGGCTGGTGAGACAAGCTCCACCACCTCCTCCCAGAACTGTCAGCTTATAGCTCGTAAAAGAAATGAATGTGTAATGGGTTAATGGACCACAGAAGTGACAAAAAATTTGATGGCAAGTCACTAGAAGGACCAGGTACAGCCTTGTCCCTTATTTCTTTATATAACTTTAAAAATCACAACACACAGCACTACACACTGATCAAACTATGTTCACAATGGTTACTTATTGTCACAACTCAGGTTGGCAACAAGTGTAAACATTCCAGTGTGGCATGAAATCGGATGACTTCTAACGATCAGAGTGCGAGCCAAGTAAATGTGCACGACCAGTACAATCTGGCACTATTGTTGCTAGAGAATGCCGCATTAATAAGATAATCACTCTAATATTGCATCAGAAAAAAATGTAAGCGAGTATCACTGTCAAGAGAGCGGCAGGAATGCAAACTATGCTACAGAATACCTCTTCGGTTCCTTAAATAGGATGGAACTAAATTCTGGGCTTTGTGGAGACTCTGGTTAACAAATCCCCCAGAGAATAATAAAATAATAATTAGCTAAGAACATGGCACTCCTGTTAGTAGGACCTGCTAAATTCATAGGGACAGGATAACGTAGCAAATTTGTGCGTATTTTTGTCAAATACTCAATTTATTTTAATGATTTGATGCAGAAATATAAAAGGGTGGCATGTTACATGACTGAACATAAACAAAGACTCAGTTCTTTGAAACAGATCGATTTAAAAAAGTGCTGATTGGGAACTTTTTAACTGGAATGTTTGCTTTTGCAAAAACTTCGCTGGAATGTTTGCTTTTGTAATAACTTCACTGGAGTGATTGCTTTTGCAATAACTTCAACACTGTTTTCTTCCAAAATGGTCTTTGTTTTCTTTGTCTGGCTGTATTAAAGCTTTCAAAAATGACCTCTGTTGACAAGCAGCAGCATTTTCCCACTAGTGAAATGACTGCGTCTCCGATTTAAGATGTTTCTGTAAATTATTTGCCTTTTGTAATCCGATTCGATGATTACAAAATCTGTACACTGTTAATTTCAATCTTATGTGGACATTCACAGTCGTGCAACCCATGACTTACAATGCTACAAATAGAGCTGACATAACACTTAACGTACCAATAGAACCCAATGTACATTACATCTATTTTAAGGTTAAGGTAAGAATTTTGATGCAGTTAATAAGGTTACAAGTTTTAATTTCCAATTGCTATAGTGCAGAGTGGGGGCACTGCAAGCTATAGTGGCAGATAGTCACACGCGTAAACAAACTAGAATTATGAGGGAAGAAGGCTGGTGCAAGGAAACAAACCCCACTTCCCCTTTACAGCGCAGCTGCCTACAGCAGAAATGACACATTGCCACAGGGACCACTGATCTCTTCTGGCCTTGTAACGGTCATAATCGAAATCTGTGATGGGCCAGGATCAGTCGCTTCACTTATTTCAAAATAAGAAAAGAAAACAATGCACAACATAAAGCTTTCACAGACGATTACCACACAATTGCTTCTCGAGGTTAGTGGAGTATTGTTAATGACTTAGTTCAGGCCTGACCTCTAGCGGTACTTGATGCAACCACAGTTCAAAACATTCACCACATTATTTGCCACGTTAAAAGTGTCCTCATTGTACCACCTTTTGACCTTCAGCTAATGAACAAACATACACAGTTTTTTGTTATAAAATGCTATGTCCTATGGCTGAATACTAGGCTGCATTATGCGGCATGTACCATTCAATCACCCACAATTGGCATGGCACCAGATCAATGACGTTGATACACCATTGTGTTGGTAAACATCTTATTTTGTAAACACACTCCTATGCAGATTATTTTTCAAAACTGAGTTTTGCCAGATGATGTACAATACCAGTAACTGACAATTGGTTTACATTTTTTTGTTTATATGCAGAAAATAAAGCTATTTCAAACTATCTCTGACAAAATAGTTCATCTGCATACAATTTGCTATGAAGTAGTATCTATTAAGTAAGTCCATGTTTTCGCATTTGAGGCAGTATTCGAATCTATTCCACATTTATCGCAAAAAGCAAATTTTTCAGGTCCCTATGAATTCATATCGGTCTCTATGAATTCATATGCTGCCTGAACTGTAAGAGAAATTTTGGTCAAAAACTATGGTAATGGAGTTAAAGCAAATTACTTATTTTACACAATTAAGTTTCTTTTCATGGAGGAAAGAGCAAAAAATACAGTTCTGTGAGATTTAGAGTGAAAATCTTCAGTTTAACATTTTTGTCAAACCATTGTCACTCAAGAAGAAATTACGCACCTGTGTACGAGTGCCAGGAGTTCCAGTAGCTTGTGGCTTTCCACCTGCTATAGTGACATTGCCTGAACCAGTTGCAATTAGCACTTGCTGCTGTGCTGCCAACAGATTTCCTGCCTGGGAGACAATGACGTGACGTGGTGCAACAATTACCTGTTGTGACTGCCCACCTGGGCCATGAACTGTTGCAGTCTCAAAAACCTGAAAAATAAAATGTGTTGTCATTGTCACTGTTCTCTTTAATAGCATTGACAATTTTCAATAAATCCATTTTGGCTCTTATGTAAAAAAATTAACTAATTAATTAATTAAAAAAGAGAGAACTCATCTCAATAACACAAAGACAATATAAAACAGATTCACCTACCCTATCATTGAATCACAACTTCGTCTCCACTATGTCCTTATTTTACTTGGTAACTGACAGTAATTCTGCTCTATGCTCATTCAAGTGGAAGTGCTTCACCAGATCATATCAAAAAAATGAAACACTGCACTTTTATTGTTATATTAAAGGTTAACAAACATGAATCTGGACAAGCTGGAAGCTTTCTCTCTCTACTCTTATTGTACTCCTAGAAGTTTATAAGAAATCAACTATCTGTTGCAATTTAGGAGGTAAAGCTGAGTTTTACCAGGAAGTGTCAGTAAAGTAACAATTATGAGCAGCCACTCCGGCAGAGTAATTAAGTCTAGTGAATGCTCTGTTCAAGAATCACAAGAGGAGCAAATACACTTGAAAAACGCCAGGAGATAAGGGAAGATTCCATTTAGTTTACATCAGCCAGAGATTCTGAAATCAGATGCTGGATTGTAAGACATTCCTAGCAGCAGATATGGACTCAGATCACAATTTGGTAATGATGAAGAGTAGGCTGAAGTTTAAGAGACGAGTCAGGAACAATAAGCACACACAGAAGAGGGATACGAAAGTACTAGGAGCTGAAGAGTGATGTTTGAAGTGCTCTGAGACTATAGATACTCTGATAATGAATAGCTCATTACGCAGTTGAATTGAAGAGGAAGAGACATCTTAAAAAAAAAAAAAAGTTGGAAAGAAAGACACAAGTAAAATGCGAAGAAACCGTGGATAACAGAAAAAAAAAGACTTCAGCTGATTGAAGAAAGAAAGACGTACAATAATGTTTCGGGAAGCTCAGGAATACAGATATACAAGTAACTTAGGATTAAAATAAATAGGAATTGCAGGGAAGCTAAGGCAAATTGCTGCACAAATAATATCAAGAAATCGATGAAGAAATGCTTGTCAGAATGACTGAATCCGTATGTAGGAAAGTCCAAACAACCTTTGGTGAAATTAAAAGCAAGGTCAGTAACATTAACACTGCAATGGGAATTCCATTGTTACATGCAGAAGAAAGAGTGGATAGGTGGAAAGAGAACACTAAAGGCCACATGAGGGGGAGGAGTTGTCTGATGATGTTTTAGGGGGTGAAAAAAAAAAAAAGAAAAGAAAAGAAAGAAAGAAAAACAGGAGTCGACAGGGAAGACAGGTGATCCAGTATTAGAATCAAAATTTAAATGAGCTTTGTATGACTTGAGATGAAATAAATCTAAAAACAAAGATGATGTGACTTACCGAACGAAAGTGCTGGCAGGTCGATGGACACACAAACAAACGCAAACATACACACGAAATTCAACAAACTGTTGCTTCATCAGGAAAGAGGGAAGGAGAGGAAAAGACAAAAGGATGTGGGTTTTTTACAAATATCTGCTTGTGTCTGTGTATGTGCGGATGGATATGTGTATGTGTGCGAGTGTATACCTGTCCTTTTTCCCCCCGAGGTAAGTCTTTCCGCTCCCGGGATTGGAATGACTCCTTACCCTCTCCCTAAAACCCACATCCTTTCGTCTTTCCCTCTCCTTCCCTCTTTCCTAATGAAGCAACAGTTTGTTGCGAAAGCTTGAATTTCGTGTGTATGTTTGCGTTTGTTTGTGTGTCTATCGACCTGCCAGCACTTTCGTTCGGTAAGTCACATCATCTTTGTTTTTAGATATATTTTTCCCACGTGGAATGTTTCCCTCTATTATATTTGAGATGAAATAAGGTAGATAGGATAGAAATTCCGTCAAATTTCTTAAACCATTGGGGGAATTGGCACAAAAATAACTATTCTCATTGATGTGTAGAATGTGTAAGACTGATGATATACCATCAGGCTCTCAGGAACGCATCAGTCAGACAGGAAGAGTCAGGGTGTAAAAATTGTCACACAATCAGCTTAACTGATCACGTGTCACATTGCGGACAAGAATTATACACAGAAAAATAGAAAAGCATACTGCGAAACTGTTACATGATGATTAGTTTGGCTTTAGGAAAGGTAAAGGCACCAGACAGGCAGTTCTGACACTGTGGCTGATAATGGAAGCAAGACTGAAGAAAAATCAAGACACATTCATAGGATCTGTCGACTTGGTAAAGTGTTCAACAATGTTAAATGGCACAAGATGACGCCCCCCCCCCCCCAAAAAAAAAACAAACAGGGTAAGCTATAGGGAAAGACGAGTAATATACAATATGTAAAAGAACAAAGGGAATAATAAGATAAAGACCAATAACGAACTACACAGATTAAAAAGGATGTAAGACAGGGATGTAGCATCTTGTCCCAACTGTTCACTCTACACATCAAAGCAGCAATAATGGAAATAAAAGAAAGGTTCAAGAGTGAGATTAAAATTCAAGGTGAAATGATATCAACGATAAGATCTCCTAATGACATTACTGTCCTTAGACAATTGCAGGATCTGTTGAATGGAATGAAGAGTCTAATGACTAAAGAATGTGGACTGAGAGTAAATCAAAGAAAGTCGGAAGTAACAAGAAGCAGTAGAAATCAGGACAGAGAGAAATTTAAAATCACAATTGGGAATTGAGAAGTAGACATAGTTAAGGAATTCTAATTAGGCAGCAAAATAACCCATGATGGACAGAGCAAGGAGGATATGAAAACTAGACTAGCACTGGCAAAAAGGGTATTACTGACAATAAGTCTATAAGTATCAAATGTAGGCCTTAATTTGAGGAAAAAATTTCTCAGAATGTACATTTGGAGCACAGCATTCTATGGTAGGGACTCACAGACTATGGGAAAATTGGAACAGAAGAGAATCAAAGCATATGAGATGTGGTGCTACAGAAGAAAAAATTAGGTGGACTGATAGGGTAAGGAATGAGGAGGCTCTCCCCAGAATAGGAAAGGAATATATGAAAACACTGACAAGGAGAAGGGTCAGGATGATAGGACATCTGTTAAGACATCACGGAATAACTGCCATGGTACTAGAAGGAGCTGTAGAGGGTAAAAACTGTAGAGGAAGATACAGATCGGAATATATCCAGCAAACAATTGAGGACATAGGTTGGCACAGCAAAGGAATTCATGGCGGGCCGCATCAAATGAGCCAGAAGAATAGTGACTCAAAGAAATTAAGTGTAAGATGACCTTGTCATATGTAAACGTGTCGACACTCTGAGGGATGATTTCATGACTCCTGGAATACGGATCGTAGAATATTAGAAGAAGGCATTGTGCAAGTTCCTGAGAGTTTATCTGATGTGCCAAATACTAGTGTCGTAAAAGTTCAGGAGAGTAGGGTAGAAGTGTCAGCTCCAATATCATGTGAAACTGTGGAGTCTGAAGTGTGTGTGTGTGTGTGTGTGTGTGTGTGTGTGTGTGTGTGTGTGTGTGTGTGTGTCAGATGAAGCAGTTGTATTCTCTGTGAAGTAAATAAATGCATGGATAGCTGCAGGGGCGATTCAGGTGCAGTAGTATCTACCCAATTGGGTAATAATGGGTGTTGATTAGAGGTTATGGAGCCTGGGCCAGATGTACAGGGAAGTACATGTGTCACCAATTTCTGTGTTGTTAAGACCGGAATTGCAAATGGTTAGCTTATTGTAAATACTAAGGGAAATGCCCAGCAGGTTATTAATAATGTTGTTTGTGTTGCAAATGTTGAGAGTAATGAAATGGTGCAGATTCATTTGTTTCCGAAGGACACAGATATGTGGCACCAGCTCCACACAAGCAAGATGCAGGAAAAGAATAAGGAAATGTGCTTGTAACTTTAATGCTAAGGCTATCAGGACTGAATTTGTAGAGGAATATGTGCCTACAGACTGGAATATTACAGTAGTGCAAGCACTAGGTCTCAGCCCTGAGGAGTTGCAGACAGCGCTGGTGCCGACAAAGACAACAAACTGTTTACAATGCAGCTGCAGTTCATCGTCCAGGACACGTATAATGTAAGTGAAAGATTTTAGGCAAACCTGAGGGTAAGTTTTATGCCCAAACATCATGCAAAAATTGACCTTTGGTGACATACGGTGGAACTTAGGGACAATATTCCAGCTACAAGAAACTGTCGCCAATGAAGGTTTATGTATCTTAAGGGAAAAATCAGGTAAACCGTCAACAAACACACTTTGGCTTAATTTGTACGTATAGTGCCAATTATACACCAGGAAATTACTTTGGGTGAAAAAGGGTACCAGAAAGATGTATGGTGTAAAGAATTCAATATATGATTAGGACTACACAGGGGCAAATAGGGGAACTACCTGTCAGCATATTGTGAGTGGCAGTATTGTAAACAATTCACGTGCAAGGAGAGTGTCAGGAATAAGGTTTTCCAAGAAAAAAAGGGCAACTGATGCCACGTACAAGAAGGATCATTTGATAAAGGAAAAGAGAAGCCAAGCATAAGAGATTAATGAGGTCCAACTATGTACTGTCAAAGATTATTTGTTAAGGATGGTTCACCAAGAGAGAAAGTGTTCCCAGTGTCATTTTTAGTTTATAGATGTAAAATGAAGAGTTAAAGAATTGTAACATATAATAGCAATAAGGAAATGGAATAGGTTTTCTCGTTTTTAAGATTTTTGCAGATTCTTTACTTGCCCTGATGTGACCACGGGCATGACTCCCTTAAGAATTTGTTGGGTGATGGCAAACGGCACACTGGAGGAGTGACGACATGCTAGCAGCAAGTTCTGTTGTGTAGTTCTACAAGGAGTTTATTGCGCAAACTTGCTGTTAATTAGCTGTTACGTAGTTGTGAAAAAAGTGGGAACTGAAGACACTAACCTGCTAGTTGTGGAGATTTGAGAGAGGTTACCAAACAGATGCAGATGGAAAGCCAGTGGGCTGAACTGTGGATTACATTCATTGCCACTAAACCCTGTGGTTCAAGCTGACTAGTACAGAAGGAGGGACTGTATACATTGTACACTATTGTTCATATTTGTTGAGTCTTTGCAGATTTATCAAAGACAGAGACCTAGAGACCGAGTCCACCGAAAGAAGGAGGTATTGTAGAGTCGCCACTATTTTTTTGCACAACTGATTACAACAGTACTGCCATACCTGATGCAAACGAGCTATTGACACTACACCAAGATCCAAACCACCACTGCATAAGATACAGCAACGCCACCAGCTAGTTTCTACATTGGCAGGCACGCCCCATTGCTCACAGCACCAATGATGCAGCAGAGAGGTGGACTGAGCACAGCAACGATGGGGTAGTTGCTACATCTAATGGCTGCTGCTTGGTTTAACTGTACTTGGTTAGAAGTGGTCCTTTGGCACAAAAAATTTGCGCCAAAGCAATATAAATATCCATCATTTCTAGCCACAGTATTGATAGTATCTACTACGATGGGAGATCCACACTGGGTGACAGGATTCCACTCTTTTGCAGGATGCCACCAAGTGACTCAGGTTCCACCACTAACAAGACGACTATTGGGATTCAGTCCAGTCCATGGCGACTTGGTGTATTCCAGGTAGTGGGCCACGTTGGGATCGTGTCAGCCTCAGCTGGACTCCTACCTTAAAGGGAAGCAGTTCACATCCAGGGCAGTGTAAACGCCCAACCATCTGTACACGTTCAGCCGAACTGTTGCTGCACACCACAACTCCCAGGGGCGGCTTCAGTGCTAGAGCCTGTCTTCTGCTACAAGAACATCAGGATTCCACGTCTACACACACACACACTGCCCTTAACTGGAGAGAAACACTGGGTCTGTCCACATGCCACTGCACACATCATGTGTCAGCAGTCCTACTCTGCACTAACATTAAGGCAGCTGCTGGCTAATTGCCACCTCAGCATCCACCAGTCTTGATGCCGCTAACACAGCTCAGGGAGGCGTAACCACTGCAGGCTGACACTACAAGTGTTTTAACTTGAAACTGAATAAAACGTTTGGCTACTGACACTGTACATGCTACCAACAGCCAACACCCTGACAACGACCCACTACTACATCCTAACTCCAAAGTAGTGGCCAACTACCCCAGTCCACTAGAATAAATTGCGTATGTGCACATGCACTCATCTGTCCAAATCTGTAAAAATGTTATCCATGCCAGTTTGTTATTTGTGTGTTAATTGTCAATATGATGTAGTGTATTTAAATTTACTGAAAACCACATTAACAAAGAATAATTAATAATTGAAAATTTTGCTACAGCGTGTAATAGTAGATTTCAACTGAGCTAATCCACAGTTTTGGAAATATGGACTCATTCTATCAGAAAACTATGACTCCAGCCTTGACTGCAACAAGTTTTAATTTTTTGTAATCTAATCATCTTAGAAGATAATTGGTACTGAACTCTGAATACATACAAATTACTGTTGTCTTTAGGCCATTACACTTGTTTAATTTCCAGGTTTGAATTGCAATTTTGTTGACCTAAATTTTCTGGACTGAATTACACCTATCATCAAATAATCAAGTCACTAAATAAAATAAAATTTGAATAATTTATAATATTTCAAATATTCTAACTGTAGTCATAAATAGACAATTCCCTGCTGAGACACACATAATGGTTCTGTAATCCTTTGTTACTACCTAACTATTTACTCTGTAAATCAAATTATTGCCTGAACATACAGCTCATCCACACTAGTACATTTCAACCAAGTCTTTACGTAGCCCACCCCACCTAAAATTAATCAATTCGCAGCTAACAATTCCCATGTTAACATCTGCGTATTGAGTGCGCAGCTTGAGAGCACACAAGCAACATCTATGGCATCAAAAACCAAGTAAATGTGGTGATGCCTAAAAACTATTCAGTTAACATTTTCTATGAGAATTCATGCTCATTCAGTTTGCATTATGCAATGAAATGTATGAAAGTCCATCATCATATTTGGAACAATTGATATTATCACACCATTTCTCTTGTAATAACATGTATTCATGAAATATCCACATGAACTTCTTTGGTTGTGGCAAGTATAAACTGTGCTTACAATACTGTACTTCCGCTATGCACCGCACTAAGTGTTTGTAGTGACTTCAATAATGAACTGTGTTCAACTGTCTGTAAACTGTTGATTATGAAACGAGTTTCATGATAAGAGTCACCACTGAAACTGTCACTGGACGGGTGCTCTACCAGGGTTCTCCAGATATATGAATAAAAGTGTTAATGAACTGGTGATTGTCCAACAGGTCAATTTAATGTTAATGTTAATAACTGTGTGATCTAATGAAACTAAAAGACAGTAGTGTTGCAGCCACTGTTGTATAATATAGTACAATAACTAAAAAGTTTTCTGTTTGGAGCCAACAAAATAGTGTGCCACCGAGACAAGCAAGAAGATGAGGTTCCGGTCAGGTTACTATAGTTCCAAATACAACAACCAAATGGCAGCCTGGTCACTGACTGTACTGCTTTACTCAGAACATGTAAAATGCTTTGATAGTGCCCACTAAGCCAACATACATCAATGTGCTTAATGTGTCCTACTAAACTGTCTAATGTAATAATGTCTGACACTATCAATTATAATAAATGAAATAGACTGATGTGAATTCATTGTGGACAAAATGAGAGCAAGGAAAGGTTCAATTATGTCAAGATATTGTAAAAAAACTGATTAATAAAAAGAATGATCTTACATAAACTGATACTGGAAATATTAACTGTCTGAGACAAAAGTAAGATTGACTATGAAACATAAGAGTTGTTATAAAATAATTACTTATTCATACAACCGCTTTCAAAGTCAAAACAAATATCACTTTAAAAAATAAATAAATATACCTGAATAGCACACAGATAATTAAAGGTTGCTCTCATCTATCTGACCAACTACAGTGTTACAACAGGGAACAAGAAACAATCATTATGATTCTTCCTAAACTGAGGCGGTATAATATCTTTTTCCAAGTTACCGAGCGGTTCACTGTATCACCAAGTGGTTCACTGCACCAGTAGAAAAATTTTCACCCTGAGCTGCATTTCCTACCAAGAAAGGTTCACTTATCTTTTGCACGAGATTAAACATAAAACTAACGAACTACATATCTGAGGATGACATAAGTAAGCAAACTATGTGTAATTATACAACATTATAAGATTGTAAGATGGGTGGCTGGTTGGCTCATCAGCACCCTATCTCAAAATCGTAGCATTGTTGTACGAGCAGCCACTCTTGTTAAAATACAAAGGTGTAAGACCAAGGTGACAAAAGTCATGGGATTGAAATACGGACGTATACAGAAAGGGGTAGTAATGCATATACAAGGTATAAAAGGGCAGAGCATTGGCAGAGCTGTCATTTGTACTCAGGTGATTCACATGAAGAAGTTTCTGACATGAGTATGGTCACACAATGGGAATTAACAGACTTCGAACGTGGAATTGTAGCTGAAGCTACGCTTCAAGAGTGTGACGAGAATATATATCAAGTTTCAGGCATTAACTTTCACTATTGACAACGCAGTGGCCGACAGCCTTCACTGAATGGCCGAGAGCAGCTGCGTTTGCTTAGAGTTGTCAATGCTAACAGACAAGCAACACAGCATGAAATAGCCTCAGAAATTGATGTGGGACGTATGACAAATGTATATGTTAGGACAACGTGGCAAAATTTGGCATTAATGGGCTGTGGCAGAAGATGACGACATTGGCTGCAGCACCTCTCCTAGGCTCGCGACCATATAGGTTGGACCCTGGATGACTGGAAAACTGTGGCCTGGTCAAATGAGTCCTGATTACAGTTGGTAAGAGCTAATGGTAGGGTTCGTGTGTGGTGCAGACCCCACAAAGACATGGACACATGTTGTCAACAAGGCACTATGCCATGCAAGCTAGTGGTGGCTCTGTACTGGCGTGGAATGTGTTTACGTGGGATGGACTGGGTCCTCTGATCCAAATGAACTGATCACTGACTGGAAATGGTTACATTTGGGTATCTGCGAGACCATTTGCAGCCATTCATGGACTTCATGTTCCTGAACAATGATGGAATTCTTATGGATGACAATGTGCCATACCACCGGATCACAACTGTTCGTGATTGGTTTAAAGTACATTCTGGACAATTCGTAGGAATGACTTGGCCAGCCAGTTCACCCAACACAAATCCCATCGAACATTTATGGAACACTATCAAGCACAAAATCCTACACCAGCAACACTTTCACAATTATGGACGGCTACAGAGGCAGCATGGCTCAATATTTCTCCAGGGAAGCTCACACGACTTCTGGAGTCCATGATGAGTCGAGCTGCTGGACTATGCCTGGCAAAAGGAAGTCTGACATGATATGAAGATTATCCCAAGACATTTGTCACCTCGGTGTATAGCTACAGACAAATGTAGCAAGCAGTATATACAATAATTTTAAGTCTTCTACAAGAGACACCTGTCTTAGGCCAAGCTGTATGCTTCCTGCTGTTTGCTGCTGCTGCTGCTGCTGCTGCTGTTGCTGGTGGTGTTGCTGCTGCGGTGTCGGAGTTGCAGCCTGTTGAGGCACAGGAACCACTTCCAACTCTGGTTGGTCCAGTTCTCCCTCTAGAGCTGATGCGGCCAGTGCTGCATACAGATTTGCTGCTGACGAACTTGGAACTCCAGTGTCTGCAGATGCAGGTGATGGAGAGGGTGCTGGAGAAGGTGACGCATTACCATTAACCTCCAGGTGCGGGCGCTTCGTTTCTACTTCCACACTGGTGAGACCTGCCTCATCTGCTGGCCTGAAATAGAAAATTGTGAAATGAGGGCAGTGAAACAGAAAGAACAAGTTTGTTGCGAAGGAGCTAAATACAAAGAGCCAAGCTGGTTCCCAACAATACTCAATGGATGTACTACAAACTTCATTTAAGAAAAGTACTATTACTTCCAACTTATTGAGATGCACGTAACTGTGTATCATTCTACATTAATTTGACAAATCGCTCATCAGTCTCTGACTTATACTATCAGTTATACTGCCCAATACGTTTAACATACTGCCCATGCGCAGCACAGCAATTTTCTAATGTGAGGGAGTGCTCTGGCAACATCTTAACTGAGAGTTACAGCATATACATAAAGTACAAATAAACAGATAATCCATCATGGAACGCACTGTATTTACATGACTATAAAATGACCCCCTATTTTCATGCGCTCTTTGAGAAATGTTTATTTAATTTTACATATTCTGACTAATCAAAATTACTGTTTTATTTACATGAAGTATTTGACATTATAAAGTATTTGACATTATACCTATTCTAAACTGATGCCATTTATTGATTGTAGCTTATTTGCTGCTGGGAGGCATTTCTTGAAGTTACCAAGCAAAAAGGAAGTAAGGAAAGTCACTAACAGAACAAGTGAAGCAGCACACCTTCACACACGCTTGTTAATAATCAAGATGGTGCAGTGTAATGCAATGTAGCCCCTAATAAAACTTCTCCAAAAACAAATTCATTATAAGAGCACCCAAGGCAGTACATAGGCAGCTCATTCACACCTCAGTTTTTGAGCAGTCTGAGACATTTTTAATTAAATTACCCTCCAGACCCCATGTCTATCACACGTTTACTTCTGGGATTCAGCAAATGTAACATTTAGAGAAGTTAATGTTTAGAAAAACCATCAAATGCCCCAGGAATTACAGACACCTGTTAATGACGTCACCAGAAATATTTCATACAAACAGTTCACAGGAGTTGTCAAGAATAACGTGAAATGCCAGCTGACTTGCAAACTCATGTAAAAAGGTTATCTGGAAATGTTTCAAGTACATGTGCAGCCTCCATCAGTACCATGGCCTAGCGTTCATCAAGTAGTTCTCTTCTGCTAACATCTAGCTGCTGCTAATAAACGTATCCGTACCCTCATTAACACAACCAAACCCTCAGTGAAATTTAACTTCCCACAGAAGTAGGACTCAGGCTAAATAATGTCTTATTGTACAATACAGTACAGTACACCGCATAGTACATGTCAGTATGATTGACATCCACACTATTTAAGCCATGTCTCCCAATCGCGAAGCAAAAAAAGTGAATTCTCTTAGCATCACACCTTTCGATCCCCCCCCCCCCCCCCCCACCCTTCTTTCTTTCTTTTCTGCTATTCAAGTTTACCTTTTCCCCTCTTATGGCTCTGTGTGTGTCTTAACAAGTCTCCTTTTGGACATTAGTTCTTAAGTAACTACTGAAGTATTCATATACTACTAGCTGCTTGCTACTGGTTTCTACTTAATCATAGGATCTCATAGATTTGACCCGTTTTGTTTTGTATCTAAGATCTATGCATCTATTTCTGTCTCCTGAACCCTCTTACTCCCAGAAGAAGGAATTGAAGCTTCAACTGTTGAAGACTTTTTTATGCTCTTTCGAACAGGAAAAACTCTGTCAACAATAACCATTTATAATGGATCAAATCAGATCTGTCAACAATTGCAGCAGGGTACTAAATACTTACACAAAATGTTAGGAATCAGTTGGGTATTTTAATCATTAACTATTTCAAAAGCTTTACATATTTTTACATCAGTCTTTTAAAGCAATAAAGTCACTGAGCATACTTAAACACATAGAACAGTAACTATGCTTAGAACCTGCACTGTTGATAAAATGTTCACAATGTCAAAGCGACATGCAACACTGCAGCAATGAAAATACAAAATTCCATGCACATTCATACCCAATACAGCAAGAAAGACAGTACCCACCTTTTTAGTGCATGCTGCTGATGTTGCTGCTGCATCTGATGCGAGTTTCCCTCCAGTGAGTGGGTCATCTCTGTACGATCAGTCACAGTTCCAACTGTTTTATACGGGAGTCCATCACTGCTGCCATTGGGATGTTGTGAAGCACTTGCAGCATTCTCTCTCCCTCCAGGCAGTGGCTGCTGGACAGTGGATGTTGTCGTATCCTTCAGTACCTGCATAGTTGTAGTTGACCAACATTCTCCTCCTCCCAGAGTATTTCCCATTTCAATACACGATTTCCAAAATTTTTACGTACAAAATGTAATAGTCTTCAACTTTTTCAATGTTAAATGTCCTAATCATCTTTCCAGAACGTGACAACCAAGCATATTCATTGTCAGAGGTAGTGAGTAAGCATATCATTTAAAAAAAAAAAAAAAAAAAAAAAAAAACATGTTGGCATTCACACAACAGGTTTCACTAAGAATGGTCATACTGAAGGTTGTATAGCTTTGGTTACCTGCTCTACATGGACTGACAAATGCAACAAGTTATAGTAAAACCCAAATATTACAAATCACACAGCAACATTGCACTTTTCACATGCAAAACACATCGTATGTTAAAGTCATTAACTGAAGGGAAAAAAATCTAAGGACAAACCATAGAATAAGTCCTGAAACTTTGGATATGTACTGTGACCTTTATAACGAGGCCATAACATGTAGGTTACATGGAAGGAAGATAAGTGCTTTCGTAGTATGAAATTTACGATTTCTTTTAAATAATCCTCCACGAAGAATAGATTATCAGAAAGTAAGAGAACAAATGAATCTGATGTAATAAGGAGTGACTAACGCTTATAATATTGTGGATCTTTTAGTGATGCAAGTACACATACCACTAACATCTACAGTTTGATACAAATTATACTCAACATTTCACACAAAAACAGAAACAACAGTATAAAATATCAGTACACATTTTCAATTGACTACACTTACAGCAAAACATTCCTCTTGAACTTTCTAAAAACAATCTGAACTTAAACTTGCATTTTAAAACTATATCTTAAACCTAAAATCACAATCATATTAAATGGAGCACATTAAATAAAAAACTTATATTTTAGACGAGATTTTATAAACTAGGACAGTAAGTAGCAGCTATTGAAAATTTTTTATGTTGTAACCTCTCTCCCCTTCCTGTCTCTCAAATGACATCCCCCCTTTCCCTTTCCCTCTCTGTTGACAATATAAGGAAAAGGATAGGTTGCTACTCACTGTAAAGATGACACGTTGAATTGCGGACAAGCACAACAAGAAGACTGATTTAGCTTTTGGCTAAAGCTTTCCTCAGAAAAGAAAACATACGCACTCAGTCACACAAACAAGCCACATTGTGAACATATGACATCTCCGGCAGCTGAGACCAAAATGCTATCATGGTTGTCTACCTTTGACCACATTGTAGTACCATACATTGTACCTTTGACCATTGTGACTTTTGGTGCCATCTATACATGAAGAGAGGAATCACACTCTAGTTTTGCCACAGGGGTAGCAGATGCTCATGTTTTTGTGGAGCTGTTTAAAAGCATATACGTAAAATTTGAAGTTCTCAGTTTGCATCCCGAAAAGTATGGATTACACACATATTTTAAAATAATGTTACTTGTGGCAACACTAGAGTATGTGGTTCCTCGCTTCGTGTACAGATGGCAGCTAAAGTCACAGCGCTCAAATGAAAAATTTAAGATATTATGATGCGGTCAAAGGTAGACAACCATGAAGACATTTTGGTCTGAGCTGCCAGAGATGGTGGTCATATGTGCGTGAAGTGTGCTTGCTTGTGTGAATGAATGTGTGTATATTTTCTTTTCTGAAGAAAGCTTTCACCGGATGCTAATTTTTTTTTTGTCTTTTGTCTTTTGGTTGTGCCTGCCTAAAACTCAACTCATTTGTACAATGAGAGCAATCAATCTTTTTCCTTCAAAAATTGATTACTTTCTTTGACATATTTTGACATGTTATTTTATCATGTAAATTTGTTTAAATTTTAAATTATTCGTTATCTGTATATAATATAGCAAATTTTGAGTAGTATTTGCAAAAAAGCTTAAGCTTAAAAAATTACTGAACATTTACATGTGGTTCTAAGTGAAAACCTTACCTCCAACCACTCATTTTTATGTACATCTCGCAAGTCAAAGATACGATGTCAATTTATATTCAGCCAATAATATTTTTTCAAAAAAATCAGAATGCTAAGAAGTAAAACAGAATTAACCCACAAAAATAGTGAAAGCAAGAGGGAGTAAGAGCTAATGCAACAAAATAGTTCAGCTTAAAAAAATCTACACTCTTTTTCCCCTGAAAACTGTTAAATGCATCTAGAGAGGAAAAGTTTGTGTATCCACCTAACTTAGCTATGAAAAAAAGTTCTCCACGATGAGGGTATCTACTGTTGGTTACACATAGAAACAAAGCTGCCAAGATGCACCATGGTTTGAGCCTCTCAATTCTAAGGCAACTGGTGTACCAACATGCTGTGGCCAACAGTAAAAATTTTCCTCAATCCTGGAAAACACAAGAAAGCTGAATTTCAGGGGTTAAAAGATTTTGGTAAGAGGTACTCCAATGAACTGTCTTTGTGAAAACTAAGAGGAACCAGCGTTTCTCAGCCATTCCCTTCAATCACGAGACAGTGGAAGTTGTTTTCCAGAACTACAAGGAAGTATTATGACATCCTTTCTGGCCATCTAATATTTGGAGCTTGGATGAGACTGGAATGTCAACAGTCCGCATTCGTACCAAAATCCTAAACCCCAGAGGGGTGTAAGCAAATTGGACCTGTCACATCAGGCTGAAGAGGCACGAATGTGACAGATGATGTTACAGCGAATGCTGTAGGGAACCATTTTAAAGATTTTATGTTGCATGGTGCGTCAACTGGGTTCATTGGAGGAGCATCTCATTCAGGATGGTCCAATGAAAAGGTTTTTTAACACTTCACCCAGCATGTCAAAGCCAATCAAGAAAGTGCTGTGGTTTTACTAAAGGGCAATCACAAAAGCCATTTTAGCATTACAGTAACAGCATTGGACAGGTGGTGGGAATTCATTATGACTTTTCACCTCATACAAGTCATAAGCAGCAGCTTCTTGACAGGAGAGCATTTGAATCTTGTAAAACTTACTTCAACACTGCCATGAAAGACTGCTGCAAAAAAACATGTTACAGTATATAAGACTGCAGTACTTCTATGAATAGCCTTTCCAAATGTATTTTGTCATAAAACAATGGTGGCTTTTGAGTTCCAGGGCTGGTTCCACTGTGTGAAAATATTTTTGGGGAAAAATGAATTGATGATGTAAACTTGAGCAGTTCAATTCAAGAAAACTCAGGAGAACTGCTTCTTGAAGCACAACCTTCCACAGACTCAAAGAATCAGCCAGTCACTCAAGAAATGATGTGTCCTTTCCCAATAGCTGACACAAAACAAATAGCAAAGGCTGGAAGAGAGGAAAATCTGGAATAGTAGTCAACAACCGTCAAAAGGAAGAAGTTCAGAAAATAAAGAAGACTGTCACTGTGCTGAAAGAAAATTAACCTACATGTAGGCCTTCTGGCCCCAAGCTGAAGAAAATTAAAGCTACATCATGTTTCATCGACGATTCTTCTGACTCTGAAGCCATGAATCAAGTGACCTGAGTGAAAATGAATTAAATGATTCAGAAGACCTAAATAAAGAGGGTCTAACTAACAATTATCTTTAACCTTACCTTGAGCTCAGAAAAGATTACATTTGGTTTACGGTGCCTACTGACACAGGAAAAGGAATTAAAACATTCTGCAGCTCAAAAAAGTAGATGGGGAAAAAAAAAAGAGACGTTTGAGGTGAAATTTATGAGATAGTACAGGAAGCATATCCACATTTTCACAAAGCCACTTGTGGATAACATCAGCGTAGTGTTAAGAAGAGTAATTGCTGGCAAGTTCACTTAACTGCAACTACAATACTGTGGACAAATAAAATTTTTGCAATTTTTCAATCACATGCCACAACAACAAGAGGAACAAATTACATTTTTTTGTTAGTTTTCGGGTCAATGTTCAATTTTTTTTGTACGGTCGAAGGTACAACAGGAGGTGGTCAAAGGTACAACCGTATCATTGTACCATTAATCAGTTGCACAATTCTACTAAAAGTAATACTTCTACAAAATTGTTTCAGACAGTAGTATTATTGCAATGTGGGATAAGGTATGTGCTATAAAATTACATAATAAGAATACTGCTTACATTATTTATGGTTCGTTTAAAAGTATGAAAAGTAGTCAAAGGTACACAACCTTCCCCTCTATGTATCTAGTGACTGTATATGACATGTCATGCAACAATAAAAAATCTATTTATTCTGTGCAATTACTTACCTTTTCTAGGTGGTTCTCAACTAGTTCAAAACTCTTTCCCAGGACACCATTTAGTACAGGTGGGTCCTTCCTTTCTGGTTTCTTTTCAAGGAGATCTGCTAACATCATGCTTTTAGCATTCTGCTGTTGGGACATAACTTTTGTTGCTACCACAGCAGTTGAACTGCGAGATGAATCTTTCGAATTTGTGTCGTCAGAAGCAACATCAATATCCAATGATGATGGGATGCCATTCAGAAGAATGCCTTCAAAACTCGATAAAGAGTTCTCCCCATCTTCCACAATTATTTGCGTGCCTCCTGCACCTGTTGAAACACAGGTGAACATAAAAGATCACATGTTTAAAAAATTAATAATAATAAAAAAAACATTACCAGATTTTTAAAAACCACTCTGTAATTTGAGATTCATACTGAAAGCCTATCACAGTGCTATTCAAATTGAAATGACGATGATGCAGGGTGACAATTATTGTTCCATATGAAATGAAATTGTCATTACTTCTGAACGGCTTGCATTAGGATGTTCAAACTGCACGGTTAACAGCGGGGCATGAAGGGAATTAGTACGCGCATGCAAATGCGCTTTGTTGTGTCGGCCATTTGCACATGAAAACGTCACGGTACAGCATACCTGGGAGTAAAGCGGTTGTGAAGAGCTACTATGTGTGCAATAACAGCCCAACTGCAGCTCCAAGGAAGTTTGCGACTGAGTGCAAGCTGAAGACGACCAGTACAAGTGTGCTAAAGATCAAGAATTTGATTAAAAAGTTTGAGAGAATGGGTAGTATTCATGATGACAGTATCGGCAATGTAGGACCACCAAAAGGGGTGAAACAACTGAAAACATTGAGAAGACGCACACTGTGTTTCAAATCAGCCCCAGACAAGCTGCATAACAGGTGGGAATTCATCAAGAGACACTGTGACGAAATGTTATGTAAGACCTGCATCTCTTCCCATACAAAATTCTAACCCACCTGCCATTAAGCCCCAGGGCCAAGAAACACTATTGTCCACAAATTTGACGAACAGGACTTTGATGATGGTTTGGTTTAGCGATGAAGCCCACTTTCACTTGGATGGGTTCGTCAATAAGCAAAATCGGTGCATTTGGGAGACTAAGAATACACATTTCGCGATCGAGAAGTCTCTTCACCCTCAATAGGTCACTGTGTGGTGTGTAATGTCTAATCACGGTGGCTACCAAATAGTATGTGACGGTTCTGGAAGATGATTTCATCCCCATTATCCAAAGTGATCCTGATTTTGACAAGATGTGGTTCATGCAAGACAGAGCTCAACCCCATCGAAGCAGGAGAGTGTTCGATGGCCTGGAGGAGCACTCTGAGGACCGCATTCTGGCTGTGGGGTACCCAGAGACAACTGGCATGGGCCTCGATTGGCCGCCGTATTCTCAGGATCTGAACACATGCGACTCCTTTTCATGGGGGCTACATTACAGACAAGGTGCACAGCAGTAACCCCAAAACCATTGCTGAGCTGAAAACAGCAATTTAGGAAGTCATCAACAGCATCAATGTTCCGACACTTCAGTGGGTCCTGAAGAATTTTGCTATTCATCTGCACCACATCATCGCCAATGATGGCAGGCATATTGAACATGTCATAACCTAAATCTGAATATCTGTAGTGATGTTTACATGTTGACTAAAGTGTGTGCATGCCGTAGTTTGTAACTAATTTACGCCCCCCCCCCCCCCCAATATGGTTCAATAATTGTCACCCTGTAGAAAGAAACGTAATAATAAAAAAAATTAAATGCTTTGACAAATGATTTATATTTGAGTGGTCTTCATTCAGTCATTAAACAATCCAATATTCATGTTTGGTATGGACACAAGAACTTAGAATGACAAGTAACCAAACAATCACTTAAATTTTGGTTATGAAAAGCAGATTAAAAGTGCAGGAAGGTAGGAAATTCAGGATATAGGATCTGGATAAGTTGAAAGAAGCAGAGTTGGGAGTTTCAAAGGGAGCATTAGCCAACTATTAACTGAAACAAGGAGGAAAAAAAAAGACAGTAGATACCTTGGAGAAATGAAATAGTGAAGGTAGCAGAGGATTAAATAGGCAGAAACATAAGGCAAAGTTGAACTTAAATGGATAACACGAGATACTGAATTGAATTTATGGTAAGAAAAAATATAAAAATAGAATAAATGAAGCAGACAAAAGAGAATACATACATCTCAAAATTGAGATTGACGCAACATAAAAAATAGCAAAGCTTAGATGGCTAGAGGAGAATGCAAAGCAGTATAATCATGCATGACTACAGGAAAGATATGTTACAAGTAAGAAAATTAAAGAAACCTTTGTAGAAAAAAGCAGCTCTATGAATAGGAAGCAGTATTAACCAAAGAAGAGAAAGCTCAAAGGTTGAAGGAATGTACAGAACGGTTATATAAATTCCAGAGCTGTGTATCTAGTGGAATGACTGCAAGCTTACTTCCAAGAACTCTAAACAGCCCCAAGTACAAATATCATAGCCATGCATTGTTTGTATCTAACATGTTGTGAAACTGAAGGTATGCTTATTACAGTGGCAATGGTACAAATGATATTGATTTGCTTTGAATTATTGCAATTAAAACAACACTGAAAAAAGCACTGTGACAAAAATTTATTAGTATTCTCCTATCTAAATTAAATAAGGTAAGTGGTGAAAGCACTTTTTGTTGGCAAATTCTATCCTATTAAAAATTCGCGCAACAGATACGAATGAGTAATAGCATTGCTGGGCATTACTTACCTTCAGGAAGTAAAATGTGTAGTACTGCTGATGGACACACACAAAACTGTCACACAAAACTTGTTCTCACTACAGACGAGTCACTCTAATCCTGGGATCTGAGTGACTTTCCCTCCCTTTTTGATGTTCCCCAACTCATACCTCTCTCATTCCAGAAGAATAAATTATTAGTTCCAAAAACTAAGTATTGCATCACTTTTATATGTGTCTACCGGCAGTACTATTAATTTTGTCTACTGAAGTGAGTCCTGCCAGCAATTTGGTCACACTATTTCACGAACACAGGCATTTGCCTGCAAGGGAACAGCGACCGTTAGAAATTAAAATTTTACAGCTGCCACAAGTTGAGTGTCACTTTTTTCTTTATTTTACATGTTTTATTCGAATAATGCGAGCGTCTTCAGAACTCCGCTGTCCTCGCGATGCGAGATGTAGTCCAAATCTGTATTCATGCATACTTTGGGATGACACCAAAGTTCTAAAACTGCTTAAGACTTTGTGTCACACAAAATATGCATGAATACAAATTCAGAATACATGCATGAATACAAATTCAGAATACATCTTGCATCACACTACACATCGCGAGGACAGCGGAGTTCTGAAGATGCTTTCACTGATTCAGTTTAACATGTAAAATAAAGGAAGATCAAACAATGTACATTATTATGAAAAGGAAAGTTGCTACTCGCCATATAGCAGAGGTGCTGAGTCGCAGCTGCCAGAGATTGCAGTCATGCGTGTGCAAGTTGTGTGTGTGTGTGTGTGTGTGTGTGTGTGTGTGTGTGTGTGTGTGTGTGTGTGTGTTTTCGACAACAGCCTCGTTTGCCAAAAGCTTATGTATGTCAGTCTTTTTGTTGTGCCTATCTGAGATTCAGCATCTCTACTATATGTCCTTTTTCCCCCCCTAAGGTAAGTCTTTCCGCTCCCAGGATTGGAATGACTCCTTACCCTCTCCCTTAAAACCCACATCCTTTCGTCTTTCGCTCTCCTTCCCTCTTTCCTGACGAACCAACCGTGGGTTGCGAAAGCTTGAATTTTGTGTGTGTGTTTGCATTTGTTTTTGTGTCTATCAACATACCAACGCTTTTGTTTGGTAAGTTACATCATCTTTGTTTTTAGATATAAAATAAATAGAGAGTTACATGTGATTTGTGGCGACTCTAACGAACGAATAACAGTATTACTTAAACTGTACCATTAAAATACTGCCCATTTCTACCTAACCTTAAGATATTAAAGGAACAAAATCCATTCACAATGTAATACACGGCAGCTTCAGGTCCTCATGCTCACTGCCTCTTCTCAGTTCTTCACATATAAACAAACATAAATTTTACACATTATAGCTTGAAAAGACATTCATAGAACATATTACAGACCTAGACTGGAGATTGAGCCTGTACAACTAGCACTGCCTGCACTCGATGCCAGTGAGCTGTTCCCTGTAGAGTTGGAGTCTTCAGTTGTAGCCAACAATGGAGGAGGTGGCGGCTGTGGTGGTTCACGACGCCCTCGCAATGCTGCACTTCCACCGCCTGGCCCATCAGAGCTGAGACAAGTGGTTCCCTGAATACCATCAATCTCAACAGGAACAGTTCCATTCCCATCTTTTGGTACATCATTCTGGGGATGAGAAGAAAACATCAAATGTACCAAATATCTCTATACAGGTCAGGTATTTACGAAGTCAATAACCATGACCAGTGAATTAAACAGCAGCAAGCATATCCGAAACAACAGACACCACACAGAACCCACAGCTGTGATACTGTGATACATCATATGCTAATTGAAGCACCAGCAAAACCTCCAGTTAAACTTATTAATTATGAGAATGAAATTAAGACAAGTGAGTAACAGGTCAAATTCCCACAACTCAGTAGACAAACAAAGTAATGCCTGCAACTAATTCAGGCTCATAATTAATTTGTGAATTGTCAATTTCTTTCCACACTTTCTACCCCTTCATTGCAGCAAAGTAAAAGGCATCCCCTACAACATGTTAAAATTCTTGCTTCCTTTAGTATTTGTAACTTCTACTGCTCTTTTTAATGACAAATTAAATTATTCTCAAGGTTCCAGAACTTTCACAGCTGTCTGATTCAGAGTTATTGTCATCAAATTTTTCCAATTTGAAGATTTACGTATTAGTATTTTCTGTTAGTCCACACTCTTACTTACATTTAGCTCTAATCTGACACTTCAAGGTCAATTTCTTGCATTTAACAGTTCATAGTGGCTTCTCCCTAACTCTGCTATGCACAAAAAAATTACTTTCTTTTCATTGCAGTATAATGATACACTTAATATTACACTAAATAACAATGTAACTGGTTAGCATAATGAAGCTTCAAAATAATGGAAACAACTCTACAGTGAGCAACATTCAAGCATGAGTTTCTTATTTACTGCAATTAATTACATATGGCACAACACCGGGAAGTAACTTCAACTATGCTAGGAACTAAATACCGTAAGATTACAGAAATTTCACTGGAAAACATTAAAGCTACAACTGTATTACCTTTCTACACAATTACAATTAAAATTTAAGAATTTAACATTTTCTTTAACTAGTCAAAAAATTCTGTCCACAGAAAATTCTGCTGCCCATCACAGACAAAATCTTTGGAATTTACTGGAGTCAAACTATTGGGTAAGATGAGATGAAAATCGTTTATAGCAAACTCTGGGCTTTAGAGTGTTGTACCAAAAAAGTCCCAATTGACTGAAACAACAATTCTTGTGTTTAGTCACACATCTGTATGAATGCAGCTGCAGTGTGTGTACTCAAAATCTGTTGAGAACAGTACATAACATTGTAGTGAGAAACAAGCCCTCTGAATCTCACCTGCCCTTGTAATTGTACTTGCTGCACTGGAGTTCTTACACCATTGATGCGAGCGGCTCGATGCCTGTCTGATGACAATACAGAAACTTTGTTTGAGTTGCTAGCAGATTGCAGCTGTGTACCAGCTGAAATTGGACCAACCAGCACTTTCCTGACCACAGGACTTGCAACAGAATGGTTTCCTGAGGGAGTGTCAGCTTGTAGTTGTTGCTGTAGTAATCTTTGTTGTTGTTGTCGCTGAGTGACCTGGAAATTTCAAAGCATTTTCAGAAATCGATTTAATGGTTAAACATTGACTGTTTGTGCATAAAACTGGATCATTGCTAATACATACAGCAACATGACAAGCAACAGACTATTGTATTAAATATGCCAAGTGTTTCAAATTTCTTGCATCATTTTCATTTTCTGGAAGAATTCCTTGGAAATTGTCAAATATAGCCACAGAAGAAAAGATAAATCAAGTGAATGGGTTGGGTGTACAAGAAAGCAACAAATGTCAATGATAAACTCCAGGACCGATGAAAAGTTGTGTGGAGTACTGGACAGGGATCATGCCGTGTTCTGCCATCACGTCACCAACCTTAATTCTATTTGCAAGACACTTCGTCCAATTTTTTTGAAGATTTAAAAGCTTTTACATATTTCATTGTATGCAAATACAGGAGACTGTAGATCTTATTTGACTTTTTTTTCCATTGACACCACCTCAGTGCAGATGATGGATCTGATCACGTTGATCAAACTGTATTACAGAAATCAATTCACTTGGAGAAATACCTATATAGCCTCTAGGGTTTTCTCACTGACTTTATTAATGATGTTCTTCCACTCTACGTGTTCTGTCGAGTTGTTTCCATTTTATGCACAATATTCCAACAACCGACCTAGCCGTCTCCTTCAGATGCTGAGAGTTTTCCTGTTCTGTACTCGCTGCATGCCAACTTGACTGTGAACAATTATTGGCCTTGTGCCATTATTTATAACCGGGTTCAATTCTTGATGCCCAACATGCCCTTTGATGCTCTTCTGTTATTAGGTTTTCTGACATCTTAATAAACTCTTTAATTATGATGTCACAAAAACTTTTTGTTTGCACCACAATAATGTTCTCGGGTTTTTGTCTATATTCGAAGGAGTGCTTGATGACAGCTGGTTTGGTTAGCTGATTCAGTTGGGTTGTCGCTCATGTTCCTTGCATCTCTCCTTGATTGTTCTGGTAGGTCTGCCCCACATAGGGCATGTCAACTTTTGCAAGGAGTGTGAAGCTGTCTCAGAGATTCTCTTAAACACTGCAAAGAAGACTTTTTATCTTGGTTAAAGCAAGTAAAATATGCTAAATACGATGTTTCCATAGGAGCCTACTGACCTTTCTGTTTTGTGGGCTAGCCTTAACCTCTTCCTCAGGCATTCTTGATTTTGATTGCAATGCTCGTTCAGTTTTGACGAACTGCGTATCCATTACTTTGGAATACTATTAGTAGGTGTTTTAGTTCTTTGGCAGGCTTTCTTTGAAAGTGTTTGAGGTCTATGGGCTAGTCTTTAGTACCAAATATCTTTGTCACGGACAGTGATGGCTTGGGGAACAGAGGGAGGGATCAATGTGAATGGGTTTACTAAATACACTGTGGTCTAGTCCTTTTTTCTCGTAACTGGAAAAGCAATTGATCCTCTTTTTTTCAAGTTCCATCATGAATTTTATATTATGATGGACACAGTTTAAATGTTCCAGGAATTTTTGAAGCTTCTCCATCTGATGTGGCCACATCACAAACACGTTGACCACATACCAAAGGAAACAAGTTGGTTACAACAGCGCAGACTCTAGGGATTCTGCTTCAAAGTGTTTCATATATTGTTTCACAACAGGCGATAACAGATTACCCATAGCCACGCTATCGTTTTTTTCATAATATTTTCCTTCAAACAGAAAATAAGCAGATACAATGTCTGAGAAGTGTTATCAAATATGAAGAGTGCTTCACAAATGAATCACAAGTTAGGCCAGGCAAACAATATATCACAAGAGAAAATCTTCTGTAAGACATTTCTGCCATACATTCCTAAAAATGTGTTAGTGAGTGCATCAGTTTAGTGACGTATGAAGGGGATTCACATGGAGTGCAACATCCAACAGATTACTAATCCAATTTTAGAGAGGTACCAGTGTAAAAACTGGTTAGACAGATTAAAACCTCTTGATCACTGTAAATAAACAACAGTATAGGCCTGGGCAGAAGGGAACATCAACTGTGACTGACAAGGTGCAATGAGTGCCAACAAATGTGCAATCATATTTTGTGATGCACAGGTTCTCCCAACAGTGAGCAATTAGAGTATGTTTGTATTTACTGGTACAACAGCAGCTACAATAGAAAATAACACGAGAAAGACAAATAATGTGGGATTACAAGACTGCAACAATGTGATGATAATTACAATCAGGAATTAAACCAAATAATACACACAAAGTTTCCTGGGAAAAAACAGGCACTTAGACTGCAAAGATGTCAATATAATGAGTGTAAATAATGTAGACCTTACCAACAAAAAATTAAAGGACAAGAAAAAAGTGTCCAAATTCTTCCAATGCATTGTATACTAACTTACTGCACCAGCAGTTTAATAACAAGTATTTTTTCAAACAAATACATAAATAAACCAAAACATTGTGTGACTGGAAGTAAGTTCCTCAAATTAATCTCGACAGATCACTTCTGTTTTAACTAAAATATTCATCACATTGTTCTCTTATTTGATTACTGTACAGTGTACTTCAAGAACATAATAAAAATAAAATAAAAATACTAATACTTTCATTACCTAATAAAGTAGCCATCATGCAGTTATGTATTTCATTTCATAAAATGAAACAAAAAAATCACTATGTATCAAACGTAAATTACATCACCACCACAGCACAAAATGTTAGTTAAGGAAGGCAATGTACAGAGTGAAGTTTGTTGGAAAGCAATGTCCACTTGGCATTTACATGCAACAAAGTGAAGTGACTAAGTCTTATCAGTACTCAGAACCCCCAACAGAAATGATAACACAAGGTAGTACAACTAAAACATACCTCCCAAGCATATCCCGAACAAGTAAATATATGAAAGTGCAGTTTTTTTAAACTTAAAATGGGGAAAGTGGTGAATTTTCTGACAATGACTTTATTTTTATTGGGGCTATATACTGCCAGTGAAAAAATATACCCAACAGTTGGTTGGGCTGTTGCCAGTTTTCAAGTGTGAAGTGCAAATGGCTCCAGGCGAAACAACAGTTTTCTATAGAGCTGCAACAACATTGGGGCATTGCTATAGAGATGTATACAATAGCGCATTACGTGATTGGTTGCGGTAGGTATGCGAAGTTGCTGCGCTGTGCCCACTTCACTGTCGTGCCACAAAAAGCAGCAGTCACTCAAACGTCTAACCTACTGTTCCACCATGAGTACAGTCCACACGTTTACCCATGAGTGTAAGTTCATCAGTCTGCACCTGCTGCTGTAGCGATCACACAATTTCCTGATGAAGATCTCAAACTTTCAGAAGGTATACGACAGTCAAAAAAGTTGATGTGGATTTTGCATATGGCGAATGAAGCCAAACTGTCAATAGCACTTGTGTGGTTGTATTATGAACTGAATCTTAATCATATCAAGTAATCACAAGCTCTCTTTTTGTCTTCATAAAAAAAGACATATAAATGGAACACTGAAGAATAAAATATGCAGCAGAAGAAAAACAGTAACTGATGAGAGAAATGCAACTAAAATTTCAGCAGCAGTAATATGCATCACAACATGGCAACTTCAATGTGCAGGAGAGATCAGCCAATAGAATATTCTGCTAATTATACATTCAAATACATTTCATCCTTCCCACTTTATGCTCCATTGACAGCTTCATGGCAATGACTTTCAAAATCAACTACAGTTCTCTGAATGATTTTTACAAAAATCACAAACTGTTGCAGAGTTCCTATACAAGATTTTCTTTACTAATCAGGGACAAATCAATGTTTACAGTAAGCACTACTGGTTAGCTGCAAATCTACACTGACCGAGAGAAATGTATGAACAACCACCTTTGTCTGCCAATATGTGGGGCAGGCATCTCAAGAACTGCATAATCAGTGCTCATTTGCCTTTGTGCATGGAACCATACACGCACATTAACCTGGCCCAGGGTGTTTAGATCCCCCTTCTCTAAGTGCACTTGGGTAATTCTCAGCAGGCACGTCTACGTCGCAGGAGTGGGCCCGGATTTCGAGCTGGTGGCAAAGTTCTTCTGCGAACCCAGTATCACGGGGTATGACATGTTACCCATGGCCAGGGTTGCAAGTGAAGACCACATCAGCAAGGAAGGCGAAGAAGATGGACTTCGGTGCAGCAGACTTGGCGTTAAGTGGCACCTCATTCCCGAAGAACCCAAGGGAGGGATAGACAGAGTCCCTCAGCCCAGAAACGTAATCGTCTAGTCGAAGAAAACCACAATTAAAAATCACTTGGTCCTCCAAGTGGGGGGGGGGGTTTAGGCGTTGGACCTCCAGTCCACCCTAAAAAAAGAAATCAAAAAGCAAAACCTCCCAATTTAGCCTCGGAACGGAATGGATCAAAATGAAGACGACAACAGGCACGAAAAAGGACAATGAGAATTCCAACATGGAATATACATGGAATTTCTACAAAGAAATGTGAAGTCTTTACTTCTTTAAAGTGCCTTGACGTCGACATAGTGACCCAAACAGAAACCAAAGTGAAAAGGCATGGTATGGAAGAGACAAATGATTACATATACATTTATAGTGGCATACCAAAGGAACAACGAGCCCAAAGTGGAGTTGCCATTGCCATAAAAAAACAACTCAAGAAAAACTTAACCAGCTGGGAATATGTCAGAGATAGAATTCTGCACAGGTGAAAATAAAGGACCATTCTGTGGTGATTATTTTGGTCTATTCACCAAACGACGATGCTGATGTAGCGAAGAAAGACTTATTCTACACTCAATTGACGAGATCTCTTGAAAACATAGGGAAATGCAAAGAAGTCATTTTACTAGGGGACCTAAGTGCCAGAACAGGATGTAAAGCTAATGACAACATAGTGGGACAATATGGTGAAGAAACCATAAATAATAATGGTGAAAGATTGATAAAATTTTGTATGTAAAATGATTTAAGAATTCTGAATGGATGGTTCAAGCATAAGGACATCCACAAATACACATGGATGAAACCAAGATTAGATTAGATTAGTACTTGTTCCGTAGATCATGAATACGACACTTCGTAATGATTTGGAACATGTCAGGTTAATAAAAGGTGTGAGCTCCAGCAATTATTCTGATTACATGCTTTTGTGCAATGAACACTCTTTTACTCAATGATGAGTTACCCCAGAATATGATGTCATATGAAAGCAGAGAATGAAAATAGGTGTGGTACGCTAATTTAATCAGATGTATATCGCCAAAATTTGCAATGACCCTAATAGCATAAGTAGCTGAACTCAAACGTTTCAGCAGATCTTCAGTATGTTTTTTCCAGTTCAACCCCTCATCAATGCATACACCTAGAAATTTTGAATTCTACCTTAGCTACCGATTTCCAATCGAAGTCTATATTTATTAATGGTGTCATTCCATTTACTGTGTGGAACTGTATATACTGTGTTTTGTCAAAGTTTAATGAGAGCCCATTTGCAGACAACCACTTAATGATTTTCTGAAAAACATTGTTTACAATTTCATCAGTTAATTGTCTGTTGGGTGTGACAGCTATACTTGTATCATCGGCAAAAAGTACCAGCTTTGCATCTTCGTGAATATAGAATGGCAAGTCGTTAATATCTATTAAGAACAGCAGAGGACCCAAGACCGAACCTTGCCGCACCCCTTGATTGTTCCCCAGTTTGAGAAATCACCAGTTTTTTGCATATTATGTGAACTGCTTATTTCAACTTTCTGCACTCCTCCAGTTAGGTATGATTTAAACCATTTGAGCGTTGTCACATTCATACCACAGTACTTGAGCTTATCTAGAAGTACTCCATGATTTACACAATCAAAACCGTTGAGAGATCACAAAAAAGTCCCAACAGGTGACTTCTGGCTACTCAGAGCATTTAATATTTCATTAGTGAAAGTATATATAGCATTTGCTGTTGAGAAACCTTTCTGGAAACCAAACTGACATTTTGTTAAAACTTAATTTTTCCAAAGGTATGCAGCTACTGTACAATACATTACTTTTTCAAGAATTATGGATAAGGCAGTCAGAAGAGAGATTGGGAGGTAGTTGTTGACATCAGAAGTATCCCCATTTTTATGCAGTGGTTTAACGATGGCATACTTCAGTCTATCTGGGAAAATACCCTGCTTCAGAGAGCTATTACATATGTGGCTAAGAATCCCATATATCTCTTGGGAACAAGCTTTTATTATCCTGCTGGAAATGCCATCAATTCCATGTGAGCTTTTATTCTTGAGAGAGTTTATTATCTTCCTAATTTCAGAAGGAGAGGTGGGTGGAATTTCAATTGTATCAAATTGTGTGGGTAATACCTCTTCCATTAACCGCCTTGTTTCTTCTAACGAACATTTAGATCCTATTTTCTCTACAACATTTAAAAAATGATTATTCAAAATGTTTTCGACTCCCGGCTTGCTGTTTGTCAAGTTTCCATTCGCTTTGATGGTAATGCAGTCATCCTGTACTCTTGGTTGACCTGTCTCCCTTGTAATAATATTCCAAATTGTTTTGATTTTGTTATCAGAGGTATTAATCTCAGACATGATGCACATGCTTCTGGACTTTTTAAAACCTTTTTTAACGTAGCACAGTAGTTTAGTAATTTGGCTGTTTCTGGGTCATTACTCTTTCTTGTTGTTAGATGCAGTTCCCTTTTGTGGTTACAAGATATTTTTATTCCTTTAGTAAGCCAAGGTTTTTTTGCATGGTTTCTTATAATTAGATTTAACTGCTTTCTTGGGGAAACAAGTCTTCAAATTATCTTACAAGTGTATCATGAAATAAGTTATATTTTAAATTAGCATCGGGTTCCTTGTACACCTCATTCCAGTCTTCCTGCTGAAGATTTTCCCTGAAATTTCCAATTGTTGAGTCATTAATTGAACACACAACTTTGGAGGGTCGTTTTGAATTTTACTGAATGGAGCTATGTCGTATACTGTAACTAGCTGAGCACCATGATCAGAAAGGCCATTCTCAACAGGACAAGAATTTATGTTTTTAAACTTATCTTGGTCTACAAAAGTGTTATCTATCAATGTGCTGTTGTCCTTTACTACCCGAGTAGGAAAATTAATGACATATGTCAAATTGAAAGAACCAAGCAAGACTTTCAGGTCATTCTTCCTCTTACACTCTTTCCATGAATCAAAGCAAATAATAATTTGCTATCTGACAGATAGCACAACAAGGCATCCAAGTTTTCCAGGAATAAATTAAAGTTTCCTGAAGGGGACCTATATCCTGTTACAATTATAAAAGAGCCCTCCTTCAGTTTAAGTTCACAGGCACGTGCTTCTATATGTTGCTCTAGACAAAACTTTTTTGTATGTAAGCTTTTTACACAGTGATAATTTTTGACATATATGGCAACTCCTCCTCTCACCTTATTCTCTCTACTCGTATGTGTAGCTAGTTTATAACCACTGATATTTACCTTTTCCATATCAGACACAACGTGATGTTCAGACAGGCACAGTATATCTATTACATTATCAGATTCAATGTCATCTAAACGAACCAGTAGCTCATCTACTTTATTCTTCAATCTAGGAATATTTTGGTGAAAAATGGTAACATTATTTTTTTTACTTTACTTTTGTGACAATCTACTTTTTTCTTTAATCCACCAACATTTTGGGTAAATATGGTACGATTATTATTTACTTTACTGTTGTGAGGATCTTGTGAGTTTTGGACCTCTTTAGCACCTGCCTGCCTGAACTTCTCGTTGAACACTGATTTTAGTCTAAAACAGAGGTACATCCATGAGTACTAGTGTCCACCCTTATGGATTTCACTAACAACCCTGCCAGTTTACCCTTCCCCTTCCTACTGAGGTGTAGGCCACGCCTTGTGAAATATCCCCTATCAATAGCCTCAACAGGAACCAATCCAATGTCTGACAGAGTAACCACCCTATGCAACTGATCCAACTCCATATTTACCCTACTGACAGAGCGGTTCAACTGGGGCTCATCATGCCGCACAAAAGCAGGCACCAGCCCAACACTGGTATGGGTCGTTGCAGAAGCTGTTTTCACCAGGTCACACTCAATACTGTACCCCAAGCATTACTCTCACGTCCATTATACACTATGTCATAATAAAACAAACAACAAAGGTAATAGTACAAGACGTGAGGGCTATGAGAGGTGCAGAGTGTGGATCAGACCATTTTCTGTTATGTCTAAGCTATTATTCAAGTTTATCAAAGACACAGAAATTCAAGTGGAAACCGAGCCAAAGAAAGCCAATAATATTCAAGATAATTTACGAAACCTTGACTGTAGTTCTACCCAATTTCTTGTACCAGCAAAGCCTAGCAGAAAAACTTGCTGCCGTTGAAGGAACCTCTGCAGATGAGATGTACGAGATGGTTTAAGAAGCCATCCATAACGCAGCTTATGAATCACTGGTAAAAAAAAAAAAAAAGAAATCCAAAAGAGTAATAGAATATGTGATGAGTGGTGGAACCACTCGGTACGAGAGAAGGTAGAAAGTAAGAAGAAAGTTTATAATAAATCGTTGAACTCAAGATCAGACAATGATTGACGGGAATACAGAGTGGAGAAAAGATGCACAGAAAACAATAATTAAGGCAAAAAAACGAAGCCTGGCAGGAAACTGGTGAAGAGATAGAAAAAAGCATGGGGAATACATGAGCAAATAAAGCCTGGAAGGTATTAAAAAGAATGAGAACACAGAATAAAGATAAAGCAGATATAAATGTCATTGGGCATGCAGGAATGAGTGAACACTATCAAGGATAACTAATTCACTGAGAACCCACCAGACATTGAAATTAGTAATGAAAATAAACCACCGATAACTACCGAGGAAGTCCAAAATGCAATTAATGCCATGAAAAACAGAAAGTCACCAGGCCTAGGATTAATTATATAGAACTGGTTAAAGCAACACCGTCAAAACTCTGAGATATTGGCAGTGATTTTTGACAAATGCCTTAGAGGTGACGAAGCCCCAAAGGAGTGGAAAAAGGCAATAATTACATCAATATTTAAGAAGGGCAACAGGAGAAATTGTGCAAACTATTGTGGTATTAGTGTGATGCCATCCATAGTGAGTCTATGGCCATATCCTAAAAAAAGAGGATAGAAGAAGAAATAACTGAATCTGAAGAACAAAATGGATTCAGATTGTGTCACTCCTGTGCTGGTGGAGTATTTACCCTCAAAAACCTAGTGGAGGAAAGGACAGCAATGGGCCTTACGACCCAATTTGTCTTTGTAGACCTCCAGAAAGGTTATGAGACAATTCTACAGAACAAGCTAAGGACAAGTCTAACTGATAATGGTGTGTCACCGAGCTATGTGAAAGCTGTCAGACTCCTCTACCAAGGTTGCACGGCAATGGTAAAAGTGAGAAATCAACTATCTCAAGAGTTTGAGGTGACAAAGGGACTACGCCAGGGATGCACAATCGCACCTACACCCTAAGATCTACCTCGAGAAGGCACTAAAATCCTGGAAAAGGAAATGCAGAGGAATGGGTATCCCCATAGACGATGATATCTTGTTCACTTTATTTTTTGCTTACGACCAAGTGTTAGTAGCTGGAGCCGAGGAAGATGCAAATTACATGTTCCGCAAATTAAGAGAAGAATATGAAAAATGAGGTCTTGTCATAAACGTATCTAAAACAGAATATCTGAAAGTGGGAGAAAATGCTGTTAATGACTTACAACTCGGTACCGATACTGTTAAAGGGTGTCACAATTTTATGTACCTGGGAGTGACACTGTCGTCCAATGGTACAAGTATGGATGATATAAACAATAAAATTGGCCAGGGCAAGTGAACCATAAAATAACTAAATGGTATTCTCTGGAACAAAAACATAATGTGCAGAAAAAACATACCATCTACCACACAATTATAGAAAGTATCACAACATATCGTGCAGAGTTGTGGGAACTAACTCGGAGGCAGGAAGATCGCCTGCTGGCTGTCGAGATGGATTTCTGGAGACTGAGTTGTAGATATTCCAGGCTTGATCATATTAGAAATGATAGGATCAGAGAGGTTATGAATGTCAAAAGCACAATTCAAGGCCACATAGAAAGGAAGCGCCTACTCTGGTACGGTCACTTACAGCGAATGTCAGACACAAGATGGCCAAAATGTGAATGGCAATGGACTCCATATCAAAGAAATATGATAGACCTCATAGTATCTGTACATATAAGGAATAGTCAAATGAAAGCAAGACGGAAGTAAGTATATTATTTACTATTTCAAAAGTAATCATCAAAACTGTTAATAAATTTATCCCCTTGAGAGACAAGATGGTCAACGCCTTCAGGGGAAAATGTCAGCGGTTGCCCGCGGAACAATGGCTGTACCTAGGCCTGCACCTCTTCATATAAAGCAAACTGATAGCCATGAATGTGTTTCTTTGGGGCTCAGAAAATATAGAAATCACATTTGAAGAGATTTTGACTGTATGGAGGATGTGTAAGGGCTTCCCAGCAAAAGTTCTTCAACGTTGTCAAAAACAACCATGGTAATATGGGAGTAGGCATTATCCTGCAACAGAATGATGTTGTGCATCAACATTCCTGGCTGTCTGGACTTGATGGCATGCTTCAAATTCAGCAAAGTTGCCACATACTGTTCTGCATTAATTGTGGCACCATGTATTAGAAAGTATATGAACAGTGTGTTCTTACAATGAAAGGAAAAGGTAATCACGACTTTCCAGGAGCCAGCATGCATGGCTTTGGAATTTTTCGTTGGGTGGTTAATCCATGTGCTTCCCTTGTCAGCTCTGACAGTTGCTCTTCAGCTCAATATCCTTATGCCTTGTTTCATCTCCTGTGACAATAAGGGACGGGAAAATATATTCTTCATTATGATAAACGTTTCTGGTGCTGCAGCAATGTCGACATTCTGTTCAACTTCTGTTCTTCTGTCATGCTATGGGGAACCTATTACGAACAGATTTTCCAGAACTTCAGAAGCTCTGTCACGATGTTGTGAGCAGTACCATAAACTGATGTCTAACATGTGACAAATGCCATCTGCTGTTAGTCATTTCTGACAGCAGCATCCACCGCAGGAGTCGCTCAACGGCATTATTCTAAGCAAATACACATGCACATGACATACTATATATGTCATGCACAGCACAAACGCAAGTATCAGTTTCACTTCCTGACAATCATTCCACAGTCAAAATCCACACTACATCTCACTGTTCCTCTTTCCCAGCCTCCACAGTGAAGTCAGCTGTGGACACGATTCACTGACCTTACGCTGAGCACGGCAAATGGCACAGTGGCGAATGTTTGTGCTGTTTCTTCCTGATTCCCAATAGAGGACACTTCTGTGTCATCAACATCTGTGCCATGCTCATTATATAGTCTGCCTCATTTTGAGTGACACTTATATCTACAGCTCATAACAGACATGCTGCCACATTTACTGGAACATCTCTCACTGGACAGAACGGGAATTCTTGTAGAACCAAAATGACAATGTCCTGCCAATTCCGCACAGATAATTACACATCTCCTTAACAGACATTTGGAGGTCACTGGATCAGCCATTTGTAAGCCACAAGACATCCTGCACACACACACAAAACATAAACCTCTAGACTTTTATCTGTAGGAAAAATCAAAACAATGTCAACAAGGAAACATGGATGACTCTTTAAGACATGAAATACCTCACAACGCAGGCCTGTACTGTATTAAGTCCAGATTAAATTCAATGTGCAGTACTGTTTGCTCAAAACTGTTTTACAGCAATGTAACAATGGTGAATGTTGACATTTTGAGCACCTGATATGGCAGTCATAATAATGAACATACAAACCATCCGCAAATTATGTGTCTGCTTACAACTGGTACAGCAGGGCTGAAATTTGTGGTATTTCTTCTGAAGGCAGGACAACAGTTGTTTTCAAAGGCTCTTCCCATTGTAAAAACACTCCCATTAAAAAGTAATTTTTGAGAACATTTAAAAATGTGCTGTCTTAATCTGGCAGCTATAAACAATAAAAATTACTTGCACGTCAGAAAATTCACATCATCTGCTCTAACTTAGCAAAAACCACATCTCGATATATTTACTCTTTCTGGATATATTGTGGGAGGGGAGCTATCATAGCTGCCACATCCTTTATTGATCAGAAAACTTTTGTATCCCTCAACTGGACATATTACTATAGTAATTGTTTTACAAAACCTTAAGTTCCCATGTGTTAAGTTTAGCACAATAAAATATGCTTCAGTTTCTTTTTACGAATGAAATTAGTGCTTTCTGTTGCATATACAGTAATTAATAGCATAAAATGTGTATATTTTATAATAAATGTAGTGATCGAACATGTATGTATCACAACTTGAATGGACATTACTTTCTAATTAGTTATACGTTGGGAGTGAGCGAGTGGCTTTGTCATCTCATTATCTTCAAAGATTTGACATTCTAATAATGTTATACATAGAAACATTTCACTTCCATAGGACATGCCTGAACAATTATGTACAATCAACACCAAAAGCAAATGACAGTGGAAATTTGTTATAGTTTTTATGAAGTTATATTCACCAGATTACTGCAAAAGCACCATATATATTCTAAACAAATATATGATTAAAAGTACTATTCACAGAATATTAGTTTTAATGTAACAATATTATGAAATGTTACTTTTCCTTTTTTCAGTTGAAGAGGAAGGCTGGAGATACCGGTTGTAGAGGAACTTACCCAGAGAGGTTAAGGGAGATGCCATTAATTGCCAAACAACTAAAGTCAAATACTTCAGATAAAATATTTACACAAAATGCAAACAAAACACATGCAACACAAAATTAACCTTCCACCACAGTTGCGCCGCCGGTCAGTGTACTGCCCTAAGATTAAACAGATCCAAATACTTAGGAAACTGATATATGGACAACAATAAATGAAGAAACCACAGTAAGTGTTTTTCTTAAATGTTAGTTATTATGGAACAAGTTTACTTCCAATGACCACAAACTTTTGTGAACCTAAGCTGCTTCAATCACTGCACTCACTATTTTATAAAAATGAGTACCCCCATGGACACAGTCTATCTAAAAGAGCAGGACACGCTATTAATCAGAACAGAGGGAAGTGTGAGTCTTAATCTTTTTATAATTTGGCAGCATTCAGGTCAACAAAGTGCTACTGAGGACACATAGATCCATTCAATCTGCAGTGACACCAAAGGAACCCATTTCAGACTAGTTGATGCAAACAGTATTGACTCCTTTGTACGACAACCCCAAAATTCATTTCAAGGCTGTAGAAATTATATGGGATGTCAACACATGGATAATCCACAGGTCTTTTCCAACCCTAAATACAGTGTCTCATAGACTATGCTCAAAACAAATGAGAAATTTTACTTAGCAGCTACAATCATTACAGTGGTTTGCAACAAGCCTGTATATCTTAGGAACAACAAAATACTCAGTTTTAACTAAAGAGATGTCAACCAGGTAATATAAGTAACAGAATAATCAATGAGAATTTTTTGTCAGGATCTAGCAGCTTACTGATTTCAAGTTCATTAGAGATGGAGAACAGTCTAAAAACTGCAGGAAAGCAGCCACATCACCACACGAGTGAATGTCCAAGCATTGCCTATAATAGCCGAAGATAATCTGTTAAGTCCTGGTCAGGATAAGCAAACCATGGCTAGAAGCCATGGTGGGCTGGGTTAGCACTGTTGGGCCGGGCTAGCACCTGGATGGGTGACCACTCAGTCTGCCGAGTGCTGTTGGAAAGCGGGGAGCACTCAGCCCTTGTGAGGCAAACTGAGGAGCTACTTCAACTGGCTCTGGTCTTGCAAACTGACATATGGCAGGAGAGTGGTATGTTGACCACATTCACATGCCCCTCCCTGTCCGCATACAGTGATGCCTGTGGGCTGAAGATGACACAGTAGCCAGTCTGTACCATTGGGTCTTCATGGCCTGTGGTTTTTTTTTTAAGCAATGTATTGATAATTTTTTGGAGCTGATATTATTAGGAGACTCTGCATTAAATAAACAATACTATATTTGTCATACAATATCAATTCCTTCAGATGATACACAATGAAATGCCATGCAACATGCCTCTGCAAAACTGCAATTGTAATAGAACTTTACATGCTATACTGAGGAGAAAAATTTTTATGATCACCTGCTCAATAGCGTTGGTCCACCTTATGAACACAATACAGCAGCGACTGTTTGGGCATGGATTCATAGGCTTGGTAGGCTTCCAGAAGTAAGTGGTGTCAGATGTCTACGCACAGCTCATGCAATCCATGTAAATTATGCACTGTGGTTTGTGGGCATGGAGATTGAACTCAATAACATCCCCGATGTTTTCCATCCCCTCCGTGCATGCTACCTGTCCTGGTTTGTGAGCTTAATTTCCTGGTATCATGCTAATTTCCACACAATAATTGTTGCACACTGGAATCTTAAGAGGGTTGCCATGGTAGCACTCATGTGACAAAAAGAATCTCTCCTTTGCCCGAGTGAACTAAATAGGCAGTTTGCATATGCTCAGCAGAATGCGTACTCCAGAAGTTTCATGTGTGTTTTGACATTTTTCTAATTAATGTTAAAATCACAATGTTATGGAATATCTATATGGCTGAGATCAGTCATTCCAGGTACACTTAATGACCTCCTTGTAATGTCGGCACTAACTGATTTCATCACTATCAATCAGGAAAACCAGTGGAGAGATGCTTTGACCAATTCCTTCATAATGTAGTGGAAAAGCAATTTTCCACGTCAGCAAGAAAAGTGGGCATTGTCAAATGGCTCATGCTGTGCAGAAGTCAACTATAGAACAGAAGTGGTTGTTTTCACACTAGTGTGGTGTGTTGATGTAAAGGTAGCGTAATAGTCAAGAAGAGAACTTTAAAGTTATGACAGTGCTTTCTTTTGAAATACTTTTCAACAGTGTGCAGCTGCCAGGTTACTTTTCCTTTAATTGGTTTTATCTGACCAGTTTAACTTGCGTTTTTTTTTCCCAGTAATTTAAATACAAGTGATCTTCACTGTTAATCAATATAATGTAATTGATAGGTGTATTTTAGTTTTCAATATAATACTAAAAAGTAATTGCAAACAGTGAACATAGGGTACTTCAAAAATAAGCAAGCAGAAACTAATATAAAAACTGGCAAAAAGAGGCAACAAATAAAATCAAAGTTTGCAGAAAGTAATACTGAAGTTGTCAAAAATTAATACCGAAATTGGCTGTAAAATAAAACGATTTTATACGTCCCTAATTATAACTAAAATGTGTCACTTTTAAAACATTTCATATGTTTGTATGACAAAAGGATTTCTGTAAAGTAAAAAGAATTTAAGCAACAAAAGGATAGATTTCAAACAACTTTTCTTTTTATTAGTATTATCAGCACAAGAAGGAGGAAAAAAAGCATCATAAAGTAGATGTAGGAAGCAAAGAGAAAGTGCTTGAGATATCAGTTGTTAAAAACGTTATCTTGATCACACAGATGGAGGAGGAGGGTGTCATAAGGGAATACTATTCCCCCGCTTCACAGAGAATAGCCCACAATTTGTCCAGGTTACCACGATGAGCACTTGCAAACCACATCTGCATATCATGTGTTTTAAAATCATGGAATGATCAGTTACTAATTAACAAACTTTTAACTTTACTTTTGCTTTTGTTCTGTAAGATTGCTCAGTTTTTGCAGATTTTACTTTCATAGCACAAAATGATTACATACGATCAATGCTTTTCAAATATCAGAATGCTACAATACTTGGATTAAATTCAATGCACAAAGAATGAAATAAAACTGAAAAACTCTATTCCTGAGCACAGAGGGGAAAAAGAAACTCTCATCAAATATCTGCTGTGAATAAGCCCAGTCACCAAAGAACTTGCAGCAATGCACAACATGCACGCACGCATTTGCGAAGAGCTTTCAGTATAAAAAGTGTAAGAAACTCATGATCCCTGCACAGAGTAAAGAACACAATATAAGACCACATGCCAAAAGCATAATGTGTAATGGCACAGTAAAAGAGACAAAACAGAAACAATGTCCAAGCACTGCCCATTTGAACATTTGAGCCTTTCACTCCTGTTGGACTATGCAATATTTCATTGCAGTCAATTACTTCAGGCTAGGAACTAAAGCGAAGATACTGAAAAGAAACCCATCTCACAGTGAAACAAACTGTCTCGCATATAAAGACAGACACAAAGGTTATCAAGAGACACAGCAATTGTTGAAAATTTTTGACTGACAGTTTCTTAAAATCACAGTTTCAACGTAACACAATTGATTACCAGTTCCAACCGTTAGGGGCCATCTTCAGACCTAAAATATACAAAAGTAACTTTGCAATTTCTGTCCTTTTTTCCATACTTGTTGATCTGAAAAATGATCCCTAATGGCCAAAACTCTTAATCAGCCACCTTGCATTGCAATTTTGATGGTATGAACTAACCACTGTCACTAACTTTTCACCCATAACTATCTTCACGACAGAGAAAAAATTTGACTTATCGCCACCCTCTTAGACCAACGTCAATCAACACGGCGAGACCCTGTGGTGGCGGCGTACCTGTGCTGTCAGTCGCAGCTGGCTATCTGAGGATGCGGCACACACAGTGGCAGGTGCAGGCATCATGCAGTCCACACCAGGAGGTGTTACCTTAGTTGCCAGCAGGCTCTTGATGAGGGAGGAGCTGCTTGTACTGGGCGTATTACTGGCCTGCTGTTGTGTTTGCTGTTGTTGCACTGGCTGCTGCTGTTGCTGTTGTTGTTGTTGTTGTTGCTGCTGCTGCTGCTGCTGTGGCTGCTGTTGGAGTTGCTGCGGCTGCTGCTGTTGAACAGAAGTGCTGACAGCACCTCCACTTCTAGTGTTGGAGCCAGTGAAGCCCTGGCTCACGTGTGGGTGTGACCACACATGTGCCATCACATAATGGTAACCAAACAATCTAACTACGGGAAGAGGCAGGGGCTGGGACAGTCAGAGAGTATTTTTGAAGAAATAACTTTCCTGCACATACCATTTCAATATTTTACACAAACTCGTGTAGTTATGATAATTACATACCTAACATTCTATCATCAACCAGCTTAAATACAGTCATATAATTTCACACCAGAACTGTGTTACAACACAGTATGAACAGATTGCAAATGTTGTCCATACCACCATTTCCATGTGGTTACAGTATGATATCTACTATGAAAAGCGATCGAGTAAAGATGTCACCTTTAATGTAATTAGTAATTTGCCTATTGCTTTGGCCTACTGGACTTTGGCAGAATAATTCAATTATAGGATTGTGTTTCACCTGTTTCTGTAAAAAACAAATTATTCTTACACCAGGCTTCTTGCGATGTGAGAGTTTTCTTACCCATAACTGTTCATCTATCTTTAAAATAAACAACTATACTGAAATTAACACTACAGTCAATGAAGGAGAGAAATCTGTATGTTAGATAACAATGATAAAGAGAGATTTATCCAGCATCCTTACATAATTCTAAATACCATAACCATGAGAATAATAAATGTACAAGGAGACTGAACATGAGACCAATACTTTACATCAGGAGGTGAAATTCTACATGCTGTACGAGTAATCTGTGACAAACTGTATCACTAACAAATTAACAACTGTGTCTACCAACAGAACTGATAATATAGTCTCCTGAAAGTAAGAACTGACCACCCATTGGGTCTCCCTATAATTTTGTAGTTTTCCGAGTGAATTTTATTTTTGATTCTGATACTAAGTTTCTCTTGCTTCTTTCAACTAGCTTTCCTTTTACACCGAAAGTTGCTTGAAAATCTATCCTTACCTTTATCATGATAAATTAAAAATGGAAAGAAATAATGGAATGCTGTGCCATGAATAACATTTGCAATCAATAAATGAATCAGTGAGGTGTCTTCAATAAAGATGAATGTGGATATTACTACACTGCCAACTCCTTCAACAATGTGCCAGTTTGAGAGAGAAAATAGTCCGTAAAACCACAAAAATCATACTGAACCAGCCTGAGTTTCCACAAATTTTCTATTTATTTATATCTTCTTTGTTTATGTATTTTTACTTTGTTAAGTGCAGGCAAGTTGTTATAGAATTGTAATGTATACTAATGTAAAATCTGAGCATGCATAAGCCTTAAGGGAAAGGGGAAAAAAAGTTTCGCAACAGCAATAAAATAAAAATTGGAGTAAGGGTAACCACTTATTGCACAATTGAGCACTGAGTGGTCTACACGCACATAAATAAAATTTAAATTGTAGCAAGCTTTTGGAAAATGTCCTTCCTCAGTGCTATCTGATTAATATAGAGGAAAGCTCTGGACCAATTTCAATTGGTATATGCATTTGTCGGCCATTCAGTGCCTGAACTTTTGCTTTCACTCCTTCCTCTATTTGTATTCCATTTAGGACTTTCTAGTTTCATAGTTGGGTTTGTGTATCTAAAAAGATCAAGTCAGGGTAATATCTTTGATATAGAAATAGGTTCCACAGAACACAAACTGGCAAAAGTTAAGTGGCTAATTCATCAGAATTTGGTCTGAAAGTGATATTTGATATTGTATCCAGTAATGAAAGGGACAGAAAAACCAACAACTGCCCTCAGATTTAAATTTCATTTTAGAAAGAGTTTGTAACTGTAAATATTGGAAGTGCAATTTATGGACTGTTAATAAGACAGATCCCCTAGCTGAGCTTAAGAGAGCAGTATTCACAAAGAAAAAAGATGGAAAGAAGAGAGAGAACAAGAAAGTTCCAAATGTGCACAAAAGCAATACAAAATAAGGCACACTATAAACAAAACTTGTACAAACATCTACACAAAGCAAATTCACAAAGCCAACGATACCACAAACATATACATATTTGAAAAAAATATCAACTTCACTAGGTAATACAAAACTCACTAATGGTCTACAAGTTCATAATCTGAAAGTCTACATCTACATGCAAGCTTAGACCTACCTGACTCTTGGCATCTCCCTTGGAAGCTTCCCTGGGTTTTGGTGGAGCACTTAGCTGTGCTTTGAGGATAGGTGATGACGGGGATGGGGCATCCAGTGCCAGTGACTCTGGGGATCGTACTGAAGCTGCAGGAGAGATAGAAGGTGATGGTGCCAGAACAGGTCGAGTTGGGACAGGCGATGGTGAGGAAACAGTAGGAGGTGGTGTCTGACAGGGAGCAGGCGAACCCACTGCAACAGCTACCAGAGGTGGAGTCTCTGTGCGGGGAGATGAAGTAATAGGTGTTGCTGTAGGAGAACACGTGTTGGCGCGCACCTTGATGCCCTCGTAAAAGGCCAACGCATTGTACTGTGCATCTGCGAGGACAGTCGATGTTCCTGGTGCACGTTGTAAATTTGGACCCACTGAACCACCAAATACGGACCTACGGAAAGATTATTTTTCAGTTGGCAATTCTGTAACATTGTACTTCCAATTAAAAGGTAAAATTAGAACATCAAGATCATACACAATGGTGATACTCTGCGAACATAAATTTATTTCATGGGTGAATTTTTCATTCTGCGGCTGTGCAAGCACTGTTATGATACTTCTGACAAAAGAACTGCTTGCCTGATGAGAATTGAGCCTGGGCCCTTGGAATGCAGAAATGTAAAGATAATTCTCTCTCTCTCTCTCTTTCCCCAACCAGCCACAGTAAAAGATAGTAAACTGAAGCTTAGTCAAATTGCATGAATTTCTTTTCCAAATATTATTAGTTTAGCACATTGTGTGGAATGAACTCTGGCTACAATCATACATCAATGAAAATTGAGCATTAACTTGAACTTGTGCCTCAGTTACATGGTTTATTCGTACACAATTTAGATCAATATAGTATATGTCCTCACATAGTATTCTAGTCTTTTAGTCTTTCCTCATGCTAGATGTTAACAAACCTAAACAAAGATCTTTCCCATTTGACTGAGTTTAGAGAAGTGCAGATGGATTTAATGTCAAGCTTTTAAATTTTAGTAATAGTTTTGTTTACCCAACGTATGTAAACAAAATATGACAAACAATCATAAACCAAATTTATAACATTGTGCCAAGCTTCACAACTAGAAGAGGGAGAGGGAAAGGGAAGGAAGGGGAGAGGGAGGGAAGAGAGGGAGGAAGAGAGGGAGGAAGAGAGAGAGAGAGAGAGAGAGATCATCATCAGCACTACATATTTTTAATACACTGCAGTTACTTTTTGTTTTCAACTTTCAGTTACACTTATTTCTCTCAATGGAGAGAAAGAGCAGCACAAATAATAAGCTTGCAGCTAAAACTACCTACAATGGTTCACTTTTAAGTTTCCAACAAATACTTACCGAACACAACGAGGAAAGTGTAGGGGAGCTATGACGCCACGTCGACCAACTCTTGCACAAGCTGTAAGATACTGTTTATAGAGTTCAGCCTGTTCTATGCGGTATGTGACTGGTGCAGTCTCAAAAGTGGCACGTAGCCATGCCAGAGCAAACTGTTCATTTTCCTGGACTGCTTGCTGTGTTGTATGCTGCTGGTGAGGGGCATTTGGTTGCTGCTGCTGCTGCTGCTGCTGCTGCACACTGTAATGCTGTTGCTGCTGATGTTGTTGCTGAGGTTGATGCTGAAGATGGTGCTGGTGCTGTGAATGCTGCTGATGTAGTTGCTGTTGTTGCTGCTGCTGTTGTTGTTGATGATGCTGCTGCTGCAACTGGTGATGATGTGGCTGTGCTTGCTGCTGCTGCTGATGGTGGTGGTGGTGATGGTGGTGTTGCTGTTGCTGTTGTTGTTGTTGCTGCTGCTGCTGCTGCTGTTGTTGTTGTTGCTGTTGCTGTTGTTGTTGTGAGATGACTGTTGGCGCAAGTGTGACAGTAGGATGTGGTGGAGGTGGAGGCAGGTTTGCCTGGGACGCCATGAGTATTCCTGCAAAGGCACATCAAGGACATAGTTATTAGCAACAAAAAAAACTTGTCTATGCAGGTAGGCCTATTCTGAAATGCATTCAAATAGCACATATTACAATTTGTCCATAACGTGACGAGTTTACTGATGTTACACAAAATGCAGGAAAACGGCACTAGTTGAAAGATATTCATTTATCTATGAGTGCTGCCAATGTTAAGATGCCCCTAGAAGTGATAATTATTACTGTACAAATTCTTTTGGGTAATGGTGTCAGCACTGCAGCAAGTAGCCAATGTTGCCTTCTCCTAACCACTCCTCTACTCTAAACAGTTCTAATGCAGGGAAAGTCATGCCTCAAACAATTCTGACAGTCAATGCACAAATCCTCAACTTGACATGGACAAACTGTATACGATTAATTCATTGACTGATAGAAAATAGCAATAAAACTAACATAGCAAGCCAATCAAATGTAAATGATACACAATTTGCTTTCACTTACAGAGAAAAAAGTCTTAGAAATAGGAAAGTGTTTTCAGAACAACTGCTAAGAAATACTTTACAAATGATAATCAACTACAGAAAGTGTCACTGCTACATGGATGGGTGCACCCAATATTAGCAAAACCATATATGAAACATTCTGTACATCTCCTGCTGGCATTTCTTAATGAAATTTGAGAAGTTTTGGGAGATCTTCCCAGGGCCAATGAACCATTACCTGCAATAACTTTTGTTCAAAAATCAAGCAAAAATGAAATTAATTAAAATTTAGGCCCATATCCAGTAAATTTCTCAAAATTAATAACTTTAATTTTGGTACATAGAATGTAAATAGACTCACTATGCTGTGTTGGTGTTGGCGATGGCCTGTGTGGTGTAGAGGTTAGTGATGGGCCCAAAGAATGCTGCTGCTGCTGCTGCTGCTGCTGCAAGGGTGTGCTGGAATGGCTGGTTGATGCTACAGATACAGATGGAGAAGCAGTACTCTGAGCAGCTGTTGTTGTTGCTCCTTGTGCTCCGACACCCGAAGTTGAAGGTGCAATCCCAGAATGTGTATTTGAGACAGTTTCAACTAGCCTCATTAAAATGCATGCCTTTGGGCCATAGCTTTGTGCCTGAAGCAAGAACATGCTTCATTTAATCAAGGTGTTTTTTAAGATTTCTGTAATTATGTTTTACAAATTCTATAACACAACCACTGTCAAGAAACAAATCTGGGCACAGTGGCACTTTAATATGATTAACATTCCGTAAGCAAATGAATCTAACTTGGCTGCTGTCTTTGACAAAAAGAATACAAGAGGTGCTTTTGTTTTAGATACATAATAAACTTTTACTGTTTTAGCTCCTCAGTATAGTGGCTTTATGTTGCTAGATAGGAATGTAGAAAAGCAGAGTTATAGGACGGCATGTATTAAACAATAACACCACATCCTCACGGTCGCACTTGCACAAAAAGTCAAGGAAGTGATCATATGGTGTCCTACTAAGAGCAATGAGAGAACAATGAGGAACAGTTTTCCTGCACACATTGTATTTATAATTATTTCATTTGTGCGAATTGCTACTTGAACAATTCAAAATGCAACATACCTCAACAGTGATGAGAGATACCAAAGTATCAACTGCTCCATGAACTCTGACAATGCAATTGCATGCACGCTCTCCAAGTGATGACAAAGAGTAGAGGCACTCAAGGGTGTATATCAGTAGCATAATGTCTTGTAATGTAAGGAATGAGCAAATCTGATCATAAACCTATGAAGAAGCAAAGATATGATTATAAACAAACAAATGGTACAACACACAAACACCGTTCAACAGCTTTGAAATAAACACAGTAAGATACTACCATGCAAAGTGAAGAATATTACATTCAAGTTTTATCAGCAAAACTGACACTCAGTGTGCTCAGCCAGCACAGTGTAGCAAACGTGTGTGTGTGTGTGTGTGTGTGTGTGTGTGTGTGAGAGAGAGAGAGAGAGAGAGAGTTCATAATTTTTTTTCAGTATCACATGCCTGTCAACGGCTCAACACCTCCAATACTCAGCGAGTTGTTGCCTTTATCTTAAATCATCTAGTCTACATCAAGATTGATCCAACATGTCATTGGCTGCAGGTAACCTATATATCAAATACAAGAACTGAAACACCTATATATTAAATACAAGAACTGAAACAAGAACACAGATGCATACTGCTTTAAAAACATAGCAAATATGGTGTAACAACCAAATAACGATGGGGGCAGACTCTTCCACTTACTGTTTTCTTCCCTTGCTCTTGTAATTTGCACCCTTCTTTCTCCACCCTTCATTTTAGTTCTTTTATAGCTCTGTGTATATTACCACACTGCCCACCACAACCCCAAGTCAAGCTCTATATTGGGGGTGAATAACTCACCTCCGTAAAAGTTCACAGTTACTACTGATTCCCAGTGAGTATCATGGACCAATCTCCTTGTCAGAATGTGGAGTGATTTGTCTCTCCTATTATTCTTTCTATCACTTTTGTAAAACAATTCTATATATTTCACTCCATTTATTAGAATTTCAGTAGCTGACACAAAGGTACTATTCTTGTACTTCTCCGATACAATTAAACTGCAGCTTTTGAAAAGAAAAAATAATAACCACACGAATGTTAAGTGACTATTACTGTTAGAATGAAAATTTGTTAATATTATATTCTGTGTCCCAAAGAACACGGCTTTGTTATATGCTCTAACAATAAATTTAAAAAGGAATGTTTAATCATTGCAACAAAAGGAGGAGTCATTACACTAAAATCAAGTTGTTTAATCACACATAAAAACCTCCCATGAAACATTTTTGGTAAACAATAAACAATTCCGCTCCTTAAATACATTTTTTCTTTTTTCCATTATGTACGTAATACATATGCTATTGTTATGTAAAACGACGACTTTCTCATTCCATTCATATAATTCTACTGGCCTCCAAGTAACTTCATGATGTCTAACAACACAATAATTAGTTTATCTAAAAACAATTTAAATAAATGGATATCTAGAATTTTCATTGCATGCAGTACACATGGAGTTGAGATTTTCAATGAGCCAATAGCAAGCGGTTTATATTGTACCTCAGTTGAAAGCCTTCACACTCCTCATACCAGTACACATTTTATTTTTCCCAAAAGAACTCCTACTTAAAAAGTTATTTGCAATTAAAGAGTCCACCTCCCTGACAACAGTCCTATTATTTTAGCCTTTAAGCATGTGTAATTCCAGGAACTAATATCATGATTTTATTTTTATTTATTTATTTATTTATTTATTTATTTTGAGCTAATCTTTCTGACCTAGAAAATATCTTCGGTTATCAGAATAATGCATTAATTTCCTCTCAGATTTCATGAAGCTCGGTAAGGACCTGCAGAAGTATACATTGCAGTTACAACATAGTTCCTATTATTTTGTTAATTTTCTCATTATACAACCATAAATTGACTCATTATTTTGCCCACTGAAATATTGTACCCTCAAAATTTGCTATATTGTGTGTCAATAACGAGTGTGCTTCAAATGGTTCAAATGGCTCTGAGCACTATGGGACTCAACTGCTGTGGTCATAAGTCCCCTAGAACTTAGAACTACTTAAACCTAACTAACCTAAGGACAGCACACAACACCCAGCCATCACGAGGCAGAGAAAATCCCCGACCCCGCCGGGAATCGAACCCGGGAACCCGGGACCAGTGTGCTTCTCCATATTTTGTAATTTAGTCTTACACTTGCCTATAAATGTGAGTAATGGACAATGCCACAGGCAGTCTAAGCTTAGTAAGCATCACATTAAAATCTCTGCTTCAGAGTCAGCACCTGATAGCTAACCTGTGAAGATCTTTGTATCAAAGTTGGCTAAATAGTTAACACTTATATGTTGGTCAGTGACAGTTTAAATGTCTTTGTGGAGGTTCTTTGAGTCAGTCCTCACTCAGCCACCCACTTGCTAACATCCACATGTATATGTCTCATTAAATGACATCAACTATTTCATTAATAGTATACAGCTAATCAATGATTAAAAGATATTTATTTCTATGTCAAGTAACTACGAATAAAACATAACTTTACATACAGTAATAACCAGTAGCAAAGAGTGAAAGTACCAAAATTACGGTGCTACTGTCAAAATACTCAGTGGTGTAGTGAAATTACAGACATGCAATTAATGTACTGTACACATTCTTATAGATAAGCTCATTATCAAGAATTGTGAATGATAATAAATGTGCACAAGTTAAATAACGCATTGCATACACCTACTGGCTTCTGACAAATGAGCTTGTTTCATTGTACTCTTATTTCATTGTTAGAATTGTTTACCATTAAAGTTATGAAAAGGATAAATTGCTACTCACCAAACAGCAGAAGCATCAAGTTGCAGACAGGCATGATGGAAAGACTGCTGAATATGTAAGCTTTTGGTCAAAAAGCTTCATTCAGAAGTAGAAAATGCACACATATTCAAATAAGCTACAACTCTAATATGCATGACCACTGTCTGTGGCTGCAATGGCCCAAGTGTGAGAGAGTTGAGTGAATTTGTTTTCTATTTACGAAGAAGGCCTTTTTGCTGGAAGCTTAAATGTTCAGCAGTCTTTTCGTCATGACTGTCTGTGACTCGATGCCTCCTCTATGCAGAGAGTAGCAATCTATCCTTGTCATTCCATCCCCAAATTTTAATTGTTAAATAAAACATTAAAGTACATACAAATATGGAAGTGGGTTCACTGTTGGCAACCAAACGTAGATATAGTTTCATTATACAGTTTATGCTTATGAGTGGAGACAAAACTGTATTAACAGGCAAGTTGGTGAAGTAGTACGACATTGCAATCACATACTGGTTGAAAGTGGTTCAAATTCCCTCCTGGCCATCCAAATTTAAGTTTTGCACTATTTCCTCAAATTTCATCAAGTGAATGAAGGAATGGTTCCCTTGAAAAAGGTACAGCAAATTTTCTTCTCCATCCTCTTCCAATCTGAGCTTGTACTCCATCTGTAATGTCCTTGTTGCTGATGGAACACTAAACCCTATTCTTCCTACATTTTTTTAACTGTATTAATATTTGTTGCATTTTTTGATATTAATAAGTATAACAACAGAATTCCTATTTTTGGCAATGTTTCTACTCTCTACAATACTGTAGATTCCCATCAATGTTCTCAATCTTACGAAGACTGACATGTGAAACTGTCGTAGAACTCATATAACTGTTGTATATCTGTAATATGCTGATCAAACAATGGAAACTCCAGGTAGGAATATCAACAATGCAGGAAAAAACAGATTGCACATACCGTAAAGAACCGGCCCAAGATGTTGGAGTTGGTGGTTGTGTGTGAATGAGGTGTGCTTGCTTGTATGTGTGAACGGTGTGTGTCTGCCTTCTAATAATGGAAACTGTAGCCAAAAGCTTTATGAAAGTGTCTTTTAATGGTGCCTGTCTGCAACTTGTGTCTTCTTTACGGTAAGTAGCAATCTGTCTTTTCCTACATTGTTGTAACTTACTGATTAATTTCTTGTACATTCATGTAAATGGTGTCAGTATTTTGATAATATGAGCAGGTGTTGACAGATGTGAGAATTACCGAACAATCAGTTTAATAAGCCACAGCTGCAAAATACTAACACGAATTCTTTACAGACGAATGGAAAAACTAGTAGAAGCCGACCTCGGGGAAGATCAGTTTGGATTCCGTAGAAATAGTGGAACAATGAGGCTATACTGACCTTACGACTTATCTTAGAAGAAAGATTAAGGAAAGGCAAACCTACGTTTCTAGCATTTGTGGACTTAGAGAAAGCTTTTGACAATGTTGACTGGAATACTATCTTTCAAATTCTGAAGGTGGCAGGGGTAAAATACAGGGAGCGAAAGGCTATTTACAATTTGTACAGATACCAGATGGCAGTTATAAGAGTCGAGGGATATGAAAGGGAGCAGTGGTTGGGAAGGGAGTGAGACAGGGTTGTAGCCTATCCTTGATGTTATTCAATCTGTATATTGAGCAAACAGTAAAGGAAACAAAAGAAAAATTCGGAGTAGGTATTAAAATCCATGGAGAAGAAATAAAAACTTTGAGGTTCGCCGATGACATTGTAATTCTGTCAGAGACAACAAAGGACTTGGAAGAGCAGTTGAACGGAATGGATGGTGTCTTGAAGGGAGGATATAAGATGAGCATCAACAAAAGCAAAACGAGGATAATGGAATGTAGTCAAATTAAGTCGGGTGATGTTGAGGGAATGAAATGAGACACTTAAAGTAGTAAAGGAGTTTTGATATTTGGGGAGCAAAATAACTGACAATGGTCGAAGTAGAGAGGATATAAAATGTAGATTGGCAATGGCAAGGAAAGCGTTTCTGAAGAAGAGAAATTTGTTAACATCGAGTATAGATTTAAGTGTCCGGAAGTCATTTCTGAAAGTATTTGTATGGAGTGTAGCCATGTATGGAAGTGAAACGTGGACGGTAAATAGTTTGGGCAAGAAGAGAATAGAAGCTTTCGAAATGTGGTGCTACAGAAGAATGCTGAAGATTAGATGGGTAGATCACATAACTAATGAGGAGGTACTGAATAGGATTGGGGAGAAGAGGAGTTTGTGGCACAACTTGAGCAGAAGAAGGGATCGGTTGGTAGGACATGATCTGAGGCATCAAGGGATCACCAATTTAGTATTGGAGGGCAGCGTGGAGGGTAAAAATCGTAGGGGGAGACCAAGAGATGAATACACTAAGCAGATTCAGAAGGATGTAGGTTGCAGTAGGTACTGGGAGATGAAGAAGCTTGCACAGGATAGAGTAGCATGGAGAGCTGCATCAAACCAGTCTCAGGACTGAAGACCACAACAACAACAACACAAAACAAGGCAAACAGTTCTCAAACATTCGGGAACCTGTGTTTAAGGTAAATGTATGTGTGTCCAACTGCCAGAGCATCTTTCCAGCCTAATGAAACAACATGCTGAAACAAAGCCCATGAAAACTAATGAATTGTTTGTTGTAATAAATGAGGGAAGAAATACTTTAAGCAAAGCAGTGTTGAAAGCCAATTATATTTAGTAAATCCTAAATTTCAACTGTAAGCATGGAATAAAAACTAACACACACAAAGAAATTTGTACGAAAATGAATATCAAATGGTCTGAAAGTAAAACTACTAAAAAATTAACAACTTCATGTGAGAACATCTGTCTAACAATAAAATGGGAATATACAGCCTGGCTCTACAAATCTGAAATTGAATTATCATTAGTGGTTTCAACAGTTGTTCAGAATGTACAAATAGTTCAGAAAATTACAGAGTTTTGGAACAGAAAATTTCAAAGTTTATTTCAAGGAAACATGTAGATTAGATATGATTAATTACTAGTGAAAGAGGACGTCTGCAGCTGACATGAAGACAAAGCTAGCCTATATCCCGTCACTGCCACCATTTACAATGCTGATCAGACTGGTTTCAAGGAAGACTGTGTGCAAATCGCTACGCTGCGATTTTGAGGAAATAATTGGAATTAGAGTTGAATCAATTAATTCTATTACCCACTGACTGACAGAGCTCTGTGGATGAGTATTAAATTACATGAAGAAATACAGCAAACAATAACTTTACTCATAGTTTTATTTATGCCAATATATGTTTTAGGCTTTCGCCTATTTTTAATTGGCACAATACATTTATATCTTCATCAATGCAACATTTCTGTGGACTGCAATTTCAACACTGCAGTTGCCTTTCCTCCTGAAATTAGAAGCTGTTTTTAATGAGCATACACAATTGTCACTTCACTGACGCAGCAGCAGGGCATTTGCTGTGAGGCCTTCTGCTGTACCAGTGAAGTTAAAAATATAAATGCGAAAAAAGAGTAACTAGTTACATAAAAAAGGGAGCTGCAGTGTTCAAAATGCAGTCAACATTAATGTTGCACTGATGAAAATATCAATGTATTACATCAGTTGAAACTACGTGAAAGCTCAGAACACACGTTGGCATAAATTAAGCTGTATAAAAAGTGGCTGGCTGCTATATTTCTTCAAGTTATTTAATCCACTGGGAAAGAGCTCAAACCCCATTATCAAAGATAAATTTATGTAAATAAAAAGTATGAGAATTATTCCTTCAGAACAAATAATCAGATACAAGGAAAGGCTTAAAAAGCTATGTAAAATGGAGTGCAGAAAACATGCACAGCAGAAGACCTTGATTAATATACACACAGTGAATTCTAGAAGTTATTGCTTCATTAAGTATCATGGCTTGAGGAGAACATTTGAAAAAGTAAATGTGTTTTACTTTGAATTGATTTACTAACAAAATGTTTCATAAAAGGAATGTAAGGAGTACGAAGGGATTTTTTTTTTTTCCTTATTCAGTTTTCACTAATTTAATTATTGCACCGCAGTGCAAGTCAAAGTCATCCATCTGTCATGAGCACAATCCAAAATTGAGTATTTGACAATTTTCTAGAAACAATACACAACTATTCCAACATGACATCAGTACCACTTATTGTCTTCTTTCATAAATCAACATTTTTGTATTAACTACCTACCTTTTGATCAAGAGCTCTGAGCATTATATCTTCATTATCTTCTCGCTGACTCAGCTTATTCAACAGTTCGAGGCTGGCGAGCACAATGGCACGATCAGTGGAGGCCAAACCCCTCGCTGCCACTGCCAATAGGCCTGCACTGAGTTTGTCTGAACCCGGTTCAGATAAAGGGACTTCAGCTGCTACATTTCCCAACATGTCTAGTCCAAGAACATGCAAACCAGACCATCTAGACCCAGCACAAAGTGCTGCAAAGCGAAGAAATGCACAACTTTGTCCCAACACAGCTGCATTATCTTCATCAAAACTGAGATTCCGTAATATTGTTGCTACCTGTGAGAGAACAACAGGGCAATAGTTAGTGTTTCAACACCAAAGAAATACAATAACATGTTCAAATTTAATGTATAGTAAATATCAACCAACCTGAAGGACCCTCTGTCCAAACCAATCACGTGTACCATAGGAACGACCTAAACAGAAGAGGTCACGGTCTGATTCTGCAATCTCAAGTCTGTGTGGCCCTTCCATAGGATGATCACAGTCTGATTCCATGTCATCATCAGGCTGAGAACTGCCTTCCTCTGCTATCAGCTGAGATGCCGATATTATTGCACTACGCTTCACAACTATTTCCAAGTCAACACCACCTACACAGATTTTTTCTGTCACAGTATGAGGACTGTCATCATCTTCACATGTCTTCGACTTGCCACGTCGTGGAAACTTCGTTTCATCTGTGAAATCTCGTAGTTCTGGCTCAGCGAGGGTATCCAACCAGAACTGGCGTAGCGGATTATTGCGGATAGACCCATACACCTCTTCAAATAGTGGCCGCAAGGATGCTGTGCAGCAGATGCCCACTGATAAAATTTATCTGCTTTGTACAGTCAGTGCATAAGCTACAAAATTTATAATTCCTACAAAAAGTCATTGCGAAAATGCAAAAGGATTGAACCAAATAGAACAGCAAAATAAAATTTTAGAAAGGAAGTAATGCAGTAGTTCATATTCAATTACTATGAGTATTTGTTGCCCAAAACACTGTCTAGATGTGGTACAAAATTGCTACACAATAATTTTATATCTACAACAAAATATCCAGAATGTATAAATCTTTCTCTGAATGGCAACCAGCACTTCATTTAATGCTAACTTATTACCCACTGCATACAAATTACGTCACACTTCATTCACACTAATACACTCCCCTCTCCCCTAACGCTTGACATTTCTTATAGTTTCTCAGTTCCTTCTCATTTGTGTGTTACAAACTTGTTTTAATTTGTTAGTTTAGAATGCAAACATCTATGACAATTTAACTAGAATACGAGCATCTGGAATATGATTACTTTCTCTTTAAGGGAAATTCTACAGCCGCCTGGCACTTATGTAGTTGCCTGTAAAATCGTTATCCTGTCCTATACACATTGCTATTACGTAATTTGTTACCTATACTGAAACAGGCTTTAAAAAACCTTACATAAGTTGTGAATGTCCGAGTTTTTAACTACTTCACAAACATGTAAATCTGTAAACCAGGTTATTCTGTTTTCACATGAATTCAGACAAATACTTTGTCATTTGCAAATGACAAGTATTGGTATAACATTTACATTCTATTCAAGCACGTTTAAACCCCAAAAATCTACTTATCTGTCGTTGCACAACTACCAACTTATATGAACTGTTTAATAACTGTGGTAAAATCCACAATTCAACAATGGTCAGCATTAAATATATTCATAAAGATTAAATATGTTATTTGTGACTGTGGCAATGGCAGATTACAGTCAACTAAGCAATAAAATTATTTGCACAATGCTGTTAAATTATCTGTACTGGAGCAGGAATTTGTTATCAAATGACTGTTGCACTTTAATTAACAACAGCCAGCTTTTAACTTTTTGTAAACTATCCTGTGTACCTTATATTAAGTTTTAATCAGGTAAATTTCATATGTGAAATATTATTTACTTACGATGGCTGAAGACACCCGCATGGGCAAGCAGGAAATTGATGATTCGAGGACACTTATCAAGATGCAGAATATGCTTCCCTTCATTTGATAACAGGGTACAAACATTAATAGCAAAATCTTGCTCATTTGGTAGTGGTGAAAGCAATGAAAGAGATAAGCGCTCGTAATCAGATGCTTTGTACAGATCTGTTGACAGACCATTGTAGTTCCGGAGATTCTCTGAAACAGAAGCATCAGCCACATAAATTCTGACATATATATACATATGTCAATATTATAATTATCTGCTTACAAAAGCTCAAAATCTATGCTGTATCAAACCACATAATAAAGTTATAAATATGGAAATGAGAGAAGGGGTGGGACGGAAGTCATCAATGGAGCATTCAAGAAATTAAAGAACTGATGATTACAGATGCAATGACTACTCCGCGTAATACACAGTTAACATTGCAGGAACCTGCCCTATATTGAGGTATCTGCAGATGAATGTCACTACAAGATTTAAAAGACAGAACAGCAAGTTGTAACCTTTATAATACTCTCACCTACTCTACAACAATTAATGCTGACCATCTCAATTAAATTTACACAAACACGAGTAAACATATTTGGCTAGTCTTTATATAACATGTAGTGAAAATAGTAAATCTAGGATAGAAAAAATAAACAAAAATGAGGACAAGTGTTTCATAACACACAGTTTCTTCCTACAGACATTTTCCAAAAACTTTTTTAGAAGGCGACGTGTTCTTTAAGAGGCAGTCAAATGAAAACAAGACATGGAAAAAAGTAAGTAAACTGTTTATTATTTCAAAAGTAATCATCATAACTGTTAATATATTTATCCCACCATGAAACAAGACAGTCAATGCCTTCATGAAGAAATGAAACTTCCTGGCAGATTAAAACTGTGTGCCGGACCAAGACACGAACTCAGGCAAGAGCACTTGCCCGCGAAAGGCAAAGGACGCGAATTTGAGTCTCGGTCCGGCACACAGTTTTAATCTGCCAGGAAGTTCCACATCAGCACACACTCCACTGCAGAGTGAAAATCTCATTCTGGAAACATCCTCAGGCTGTGGCTAAGCCATGACTCTGCAATATCCTTTCTTCCTGGAGAGCTAGTTCTGCAAGGTTCGCTGAAGAGCTGCTGTGAGGTTTGGATGGTAGGAGACGAGGTATTGGCAGAATTGAAGCTCTGAGGACTCAGATGGTAGAGCACTTGCCCATGAAAGGCAAAGGACCCAAGTTTGAGTCACGGTCCAGCAAACAGTTTTAATCTGCCAGGAAGTTCCATATCAGTGCACAGTCTGCTGCAGAGTGAAAATCTCATTCTTTCTTCATGAAGAAATGATTGCGATTGCCTACAGAACCATGATTGTACCCACGCAGCTGGCTACGCCATGCTCTGAACTGTGGCTATTCATACACAGGAAGTGCCATGTGAGGTCTAACACTGCAACCTTGTAGAAAGATGGCCATATCTGTTTCGATTTATCACGTATGACCAGCTGCACTATAGCATTGTTCACTGACGATGCTACTGTCCACACATGAAAATATCATCGTCGCACGATACTTAGGAAATTCAGAAATACTTCTATAAAATTTCCACTTGGTGCAATGAATATCGGCTCTCTTTAAGTGTGCATAAATTTTGGTAATTGCCTATAACAAAGAGGAAAAACACTGTTAATATCAGATTACAAGATATGTAACAAATATCTTGGCCATGCCACATACAGGTATTTACAGGTAATACCAAAATGCTATTTGACACGGGAAGACCATGTCAACATCGGGAAAGGTTAATGAAGACTTAGATCTGTAGAAACGGTTCCGTTATATAGCGCAGGGCGTCTGCAAAGGAAACCGCATACAAGGTGCTATCCCTACCAAGTCCTGAATATACCATCACCACATTGTTAACACCGCTTCCCACGCAATCACCGAAGTTAAGCAATACTGGAACCAGCAGTAGGCGGATGGGTGACCGGGTGCCATTGGATTTAAGGACATGCAAAACACTGAAGTAGCGCGCAACTGAAAGACATGCCAGGCTGTGGTGCCACACAACATTTGTCCACCTCCAGGACAGAGCAGCCCGCGCGGCATTATGTCGTAGAGGGGCGTGGATTCAATTCTCATCCAGGTTGAAATTTTCTTCACTCGAGGACTGGATGCTGTGTTGCCTTCATCATAATTTCATGTTCATCAACACACAAATCGCCAAATGGCGTTAAGTAAAAGGCTTGCACCAGGTGACCAGATTACCCGATGGGATCCCCTAGCCACACACACATATTGTTTCATTTCACAGGGTGATTGTACTTAAACTTTCGTTACTTGAGCCAGTGTGGACAGAAAGCTATTTACCACGCGAGTACCAAACTTATAGGTATGAAGTTCAGACTGTGCCCTGCAGGATTGTGTTGTTAGTAGTGTTTTGTCACAACTTTTAGGCGCTGGTACTAGAATGGTGACGTATGGTTCAACAAACACAAGCATCCGTGTGCATTACAGCTGCAAGCAATCTAAAGATGTTTTATCAAAACAACAGTAATAGTGCTGCTGCTCTTCGAGAGTGCATGAAGGGAATATGGAGAGGTCCTCTTTCCGCAATGGTGAAGAAGAACACGATTCGGAAGTATGAATTACGCTCGACTGGGAATTGCTCATGGGAGATACTGTGCACCAACTGAGCTATAATTTCTTCAAGTCGTTACTCCTGCCATGACAGAATGCTGGACACAATGCGAGCAATGCAAGCAGTGAAGTAGCTGTGCCACAACAGCATAACATTCCATGGTCTGCATGTTCGGATAAAGTGCAGCGAAAAACTTTGGAATGACATCAGCACAAACCTCACATTACTAACCAGCTTTTGCCACCTGACGCAGACATTCGAGTACACTTCGCTGCTATGTTTCTTGCATGGGTTGAAGTTGAAGACATATGGCCTTGGAACTTAGCTGTCACATTTGGGGATCGTCACTATCAAAGAACATTCATGAAGTTCCCCCGCATAGTGTGTGGTGTGGGTTTAGGGCACAGTTAATGATTTTCCATTTTTCTTTGAGGAACTAGGATCCCAAGGGTCATGGGTATACAGGGTGAACGTCAAGCGTTAATGTGATCTGCTTCACCAAAATGTGATCCCTGCTCTCCCAGAGAGCGGTGCTTTGGACATTGCTCTTGATGTCACTCGATAACTCCGTAACACATTTGGAAAAAACTGAATCATTGGCCGATTGTTCCAAATTGTTTGGCCGCCAGGACCACCAGATTTGAACCCACATGATGTTTGGCTGCGGGATTACCTGAAAGACATGGTTTATCAATGGGGCACTAAAACATATTTTGACGTTGAAGATGAGCATTGTTTGGGAGATAGCCAACACTACACCTGGGATGTTTTGGGCAGTAAGTTGAGCAATCTTAACTGGTTCCAGACTGTCGTGTGTGCTTATGGTCATCATTTAATTAAAAAAAAAGCACAATACGTCAAGAAATTACTGCTGCTACACCTGACATGTTGACGAAAGTGATGGCGAACTTCAAAGAAAGACTATTAATGTGCATTCACGAAGAAGTAAACTATCTGCCTGATGTTATACGTGAAACGTGAAAATTCATAAACTGGATACGTTACCAATTGTAGTGATGTGAGTACATTTCGTATGAGTTCTTTTACCGTTTTCTTAGTACCTCAGAGTCACCGTTTGGGGTTTTCGCTAGTTATAAAAAGTTTCACGTTTTAACTTCGAAAATACAGTGATAAATCTTTCGCCACTTGAGCCAATGCAGATGGAAAACTATTGACCGTGTGGGTACCAAGCTTTATAAGAATTATGTTCAGACAGCGCTGCAGGACTTATGGTGTTAGTGTCATGACTTGCCGTTATCTGCCAGTACTGGTAGGGCGGTGTAGGATTCAAACACAAGCACCAGTGTGCAACTGCATTATTGTCGCACACCGTCAACATTGGTCTGCACACTGTGAGCAGGGCTTTACGAATAAAGATATTCTACCAAAATAACAGCAGTAGTGCTGTTACTCTTCTTGAGTATCGACGCATCAAAGGAATACAGAGGGGTCCTCTTTCCGCACTGGGATTGAACAACATGATTCGGAAGATCGAAATAACCGACGTTTTGGGAACTGCTCGTCGAAGAGGTCGACGGCCAATTCCGCCACAAATCGTTGAAGTTACTGTTGAAATGGCTGAGAATGTTGGATGCTAAGTGCGATCTAAAGCGGTGCACGAGCCGTCTCGCGACAGCTGAACATTCCATGGTCCACCGTTCGAAGAGTGCTGCGAGCGATTGTGAAGTTATCCCTAGAGCCGTTAGAGGCTGTTGTGTATGCAGGTTGTCATCACATTTGAGCAACGTTTGTAGCTTGGTACGTAAACATGAGAAGCACCTAATAAATGTTACCCTCTCATATGAAAATTAAAGTACGTTTCATTTCATGGTTTCTTCGTTACTTCTCTTCCGCATGTCCTTACAGATGTTCCCCAAAGTTTAATTGTCCTACGATCACTCGTGCTTCATGGGGAGGTTCTGAATTAGCGAAAGTTTTAAACTATAACCACGCTATGTAACAGTGAACCCTCGGATGATGGACATAAAAAACTACTCACCAAAAAAGTGCATATAGAATTTATATGAACTATTGCTAGTTAGCTGAATTGCTGAAAGGGCGGAAACGTGACAAACTCTTAGTTCAATGACAGTAAACTTCAATTAGGCACAACAGAATTCGTTCCTTTTGAATACATTACGGGAAAGGCAGTGATCAATGTCTTACAAATATTTACTATTAAAAACAGTCTTGATCACGATTTATTTATCAAGGTGACCGGTTTCAACCACTACTGTGGTCATCTTCAGACCATTGAGTAGGAACCTCTTTCTGTGGGACAATCACTACTAATTCTCCCATAGAAAGAGGTTCCTACTCAATGGTCTGGAGATGACCACAGTAGTGGTCGAAACCGGTCACCTTGATAAATAAATCGTGATCAAGACTGTTTTTAATAGTAAATAACAGAATTCGCTCTGTGAAGTTCATAAGCGCAGGTGCAGGACAATGCAAATGAAAATAACAGTTATTTAAAAAAAACACAAAGTGCCCTCCGCCACACACCGTTGTGTGGCTTGCAGAGTATAGATGTAGATGTACAGTGAGAAATCTGATAGTTACCCGCAGCGCTCAAGCCCTGTCGGACGCGAGTGGCGTGGCGTGTTACGGGGAACCCAGCCGGAAGTGGCCTGGCTGTTTTCCGGCGGCGCTATCGCGCTGCAGTCAGTTGATCCCAGGGTCCAACCATCAAAACTGCAGCATTAAGCAAAGATGAGCTAGGTACCACCAACTCTTCTCTGTGCGTTAACAGCCAACTGAGATACGTCGCATCTGACGTTGGGCCACTTGTGAGTTAACTCGCACGAAACGTTATTTTACTTAAACTCTGTTGAGAAAACACACCTAACAACCTACATTTCGCATAGTGGCATCCAGAAGAACAGAAAACTGCATACACACTGAGGAACAGGATTATCTCCACGTCATGGATAAAGCATTAACGCCCGATTTAGCTGCCGGCCGCGGTGGACGAGCGGTTCTAGACGCTTCGGTCCGGAACAACGCGACTGCTATGGTCGCAGGTTCGAATCCTGCCTGGGGCATGGATGTGTGTGATGTCCTTAGGTTAGTTAGGTTTAAGTAGTTCTAAGTTCTAGGGGACTGATGACCTGAGATGTTAAGTCTCATAGTGCTCAGAGCCATTTGAACCATTTTTCCGATTTAGCTTTCTTCCAAACAAGATATGTCACACATTCCAGTGCACTGGGTACGTGTAAGATACTTCTGTAACGTGCAGACTCGACAGCACTCCCTTCATCCGTAAATTAATTATTAAACTTACTGATTCTGATCCGCCAGGTTAGCCGAGGGCGCTAATGCGCTACTTCCTGGACTCGGGTAGGCGCGTCGACACCGGATCGAATCCGCCCAGCGGATTAACTACGAGGGCCGGTGTGCCGGCCAGCCTGGATGTGGTTTTTAGGCAGTTTTCCACATCCCACAAGGTGAATACCAGGCTCGTCCCCATGTCCCGCCTCAGTTACACAGCTCTCAAGCATTTGGAAAATGTTTGCACTATTTCAGGCTTACACTATACGCAGACACCTGGGTACACAGGAAGGGCATTTGGCCACCCTCTGACATTAACATCGCCAAATCCATAGTAACAAGGCCGACCCCCCGTTGAAGTGGGGCAAAGGCCCAAAACAAATGATGATGAAACTTACCGATTCTAAGTCGCTCATGTTAACTATTTCTTCAAGTTTTCTTTCACCTAGATGATACTACCAGCCATTCTACGAGGATAATTAATAATAAAAACAAATATCACAAAACAACTTACGATGAGGACAAACACTATTAAACAATGATATGGGCAGAGTTTACAAAAATTACTAGCGAGGACTGATTACTGGCAAGCAATTTTGTTGCTGGTGCCTGGATAGCATATTCTATTATTTCCCGCCAAAACATTTTATTTAATTCTATGACGCAACAGGCAATATCATAACAGGCAATAGCTAATGAAACTTATCAACAACTCTTTCTTGGTCTCGCCCCAGGGTGTCACTGTGTGTTGGCGATAACAAATACGACTTCTTTATAATCTTTCGATTTGTTGGCTTCTCTCCACCTGGATGACCGGAAGCTAACTTATTCATTTCGATATAACTTGAGACTTCTGCACCGTGTATAATTTGTTTTAAAAATGCTAGTGTGGTTTTTCCCCAGCATCCTCCCTTATAATGTTCCTTCTAGGACATTCACAAGAAACTGGTGACTGCTTTGTTGTTCTTTGGAATCATTCTCATGTTACTTTTAAAAAAGTCTTCTGAGGTAGTGCCAGTTTTATGAGTATTAAGCTGCTTTGTTTCTGGGTCTAATGCTTTAGGCATTTCACGTGGGATGTTATCAATATCAGCAGCGTTCTTTCCTTTCAGATAATTTAACGCTTTTTTTCGAATTTTTCTTTTGTAATCTGAGCCCCCATTTCCATTTCTTCTTCTTCTTCTTCTTCTTCTTCTTCTTCTTTACTTTAATTGGTTGTTCTGGCTTCAGTACAGCTCTCCAATACACCGTTTTCACATGTTGGCTACAACCTTGGAGCGGACTGAACTGATGCGTGTTTTCAATTTCCAAATTTTTATCTGATTGTGTGCCTTGTTTGTTGTTTTCATTAATTTTATGACATATAGCTTCCAGACAGAAGTTCCTTTTTTACCTTTTTTGTTTCCGAGTGATTTCATCTAGAATCATACAAGTCATGTCAACTCGTGGCCATGAATTTTTCTGGAAAACATATATATTAGACCTTTAAATCGCGTGTTAAAAAATAAAGCAATTTAGTTAATTTAGTTTTATCTTCATTTTCGTAAATGGTACGGAGCTTTTAAAAATTTATATATGTTAAAAGGAACTCTTAAGACTGTAGAGGAAAGAAAAAAAAAGAAAAAACCTAATAGATGAAAAGTACTGGAAACCTGGCAGATGTTTTGCGTTACACGCGCACACTTATGGGCGTCCTTTAACTTACAAATTTAAAGATGAAAATATGAAACATAAGTCAATTATTGGACTTAAAAAATTTTCTGTCATATTATCACATGTTGTTGTTGTGGTCTTCAGTCCTGAGACTGGTTTGATGCAGCTCTCCATGCTAATCTATCCTGTGCAAGCTACTTCATCTCCCAGTACCTACTGCAACCTACATCCTTCTGAATCTGCTTAGTGTATTCATCTCTTGGTCTCCCTCTACGATTTTTACCCTCCACGCTGCCCTCCAATGCTAAATTTGTGATCCCTTGATGCCTCAAAACATGTCCTACCAACCGGTCCCTTCTTCTTGTCAAGTTGTGCCACAAACTTCTCTTCTCCCCAATCCTATTCAATACCTCCTCATTAGTTACGTGATCTACCCACCCAATCTTCAACATTCTTCTGTAGCACCACATTTCGAAAGCTTCTATTCTCTTCTTGTCCAAACTATTTATCGTCCATGTTCCACTTCCATACATGGCTACACTCCATACAAATACTTTCATAAACGACTTCCTGACACTTAAATCAATACTCGATGTTAACAAATTTATCTTCTTCAGAAACGCTTTCCTTCCCATTGCCAGTCTACATTTTATATCCTCTCTACTTCGACCATCATCAGTTATTTTGCTCCCCAAATAACAAAACTCCTTTACTACTTTCATTATCCTTGTTTTGCTTTTGTTGATGTTCATCTCATATCCTCCTTTCAAGACACTGTCCATTCCGTTCAACTGCTCTTCCAAGTCCTTTGCTGTCTCTGACAAATTACAATGTCATCGGTGAACCTCAAAGTTTTTATTTCTTCTCCATGGATTTTAATACCTACTCCGAATTTTTCTTTTGTTTCCTTTACTGCTTGCTCAATATACAGATTGAATAACCACGGGGAGAGGCTACAACCCTGTCTCACTCCCTTCCCAACCACTGCTTCCCTTTCATGCCCCTCGACTCTTATAACCGCCATCTGGTTTCTGTACAGATTGTAAATAGCCTTTCGCTCCCTGTATTTTATCCCTGCCACTTTTAGAATTTGAAAGAGAGTATTCCAGTAAACATTGTCAAAAGCTTTCTCTAAGTCTACAAATGCTAGAAAAGTAGGTTTGCCTTTCCTTAATCTTTCTTCTAAGATAAGTCGTAAGGTCAGTATTGCCTCACGTGTTCCAATATTTCTACGGAATCCAAACTGATCTTCCCCGAGGTCGGCTTCTACCAGTTTTTCCTTTCGTATGTAAATAATTCTTGTTAGTATTTTGCAGCTGTGACTTATTAAACTGATAGTTCGGTAATTTTCACATCTGTCAACACCTGATTTCTTTGGGATTGGAATTATTATTATATTCTTCTTGAAATCTGAGGGTATTTCGCCTGTCTCGTACATCTTGCTCACGAGATGGTAGAGTTTTGTCAGGACTGGCTCTCCCAAGGCCGTCAGTAGTTCTAATGGAATGTTGTCTACTCCCGGGGCCTTGTTTCGACTCAGGTCTTTCAGTGCTCTGTCAAACTCTTCACGCAGTATCATATCTCCCATTTCATCTTCATCTACATCCTCTTCCATTTCCATAATATTGTCCTCAAGTACATCGCCCTTGTATAGACACTCTATATACTCCTTCCACCTTTCTGCTTTCCCCTCTTTGCTTAGAACTGGGTTTCCATCTGAGCTCTTTATATTCATACAAGTGGCTCTCTTTTCTCCGAAGGTCTCTTTAAATTTTCCCGTAGGCAGTATGTATCTTACCCCTAGTGAGATAAGCCTCCACATCCTTACACTTGTTCTCTAGCCATGCCAGCTTAGCCATTTTGCACTTCCTGTCGATCTCATTTTTGAGACGTTTGTATTCCTCTTTGCCTGCTTCATTTACTGCATTTTTTTATTTTCTCCTTTCATCAATTAAATCCAGTATTTCTTCTGTTACCCAAGGATTTCTACTAGCCCCCGTCTTTTTACCTACTTGATCCTCTGCTGCCTTCACTACTTCATCCCTCAGAGCTACCCATTCTACTTCTATTGTATTTCTTTCCCAAATCCCTGTCAATTGTTCCCTTATGCTCTCCCTGAAAATCTGTACAACCTCTGGTTTAGTCAGTTTATCCAGGTCCAATCTCCTTAAATTCCCACATTTTTTGCAATTTCTGCAAATTTTGCAATTTTTTGCAATTTCTTCAGTTTTAATCTACAGTTCATAACCAATAGTTGTGGTCAGAGTCCACATCTGCCCCTGGAAATGCCCTACAATTTAAAACCTGGTTCCTAAATCTCTGTCTTACCATTGTATAATCTGATACCTTTTAGTATCTCCAGGATTGGTTGGGTGGTTGTTTTTGGGGAAGGAGACCAGACAGCGTGGTCATCGGTCTCATCGGATTAGGGAAGGATGGGGAAGGAAGTCGGCCGTGCCCTTTCAGAGGAACCATCCCGGCATTTGCCTGGAGTGATTTGGGGAAATCACGGAAAACCTGAATCAGGATGGCCGGATGCGGGATTGAACCGTCGTCCTCCCGAATGCGAGTCCAGTGTCTAACCACTGCGCCACCTCGCTCGGTATATCTCCAGGATTCTTCCATGTATACAACCTTCTTTTATGATTCTTGAACCAAGTGTTAGCTATACATATTATCACATACTACTGATATAATTATAAACAGTGTCTTCTCTGCTCCAGCTACCTGTATTAAGCAAATATTTACTACTAAAAATGTAAAAAATTGCATTTTTACGAGTCTTTACGAATTATTTACTCGAAAACTCCCATCCGAAAACTTCCGAGAATTACAAAAAATATTGTTTGGTTAAAATGTTAGCAGTCAGTGCAAACACAGTGGGTAACATTTTTCTGTGTAAAGTGTTAAAAGATATTCAACGTTCTGCATATTTCGCATTACAGGATTTCTAGTGTACTATATGGATGTTAGCAATACTGTTTCCAGCGCTCTTCTGTTTATAATAAGCGAGTGAGAACTTGCACATAAACCATTCTTCATCGAGCCTTGTGTTGGTTGTTAGATACAGTCACAGTGAGGAAATACAGTAGTGAGGTGTGTGGACTGAAAAAAGACGCAAGAAGGTGGTGTTCAAGAAAAGTGAAAAACACTTCACAGTTGTTGGAAATCTTCAGAGGTATTACAGAAATATCTTGGTCCTCAAGTAACAGCATTAGCATCACATCCATAGTGGAGGAACTGCTACTCTCACGACAAGAAGAAATTTAGTGGCAACCCAACTCATCGATCACCATCACCCGAGTGTGAAACTGAAGAAAACAACGCAGATGTTTATATTCCTGTGTGTGAAGTTGTTGAAGTGCTGAATGTGAGCATTTCTGCTCTAGCCCATACTATATCCCTCTCAAACGTCCAGAGAAGGTAAGAAAGAAAAGAAAAAAAAACAGTTTGTAAAAACAAAATTTGAAGAAATTAAAACAAGTTTTGCACTAGCAACATCATCAAAACTTTGTGAAACGTGTAATGTAAATGCACTTGATGCAGAACCTAAATGTAGTGATACGTGCAAGACATGTGATGTGTGGTTACGAAACATAAATACTACCATCTCAGCAGCTACCTATATATATATATATATATATATATATATATATATATATATATATATATATATATGTGTGTGTGTGTGTGTGTGTGTGTGTGTGTGTGTGTGTGTTAGACACTGGGTCATTGAAAGGAATAGCTCACCATTCATATCCGGAGGATTCAATGACAGGCCATAGCAGAAGCAAAATCAGCCACATCCCAGAATACTGACACATTAGTTCTTCATTTCGACTTTGCTGAGAACTAGTCTGTTGCTTTGCAGAACGAAATTCAAAGTTACCACTGGCACACATCACAGGTATCAATATCCACATCTGTTGTTCACTTCCTTGGAACATCACACTGTTTAGCTATTGTCAGTGATGATCTCACTGACAGCGCAGCATACGTGCATGCTATATTGTCAACATGATAATTGATGACTAGAGGCCATGCATTTCCTAAACATGTGTATGTGACTGATGGTGCAACATCTCATTTTAAAAACTGCTTTCAGCTTTATGAGCTTAGTCAACACTGTAGTACACAAATTAAGACAAAAAATAGATATTTTCAGCAACAGATCGTGGAAAAAGCGTATGTGATGGGGGTAAGATATCTCTGTACAACTAAATTTAATCTCCAGTATGAATCTGTTGATGCTATAAGACATGCTAATAGATTTGTACACACTGTACCAACATTAGTAACAAATATGAAACACAATTCTAAATGAAGTACACTATAGGGATTCCGTTTAAAAAAAGAGAGAAGAGTTGTCTGCTATGAAGCCTGTGGTAGGAATTCAATCAAGTAAGTATTGGGTTGCACTCCGGAGTGGCACATACATTGCAAGAATGGTTCTCCACGAAATGCAGCCTGTTACCGTGTGTGAAATGCAGAGACCATATTATACATTAGAAGAGTTTGTAGAGAGCCACTTCATTTCTTGTGAGTATGACAATCAGTGGTGGGTGGGGCAGGTAACAAGTGTTTGTCATGAGCGGCAAGATATAGCCGTCTCCTTTATAACACCTCATGGTCCTACTAATGCTTTCAAATTGCCATAATCAAAAGATCAGTGTGCAATTCCCATTTCCCAAGTACTGCTCTTGTTGGATCATCTTTGTCCATGTGCAAATTCAGCTCGGCTCTACAAGTTCAATGATAAGCAGATGAAAAAACAAAACAAAAAATGAACTCTTTTCAACAGCACAATGTTGATTGTTACATTGTAGACAATTTCAATTCATGAAATGTCATGAAGTAAAATCATGATAGAAGACAATAATAATTTGTGAACATTATCATAAAAAGAAAAATGGGAAAATTATGAATTATTTTCCCACTCACTTATAATGTTGTGAAACATTATACTACTGGCCATTAAAATTGCTACACCACGAGGATGGCGGGCTACAGACGCGAAATTTAACCGGCAGGAAGAAATTGATGTGATATGCAAATGATTAGCTTTTCAGAGCATTCACACAAGGTTGGCGCCGGTGGCGACACCTACAAAGTGCTGACATGAGGAAAGTTTCCAACCGACTTCTCATACACAAACAGCAGTTGAACGGCGTTGCCCGGTGAAACGTTGTTGTGATGCCTCGTGTAAGGAGGAGAAATGCGTACCAAAGGTCGGATTGTAGCCTATCGCGATTACGGTTTATCGTATCGCGACATTGCTGCCCGCGTTGGTCGAGATCCAATGACTGTTAGCAGAATATGGAATCGATGGGTTCAGGAGGGTAATACGGAACGCCGTGCTGGATCCCAACGGCCCCGTATCACTAGCAGTCGAGATGACAGGCATCTTATCCGCATGGCTGTAACGGATCGTGCAGTCACGTCTCGATCCCTGAGTCAACAGATGGGGACGTTTGCAAGACAACAACCATCTGCACGAACAGTTCGACGACAGCTGCAGCAGCATGGACTATCACCTCGGAAACCATGGCTGCGGTTACACGGACAGGAGCGCCTGCGATGGTGTACTCAACGACGAACCTGGGTGCAGGAATGGCAAAACGTCATTGTTTCGGATGAATCCAGGTTCTTTTTACAGCATCATGATGGTCGCATCCATGTTTGGCGACATAGCGGTGAACGCGCATTGGAAGTGTGTATTCGTCATCGCCATACTGGCGTATCACCCGGCGTGGTGGTATGGGGTGCCATTGGTTCCACGTCTCCATCACCTCTTATTCGCATTGACGGCACTTTGAACAGTGGACGTTACATATCAGATGTGTTACGACTCGTGGCTCTACCCTTCATTCGATCCCTGCGAAACCCTACATTTCAACAGGATAATGCACGACCGCAAGTTGCAGGTCCTGTACGGGCTTTTCTGGATACAGAATACGTTCAACTGCTGCCCTGGCCAGCACATTCCTCCAGATCTCTCACCAACTGAAAACGTCTGGTCAATGGTGGCCCACCAACTGGCTCGTCACAATACGCCAGTCACTACTCTTGATGAACTGTGGTATCTTGTTGGAGCTGCATGGGCAGCTGTACCTGTACACGCCATCCAAGCTCTGTTTGACTCAATGCCCAGGAGTATCAAGGCAGTTATTACGGCCAGAGGTGGTTTTCTGGGTACTGATTTCTCAGGATGTATGCACCCAAACTGCGTGAAAATGTAATCACATATCAGTTCTAGTATAATATATTTGTCCAATGAATACCCGTTTATCATCTGCATTTCTTCTTGGTGTAGCAATTTTAATGGCCAGTAGTGTATTTTGATTCATAAATATCAGTTTTGCATGACATTTACTTAAAATCAGTGATCAATTTAAATATTTAAAAGTCCATGATTTTTTAACCTTGAGAGTAGAGCCAGGTCTACCTAAAAAATTCTGACATTTTGTAAAGGCAAGTACAGCCCACTTTTGCCTGTACATTCCCTAAGTACAGTGACCAACTAACATGCCATGAAATTTTTAGGACATCTAGGATGGGGGTTTTGGAGAAAATAATTTCTAAATAGCCAAAAAATTTCAGATTCATCTTTGTTTACAACTATTTTGACAGTTTCACACATCAATGTCATAGCTGACGGTTAGCAGTCCTACCACTGTATCATTTCAAACATCCAATGACTATACATATTTTAATAAGTAATTTTGAAAACCGCAAAAAATTACAAATTCTCATAGTTTAATTTTAAAAAAAAATTGAATAAAGCTCACAAGTGTGTATGTATTAATCATGTCACATAGTATTGGGAACGAAGTATTTATTGAAAATAAATTCAGATCTTTATCGCTTTTGGTTCCTTTATTACAATTTTTCAAGTTTCCCTTTCGTTACGGCATTTTCGCAAATACTGTTATTTAGAGAGGGGTGTAGCATTTTAAAAAGATCGTCAGAAAATCAAAATACTGTAGTTGTGGAGAGATATCATGAGCAACCTCAACACACATTTTTTTTTTTTTTTCAGTAAACTCTGATACAGTGACGTGACACATTCACTCTTGACCTGTATGATTTGAGATGAAATTGCCCTTCTCTTTGAACCAAGTTTTTTAGTCTATTGTATTCATTTATCACTTTATATTTTTTTCTTTTTTTTCCATTAATTCTATTGTGTGATCATTTACTCCTGGTTTCCTGGATTCGTTTTGTGGGAGACCAATTGTTTCCCTTACTGCTGCTTTAACTGCCTTTTCCAGATTTTCCCATGTTCCCATGTCGTTGGCTGCTGACCCTATACTGGCTTTCTGTTGGAACTTCACCAAATTTGTATAGTTTTTCCTGCTATTCAATGTTTTTAATTTCTCAGATGCCCTCGCTCAGGTATTACTTCGAATTTCTAATTTCTTTTTGGTTGTAGTTTATACCTACCTGCAACTAAGTTGTGGCTCATAATAAGACTTACTTTGATTGATTTGGTTTTTTTGCTTCTTTCTGACCACAATATAATCTATATGATAGCGTTTGTATACCGAGCGAGGTGGCGCAGTGGTTGGCACACTGGACTCGCATTCGGGAGGACGACGGTTCAATCCCGTCTCCGGCCATCCTGATTTAGGTTTTCCGTGATTTCCCTAAATCATTTTCAGGCAAATGCCGGGATGGTTCCTTTGAAAGGGCACGGCCGATTTCCTTCCCAATCCTTCCCTAACCCGAGCTTGCGCTCCGTCTCTAATGACCTCGTTGTCGACGGGACGTTCAACACTAACCACCACCATAGCGTTTGTATCTCCTGGTTTTATACATGTATTGTATAACGCCTTCTTGGTGGTTTTGAAATATTTGTGTTCACCAGCTCTTCTTCTGAACAAACGTTAACAAGTCTTTGCCCTTTCCCACTTTGCCATCTTCGCATGTCTGTTTTCTCTACGGCTCTATCATCCATACCCGGGAGGCATTCCCGTTTCCGCCACCTGGAAAAGGCACCAGATGGAGGAGAAAACTAGCAAAACTCCTTTTGTTTGTAGGTAGTCTTGATTAAAGGGGACAAAATTCGAGTTCCTGTGTGGTTATAAGCTATATGGAAGGCACGAAAAATACTCCGTGTTCGTCTTTATCATAATATGCGATACTACACACAGAATGCAACCATGATCTGGATAACATCTGATGTTTGTAATGATCAAGTCTTAAAATGCACATGAACGGAGATATTAGCTTTAAACTGTCACTCCACCTACCTCAGACCTTACAGTGTATAGATACAGAACTCGTGCAATATTCTGTAAGAGGATTTGGCTGCTGCTTCGAAACTATTATCTAAGACTTCAAAGCCCAAATTGCTTATTCTACAGGGTGTCCCAGGGGGAATGATCATTATTTAGGGATACGGCAAGGGCGGTCATTTGAAGCCTACTCCGAATGGTTTCCGAGATTGAACACATTTTACCACAGGGTACAGCTCAACCGCATTTACCCTAATAGCTGGAATGGTCGTGCTAGTAAAATTGACTGGGCACCAGGACCGCTAGCCCTTACACCATTAGATTTTTGGTTATGGGGTTGGCTCAAATGGCTCTGAGCACTATGGGACTCAACTGCTGAGGTCATTAGTCCCCTAGAACTTAGAACTAGTTAAACCTAACTAACCTAAGGACATCACAAACATCCATGCCCGAGGCAAGATTCGAACCTGCGACCGTAGCGGTCTTGCGGTTCCAGACTGCAGCGCCTTTAACCGCACGGCCACTTCGGCCGGCGGTTATGGGGCTGGATGTAAGTCTAATGTATTCAAACGAAAGGCGAATACGCGAGATGGACTGCTTGGTCGCATAGTGGACGCTCCTGCTCTCAATGAGGAATGTGCAGAAGGGCTCTGACAAAGAGCACGTGTTCTCTCGTAAGTGCACAAATGCGCTGAAGTTGACGGGATATTCTAACATTTATTGTGGACTGTACTACAGCTGTAATGCGACTTATACGATAATGATCAGACGGGAATGTGTTAAAAAAACTCATTATTCAGCCGATACTCTGTAAAATGCATGTTGTAATATTTCCTAACTATTTACAGATGTACACTGTATTGAATAATACAGAAAATAAATAAATGTCTTCTATGTCGAAAACCATTCAGAATACGGCATATGCTCATATAAAGTTTCTTGCTTCAAATCATCGTTCCTGTCATATTCCTGAATACTGACAATTCCTCCTGAGAATACATGTATGTTGTCAAGAAGATGATATAAATGCAGACGACTGACAGTATTTACAATTCACACACGACACACTTAAGCTTCTGCACACTTGAGAATGATATATAATTCATTCGTGCCGTTTGTCACAAGTAGCATCCGTCCAATGAGCATATCCCCTGGCGTTCAATTAGCATCGGGAACGGTACCAAGTGAATTCATAATCTTCATCCTATCTGGACATTTACAACATTTGAAGCTCACATTCAGTTGTTGGATTACATCTTACTGTTTATGAACAACGCCCCACAGCATCATGCATGACGTACGCATATGGATTATATTGTGTCACTGCAGTAGTCCAGAGCTGAAGAACGCTCAGTTTTAGAGTAGTTTTAGCATTAAAAGTCCATATCTCAATGAGGTAGGTCAGTATTTATAATACAAGAAACATCGAAATGATAGTTTTGAACACTTAACTTAGAAAGGCAGCAGCCTTTCAAACTACTTTTTTTTTCTCTTCTGTTCATTCTTGTGTAATCCATCAAACAGCCTGTCTTCAACTGTCCCACATTCACACGGTTATCAAATGATTCTTCTAATTTACTGTTAATTTGTACTATTTTCTTATCGACATATTATTTTTACATTATTTTTTCATTGTAACTGATTTTTCAACGCTACTTTCAATCTACTGGTTGTGAGCTGCAGATTAAACCGAAGAATTCGCAGAAAAGTAGGTTCAAATGGCTCTGAGCACTATGGGACTTAACTGCTGAGATTATCAGTCCCCTAGAACTTAGAACTACTTAAACATAACTAACCTAAGGACATCACACACATCCATGCCCGAGGCAGGATTCGAACCTGCGACCGTAGTAGTCGCGCGGTTCCTGACTGCAGCGCCTAGAACTGCTCGGCCACGCCGGCCGGCCGAAAAGTAGGAAATCCAGGGCACAGCACCAGGAAAAGTTGAAAGAACCAGAGGTTGTTGAGAGTTCCGGTGGTAGCATTAGGCAACGGTTGACTGAAATAGAGGAAGTAATACAGTAGAAGACGAAATGTTAACTCTGAGAGATGAAATAGTGAAGCCAACAGAACAGGATGAGGAACATGGCCGCATAACGCGATGCATTAAAACTAAGGGGGCAACAAGTATTAAATCCCTCATTGCAAAACATAACTGTCCCTGCAAGAACTGGTGAAATTGCTCAAACACCGTAAACATGTACTTCTGAGATCAGTACAAGATTACCATCGCGCTGCGGACAGGGCAGCGACGTGAGCCGCCGCACTTAAATCTGCACCGACGGACAAAAACGTCGCAGCACCAAGGATTAGTTGTGTGAAATAAACTAAAGATGATAGGCGTGTTCCTACATCTGAAAGACAATAAATATTCAAATTTCGCGCCAGTCGCATAATAGTGGCTCTAGAAGCGTCGCTATGAGGATGCAAATCACGTTTCTTTTAAATAAACGCCGTAGTGGTCGTGAGCATTAGTTAGCTTTGAGATTGGACGTGGTGAGTTGACGTTAGTCGAGGAAGCCTTTAAGGCGACAAAAGAAGTCAATGAGTTTGAATGAGGTCGTGTAATAGCGTTACGAGAAGCTGGGTGTTCCTTCCGCGATATTGCAGAAAGCCTTGGCAGGAATGTAGGCACTGTACATCACTGCTAGCAGCGATGGATCGCAAGACGCCCAGGTGGCACTACCAAGACGGAATACCATCGCGTTCGGCGTATGGCTCTGTCGCATCTACTGCATCTGCAGTAGCAATCTGAGCAGCAGTTGGCATCATATTGACACAACGAAATGTTACAAACAGGTTACTTCAAGGACAGATCCGAGCCAGACGCCCTGTAGCGTACATTCCACTGACCCCAAAACACCACCATTTGCCATTTCAGTAGTGTCAAGCAAGAGCTCACTGGAGGGTACGGTGACGGTTTGCTGTGTTTTCTGATGAAAGCTGGTTCTGCCTCGGTGCCAGTAATGGCCGTTTGTTGATCATAAGGAGACCAGTTGAGTGCCTCAACCTAACTGTCTGGGTGCTAGATACCCTGGACCTACACCTGGAGTTATGGTCTGGGTGCCATTTTGTATGACAGCACCAGACCTCTCGTGCTTATCCGACGCACCCTGACTACAACATCGTACGCTAGTCCGGTGAGTCAGCATTCCAGGGGGTGTTTTCCAACAGGATAACGCTCGACCACATACAGCTGCCGACCGGAGTGGCCGTGCGGTTCTAGGCGCTACAGTCGCAGGTTAGAATGCTGCTTCGGGCATGGATGTCTGTGATGTCCATAGGTTAGTTAGGTTTAATTAGTTCTAAGTTCTAGGTGACTGATGACCTCAGAAGTTAAGTAGCATAGTGCTCAGAGCCATTTCAACCATACCGCTGTTGTAACCCAACATGCTCTATAGAGTGTCGACATGTTGCATTGCCCTGTTCGGTCACCTGAACTGACTCCAATTGAGCACATATGGGAAATTATCGGGCGACAACTACAGCGTTATCCACAACCAACATTAACCGTCCCTGTAATGACTGACCAGGTACAACAGGCACGCAACTCCATCTGACAAACTGACACCCGGCAACTGTACAACACAATGCATGCACGGTTGCATTCAACATTCTGGCGCTTACACCTGTTACTTACGTACCAGCATCTCACATTTGCGATGGCATATCTTGCGCTTACGTTAATGTGTGATCTTATAATGTTAATGACACAAGTATGTTACTAGACAAAGGTATTCCCTAAATTTCATTACTCTAATACATTAATAATATTTTTGTGTTGTGGTTTTTTTTCCGTTAGCATATGTACCTGCACTCAAATGCTGTAGATATTAAGATGGTATCTAAAAGCTTCATCTAATGTTGTCATTCCTAGCACAAATCCTTCTATTCACGAAGATGATGACGGTGACTGGTTCCGTCTCGTATTTGAACAGTCAGTGACTGCTTGCGTCAAACAGGAAAGAGTGCAGCTTATGTCGGGTTCCTCTTCTGCTAAGGGCCTCATCCCCTGACACCCTGAATGTGCTGCAGTGCGGAACCCCCTACATTAATACAGCGTTTCTGCACTGTTAATTCCGCAGACAGGCATATTCGAAACGGTGCACTTGTGCGCCGACGGAAGCAGCCAGAGATCCGCTCGCTAGCACTTGCCCCTCCGGCGCTTGGCAGTTGGCTATTGCCGGCCGCAGCAGTTGGCTTTATTTTTGGCGGAGCGCGCGCGCTGAGGCCCGAGGACAGAAATAACGGCGGCCGCCTCATCCGCCTCTCTGCACCGCGTGAAAGTGAGAGCGGGCGGTGCTGCTCTCGCAGAAATATGACGGCGGCGGCTGAGCCCTGGAGCCGTAGCTATGTCGCCAATGAGATCGCCGTAGAATGTGACCTGTGTCTCGCGAAGTAGGCCGCCGAAGTGGTGGGGGACACCTGCCTGTGATTCATTCAGCGAAGACTGCAACGGAGCACACTGCTGTACCCAGTCACTCGGCGCGCGTTGCGCTTATTTGTTTACTGTCGTTAGCACTCACTCATTAAATGGATCGCGGGTACACAAATTAAATACAGAAAGCCTCAGAATATCTTTGTTTAGTAAAGGACCTCGCAGATTGAAAATGCTAGCTACAAGCAGTCGTCGTCCTACTAGTCATGATCATTTACGCTCTTTTGAAAATACATCGGTATCTTTCATTATATTATTGACTGGACTACTCTTGAACTTCGTAATTTACGATGCATGATTAAAAACTATAGGTGTTTCCAGCCGAGTTGCAGTTCTAAGATAGCGCGATAAACGAACACAATAACGCTCGTATTTACTTTCCAAAACCTAGTTAACTTACAATAATAAGTCCCTTTGACTCTCAAAAGCGAAATATTGCTGCAGCCAATCTAAGACCTTTATTCGCACGAAAAAATAATGTCCGAAAACTTCTAATGCAAAACCCTCCAATGTGTTTGTCTTTCCCAAAGAAATCACGAACAGAAACATTAATAAAACTCAGTACCGAAGAAAGAATTTTTAAAAAAGTAATTGTGTCATTTCTTTTAAAAATAACTGGCCGTTCGGAAACGCGAAGGATTGATGACGATGTTCCACACATAAAAACCAGCAATACGAAAAAGAGCCGGCCGCAGTGGCCGTGCGGTTCTAGGCGCTTCAGTCCGGAACCGCGGGACTGCCACTGTCGCAGGTTCGAATCCTGCCTCGGGCATGGATGTATGTGATGTCTTAGGTGGTTGTTGTTGTTGTGGTCTTCAGTCCTGAGACTGGTTTGATGCAGCTCTCCATGCTACTCTATCCTGTGCAAGCTTCATCTCCCTGTACTTACTTCAACCTACGTCCTTCTTAATCTACTTAGAGTATTCATCTCTTGGTCTCCCTCTACGATTTTTACCCTCCATGCAGCCCTCCAATACTAAATTGAAGATACCTCGATGTCTCAGAACATGTCCTACCAACCGATCCCTTCTTCTAGTCACGTTGTGCCACAAGCTCCTCTTCTCCCCAATTCTATTCAATACCTCCTCATTAGTTATGTGATCTACCCATCTAATCTTCAGCATTCTTCTGTAGCACCACATTTCGAAAGTTTCTATTCTCTTCTTGTCTAAACTGTTTATTGTCCACGTTTCATTTCCATACTGGCTACATTCCATCCTGAGGTTAGTAAGGTTTAAGTAGTTCTAAGTTCTAGGGGACTGATGACCTAAGATGTTAAGTCCGATAGTGCTCAGAGCCATTGGAACCATTTTTTACGAAAAAGAAACTAACTTTATGGCGTACCATCATCAGAAAACTAGAAACAAGCCTGTTTCATAATAGCGAAACGCTGTTTTTGTGCATAATTATAGTATTCCTGAAATACACTGGAGTTACAGGCACATAAAATAAATGTACCAATTATAACACGAAATTCTCACTCCTGTGAGAATTTTAAGAAACTGAGAAACATGGTATTCTAGCTAGAACCGTCGTAAATTGATGGTATTTATGTGGTATTTCTTATGTGGTCTCGTATAAATTCGCTGATAAGTGAATTCCGTGTGCCCCAACTTAACGCATTACTACCATAGAATGCCAGAACGGAGTGTCTAGCATCAAGCGTCGCATGTCCTCTTTATTTTTCGCGCAATGAACTACTGGCCAACAACCGGCATTGCAGCTTTGATTAGCACCAGCTATTTTCGTTCTGAAAAGGAACACCGCATAATGATTTCAAGTACTGTGGCATCCAATGTGTGACGATGTACTTGCCACACGACTACTCACAGTGTAACCTTCCCGGTAGTAGGGGCGCTGAACCCTACTACGATAACCTCTCCCCCTGTTCAAATTTCCCAACATACGTACCATATTATATAAACAAGGTTGAACTCTCTCCGAGGCTTTCGCCACATCTACAAGTCCTATAAATGACCTAACAAATGTGTGGCATTTTCGATATTAGTCTTTTGGCAGTCACTGCAGATCACGCGGGTGACCGCTGCCACTAGTCATTTAGTTTACGGATATTCAAAAGGGCGAGTAACCGCAGGACCTGTTCATGGAAGGCTGGCACTTAAATTACAATGAATATAATCGATTTAAGACCGCCATGGTTTCCTTTAATAAATCTCACTCTTTGAAGATGTACAAAAATTATTTTGTAATCATCTTAAGAGCTTTTGCACTGCATGACAGCCAGCTAACAGGGGTTCTCGAATGTGAGGGAACATCTGTAGGCCGACAATGCGTGCTTGCAGTTATGAAATCTTTCTTCGTTTGTTGTAATACTGAAGGTTGCACTTTAATATGTTCCTTTACTTCCAAATACGAATCTAAGAAATCGAAACTCCAGCTCCCGGTATTTCACAAACTGACATTACGTTTGGAACAATATCGATATTTTTATTTTAATACTCATATCTTGTACAAGATAGCAAAAAGAGCAGCGGCAAAAGCAAAGGCTGAGGCTGAGGCAACGGAAGAGGCGTATGAAGGGCTGGAAAGAAGACAGGATGGCAGGTAACTCCTACGAATTGCTAACGCAAGAGATAAGGCGACCAATGACATAACATCAATGAGGCAGATAAAGGATGAATCAGTTGTAGTATTACACGACCTTGAGAAAATCCTGAATAGGTGGTGGGAGTACTTTGAAAGGCTATTGAATGAAGAAAATGTACGACAGAAGTATGAGGATGGAGATATAAATGAAGGAATGGCCCAAAGTATACGAGGGGCGTTTGAAAAGTACGTGCAAAAATAAATACTACTTACGGTTTTGGGGTAAATCTTTTTTTAAATTATTTTTCGACATAGTCTCCTTTTAGACTGAAACACTTCGTCCAACGCTGTTCTAATTTGTTGATCCCTTCCGAATAACAGGAATTGTCCAAGTATGCAAAATAGCTATTAATTACTGCAATCACCACCTCGTTTGAATAAAATCTAAAATGGAATGACCATATAAAATTAATCGTCGGTAAAGCCAGACTGAGATTCATTGGAAGAGTCCTAAGGAAATGCAGTCCGAAAACAAAGGAAGTAGGTTACAGTACACTTGTTAGCCCACTGCTTGAATACTGCTCACCGGTGTGGGATCCGTACCAGATAGGGTCGATAGAAGAGATAGAGAAGATCCAACGGAGAGCAGCGCGCTTCGTTACAGGATCATTTAGTAATCGCGAAAGCGTTACGGAAATGGTAGATAAACTCCAGTGGAAGACTCTGCAAGAGAGACGGTCAGTAGCTCGGTACGGGCTTTTGTTGAAGTTTCGAGAACATACCTTCACCGAGGATTCAAGCAGTATATTGCTCCCTCCTCGCGAAGAGACCATGAGGATAAAATCAGAGAGATTAGAGCCCACACAGAGGCATACCGACAATCTTTCTTTCCACGAACAATACGAGACTGGAATAGAAGGGAGAACCGAAACAGGTACTCAAGGTACCCTCCGCCACACACCGTCAGGTGGCTTGCTGAGTATGGATGTAGATGTAAATGTAGATCGGGCTTGCGGTCCAATTTGGTCAGCAAAGGAATGGAACAGGCAAGTTTTGGGCTGGTATCATGTACGCTTAGAGGACGCGCCCCGTCGCTATCAAGGGTAATTTGAGAGTTATGCGTTTTCGGAACAAGATCCTCTATCCTCAGCCAACTTTTCGGAGATGGGTGCATCTTCAAGACGATGATGAACAAGCAAACCCTACCCACCTCGTGAACACCTTCCTCGAGAAAGCAGAAATCAATCGAACGGAATGGCCTGCACCATGTGTTGACGTGAACTCGATTGAAAATAACCGTGTGACTAGTTGAAACTTGACGAGCGTCGTTGCACGAGCCCTGCTCACTGTATGACCCCAGAAAGGGCGCCGCTGAACAGGTGATCAGTCTTCAACAGCAACATCCCGACTACCTTGTTGACAGCAAGAAGCGGGGGATCAAAGCATGTTATAATAGCAGGGTGGCTACTCATACTTAGCATTAAAACTTCAAATTACTATCGATTTTCGATTTCCACCATCATTCGACTCCGATTTAACCATGCCTCGTTTCCTCCACATCCGTATAGAATCAACATTTACGATTCCTCTGCAAGTGAATGTGATTCTGAGTGAGAAGCTGATGTTTTCGTGTTCCAAATCTGACAATGAACGATCGAAATTTCTGAGGACTTTGATGAGTATGGTTTACCTTCTTCCTCAAGCAGCGTCTTTTCTTTTGATTTCTAAAGACATTCGCCTGCGACTCGTATTTTCGTTTCTCTGTATCACTTATTATTAAATTTAAACAATGGTGTGAACTGATCACACAAATATGCCTAGTTTAGTTATCATTCCACTTGTAAAACATCTGCTGTGGAAATAGTTGACGGCTTGAGCTTTTAATTCCGTAAATATACACTTTTGTATTTTGCTTGTACAATTATGTATTCTGTGTAAACATGTGTTCTCGATGGCTAAATAAAGTACAAATTCTGGACGAAAAAAAAACTTGTAACAAAACTTCCCTGGGAATTCCAGGTGTGAAGAGGAAGATGGTGTCAAGAAGCTCCTGATGAGCCAATGGAAAGAAATGTTGAGCAGGGGCGGGAGGGCGCGCCAGCATACCATAAATGACTTCTTTCCCCTCGGCCATAAGCATTAGAGTAACAGCAGTTTCTAAACATCGATAATTAGTACGAAATAATATTCATATAAATAACAGGTTTTGAATATTTAAAATTTTAAAATTTGCGATTTATAAAAAAATCAATAGAATTCAATTTCAAGGACAGGTTAAAAACACAGAATCCCTTTTGATCTCATGACATTCCCAAAATTCTGTGAGATTTCCCTGATTTTTCCAGGTAAAACGTAATTCCCTGAGAATTCCAGGTTTTCCAGAAGAATCGCCATCCTGGATCGAGAGGGTGGAGTAACTGTTAACCAGTAGCAGATTTTGATTCCACTTATATGATTTTACGCACGAACTGTATTTATTTAGGGTATTGCTTACTTTTTATTTTACAGCAAAGGTTTTTTATTATATTTGTAGTATCTTGAGGGTTATTTTCTGCTTCCCGGGACCGCCAGCCTGTACGTGTACGCAGTTATGCAACTAATGCAAAACCTTTTTGAAAAATTTTTGGATCAATTTTAGCTGTGTGTGTCTATGTAGTGACGGCAGTTTAAAACCTGTACTCGTACTACAAGCGGGACCTAAACTCACTGTCTCAGCTTTTCGAGCCCGAGAAGCTACACCGAGAGCACGGAAGCCTGCTGCGGTTCAGAGATCCAGCCAACTGATAAGTATCAGAAGTACGAAAGTTGCACTCAAACTCGTGATGCAACAGCAACGGTGACGGATACGAATAAGAAGCAACAGATATCCGTTAAGTGGAACAGCTCAGTGGTACACAGGCAAAACATTTTACAGCTTATGGTCTTTTACTAGAGAACTGAGGAACCTTAGACCACTGCGTCTTGAACACCGATGTTTGCTACACTGGTACACGTCTGTTACAAAATAATAATGCAATATTAAAAACATGGCGAACAAAAACACAACTGAATAATGATATACTGCTTGTGGAATAGCGAATACCACGAGTGGTTGTCTATCTCTTGGAAGAGGGGTAGAGGTTGGGAAGAGATAAGATTAACAGATCAAACGAAATGCTCCGCCAGCACTGATAAACACTTTCGCGGAGCCCATGTCCCGAGCGCAGACGAAGCGGGAAGCGGCGCAATCGCTCACGCGCCATCGATTGGCAGCGGCGTCGGCTCGTGCCATCAATCGGCACAGGCGCCCACAAAAGTGCGAGTCCTGGGCATCAGCAACGAGGATGGCGGCGAGTACATCGTAGCTCTGGACATAACACCTCAATCGAGGCACACAAATGCATATAATGGATATAGCTGTGGAGAAATGCTTGAGGCGAAGTAACACAAACCCTCTAGTTTTGTACTATATGAAACGCTATCTACGTAAACGTGTTAAGTGTGTTCTCAAATATATTTTCTACGACATGAGCGTACCTACTGCCATTTTATCAAATCTGTGGTAGAAAGAACCTTGTAATAAGGAACCGAAGAATACTTTCAAACTCTTGCTTTCCTGTCGATAAAATTTAAATTTCTGGCACATTCGTCGAAAAATATTGAGTTTCGAACACTTAGCTGGAGAATTCATAACGATACAAAAACAGAAATAATTCAAAACTTTTTCAGGTACACTGGAATTATACGGATGTAACGTGACATTTGAATCTTTTATCATTTATTTTTAGAAAGAAACATTATTATGCTTGTAAGCAGCATTATTTATCTATGTCACATGACTTTACCTGCATTAAACCACGGGAAAATCTCTTCCCATCCGAGAAATATTCTTATTTTTAGATTTTTATGTGAAATGCTTTAAAGCAATTTCGTCTAGACACAAAGCATAAAATAAGAATACATTTTCATGTTTTACGACTAAACAACACTGCTGGGCAGAATCTACATCTGCCCCTTGGTCCATATTCAGGCCAACGACCGACACTGTAAATGCGCACATTATGAACTCGCACAGGAGCAGTCACATTTTCAATGTTTCAAAGACCTTTCTTTGTCTTTCAATCTCACCAATGCAAAAGCGATAAATTAGAGAACGAAGTCTTTCGCGACGGCACTGTTGTTCAAAACGTTCTCAGACTTCTTGATGGATCAGTTCAGGGTAAAACCTCGAGCTTTCGACGAATACGTCCATGGTCTTCGCAGGAGCAGCTGATTATCGAAACTGCTGCTGTGGTAGCTGCTGATTGGTCAGTAATTACGTAATGCTGTCACTGATGGTGTCAATGGCTGCGCTGATGGCGCCATCGCTCCCGTTGTCGCGTAAACACTGCGACAAATATCTCTGCCTGTTCTCTGTATCGAGAGCTCGCTTCCATGCACACTGTAAAAGCGCACATCATGAATTAATTACAAAAATCTGGCATGTAAGAGCATGGGACAAAACTTTTGTTTCGTCAAACATGAAGCTGTGCTGAACAACTGCAGATTTCTCCAGTTCTCGATTTTTTAATATGCCGTTGGCGTTCCGCACAGCGGTCGGAAACGTTGCGGATGCACTGACCGATGTAGCTGCTTCGGCACTCACAAGTGACGTTATAAATCCCAGGGTTTCTGAGGCCGATATTGCCTGAACAGGGTGCATCATCGCCTTTACCTAGGAGGTCGGAAAACGGATCTGATACGTAGTCTTCTTAGGACACGGCCTATTTTTCTGGATGTAGCTACGCAGAAAGGAAGGAACGCAATCAGAGGCTCATCATACGAATGTTCAACATTTTCAAGTTCCCTTTTCTTGGAGAGCGCTGACTTCATATCACGTGAAGCATACCCGTACTTTCGGAACACGTACTTCAGATTATTAATTTCGGAATCCAAGTGGTCCTCATCACAATAGTTTTTGCTCTGTGTTCCAGTGTATTTAAAACTGCTCTCTCCTGAACTGGATAATGAAAACTCTGGATGTTAAGATACAAATCAGTGTGCGTCCGCTTGCGGTACACTCAGTGGCCAAGACGTCCATCTGATTTTCGGTGTACAAAAACATCTAAAACTGGCAGCCTTCCTTCTTTCTCTGTCTCGATAGTGAACTGCATACTGTTCATATGTTCAAGGAAGTGCTCAACAGCCCCTAAGCCGTGTGGCCAGGCCATAATCGTGTCGTCAACATAACGATAAAATGGAAACAGACGAAGGGGAGCCAAACGAAATGCACGTTCCTCAGAAAAGCTAGCCACTGCAAGAGACAACGGAGAACCCATAGCCATTCCGTCCATCATTTCATAAAATTTACCGCCTTACAGGAAGTAGGTGAGCATCATAACACATCGCAACAACTTTACAGTTTTAGGAGAAAAATGATCCGCCAACAGCTTCCATGTGTCCTCCACAGGAAATTATGTAAATAGTGATACCATATACAGGCTAACTAAAATATTGTTTGAGCCAGCTCTAATCTGTGTAACTTTCTCAATGAACAACTGAGAGTTTCTGATGTGATGTTCGCAGTGGCCAGCTATTGAAGTCATCAACTTAGTTAAATATTTGGCCAGCCTTCTGGTGGAATACTTTCCTTGTGGACTTTAAGTAATCCGTACAACATGGGAGGTCTAGGAGCTCGTGCTCCAACATTTTTGATGATATCTTCTGGTACACCAGAATTCCGCAAGAGATCCATCATTTTTCAGTCGTTTGGGTCCCATTTCAGGCATTTTTTTAATACCAAAGAATATCACAACAAAGTGACATCGCTGTTGGAAGACAGCACGTACAAATACCTAAAACGATCTGTCTTGACAGCATAAAATAAATACTCACTTAAATACCTCTGCTATATAAACACGAACTCGGTGAAGTTATTTTATTTAATCAGATGAGAGAACATGACAGGAAATGCTGTGGAGATATTGTCTGGGGAAGTTACCTTTCCCATAAGAACGCTACAGCTGCCGTGCAGGATGACTAAGGATCAATTTCCCCTCTAGCAGTGTCGAACGGTGTGCAGATATTTACGTAGAAACTGCCATTATGCGTTTCTGGCGTTAGTATTAACAGTAAATCGTATCTGTATTCCATGTAATATTAACGTACTTTGTGGAAAATACACGCGCCCAGGCAAGTCAGCTGTGATTCATAAGACGATCTGTAGAACGAACGGTTAACTTTCTGAAACACCCTCTTGTTGCTCTTTGTGACGTAGTGGGTAGAGAAAATGGGGAATCGCCTGCTCGCTCTTCAGTTTGCAGACCTACAAAGGAGGGAAGTGCATGACCACTATCCGGCGACCTCCTTTTCCTCACGCTGTTAACCCCCACCCCCTCCTTCCTCCCTCCAAGTTTCCATCCTGTTACACCCCCAGAACATAACTTACTCCTTAATACGGTACTCCCGCACTTAGATGTGACACACACACATTTTTATATGTTCTTAAACCTACTTCATTTAGCAATAAACAATTTTATACCATTAAAACGCTATTTTTTTTAAAATAATCTGCGATTTTTAAATCCCTGCAATGCGCGAAACTACTAGTTCTACAAAAAGTGTAAACAGAAACTTTTCTATGGGGAATTTAACGGAGTTTAGTTTTGTACTGGAAACTTCTTCGCTAAGCAGCAGTCCTTTTTGAGATATTCCTGAAAAACGTAAAAAAAAGCCTCCACATCCTCACGCTCATAGCTCATACCCAGCCGGTCATTATTATTATTATTGGTTCAAATGGCTCTGAGCACTATGGGACTCAACTGCTGTGGTCATAAGTCCCCTAGAACTTAGAACTACTTAAACCTAACTAACCTAAGGACATCACACACATCCATGCCCGAGGCAGGATTCGAACCTGCGACCGTAGCGGTCGTGCGGTTCCAGACTGTAGCGCCTTTAACCGCTCGGCCACTCCGGCCGGCTATTATTATTATTATTATTATTATTACTATTATTATTAGTATTATTATTATTATTTCTTTCTTGTCTCAGACGTTATGTCTGGTTAAAAATGGAAGGTGACGCGGACCTTGATCAAGCGTGACTTCCTTTTAACTGTACGGTATATGTTATATTGCATTTAGGAACTTTCGGGTAATTGAACATGTATCAATAATTACGGATTTCTGTAGTTGTATATATAAGTTTGGATGTAGCTGTATTGCGTTGATGTACTGGTGGATATTGTGTGGTATGACTCCTGTAGTTGATAGTATAAGTGGTATAATGTCAACTTTATCCTGATGCCACATGTCCTTGACTTCCTCAGCCAGTTGGATGTATTTTTCAATTTTTTCTCCTGTTTTCTTTTGTATATTTGTTGTATTGGGTATGGATATTTCGATTAGTTGTGTTAATTTCTCCTTTTTATTGGTGACTATGATGTCAGGTTTGTTATGTGGTGTTGTTTTATCTGTTATAATGGTTCTGTTCCAGTATAATTTGTATTCATCGTTCTCCAGTACATTTTGTGGTGCATACTTGTATGTGGGAACGTGTTGTTTTATAAGTTTATGTTGTAAGGCAAGCTGTTGATGTATTATTTTTGCTACATTGTCATGTCTTCTGGGGTATTCTGTATTTGCTAGTATTGTACATCCACTTGTGATGTGATCTACTGTTTCTATTTGTTGTTTGCAAAGTCTGCATTTATCTGTTGTGGTATTGGGATCTTTAATAATATGCTTGCTGTAATACCTGGTGTTTATTGTTTGATCCTGTATTGCAATCATGAATCCTTCCGTCTCACTGTATATATTGCCTTTTCTTAGCCATGTGTTGGATGCGTCTTGATCGATGTGTAGCTGTGTTAGATGATACGGGTGCTTGCCATCTTGTGTTTTCTTTTTCCAATTTACTTTCTTCGTATCTGTTGATGTTATGTGATCTAAAGGGTTGTAGAAGTGGTTATGAAATTGCAGTGGTGTAGCCGATGTATTTATATGAGTGATTGCTTTGTGTATTTTGCTAGTTTCTACTCGTTCTATAAAGAATTTTCTTAAATTGTCTACCTGTCCATAATGTAGGTTTTTTATGTCGATAAATCCCCTTCCTCCTTCCTTTCTGCTTAATCGTGAATCTTTCAGTTGCTGAATGTATGTGATGTATTCTATATTTGTGGCATTGTGGTCGTGTAAGTGTATTGAGTGCTTCTAGGTCTGTGTTACTCCATTTCACTACTCCAAATGAGTAGGTCAATATTGGTATAGAATAAGTATTTATAGCTTTTGTCTTGTTTCTTGCTGTCAATTCTGTTTTCAGTATTTTTGTTAGTCTTTGTCTATATTTTTCTTTTTGTTCTTCTTTAATATTTGTATTATCTATTCCTATTTTTTGTCTGTATCCTAGATATTTATAGGCATCTGTTTTTTCCATCGCTTCTATGCAGTCGCTGTGGTTATCCAATATGTAATCTTCTTGTTTAGTGTGTTTTCCCTTGACTATGCTATTTTTCTTACATTTGTCTGTTACAAAAGCCATATTTATATCATTGCTGAATACTTCTGTTATCTTTAGTAATTGGTTGAGTTGTTGCTGCCAGTAGTTTTAGATCATCCATGTATAGCAGATGTGTGATTTTGTGTGGGTATGTTCCAGTAATATTGTATCCATAATTTGTATTATTTAGCATGTTGGATAGTGGGTTCAGAGCAAGGCAGAACCAGAAAGGACTTAATGAGTCTCCTTGGTATATTCCACGCTTAATCTGTACTGGCTGTGATGTGATATTATTTGAATTTGTTTGGATATTAAGTGTGGTTTTCCAATTTTTCATTACTATGTTTAGGAACCGTATCAATTTAGGATCTACTTTGTACATTTCCAATATTTGTAGTAACCATGAGTGCGAGTCCAGTGTGCTAACCACTGCGCCACCTCGCTCGGTGAAACTTGGTCATTCTCTCTTTTTGGTACAACTAAAACTGCTAGTCCGTCCCTAGTTTTATTACTTGGGCGGCGTTTTATCTTTGTTTGTGAATGCGCTGCCATTTTGATCCATATAAAAACTTTTTATAACTATCCGCTCAGATAAGTTCACACCATTGTATTCCAGTTTCGTGATGGGAATTTAGTGTGCCTTTTTATAAGCTAAGCATACGATAATGCCTTAAACATCCGAAGCTAATTGTGAAATGAGTAAGAAGTCTAAAGTGGAGAAATGCCGCCATTTGACTCTCAGTTATTGAAAAATCGTTAACAGCAGAGTCATGTGCACGAAATTGGCGAAGTGTGTCTACTAACGAAGCAAGCTAAAGAATTCGGGTCCAAAGCAGGATAGTACAAGGACAGCGGTGGAATGGCATAGCGGAAGAGGCTCGGTCAGTTTTACCGGCTGAGCCTTTTAAGACACGTCTCCTCAAAGCAATCGTGCGCCGCTTAGCGCAGCACTTGAGGTACGGTCGGTTGCGGTGACGTGCGTCCGCGCTCCGGGGTTGACGGCGCAGGCGCAAGCGTGCCTCGTGTGGCGGCCGGAGCCGACCGCGGCCGGCGGCGGCCGAGCGGCCCCGCCGGCGGCCCGGGCGCCCGCCCGGGCGAGTCAATACCCGCGTCCGCCGTGCTAGCGCCGGCCCGCCGCCGCCGCCACGCCACGTCGAGCCGAGCCAGCGTATTGATTGAGGGGCAGTGGCGCCGGCTGCCGCCCGGACGCCTTGCCTCCGCCGCGAGGGTCGCGCCCGTTGCCTCTGTTTGTACACCGAATCGTGTCGGCACAGCTACTGACGCTAGTAAATTTCGCGCGCGGGAAACAGAACGTACGAAACTGCTCTTAGGCGCTTCCTACTAGTTAGTTTTCCCTGCACCAAAACCTAATACCAGTAAAACAACAAACGGTACGCTCTTTATTGTATTCTGGTACTTCCGTTAGCCCATTAAAAAAAGGAACAGATAGTAAATGTAAAAGCGAAGAAATTAAATTTTCGGAATTTTCTTATTCGTGCCATTAAGTTTCCCTTCTACCTGCATATAAACGGAAAGTGATACACGAGATGTGTGAGAAAAGTAATACGACTGTTTTTTTATCTAGCATAGTATTTTTTTTTTTTTTTCAAACAACAATATTGCCCCTTCAAAGTAGTTCCTTTCGGCAACCATTCACCAGCGAAGTCGTCGTACCCAGTCTTGGTAGGACCACTGAAAGGGTTTAACTGGTGGGGACTTTTTAACATGCCATACGCGTTCTTTTCAATGTTCTACAGTCTCCAAATTACTTTAAGCCATTTTTCAATATCGGCAATCGAAAAAAGTAACATGAAATCAGATCGTGTGAATAGTGGGCCATGGAACAACAGGTATGCCTTTTGATGTCAAAATTCAGTGATGAAAGTAGCCGTGTGACATAGGGCATTATAATACAGCATCCATTTGCCTGAATGTCCGGTCTCACTCTATTCACCGTTTTCCTAGCCTCTCAAGGATGGCTTTGTAAAACACTTGGTTGACAGTTTGTCCTGGACGAACAAATTCCCATGCACGATACCTCTACTGTCAAAAACGCAAATCAGAATTGCTTTTACGCTGAATCGCCATAGAAACTGGTATAGGTATGCGTATTCAAATACAAATGTATGTAAACAGGCAGAATACGGTGCAGCGGTCGGCAACGCCTACATACATTGAAGAGCCAAAGAAACTGTAGGGCCCAGCGAGCACACAGAAGTGCCGTAACACGACGTGTCATGGACTCGACCAATGTCTGAAGTAGTGCTGGTGGGAACTGACTCCATGAATCCTGCAGGGCTGTCCACAAATCCGCAAGAGCACTAGGGGGTGGAGATCTCTTCTGAAAAGTACGTTGCAAAGCATCCCAGATTTGCTCAATAATGTTCATGTCTGGGAAGTTTGGAGGCCAGTGAAAGTGTTTAAATTCAAAAAGAGTTTTTCAGGAGCCACTCTGTAGTAATTCTGGACGTGTGAGCTGTCTCATTGTCCTGCTGGAATTGCCCAAGTCCGTCGGAATGCAAAATGGACACGAAAGGATGCAGGTGATCAGACAGGATGATTACGTACGTGTCACCTGTCTGAGTCGTATCTAGACGTATCAAGGGTCCCATATCACTCCACCTGCACACGCCCCACGCCATTACAGAGCCCCCGCCACCTTGATTTTCCCGTACGACCATTTCACCAGTGTACATCCTGCACGAACGGGACCAACGACGACTGAAGTGGATCGTTCAAAGTGACATGAGTGCAACCCCTCCGCAAATTGCTGCAGATTTCAATGCTGGGCCACCAACAAGTGTCAGCGTGCGAAACCATTCAACAAAATATCATCGATATGGGCTTTCGGGGCCGAAGGCTCACTCGTGTATCCTAGATGACTGCACGACACAAAGTTTTACGCCTCGCTTGAGCCCGTCAACACCGACATTGGGCTGTTGATGACCGGAACCATGTTGCCTGGTCGGACGAGTCTCGTTTCAAATTGTATAGAGCAGATGAACTAGTACGGGTATGGAGACAACCTCATGAATCCATGGACCCTGAATTTCAGCAGTGGACTGTTCAAGCTGGTGGAGACTCTGTAAAGATGTCGGGCGTGTGCAGTTGGAGTGATATGGGACCCGTGACACGTCTAGATACGTCTCTTGACACCTGACACGTACGTAAGCATCCTTTCTGATCACCTACATTCATTCATGTCCACTGTGCATTCTGACGGACTTTAGCATTTCTAACAGGAAAATGCACCCCCCCCCCCCACACACACACACACGTCAAAATTGTTACACAGTGGCTCCAGGAACACTTCCGCTGGCCATCAAACTCCCAGGCATGAACATTATTGAGCATATCTGGGATGCCTTGCAATGTGCTATTCAGAAGATATCTCCACTCCCTCGCACTCTTACGGATTTATGAACAGCACTACAGGATTCGTGGTGTCAATTCCCTCCAGCATTACTTCAGGACGTTATTCGAGTCCGTGCCACATCGTGTTGCATTTTGCATACTCGTGAGGGCCCCACACGATATTAGGGAAGTGTACCAGTTTCTTTGGCTCTTCAGTGTATCTTTGATTTGCTAATTCGAGCTTTCTTGCGGTCGATGAGACGACTCAGTGTGCCACTCTTTACTTTGCCGCATTCCACTGACTCATCTTGCAGAAAAGCTAATATTTCATCCGCCGATTCTTTCTCACTCTGCGATATTCTTTGGGTTCCTTTCTGAAGAAATGTCGACTTTTGAAACTGTTGTAGATATACTGCAGTGTTTGCTTTGTTGATTGTCGCCACTTTTCTGCTTTGCATCAATACCACTAGCACTGTGGCACCGTTATGAGTTGCTCGTCAACTAAGTAGTTCAACTATGCACCGTAGCCCAGTCTGCGCTCAACATCGTATACCTCCAGTTCCACCCCCTTCAACCATCAAAAGCCAACATTGATGCTGAATGGCAGACAGCATGTGGGGAGTCGAATTCTGTAAATATCATCGGCCGTATTGACCTCGCACTCAAAGAGTTCCTTGTAAGAAACTAAACAGCAGTCGTCGTACGTTTTTATAATAATCTAATTGACAGGAGAGACACTATTATTCTAATTTTTCCCCACGCATTCAGCATTTCACTCCGCCTCGGCAGTCGAACACGGAGTACAATTTACAATAATGCCAACGACTGGAATAGAACCCATCACTCTGATAAACGGCAGCTCATCTTAAAAAGCACGTCTAACAGCACAGGCCGAGAAGCGGAGAAGCACGTGATCTCCCTGGTTTCTTCGGCGTGATTGATTAACGGTCTGCTTCCTGGTGCTCAGCTAGGTTGTTGTTTCCACATCGACGACCGACCCACCCACCACTTTCAAGTGTTTCTAGTTGTACTGTTGTGTGTACTCGTTGGCTGGGCGCCAACAACAAAACACAACACGTAGCACCTGAAGAAGAAAACTCGGTCGATCGCCTAACAATGCGCACAATATGGAAACAATAACTCGACTAAATATCCGTAGGAACACCACTAAGCATGCATGGAAACTTCTGCATCTACACTCTGCAAATCACAATGAAGCATGTATCAGGGGCACTTTTTAATGCATCACGTGTTAAGACTTTTTCCCTTCCATTCATGAATTGAACATGACAAGAATGATTGCTTGTACGTCTTTGTGTAAACTGTTATTTGTATAATTCTATCTCAACTATCTGAACGCGATGAGATGGCCGGAAAATACTGAAGATTAATGAAAAAAAGGGGGGCTATTTTCTACCAGTCATGACCGCTAGTTTTACGCGTTAACGCAGTTTTTCAGGCTTTCGCTCACATTCGAGCTCAATTCACAAATACCATTGGCCCAAGGCAGATTACAAAGTCCGCAACAAACATGGAAATTTTGTAAAACAACACTTTCTGCAAAGCTGTATGCTATCTGTAGCTACTAAATTTTTGCAGAACCTATGATGGTACGAATACACACATATTCACTACGAGAATGGTAAGTCGATGTTTGACCGAATCTCATGGAAAGTCCATAAAAACCGAATCAACTTGGTTACCTTTATATATGGTACTTCAGATAATGTATGTAAACAGCACTAATTGACTTTCGCACAATCTATGTTTCCGCAGTCCATACTGGTTTCGAAGTTGTCAACTGGTATACATACAGGTAAGTAATGTAAGAAGATAGATGAGTGGACCAGTTTTGCTGTTTTTTGTTGATGGGGTAACCTGTGCTTTTTTCAAATCTCTGAAGACATCTCTCTGCTCAATGGATCTACTTTACAAATCATATGTAGCACCTCGCATACTCCGGAAGGCTCTCAGAATCTCATCACGTTTTGGCTATTTCGTCTGACATTATCTTCTACTTTGTCTTAGTTCTATCCAATCTGATAGGTCTTTCTTTTTTTAAGGAATAATTTGTATCGCAACGTTATGAATAGGCAACAAGAGCTGAAATACCCACAACATTCTCTTGGCCAAGCTTATCGCATAGGTTACTACTACTATATTTTTAATTATTTTATCCACAACAATTGCTTACTCGCAGAAATTTTGAATTATACGCGAATTACATGATTTAGATTGCGTTATGTGGAACGAGCTATAGGAAATGTTCAGTCAATCTGAAGTATCAAAATCTTTGATGTCATTGTTAAAAGGTAAAAAAAGAATAAAGCTACTATTGTAAACGATCGCCGAAGATTCTGGTCCTTTTATTTGCCGGCGACGTGTCAATACTTACAGGGTACGGCAACGAAACCTGTTGATTGGAATAAAATACTGCATATTTATTAATTCCACTCTTTCATGTTTCTACGTAACTGAAGAATTAAAATTTGACATTTTTAAAATGATATACGGCGAATTACGCCGTGTACTATGAATACAGATTTACTAGAATTCTTAAGCCTTCTAGTGTACAAGGGTCTTTGCATGATCGGTGTACACTATGGATTTTCGATAGGCCCGTACAAAACAATAACAAAAAACTGTCTCGAGAAGCTAAATCAGGCGAGGTCAATCCTCGACATCCGCAGCCCAGTCAACTATTCTCGTAAACCACGCACTGCAGTCCGCACTGTGTGCGCCGTCATCCCACCTTAAGCCCCATGTACACCGAAGCGAATGAATACCAACGAATGAGATTTTTCTCTCGTGTAAACGTTAGGCGCGCGTGAGCAAACGACATTCGGTCGTGTTTGGTTCGCATTAGTTTGCGTTCGCTCGTGTCCCATTGGTTGTCCGTCTTTTACCGAACGATCAAAGGAAGTTCGCGTGCTCTTCATTTCGGCGTTAGCAATACCGGAAACTTTCGTCTGTTATTTTGTCTTCTTTTGTTATTGTTGTTGTAGACATGAGTTCCGCGAACGATGGAGACGTCCGGATAGAGTATAATGTTGCTTAGTAAAAAATGTATGTCATACGAGCTTCTGGGATCCAAGAGATCCACAGCACAAATGCAGAAGGAAAAATATATAAATGGTAGAAAGTTGCAGAAGCACTCAAAGATCTTACTGAGAAGTATGAAAGATGATACATTCATTAGATGCTTTCATCAGGCGGGAACGGAGTATTTTCTTCAAGGTAAACAAGTGTGAATATGGATCTATTTAGGCCGATTTAAATGAAAAATATTAGAAAAGACCTGATCATTCTCGTTGCTTTCGTTCACGATATCTGTAATGACATGGCTGATGTATCACTGTTATGTTAGAGATTAGAAAAGATAAAATGGTTCACTCTAACATGCTATGTAACAGATTATACCAAGTATCCAATGTGACAGGTCGTATGCATATTTTACGTTTTTTAATCATATTTTATTGACATTATCTTTTTTATACGTATTTAACAAAATCCTTGCAATGTTTCACACATGTCACGGCATACATCAGAAACTATCTGATACACAGCAGATGGTTTGTAGGGGGTTGAAGGGGCCAGACTACAAAGGCCATCGGTCCACACAGTAGATGCTGAAATGCTAAAGAACTATTGGCGATATGTCTCTGGTTGCTAATATCCACGGCCTTAATGCTAGTTTTTCTTCAGATTATGTTTGTTGTCAGTAATTAGTGTTCTGCTTTTAAATTTCCTTCTCAATTGTAATGAAGGGCAGCAAAAAGCATCAATCTACATACGGGCAAGGTTGTGCACTAATGTTAATGAAAGCTGGAGCTGCAATTCAGTGTTGAGTGCACTACATCCCCGCATTTCACGTTTGCGTACAAACTGACACGCATTAACTCCTTCCCTTCCTATACTATTTTGCTTACTTCGGCAAAAACAGCAAGCTCGTCATGCAAATAATCTCCTATGAGTATCACAGTTTCATAGCGGTGCTCTAACTACATAGCGTTGTATCCTGTGCGCGTATTATCGGCACACAAAACAATAACGCAGCATTCATGAATTATATTCCTTATCTCATGTAGTAAACACTGGCGAATTGTTTGCGAATGCATATTCGCTTCCGTTCGCCACGATGTAAAAGGAGCATTGCTAAAGCCACACATCGCCAACATAATTTTGATTAGGACTGGTCAAAAAAAATTTAAATCCTGTTGAGAAATGTTTGAGATTCCAAATTATTGCATGCTAATGTGTATTCAAGAAAGTAAGGATTAATGACCCCTACTCTCAACAATACACATAAGTCCGTTACACGTTCTGAATGAACGGACCTCTCATTAACTTCTGTATTATGATTGTCAGAGCTCATGTTGAACATGTTTTACTTAGTCACACGCCCAGACAGATGAAAGCGTGTCTCGTCACTACAGAATTCCTGCGCGTTTGCAAGCAATTCTTCACATGCATTCTTCCCAACAAAAAAGTCGCGCTGACTGCGTATTTGCACCCCTACCAGACTGGCTGGAAGTGGAATTCGTCATGGAGAATTCGCCTCACAGAACGTTCAGGAAGTCGAAGGACGCCTGCTTGCTTACAAGCAGCGCCGAGAAAATCGCCAAAAAAGTCAGCCTTACTGTTTCCGATGTTTTGTGGTGATCTCAAAAGATATGGTACCCCATTCTTCTTCTACGCACATTTCCAGTTGTCTTGAAGATGTCCACGCACGAAACAATAGATTGCGGCTCAGGAACAGAATTTTGGTGGAAATACTGAAGTGTGCACGAGTTGTAAGTTGCGTGATGACAACTGACCGGCCGTTGGAAAAGTAGGTCTCTACTAAACATGAATATTGCTCATTCTGCCATTGCATTGTCTCTACTGACGCAGATGGTAAACAAGCTTCCTACTGACAGCTTGGAATCAGACCATCCCCACCCTTAGCCTATCACGCTTGCCTTCACGCCGTCCCATTTGAATCAGCAAGTTTCGTTACCACACCCTGTGGTCGCAAACTGAGCTAGCAACTTTTACAACTTCTGTCTGGTTCACGCAATGAAGTCAACACTCGATAGCTGCAGTGGCGGTATTTCGATTGATATAAGTGAAAATAAGCAATGTGCTCCTTGCTGACGATACAATTCTACTCGCTTGCTTTGACGACGAACTGGCAAGACTCTAGCGAAAGAGTAGTTTGTTCAACAGATTAAACTTTAACACGAGGAAGACTGTAACGAATGTTGATCGTTATAGAAAATAAAATACTACTCACTCGTCGACACACGGAACTGTTGTTGGTTGAAACTAATGCAGTATTCTTCGTTTCATCTTTTATAATTCGTGAAACAGGATGGAAGAATTACGGAATAACAATACCGTATCTGGCTTGAAAACAACACTATAAAAAAGAAACACACCTGACTTCATGCATCATTGGTTATCTGCATCTTTAAGCACAGGTGTGAAAGCCAGACTTAGTCCTGGCAAATTTACAATTATTTCTTCAGATTATATACAGTCGCCATGCAAGGATAAAATAGTTTTAGTTCCTTGGAACACATCAAGAGAATCCAGAGGAAACATCACGCAAGATAATATTGTTAGAAAATGCCACGTTGTTGAGCATAAAGTGAATGGTTAGTATAAACACATCACGAATCTGCCTCAAAAACATGATAACACTCAGCGCCGCGACGTCTCTCCATTACTGCAGTCCAATCACTAAATCATAGACCCATGACGTTTCGTACTGAGTAGAACGTCCGAAGAGTGGTTCAGGGTGATTAGTCTTGACTAAACTATTTCATAAGGCTGCTGTTGTGGTCTTCGCACTATCGGCTGGTCTGAAGTAGCTCTCAACGCTAATCTATTCTATGCTAGCCTCTTAATATATGTTAACAACTGCCATCTACGTCTATTTGAACCTGCTTACTGCGATTGGCCTGAGTCTCCTACAGCCTTACCTCCTCCTCCTCCTCCTCCCCCCCCCCCAACACACACACACACACACACACACACACGGTAATAAACCGTTCCACTATCAAACTGACGACTCCTTGATGCCTCAAGATGTGTCCTTTTTAGCGGTCGAAGAAATTATTTTCTTCTCAATTCGGTGCAGTAACACCTCATTAGTTAACCGATCTAATCTTCAGTATCCCTCTGTACCACTACGTTTAAAGAGTTTCTCTTCCACTCATTTCTTAAGTCTTTTATTGTCCATGTTTCACTTCCATTCAACGCTGGCTGCACTCAAGACAAAGACCTTCAAGGAACCCTTTCTATGACTAAAATTTATATTTGACGCTAGTAAGTTTCTCAGTCTACGTTTTATATCCTCTGCACTTTTACCATTGTTAGTTATTTTGCTCTCCAAATAGTAAAATGCGTCTACTACTTTTAGGATCTCTTTTCCTAATCCAATTCCTTCATCATCGTCTGATTTAATTGGATTACATTCCAGTACTTTTCTCTCATTTTTATTAATATTCATCTTATAAGCTATTTTCAAAACACTACCCATTTCGTTCAACTGGTCCCACCAAAGGAGGACACTGTGCGCCATAGATATCGTTCTATTTTTAATTTGGTTAACATCACATGTCTTCATAGGTGCGGCTATGCCCCATGGATCATCTATGCGATGTATCGTAATGGTGTGGAACGAGTCATTTTACATTATACAATTGTGACTTAGTAATCCCTATCCTACACCTTTTTACACATAACAACAATAGCATTGCTTGTGTGGCATGGCAGATGTCAAGGAGAAACTTTTTCAGTCTGTTTTCAGATTTCATTTTGCTGTTTGTCAGACATTTTATATCACTGGATGAGTGATTAAAATTTTGGTTGCAGCAATGTGGGTGCTAAAGATAACTTCAATGTAAAGTAATGAACGTCATTTTTTCTTCTAGTACTGCAATTATGCAGCTTACACCATTGTTCTCTTTGAGCTGCAGTAGATTACTTACAACAAATTTCATAAGGTAATTAAATGTACTGTGAAGCAGTAGTCAAAATGTCCAACTCAAACAGGTATCAATAAGATGAATGGATTTGCAGTGATATAGTGGAACTGCAGGTAAAGATACTTCAAGATACTTGGTTCAGTAATAGTGTCATATAATATGATGATGACATAATGGCGATTTTCTCGGTTGCACAGAGATCATCCACCAAAAATGCCTGACTTTACTGGCAGGAATATCACTGTGAAGGAATCATTAAAAGAACAGATGCTTACCGAAAAACATCGATATTTTATGCAAAATATATTAATATATATCGATGCTGGTTTTTCATACGATGTATCGTTATTGAAGTGGGAATATCGAGTGGCGATGTTTTTATTTTATACTATATTTTTTCGCAATGTTCGGTATATATTTGAAATTGTTCTTTTAAAATTGCAGTAGAACGTAATGTGAAAGAGTCATATTTACTACTTTTTGAGCTTCCATCACGCCCAGTCTTTCTCTTTGAGAATGTAAATTAAGCATAGGATTGGTGGCACAAAGAATAAGTCCGACTGCATTGGGGGGCTGGCGGTGAGAATGGTATAACAAGATTTCCGATGTGAAGAAATAGCACACCAGATACGTTAAAAACCATTTTTAATGCAACCAGTGCGCTATTTCTTCACTTGAGCATTCTTCAAAAACAGTCGCTGAAAATGATGAACAAAAATCTAAATGACAAGACTGGTCTTCGCGGTGGGCGGAGACGTATGATGGGAAATACTGACGTAATCACAGAAACTGCAACGTAATTTTGACACTACAACTGCTGTGTGTCTGAAATTTGCATTAATGAAAAAACCAGTCGAGTCGACATGAAATGTTCTGAACAAATCCGATATGTGACGAGACCCATCGAACAGCCTTTCATTACGCCACTTACATGCAGTAACCATTGTTAGCAAAACGGTTATCGCCATGCGTGAACGTGTGTCGTTTTGCTTTCAATTCGTGCTATGAGGGGGATAAGCTGCTTATCATATCTAATAATGAACCAATACTTAAATATGGTCGGCCACTTAGTTTTTTAACAGCAATACATAAACAAATTTCCGAAGATGATAAGAGAGCGTGTAGGGTGGGGGTGGGGGCGAACGGCTGAATCGCAATGCCTCCTCCTTCATGATTCTTGGGCTGCTATGTTGGTTGTGCAATTTTCCTGTATCCCAACGTATCCATTATGCAACGATTTTGGTATTTTTTGGGATCTGCTGTGAGACATCTTGGACATCCGGCATCGTTTTTCTGTTCTACACATTTCTGGCACAGATAGTCAACGGGGAAGAGAACATTCTACTGCGATAGGAGCTCATCTGTTCCAGAGCCTTTAACAGCCGTATAATTCGACACATTAATTTTTTTGTTGCTCCGGGAGGCGAAATCCGAAGATGGGATCAGAGAAGACAGCTGAAGAACGAAGTATATTCTCCCGCTTCAATCTATCAGTATATACAAAGAGCAGTCAAATGGAAAGGAAACAGATAGAAAGAGTGAGTACAGTGTTTATTGTTTCAAAAGTAATCGCCATAACTGTTAATACATTTATCTCACTGTGAGACACGACTACGCTGCAGATGTTTCGCTGGGAAGCTCTTACACATCCTCTACACATTCCCGATCTCTCCCCATAGGATTTTCATATTTTTGGAACAACCCTCATGAAAGACATTTGTGGCTGTCAATTTGCTTCGGGCAAAGAGTTGCACGGTTCGGTACAATCTTGGTTTCACAAGTAACCGCAAACATTTTTCCAAGAAGGCAGTGACCGTCTTGTATCCTTGTAAATGTATTAACGGTTATGGCGATTACTTTTGAAATAACAAACAGTTTACCAACTTTTGTTCCATCTATATCATTTTCATTTGACTGTCAATTAATAAACACTAAAATCTTGATACCGTCTTAAAACAGCATATAAAACAAACTTTTTGAAAAGTAGTCTTCTTGCACTTGGTGTACCTTCTAATCATTTTGACACTCTGCTTGTTGGATTCCTGTCTGCTTATCCTGAGGTGATTGGAAGGAGGTAAATTTTGCTGTCGGGCCTACAGTAGTGACTTACCAGACACGTTGTGTTGGTTGTGGTTGTAGGAGAGCGGCACGGAGTGCAGGGCGCGGGCGGACCAGCGCCGGTGGCGGGTCTCCTCGTCATCCGTGCCGTCGCGGTCCACGTCCTCCCCCAGGTAGTGCCGCTTCTCGTACCGGTCCAGGTACCTGCGCACAGCAAGAGCCGTCGTAGCATGAGTTACCAAAAATCACTCTCTCCAGTATGCCCAAAAAACCACGATACTCCTTTAAGAAAAACTTCTTTTCTTAAACTGAAAACGTCTACCGTCAGCGCGCGCCGCTGCTAGGAACACGCCGTTTACTGGTGTCAATGTTTCGCACGTACTGCCGATTTCCAGTAATCGTGTAGTCGTTTTCGGTTGTTGGGGTTGTTTGGGGGAAGAGACCAAACTGCGAGATCATAGGTCTCATCGGATTAGGGAAGGACGGGAAAGGAAGTCGGCTGTGCCCTTCCAAAGGAACCATCCCGCCATTTGCCTGGAGTGATTTAGGGAAATCACGGAAAACCTAAATCAGGATGGCCGGACGCGGGATTGAACCGTCGTCCTCCAAAATGCGAGTTCAGTGTGCTAGCCACTGCGCCACCTCGCTCCGTATCGTTTTCGGTCATTTCGATGTCAGTCCAAGTTGCCTGCCTTCACAATCTTTCCGAGGCGAGGACACGCACTTCTGGGGCCCTGTGAAAAACGTGCCCGATTACCACGCCCGTTTACGGATATACTTTCTGCATATTATTTCGACAACATCCCCAGCAAACTTCGTTATATTATTCATAATAACTGACATGAAATAGTTTTACAATAGTGAGAGGTAGGAATATGAATTTCATTTCTCTACCACATGGATCCGGTTGTTTACGAGCAGAGCTTGCCAACTATGTAAGAAATAATTATCTCAAGTTCTGTTTGAACCAATTTTAGACAATGCAGGTGGCTATAAACTATCTGACATGATCATGATTACAATAATCGCACAAGAACTACAAGCTGAAATCATAAATGAATAAACAGATCAAAGCATACAAAAATAAATGGAGATATTGATATCACAAGAATATATAGACGGATTGATGGGGTTAAAGGGACCAACTGCGAGGCCATCGGTTCCTTAACCTTTATGTGTAAGACCGGAAATATTCACCAGAGAAAAAAGGCACAAAGACAAATCCCAATGGACTCCATTGTATCAAAGAATCAAGAAAGCCAAGAGACAGAAGCAGGTAGAAGTGAGAAAGGAGTAAAAGGGTGGAGGTGAGAGAGCTGACCCACCCAGAAAGCAACTTAAGGCCCCCAAAGCACGTTATGCGACCGGAGACACACACTGCATCCGACCGGAGCTTCCACACCCTCCATTACCACAAGAAAACTTGCTACGCGGACAAGATAAATTCTCATGAAAGAGGACAATGAGAAAGAGTCTGTCAACCAACGACAGCTGTAAAAGAATAAGAAGATTTAAAAAGATGGGAAGAGCAGGAGACATGCCGGACCACCGTGCAAGGACGGCCCCTGGGGTCAGCGCAGGCAACGGGGCACCCTTCCAATCCCTCAACTGGCCGATGAGACAAATGTAGTCTACATCGTAGAGAGGAGTAAAAACCACTTTCACGGGAGAAACGCAAAACCAAGTCAGTCAGTTTGGTGTCGTCCGCTAGCACGTGAGGTAGCATGTCAGCACGTTTAAGGTTTCGCTGCAAGGCGAGCAAATTTGGGCAGTCTAGTACGATGCGGCCACCGAGAGACAGGCACCACACCTACAGTGAGGTGGATCCTCACGTCGGAGGAAGCGGTCATGGATCACCCAAGTGTGGCCAATGCGAAGCCGACACAGGATAGTAGTTTGCAATTTATTCAGTGAAACCAGAGCACACCAATCCGCATTCCAGGCCTCTCACATCTGTCCGGTTCCGGTACCCCCATCTCCAAAGTCGGCATCCTGCAGCCAACTTTGTCAACTGGCATGCATGTTTATTCCCTGGGTTCTCAACTTGATCTGGGCTCCATACAAAGACGACCAACCGTACAGCACAGTAGAGGTCATACAGGAGACCCTGGATAGTCACAAACAATGGCAGCGCTGGTCGACAGCCTGAAAACTATTCCAGGAATCACTTAAGAAAGACTCGCCAGTGCAAGAATAAAGTTGGCTGATGGTTCAAGTAATGGCCACCAATTCTGCAGTGAATACACTGCATTCGTTGGGCAGGCACTGTAGTTCACTGTATCTTGCATGTGTGAAGGCAAAGTCGGTTCGTCCATCGACCATTGAGACAACAGTGTATACCATGTCTGAGCCCATAAATGCATCAAAAACGTTCAGGAACAGGCGGCGAAAAACCACAGTTCCATGGCGAAAAACCACAGAATTCTATTGTGTCTTTCGCTCCAAACGAGAGGACGAGGCAGATCTGAGGACGGAGTACACACCATGAGGGAACACGGGATTTCTCCCTGACAAGGGGCGACAGTGGGGGGGAGTGCATGCAAACAGCGATCGTAACTCCAGACCCCGGCCCCTGTTACGGGAGGTTTATCTCCCTACCATGAGAAAGGACACAGCTGTTCGGACGCTCAGTGCGCATCTAATGTGTATTGCATTCTTGAGCAGCAGTTGTCGGAGCCTGATCTGTAAGTGAGGGACACCAGCTTCCGTCAGTAGGCTGTTCAAAGAGCTGGTCCAAAACGCAGCCGTCATAGGCCCCACAAAAATATACTGGGTCCAGCATCCACAATGCCAGAAGACGTGATGGGATTAGAGTTTTGTCGAGCCGCAAAGTGTAAAGAGCAGTCTGACCCCAGCTTGTGTTACTAAGAAAGCGAAGAGTACTTATGTGTGATCAGCACGTTTATTTAAGCTGGCAAAGATGGGGAAGTCATGTGAATTGGGCATTGAAGACCAGTACCAAAAAATGATAAGACTCCATCATCCTGAGCATTTGGTCATTGTGGTACGAGTTCTGGTTGGGATGGACAGTACAATACCATCATAAGTGCATGACACATGTCTTGGCGGCTGAAAACCAGAATCCCAGGACTGCACCTTTCGTATGGCACCCTGAAGCAGGCATTCAAAACCACCCACAGTTGAGGAGCAATAGTCGTCAGCATACAGGGAGGATGACACTGCAGTCCCCACAGCTGCAGGTAGACCATTGACAGCCAGTAGAAATCCAATACAGAGCACTAGAGGACCCCATTCTCATGTATATGGGGAGTACTGTGGGAAACACCAATCTGAACCCGGAAAGTAGGGCACGGCAGGAAATTCCAGACACAAATCTGGAGTTGGCGACAGAGACCCTACTCATAGAGAGTAACAAGAATGTGATGACGCCGTGTAGTGTCGTAAGCCCTATCCAAGTCGAAGAAAACGGCGATAAAATGTTGAAACTGGGCAAAAGCTGACGGAATAGCAGACGCCTGGCAGACCAAATTGTCAGCCTTGGCAAAAACTGCACTGGAACGGAGCTAAAAGACCTCAAGACTCAAGGTAACAACACAGCTGTGTTCTAGCATCTTGCAGAAAACATTAGTTAGGCTAACTAGGCAACAGCTGTCCAGTTCAAGGGGGCGTTTACCTAGTTTCAGTACTGGGACGATTACATTTCTCGCTGCTGAGATGGGAACTCACCCTCTAATGGCAACGGCCATTTTGCAGGCCCACCAAGGTACTGTCATCCGACAGGGGGATCCCAAGGAAGAGGGGATCGCTGATTCCACTTCCAATAGAACGGCTGCAGCTGTGCTCTGGACAATCGCACTGACACCTCCATGTGGTATGGGGGCAAAGAGTAATGGCATCCAAACAGCTTTGGAATGTGACCATCTGAGTGGACGCCCAGGCGAGTGTTATTGAGGGAGGGGCAAAAGGATCGGAAAATGGTCACTGTCAATCAGGTCATCATGGACTCTCCAACGGATAGATGGGAGGAGACCTGGACTGAAGTGGAAAGGTCAATGGCAGAATCGAGCAAGTTTTCGACAGCTTTACTATGGGCAATGGTTGTAGTTGCACCCCACAAAGAGTTGCAGGCATTAAAGTCAGTCAATATTAGGATGGGTGGAGGGTACCAAGAAAACAAGCAACCCATTCTGGGACACTTCAACGTCAAGAGGAAGATCCACATTACAGATGGCAAATTCTGGAGATGTCTCCACAGGAAGAGGCACAGCATCCAAACTCATATTGAGAGATACATGTTTGCTGTAGATAGAGTCCACAACAACATACGTGCAAGCACCACCTGACGATCTTCCATAGTCAGTATGATCCTTAAAATAGCCCAGATAACTGCAGAGGGTAGGAGCCCACATTGCTAGAAAACCAGTTTCAAAAATGGCTCTGAGCACTATGCGACTCAACTTCTGAGGTCATCAGTCGCCTAGAACTTAGAACTAATTAAACCTAACTAACCTAAGGACATCACACACATCCATGCCCGAGGCAGGATTCGAACCTGCGACCGTAGCGGTCACGCGGTTCCAGACTGAAGCGCCTTTAACCGCACGGAAAACCAGTTTCCTGAAAGACGATGCAAAAAATGGGTAAATGCACAGAAGACATTGCAGCTCAGCTAAGTGGCAGTAAAAACGCTAGTTCCACTGGAAGATCACGTTATCAGGATCCTGTAGTGGTATGAAGAGACCAAGAAGGCACGTCACGACTCAGTTTCACGTGCTGTCACTGGTTGTGAAGAGACACCAACAACACACATCTGTTCTGTGTAAGAGTGCATGGGGGCCATAGAGCACAGTAGAAACGCTGCCCATTAGATTCTTCCTCTTTTTAAAAGACAACTTCTTCGCCTTCTTGTCGTTAGATGATATTCTGTGAGGGCTTGTCTGCCCCAGATTGTGGGACAGAGGAGGCATTCGAAGACCTGCAACCTGTAGCTCCTTGAGCAACTGTCTGGCATCCGGTTGCAGATCTGCAGATTCCTGGGAAGGGAACATCCTGAGGGACCTCTACATAGTAAGGGGTGTCGGAGTACGGTGTTGCCTCTCCGGCTGGGGAATGGGGCTGACGTGCCTGGCGAATACGGAGTCCACGTTCCCAAAGAGGTTGTAGGGGAAACAATAGGAGGAGGATCCCCAACCACCAGGGGAGCGGGTGTAGTTGGGAGCCACAAAGGCGAGATGTAGAAGACGCTGAGGGTGATGTTAATGTCACTAAAGAGGACGACATCGTCATAGCAGTAGCATACATAGTTTTCATATGTGTAGGATGTAGGCAGTCTTATTTCTTCTTAGCCACTTGATATGTGAGGCGGTCATGGGTCATGTATTCCTGGATTTGCTTTTTATGTTTGAAAACAATGCAGACTGGGTCAACATGGGGAATGGTGCTCCTCACAGCTGACACAGATGGGGAGGGGCACACTGCCACTATCCCTAAACATGGGACTGGAGTTGTAACGCAAATACATGTGTCCGAATCACATGCATATGTATAAAACATGAGAAGAAGCATATACGGCTTGACAGTACAGTGATACACGATCACCTTGACCTTCTCATGCATCGAGTCACCTTCAAAGACCAAGATGAATGCTCTGGGCACGATGAAGTACGAGGGCAGTTCAATAAGTAATGCAACACTTTTTTTTCTGAAACAGGGGTTGTTTTATTCAGCATTGAAATACACCAGGTTATTCCCCAATCTTTTAGCTACACAACACTATTTTTCAACGTAATCTCCATTCAATGCTACGGCCTCACGCCACCTTGAAATGAGGGCCTGTATGCCTGCACGGTACCATTCCACTGGTCGATGTCGGAGCCAACGCCGTACTGCATCAATAACTTCTTCATCATCCGCGTAGTGCGTCCCACGGATTGCGTCCTTCATTGGGCCAAACATGTGGAAATCCGACGGTGCGAGATCGGGGCTGTAGGGTGCATGAGGAAGAACAGTCCACTGAAGTTTTGTGAGCTCCTCTCGGGTGCGAAGACTTGTGTGAGGTCTTGCGTTGTCATGAAGAAGGAGAAGTTCGTTCTGATTTTTGTGCCTACGAACACGCTGAAGTCGTTTCTTCAATTTCTGAAGAGTAGCACAATACACTTCAGAGTTGATCGTTTGACCATGGGGAAGGACATCGAACAGAATAACCCCTTCAGCGCCGGCCGCGGTGGTCTAGCGGTTCTGGCGCTGCAGTCCGGAACCGCGGGACTGCTACGGTCGCAGGTTCGAATCCTGCCTCGGGCATGGGTGTGTGTGATGTCCTTAGGTTAGTTAGGTTTAAGTAGTTCTAAGTTCTAGGGGACTTATGACCTAAGATGTTGAGTCCCATAGTGCTCAGAGCCATTTGAACCATTTTTAACCCCTTCAGCGTCCCAGAAGACTGTTCCCATGACTTGACCGGCTGAGGGTCGGCTTTAAACTTTTTCTTGGTAGGGGAGTGGGTGTGGCGCCACTCCATTGATTGCCGTTTTGTTTCAGGTTCGAAGTGATGAACCCATGTTTCATCGCCTGTAACAATCTTTGACAAGAAATTGTCACCCTCAGCCACATGACGAGCAAGCAATTCCGCACAGATGGTTCTCCTTTGCTCTTTATGGTGTTCGGTTAGACAACGAGGGACCCAGCGGGAACAAACCTTTGAATATCCCAACTGGTGAACAATTGTGACAGCACTACCAACAGAGATGTCAAGTTGAGCACTGAGTTGTTTGATGGTGATCCGTCGATCATCTCGAACGAGTGTGTTCGCACGCTCCGCCATTGCAGGAGTCACAGCTGTGCACGGCCGGCCCGCACGCGGGACATCAGACAGTCTTGCTTGACCTTGCGGCGATGATGACACACGCTTTGCCCAACGACTCACCGTGCTTTTGTCCACTGCCAGATCACCGTAGACATTCTGCAAGCGCCTATGAATATCTGAGATGCCCTGGTTTTCCGCCAAAAGAAACTCGATCACTGCCCGTTGTTTGCAACGCACATCCGTTACAGACGCCATTTTAACAGCTCCGTACAGCGCTGCCACCTGTCGGAAGTCAATGAAACTATACGAGACGAAGCGGGAATGTTTGAAAATATTCCACAAGAAATTTCCGGTTTTTTCAACCAAAATTGGCCGAGAAAAAAAATGTGTTGCATTACTTATTGAACTGCCCTCATAGATGCACACCTCATCAATCCAAATTATACCTTGCTCCATATTCAGACTTTTTTGGGGAGTTCCAGAGACATGAGCATCACCCAACTTGTCAAAGGATAGCAGCTACCGTGACTAAACAAAGGAGGCTTTTTTAAGCAGAAATCATAAGAATAAATGGTAGTAGAACGCCCAAGATGGTAATAAATTATCGACCAATAGGGAAAAGATCAACAAGAAGACTAAGAAGGACGTGGAGACATCAATTAGCAACTCATCACAGAGACGCCGATGAAGAGGACGTAACAGCAAACATTCCCAACCCTTTACGAAAGAAAAGAAGCAAGATCATTTGTCGGCTTTGGCAACAACACAGAAGACTTAAGGCAAGCTTCACAATTCCACTGCTACATGGATACTAATATCTGGCCCATTCAGGAGATTTTTGAAAGGCACAAAGAGTCTATTCAACAACAGTGCCGCCGATACTTAAAAAAAGTAAGTCTTTACGGCAATTCCCAAAGCAAGTCTTTACGGAATATCCTAATATCTGTGCCGCGAGGCGATGGGAAACATTTTGTGGTACAGTCAGGAATACAATAGTGGAACTACTAACGTAATTCATCTTTTTCTTTCTTTTTGCTAAATTCAGTTCCTGAAGATTGTATCATCGTTTCCAGATTTCATGTTCATTGACTAGGAACCTGGTGAACGAACATAATATGGGGATGAACATACGGAATAGAGCTGTTACGTTCGTGCACATAGGATGTAAGCGGATACAGAAGATCGTGTGTAGACAAAACTGAATCCCGCAAATTTTCACACGAAAATGCGTCCTCGAAACACTATGCAAGATGTGCAGCTCAACTAATAAATATCGTCAATATTTATTCCGCCAACATGGAGCATCCATATTAAATGTCTACAAAATTTCTTTCGTAGTGCTATGTTTAATCAAGTCACGCTGAGAAACCTTTCATCCCTTCCTCGTTAGTAGCGGGCGGACTGTGACGTGGCACCGCAAGTACCAGCATTCTTACTGCCAAAAGCAGATCTGTTTTCCACCAGGGGTGACCACGTAGGGCGACGATACCAGACGGAATAAGGAACGTGTAAGACCTAACGAACAATCCAGCGCCCAATTCGTACGAATAAAATAGCATATAAAGGCTTTTACATTAAGAGTGATACTTTTTGCAATTGTAAATTCCGGTTCCTAATTTATTTTTTCTACGCTACCAGGTGTAAAACTATCCACTACAACTCGCAGTTTCATCATGCAGCGACTTACACTTCCTAAATCTTTAAAAAATCGTTTAAAAAATTTAACAATGTGGCAGCTCAATTATGGTGGCTTATGGTTTGTTCGCCAGAGAATTGGGTCAACACACCGTTTCTCAATTCAGGCTATACGCCGCACTGTTGCCAAGTTTGAACGGGAGTTCGCTATACACGACCAGAAACCACAAAGAAGACAATGTAAAGTGACGACAATATCGCAGCAGTTGCGGCCAATATTAGAGAAGAGCAGAATATGTCAGTTTCAAGACCATCTCAACAGTTACGGCTGTCTGAGACATCAACTTGGCGAATCTTGCGAAATGATTTGGACCTGCATCCATACACAGTTCCACTGACTCAAGAGTTGAAGCCAAACGATCACACACTGCGTAGCGAGTTCGCTGATTGGACCGTACAGCAGTTGGAAACTGATCTTAATTTCTGTGGAAAAATCACCTCAGACGAGGCTACTTTCTGTCTTCGTGGCTTCGTCGATACGTAAAACTGTCCTTATTGGAACGAGAACCCACAACTATTGCACAAGGTGCCATTGCATTAAGAAAAACTCAGTGTGCTGTGGTTCATCGCGTGGCGTCGTTATTAGACATTAATTCTTTCGAGATGACGAGAGGAGAACCGTTATCTTCAACGGCAACCGCTGGAGATCTATGTTATGCGAATTTCTGTGGCCAGAACTTGAGGCCACAGTTACTGAAAACATGTGGTTCCGGCGCGATGGCGCTACATGTCACACAGCTGATTCTATGCTCGATTTGCTGAGGCAGAAGTTTGGCGACCGAATCGGCTCAAGAAATGGATTTGTTAATCAGCCGCCACCGTCGTGTCATTAAACACTCATGGATTTTTTTTCTTTGGGGCAACATCAAAGCCCGGGTTTACACTGATAAACCACAAACTTTGGCACATTTGGAGGCGAACGCTCGTCCGATTATCGCAGACACAACGCCATTAATGTTGGGCATAGTGACTAACAATTGCTGTCATAGTGTGCGTCATTGTGTTCGCAGCTGTGGTGGACATTCGAACGAGACTTTGTTCCCACCATAAATGCGATGTCTAAGCTTCAAAATAAAGCATAATTTATCACTATTATGGAAGGTCCTGTAGTTTGGAAATGTTGAATTCTCGAGCGCACACTCGTTAGGCCTTGTTTTGTTCCTTTATCCTCCCTCTCAGAAACGTACAAAGAACCACCTGCATTGAGGTGAATCAACACGATATTTTATTTATCCAACTTATGTTCCTAACAAGGCAATAAGTAGGAGCAAGTATTTTTAACCATTTGTATTCGAGATTATATGAAGACGGTAAGTAAGGAGTGAATGCTTCCGATACGAGAGTGAGCGTGTGTCATACTTTTACCACGTCATAGATATTTGTCTCTAATCACCTGAACATGTCATCCCGAACGGCAACTTTCGAAGATTTCTCATGATTTCAGCAGCATCAATGCGAGCGTGTTAACTAGTTGCGTCAACAAACAGGAACGCTGTGCCACGTTAGTACAGCAGCACTAAACATTTCGCACTAGAGACAGCTTCTACATTTTTCTTCTTTCCTCCTGGGTCAAGCAAAAATAAACTAAAAAAAAAATCACACCAGAAGTGTTATCTAAAGAACAGACTTTTGACACACACACACACACACACAAATATAAGGAAGTCGGTGGAAACAGTGACTATAGTAAAATACCTAGGTGCACCTATCCGGTGCGATCGATAGTGAAATGAGCACATAAAACAATTAGTAGGAAAAGCATGTCTCAGACAGAGATTCTCAAAAAGAGTCTTAAGGATATTTAATTCATCCACGAAAGAACTGGCTTACAAAACAGTTGCACCGAATCCTGAGTACTGTACATCAGTCTGGGATCCTTATGAGGTTGGTTTAATGGAATATATAGAAAAAAAAGAAAATCAACGACGAGCGGTGCGTTTCGTAACGGAATCGGTTAGTCGACGCCATAAGGTGACTTGCGGATTATCTATGTACATGTAGATGTTGGGGACTACTGTAGCTTCTCGGTCTAGGCTGCCTAACCTACGCTATGTCACTGTCACAGAACTGTATCGAGCATGAACTTTGCAGCAACTATTCCTGCTCGGTTAGTATTCAAGCACTGCATGTTACGGTTTACACAGACAAATAGACAACAAATTGTATACACTTGCTTTGATGTGTAATTGTAGCGAAATACCTTCTGCATTTATCGGACGTTAGGGTGTCCTGGGTCAAAGCAGTCGTGGAATCCTAACATGTCAAAACCACAAGAGATGGAGGGCAATACGCCGTAAGATGCAGCTTTTGATATTTACAAAGACACAGTTATTAAGTCACGAACGTTTCATGATACCTTCTTTTATGTTTTATTTTCCCATAAACGGGTAATATCTAATCAACTGCAGAATTCCCTCTGGTGTTGCTATAATTTGGGCCGTACGGGTTCAAAAGAATTTTGAAAAAAAAAAAACTGCACAAAACTCCAGTAACTTCAAGAGACTTATCAATAACTTGCTATGCAGCTTCAAGAACGCACACACTGTCCTTTCCTCATGTTCACAGTACCGTTACTAGTAGGTTGTCGGTATTAAGACGGCGTTCCAAAACATCCCAAAGGTGTTCTATAGGATTCAGGTCAGGACACTGTGCAGCCCAGTCCATTACAGGGATGTTATTGTCGTGTAACCACTCCGCCACAGGCCGTGCATTATGGACAGGTGCTCGATCGTGTTGAAAGACGCAATCGCCATCCTCGAATTTCTCTTCCCCAGTGGGAAGCAAGAAGGTGCTTAAAACATCATGAAGCCTGTGGTGTGATAGTGCCACACAGAACAACAAGGGGTGCAAGTCCCCTTCATGAAAAACATGACCACGCCTTAACACCACCGCCTCCGAATTTTGCTGTTGGCACTACAGACGCTTGCAGATCACGTTCACCGGGCATTCGCCATACACACACCCTGCCATCCGATCGCCACATTGTGTACCGTGATTAGTCACTCCACACCATGTTTTTCCACTGTTCAATCGTCCAATGTTTACGCTCCTTACCCCAAGCGAGGCGTCGTTTTGACATTTACCGGCGTGATGTGTGGCTTATGAGCAGCCACTCGACCATGAAATCAAAGTTGTCTCACCTCCCACCTAATTGTCACAGTACTTGCAGTGGAGTCTCGTGCAGTTTGGAATTACTGTGTGATGGTCTGGCTCAAATGGCTCTGAGCACTGTGGGACTCAACATCTGAGGTCATCAGTCCCCTAGAACTTAGAACTACTTAAACCTAACTAACCTAAAGACATCACACACATCCATGCCCGAGGCAGGATTAGAACCTGCGACCGTAGCAGCAGCGCGGTTCCGGACTGAAAGGCCTAGAACCGCTCGGCTACCGCGGCCGGCCAGTGATGGTCTGGATAGATGTCTGCCTATTAGACATTACGAACCTCTTCAACTGTCGGTGGTCTCTGTCAGCCAACAGACGAGGTCGGCCTGCACGCTTTTGTGCTTTACTCGTCCCTTCACGTTTCCATTTCACACAGTGCACCTAGGGATATTTAGGAGTTTGGAAATCTCGCTTACAGATTATGACACAAGTGACAACCTATCAACTAACCACTTCGAAGTCCGTGAGTTCCGCGGAGTGCCCCATTCTGCTCTCCCACGATGTCTAATGACTGCTGAGGTTGCTGATATGGAGTAGGTGGCAGTAGGTGACAGCACAATGCGCCTAATACGAAAAATGTATGTTTTCAGGAGTGTCCGGATACTTTTGATCACATAATGTAGAAACATGTGTACGACATATTCCTAAAACACTGCGTGCAATGCTAGGAAGACTAGTAACTCTGTGACGTGCCCGTTAACTGAAACTGGTATAAAATCACACACACTAAATGGAGCAGTGGATTTGGATGATGGAACCATGGTAACGAATAAATTAAGACAAGATATCCTATATCGTGAAAAAGATTGCCTTTAACTGAATATCGCGTTTCGAAGTCCTAGTTAAAGGAACTTAAGGCTATAGCCACACTTTATTGTCCCAAGACATGAAATAACTAATTAATAATTCACTAGCTGCGAACATTACAGCTATTGATAGCTGATGGAGAAATAACTTTTGTCCTGGTCTGGCAAACCTGGAGAGAATCAAAACGCACAGTGCTACTGAAGGCGTGACAACTCGTATTATTTCTAACTAGTACGTAGCTTAAGCATTACGTATGACAACCGGTTGAAGCAACAGAGAACATAACGTAGACAGCGGAGAGACTGATCGAAATTAATTCTCATGTCAAGAGGAGGATTCGAGATTCCGCCCTTCTGTAGCTTGCTTTAGTAAATACCGCAATCGATTTCACTTTATATTGATAACGACACTCCACACATTTTTATCTGTGAATTACATATTAAATTTTTACTAACCGCAAAGAAATTTTATAAGCTTCAATTCAAATGTGGACTACTCTTTCGCAGAAGTATTTGATGCGCTTTGGTCCCAACAGCACGAGGGAGGAACTGATGATTTTCAGCTTAGAAATATCTCACTTGCGTGTACATAAACTAAACATAGCCAGAACTGTGCAACAAAATTAGAGTCCGTGGATTTTAGCACGTCTACAGGATACGTGAGTGCATTCGGATATAAAACTTCATTTCCGAATAATACATCCCTCCCATTCAACTGGCTTCATGGGTGTGCTGATTAATCGCACACCGAAAATACATATGCCAGATGTTAGATTACCAGTTGGCCCTAGGACCTTTCTCCTGACGGCCAAAAATAAATAAGCAGCAAATAAATAAAATGATCAATAATCAAGAAAAATCAAAATCATTACTCCGCTAGGTGATATCAGCGTAAGACTAGCAATTTTTTCTGCAAGTTATATGTTCTCACTACAGCCTTCGTTTACCTAACGTCTGCGTACAATTTCGTAGGTCGTGCATAATCGGTCGAGTCGTGAACTCAGCAGTGCAATATGAAGTATGTCATCAGTATGAGATTGTACGCTCATATTTCACACAGTTGCAAGCCTAACGTTGTTACAACATTGGAGTGCGGCTACAGACGTGTCAATTTCTATGGTGGCGTCTACTGTGTATGCAACCTTCGGCGCCAAATCAAGGATGCCTCGGGCTACTTGCGGTCGTGAAAACACAGCTGCGCGTCGACTCTTCAAACGCGTATCGCGTTGCTATGGACTACGGCGAGCGCTGCGTGTAACAGCTAACAGCACATACCCTAAAGTAAGTGGCGAAACTGGAGCCGTGGTCAGGGCGACTGGCGAGTATGCAGATTGCGGTTAACCTCTACACTGAGCACTACACCATAGAAAGGAAAGCTTTAAGCGCCCTCAGCGGTGCACTGTCTTCAGTGCGTCCTTAAAATGCTGCACAAGAATAGGGTAACATTAGTCCAAACGTTGCAAGCAACGTAAAGAATATTCTCTGTGCGATACATACACTGATGAACCAAAACATTACAACCAACTGCTTAACGGCGTACTTGTGCATCTATGGAACGCAATACAGCAGCAGTTCTGCGCGGTATGGATTCGACAAGTCCTTGGTAAGTTTCCAGAGTTATGTAGCACCAAATGTCTACACGCAGGTGAGGCAATTCTCGTACATTAGTGGCTGTGGTTTGTTTCGGGCGAGCTTGCGTCCGGTAATCTTCCAAATGTATTCCATCGTGTTCCGATCACGCTAATTTGGTGGGCCAGACTTTAGCTTGAGCTCACTACCGTGCTCCTCAAATAACTGTGGCACGATTTTAGCCTCGTGTCACTGACAATTACCCTGCTGGAAGTTGTCATCGCCCTCGGGGAAAACATCAACCATGAAGGAATACAGGAGGCCCACAATGTTTCACGTGTTCTACAGCTATCGTGGAGCCTTCGGCTATTACCCCGAGGTACCCCGTGGAAGCGCAGGTGAATGTCACCCACAGCGTAATACCGCCCCCAGCCGTCTGCATCCGTGTCGTGGTGCATCTTTCGAGCAGCCGTTAGCCTATACGACCTGGTATAACAAGGAACGTGATTCGCCCGAACAGATAACACGTTTACAATTTATTATTATTTATTTATCTTGTGGGTTTTTGAGATATTGACAAAAATTACACAGCGTAGAGCACAATATTTACAATATAAAGTCTAGTAACAAACATGTGAAGCTTTCTTTCTTTATTTTTTCGACTTTCGAGTCGTCAGGAGGAAGTCTTATGGTATACCTTCGTGTGATCTTGTGGGACATTCCTCAATGACGTGTTGATGTTCTACGTTCCTCCGCAACCGGGATTGTTGCTCTCCCCTTTATGTACAAACATGGGCATCTGCCATTTTGAGTCTTTAAATTGCTTAGCACTGGCCTTCTTTTGCGTAGCAAGTCAAACTCTTGGTGATTTCTGAGTAATACACGGTATAAAATTATTTTGTTGTCCAGTCCATTCTAGACTCTACACATTAGCAAGATTGACCTCAGCTTCCACAACGTCCTTTGTTGTCGTTGGCACTCGTCTAGAGCGGAATCGGTTATGGTTCGTATCATCGATATCTTGACGCATTGGTAGATTTTTACCATCTATTATCTTTTTGTATTCGTTCGTCAGATCACTTATGCGTCGTAATTGAGGGGTGGAATGTGGCTTAGTATTAGCAACCAGTCCGAAGGTGTTGATCTGATAAAATCAGCGATCATTCTCGCAGCGTTATTTAATTGGTCATTATTTTTTGAGCATCTGAGCTTATTAGTCGTACTGGGGCACAATATTCAGATGGAGAGAAGGCAAGAACCTGGGCAGAAGAATTTAGGGTGGGTGCTGATGTTTCTCAGGTTGTACAACATAGCTTTTGAATGATGTTCCTTGTTTTCCATTTTTCGGCTGTCTGTGTCGAATCCCGTCTGAAAGAGTTCTATCAAAATTTACCCCCATGTTCTTCGATGTGTCATTACAAGTGCAGTGTTTCAAAACTGTATTTTGAGTTTTATTTCGCCGAGTTTATTATTTAGGTGTAACAGACAACCATCGATATCGTGGCGTTTGGTTGGAGTTTCCGTTTGAGAATTACTCTCCCACTACGTCTAGGTCCTCCGTTAGGATTTCCTCTGGCTGTTCAATTGACGTACATCTTTTTGCAAATACCTAGCTGCCGACGTAACCAAGCTTCCTCGATTTTTTGATCGGCATGCCTGCAATGTACAAGCTGAAGAGAAGTGGGGCAAGGACTGATCCCTGTAGGCGACTGCCTTTTAATTTTCTTGCGGAGTTGATATTGGATCACATGACTATTTGGAACACGTGTACCCTGGGAACCGCTAAATGGATTAGAAAATCCTGGCGGTCAGACAATCTTGCGATATCCTGGCCATAAGACGCATTCTACGTTTACATTGATCTACAGTCCAGTCTCAATGATTCCGTGTCCACTGTAGTTCTAATTGACGATGCTGGTGGGTCAACAAGGGAAAATGTACGGGTCGTCTGCTGCGAAGCCCCATGTTCAACAATGTGCGCTGAATGGTGTGCTCCGAAACACTTGTGTCTGCACCAGCACTGTCACCTAACCCTAGTTTACAGAGCGGGCAAGCCTCAGACCCCCATGTTCTACAATGAGGCGTGGACTCCATCGCATTGTCGCCTAGTCGTGGTTTCACCATCTATTCAGCCACTCTCCACAGTGGCTCATGACTGTACTACGCTAACAGCCGACCAGCTTAGTAGTTTCCAAGGTGCTCGTTGGTAGGCGCAAGGCCACAGCAATCTGCCATTTGTCAAAGTCGCTCTTGTAGGTAAATTTCCCCATTTGCGCCTCGCACTGCCGCTAGAATGACTCCCCACTGGGCTCTGCCCAGTATATATACTTTCCTTAGCGCGTTACCACAGGCAGAGGGCAAAAGCCATAATGTTTCGGCTAATCAGTGTCTAGCTTATTCCCTGGCCCGCCGATTCACTTAACACCTCACCCGCTAGCCGTAACCGGATTTAGTCAATCAGCGACTAGGGTGCTACATTCGCCCACAGGATGTAACATAATACTTGCTGATCATGCTCGTCCTGTTCGCAATTGTGGTCGTTTGAGCCGGGGAAGCGGTATCTGCGAGACGGGGGCTCTGTTCAAATGGCTCTGAGCGCTATGGGACTTTTAACTGCTGTGGTCATCAGTCCCCTAGAACTTAGAACTACTTAAACCTAACTAACCTAAGGACATCACACACAGCCATGCCCGAGGCAGGATTCGAACCTGCGACCGTAGCGGTCGCGCGGTTCCAGACTGTAGCGCCTAGAACCGCTCGGCCACACCGGCCGGCGGGGGGCTCTATCCAGACTGGTAATGGCCTGATTTTTACAGAATCCTATAAATGTCTTGTGACTGATTTCCGTTACTGAGGTCGAAAGGGTTAATTTTGCGGAGCCGCTGGGAATTCGCGAAATCGAGAAATCGGCCGGTAGCCCTCGCAGCGCGTAGGAGCATGAGAGTGACTCTAGTTTTGTGTTGTGAATGTGTTCGGTAGGTAAAGGCTTTACGGCAGTGACAAAAAGCTGGATGTGGTGTTCGACGAACGAAGCAGACGTGACGAGGTTTATTTAAAGCCAATTAATTCCATTTGTTTACTTGGAAAGCTTGATGTGTGGTTTTTTATGGAGCTTTTAACTATTGGCTTTGAATCGTTTTCGTGTTTAGATGTCGTGCACATTATCGGCGGAAGCTGCTGGATGTGGTGTCACCGCCAGACACCACACTTGCTAGGTGGTAGCCTTTAAATCGGCCGCGGTCCGTTAGTATACGTCGGACCCGCGTGTTGCCACTGTCAGTGATTGCAGACCGAGCGCCGCCACACGGCAGGTCTAGAGAGACTTCCTAGCACTCGCCCCAGTTGTACAGCCGACTTTGCTAGCGATGGTTCGCTGACAAATTACGCTCTCATTTGCCGAGACGATAGTTAGCATAGCCTTCAGCTACGTCATTTGCTACGACCTAGCAAGGCGCCATTATCAACTGCTATTTATCTGGTGATGCATGTACCATCAAGAGCGATGTTCACCAATTATGGATTAAAGTTAAGTATTCCAGAAGCTACGTACTATTTTTCCTACTATAAAGACCTTGTCCGGTTCCAGACCTCACGCCATCCTGCGTGAGCTTAAACGCGTGCCTTTCGGCCTCCTCTCATTGTGGGTTGGCGCTCTGGCCAATCCACACCACTGGAAGCCAGATGGCCTGTACAGTTCAACAGAACCTGTACGGTTCGGCACCGTCAAGTACAAGGGATGGCAATTCAGTGCATGGGAACTTGACCGTAGAAGGGTTTTGGACAATAAATGTTGTTAGAATGCTTTGTAAATTTTACGTTTTTTATCACCATAGACGTGTGGATTAAATTTCAGTTTTTTTTATAAGTCCAACGGGCGTGATTTATAAAATATTTTTATAGACCTTTTTGAATACCGTGATACTATACAGGCATCCGCGGCAGCGTCTTTCACATCAAAGCACTCAGCACGCGTTTTAGCCTTGTCCGGTGCTTTGGTGCGCGCCGCGGCAAACGAAGCCTGTCGGCGTCAGGTGCGCTCGTATCCTAGTTACAGCGACGCACACAAGATCCCGCTTCCAGCGCGCCGTGCTTTGCGATTGCTCCCGGTGGTCCGGCCGTTTGCTGCTGCGTCAACAATGCCTGTCAGAGGCTATCAGTCGTTCTACGAAATCGCTCTCGATAACGCAAGCGGGCAACTTCACATCTTCATTTTACTGAGCGCTGTGACGCATTTAGAGTGTAAGCTGACGGGTGAAATGTTCATCAGCACAAATCAAGTAACTGAAATAATTTCCTTTCCTTCCCTCATCCACGTTTCACTTAATTTATAGGGCCCGTTTTCTTTACGAAAAAGCCAAGCGTCCTAGTTTAGCCAATGGCTTATGGATCGACTTTTTCCAAATGTTTTGGAAGAGTAACTATCACATTGAAGTGGAGACTCTACTCTGCAGCAAACAAATACCAATCTTCATATTTGACGTCCTCTGTTAAATGCAACAATAACTGATACTGACGGAGGTCACTGAGATTCTGTAAGGAAGTCATAACGCACGACATGAAATTCCACCGCGTCTGAAACTGAGCATAATTCTAGTGCTTCCACAAAAGATCTTGTATAACAACTTAACTTTCTAGTTCCGTTCGTCATGTTGAATAAGCTGTAGTCAATAAATGTTATTAACTCTACAGCAAACCAATGTCATCATTAAAAATACATCTGGCCTACAGGCAACTAAAGTACGACGAATGCCTTCACAGTGGCATAGTCAAACATTTAAGCTTTTTTTATTACCCGGCGTTTCTTCCGTCCTTCCCGAGCTCGGTTACTGGTTAATAAATTTTCTATCTGAAGATAACGCAATGCTTCTTGAAATTTGCGGCGTTTGGCATGATCCTCTATGTTAGCAATTCGTGCCACCTGATTCCCCCTATTTCTGGAACAGCGTCCTGCAATATTCGATACATTAGTATCTTCTTCTCCAGAGCAAGGTGCTGGTCTACGCACACCACGATTCGCGTGAAATATATTTCTGAGGTAACAGTATGAGAAAAAACTTGTTCCTTTTCTAACAACAGTCTACTGTACGTCGTTCGTGGAACGAAACGTCTCAAGTGATTTGAAAAATGCGGTGGTCATCCCAGTTTTCAAGGGAGTTCATCGAATAGAGGCGCGAAACTTGAGGGCAGTATCTGTGACGTCAGTCATATGTACAAGTTTGGAACTCGTTTTCTCTAATGGTTCAAATGGCTCTGAGCACTATGGGACTCAACATCTTAGGTCCTAAGTCCCCTAGAACTTAGAACTACTTAAACCTAACTAACCTAAGGACATCACACACACCCATGCCCGAGGCAGGATTCGAACCTGCGACCGTAGCAGTCCCGCGGTTCCGGACTGCAGCGCCAGAACCGCTAGACCACCGCGGCCGGCTCGTTTTCTCTCTCATATTATGAGCTTTAGGCAGAGTGAAAGTTTCCTCCGGAGCTTCAGTAATGTGACTTCCAGATGTTTGAAGGAACTGACTGTTTACTTCGATTATTTATTATGCAGTCGCGTAACGAAACATCAATGGCTCTTTCCTTGTATTTGTGCTCAAAACTTTGCATTTGTTTATGTTCTGTTGAGAACACAGCATGTCTTTCTTAACAACTACAGATCTTCAGGGGTATAATCAGCTTCGGCCTTACCGCAACTGAGTGTTAATAGCGTCATAACTATTCACAATATACACAAATGACGTAGTGGATAACATCGGGAGCTCCAAAAGGAAGTTCGCTGATGACGTCGCACTGGGAGAAAATCGTAGCGGAATTCAGGAAGACCTATATAGGATCCACAATTGGTGTAGGTTTTGGCAGTTGACGCAGAACATAAACAAATGCAAAGTTTTGAGCACAAATACAAGGGAAGAGCCACCGATGTTTCGTTACGCGACTGTATAAAAAATAATCGAAGTAAACAGTCAGTTCCTTCAAACATCTGCAAGAACTCGTGCAGAGCGATTTAAAGTGCGGCGATTACGGAACATTCATCGTAGGAAAAAAAAGCTGCCAGACTGAGATATATTGGAAGAATCCTCAGAAAATGTAGTCCACCGACGATTGATGAATCTCTCAATATCTTCCTTCGACAATGCTCCTCGGTCTGGGAGGTTTACGAGGTAGGACTGATGGAAGAAAGAAAAATTCAAGTAGGGCTAATTTCATTACAGGTTGGTTTGGTAAGTGCGAAAGCGTCGCAGAAATGCTCATCCAACTCGGCGGCAGACGCTACAAGAGAGGCGTTGTACATCACGGCGTGGTTTAGTGTTCATTTCTTCCTCTGGCGTCGTTATGCTTGCGCGACAAAGCCTCCGACCTCCCCTGAGAACGGGACCGCCAGGCGGCGCTGAGTCACAGGCCGCGGCGCCCGGCCGTCCCTACGCAGCTGCGGGCGGCCGATGCTCGCTGCTCTGCCGCCCAGCAGCGACTGTGGGGGCGACGGCGCAGCGTCCGCCTTCCGCCCCGTGGCGTACCGTCGGCCGTCGGGGAGGGCCGCGCGGCGCCGCGCCGGTTCCCCGCCGCGGATCAAGCGGCGCTCCTCCGTTTACTGGGGCACGCGACAGTCGCAAAGCGCAGACTAGTGCTGCACTCCCGTGGCTGAGTTTGCCGCCGAGCGTCGGCACTGCGTCGGCAGATCCGTTAGCTGCCACCAGTACTTTCAGATTCCTGTTAGCTGACGCACAGCGAGCCGTATTCGTCATTCTGAACAGCACGTTAGCCTAGGGGGCTTTCTCCTCGAACAGTACAGAGATCACTACAAACTTCAAGTGACCTGGATTACCAACATTTCGATACACCAGCTCCTAAGGCGGCTAAAAAAATCTTGGAGCATAGACTCTCGAACAGGTGAACGAGTTCTGCTATCTAGGAAGTTGATTAGATAAAGACGAAGATACAGAAATGCATGGTAGCAAGGAACGTGCGAGGCAAAAATGCTATCACTGAAAATGAACGCCAACTAACTCCCAAAAATACCCTGCCCAACAAAAAGAAGTCAAACATCTAGAAGCGGAAGACGAAATGAAACTAAACTTCACGGGTTGAGATGAGAAGCCATCTTGTTTCAAGTATTATATAAACGTGTCAAATTCACAGACAAACTGGCCCATAACTGCTGTAACTGTTCCTGGAAATCCTAGATACTGGCGCTAGGACGGAGCTATCATCTGACCTGATCCTACAATGCTCTATCGAAGGCACATCTGTGGTGCTTGCTGGCCACAGGGGTACCTCAACATCTCATTCAGTTGAAAGGCACAACGAAATGGTTCAAATGGCTCTGAGCACTACGGGTCTTAACATCCGAGGTCATCAGTCCCCTAGAACTTAGAACTACTTAAATCTAACTAACCTAAGGACATCACACACATCCATGCCCGACGCAGGATTCGAACATGCGACCGTAGCGGTCGCGCGGTTCCAGACAAGCGCCTAGAACCGCTCGGCCACACCGACCGGCTGGAACGTACACATCTCACGCGTGGAGAAGTATTGTCCTGTTTAAAAATGGTACGACGATACTGTCGCACGAGAGGTAATACACGAGGAAACAGGGTGCGCCAGTGACCTACCGTTGTGCTGGCAGAGTTCCATCAATCACTACCAACCGTGACTTGAAAAGTCATACCCGATGGCTTCCCATACCACGACGCCACGAGTTACACCACTGTTCCTCTGCAGAACATTGGAACGACTTCCCCCACGCTGCCGCCATACTCGTCGACGATGATCATCCGAGGTAGTTCACAGCCGCGATTCGTCGTTAGCATAATACGACGCCCATTCATCAGCATTCCATGCTTTCCGGTTACAGCACCACTGCAAGCGCAGCCGTCTGAGTTGGGGTGTTAATGGCAAGTAGCCTACGTATGGGACAGTATTTGTCTCGTGTGACTTTGTTAGTCTCCGACCAATGGCGCGAGATGACACAGAATGTCGCAAGGCATTCATTACTACTTCTCGGATGACACATATGAAACCGTTACGATGTGCTCAGTGCATAATACGGCGGTTCTCCCTTGTGAGAGACCGTGTCTTCTGGGCGCTTCACTTTTATCGGGCTGTTTATGTACCTTCAGCCCTACACATTTCACGTGAAACAAAGTTCTGTTCAGGAGCGAAACATGGAAAATGTTTTAAACGTAAATTGAGCTATAAGAAACCTTCGAAATGTGATGTTACATCGTCTCTTGAAGATGTGATTGATGGAGTCAACGAGAAAATAATTCATAAAGAGAACAGAGTGAGTCTAAGAGAGAGAATGTGGAAGGATCCTTTATCCACAGAAACAAATTTAATTTATCGATATCAATAAGACGTCACCAACTTGCAATCGCCATTTATAGACTATTTAATAATTCTCTTGGATATCGGACTAATGAGAGAAAAGGGGTGGCGATTACATCCAGATATGTGAACTGGTATTTGATCCTACCGTATGTCTGAACCGACCTACGCAGTTTCCTGTGGTTATAGGGATATATATTTCACAATACAATTTCTTCCAGTATCCGATAATATCGAAGGCCATCTTAATATAATTCAAACGTCCACGTGGAATTAATGGTGACCATTCGCGTACTATTGCGCGCTCCTCTTTCTCTCCCACTTATAACTTTCGATGCTTTGCAAATATGCGGACAAAACTTCAAAACCTAGAGGAACGCTTCCTCCATACTTTGTACTACTCAAAATCTTAATAACGCAAATACTTTAATAATTTAAACTTTCTCAGGCACTGCGGCCGCACAGCCCGTCCATCATCAACTGCCTGCGCCTCCACATCTAAACTGCTTCTCCCCTGTCTGCCCAAGCGCCCGCGATTTAAGGGGCTCCGGAAAGGCTCAAAATCATGAAAAGTTCAATTTTTACTTTTTTGCGTTTTCTGAATCTGCAGACTATTACCTTTTAATAGATATATAATTTATTCAATTCCGAAGACTACAACTATTTTTAAACTTTTTTTGAAATGTGTTCTACATGGGCGTGACCCACTGTGGCGCTGTTAAACTGCTGTCAAATGGTGTTGTTATTAACGTCCGTGTTCATCAGGTACATTTTAGTGATGTGAGATAAAGTATGTGTTGTGGCTAACCTGTGATGGTTCAATACATATCGCTGGTGTGATTGTCGATTGTTTCATGTTTATTTACTCTGTCGTTATCTCGAAAATATTCGTAATTAATTCTGTTTCTTGAGTCTCTGTTTTGTTGAAGTGTAATACTGAGTAAAGTTATTAGAAATCCTCTGAAGGCTTTTAAGAAAAGGAGAAATGTTGGAAAGCCAAAGGTATGTGTTATTACTATAAACAATAAAGACGATGAAAATCCCCAACATAGCTTGTGTCCCAAAGAAGAAGACAACTGGTGTAAATATAACAAATGATTGCTAACTGGTGAAGTGTACACTCATAAGCATAGTCTGCCTCATGCAATAATGGAGGTGATAAAACCTATTTTCAGAGACTTAGCAGCAACGGAACTGTTGAAAAAGTGTATTCATGGAAAAACTCAAAACCCCAATGAAAGTGTAAATAGTGTTATATGGTCGAGAATCCCCAAGACTGTATTTGTTGGAATAGAAACACTTCACTTTGGTGTGTATGATGCTGTTGCGACTTTCAATGATGGCAACATTGTAAGGTGCAAGGTATTTAGAAATATGGGAATGAAGATAGGTTCTAACATGGTACGAGCGATGCTTGCTTTAGACAAGGAACGCCTTCGGGCTGCAGACAGGGCTGTAAAGAGTCTAGAAATACAAGCAAGAGTAAACAGGAGGAGGAACAAGAGGAAGCTGGAGGAGGAGTTTGCAGAGGATGAAGATAATCCATCCTATGGACCTGGAATGCACTAAAAAGTTAATCCAATCTTTGTCGCTCGATTCCCAAAACTTTTATTTTCTCATACTAATTACATGTTTTCTAAGGATCTTCCAAACATATTTGTTTCAAACTTTCAGTAAATGTTAAACAGTACCATCTGCATAATTTAACACAGCCTTTTTCCAAAAAACTGTATATTTTTGAATATATAAATAAAAAATTGCAAAAAAATGTTGTGAATTTTCATTACAATTGAAAAAAAAATCATCTTTAATAACTGAACTAAAATTTTGTAAAATCCCTGTGTTAAGTTGTTGCCCATATTCCAATAAATAATCTGTAAAAAGTTCAACTTCCTACCTCAAATACTTTGTGAGGAAAGATGTAATTTATAAGCGTTATTTTAACATTGCAAGTATAGGGCGTTCCGGAGCCCCTTAATGCCTCACTGTTGACCCTGCTCCTATGTTCCTTCATACGGCAATAATTATTTGGGATCTTTTTCTATCAAACGGACAGAAACAGACAAGAGCATTTGCAGGATTATCTTTTGCGGGAACTGTTCCTTCTAGAACCTTCTAGAAGGCCAACGATACCAACCGGAAGTACGTGGTTGTGATACAATATTAACTGCAACACTCGTCTAGAAGCCCTAGAATTCCCCAGTAGAATTTCACACCTGCACACAGGAACGCGCTTTACAGTAAGAGTAGGCTTTCCTAAATCCCGACTTCCGAAATGATAAACACTTTAAAACAAATATGCACCTCCAGAGGACACACGACTTCTCTCCTACTATCCACGACGGTGTCAGTCGATCCCCGATTCCGTTAGCTCCAAAATCACTCCAAGAAACTCCAAGAAAGATTCAGGCATTTCTGCTTCAGCAGCCGCCTATCAATGGGTCATTTCCTGCTCTCACCTTTAGCACTACTCTTCAAAAACCTGCTTTCTGCAAGGATTTTGTAAGTTTTCTTTTTCCTGTATGTACTGCAGAGTACCAGCTGTCACGGAGAAGTCACAAGTCAACAAGGTCCAAACCACAATCCCCTTAGGATTACGGAAAAAGCCGACCCATCACCTCCAGATTGGACATACGCCCTAATCAGCCTGCAAATGAAATGTTACAAATGGTCGAGCACATATTACGACAACAGACACTGCTAAAACTGTAATTGTCGTGATGGTGGGGCGAAAGAATCGCAGGGGCAGGGATAGATGTGTGTACGGCAGATGATTCCTAATGTGGGGTACAGCAGTTATGCTAGTATGTAGTGTACAGCTGCAAACAAAACAGAGAAATGCTTCAAAAGCCAATCTTGGCACTGATGATCAAAATCCCAACAAGAAAATATTGCAGTAGCATTCTTCCATATTATTCGGCGAACGATTTATGAATTCTCCCCAAATAAAAAGAACAGAAAAACACTGTATTCGAAAGCGATAATTTAAAAAAATCCTACAGTTCTTGTAAAGGAGGACTTTTAGTTCCACTCCCGATGGTTAGGGACGTTTGATGTATGTACAAGCTCTATGGCCCTTTATTTACATATCAGTCTCGCACACCAGTCTCATACTGGCCCACAGTCAAAGTATTAATCGTTGTTCCCACTGAAGAACAAAAGTAAATTTCTTGCCAGTACATTACCTGTCACGTAAAATTACGGCGTCGGATAGTGGTTTTCCAGTGACAAGGAGATCCTATGACACTGTGCTATGGTTTACTGGTCAGCAACTGATAACGCAGGCGCATATTTTTTGATGCACGGGTCGTTTTATTACTCGGAGTTCGGACTTCTAACTGGCTTTTCGCTAGTATTTGTAGCATGTGGTGATCACGCTGATAGGTGTGTGAATTCGTAAGGGACCACACAGCTAAGGTCATCGGTCCCTAGAATTACACACTGCTTAAACTAACGTATGCTAAGAACAACACACACACACACACACACTCATGGCCGAGGGAGGACTCGAACCTCCGGCGGGAGGGGCCGCGCAATCCGTGACAAGGCGCCTCAAACCACGCGGCCACTCCGCGCGGCCTCTAATAGGTTTAAGATATATCATTTAAATTAATCTATCGAACACTTGGTCATTAACTATCTTAATCATTTATGAACTTCCCTGCGTGATAAAGGGTGTCCCCGGAGGAATGGACAACATTCAGGGATACGACAAACTACCATTCCAAGCAAGAAACTCTAGTGAACAAGGGCTCTAAAACGCACACCCTTAACAGCTATGAGCACTACTTCATTGTCGCTACTGTGAAACAAATCTCTTCTACACCAATATCTTCGCTTTCCATATTTTGAGGACGTTGTTGTTGTTGTTGTGGTCTTCAGTCCTGAGACTGGTGTGTAGTATGTACCAAAACAGCAAATGAAACTGGCCAGCAAAACGAAGTGCATACCTAAAGAGCTATGAGCACATCTTCGCTAATCTGAAATACATCTCTTCTACTGAGCAAGTTACTCATAGCTGTTAAGATACCCGTTTTAGAGCCGATGTTCAATAGATTTTTTTTGCTTCAGATATAGTTCTTGTCATATCCCACAATACTGACCATTTCTCCTGGGACACCCTGGATAGAGCTACCTCCAATGAGAGACTAAGTGGAGAGGACAATCTTGTAGGACCTCACGCACTAAATAATACTGTACGTTAACGCTTCCCTTCTCCCATTTTTTCCCCTCATTGGGATAGCAGTGTTAGAAGGTGCAACGACAGGTAAATTCCGCGGGTGTGACATGATAGGCCATTGCACTGTAGTCCAGGAGAGGCAATGACTTGTGCAAGCTTTTTGTCACCAGCCGAGAGTCACTGTGTATAGAGCAACGGCTGACAGATGGGTAATGAGACGACACTTTTCTCCCCAGGAATATCGTCATTACCTCACTATTTTTCATTATATGTTGGACAAAGGGGGAGAAACTTCAAAACTAAATTTACAGAACGTATCAATGTTAGCGAAGCCAATCCTTCAGCATTCAGTACTCATTTAAGGTAATACAAGCATTCAGCTAATGTAATAAAACGTCACCATTCTTCGTACAGCAGTAAAAGGTCGATTTTTAAACATTCTAAAATAAATTGAGATATAAATTCATATGACGACATAACTAATGAACAAACAGAGTTACGAAGTAATATGTATAAGCAAAACTTTAACAGTGATTTAAGGAGTAACTTCGGTTTGGAGTCTCTGCATCTACTCCATACAAACTGTCTGATTTGACATGATATGTCGTATCATCAATAAATCCAAGTTAGAACTGACAACCTCATTACACGATGGACACAGATTTTATGTTAAGGCCAAGATGTTTAATGTGTAGTTCGTGACAGTTAACATCAGTTCTATTTTTGTATTTATTTTGCTATTTTTTGTCTACTCGACTCTTACATTCTAACTGTCCAAATAGTGTATTTTACACATATGAATGTATGTCACTGGCGCATACAAATATGATCTTAGAAATAACAAGAGACATATAATATAGACTCTTTGGCCTGTCTGTCATTCCATGTTTACATTTTATGTTTATGTCAAATGTGACCAAGAAATGTCACTGCCTATGAATTGACAGCAATAACACACAGGAAAAACTATGTGCTGTAAGGTAGGCCACATTTCATATCCTAACATATTAACATAGACACGGGTTCTAGAAATGCACAAGGTTGTTTTCTTTCTAGACGAACACCACACAGAACTTTTAACTGTCACACACGGCACTGATACAGACATACATAACATACTGTTATATATACAACTGTCATGTTGTGGATATCGATGCATGTAGTTTTCTCATAGTCTTTAGATGTCTTGTAAGAAACAATAACAGTTTGTTATGCAGCAGGTTAACAGCATCATTTTATATTGTTAGATATTCTTCACCTGACGAGCGAACAGTTTCTTCTTATACCTAGAACGTCGGTCTAAAAACGTTTCTGATTGGAGTAGCGATGATAATTGTCAATGTAGACGCCCCAAGGCTAGAGGTAAAACACGAATCCTACTTCGAGACGAACGGGCTATAACATAAATGAGTCTTTTCCGTTACAAGTATGAGGCTTTCCGCCGACCCACTGTGGTGAGCAAGTGATGAGCGTCTCTTTTTGTCCTGGGTGCTGATAAAGTCGTCATGAATGACTTCTCAATCAAAACTATAATTAAGACTGTGCCGAATCTATCAGGTAAACTGCACTTTCCGTAATCGCTAGCCCACTATCAGTAGCAAGCAAATTTTAATCGTCGGATCCGTATTATTTGTTGTTAAAATTTTCTCATATAATCCTTGTCTGGTGTTCAATGATGGTAACACGGCGAGATTCAGAACCCTTAAGAGAATAGGATTTGATTCAGTTTGCTTTCACTGAAAACCTGTTGAAGAATACTGATGATGTGCGTATTTCTAATTCTGAAATGTCAGTGAAGGATGTCGCCAAAAGGGTAGGCAAAAATGATCAGACTAGAAGAAAAGAGCTATCGATGACCCAAAGGACAAATGTACAGTCATGGCGAATATTAAGGATCTTGTTTCTGGCATAAATACTCATCCTTTTTCCTGCATTTCCCCACAAGTTTCATTTTTCAGTGTATAAGGAACATTTTCTGTTGAATCACTGCAGGTAAGAGGGCGAAATTTGCTTAAGACTTTGTACATACTGTAACACATCTTTCCGTGGTACAAAGTTTTTCAAAGTGTGTTACTGTCAAAATTATTTAAGTTTTTAATAAAAATTGCTACGTCTCAAACACGTAAATTAAAAAAAAACGCTGCGAGAGTTCTAAAATTCATACCAAGAATCTGGTGTACATATTTGTTTATCTAATTACAAGAATAACCTATTACATTTCGAAAGTGATATGTAAAGTGACCACTGAGAAAATGTTCCTCTTGTGATGTAATATGTTCTGAACGTATCCAGCAACGTCCTGATCAAATTATTTGGCAAAAAACTGAAAAGTTCAGATTATAGGCATTCATATAATGGCAACATGTGCGAAATTTGGTTTAAATAGCTCTGAGCACTATGGGACTGAGGTCATCAGTCCCCTGGAACTTCGAACTACTTAAACCGAACTAACCTAAGGACATCACATACATCCATGCCCGAGGCAGGATTCGAACCTGCGACCGTAGCAGTCACGCGGTTCCGGACTGAAGCGCCTAGAACCGCTCGGCCACAGCGGCCGGCTGCAAAATTTGGTTCAATTGTCTATCCAACAGTAAAAGTTACGTTAGCTTGTACACCGATCCGCCAGAACAGTAAAGCCCCTGGATGTTAAAATCACGACATCAGCAAATACGACGAAATGAGCACGTGACCATCGACACTGGGCATTGGCGCAGTCGCAGAGCGTTTCATGGCCTAATTAATCCCGAGACATTCACCATGATGCCAATTGGAGTATGGGAATACGTCTTATTCCAGCGGAACAGGTCCTTAAATCCTGTACTGCGGGGCGCAGATAAGCTGGCGGCGGATCCATTATGCTCTGGGAACATTCACGTGGGCATCCATGACTCTAGTGGAGCTCCTAGAAGCACTATGACAGAAAAGGAGTATCGTAAACTGGTTGCAAACCACGTACATCTCTTCATGACGACCACGTTTCCCAACGGCAGGGGCATTTTTCAACAAGATAATGCGTCATATCAAAAGATCAGGAGTGTGATGGAGTGGTTCAAGGAACACAGTGGCGAGTTCCAATTGATGTTCCGGTCCCACAACCCGCCACATCTGGTAGCTGATCGAAGACATTTGGGCTGTGATCGAACGTGGCGTCAGAGCTCACCGCCCCCGCTCATAATGTTCTGGGTGATCAGTGCATGCAGTCTTGTTATTTTCCGAACCCCCCCCCCCTTTCCACACACAAATGCAGCCCCTTCAAGATACGACTATGGTTCAAATGGCTCTGAGCACTATGGGACTCAACATCTGAGGTCATCAGTCCCCTAGAACTTAGAACTACTTAAACCTAACTAACCTAAGGACATAACACTCATCCATGCACGAGGCAGGATTCGAAACTGCGACCGTAGCGATCGCGCGGCTCCAGACTGAAGCGCCTAGAACCGCTCGGCCACTCCGACCGGCAAGATATGACTCAGATAATAATTTCTCCGAAGGCGCAACCTCCCAAGCTGGAAAATTTTGAATTACACCCCCACTATACCCACTATACGCTTTCTTATTCTCTGAACAAATTGCCAGAGTTCGGTTGCCGTTGTAGTAGCGGAGAATTCGTGGTCGCTATTGAGCAATCTCTCAGATCAGTTTTGTCGTTAGTAGGATTGTGTCGGGGCGTATGAAAGGGAAGCAGTGGTTGGGAAGGGAGTGAGACAGGGTTGTAGCCTCTCCCCGATGTTATTCAATCTGTATATTGAGCAAGCAGTAAAGGAAACAAAAGAAAAATTCAGAGTAGGAATAAAAACGTTGAGGTTCGCCGATGACATTGTAATTCTGTCAGAGACAGCAAAGGACCTGGAAGAGCAGTTGAACGGAATGTACAGTGTCTTGAAAGGAGGGTATAAGATGAACATCAACAAAAGAGAAAAACGAGGATAATGGAATGTAGTCGAATTAAGTCGGGTGATGCTGGGGGAATTGGATTAGGAAATGAGACACTTAAAGTAGTAAATGAGTTTAGCTATTTGGGGAGCAAAATAACTGATGAGAGTTGAAGTAGAGAAGATATAAAATGTATACTGGCAATGGCAACAAGGAAAGCGTTTCTGAAGAAGAGAAATTTGTTAACATCGAGTATAGATTTAAGAGTCAGGAAGTCGTTTCTGAAAGTATTTGTATGGAGTGTGGCCACGTATGGAAGTGAAACATGGAAGATAAATAGTTTGGACAAGAAGAGAATAGAAGCTTTCGAAATGTGGTGCTACAGAAGAATGTTGAAGATTAGGTGGGTAGATCAAGTAACTAATGAGGAGGTATTGAATAGAATTGGGGAGAAGAGGAGTTTGTGGCACAACTTGACAGGAAGAAGGGACCGGTTGGTAGGACATGTTCTGAGGCATCAAGGGATCACAAATTCAGCATTGGAGGGCAGCGTGGAGGGTAAAAATCGTAGAGGGAGACCAAGAGATGAATACACTAAGCAGATTCAGAAGGATGTAGGCTGCAGTAGGTACTGGGAGATGAAGAAGCTTGCACAGGATAGAGTAGCATGGAGAGCTGCATCAAACCAGTCTCAGGACTGAAGACCACAACAACAGGACTAACGTACCGGCCTTAACAATAGAGGACGAGGCTTTCAGTTGAAATCCGTGGACACGTGCTGGGTCAATTGTTGAACGAGACGCGCGCGCGAGCACGGTCGGCCTGGGGGAGGGCGGTGGCGACATCGCGAAGACAGCTCCGGTATCACAGAGACGTGTGCGCCGGCAGCGCCAGAGGTGCGCGCCGTGGGCGGGAGGGAGGAGGGAGGCAGCGCCGGGATAGCGCGGCGCCGGCGCTCAGTTGGGCGCAGGGAGGCTGCCGGGAAGGAGCGGCCCTACAGCGGCGATCCGCCGGCCCTGGCCACGCCGCCACGCTCACAGCGCGGTCGTCTTGGAAGGGGATAAAGTCTCGTATACTCGAACTCTCCGGACAGCGATCGAGACTTGCTAATGGATCAGCAAAACGGGCGTCAGTATAGCACCCACAGGGCGTTACAAAAAGAATGACCCAATTTCAGAACTCCAAATTTATTGAGAAAGACATATTACCATCACGTTTATAAAAAAAATGAAACGCCTACAACGGTCCTTACGATCTTACTAATAAGTGTAGCTACCACTTTCGGCGCTTCAATCCACCATCTTCAGGCCCGTATGCATAAATAGTTATGCAATGTCAACTTATCAATCATGCAGCACAAAAACAGATTAAAAACAGAATGAGAATCAAGGCCAAGACTACAACTGAATTCGCAGTAATCATTTGATAGCACGAACAGATACTTCCGTTGTCACATACCTAAAGTATACTTTAACGAATTTCTACACTATACATTGTACAATTATATTATTTATTAATAACTTCATTAAATAACTATTCCATGATTTTTATTGGCCAGTCGGACATACATTATCTGCATAATCCTGAAATAACCTACTGAAAGAGAAAATAATTTTAAAAGAAGATAAATGTATGAAGGAGGCAACAACCTCAGAAACAAGTGAAGCGAAGAAACATGATCTATATGTCGAGTCAACGTGTAAAACGCTGAGTTTTAAGCAGTTCAAATGGTTCAAATGGCTCTGAACACTATGGGACTCAACATCTATGGTCATTAGTCCCCTAGAACTTAGAACTACTTAAACCTAACTAACCTAAGGACATCACACAACACCCAGTCATCACGAGGCAGAGAAAATCCCTGACCCCGCCGGGAATCTAACCCGGGAACCCGGGCGTGGGAAGCGAGAACGCTACCGCACGACCACGAGCTGCGGACTTTTAAGCAGTTGAGGGGGTACTTATGTTATATACATAAAATGAATATCCAAGACGTGTCAGAGGACCAAACATACACCTCTCAACTGTTTATAACTCGGCATTCTATATAGTAGGCGGATACTATCGCCTGTCCTGTTTCAGAGCCTGCAAGATCCGGGCAATCGCAGAGGGTGGGACTATTGGTAGTTGGGAGCTCCAACGTTAGGCGCGTTATGGGGCCCCTTCGTGACTTGGCTGACCAGGAGGGTAAGAAAACCAATGTGCACTTTGTGTGAGTCATTCCAGATGTCGAAAATGTCCTCCCGGATTCCATGAAGAGCACAGGGAGCAGCCAAGTGCAGGCGGTAGCTCACGTCGGTGCCAATGTTGTGTGTCGCTTTGGATCAGAAGAGGTTATCTCTGGTTTCGAGCGGCTAACAGAAGTGGTAAAGGCTGCCAGTCTTGCTTGCAAGATGAAAGCAGAGCTGACCATCTGCGGCATAGTCGACAGGACCATTTGCGGACCTCTGGTACAGAGCCGAGTGGAGGGTCTGAATCAGAGGATCAGTTTTATGCGTACAGTCCTCAAGATGCCGCACTGAAGCGCCGAAACTGGTACCTACACAATAAATAAGATCATAAGGACGGCCGTAGGCGTTTCATTTTCTTGCAATAACCAACGGCCGTGGTTCCCAAGACCTCAAGTCAAAAGAATGGACATACAAATACTACATACATAAGTTACATTGCAAAACACAAAATTTTTAAGTTTCAGCTATACTGTCACAAATGCTCTAGGCGTCCACCAGCAGCACGAATGTCATCTAGACGATAGCTAAATTCGTCATAAACTTTACAGAATGATTCTGCCTTTAAAGAAATTATAGCAGCTGTTATTCTGTTCTTCGTTTCCTCTATGTCACGAGATAAAGGAGAGAGGAACACGATTTCCTCAACATATCACCGCGAGAAATAAATCGCATGAGGTCATGCCTGGCGGTCTTGGACGCCAAGAATGCGGGGCAGTGTCTCGGGCTCCCGTGCGCCCCATCCAGCGTTGAGGCAGGGTGTGATGAGAAACTGGCGGACGATGTTGTGCCAGTGTGGTGAAGCTCAACCCTGTTAGAAAATTAAGTCATCGGGGTCCTCCTGAAGTTGTGGAAAAAGCCAATTCTCCAACATTTGAAGATAGCTCATTCCAATCACTGTCATTTACCTAAAAAAATACGAGACCATACAGTTTTTCACGAGAAATTAACAAAAAACGTTCACTTTAGGTGACACTTTTTCATGGCTCTGAGCACTATGGGACTCAACATCTTAGGTCATAAGTCCCCTAGAACTTAGAACTACTTAAACCTAACTAACCTAAGGACATCACACACACCCATGCCCGAGGCAGGATTCGAACCTGCGACCGTAGGAGCCCCGCGGTTCCGGACTGCAGCGCCAGAACCGCACTGCCACCGCGGCCGGCACACTTTTTCATGCTTAATAATGTCATGAAGGTTCTGGAGTCCCAACATGTGCACGTTACCGCTAACATGAAGCGTTGTTTCAACACTGAAAATTGATCGTGGTAAGTAAAAAAAATGTTGATCGTGCTGCTGCTGGTGAACACATAGAGCACTTGTAATACCATAGCTGAAACTTTAAGATTCTCTGAGTAAATTGCAATTAACCCCATTTTTGTTTTATATTTTTATCAATAAAATAGACTTTTGAAATCGGGCCATTCTTTTTTAAACATCCTGTAATACCGCATTCGATAATATCACAAAAGTATCGATGGCGACTGAACCGCGAGATATGGGCTGATTTTAACACCGCAGAACTTTACTAAGCCTGGTCCTACTGGAGTTCCTATGTCCTTGCCTTCCTCTGACATCTGAATTGACGTACCCGCCCAGTTATTGGGGAACTCGCAGTACAATACAATTCGGTATCTGTCACGTTAACGAGCACTGCCAGAGGTCACTACTGGCAGAAAAAAAATCTTACTACTGTCAAGAAAACGAAACAGACAGCTTTTGATTTCCAGTTTACACACCACCACTGATATATAAATTTTAAGATAGTCCCCCACGGATCTACTCCCCAGGTGGAGGATCGGTGAAAGCCTCCCGGATATATGTGCCACGGCGGAAATTAAATACCCAGAACGAACCAAAATTAGCAACGCGAGCGGGGTCTGTATTCTTGTGGGGTGGCCAGCCAAAGGCAGCTCATGTTAGTGGCGGCCGGGGAAATCGATTATGCTTCGAATCTTCAACTCTTATTTGTTGACCGATGGTAACGTAAAAATTACAGATTTATTCCCTAATTACAATACCTCCTGGAGGATATCTTACGCTTTTTCCATACAGAAACCTACAAATGCTCGATATGCTAGACCCCATACGTCTCCACATACACTTTAAGACAAGAAAAAAACGACGCATCTGAAAGGAATCATCCGAATGAGATGGAAACTGGTAGGCGTGAGACCATGTACAGAGTAACAAATTATTATAATTTCAGAAAAATTGTATTATTTATTCAAGAGAAAGAGCTTCGCAAATTGAGTAAGTCAATAACCAGGGTTGCCCCAAGTTTCCCCAAGTGAAATTCCTTTATATTTCCCTGATTTCCAGACAAGGTTTATCATTTTTCCCTGAAAAATTTTGAGATGTCAAGGTTGAGTAAAGACGTAAGTTGACAAAAAAAGTAAGGACTTCTGTATTTCCATACTTGTGAGCAAAAATCTTGTACTAACATCAACATCTTTTGTAATGAACTGCTTTCAGATGAAGAAAGCAAGCCAGATGGTATGTGTGTTTCATTAAGATCACTGATGTTATTTCATTTCAATAAAACGAAAGACATTTATTTGGTGACGCAAATATGCATTTCCTTGGAGTTGCAAGACATATTTAAAATACCTTCACTGATTTCAGAAATAACATCAGCAAAAAGTAGGCCTCTTGAAAGAAGTGTATAAGGCGGGGATGAGTTGTGCAAACCAACACTATAGATGAGCACCAATAAAATGTTAGTTCTACTATGTTCGTTACTGTCAGTTATTACCCACTGTGCTATGTCCACTATTTTAGAGGAAGTGTGTGTTCGCCTGCTTAGCTGAGTGGTAACGTATTTGTCTACCATGCAGTGGGCCCGGGTACGATTCCCGGCCGGGTTGGAGATTTTTCCCCGCTGGTGGACTGAAAGTTGCCCACTGTGGTGAAACCTGACCGAAGACTTGCAACCCGGCGGCCGAACTTCCCCGGATGGGGCTTGCCCGCCACCAATGCCAAACGATCGTTTCATTTTACAGGTATTGTGTGATTTTTCTTTCGAGAAATATACGATTAAATAGCGTACAAACCGCCAGCGATTGCCACAATTTTCTTCTTCTTCTCACCCATACTTTCTAATGTATGAACTACTTTCAAAGTGCCAAAATGTACTAGAATAAATAAAATAAAACACCGCACTGTACAATGTATTTGCGTTGGGACAGTCGCAACTCCTGAAATCCACCGCCCATGACCTCTGGCCTGCCGAAAAGCACCGCAGTCTTGGATCCATTGATAAACCATGAAAATCTGCTGCATTATGCCACACTCAAACAGACCCGACCTGCGGGCAGATCAAGACTAGATCCGACGGTCAGGGCCTGCATATCAGTGGGAAACGATTGGCTTCAGATCGGCAGGCCCGATCCATTAGAGATACCCGCAGAAATGGCCTGCGGTTGTGGTTCATCGTGGAGGTCTACTTGTGTGGTCAGCTATTCACGTGTCACAGACATCATGTTGATGAAATGAGACTGCAGTGCTCAATCCACGCAACAGATAACTTGTGCGAATACTCGGAGAATCAATACTATGAGGACAGGTAACAACTCACCGTATAGATGATCGCTGAGCCGCAGATAGGCACGTTGGAAAGACTATCACACTCTCACAAACTAAATTTTCAGCCACAGCCTCCCTCAGAAAACGAGAGCGCACACACACACTTTCACATAATCGCTCAGACACATCACATGCACACATGACCGCCGTCTCCGGCCACTGCACCAACAATTTCTGAGAATCAGATCCAAACAATCCAGTCCTCACGCCTCCCTCTTAGTGGCAGCTGCTAGGCTAGCGGCAAGAAGTGGTAGCAGCACCGACTGAAGTGGTAGAAAGGGAAGAGACAGTAAGAATGAGGGAGCAGCGAAGCAGTGCATGTACTCAGCTGGGCCCAGCCTGTGAGGATGTATGACATCTCAGTAACAAACCATTTCACCTGCTGAGACAAAAACGAGATTTTCCCCTTTTTAAAAGAAGTTCCCTGATATTTCCCTGACACACTTTAAATTCCCTGATTGAAGAGACAGTAAGAATGAGGGAGCAGCGAAGCAGCGCATGTACTCAGCTGGGCCCAGCCTGTGAGGATGTATGACATCTCAGTAACAAACCATTTCACCTGCTGGGACAAAAACGAGATTTTCCCCTTTTTAAAAGAAGTTCCCTGATATTTCCCTGACACACTTTAAATTCCCTGATTCCCAGAACTTGTGGGAACCCTCATAACGCCTTGGCCCACCACTGAGCTTTATGCAAGCAGTTATTCGGCTTGGCAGTGATTGACAGAATAGTTGGAAGTCCTGAGGAACATCGTGCCAAATTCTGTCCAAATGGCGAGTTAGATCGTCAAAATCCAGAGCTCGTTGGAGTGTCCTACTCATAATGCTCCAGACGTTTACGACTGGGGAGATCCGGCGATCATACTGGCCAGGGTTGGGTTTGGCAAGCACGAAGACAAACAGTAGCAAACTCTCGCCGCGCTGAAACGTAAGCTCAGGATGGCTTGCCATTAGAGGCAACAATACGGGGCGCAGAATACCGCTGCACTTAAGTATGAAACGAAATGGCACCCCAGACCACCAAGCCTGGCTGTAGGGCCATATGGCCGGCGAGTCAGGCTAGTATACCACCGCTGTCCGGGGCGACTCCGGGCCTGGAGTCTCACTAAGTGGAGTAGAACTGTCTTCAGTGATGAGTCCCGCTTGGCGAGTCCCGATGACCAGCGACTGCCACTATCATGACAACGATATAGCGCCATAATATTTACGCTCTGGTACACTTTTTACGCAGAGTGAAGAAAAATTTGCCTGACACTAACTTGTAAGGCGACATTCGTTCTTTTTTCAGTTTTATCGCACATGGCGCACCGCTACTTGAAGAATTAACAAGTATATGCGTTAGACTATTTAATACAAGAACAGAAAGATGTTTATAAGTGCAAACTAATGTCGGGCCTCTGATTGTGCTTTTAAGAATCCAAACCGAAGCACGTCTGGTGGAAATACACGTTGCATTTACGGTTGTGCAAGTGGCTACATCAATACAAAAATAACTGTTAATGCATCACAGATTTCTTAACACATAAAAACATTCATAAATATAGGAGAAAGTCCAAATATGGGACACCGTTCGCTTTTAAGCAATAAAATTTTTCTGGTAATGATTAAATTCTTGAGAAAATCGTGAAATTGTGCTGTAGCATGTACACTTCAAAGTTATGGAGGATTAAATAGCGTAAAAGCGATCTTTTTATTTAAAATAATTCTGAAAATTATTAAAAAAACACAAACTTTTTCTTGGATCAGAATATGTGCTACCAAAATTAAGTACAAAAAATTAAAAACCTGTTTAAAGTGACAGTTTATTTGCAATAATCACGAATGTAAACGTCGTTAGCAAACCCTGCACACTCAGTATGCGCCTACATACTGCACTGGATATAATGAATCCAAGTTTCTCAGTTCCCGTCCGCTGAAAATAGGCTGTCAGAGAATATGCACAACCCATCTTTACCAGAAGGCGTGCGATATTCAGAAAACCCAAAATTGCTTTCCTCGTCCTCTAGGAGAGGTCCATCCTCATTACAAGATTCGCCAGACGAAGGCACTTTCATCTTTTTCCGTAGATTATGCTATTTCTTTTGCCTTCTTTATTTAATTTTTCATTTCGTTTCATTGTTAGATGAGGAAAAGTCAGCCCTTTCTTCCTCTTCACTGACCTTTCCAATGAATATGCGAGCTATTGATTGTACGGTAATAATGTAATCAAGCAAGCTTTTGTAGCTTTCCGACCTCTGTAGGATGTTTTCTTTCCGGCTGTGGGTGGTGGGGAAATGTCAAAAAGTCTGACAGAAACCGTCGTTCCTGGGTGGGCCTTTGATGTGGGAGAAAATAGGAACTTACCACAACTTTCCAATGGGACCAAAAATGCTGAGGTCTTGGGTCCCTGGGCTTACACACTGCTTAATCCAACGTAAACTAAGTTACGCTAAGGACGAAACACACACACACACACACACACACACACACACACACACACACACACACACATTCCCGAGCGAGGACTCTAACTTCCGACGGGGAAAGCCGTGCGAACCGTGGCAAAGCGCCTAGAGTGCGCGGCTATACCGCGCGGCGATGTGGGAGGGTTGAGCAGAAGAACTTCTAACGACCTTCCTGGCTGAGGAGAGTATAACCGTCAACCTAAGGGGACCAGTCCAACCTAGGGGGTTGGAGTTTGTGTGTAAACTGAGGTAGCAAAGAAATTATCTAAGTGCGGTTCATCCTGGCCTTATCAATCATTTCAGTGTTGCGAATATGGCTGTAATGCCCGTCTAAAACTAGGAGAACAGATGAATCGCCAGTTGGCTTGACCTTTTCGATGAAGTGGTCGAACCACTCTGCAAACAAGTCATTTTGAAACCAACCAAATGGATTGACTCGGACGATACATCCTGGAGGGGCTCCATTCATCAACAGGACTGACATTTTAGACAGGGAAAAATATATGGAGGTATAAAGTGTGTTGATGCACTCATACAAGTTATGAATGTGACAGCTAAACCGGTTTCTGCAGACGTAAGGGCTGCAACCCGGTGCTTTCCATATTTTGCAACTACTTGGGGTAGTTAATTCTGCACAATACTCAAACGTGTCTCATCACAGTTATAAATGCGACGTGGAGGGTAGTGGTGTTTACAGCTCGTAAAAAGCTGTGACGCTTTCTTTGTTGAAACACAATGCTGTTGAAAAAGTAGTGCCACGAGGCTTACGAGTTGATAGCCGAGGTGAATGATGATTCAGAAAAAAGATCTGCCAAACACTTTTATCAGCTTCGTTAGTGGTGAAAGGTGCGTTAATACCATTCCTCTGAGCTAAAACAAAAGCCACCCCAAAAAATCCTTTTGTTCCATGATCAACATGTAAGAACTAAGTTCTTTTTCCAGACGTAGTCCTAAAACACAAGGTCTACCTAGCTTGGCGCTGTCGGCAGCGGCCGCAGTACGCTCTGTTTTTATGCTTCAAGTTGCAGTATAGAGCGAGGTACATTAAACATTAGTGCAGAGTTTAGAGATCCCGTTTTCTTCATGGCTTCAGCCATCTTCTAAGGGTCCCATGCTGCCTTTTGCCCTTGGACTGGTATTGTGGCTTGTTACGTGGCATCCCGGGACAACAGAACTAGTGTACCTTTCAACTACTATGATAGGAATACAAACTGGTCTACGTAAGGGCTAGTCCTTAATTAAACTCCTTCCGGTAGCCCATACTTGGACCACACTGTGATTCCCACAAAATGGCCGTAACAGTAGTTACGAACTGCAGATAAAATTATGGAAACTAAGGAACAGCTAGTCTAACACGCCAGTAAATCAGTTCTACGAACGAACTACATACAGAACTAAGTCTAAGTCTTAAGGAACCGGTCAAGTACATACCTCTCGATAGATTGCAGTCCGCAAAATCGTTTATCCACACTCGAAAATTTCTGCACTCAACCAATAGAAGTTCAAATAATCAAATGTTTATAACCATCCTCAGAGGTAGTGAGGAGTTGATTCACACATTCCCCGAGCATGTAGTAGAACCTACAGGGCCCCCAGGCATTGTAGTACATGTTTAGATCATAACTGGATCCTCTCCTCTACTCCAATATTTCCAAACGTAATCAACAATTGCGCCGATCATAGAAACCAGTAAAAATATTGTAAATAAACAATATTTGAGAATAAGAACTAACTGAACACACGAGACTTGAACATTAAATTCATTAAAGGCATATGTGCGAAAATAAAAAAACTGAACAATACACACTGACAATGTGGAGGGAGGTTGACAGAGTAGTAAACACGTAAAACAATAGAGGAACCAGTGGTATCGCTGGCCGATATTATCATGAAACAAAGTTGCAACGAAGTAACTTCTAGAATCTATGTCAGCTTCTATGGTGAAATCAGGAGCGAGAGAAACATAACAATGAAAAAAAAAAAAAATTTGAGAAAGCAAAATTCCATGGATCCGTCGTTGCATCGTGCGTCGCGGCACCAATAACAATGACTTTAATGAAGCCGTGCGACCTGGTCACCAAATGAAACTAAGCTGAAAAGTGGCACCTATACTGAATTGAGGACCCATTGATTCATTCTTTGGAAAACAAATAAATAAATCCCCTCAGCCTATCTTGTGGGCCAGGCTATAGCTAACGTTACACGAGAAATAACCACCGCAACAGCTTGTTTCCGTGTCCTCTCGTTACCCATTAATTCTTATTATCACTACACGAAATCTACGTATCTGGATCATCAATGGTTGAAAATGTAGGACGAGACACGCGCAACTAAAATGAGTACAATGGCCCTCGACCGGGTTCGGAAATCAGTCACGTGACGTTCCCCGCTCGCAGTGTGGTGCGATCTTTGTCTTGACTGCCGGATTTACGGAAGCGTAGTCGAGGACTCGATCGCAGCTAAGCAAGGAAATAAATGTCACTGCTGCTCATTTCACTCGCAGCAGATTAAACTCTGCTTGTGGGTACCTGCCTAACACCACCCTAGGGTACACCCCGTGAGATGTGATACGAAAATTTCTGAGGGATAAAAACTAAACGATTCGATTCTGTTTCAGTCACAAAACTAAATTATTTTCAAATGATCATTACTATTATCACAATTTTGTAAGTCTCTAGTACTGGTTATGTAAGTTAACGCATTAGTCCACTCACTACATAGTTGTGCTTTGTCCCGTACATCGCTGATGATAAAAGTGAGACATAATCGCAACAAATGCTAAATATCTAAAGAAAATGTCTTCTCCGTGCTGTAGGTAGTCTAGAAACTGCTTCATTACTCGTTTCTAAAGAGATAAATGAATTGACAGAAAGACACGGCAGTAACTATATAAGAGCTTACTACTACTACTACTACTACTACTAGTGGCTATGGTCAGACGCAAAGCATTAACAGCCTGAAGTCTTCCAATTTCTGCCAGGTCAGAAGTAAGGAGTGCAGCAATCAAAATATTTACGAACAAGAAAGGTTGGGAACCACTGCCCGAGGAAATCGCGACATGTTCGGAAAAAGTCATACTAACGTCATATACTAATGTCAAATGTCATTGCTGCTCGTTTCACTCGCTTCAACTTAATCTCTCGTTTTTTAAGTTTTTTTTTTAAGAATCAGACTGAAATAAAATCGAACAAACTCACTCCTTAGAGTGAGAGCGCTCATATATGTAAATAACACCGAAAGTTGTAGAACATACTTCTATTACAAACGCGAAGTTACTTCCTTCGACAGCGTTAACTCCACGTCTCTAACGCTATATCACGGTGAACACAACTTTCAACAGAAGTGTCCTTCACCTTACGTTCTTCTGAAATATTTTACCGCCCATGTGTCATTAACTGACATTTATTTACAACAAGTGGTACCAAGGGAGACGGGTTTGTGATAAATCTTCAATGCGCTATTTTCTTGCAATGGGATACTGTCATAACGGGCGATTTATAATATGGAAAAAAAAACTAAATCCAATGCAGCGTTCCCAAGGTGACAGATTCCCGATTTCGGCCGAACGTCATTGAGCGTACTCAGTGATAGTTCATGTACATTAATGTAACTCCGATCGCGTAATTAGTGGGGAAACACTTCTGGTGATGAGCGAAAATACCCATTTCAATATCTATTCATGCACACTCGCGTTTAGTCAGTGCCTTAGTTAAATAGTGTTACTTTTCTATTTGCCTATAGCAATTTATTTCCATTTTTCCACAACGTATCAAACTACGATGTTTATTACTATCAGACTGATAGCTTTTTGTAATGTCCTAATCACAAGTACTCAATCGTAATATCAATCAAAAGTCTTGGGTACCTATGCATCACTTTTACAGTCAGACCCTTCAAAGGTATCTGCGTAAGTGTAAGAATCAAATAAAACCTAACGTCAAGACCAGACGGAACGAATCTTTCAATCTGTAAATGAGTGCCCACTATGCGAAACATTCTGAAACATTAAACTTAGTACCACACACTGATCCAGACCACTCGTTTCGATGGGCAACGCTCTGACGATTTAACTATCCAAGGCCATGAACTCTACAGTAATGCCAGCAGCGCCCTCCCACTGTCCAAGTATTTAGTATGGAGCTTGTCTACCGTGACCGGCAGTGTACAATCTGGATCAGTTTGGAACGTTCTCAGTAGGTCTGGTCGGAAGTTCTTTACAGTGTCACTACTTGTACGATCCAAATGGCCCAAATGTGGTCGCACGATCGGCGCAAAAGTCTCCGGTGGCGCTCCACGCGTGCTTTATGGCATACAGTCCATATAATTCGCGTTAGTTAAATATGCAGACCACCCACTTCGTGCGATGTCCTCACTAAGGGTCCCAAGTCATTTCTGCGTATGTCGTTTCCTACACATCAGGTCATGAGCAAGGTCGCTGATATAAATGACTTTGTCGACAGTGGGACGTTATACTGTAACACATCTGTTTCACTAAATGAGGATAATCTGAGACTATCATCCAGGCTCAGTGCCGCTGGTCCTAATATCGTTATATCTCGTAAGGCTGTGGTCGCCAAGTCATGCAACGTGTCAAACTGGCTTGCCAGCATGCAGGATCACAAACAGCATTTTCCCTCATTTCTGGAAGAAACATGGATGTTTGAAGCGTTAGGGAGGTCTCAACTCATTATAGGAGGAGTAATAGGAATTATTTATTCCGCAAATCGACATATGTACTGGTCTTTCGATTGCAACAGCGTTCAGTCGCCAAATCACGTTTTCCTATTGCATTCCGATTCTATTCGCTGCGGTGGTAAATTTGAACCCATTTCATGCCAAACAACTGCCCCTCTACGATTATATTCCCTCAATGATGCTCTGAAACCTTTCATCACGCCAAATATTTCGAACTGCAGCTACTGTTGCCACCTACGACAGTATTTCGAGATCGTAAATTACAGACAGCCTGTTCCTAGTGAGCTCTCACTTCTCTGTCACGTGGGCCACTGGAACAGGTCGTTATGTCAGCGCTCTCCACCATCTAGTGACGAAATGTATACGAGAAGACGCACAGAAAGTACTTCTCGTAGCTGAAAGTTGATCTGTAAATGCAAAATTAAGTCCTGTAACACTTCCCGTAAAACCTACCGTCCAAAAATTAGTAATACTGTGGTATTTCATGTAACGTTGTGGGTTGGTTTAGTGTCTCACCCAACTGGAATTTGGAATGTTTTGACATTGTGTATGCTTTAGAAGTTTTTTGAGGCGCTAGTAATTACATTTTCCGTCTTGGAACATCGCTTTGATTATTGTTGCACATGATGCTTCACCCCTGAAACTCGTGCCGAACTATTTAAATCCATGGACTTTTGTATGTGGATGGCAGCCAACATCTACAGTCGTCCCATTGTCTTGTCTGTGCCTGTTTAATTAGGTATTCAGTCTTACATAGTTTTTCCACTGTCAGGTGAGAAAAACTGGTGACAAGAATCTTCTTGCCTTGACACCGTAATCATGCCACTGCACTATTTAATGCATTACAGTGTTTCACTTAACCCTGTGTACTTCAGGGACCAATCACACCATACTGACCCACTGGATGGGCACCAAAAACTCTTTTAGACAACTCAAAAGGTTTTACCCATAATTACAAAGAAGTTCTCGTTACCTGCTTGATTTTATGCAATCTAGGGAATAGATTTTTATTGGTATCTATTCGCAAAAGAACACCTGAATTTCAAACATTGTGGTTAACAATGCACGACCACACAAAGAAATTTAAAATGAAAGGTTCAGGTCTATGTTCGTGAATGATTCCTCTGACAAATACAAGGAGTAGCGATTTGCGTCGTGTTTCGTCGACATAATTTAACACCCTCTCTCGCTCAAGAGTGTTATTTTATGATAATTTTGAGATATATCACATGGCACGTATGTCGTCTTCTGGTCTAATGAAAATCCTCGTTACGTGCAAGGTTCTTGTTATGTGGGCCAGGGTGGCATCACGGTACCCCCCGTTTGGACCATAATTTGTGAAAGGGTACGTGAATGTAAATTCTTATCGGGGCATGTTGCAGCTCAAAGACAAGGGAGTTATGAGCACTGATAAGCCAAAACATTATGACCAATGCCCTCAGCGACGTTGGATGCCACCTGGTGGCGTTGCGAGCACGTGACGCGGTAGCGAAGGTATGTAAGCTGAGCAGACAGGGACGGGGTATCGCCCTGGCGAAGATTTATGGTATGCAAATGGGGAAATCCTTTGAGATATGCGACTTTGACAAAGGGCAGACTATTATTACGCAGAGCCTGTGAAGGAGTATCTCGAAAACGGCAATGCTGGTCGAATGCTCACGCGCCACTGTCGTGATCATCTAAGAAAAGAGGCAAAAGTACAGCGAAACTACCACTAGGCACTAAATGGTTGGACGTCCATGACTCTTCACAGAACGTAGAGTTCGGAGGCTTGTCTCTTCTGTAAAGTAAGATAGATGGTGTTCTGTAGCATCTCTCCCAAAGTAGACAATGCCGGTGGACACGCTAAGTGATTCGGAGGACACCTTTCATCGTACACGTGGGGATCCACAGCAGACCACCCCTACGTGTTCGCATGTTGACCCAAAGACATCGTCAATTACGATTGCAGTGGGCACGGGACCATCGGGATTCGACCGTCAATCAATGGAAACGTGTCAGCTCGTCGGGTGAATCACATTTTTGCTACACTAGGCGGATAATTGCCTCAACAAATGTCATCATCGAGGTGAATAGCGACTCAAAACGTGCAGGACGCCACGAAGGCAGGCTGGTGGAAGCAGTATTATAATGTGGGAGACACCCTGACAGCTGAGAAGCAACTGTTATCCCCTCGTGTTTTATATCTTCCCCGACGACGTCTTCTTTCAGCAGTATAACTTTCCGTGTCTCGAAGCCAGAACCGTGCTACAGCGGTGTGAGGAACATTATCGTGATGTCACGTTGATGTCTCGGCAACCATCTTCGGGTTATGAAAATCCTATGGAACCCGCTGGGTCGGTATCCGGCGCAATCACCACGTACGCGTATCAGCAGTCCTTTATTTACGCGAAATGAACAACCTGTGCATAGATATCTAATGCCAGATACCTCCACAAACCATCGGATCCTTGATACGGAGAATCAGTGATTTATTCCGCTCCAAAGATGGACAGACAAGCTACTAAGCTGGTGACCATCGTGTTTTGGCTCATCAGTGTGTAACGTGTGGTTACAACAGGACGGATTTCCAATGCACATTGTTACTCTGGTGTTACAGAATTTCTCGATGAATAATTTCGAAGTCGCTGGACTGGGAGTGGTTCACCAGCACTTTTGAAATAGCCACCAAGAAGAATGAACCATATCACGATATACAACTTATAATGGGTCATAACCAAGCTCTATGTGGCTCAAAATCGGTACAATACTAATTAAGAACTCATTGAAAGTGATAAGGAACTCTTTCGAAGCATAACGTCTGAGGTGCATCGCCAGAACGACCTGGAGACACATAGGTATCTATGTAGAGCACGTTGGTACACGTACAGATACTCTGGATACACAGTTTCTATAATTATGAAGTACTCCGGTAAGCCAGAATGAGATTTTCACTCTGCAGCGGAGTGTGCGCCGATATGAAACTTCCTGGCAGATTAAAACTGTGTGCCGGACCGAGACTCGAACACGGGACCTTTGCCTTTCGCGGGCAAGTGCTCTACCATCTGAGCTACCCAAGCACGACTCACGCCCCGTCCTCACAGCTTTATTTCTGGCAGTACCTCGTCTCCTATCTTCCAGACTTTACAGAAGCTCTCCTGCGAACCTGCAGAACTAGCACTCCTGAAAGAAAGGATATTGCGGAGACATGTCTTAGCCACAGCCTGGGGGATGTTTCCAGAATGAGATTTTCACTCTGCAGCGGAGTGTGCGCCGATATGAAACTTCCTGGCATATTAAAACTGTGTGCCGGACTGAGACTCGAACACGGGATTTTTACTCCGGTAAGCAATATACTATTCTGACCCACACAGTAGCAATATACGAACTGTACATGCATATCTTCGGTAAGTTGCCACATCTTGTCAGTAAGCTGGTGACATATGACACAATATGGGCTACAGTGGATCGTCCGGTCCAGAATTCTCCCTGGTATTCAACCATATCATCTTCGGCTAACGGCTGAATCCTATCCAAAATACACTTTGATACAAGATGTTGTAGATAACTCTGAAAAAAGCAATTTGACGTTGGTTGAACAAAATCCTCATTTACTGATTTACACCTTCAAGCGTGCTGAGCTGTCCCGAGACAGGCTGAGCCTAAGGAGCGAGGGGACTGCCGCTACCGGTCCGAAGCTTGTGAGCGCACGTGCACGCGAAGCTGTGCGCATGCGCGAAGCGCCGACAAGCACAGGGGCGTCGCGGCGTGGCGTGGCGGCTGGCCGACGGCACAGTCGGACACACCGTCCCGGCCCGGTAGGGTCGCCTCGCCCGGCTGGCTGGCTGGCTGCGAGAAGAGCCGGCAGCCGCACCGCCAGCCGGCGGCGCACACGACGGAGACTTCGCCGAAGCGGTCTCCCCAGTCCACTGCCCTCTGGGCGGAATGATTTGGCAAACGACATTCGATACAGTTCAATGTTGCCTTCTTACTAGACTGATATACACCTCAACAGGAAACACACTTCTCTTCCCGTGAAACTTCTCAATCGCACGGTTAATGTCAGACGAGAACCAATACACGTGTTTGGCACTGAAAGTGAGAATTATGCTGTTCTAGGGGAGCTCGTGATGTTGTTCGCCGGGTGTGATACCCTTTCCGCTTCTTCCAAGCAGGATGGAAATGTGACACTGTATCAGGGAATGGGAGCAAGTAAAATGATGAGGTGAACACTAAGAGAGTAAGAGAGATGAGGACATGGAGGATGGTTGGAGTGGGAGGTTCGCGTGTTGGTTTCACCCAGAGAAATGACGATCCCTGTGATTCACAGAATGGCAATGGGTACACACTAGATGCTTTATGTCAGAGGGATGTTCGCAACGCGCCGAGCCGCAGAGAGAGCCCGGAACGTACGAGTGGGCGTGAGCGCAGGCAGGCAGGTAGGCCGGTGTGACGGCGGGTCCCCAGCCCGAGACGCGACGGAGGCGGCTGCGGGCGCGCGTCTATGCGCGGCGGCGGCGTTGCCCTGGGTCAGTACCGGCGGGAGAGGGGCGGACGCGGCCGGCTACTGGTAGGGGGGAGAGACACATCCCGGCCCACCAGCTCATTCACTCGTTCCTCCCGAACTGGGTCAATGCTAGGCGCCGCAAGGGACCCTCCAGTTGTGCCCGCGTGTGCACGTCAACAGGTGGCCGACGGTCTCTTCTTCCTCCACACAATTTCGCATCTTCCGAGAGGAACCTAATACGATGCACCTCGGGCCCACGTGCGACCCGAGTCAAGTGGCCGACGTATACGTCACAAATCTACCGAAGTGCCACAGCTGCCGGCTGCAGTACATTCGCCCAAGGAACGCATCACCAAGTTTACAGGAAACTGGCCCACACGTGACGGGATAATGTGCAGAATGGAAGTAATCATAAAGAAATCTACCCCCGAAAGGAATATGACATGCAGAACATTGGCAGAAGACATTCTCCAGTGCATATCACGAACTGAAACCCATAAATTTCAAGACCGACTTAAACAGTCACAATCCTGCATTGCACCGAGAAGTCAGTTCATAACCGCAATAGAAGTCATTTCCATTCCTGCACGAACTATTTTTGCAGTACCAAGCGCAATGGCGCAGCAGTTAAGACAATGGATTCGTATTCGGGAGAACGGCGGTTCAAACCCTTGTCCGTCCATCCAGATTTAGATTTTCTGTGCTTTCCTTGACTCAGTTAAGGCAAATGTCGGTACGGTTTCCTTATAATGGCACGGCCGATTTCCTTCTCCATCATCTATCGAAACTCTTGCCCCGTCTCTAATGACCTCGCCGACAACGCAACAATGAACTCTGATCTTCCTTCTTCCCTTACTTTTGTAGTTGAGTACGCGGTACGAAACGTCCAAATGCCTCTCTTCCAACTTGTACACAAAACTTCCTGACTGCTTATTATGGCGATAAAGTGGTGTCATTAAATCATCAATTTCTACGCTGTTTTGTGAGGTAAAGCTCTCTTTTCCATCTGTTTGCCCTTCTCCCCTCTCCTTTCGAACTGTCAGCAGCTAACTCAGTGATTCCTCATGTTATAAACCACACGTCTGTAAAACAAGAAAAAAGAGGGGGAAAAAAGGAACTGACGTCGACATCTGCTTTCCCTCCGTATTCTCTCTTCTCTGAGCTATTTTTGGGTGTACTTATCTAGTTCATCATCCCGATTCTAGCCAATCGTCTGGCCTTCGTTGTAATCTAGCAGAAAAACTGTTTCGCATTTCACTAACTTTACATCTTAATAAGATGCAACATTATATATATTTGATACATCGCTCTTCAAGATAGACACACTCATAAACAGCACTCCTCACACTTTTCTGCGAACTTTTTAGGCTGCAATATTCAATATCTTTCATTATGTAATAGTGACCAGTATTTTACTTTTGTTTTATGGTTCCTGCTGTAAATCTGTTTGATCGAGAAATTCAAGTTTTATGCGGGTCCTGCCATACGCATCTTGACGTATTATGGAGCTTTGAATGTCAATATTAAAGTCCATGACATCTTTATCTTTCTCAGAAAACTGCCAGTTTCTGCCCGAGGAGTACTCAAAATGAAATAAATATTTAAGTATTAGAGTGTCCTTTTTTTTATATAAATCACATACTTTATTGCAGAAAAATGGTCATGGTTTATACCACTCCTCTCAATTTTCAGTACGCTGGTAAATACTGGCTTGCTTATACTGTACACGTTACGACGAGTGAAAACAGGTCTCGAGGCAGGTGTACCGTCTCTGTAACACATTATTCTGGCAGGTAAAGACGTGATTTTACCTTGCCATTAAGCTCCCATGGATGTCAATAGATCGAATTTCCCTGTGGTCAAAGTATCACAATAGTCTAGTAAGCAAGTACACGGCCATTCATGGAAGAAAAGTAAATTTTAGTGTCTGTCGATGTCATTATGAGACCAAGCACAAGCTCTACTTTGACAAGGATGGGGAAGGAAATAAGCCACGAATCTGTTTAATGACCAGCTGCAGTGAGTTCGAGAAACCACAGAGGGCGTAAATTCGGATTGAGATCAGTAAAACGAGTCCTCCGTCGTAACAACCTCACCGTTTCGCTGAGTAAACACTGAATGGATGATAAAACAGCGTCGTCAAGATTGGAGCCTTCATAAAAGAAGCTCATTTAACTAATCTGAACGCTTGATGGCTACAGCTGTTAAAGAGGTATACTAATGGTGTTAAGGTGCTCAAATTTCCTCGGCATGTGACGCCGTGGAAAAAAAAAGTGGACTAAGTAACCAGAATGGCCAGCATTCTTAAGACAGTAGCAAAAGATATTTTAACTGTCACTGTGTGATGCTGAGCTAAGACAGGCACATGAACGTTGGTATATCACATACTAACACAAACAGTAATAGTGGGGGCATTTCTACGACTCTTGAAATATGACCAGTGATGTCAACAGATTAAGAAGGCGGCTATCTAGTACATGAAGACTATTACATGGCTGCAGACAAATAAATAACTGAGAAATCCTATCTGCATTATCTGGTATATCTGCATTCTCTGCCAAAACGACGACGAGTATAAATTATTGCTGGTTCTAAGCAACCCGAATTCGTTGTCATCAATCCCTTTATGTTCGTTAATTGGAGTTTGTACCATGCCCATCTCTCCATTAGATCTCTCTTAATTATGTAATGCTAGGGCAGAAGCTGTGTAGGTAAGCAAACGAGCCGATCGAGACGGGATAATGTTGAGAAATGGAGACTAGGTTTACATGAAATTCCCTTAAGCTGGCTAGGTGACACTCTGTGACTCCAGTGGAAATTACTATTACGAAATAAAAGGAACAGAAATGAATCATCTTGCCTGTGGAGAAGAATACCAATCAGAACACACTGTTTATAAATGTATTCCGTATTCAGACATGAACGCAGGGCGCCGGATAACATTAATAATTTATATCTTTGAGACTACCTAGCTCAGGTACGGGAAACAAATCTGAAAATGCCAGGGAGCAAAAACCCAGGTCTCATATCTGCCATATTAAAAAACTGTCTACTCCAAACAGCGCCTAGGGAAATAACACAGACGATGGCGAAACACATTCCTCATTGGACCTCCGCCTCACGTCGTAGATCATCAATTCCGCCACCGTAGAGAAACCATGGAAAACCACAGACCATACCTTTCGTCTAACTACTCGGAACCGTATATTGAGCAAGCAGTAAAGGAAACAAAAGAAAAATTCGGAGTAGGTATTAAAATTCATGGAGAAGAAGTAAAAACTTTGAGGTTCGCCGATGACATTGTAATTCTGTCAGAGACAGCAAAGGACTTGGAAGAGCAGTTGAGCGGAATGGACAGTGTCTTGAAAGGAGGATATAAGATGAACATCAACAAAAGCAAAACGAGGGTAATGGAATGTAGTCGAATTAAGTCTGGTGATGCTGAGGGAATTAGATTAGGAATTGAGACACTTAAAGTACACTCCTGGAAATGGAAAAAAGAACACATTGACACCGGTGTGTCAGACCCACCATACTTGCTCCGGACACTGCGAGAGGGCTGTACAAGCAATGATCACACGCACGGCACAGCGGACACACCAGGAACCGCGGTGTTGGCCGTCGAATGGCGCTAGCTGCGCAGCATTTGTGCACCGCCGCCGTCAGTGTCAGCCAGTTTGTCGTGGCATACGGAGCTCCATCGCAGTCTTTAACACTGGTAGCATGCCGCGACAGCGTGGACGTGAACCGTATGTGCAGTTGACGGACTTTGAGCGAGGGCGTATAGTGGGCATGCGGGAGGCCGGGTGGACGTACCGCCGAATTGCTCAACACGTGGGGCGTGAGGTCTCCACAGTACATCGATGTTGTCGCCAGTGGTCGGCGGAAGGTGCACGTGCCCGTCGACCTGGGACCGGACCGCAGCGACGCACGGATGCACGCCAAGACCGTAGGATCCTACGCAGTGCCGTAGGGGACCGCACCGCCACTTCCCAGCAAATTAGGGACACTGTTGCTCCTGGGGTATCGGCGAGGACCATTCGCAACCGTCTCCATGAAGCTGGGCTACGGTCCCGCACACCGTTAGGCCGTCTTCCGCTCACGCCCCAACATCGTGCAGCCCGCCTCCAGTGGTGTCGCGACAGGCGTGAATGGAGGGACGAATGGAGACGTGTCGTCTTCAGCGATGAGAGTCGCTTCTGCCTTGGTGCCAATGATGGTCGTATGCGTGTTTGGCGCCGTGCAGGTGAGCGCCACAATCAGGACTGCATACGACCGAGGCACACAGGGCCAACACCCGGCATCATGGTGTGGGGAGCGATCTCCTACACTGGCCGTACACCACTGGTGATCGTCGAGGGGACACTGAATAGTGCACGGTACATCCAAACCGTCATCGAACCCATCGTTCTACCATTCCTAGACCGGCAAGGGAACTTGCTGTTCCAACAGGACAATGCACGTCCGCATGTATCCCGTGCCACCCAACGTGCTCTAGAAGGTGTAAGTCAACTACCCTGGCCAGCACGATCTCCGAATCTGTCCCCCATTGAGCATGTTTGGGACTGGATGAAGCGTCGTCTCACGCGGTCTGCACGTCCAGCACGAACACTGGTCCAACTGAGGCGCCAGGTGGAAATGGCATGGCACGCCGTTCCACAGGACTACATCCAGCATCTCTACGATCGTCTCCATGGGAGAATAGCAGCCTGCATTGCTGCGAAAGGTGGATATACACTGTACTAGTGCCGACATTGTGCATGCTCTGTTGCCTGTGTCTATGTGCCTGTGGTTCTGTCAGTGTGATCATGTGATGTATCTGACCCCAGGAATGTGTCAATAAAGTTTCCCCTTCCTGGGACAATGAATTCACGGTGTTCTTATTTCAATTTCCAGGAGTGTAGTAAAGGAGTTTTGCTATTTGGGGAGCAAAATAACAGATGATGGTCGAAGTAGAGAGGATATGAAATGTAGACTGGCAATGGCAAGGAAAGCGTTTCTGAAGAAGAGAAATTTGTTAACATCGAGTATAGATTTAAGTGTCAGGAAGTTGTTTCTGGACGTGTTTGTATGGAGTGTAGCCATGTATGGAAGTGAAACATGGAAGATAAATAGTTTGGACAAGAAGAGAATAGAAGCTTTCGAAATGTGGTGCTACAGGAGAATGCTGAAGATAAGGTGGGTAGATCACGTAACTAATGAGGAGGTATTGAATAGGATTGGGGAGAAGAGAAGTTTGTGGCACAACTTGACTAGAAGAAGGGATCGGTTGGTAGGACATGTTTTGAGGCATCAAGGGATCACAAATTTAGCATTGGAGGTCAGCATGGAGGGTAAAAATCGTAGAGGGAGACCAAGAGATGAATACACTAAGCAGATTCAGAAGGATGTAGGTTGCAGTAGGTACTGGGAGACGAAGAAGCTTGCACAGGATAGAGTAGCATGGAGAGCTGCATCAAACCAGTCTCAGGACTAAAGACCACAACAACAACAACAACAACAACAACAACAACAACTCGGAACCGTATTACTGCGGAAACTACAGTCTGTGCTAACTGCTGCCCGTGATACTGCTCCAGGACCCGATAGGATTCAATAGGGGGACGCTACGGCATCTCAGCTTGGCGGCGAAAGAAATTCTCCTATCCCTATTAAATATAGGCTGAAGGTTACTATCCAGATCCATGGCGGGATACGATTCTGATACGAATTCTCGAGTCAGCAAAGGACAGGTTACTTACAGACAGGTACAGGAGTGTTGCGCTCACCAGCTATATAGGAAAGACCATTGAGCGGATGACAAATTGACGCCTATTGTGGACCCTCGAAACCAGGACACTGCTCAGTCGTTTCCCATTCGAGTTTCACAAATAAAGGGGTCCACACTAGACAAACTCCTCCAGTCAGGGCAGTGTTTCCCTACCTGGTGTAATTACCTCATGTAGGGTAAAACGTAATCCTCATTTGTATTTCGGTCATGAAACTACATTATTTTTGAAAGACCATTACTATTGTCATTATTTCGAAAAACTGTAATACTCATTACGTGCGTTACCAATAATTACATTTTTAAATACTAGCAACAACACGTGACAGAAAGTGGTGGAAGTTACAGCTAGTGAAATGAAACTATCATCACCACCACCACCTTCCTCACAAAGTCCACCCACTACACACATACTTGTAGTATGTACGATGAATCTGTGATATATCTATATATCACATATGCTTTAATTTTTCACAAAAATGTCTTCTCCGAGTTGAGGGTAGTTCCAGTAATAGACCATAAACTGCTTCATTCTTCACTTCGCAACAATACACGAACTGACAGCAAAACAAAACAGCAACTACGTAATGGCTACCACTGCTGTAGAGCCTAAACTTATTATTATTATTATTATTATTAGCAGTGCTCAGACCCAAGGATTGACAGCCTGAAATCTTCCAATGTATCCTAGTCCTGAAGTATGGAGTCCAGCAATCAAGTGAGGTTCAAACAGTACGCCTAAGGGTAACTGCACATATTTTAAGTCAGTTGATTGTTGGGTCTAGGGTCTAGTGATCAAGTAGTAAATCGCACGCCTGGAAACTGAGAGGTAGCGGGATCGAATACCGATCAGACCACGAATTTTTCAGTCTGCATTTTAACGTAGCCTTTAACGATGCAATGAATCGCCGGAAATGACAACTGCTTCGTATTCAACGTTAAAATGTAGGTGCCCTTTAACCAGATGGATAACTGGGGTAGGTTAGGGACACGTAAGTCGTTGAGCAATGCAAAATTATTATTATATTAAAAGGGTACAGGGTATGGATGAATAAGTGTCGCTAGGAAGATGAATGGTGCAAAGGAAGCAGGCTTTTGAGCCACACGAAATTATTACTCTGTTAAACGGGATGCAGGGTGTGGATGAGTAGTATCGCTAGGAAGAGGAGTGGTGCACAGGAAGCATATTTTGTAACAAGTGTCGACCTTCTTTTCTGAGAAGGAGTTGTAGGTAGCACTAGCGATGCATTGAAAATTGCTCCGTCATTCCATAAAAAAATAATGTTGTTACAAATAAGCAGTACCAATTGTCTCACTGAATCATTAGTTCGTAGTATAATAAAAAGAGCCACAAAAACTAAATATCATTTCTGTTCCGACGTTTTAACAATGAAAGTACCCAAAGAAAATTTTTTTCCCATTGTAAGGTATAATTAGGTGCCACTGTTGTCAATGTTGGGAACGGGAGGGGATGGGGGAGGGGGAGGGAGGGTACTAGCTAACATCTGATTCCATTCGAGGGTAAAGATCTCAGAAAGGTTGGGAGCAACTGAATTAGAGGGAGGGATACAGAAGTCATTCCTACCAAAATAACGATTTTCTGATTTCTTCGACTGGAATGAGCATATGATACCACCTGGAGACATAATCATCCATCAACTGCATGAATGGGGATTTCCCGGGCGTCTCTCGACATTACTGCGGTCCTTCCTCGCTGAACACTATGTCCGGTACCGAGTCGGTGCTGCAACATGCTCCGACCAATTCCCTCAAAGGAATTGTATTCCTCAGGGGAGCGGTCAGAGCGTCACCCTCTTTACCATAACAATCAATATTATCGCAATATGGAGCCCAGTCAAATATTCCTTCTTTGTGGATGACTTCGCAGTATTTTGCTCTTTCCCTAGTCTCAAGAAAACGACACGTCAATTAGTTTTAACCCTTAAGAGGCTGGAGATTGGACCAAGACAACCAATTTTAAAATCTCTACGGAAAAAAAACGTTTGTGTGTATTTTAATCGTTCGCGTCAATCCATGTACCTTCCCAGAACTATGGATGAGGGGCACCATCTTTGTTTTCAAGACCTCATCGTGGTTCTTGGGCCTCATCTTTGATCAGAGGTCAAGATGTCTAACAAACCTCCATGATCTAAAATGTAGGTGCCTGGAGGTACTAAACATCTTAAAATGTCTTAGCAGCAAGAATTGGGGAGCAGATCGGTCCAGTCTGCTCATATTCTATAGAACCATTCTTCGGCACACGACTTGAATATGGCAGTACAGTGTATGGCTCAGCTTTAAATGTACTAGATGCCGTCCACCATGCAGTCATTAGATTGGCCATTGGAGCCTAACCGACCAGTCCCATTCCAAGCCTCTGCGCAGAGAGTGCGTGGCCGTGTCTTACCGTCCGACGAAAATTCCCCATGGTGCGGCATTTATAGAAGAGACGTCTACCTCCGAATGTCTTGTCGGCTCTGGGCTGAACAGTCCCTCCAACGAAAGTTTAATGCTCACCGTGCAAGTAACGCTTCTTCTGTCCACGAAAAAGTCTACTTCGAGCAACTTCAATTCTTAAACAGGGATGAAGCAAGTATCCTCCCTAGTGATTGACAGGTCCACACTAACTTGGACATGAAGTGTAGCAAGATTAAGACTCCGCTATAGTTTTAAAAAGGGATTTCAACAGAATTTTATCGGAGTATCGCGAGCACATGGTGATTTTTACCGACGGATAAAAGCAAGGGGGCAATGTCGAATGTTATCTTCCCTCACTCTATCATTAAAATGCCGCTACAGCATCACTTCTGTGAGTACTAAGCAAAGCTTTGGGCCGTCAATGAGAGACTGGCGCGTATTAGGTGGCGGGAAGTATCTTATCTGCGTGGACACACTGAGTGCTCTGCAGACTATTCAGTAATGTTCCCAGAAGATTAGTTCAAATGGTCCAGGATACTATACACCTCTTGTACATGTAGAAGAAAGTGGTGACCTTCCGTTGGGTCCCTAGGCACATAGGAATCGAGGGTAACGAGAAAGCTGACAGAGCAGCGAAAGTAAGTCTTCCAAGAAAAACCACAGTTCACATAAACGTATCCCAACAGGCTATCGTGTCTTGCGTAACGTTTTGGATGATTGGGAAAGACAGTGGCTGGCGGTGGCCACGAAGAACCTGCGTTCGATCAATCCAAATACTCGATTATGGCGCACTGCCCGATGACACATACTTATCTCTTGCGGCATGAGGATCCACCAGAATACAGCGACTGCACTGTCATACTCAGGCGTCACGTTTTAAAGTCATGTGTTTTGTATGCTGAGAGGAGGGAATGTTTTGGTCTACAGAGGGATTTACCCTCAAATTTTATGCGCTGACTCACTAATAGTACGGAAGCAGTTGACACTGTATTGCGCCAGGACGACAGTTTTAACGTGTTTTTTGGTGTCTGGCTCATCCTATTGCTTCCGCGCTCAACCAGCCATCTCAATACCATCTTTTGTTTTCTTAATACTATTAATGTATGCCAACGGTATGAACGGACACACTGGAGGTTGTATGTGAAATTTTTTATGGCTGTGGCTGTCGTTATATGGCATTCGCTTTTCGTTTTAACAAGAGTAAACTACCCATACACCAGTGCTACGATCTTGATAACCACGCTGTTTATCGCCCAACAATTAAATCCATCCAACAACTACCTAGCGTATCTAGTACAGTAGTGCCAAAGCTATTTCAAGAAACGTCGGAGAGAGATATGTCATCTACCGAAGCAAAGTACGCTGACTTTATTACTTGTTGTCTTCTTTGTTTTCCGGTCAATTTTTTTCCGATGTCGTAGTTATACAAGTTATATAGGTCGCAAAAACGGTATTTAACATATATACATATATAACTCGATTTTATTACCGTATTGTAGCCACTAAAGATGAAAACTGCAAGGCGGGCACAACATTGCTGTTGAGGTCTGGAAGAGGCGTACAGCATAAAAGGGGATGCGCTGTCCAGGTAAACCACAATGGAAGCCAGCAACAATCTGTTCTGTAGTGAACTATATCATATTGGAAATTCAAAGGGCCAAAACCGTGTTCAAAATGCAGGCGATCTCTGACAAGTTAGAACAGCTACAGATCTCGAGGAAATAGAGAATTCTTTGATTTTAATATCTTACCAATGATACACAGTTTAGGTAAATTTTTAGTCTCCCACCAATATACATACTATTGATCACGGTCTTACCTCAAACAACAACAAAAATCTTTGTGGGGAGACTCCAAATAGGGTCGTCGTCGCAAGCGCAGGGCTTCCTTCAACGGCAGTTGCAGGGATTCACTGCAGGTCCGCACCACACGCCGCAAGGGAGCTGCCAGTACAAATAGCACCTACCGTAGCACAGCATATATTCCTTTCGTGTTATTCGCGTGTCATACATCTCTACGATTTTACAACGTAAACTTTTAAAATGTTTTATTCATTGTACAGATTTTTAACCCTTGTCACCTTCAAGGCAGCTCCTCTTCTATTCAAACACTACACTCAGTTGTTTTTCCACTTAGTCATGCAATCCTGGAAAGTTTTTGGTATGTCATTTAGTGAGCGTGACGAAATATCCTGCTTCTTCTTAATAGTGTATTAAGGGCGCCCAGTCTGTTCCGATTTTAAGTTTGAAAACAAGAAATGTCAAATGCTGGGATTGTTGTAGATGGCCGAGAAATGGCTTAAATTCAAGTTTTTACACAAAAGACGGAATCTGATAAGAGTGAACAGGCTCGTTGTCAAGTTGAAGGAGCCGTTGGCCCGTTATCACGTTGAAGGAACCGTTAAGTTGTACGGCAGCAACTGTGGTCTCTTCCTGTGAATTCTCTCGTTCATTTCTTCAAAATATTTGCCTAGCATTTATGATTGACTGTTTAATATGGAAGCTACAATTCGAAATGTAGTTCCTTACAAACTTTAATTCGATGTTCCTTCTGATCTTTGGCCATCAAACGACCAAAAAACTTTGCTGCAACTCTATGCACATTCAATTTTTAGGCTGAAGTACCATATTAACAACAAATAACAATATCAAACTTTTCTGTCAGTTCTTTCACAGGTCGTCGCCCGTTAGCGCACACTAGGGCCTTGACTTTCTGTACTGAGCGCCACTAGTTGACGCCGAAGGACTTTCTGGACGAGACTTACCTTTAGTAGATTGAGACCACCACTGAATCAGAAGAACCATTCAAAACATACTTTCGATCTAGAATATCAACTCCGTATGTTTGCTTCACAAGCTGAGATGTTTCTTTAAATCATTTTGCACCTTTCAAGTAATATTTCATGTTCAAAGATTGCACACGTAAATCAGATATTTCAATCATCACTATGAGCACTGTACTGTCCACCACCTAAATAGCAATAAATTAGTGTAAAATAACGAAGTTACTTAGGATTTTGTAACTAATGCAGTAATGGCAACGGCACGTGGCAAGACACTTTGACGCAGAATAAATTTCGGAACAGATCTCGTGTGATGCTTTTCAGATGTCGATCATTACTGTTTCCTGCCTCCAGAAGGCATCATAAAAGCTTTGGACCATGTCTATTATGTTGCTGAACGCATCCACTGTTTCACGGTACATGTTACTGACCAGGCAGATCACTGGATACACATGGCATCCTCCAACAAAACAACAGGAATTGTGATACAGTGGTTTGTGGAAATTCGTGATTAATTTCTGTTGTCTTTGCATCCAGAATCACACGTATCGACAGTCTCGAACACATTAGAAACGCACCACGACCAATTTATCTAGTGCTGTACAGGGTGTCCCAGGAGGTATGGTCAATATTCGGGGATATGACGGGAACGATCATTGGAAGCAAAAAGTCCAGTAAACATCGACTCTAAAATGCTTACCTTAAAGAGCTATGAGCACTTGTTCAGTAGAAGAGTTGTGTTTCACAGTGCCGAATATGAACTGCTGCTCATAGCTCTTAAGGTATGCATTTTTGAGTCCAAATTTACGAGACTTTTTTGCTTCGAATGATCGTTCCTGTCATACTCCTGAACATTGACCACTCCTTGCGGGACATCCGGTATATCACGGGTCGTGTACCAAACATTTGGAGGAATAATTCCATGATAAACTGTAGCAATTTTTAGTTCCTAATGTGGATCAACATCATTGTAGGATAGTGTCAACGTATGAGGTTCATTCAAATGAAACCTGGTCACAGCGTCTACCTTTGCCTTACACGTAAGGTGGAACGACGTAACTGCGGGTACGACGGCGCCATCTATTGGTAGAGACTGACGCGTGCGCACCGTTTGCTGCTGCGTGGCACCAGTGTGGTTTCACGCCGAAGAGGTGGTCACACAAGTTACTGTCCACTACTGAACATGCAGGCGACTAAGCAGGAACGATGAGGAATGTTTCGATTTTTGGCGGCGGAGGGAGTTGGGAGGCCGTGAAATGTATCGACGGATGAAGGCTTTGTACGGTGAGTACAGTCTGACTCGTTCAGTGTTGTGGAATGGCGCAAACGACTCCTTGAGGGACGCGGGTCACTGGGAGGCAAGCTCGTCCTGGACAGGATCATCGCGTCATCACATCGGAAATGGTTGCGGAAGTGAATGCTTTCATGTGTTTGGACCTCTCAAACAAGCTATTCGCCAACATCGATTCGCAACAGACGACGAAGTGTGTGGCTGGATCCAGGCCTCGATCCGACAGCAGACTATTAGCTTCTTCAAGGATGGACTCGACCGGCTAGTGTCGCAATGGAATAAATGTGCCAACAGTTTTGCATGTGTGTACTGTGTTTTGCTACATTTTTGAATTAATAAAATCATTACCGTTACTTTACACTAGTGACCTCGTTTCATTTGAATGTCCCTTATATATTCACTGATCAGGCAGAACATTATCTTTTACAGCGTATGTGTTTCATACGACTTCAGGGACACATGGCTACTTTTACACCGATGAAAATTGAATTGCCATAGGGCTTCAAGTGCCACGTTATAAACATCTGCTATGTTCATATAAAATACTATCAAAGCACAGAAGGGAGTATGGACAGAGTTTCACAACCACCCAGGAAGTTCGCTTTCATACAGTTCATGATTCCGTAGCTCATTAAGTCATCTGTGCTACTACATCGCGTGGCTTCGAGAAAACAGCAATGCATACCGTCCAAAGCCTGAAAGCTAAGATGTCAGCAGACGATATCACATAATCTTCACGCAAACAGTGCGTCAAATCTCACGAAAGGAAAAAACTTTCGGTGGTTATGTACAACCTACCGGCACGTTGTGTCTCTCTCAGTATCACTCTCAGCTCCGTGAAGCTAAATTTGTGTCAGTAAATGGTTATTATATTACTACCCACTACCAACAGGTACATTGTATAATAAACTGAGCAGTAAATCTCCACACAGAAATGTAGGAGCAAATCCAGTGACGACTTGTACGAGCAGTTTTACAGGAGTTGCTGTCCGCCTCCGTGGCGCAGCGGTAGCGCTACCGCCTGCCACGCAAGGGGGCCCGGATTCGATTCCCGGCAGGGGACTGGGTGTTGTGTGTCCTACATCATCATTTTCATCATCATTGACACGCAAGTCGCCGAAGTGGCGTCAACCAAAAAGACTTGCAATATGGCGGCCGAACCCCGAAGGGAATATCCCGGCCAATAAATGCCATACGATCATTTCATTCCACAAGAGTTGCTGCAGCACCTTCTAACATAATAGTCAAAAAGATTAAGCGATGACTCAAGGTATCATGAAAGTTCGGGAATGTCGTTTCTGGGTGAACCGGCAATCGCAGCTGACAGCGAAACAATTCTACTACTGCCAACGTACATTTCGCGTAAGGCCCGCTAAGTCAAGATAGATAAAGTAGGGCTCGTACGGAGGTATATAGACAGTTTTTCCCTCGCTCCATTTGCGAGTGGAGCACGAAAGGAAATGATTAGAAGTGCTACAAGAAATCCCCTGCCTTGCACCATACGACGGCTTGTAATGATTCAGCAACGTGAATTAACAAAACTGTAATACAGACAGCCAGTGCTAGGATAGAAGACGATCAGTCACAGCATGGGTAGCGGATACCATTAACATGTTATACGGCTTAATTTCAAGACAGAGGGGAGGGGGGGGGGGGGCAGGACTTCAACGAGGAAAAACTACCAGAGACAGTCGTTACTACTTGCTCGCAGTGTATTCACTGATTATTTCATTGAACCAGTGCTACCCCAAAAGTGAAACATTGGTGGATGTTACTGATGAAGAAGCATCACGCCAAGGGCTCGTAATTATAGCTGCTCAACCTGCGTCCAAGTTGTTTCATTCGTGTAAAAACTGGTTGCTTTACGTCCTGAGCCACAGAGAATGGACCTACAGTTCATTTTCCAGCATATTCTGCAATAACCAGAAAATATGTGGTAATATTAATTTCAGTAATGGGGGATTTTGTCTCCTATTTTGAACAGCGAGGTTATTGTAGACCTACAGCAGAAAAGCCTGGAGACAGGCAAGTCATTACTAACGGCGCAGGAAAATGGATATGGCCTAGTTAAAGACTAACCAAACGAGAAGATTTCAACCACGCTCCACCCGAATACTAATTCAGAGTCTTAATCACTGTATCACGTCGCTCCGATTACGCCAATGTGTTGCGCAAATGAAGACGCATCATTCAAGAGAGTTTTCCAAACATCAGAATGTTTGTTACTTGCTGATGCAATACAACAATAAGTGAACAAAATTAATTCGTTATATACGACGCTAATAAGACAGCCCACTCACTGTTTCACTGCTACAGAGCTAAGGTTCTGCGACAACAATGAAAGCATCAACGCTTCGGCTGTGTAGTATGAAAGGTAGAATGAAATATTAATAAGGGGTCGAATTAAACCAGTCTCTCACGGATTAGCGAAAAAAATCCAGGATAACACATAAAATGGAAATTTTACACGTATTATGAGACAGTTGTCGGTCACAAAGTGAGCCTTATTTGAACAACAACGAAAAGACAAATAAGACAACTCTCTTGCAGTTGCATGCATTGCAGGTAGTCAACATGCAGCGAGTCTGTGAAACGTAAAGTATTATGGGGCCTGCACACGTTCAATATGTACTGTAGTTTGTCAAACCATCAATATAGTGAAGCGACATCACAAAAACTGTCAGTTGGCAACGCGATTTCACGAGGGTAAGATGTCGAATGCCCAGAAAAAAAGCGTGCGCTGACGCACAAATGAACGATGAAATACACAAGGCTATTAACTTGTATCACTGAGGTTTCAGACGGCTACTGCGCGAAAACTACACAACATACAGCGTGCAAGACACACACAAAAGTGACACATATCTATGGATACAGTTTGGATCTGTAACGTAACAACCAATGGTTGGCAGACCCAATTCCACGAGAATGGCCGCTTAGGTGATGCGACGAAAATGCCGCCAGGGGCCGTCAGCAGAGATGTGGACCAAGTGCGGGAATCATCCGTCAGGATCCCGACGAAATCTACCACACGTGAGAGCAGAGAACTACAGATAGCGCAGCCGACTGTCTGGCGCATTCTACGCAAACATCCGCGTGTGAATCCATAATGGCTGCAGTTGTTACATGCGAGACAACGAGCTCCGTTCTGATTTTTGCAATGATCTGTACTGGAGAAAGATGGTTCCTCATAGAAATTGGTTTTCAGTGAAGAAGCCACGTCTCGTGTGTCTGGAAAGGATCGTTATAACGTGCGTGTTCGGGGCACAGAATTCCACACGTAACTGGGGACATACCCGTGATTCACCATAAATTAACGTCTTTTGTGCCACGTCCTGTTCAATAGTTTATGGTGCATTTTTCTTTGAGCAAAAACTTTTTGTTTCATATACCTGGGCATGTCGCAATAATGGCTTATGCCACAATTACAGTAATACAGCGCAGACTTCAATTTGCAACTAGAAAGTGCGCAAACACTCTTTCAGGCGTTAAGCATCATATCAAAGCCGAACTACGTCAGTCTTGTACTGGACGTGCTTCCCATCATGATTCTCATTTCTTTCAGTGTTCCTGCAGACAGATGACTGAACGCCAATTGATTTCTTCTCATAGTATTATGACCAATATCGTGTATTCCTGCCTCCACTGATACGGAATTTAGAAGAGTTGCAATGAATGATGATAAATTAATGCAATCACTGATTTCGACGGTGACGTGTTGGGACGTGTATGATTATCGTATCGGCATTTGCCACTTCATTCACAAACGGTGCCCAACTTGTAGAGATAATCTATTCGCTGACGCGTGTGTTTTTCTGTACGTCTCATAGTCCTCGCAGTCATTTTCTGAAACCTCGCAGGTGCTTGTGAATAACCCAATACTTTCACTACCATGCCTAGCGCACAATACCGTTTGAAAATAATTCCAATGAAAGTTTGTACACCAGAGATAGGCACTTATGAGTAACTATATCGTATAATAAAAGTTCGCTCATTTTAATACAAATCTGTTTGCATATGGAGAAGGCAACCTGTAATTTGAAACTTCCTGGCAGATTAAAACTGTGTGCCGGACCGAGACTCGAACTCGGGACCTTTGCCTTTCGCGGGCAAGTGCTCTATCAACTGAGCTACCCAAGTACGACTCACGGCCCGTCCTCGCGGCTTTACTTCCGCCAGTACCACGCCTCCTACCCTCCAAACTTTACAGAAGCTCTCCCGAGTTCGAGTCTCGGTCCGGCACACGGTTTTAATCGGCCAGGAAGTTTCATATCAGAGCACACACCACTGCAGAGTAAAAATTTCATTCTGGAACTTGCCATTTTCTTATAAGCATTCCCTGTCTCTACTCCCCCCCCCCCCCCCCCGGCCCCTTTCTATCCACTCTGGGGTATGCGTCAAAAGAAGGAAGTCAATCAGCCCTTCGACAGTTCTTGTCTACACTAAATCATATATACAGCGACTACACCCATTACCCAAAAGTGCATCTGCACTGGAGGTGCTGCCGGCACCGGCTTCCTCTTAACAGGCGTCCTGCAAAAGACCTACGCGCGGTGAGGGCCAACTCTCCTCCGGGTTTTTGACAGCGGTTCAGAAATAGTTGGCAAAGAGTAGCAGTTGCGCCTGGAGCACACATCTAATTCATCTGGTAGCTCAGAGAGAACACCGTCTCTGCAGACACCGTGCAACACTGTGTTTACTACACGCGACAGAAGTCTTGCAGCTGCCAGTGTCCCCCAATCGATTGTGCCTACGCTGTGACAGTACACGAAAACGACGACTGAGGAAGAGACCACGACACGCCGAACAGCAGTGGGAAGACCGCAGGCTACGTACGAGCGGACAACGGAGAAAGCCCCGCCGCGGCCACACTTTCACCCGGTCTCGCACGCGTCCGCCGCACTTCCAATGCAGTCTGGTCCTGGTACACCAGCTACGCGTCCAGGCCGGCTACGATGCGCTCCTGTCATCGTCCCACAGGAAGAAAGCGAACAAACTGAGAGCTTATACTAGTAAGCCATAATACTGCGTCCACTTCTGACGGAGTATTTATTTCAGGGACTTCAACAAAGCAGTAGTAAGTCTAAGTATAAACCTCTCATCGATCCTCTAACGTGGTGCTAACAGCCTGAGTTAAACACCACTCGCCAATTCACTTAAGCACAACACAGAAGTCTAAGCCGTAAGGAAACTAGCCTGAACTTGTAAATGAGTATATCCATGAAGTAAAGATGATATCAGGTTTACATTTAGCAGAATCTTCGGCTATTGTGAACATCAAAAAGGAACGAAGGAAGATCAGGGTTTTAACGTCCTACCGACTACTAGGATATTAGATATGGACCAAGAGCTAGGACTAGGGAGGTATAGAGAATGAACTGAGCTGTTCTTTTTCAAAATAATAAAATTATAAAAAGAAACAACATTGCGGCATTTGCCTTAAGTAATTCTGGGAAACCACAGAAAACCTAACCCTGGATGGCCGGATAAAGATCTGGACCACAACCCTCCAGAACGCGAGTCTATTGTCTGACGTCGATAGGTAACAGAAAATCGCTACGCAATCTATGAACGTTTTGCCTCTTACTCATTAACTCTGGTTCTCTCACTTAGTACAATGAATCTTTAGCATACATGGAAGCGGAATGTAGTTCCAACTCAAAATATTACCACATGGTATCAGAGTTCTCTACTGTTCCCACTTAGCCTCTCCAGCATAGCAAAACCAGTGAATGAACTAATTTAACATTCACAAAAACTGAAGACCACGAGCTGCCGTAATAAGACGCCTCGTGTAGTGTGGCAATCTGAAATGATATTCAATCCATGGTATCTGAGGGCGCAGTCCTCGGTAATTCTTGCAACCCTAATCGCATACTTTATCTCATAATTGTAAAATTGTACCGTTGATTAGAGCTTTTTCCTGTTCCATTCGCGTATGGAACACGTGGAGAATGATTACTTCAATGCCTCTCTGCGTGCTGTAATTAATCTTGTCTTCGTGGTCACTATGGGAGCGAAACTTAGGAGGTTGCAGCGTATTCCTAGATTCAACACTTTTCAATTCGGTTTTCCCGGGATAGGTCGCGTCTATCTTCAAGCGTCCGCCAGCGCAGTTCTTTCAGAATCCTCGTCACACTATAGCATGAGATGAAAAACTTGTGACCATTCGTGCTGCCTTTCTTTGTATCCGTTCAATGGCACCTGTTAGTCCTATTTGGTACGAATCCCACACACTTGAGCACAAGCAAACTGCAGTCTGGCACCCGCTTCACCCACGACTGAGCCTAAGTGATCGTTGCACTTCATTCCCATACAAATTGTTACACCCACCTAACAGCACTAGTTGACTTGTTCCAAATGCGACTCACTGGTATTACAATCTTAGGATATTACGATTTTTTTACGTTTTGAGGAAAGTCCAGCTAGATATTTCCGAACATTTAAAGCAAGTTGCCCATCACTGTACCACTTTCAAATATAATCAAGATCTGACTGAATATTTATGCAGTTTGTTTCAAACAGTAATTCACTATAGACAACTGCATCATCTACGAAAAATGTGAGTTTCTTGAGTAAGATCATTCATATACCACATGAACAGCAAGGGACCCAACACACTTCCCACAGGTACACCCGAAGTTACTTTTACATCTGTAGATGAGACTACATACAACATAAGATACTGTGTCCTCCCCACCGAGAAACCATTAATCCAGTTACAAATTTCGCTTGACGCTCCATATGATCGTACTTTCGATAACAAGCCTACATACGGTAGTGAGTCAAACGCCTTTCAGAAGTATACACTGCATCTGACTGACAGCCTTGATCCATTGCTTCCACGATGTCTTGTGAGAAAAGCGCAAGTTTGGGTATTACACGATCGATGTTTTCGGAATCTGTGCTGGTTGGCATTACATCTGAGCTCAGAATATGTTCTAAGATTCTACGAAAAATAGACGCCTAGGATATTGCAAGCTAATTTTGTGTATCACTTTGCTACCCTTCTTGCAGACGGGTATGACCCAAGCTTTCTAACCAATGGGCATAGTTTTTTGTTGGTTGGTTGGTTTGATGTTTAAGGGGACCAGACTACGTGGTCATCGCTTCCTTGTTCCATTGAACTAAGAAAAAAAAATCAAAGCTGAACACACTAGGTACAACTGCAGACAAGAAAAGCACAGACATACAAGAAAAAGGCAGAAGAGCTTAAAACAGTAGAGTAGATGTCCTGGGCTGGCTGATCACGAGGATAGAGGAGGATGAGCCAGCCACTCTAAACTCACATTAAAATCCCTAACCTTAAAGTACTAGGGTAGACAGCACAGGGAGACAAAGGAGAGGAACTAAACTTAAACCGAAGAATAAAAACCAGCGTCACGTAGAAAATGTAAAACTAAGTCAGCCGTGGAGGCATCTTCTCCTAAAATCGAAGGAAGAGAGTCAAGGAGATTAAAATTCCGTCTTAGAGCGGCTAGATGTGGACAGTCCGCCAAAAGGTGGACCACTGTCGAACGGGAACCGCACCGACAACATGGTGGGGCCTCACGCCGGGGAAGATAGCCATGCGTCAGCCAAGTGTGGTCGATGCGAAGGCGGTAGAGGACCACAGAGTCCCTGAGAGAAGCCCGCAGAGAAGACTTTCATTCAGTTGTGTGCTCCTTGATGGCACGGAGTTTATTGGGCGTAACTAAGCTGCGCCATTCAGCATCCCAAATCCCGAGAACTCAGCGGCGGAACACCGATCGGAGGTCAGGTTCGGGTACACCAATCTCTACTAGCGGCTTACGAGTGGCCTGTTTGGCCAGCCTATCAACGAGTTCATTTCCCAGGATTCCGACATGCCCTGGGGTCCATACAAAGACTACTGATCGACCAGATCGTTCGAGGGCATTAACCGACTCCTGGATAGTTGCTACCAGAGGATGGCGTGGGTAGCACTGATCAATGGCCTGTAAACTATTCAGCGAATCACTGTAGAACAGGTAGGACACACCGGGGCAGGAACGAATATGCTCAAGGTCACGAGAGATGGCCACCAGCTCGGCAGTGTATACACTGCTGCCATCCGGCAAGGAGCGTTGTTCGATATGCGCCGAGTGAGCATAGGCAAAGCATACGCAACCATTAACCAGCGAGCCGTCGGTATAGATGACTTCAGAACCCTGGGACGCGTCAAGGATCGATAAAAAGTGACTGTGGAGTGCCTCAGGAGGAACGGAGTCCTTATGGAACTGCGAGAGGTACAGCCGTAGTTTCTGCCGAGGCATACACCACGGATGCGTATGTGTATGGACCCGCACGAAATGCTGTAAAGGAAATGACTCGAGTTCAGACAACAGGGAACGGACACGTACAGCGATCGTTATCCCTGACTGAGGTCGCCGTTCCGGGAGATGAACCACTGTGTTCGGGAACAAAAGACAGTATTTCGGATGCTGAGGCGAGCTATGGGCGTGCGCTGCATAGTGGGCGAGCAGTTGGCGGCGCCTGATGTGCAATGCAGGGACTCCAGCCTCCACTAGTAGACTGGCCACTGAACTCGTTCGAAAAGCGCAGTGGTGCACAGGATCAAGCAACTTCAATGCTGAGGGCGCTGATGAACCATACGCTACACTCCCATCGTCACGTCGTGACTGAACTAGGGCTTTGTAGAGCCGCAGCAACGTAGAGGGATCTGCCCCACAAGTGGTGTTGTTCAGGCACCGGAGGGCGTTAAGACGCCGCCAGCACTTTCTCTTAAGCTCACGAATGTCGGGGAGCCAAGTTAGCTGGGCGTCAAATACCAGTCCTAAAAAGCAATAAGTTTCGACTACTCTTAGTGGATGGTTCAAAATGGCTCTGAGCACTTTGGGACTTAACGTCTGAGGTCATCAGTCCCCAAGAACTTAGAACTACTTAAACCTAACTAGCCTAAGGTCATCACACACATCCGTGTCCGAGGCAGGATTCGAACCTGCGACCGTAGCAGTCGCGCGGTTCCGGACTGAAGCGACTACAACCGCTCGGCCACCGCCGCCGGCCTATTGGATGGCCATCAAGAAAGAGTGCACGGTGAGGGTGGACTGTCCGTCGCCGACAGAAGTGCATAACGCAGGTCTTGTCGGCAGAGAAGTGAAACCCATGGGCGAGAGCCCGTGACTGCGCATTCCGAATGGCTCCCTACAGTTGGCGTTCAGCAACGCCAATGGTGGAGGAACTGAAGTACAGGCAGATATCGTCAGCAAATAAGGAGGGCGACCCTGACGACCCTACAGCTGCTGCTAGGCTATTTATAGCGACTAAAAACTGTGGAACGTTCAATACAGAGCCATGCAGGACCCCATTTTCTTCGATATGGGAGGAGCTAAAGGAGCCTCCGACTTGAACACGGAAGGTACGGAGGGAGAGAAAGTTCGGGATAAAAATCGGGAGTGAGCCACAGAGGACCCACTCATGCAGCGTGACAAGGATGTGGTGGCGCCAGGTCGTTTTAGGCCCTCCGTAAATCAGAAAAGACAGCTACCAGATGTTGGCGCCTGGAAAAAGCCATGCGGACGGCAGACTCAAGGCACACCAAATTATCTGTCGTTGAGCGGCCTCGGCGAAAAGCACCCTGGGATGGAACCAGAAGGCCCCGAGACTCCAGGAGCCAACACAACCTCCAGCTCACCGTTCGTTCGAGTAATTTGCAGAGAACGTTGGTGAGGCTAATGGGGCGGTAGCTGTCCAACGCTGCAGGGTTCTTCCCAGGTTTCAACACTGGGACGATGACGCTGTCTTGCCAATGGAACGGAAACACTCCCTCGCCCCACATGCCATTCAAGATATAGGTTGGCGCGCAACTCGTCATCGGACTGCAGAAGGAGGTCTTTGTGAAAGATAAGACTCTGGACCATGTTGAGACTCTTATGGGGCGTTATGGAGACAGGAACATCACCCAGGTGGTCGCAAGTGAGGAGCGCCCTAGACTGAGCAGATGATGCTGTCTAAATTAGGACAGACCCAGAACGCATCTTGGACAAACCGTCCAACTCCCCATACTTGTCTTCTAAATGTTCAACAAAGAGCTGAGGCTTCATGGCGGCGAAAGATTTCCCATCAGAACGCGTACAAACTAAGAATCGGGGCGAATATGGCTCATGCCGTTATTTAGTCTCGCGTTCCTCCCACGGTGTGGCCAGGGAGGGGATCATATTTCCTGACATTGAACTGATGCTTTCCTCGCTTTGAGACAGATGACAGGCTCCGCTTCATTGCGGGTCATCCGCCCTGATGCCACCCACTCTGACCAAGGGCCCTCCCCACGGGCGCCACCCAGCCACAGCAAGGGCCACCTGGCAGGATGGCCATTGCCGGAGTCCCGATGCCCCAGGGAGATAGGAACCTACTCCTTGGCATACGTGGGGAGTTAATGGCGCAGATGACAAGTAGGCCATGGTCGTCGCCAGTGCAGAAAGCGACACTGCACAGTGCATGGTGGAAATCGCACCCACGAATGTATCCGTGCTGAAGAGATGGAGAGCGGGCAGGACTGCAAAGCAACGACGAATAAGCTGGCTAAAGGTCTCAATGCACAATGGACATAATGCACCAACTAAGGCGCCCTTCCCCAATCGGCTCGCTCTTCGGAATAATTTTGAAATATGGAGGTCAAACCCGAGAGGGGACCATCACATAAGGGCCGAAACGTTTGAGACTCCTTTTAGTCGCCTCTTACGACAGACAGGATTACCGCGGGCCTATTCTAACCCCCGGACCCGCAGGGGAGAGCTTCTTGTTCGAGTAATCTTCAGTACATGGTGGTGCAAAGGAGGTTTATACAGTTTTAATGATTGCAGTTGTTTCTCAACGAAACTGACACTAATATCTACATCACTCATCTTTGGAGTGGTAGTACAATTAAACTGTGGTATCACTCATGGACTTTCCTTGCCAAAAGAACATTTGAAAATGGAATTACGCATTTCTGATTTTATTATGCTGCCCTAAATTTCAGCTCCTGTCTTATTCACGAGTCAGTGGACAATACCTTTCATGCCACTAACACCCTTTACATACGTCAATAATTTATTTGGGTTTTGCGAGGGATCTTGCGACAATATTCTGATATCACAGTAGCTGGAGGCTTCACGCATTACCCTCTCGACAGCCAAACGCGTTTAATTCAGCACGTACCTGTCTATAGCCCTATGCTTTGTTTTACGCCTATCATGCAGTAGTCTCTCTTTCTTTTAACAGTTTCTTTACAACGACTGTATACCGAAGAGGGTGCCTCCGCAGCAAAAACTGATCTATTGAGTGCATATCTACCCAATGCTTTGGTTCACAATTCTTTAGCAACTGAGGCCTAGTTCCTCTACATGGTCCTGTCCAGAGCTAAAGTTTCAAGTCCCTTATACGACACTACTCCTCCCTTTTCTATTTTGCTGAACAGATAAATCTTTCTACTTGTTGTAATTGCCCTTTGTTCTTTGGTTATCATTGTTGCTACAACTGCCTCGTGGTTACTGATGCTAATTTCAATGTGGTCATCCCCAAAGAGGTCAGGTCTGTGATTGCCTTTAGGTATACTGTATTTCCTATTGTGCACCCCCCGTGGTCTGTGGGGTTGCCTTTAGGTATAGTGTATTTCCTATTGTGCGCCCCCCCCCCCCCCCACACACACACACACGTTCAACTTCTTCCCTAGACGTTGAATTACCATCTGGTTTGTTCGTTTTCGTCCTTTATAAACCAGAGAACACGACGCATCACTATTCTTATGAAGTTAATAATTAATTAAAATTAATATTTAACTCTTCAGTGACGCTACTTAAAACCCTCGTTTATGAGCGGCAAAACCTAAACAGGTGAATGATGTTCTCTAATAATAAGAAGTACAATGAACCATGACGGGGATATTCGGTTTTACCCAAGTTTAGCCGAAAGGGCAATTTTGGCGTCAGTTTTATGGTTTCTTCTCGTAGCTCTTCTAAACGACACAGCCCGCTGGTATAGCCAATTATCGAATCTATTCAATGGCACAAATAAGTAGTGTCTATCTTATCTGCACAAGTCCCATCTCAGTGACTCGTTACACTGAATGATGACGAGGAGGAGGAGGGGGAGGAGGAATGATATTATCTCAAGTTTCTATTCTGCGCTGAACGATACGGCCATTTCCGACATTAATGGGCATATTGTACACTTTTGAAAATTTCCTTGACCTTTTTTTTTCACACCAACTTAAAACCTTGTGCATATAATAATTATTCGTCGCCTCTATTATAAATATTATGCAGATTTCTTACATTCCTCCCACAACTGCTCTGCAAATTAATCTTCCAAGTCCAAATCAATCACGAGGAGCGTATCTTCTTCTTTCTAGATATTTCTCATTAGGCACTCCATGCGGGGTTAACGTTTCTCCATAGTCTTAAAACCCTCATGTCACTGTTTCCATGTCAGCTGTAAATGGCAGACTTCGTCGTCTGCTAAAAATACTGTTGGTATCTAATCTTCAACACATGTTAACTTTTATGAAATAACTTCGTTGTAATGTCAATGTGTAATTCTAAGCAAGACGTAGCGTAAAATTTAATTAGTGTAAATTTCTCAGTAATGGGCTGGCTTAAAGCTAAAAGAAAACTCACTCGTTCCTTGTTCAACGAAATAAGCAAGTTTTGCGTTTTTTCAATGTTTCACTCCACACATCAGATCACTTACGAAACTAATAAATAACATTACGGTGTATCGGTATTGTTCCTTTGGTAATGCAGATCTGGACGGTGGTTTAACTACTATGCAAACAACACGTCTCAAAAGACAAATCTACAGTACACAGAACGAAAATTAATCCCGAAGGGTAATTGTGCTATAAAAGACGCCCATAATTCTGGCACGGATAAGCTTCTCGTATAAATTTCCGCTGCTCAGGCAGCTGAGCGTCCTTCATCGTGCATACTGCTTGAGACCTTTCACAGTCTCACAGATGCCTGTGCACAGCCCGTAAAATCTGATCGATGATGACCACCAGTAAACCGAAACTCGCAGGAAGGTATTCGAATGACGGATATATGAATACTACACTGACGCTTTGGGTGTTAACACTGAACTTGCAGAACAGCAGGGGGCATCGGTGTCACAGTCTACACAGGAACGCCGAAGATGACGTCGCACTGGCTTCTGAAGTACGGCGCTTGGCGCTAGTGCTTGTCGGTTAACCGTCGTTATGCAACACGATTTATCGGTGCCGATTACGTTATCACGACACGAGGTCAACACACTACAATCAAAGACCTTTGGAAACAACGGCTACTTATCGCGTCTTTTCCCGAACAGTCTTTTCGGTGCCGCCCTCAATTTTTCACACATAGTGGTGCCGCTGTTAGAAGCTTCAATATCTTCGTCTTTTCGCTGCTCAATCTAATCTACATGAATGACCCTTCACCTGCTATTTCTGTTCCATTCACCCACACCTGGAAGCTCTTCACGCTTCCCTCCCATATCGATAACTTAGCATGGCTGGGATTCAAGGACACGTAAAAAATTTTAAGGGACATCATGGTCGCCTTATTACCTTTAGCATGTTGTTCTCGCTAACAGCCTCAGTCGCCATTAACCCAATGAACTTGTGTAGCGGCTTGATACAATTTATGTAAAAGATGATAATGTTAAATATCTAGGAGAAAATGAATTACCTTTTTTCGAGGCAATCTACTTTAACTTCTGTTTTCTTACTCTTCGTTCAGACCTTTGCTACATTTACATGACACGTGATATTATCCTAGCAGCTGTGATATTTACAATGGACAAGGGAAGTATTTTATATCAAGAAAATTATTCGCTTCCCGTGAAACATTTATTTCTTACGATTACAGTCCAAGGCCGATCAGTCTCTACTTCAGGAGATGTTGAACTCTCACGACGTTGTCTGTGCTTTTTACGCTGCTGATAGCTCTATCGAGAAAGAATTATCTTCAACGGAAGGTAAGTATCACCACTGTTTATTTTCTCAGTTCTTATCTCTTGTGAGTTGAGCCATGGAGACTTACACGAATCTACTAAGTCATAGGATGAATAACAGAAGCTGCGCGTGGCAGATAATAAAGTACACTCATTAGTAACACCTGTACTAGGCCTATTGGCAATTGACAAATGAAGGTGGTCTGGAAACCAACACGAGATTCTTTTGATTTATCCTCGTGTGCTACTGGTGAACCGTTCCTTCCACTGTGAGCTACTGAGAATTTTCACGACGATGTGTTAATCCGAAAGCCCCGAAGCGCCGCTTCTAACCACAACTGCACCACCTGCTCACCAAAAATCTTTCCAGTCTGAAAGAACAGATATTCTGTTATCTATGTTGCTTTTACCGTCTTAATAACCTTCATCCAGCAAGGCGGTTGCTGTTAGCTACTACTGATTATAAAATTCTAATACATCATACCTAATACCTCACACATTTCATATAAATATGAGTACTACGAGCTAAGCAAGATATTTGATCCGAATTATTTGCCACCAAAATCGGGATTACTGTACGGAGCTCTGAGTTTACCAGAGACACTGAATTAATCTCAAGTAACGCATTAAGACAATACGAGTGGCGCGAAATCATTGTCGGCCTATATGTTCCAAACTTGTTAACTCACTCTCATATCCTGTTTTACAAAACGCTACAATTTACACTGCTCTGTGCACCGAAGAAACGTCCCTTTATTTCTGAGACAGAGCACACTTTTCCTTCAAGAAACCTTTACTCATCATCCCCTCCCTACCACCAGTGCAACCTCCATTAAAAGAGTAATGTATTTTCTCTTTAAACACACAAGCCGTGACGCGAAATTTCGAAGATATCCTCTACCCACAGTTGTTCAATATTATCCTCCCTCTTCTGCTGCCTCGAGTGATAAATTTCGATACGTTTTGAGCCAATAAATTACGTTCTTTTGTCTTAGAGATTTACAGTCACTAATTTATAGTCTAACCGAGCTGCTTTCCTTACCTCAGGTAGATCTGCTTGAGAGCAACGCCACTGTTCACACATTGTTTCGGAAGTGCAAACTGTTCCAGCAGAGTCTCCCATTCTGAACGGCTGTTCACCTGTGAACATAAGAAAATGGTGTCAGATGAAAATAAAAGAAATGCGATTTTATGGAGCGTCAGCACCGAGTACCACACCAGTTCTCAGCTGAATCGGGTTGTCGGAGTGTGAGCACAATCGCAGAAAGAAATCGGCCCTGGACTTTTCAATCGAATTATCAAGGCATTTGCTTTATGCTTTATGCTACTGAGGGAAACCTGATCTCGATGGTCGGGCAGAAAGTTTAATCTCAAATGCGAGACAAGTGCTGTGCGCCACCTGGTCAACGATCGCCGAAGGAGAAGGAGAAGAAGAAGGGTTAGTATGCAGCTGAAGTATACCAATGCAAATTAGTACGACTCTTCTCTTTATCGACGAGTTTTGCACCACAAGGTATAACAAATGTGTCTAAGATTTTACCAGACGTACTCATCTTCTATCTGTCTAACTTTTGGAATGACTGCGCCAGAGCATGCAGGATAGTAAGTTAGGTGGTCGCTGAAGTCTGAATTTGTTACTCTGCATTCACTTCTCTACTACAGAGCGGGAAGGAATGTTACTTTAGAACTACGCTCGTTTATAGGAATAGTTGGAACGAAGATTTACAAGGGAAGTCAAAAAGTAAGGGACTTCTGCAATTTCTCGCCGTTGGGCTTCGTAACATTGCTAGCATCCAGGGCTAAATTACTGTCTTCTGCAACAGTTCTATACAACGTGTCACTCTTATTCCCACGTTAGTCGTCGTATTGTAGCAGACCGCGAAACATGGCAACTCCATTGTCGATCTGCACCAAGGAGTAAATTAGGGCTGCGATTCGCTTTTTGTTTTTGAAAGGTGTTAAACCTGCATTATTCGTCGAATGCAAGCGCAGTATGATGACAGCTGTTTATCGCAAAGTATGATCTACGAATGGATAGGGCACTTCAAACAGGGAAGTACTTCTCTCTGTGACGAGGAAAGCTCGTGCAGGCCATCGACGTCAACAACTGACAATTTGGAAGTCGTTGAGGGTATGGTGATGGAAAACAGACGAATCACAGCGGAAGAAATCGCTAATAATTTACTATTAGTCACGATTCAGCGTATTACATCTTAGACGACAGGTTAAATATTCGGAAAATGGTTACTGACAGAATTGTCAGCGCAGCATAAGACGCGAAGGATGGACATCTCTCGTAAACATTTGGCCCGTTTACCATCGCGAGGGAGATGCATTTTTACAGCAAATCGTTGCTGTAGAAGAAAAGTGGGTACATCTTCACGAACCCGTATGGCTGCGAGCATGGTTTGAAAAACACCAATCACGACCAGAAGTTAAATTTAAACGTCAGCCATCAGCTGATAAGATTATGCTAACACTGTTCCGGCTCTTGGGAGGTGTGGTAGCCGTTCATTTTACCCCAAAAGGCGAAATTGTGGACAGTGAGAACTATTGAGATTTGTTGGGAACTAAGCTGAAACCTGCAATTAGTGCCAAACGTCGCAGGAAGCTGCGAAAAGGTATCACCCTGCAGCAGATAACACTCTGCCATATTTTGCCAAACGGACGGCCGAAACAATAAAGGAGGTGGGATTCGAATTGCTGGAACATCCGCCATGCAGTTCAGACCTGGCTCCCAGCGATTTCGATATGTTTGACCAATGAAGGAAGCGCTCAGATTTGCAACCGATGCAGAAGTCATTGATGCGGTGCAAAATTGGTAACAGGTGCAACCAAAAAACTTTTTTCCGACGGAATCAAAAAATTTGTGAAACGCTGGACAAAGTGCATTCAAAGTGCAGGGACGTTATGTAGAAAAATAACGTATATTTCAGTTTTCTACTATCAGAATAAATATTCTTTTTATCAAAAGTCCCTTTACTTTTTGACTTCCTCTCGTATATCTCTAACATTTACTTTAAAAACGACCTTGAATCTCCCCCCCCCCAAAAAAAAAACTTGGTTGTAACACAGTAACTGGCGTGTTCGTCATACAGATCAACAAAGTGCTTGGCCAAATATGGGTTGTCTCGTGTAAGAATATTATCAGTGCATGGAGTGGATAGCGCCGTCTTCATGTTAACTAGTCCTTGGTCGGCGTGTTGCGGCTCGCAATCCACCGTAGACTTGTGACGAGAGCAGCTTCAAAGGATAGTGGTTTTTCCCCCCTCTGACGCCATCACATGTCAGGGTAGCCGAAATGATAAATTCTGTCACAAAGATACTATTTCTAAATTTTGAATATTTCAAATATATTTGTCGTTAAAAACTAAATTCTTCGTCTGCATGTGTGTTTACATATTTTATTTATGCCACGTCTAGCAAGATGTGCGGCAAGCAATTACATATTTGGTTTGGTCAATAGACATCGTAAGTCGTGCTTTTAAATTAATTCGGTTCCTTACTTTTGTTTCCACTGCTACCACAGTGTGAAGCCTTACTTCCCCATTTGTGAATTGTATGAATGGAGTCTGCATTCTAATGATAGTCTTTGCCATTGTCATGGTTACTGGCCGCCGAAATTTCGCTAAAATAGTGGCAGTTTTATTTTATCAAAATTTGTTTCTAATGTGGTATCTTCACGGGATCCAAGAAATTGCTCTTTGTTTCGACCTTCACTACACGAAAAACTTCCTTTGTTCACTGAAATCAAACCGTTTATTTGGTATTAAAACATATTACCGATGACACGCATTGATTTCTGCCACTGGATGGGTAGCTAAATAAACAAAGGAATAAAAATAGCCCACAGTGTTCTCCTTAAATTAAATAAGCCTTCAATTCGTCTGAAACGTGACAATCAAAGTATATTACCAATCTGGACATGTAACAAGAAAACCATTCGACATTTGAGGCTTTCTCAATAAACAATTCAAAAGCGAATTACAAATTACAAGGACAGTAAAAAAAGAAAAAGAAATAAAGAAATTGTCTAAAGTGGAAGATTTCCAATAATGAAACTGTTTTTGGTAAGACATGAAAGCAAGCGATTGAATGGTATCTCGTCAGTGGAAATTCTTTGCTGGATTCCAAGGAATAAGAAATGTCGGAGACGACGATCTGATGATAGGCGGGCAGATGAATCAGAAAACATGCAGGAGCAACAAGCATATTTAAAGTCCCGGAGAAAGCCTTTATACAGAATTACTGTAAAACTCTGGGTAATGCTGCTGCTGATCTATTGAATTGGATGAGTCGATACCTGAGATTATGATAGAAAAATAATTTGGTGGTCATTAAACAATATACGAGCTTATTTGCTCATAGGGTCCCCCATAGCCCAATGCTCGAAACCAAAAATGTTGGATCTGGAATAACAGGAGTTTCGATAATCCCTGCTAGAGTTTTCTTCGCTAGTATCGAGTGTGTCAAAACTTTGAATGGTGAAATACTTGCGAGGTTCTCACTGTAGAACCGGAAATACAAAATCTATCACCGTTTTGGCCAAAGTAGTGAAGGAAGTGACAGTTGCCGCCTGGTTTGGCCGAGCAGTTCTAGGCGCTACAATCTGGAGCTGCGCGACCGCTACGGTCGCAGGTTCGAATCCTGCCTCGGGCGTGGATGTGTGTGATGTCCTTAGGTTAGTTAGGTTTAGGTAGTTCTAAGTTCTAGGGCGCTGATGACCTCAGAAGTTAAGTCCCATAGTGCTTAAAGCCATTAAGGACATCACACACATCCATGCCCAAGGCGGGATTCGAACCTGCGACCGTAGCGGTCGCTCGGTTGCAGACTGTAGCGCCTAGAACCCCTCGGCCACAAAGGCCGGCAAATGTGGAAACAACACATAACTAAAATGGTTTATTTTCACAGTACCAATTGTTAAAGTAAATTGCAATAAGTAACAGGTAAAGTAATAATTGTAATAAGTAACACGAATTTATATTGGAACCGATAAATATCAGTTTCACTGAGTTTGCGAACTATCAAGGGAGATTGAAAATATTCTCTTTTATCTATATTTATTTTCTTACTATTTTCGCTACAGTTGGAACTCTATGACGAAAACTATAACCTTGTAAATGACTGGTAGACAAGCGTCTGAAAAGGAACTGGAATTCTGTAAAGAACATGCATCTTTTTCTCTTTAATTCATATAATATATATAGTAACGCAGTGTGCCTTCCAAGACTAACGCATTGCCAAATGCACGTAGCTTTCTTTTTCAGCAACGGTAAATTGAAAATCGTACAAAATAGCTACACTGTTCAGTAATCAGCTCTACGCTGTTATCAAAGTTCCGTCATGAACGTCTCATAAAAGGTAAGAGCCACATTTTAGTTTTAGTCGCAATTACCTTCGACGCTGTAATCGTTTATCGCAGCTGCAACATCAACATAAGCTCAGGCGAGCTGTTGCAAGTTGGTAGCGCCAACTGATCGGCCATCTCGCGCGCCGCCGGCCGCGGTGGTCTAGCGGTTCTAGGCGCTTAGTTCGGATCCGCGCGACTGCTACGGGCGCAGGTTCGAATCCTGCCTCGGGCATGGATGTGTGTGATGCCCTTAGGTTAGTTAGGTTTAGGTAGTTCTAAGTTCTTGGGGACTGATGACCACAGATGTTAAGTCCCATAGTGCTCAGAGCCATTTGAACCATTTTGAAATCGCGCGCCGCCAATCCAACAATGACAAGAAGGACGGTACTGTCATCTAGCCTTACTACTCAGAATAGTAATTTACAAGGCACTGTTCCAGCTCGTGCTAGCTGGTGACCAATACCTCCAGTCACCGGGAAGCTTTCTAAATTGGTCTCCGACACTGGTTCCCCCAGAAGCTGCAGCCGTGTCACCATGTGGAGCGCCTCAGCGCGGCGCGCCGGCTCCGCAGCGCGCGGGCGCGGTGTAAGGTTACTCGGCCGTCACTGTTGCCAAGTCTGGGCGGCGGCGGCTGCTGGCTGCGCGGCGGGAAAGCGCCCAGCTCACTCAACGCAGCGCAGCCAACACTACGTCAAGCGGCAGACGCGTGCCACTCGGCGCTGCCTTATAATACACTTGAAACCAGACGCGCACCTGACATCGAGCGCAACTGTTCGCTGCCCATTACAACTGCTATTTCTGGGCCCTTTTGGTAGCCCCAAATAGCAACCAGCCGTATTTGTCGAAAAAATTATGGGAACTTAGGTCCGCCTATCCTCCTCAGATCCTCTACCCTCTAAATTTAATTTTGCTAAAAAAAAATGCGTTTTATTTGATGTTATGGTTGATATTAGCAAGGAAACATTGTTCTTTAAAAATTTTTTTGATTGGTTTTTTGAGAATCTGATGTGTCCTATCCGACACACGTGTACAAAGCCTTTTGTAGTACAGTGAAAAATATTATTTCGTGGTTTTAAAATGCTCACATACCGAGCATTAGTATTTGCGTCAAACATTATGCACGTTAAGGTAACACAAAATGTAAATAACTTTACATAGATGGGTACTTACAAAATCTCGACATCATTTTGTCCGCCTTTTCACGCATGCACTCAGGAAACAAAGCTCACACTCGTCACTTCACGCGCCAGACCGCTAAAACTCACAGGAATCCATGCTGACATCTCGCAGACGTCTGGGAAACTACTTAGACATGTGTCTCTGGCGTTACATCGGAGCTGTGGCTAAACAAAGTTCACCAATTTGGTGTGTCGTATACGACACGCGGGATCTGAGGAGGCTATTATGAAAGTTGTTTTGAACACTCAAACGTGTTTCAGCCTCTTTCTGTCGCATAAGAGTGTAAATTGTTGAGTTTGAAGTAATAACTAATGTTATGAAATTAGGCCTACAAACATGTCTGTAGTGATTATTACCCATTTTCTAGAATGCTGGGTTTCGTTGGACATACTTTACATTATTTTAGATATAACGGAATGACGTTATTTTGAGTTTGTTTGCCAAGTTCACAAATCACTTTATCTGTAAACGTACTTTTGTTTAGCGCAGACAGCAAGCTAGACAATAATGGAAAAGAACAACCTACAGATCCAAACATTCGATAAAATACGGTGAGATCACAGAAACATAAAAGATTTTTAGGTCTAGTTTCATAACAAAAATAGTTTGCATTTTACAAAATGGTTCAAATGGCTCTGAGCACTATGGGACTTAACATCTTAGGTCATCAGTCCCCTAGAACTTAGAACTACTTAAACCTAACTAACCTAAGGACATCACACACATCCATGCCCGAGGCAGGATTCGAACCTGCGACCGTAGCAGTCCCGCGGTTCCGGACTGCAGAGCCTAGAACCGCACGGCCACCGCGGCCGGCTGCATTTTACAGAATTGTGTTAGAGTAACCACTGTTGATAGCACAAATGGGTGGTAAAACATGTTTGAAAATTTTAAATAACAACGTGTTTGCATAATAGGTGGACCTAAATTTCCATAATATTGCAGTTCCATTGCAATGTCTCTACATTTCATTACGAAAAAAAGTTTTCAATACACGACACATTTTCACTGCAATGAATGGTGTCAGTAATGTCATTTCTGAGTAATATTTTCTGTACAGAAAGAAACGGTACCCCACATTGCTTTTTATCAAAATGCGTACATGTTTGAACGACAATACCTAATTTCTGGGCATGTTTAGACAAAACTTCATTTGTTAAACCTAAAATCGTTTCGCTGATAATGTAACCATTGCTATTTCGCTTTTACTTTAAAAGCACCGGAGTTCCACTACTACCTGCACGAGTTCCACGATATTACCCACTCACATTTCTTTCCCCTGAAATATCACATCGCTGTTCAACGTTGTTTCCACGTGGAACATATTTTCAACACGAGCACCAGTTGTTATAGTAAACTGCTTTGAAGATAAATTTTTATGTTACTAAACTACAAGCTTTCGCTTTCGCGGAGACGGAAGAGAGCGTTAAAGTTAGTTATTTGATGACTCTTTTGAAAATTTAATCACGCTTAAAAATATGGCTACTCAGACCACTATGAATGTATTACTGTAAGTATGGCGATCAAATGTTCCCAAGCCTAAGTGATCATTTTGTTTTGTTTACTATGGTCTGCTGGTCGAGTTTTCTTTCCTCTAAACGTTACTGTACACATTGTTTCACAGAAATTCACATTTAATTATGTACACTGACATGTTCTATCGTTACAACATCTTATTTATTTCACGATTTATAATCTAGGAATCGTTAACTTTGAATACTGAGGCGTGATTATGGTGATTTGATTTCAACGGTGAATGATCGGGTGTGCTTCAGAATATGTAGATCTGTTTCAACATTTGCTGAGTAGTGGTTCTCAGTTATTAAAAATTCTGCAAAAATAGAGTAAGAGCTGTTTCTTCAATGACGGCAATGTGTATAATTTACTTCTACTCTATACTGTTACTTGCTCTGTCGAGCAATGTGTTGTAATGAGTGTACAAAACTCTGTCAAACATTTTGTTTTCTGTGATTGTGGGTTAACCTCTTGGGTTTTCTTTCATTCTGATTTTGTGGTGAGTTTGTTTATGGTGTTTTTGCATTGATTCTCCCTACAGTAAAGAAGCTGTAACAGCAGAATGGATGCCGGCGAGCTCGGTGACTTCCAACGTAGTCATTGGATGTCATGCGAGTGACAAATCAACCAGGGGCTCTTCAGCCCTTCTAAGGCTGCCCGAGTCGACTGTTAGCGATGTGAAGTGGCAACGCGAAGGAACGATAACAGCTGAACGAAGACCAGGTAGACATCATGAACGGACGACGGGCAGGAACCATCGCACATTACGAAGAGTAGTTGTAATAAACTGCATCAAATCAGCGGATCACTCAGGAGTTCCAAAGTGTTACATCAGTCCAGATAGCACAACGATTGTGTGTAGGGAGTTAAAAGGAGTGGGATGCAACAAGTGCGACGCTGCTGGACAGTGGATGAGTGGAAAGGAGTTATTTGGAGTGATGAATCACGCCTGGGGAACGTTACCTGCCAACAGTGAAGTACAGAAGAGGTGACGTTACGGTATGGGGATGGTTTTCGATGTTGGATGTGGTACCCAACTGCGCTTAAGCAAACGCTTTGTAAGGAAGATTACAAACACATTTTATAGTACTGTGTACTGCATACAGCAGATGAACAGTTTGGAGACGATGATCATTTGTGTCAGCATGACAATACATTTTGTCATAAAGCAACATCTGTGAGGCAATACTTTGTGGACAACAATATTCCTGAAGTGGAGTGGCCTCTCCAAAGTACAGACCTGAACCCAGTGGAACACCTGTGGGACAAGATGGAACGTAGACTTCGTTCCAGGCCAAGCATCCAACATCACTACCATCTCTGGTTTCGGGTCTTGAGGAAGAAAAGGCTGAGATTTCTTCAAAGACATTCAGACACCCCACTGAAAGTGTCTCTGACAGATTTCAAGCAGTCATAAAGGTGAAGGGCGGACACATCCCATATTGATGTTCACTAATTGGTGTCCGCATACTTTTGATGGATTAGTCTATTTAAACAATACTTAAAAAGTGAAGCATTGAAATAATTATTATTTTTCGATAAGAAAATAAAAAATAGCTCTAGTAATATCTGAGTATACTATAAATCATGAACAAACTAAATAACAATGCAAACATACACAAAAATTAGTGCTACGGGGTTTATAAAAGACAAATTCTCAAGGAGGTCGTCACCACATTTCTCAGTCTACCAGTCCACATAACATAAGAGTATAATGAGCTGCTGTACTGGGGACAAAGCACTGTCGTAAATCCATTTATACATACATATGAAAAACGTAAAAGTTATTACTCACACACACAAATTCCGGCAACACATTAACACCACCAATCGACAAAAAGAAAATGTTTCTGATAACAGATTCGCAGTAGCGTTTCACATTTGCGTCAGTTCGGCACTACTGTTCATAGTGTGATTGTATAGACGCAACTAAAACTCAAAACCCTTAAGAGGCTCCGGAAAGGCTCAAAATCATGAAAAGTTCAATTTTTACTTTTTTGCGTTTTCTGAATCTGCAGACTATTACCTTTTAATAGATATATAATTTATTCAATTCCGAAGACTACAACTATTTTTAAATTTTTTTTGAAATGTGTTCTACATGGGCGTGATCCACTGTGGCGCTGTTAAAACTGCTGTCAAATGGTGTTATTATTAACGTCCGTGTTCATCAGGTACATTTTAGTGATGTGAGATAAAGTATGTGTTGTGGCTAACCTGTGATGGTTCAATATATATCGCTGGTGTGATTGTCGATTGTTCCATGTTTATTTACTCTGTCGTTATCTCGAAAATATTCGTAATTAATTCTGTTTCTTGAGTCTCTGTTTTGTTGAAGTATAATAATGAGTAAAAGTAAAGTTATTAGAAATCCTCTGAAGGCTTTTAAGAAAAGGAGAAATGTTGGAAAGCCAAAGGTATGTGTTATTACTGTAAACAATAAAGACGATAACCAAGTGAGTGAACCTAACCTCTCAAGTACACCTGCCCATAGCAGTCAAAGTGGGAAAGAAAATACTTCACAGAAGAAGCTTGGTTCAATGAGTGAAAACTATGAATGTTTTATGGGCAAATCGGATGCGAATGAAATATTTGATATGTCGGTTCTCAAAGGAATTTTTTCAAACTGTGTAAGATGTATTCATTGTAGTGAAGTTGGTCTGGAACTCTCCATAATAAAGCACGTAGGACTTGCTAGTGAAATACAACTGAAATGTGATAAGTGTTCATACATGACCACCTTTTGGAACAGTGTTGCAGTAACTGCAACTGAAGAAAATGGTAGCAAAATCTACGAACACAACATTAGATTTGTTTATTCCTTGCGTTCAGTTGGTAAGGGTGCTACTGCAGGTGCAATTTTCTGTGGCATCATGAATCTTCCAAATCCCCCAACCAAGTTTACGACCTATAATAAATTAATAGGGTCTAAAGTAGAAGATGTCTGTATTGAATCTATGAAGAACGCTGTGGAAGAGGCAGTAATGGAAAATAATGGTAACAGAGATTTGACTGCAGCGTTCGATGGTACCTGGCATAAACGGGGACACACATCTCTTCATGGTGTAGTATCTGCCACCAGTATGTATACAGGGAAAGTTTTAGATGTAGCAGTAATATCAAAATATTGCAGATGTCCACAAAAATATAAAGGTACACATGAAAATAATTACAAAGCTAACTATAGTGGCAGTAGTGGAGGAATGGAAGTGGCTGGTGTTGCCAGCATATTCCAGCGTTCTGAGGCGTGTGATAAAGTGCGATATGTTAATTACCTTGGTGACGGTGATTCTAAAAGTTTCAAACATGTTCAAGGACTGAAGCCCTATGTTGATGATGTTGTAGTGCAGAAATTTGAGTGTATTGGACACGTACAGAAGCGAATGGGAACAAGACTTCGGCGACTGAAAGCTTCGTACAAAAAACAAAAACTTAGTGATGGTAAAGGGTTGGATGGGAAGGGAAGGTTAACTGACAGTGTAATTGACAAAATACAGAACTATTATGGAATGGCTATTAGGCAAAATACACAAAGTGTCGACGAAATGAAGAAGGCTGTTTGGGCTCCTTTTTTTTCATACTTCTTCAACCGATGAAAATCCCCAACATAGCTTGTGTCCCAAAGAAGAAGACAGTTGGTGTAAATATAACAAAGGATTGCTAACTGGTGAAGTGTACAATCATAAGCATAGTCTGCCTCATGCAATAATGGAGGTGATAAAACCTATTTTCAGAGACTTAGCAGCACCCGAACTGTTGAAAAAGTGTATTCACGGAAAAACTCAAAACCCCAATGAAAGTGTAAATAGTGTTATATGGTCGAGAATCCCCAAGACTATATTTGTTGGAATAGAAACACTTCACTTTGGTGTGTATGATGCTGTTGCGACTTTCAATGATGGCAACATTGTAAGGTGCAAGGTATTTAGAAATATGGGAATGAAGATAGGTTCTAACATGGAACGAGCGATGTTTGCTTTAGACAAGGAACGCCTTCGGGCTGCAGACAGGGCTGTAAAGAGTCTAGAAATACATGCAAGAGTAAACAGGAGGAGGAACAAGAGGAAGCTGGAGAAGGAGTTTGCAGAGGATGAAGATAATCCATCCTATGGACCTGGAATGCACTAAAAAGTTAATTCAATCTTTGTCGCTCGATTCCCAAAACTTTTATTTTCTCATACTAATTACATGTTTTCTAAGGATCTTCCAAACATATTTGTTTCAAACTTTCAGTAAATGTTACACAGTACCATCTGCATAATTTAACACAGCCCTTTTCTAAAAAACTGTATATTTTTGAATATATAAATAAAAAATTGCAAAAAATGTTGTGAATTTTCATTACAATTGACAAAAATCTTCTTTAATAACTGAACTAAAATTTTGTAAAATCCCTGTGTTAAGTTGTAGCCCATATTCCAATAAATAATCTGTAAAAAGTTCAACTTCCTACCTCAAATACTTTGTGAGGAAAGATGTACTTTATAAGCGTTATTTTAACATTGCAAGTATAGGGCGTTCCGGAGCCCCTTAATGCCTCACTGTTGACCTTGCTCCTATGTTCCTTCACACAGCAATAATTATTTGGGATCTTTTTCTATCAAACGAACAGAAACAGACAAGAGCATTTGCAGGATTATCTTTTCGGTTTCTTTCTTAACCAGCTACATGGTGAAATACTGATAAAATGCGACAATTTTTAACACGCTCAAAAATCTGACAAATATTACTCTCTTCGCCCTTATTCGTTTCCTCCCTCCCTCTCCGCAGTAAGCACAATGCTTTCCAATACACTTGCCAATGTATACAATACAGCGAATACAATCAGCAACAACATGAAGTTGAATAATATGCATGCACTTCTTTAGTTGAACAGCTCGCAAAACACTGTATCAACTGGAGCATGACAACGAAATGGCTGTTGTGCTCGCACATCATCATCACTTCTATCACTGCCTCTCATTCACGTAGGCAATGCAGAACCAACAGACTTTGTCATCATCGCCGGCCCGGCCGTCGCAACTAGGCGCACGTTACCTTCAACTTAGAAGCGGCCTCGCGCTCGCGGGGGCCAAGCTGTGACAGCACAGTTACGTAACCTTTGTGGATGACGTCACGACGCCGCCTCCGCGCCCAGCGTGACCTTGCGTGAAGCGACCTAAGTATTTCAGATGCTCTCTCACGGGCTCGATGCCAAGGAAGAGTATTTCCGCCGGCAATACGCTGTCGTCTCTCCCCTGCTACTCCCTTCCAAACAAGCCACGCTTGTTATCTGTCCCCCGCCGCTCCGTATCCGCTACCTTATCGCTCACTTGCTAACGAACACCACAAAGATGCGGTACAGTGGTCTCCAAATAACTGTTTTAAAACTTTCCTGCTGCCCAAATACTTTAAATATCTTTTCTTAAATATCTAACAATTTCTTAGTCAAAAAACAACACACACACACACACACACACACACACACACACACACACACACACACACGAGAGAGAGAGAGAGAGAGAGAGAGAGAGAGAGAGAGAGAGAGAGAGAGAGAGAGAGAGCGCTGAGAAAAACTGTTTCAATTTACAATAACTTCATACTGGCATCTTTATTGGCGCTGTTATATGATGAAAATGTGTTTTTCCAAACAGAGATGGTATCTCTAATGTTATGTTCTGGTAAAGTAATTAATAATTAAAAGCTAGAAACCCATGCTTTAAAAAACGATGTGAAAGATTCTGAAATTGCACACTTCTTTTTATTCACATTAACATTATCTTGATTGCATATAACAAGCGCAGTTCTACATTTCACAATACTAATGCATCATTCTAAAACAATAATCAATATTTGATGGCCCATTCATTCGTAGTCTTACCCATCGTTCTTTACAGCCCACTTCAAAATTTCTTGGCAGAAAGAATGATACGAGTTCGCCAAACAGATAACGTTTTAGAATTCTGCCACGTCCTCGATTGTATTGGTCTTAAAAGGAACCTGTCCTGATAGATAAGGCTACCTCTTCTGGTGCAGCCAGTGGGATCTCGTTGCAAGTCCACGAGAAAAGTGTGTCTGATCAGTCCATCGCCCGTCGCTGAAGCTGTCATACAACTCTTTCCTGTATCATCAAAGACAAAATGTTGAGTTTCTTCATGAATTCTTTTCTTCCTGTTCTACGCCTTCCACCACGACTTCGAGCAGTAACACCTCCTCTAAGAAGAAAATTTTGTAAGAATTACTTGTGTGGCGTCACGCACAGTAAACAATCTGCCCTGTTTCCTTAGTATCCTTTTTATAACGTCGAAAGCTCTAACAAAGGGTAAAAAACTGTATCCTCACTGGAAAGCAACGTTGAATTTTGTTGAATCTCCCAGAACCGGTAAGCACAACAGAAATCTGCTGAGAATGGGATTCTTATTCTGAGCTGGGCAGTTGTCTGATAATAGACGAAGATCAGTGCGATCTTGTGGTACTTCTTTATACAATCATTTATGAATAAGCCCATTTCACTTGGACTCTTGTTGCTTTCAATCCTCATGGTAGACACATATCGTGCTTGTATGTGTTCATATAGTGTAAACAATCTGAGAGTAAGTTGCCGTAGATAAAACACAACTAGGAAGACATTTTGCATGCATTCTACACACAAAGAAAGTCTACATTTTTAAGCTTCTGTATTCTCGCTTTGAAGAGCTGTATATAATTTCTGGTCTTTCGCTTATGAAGAAACATGTCACAACATTCCCGTTGTTTAGGTGTTTTTTTTTTGTTTTTTGTTTTTTTTTTTAGAATTACAACATAGCTTCTTAACACTGCTGACAGTATTACACAGAATCCGTAAAAACATGACAACCTATAGTGCTATGCACGCTTAACAACATGGATAAAAAAAACAATGAACAACAGTCAGCGATAGCAACGAAACATTTGCCTATCATCAGCACTGGTAATGTCATCTAGGGGTGCGAGTACAAAGTATTAAACGATATGCAGCATCGTCAGTGCTGTTATCTAAGTTTTACTTTCAAAGGGGCATGAGTCACGACTCACGTCTCTTTGCTCTGAACAGGACATGAGTCATTCACTGATGCGCCTACAAAAATAACATTGTTTTTCAGAATCCTAAACAATGGACACTAACTGAAGGACCTTTACCCCCTTTAATGTCAGTTTGTGCATTTACATCTGACGCCATAGCAAACTCAAAATGACCATATTACAAACTGATGCCCGTTAAAAAAAAAAATGCGATTCAATTGCTGTCTTCTGTTTTCAACACCAATTCCCTGCATACCACCCCAGCACCTTCCATCACACACTCATGCCCGAGGGAGGACTCGAACCTCCGACGGGGCCAGCCGCGCGAACCGCGATAAGACGCCCTTACACCGCACGGGTACCCTGCGCGGCACTGTTTTTCAGCCTGTGGCCACTTACTTTATGTTTAGGATATGTTCGAAGTGGGCATTTCCATTTATATTGTCACACTTAAACGTATTTCAGTTATTCATTATCCAGAATGATGTGATCCACGTGACAATGATAGTTTGTATACACTGGAGAATTTTTACAGCAATCTGTAATATACTGTGTGAAATACGTGACGTGCCTGCGTTGTTTTAATATAAAGTCCCCACCTTTACTCAATTTGTGCCATAAATTTATTTTATCGTAACATTCATCTGAGTTCATATTCAATGGTTATCCGATGGACCAATTTAATTCTCGGCGTTCTTCTGTGGCAACTGATTCCAAAAGCTTCTATTCTTTTCTTTTCTAAACTGTTCATCGTCCACGTGTCACTCCAAGCAAATAGATCCAGGAACGATTTCCTAACATGTTCGATGTTAAATTTCTCTTCTGCAGGAACCATTTTCTTGCTACTGCTACTCTCCGTTGTTTATCCTCTACTGTTTGCCCACTACTAGCAAAACTCTTCTGCTACTACTTTTAGTGTGTCATTCTCAAATCTATTCCCCTCTGCAGCACCGGTCTCCATTCGATTACACACCAACACCTTGTGTTTAGACGAAAAATTGCAGGCAACTGGTATATTTTGTGATCTGTCAAAGGCATTTGACTGTGTAAATCACAATATCCTTTTAAGTAAACTAGAATATTATAGTGTAACAGGAAACGCTGCAAATTGGTTCAAATCTTATATCTCTGGCAGGAAACAAAGGGTGTTATTAGGAAAGAGACATGTATCAAGCTATCAGGCATCATCCAACTGGGAACTAATTACATGTGGGGTCCCACAAGGTTCCATTTTGGGGCCCTTACTTTTTCTTGTGTATATCAATGACCTTTCATCAGTAACATTACCAGATGCCAAGTTTGTTTTGTTTGCCGATGATAGAAACATTGCAATAAATAGCAAATCAAGTGTAGTCTTAGAAAGATCAGCCAATAAAATATTTGTGGACATTAATCACTGGTTCCTAGCCAATTCTTTGTCACTAAACTTTGAAAAAACACACTACATGCAGTTCAGAACTTGTAAGGGGTGTCCCAAGAGTATATGTCTAACATATGATGACAAGAAGATAGAAGAAGTGGACAGTGTTAAATTATTGGGATTACAGCTTGATAATAAATTCAACTGTGAGGAGCACACCACAGAACTGCTGAAGCGTCTTAACAAATCTCTGTTTGCAATGCGAATTTTGTCAGACATAGGGGATATAAAAATGAAAAAGCTGGCATACTATGCTTACTTTCATTCCATAATGTCATATGGGATTATTTTTTGGGGTAATTCGTCAAGCCAAGCTAAAGTTTTCCGGGCACAAAAACGTCAGTAAGAATTATATGTGGTGTGAACTCAAGAACATCCTGCAGAAGCCTGTTTAGGGAACTAGGGATACTAACTACTGCTTCCCAATATATTTATTCCTTAATGAAATTTGTCATTAAAAATATATCACTTTATCAAACCAACAGCTCAATTCATGGAATCAATACTAGGAATAAGAATAATCTTCACAAGGATTTAAAGTCACTTAGTCTAGTACAAAAAGGTGTGCATTATTCAGGAACACACATTTTCAATAACTTGCCAGCAGCCATAAAAAGCTTAACAACCAATGAAATTCAGTTTAAGAGAAGCCTAAAGGATTTATTGGTGACCAACTCCTTCTACTCCATTCATGAATTTCTTAATAAAACCAACTGATTTGTATATAAGTACAACATAACTTCTGCACAATTTCAGTGGAGTAATGTGTTCATTGAAAATTTGTGTGTGTGTGTGTGTGTGTGTGTAAGTATAATCTAAAATTTATTACAGTAGTTGTATTACATGTTTATTACCTTATAAATAAATAAAAAACTTTTTTATTTTAAATTCAGTGCATTAGTATTTGTAAAATGACTCTTAGTGTTCATTAAAAAATGACTATCATTCCACTTGGGACCTGTGTACATTAGCTTATTTGTTTTAGTTGTAAATATTTGTCATGTATTGTTGTTTTTCTGACATGTTCCACATCCTGGAGGACCTCCTCACTACGGATCAATTGGAATGAAAGTAAATCTAATCTACTCTTGTTAATGTTTATAATATAATCTCTTTTCGAGATACTACCCACTCACTCAACGGATATTTCAGGTTTTTTTTTTCACCGTCATTAAAGTTTTCATTTCTCCTCCCTGAATTGTAATTCCCGTTTCAAATTTCTCCTCGATATCCTTTACCACTTGCTCAATGTACAGAATGAATAACATGGTCTTACTCGCTTCTGAGCTACTGCTTCTTTATGTCCTTCGATTCTTTATAACTGCAGTCTCGCTTCAGAACAAGTCGTAGATGATCATTCGGTTCCTCTGTTTCATTCGCGCTATCTTCGGAATAGTACATTCCAGTCAACACTGTCAAATGGTCTAAGTCTAGAAATGCAATAAATTTAGTTTTTTCATTTTTTTTTTACTTTTTTTCTTCCTATTCCTACGATAGGTCGAAGGGTCAAGTACTGCCTGGAATTTCTGTGGAATCCAAACTGATGTTCCCCGACGTCGGTTTCTGCTAGTTTTTCCATATGACTCGGCAGCACCTGCCTTCTTAGACGGCCTGGCCAGCCCGGTGTTTTCCCTTTGGAAAGCGACAGTCTCCGGGGCGGCGCGCATGCGCACGGGCCGCTGCTGTTAGCGGCGGCGGCGCCGCCGCCGCCGCCGCGCCAGCGCAATCGATAGCCGCCGCCGGCCGCCGCCTGGCCACACCTCGCGCCTCTCGCCGCCTCTGGCTTCTGCCGCCACGGCCTCTCTCCACGCCACAGCGCCGCCAAGTTTCAATCACTCAATCCGACTTTGTTCCACGGCGCACGGACGACAATTATCCACTTATATCACAACGCTGGCGATGTCCTTCCAGCGCCGTACAAACTGACCCATTACCGGAAATCTACCGGTCCGTTCGGCCAGAGCGTCGAGCATGCGGATTCGTCTGAAGAGTGTCAGAACGTCGCTATAAACCCATTTGGAGACCAAACTATTGTTAGTTATCTAGTCACAGCCCTGTGTCCATTTCATGGTTTTTACGAAGGACTATAGAGCACGAGTTGACAAACCTACCAAAGACAGTATACACACACTATGGACCAGTAGACCCTGAAAGGAGCGGCGAAAACTCTCTCCAAATGTTGTGTATCATAAAAGCAATACAGTTTACAGAGAACATTAGACGCAGACACTCTTGCAAGAAATTCACATTCCACATCGTCCGTCCGAAACAGTGTCCCACTTTGTCCAAAGATTCTAAAAACGCACCTCACGAGTGGTCAATAATAAAGATACTGCTACCACCAACATAGACGTCGCTGCTTTACTTGTCACGATACTACTGCAATTGGTGAGTCGTTTCCTTCTTCCGAACTTAGAACCGATGTAATCAACCAGTTATAGTACGGCCTACACGTAAACGAGAACTTAAACAGTGCATGTGAAATTATATACATTCGATTGGTATACCTAATAATCAATAACCAACTGCATAAAAGGAATTTAATTTCTTAACCAATTTCGGGCATTTAGTGCCACCCTTAAGAAGGTTTTACCTATCTTATTGCTTACGAGTGTCGACAATCAGGTGTATACAGCAAAATGCGGCGGTCATTTGGTTAAAAGTGCGTATATGAAAATTGTATAAACAAGCTAAACAACAGGAAGGCTGTATGAATCACATGACCATGGCAATTTGTTGGTTGGTTGATTTGGGGGAGCCGGCCGTTGTGGCCGAGAGGTTCTGGGCGCCTCAGTTCGGATCCGCGCGACTGCTACGGTCGCAGGTTCGAATCCTGCCTCAGGCGTGGATGTGTGTGATGTCCTTAGATTGGTTAGGTTTAAGTAGTTCTAAGTTCTAGGGGACTGATGACCTCATTTGAACCATTTTTGATTTGGGGGAGGGGACCAAACAGTGAGGTCATTCGTCCTATCGGATTACGGAAGGATGGGGAATCAAGTTGGCCGTGCCGTTTCAAAGGAACCATCCCCGTATACGCCTGAAGTGATTTAGGGAAATCACGGAAAGCCTAAATCAGGATGGCTGGACGCGGGTTTGAAACGTCGGCCTCCCGAATGCGAGTCCAGTGTGCTAACCACCGCGCCACCTAGTTCGGTAGGGCATTTTGTTGATGCGTCTTATTGTTGACACTCGCCAATGATGTGATAGGTAAAACCCTCTGAAGAAGGACACTTAGAGCCCGAAACCGGTTAAGAAATTACATTTCTTTTATGCAAATTATTGCTCATTATTTCGATATATACAACTACAGGCCGCGCGGGTGGCCGTGCAGTCTTAGGTGCCTTGCCACAGTTCGCGCGGCTCCCACGTCGGAGGTTCGTGTTCTCCCTTGGGCATGGGTGTGTGTGTGTTGTCCTTGGCGTAAGTTAGTTTAGTTAGAGTAGTGTATAAGCCTAGGGACCGATGACCTCTGCAGTTTTGTCCATAAATATCCAAAATATAACAACTACAGTTGTTGAGGATGGATAAAATGTTAAATATTAGGTTAGTACATACGTTAGTAGCGGTTTGGTTTTGCATGTTGGTATTCCGGTTGTTATCGGTTAATTTATCGGTTTGTAGTTCACTGATGCTATTTGAATGGAGATTGTGAGTGGAGCTGCGAACGCTAGGAAACAGAAGTGCCAAGTGGACCAATCGGAACGTTTCCGAAATAATCTTCTGATGGCGTTCAATAGAGGGGTGACAGCAGCGGGGTCAGCCAAAACATTTGCGCCATGTATGGGGATAATGCAGCTGGGCAGAGCATGGCAAGAAAGTTGTTCTCGTTTTAAGGAAGATATTGGTGACACTCCACGTTCAGGAAGACCTTCGAGGTTCGATGAAGAGCGTTTAAACGGATTAACCCACAATGATCCACGTCAGTGTACTCGAGGACTGGCAAATGTGATGAACTGTCATCATTCTATCATCGCGCGACATTTACATGCAATGGGGAAGATTCAAAGATGGGGTGTTTAAGTACGGCATGCTCTGAGCCACAATTGCAAAAAGCCGCAGGTGGCCAAATGTGCATCTCTGCTTGCTAGTTATCACCATTCTAACCCTGTATCGCTCCTGGTGACGAGAAGTGGTGTCTTTATGGTAACGTACGGAAAAGGAAGTAGTGGTTGAGTTCACACAAGCCAGCAACTCCCCGTACAAAGAACTGCGCGCATCCACAAAATATAATTTTACGCATCTGGTGAAACAGCGATGTTGTGGTGGACTACGAATTGCTTCTCCAGATACACAGATCATCAACGCTGATATTTATTATCAACAACTGAGTCATGGTTCAAATGGCTCTGAGCACTATGGGACTTAACATCTGAGGTCATCAGTCCCTTAGAGCTACTTAAACCTAACTAACCTAATGACATCACACACATCCATGCCCGAGGCAGGATTCGAATCTGCGACCGTAGCGGTCGCGCGGCTCCAACTGATAAATCTTGTAGGCACAATCCAAGAGCAACAACCAGGTAGATTGCATGCAATGATGATGTTTCACGATAATGTCTACCCGCATTCTGCTAGAATAACAAAAAACACTATACAACAGTTGCGCAGTGAAGATATTGCACAGTCGCCTTACTCACCTGACCTTGCGACCTCGGATTTTCATTTTTCCGCTCTTTATTGAATAACCTTCAAGGAACTACCTTCTGGATGAAAATGCTCAACGAACACGGCGCGAAGAGTAGTTTGTCTCAAAACCACGCGATTTCTACAGTCGCGGAATCGAAAAGAGACCCCAGCGTTGGCAGACTGTTGTAAATAGTGAAGGGGAATATACAGGGTGACAATTACTTAACTATACGAAATAAAATCGTCATAACTTCTGAACCGTTTGCGTTAAAACGTTCAAACTGCACGGTTGATCGCGGAGCATGATGGGAATTAGAATGGTTTGGTTTAGCGACGAAGCCCACTTTCACTTGGGTAGGTTCGTCAATAAACAAAATTGGCGCATTTGGGGTACTGAGACCCGCATTTCGCAATCGAGAAGTCTCTTTACCCTCAATGGGCGACTGTGTGATGTGCAATGTCTAGTCAAGGTGCGATATTTCTTGGTGGCACGGTGACTACCGAACGGTACATTTCGACGGTTTCGGAAGATGATTTCATTCCCGTTACCGAAAGTGACCCTGATTTGGTCAAGATTTGGTTCATGCAAGACGGAGCTCGACCTCATCAAAGTAGGAGAGTGTCTGATGTCATAGAGGAGCACTTTCGGGACCGCATCTCGCTCTGGGGTACCCAGAGGCTACCGATACATTCTCCGGATCTGAACACATGTGACTCCTTTTTGTGGGGCTGTATTAAAAGACAAGGTGTACAGCAATAACCCCCAAACCATTGCCGAACTGAAAACCGTCTGCGCCACGTCATTCGCCAATGACGGCAGGCATATGGAACAAGTCATAACCTAAATCCGAATATCTAAAGAGACGTTTACATGCTGAATATGGTGTGTAAACGCCGTAGTTTGTAACTAATTTACGATTTTTTCGTATAGTTGAATAACTGTCACCCTGTATTATCGATTACTGAAGTCTCTGTTACGTGTACCTATTGTGTTTATTAAACTTAAAGAAAAACTCTACGACCTTGTGCACCACTTTCCTTTGGGTCGTCACGCGCTTTTTCTCTGGGTTTCGGCAGACATTTGCAGTTTAATTTTTGCAGCGTGTAGGTAGTCATTCCAAACAAGTGCTGTTCACCACGTCTTTCATGCGACGCCCCTGTTGGCGGAATGCATCGGTTTGTTTGCCGTTAGGAGCAAAATGATTTTTAAAGCTGAATTTTAGGTGGCCATTCGACCGAGCGGTGCGAAATGTGTGTAGTGAGATTTTCGTTTCCTCGATACGTATTAACAGGAACAGTAAAAAACGAAGAATAACCAGGACTGCAGAAGCGATAGCACCGCGCAGGTCTGTGTTGGCTGCTACCGCCGTGCGGAAGCGTTGCCCGGTCCTTCCTGGAATACGCATCATTCTTCGTGATTTTCTGTCCCTGATGTCCAACCCGGGTAGCTGAGAGGTTGGCGCGACAGAATGTCAATCCTAAGGGCCCGGGTTCGATCCCGGCTGCATCGGAGGTTTTCTCCACTCAGGGACTGGGTGTTGTGTTGTCCTATTGTCCTATGTTGTCCTAATCATCATCACTTCATCCCCATCGACGCGCAAGTCGCCAAAGTGGCATCAAATCGAAAGACTTGCACCCGGCGAACGGTCTACCCGACGGGAGGCCCTAGTCACACGACTGTTATTGCAACTATCTGCGAAACACCAGATAAAATGCGCCTGACGACTCTCAGGTGTGTGTGTGTGTGTGTGTGTGTGTGTGTGTGTGTGTGTGTGTGTGTGTGTGCGCTCAAAAGCAAGGTAATAATAACCACCCTTGCCAAACTTGAGACAAATGTGGCTATACAAATGAAATTAAAAATGGATAAAATGTAAACTCATTTGGAATCACAATTACTCTTTCCCATTCTCACACACATTCACCTACTCAGTTGCACCCAATATTTCAGAACGCAAAATTGCATACTTTGACAAAGTTAATAAAGTGCTGTTAAGTCCATACATGATATAGTGAATAAAGGCTAAAATAAAAATTAGTGCTTGTGTGGCTGGCTGACAACTTAAAAGATATAATAATAATAATAGTAATAATAGCGTATCGAGGACGAGACCGCCTCCCTTACAATACATTAAAGCCTTCTCTCTAATAAATTAGGGAGTAAGTCAGATATTTCATAGAATCTTTAAAGTTTTACCGTATTTGTCTCATTGTCAACTGGTAAGAAAAGTGCCCTCTTATCAGAACATTAAACAGATGCAGTTAAAATGTGGCCTACTAAAACATGTACGCCACAAAGATCACACACTGCAGGGTCATCCCGCGCAGACAAGCTGCTATGCGTCATTCGACTGCGCACTACCGAAATTGAGTAAGAACGACTTCATCTCGCTTCAGTGACTCGAAGATGGTGCGCCACGGCCGAGATCTTGATTATGTCCGACACTTCTAGCTATTCTTCTTCTCGCAGACGTATGATCCGGTATCTCAACGGCAAGAATATAGTATGCAGTGGACAGCACGTTGTGCCACATTATTTAGCGTACACGTTTCCTTGGCGGCACATCCGCTAAATTATTTACCTTAATCTCTACATGCCCTGAGAACCAGTACATTGACGCCTGCACCAGACACTATAGGTGAGGAGGGGCATATTTGTTTGCTGGGTACAAGCGTCGTAAATTTATAGGACTCTGGGAGTCCGTACAGACGACGAATTCATTAGCACGACCACGGGCAATCTGTTTCAGTACCCTTAAGAAAGAATGCAGTTTTGTGTTACATATAGGAATTTCGTTTGGTAAACATCTTGAGGGCACGCTCGGCGAGAACTACTGAGCAGCCAAGAGATTTCCCTTGCTTAGATCCATCTGGAATACCTTTGCGCTGCTCAGTTCAAATCTAATGAAACATTTAAAAACACAAATTATTTTGGATCTCTTCAGTAGCCAAGGTGATAGTTGAATCCCAACATGGGTTAGATCTGGTATTTGCTCAACTCCAAGTGTCACTAAGTAATGGTTTGCACGGATGCTGAAGAGCCTCGTGGTCGGCGGACGACTGTAAAATAGGCTGCTGATTCTTTCGCACTTTAGTCGAAAATAACTTTGGAACGTTGCCAGCCATTTTAATTCGCATAGAACCTCAGAAGTATTGGAACTTCAAGAACATTCTTATTTTCATGAGTCTGAAAAATTTAAGGTGAAATAAGAAGGCGCTCGAGTTATCCTTGAAGCTGTTGTTGCAACAAAAATTCGATGGTACTGGGATACTCGAGTTTCGTTTATTAGTACTACTTACTAGGGAACCTCCCCATCGCACCCCCCTCAGATTTAGTTATAAGTTAGCACAGTGGATAGGCCTTGAAAAACTGAACACAGATCAATCGATAAAACAGGAAGAAGTTGTGTGGAATTATGAAAAAAATAAGCAAAATATACAAACTGAGTAGTCCATGTGCAAGATAGGCAACATCAAGGATAGTGTGAGTACAGAAGCGCCGTGGTCCCGTGGTTAACGTGAGCAGTTGTGAAACGAGAGGTCATTGGTTCAAGTCTTCCCTCGAGCGAAAATTTTAATTTTTTTTATTTTCAGACGGTTATTATCTGTCCGTGCGTCCAATGCGAGGTAGCTGACATCCACAAGAAAACCTAAATCGGGCAAGGTAGAAGAATCTTTTTACCCATTCGCCAAGTGTACAATATAGGTGGGTCGACAACATATTCCTTTCACGTGACGCACATGCCGTCACCAGTGTCGTATATAATATATCAGACGTGTTTTCCTGTGGAGGAATCGGTTGACCTATTACCTTGCGATCAAATGTTTTCGGTTCCCATTGGTGAGGCACGTCTTTTCGTCTACTAATCGCACGGTTTTGCGGTGCGGTCGCAAAACACAGTCACTAAACTTATTACAGTGAACAGAGACGTCAATGAACGAACGGACAGATCATAACTTTGCGAAAATAAATAAAGTAAACTTTTCACTCGAGGGACGACTTGAACCAAGGACCTCTCGTTCCGCAACTGTTCACGCTACCCACGGGACCACGGCGCTCCTGAGCTTACTCTATCCTTGCTCTATCTTGCGTATGGACTACTCAGTTTGCATATTTTGATTATTTTTTTCATAGTTCCACACAACTTCTTCCTGTTTTCTTGGTTGATCTGTGTTCAGTTTTTCCAAGGCCTATCCACTGTGCCAACTTATAACTAAATCTGAGGGGGGTGCGATGGGGAGGTTCCCTTGTTAAGGCTACTGGGTGTAAATAGTCGAAAAAGGCTCTAGAAAAAGAAATTCGGAGAAAAAGAGTGGCTTTCCCGAAGCCACTGCCCGAGCTCCCGCAGTACTCAAAAAGAAGCGGCCTGCGACCGCAAATGGCAAACAACAACACACGAAGCGGCAGCGAAGATGGTGGAGGATTCAAGGGCGAGAGCGGAACGCAAACCGGTTTCGGCCGGCAGCGCTCACCCGGTTCAGGTGGCCCCTCTACATGATAACCACCGCATCCACGATTGTAAGTACAATCGGTGGATAAGCGCACGCGGGCAATTATTTATACTGAGACCCAAAATGATAATCCAAGATTCAGCAATTACTCTATCACGGTCTCACAATGCCTTTCAATATGATACTAACCGACTGCAGCCCTGTTCCATCGGAAGATCTTTGGCGAACTTAGATCCCCCCACCTATGTAGAATACCACAGGCAGCTTTCGCGTTAAGTGCATTAAAAATAGCACTGCCCTTTCATTTTTGGAAGTGAGTGGATTTGCAAAGACGATTACTTTTATAGACTCACAAATGCATGAATGCTCTAAAGTATGACATTTACGGTAAGGTACCGTTCGTAAATGACTTTTTCACCTTCCCAACAGAGCATCATCAGCTAATTATTCATACGTCATTATTGTTATTCTCAATCAAATAATCTTGGCTCTGAGGCGGATTTTGGGCTGCCTCCGTCCTACATACAAATGGCGCTGTCAAAATCTATGTACTTTTTCCGTTCTAAATATATTTTCATGTATTCATCGTGGATTGTGAATTGAAACTGTCTTACATTATGTCTACCAGGTAACATATGCAACCAGTCGCTTTCTGAATTTGATAACAATTATTGTACCGTTAACTACTTTTCAGGCCACTGCAAACTCATCATCGGATGAAGCTGTGAACCGAAATAGTGCTGGCAGAAGTAACAGAAACTTAGCTAACGGAAATGTTCACAGATCTAAAAGATCATTGAGTTTTGGGATACTTACGTTCCACTGCGATGGAGGGGTTCCCTTGTTAAGGCTACTGGGTGTAAATAGTCTAAAACACAAGGCGCTACCCTCAGACTTCAAGAAGAATATAATAATTCCAATCCCAAAGAAAGCAGGTGTTGACAGATGTGAAAATTACCGAACTATCAATTTAATAAGTCACGGCTGCAAAATACTAACGCGAATTCTTTACAGACGAATGGAAAAACTGATAGAAGCCGACCACGGGGAAGATCAGTTTGGATTCCGCAGAAATGTTGGAACACGTGAAGCAATACTGACCCTATGACTTATCTTAGAAGAAAGATTAAGGAAAGGCAAACCCACGTTTCTAGCATTTGTAGACTTAGAGAAAGCTTTTGACAATGTTGATTGGAATACTCTCTTTCAAATTCTGAAAGTGGCAGGGGTAAAATACAGGGAGCGAAAGGCTACTTACAATTTGTACAGAAACCAGATGGCAGTTATAAGAGTCGAGTGGTATGAAAGGGAAGCAGTGGGTGGGAAGGGAGTGAGACAGGGTTGTAGCCTATCCCCAATGTTATTCAATCTGTATATTGAGCAAGCAGTGAAGGAAACAAAAGAGAAATTCGGAGTAGGTATTAAAATCCATGGAGAAGAAATAAAAACTTTGAGGTTCGCCGATGACATTGTAATTCTGTCAGAGACAGCAAAGGACTTGGAAGAGCAGTTGAATGGAATGGATAGCGTCTTGAATGGAGGATATAAGATGAACATCAACAAAAGCAAAACGGGGATAATGGAATGTAGTCGAATTAAGTCGGGTGATGCTGATGGAATTAGATTAGGAAATGAGGCACTTAAAGTAGTAAAGGAGTTTTGCTATTTGGGGAGCAAAATAACTGATGATGGTCGAAGTAGAGAGGATATAAAATGTAGACTGGCAATGGCAAGGAAAGCGTTTCTGAAGAAGAGAAATTTGTTAACATCGAGTATAGATTTAAGTGTCAGGAAGTCGTTTCTGAAAGTATTTGTATGGAGTGTAGCCATGTATGGAAGTGAAACATGGACAATAAATAGTTTGGACAAGAAGAGAACAGAAGCTTTCGAAATGTGATGCTACAGAAGAATGTTGAAGATTAGGTGGGTAGATCACATAACTAATGAGGAGGTATTGAATAGGATTGGGGAGAAGAGGAGTTTGTGGCGCAACTTGAAAAGAAGAAGGTACCGGTTGGTAGGACATGTTCTGAGGCATTAAGGGATCACAAATTTAGCATTGGAGGGCAGCGTGGAGGGTAGAAATCGTAGAGGGAGACCAAGAGATGAATAAACCAAGCAGATTCAGAAGGCTGTAGGCTGCAGTTGGTACTGGGAGATGAAGAAGCTTGCACAGGATAGAGTAGCTTGGAGAGCTGCATCAAACCAGTCTCAGGACTGAAGACCACAACAACAACAACGTTCCACTGCCTTGTGATATCCGTGACATTCATACCGACTGTGTAAGGTAACAAGATGTCCATCAGATTATGAGCCCGTAATGGCTCAAAAACTATTTAACAGTACAATAAATCTGACCAAATCCAAAAATCGACTGATTACCTATTTTACCTTCATAAGCCACCAATATACGTACTTCGTTAGACACACTCATTTTATGGGCATTTGACTCGCAGATGCCTTATACTTCCTACAGAAGTGCACTTTCAAATCATTCCGCACAATCCAGACGATGCTCCATCTGGCCGATGTGAAGACCGTCGAAACTTACAACGTCACAGAAATGAAAAGAGCTCTCTGGTTAACACGTTTCTAGTGACTAAGAAGCACTGACCACAAGCAATTTGCGTAAAGAACGACAAGAATTGCATCACCTCTCACGAGACGAGACTGGCCATTTCTGTCATGCTGGCTGCCAACAGGTGCATCCATATTCGAGATTGATCACTACCTCATAAAGGCGCACGCCAACAGGTGTGTACTACAATTATTGCAGCTATGTCGTCAATACCGAACGTAGGCCGTCTTTAACATGATGACACGGTACATTATACAGCCATTGGCCTCTACACACAAGCTGCCGTAAAGGATACAAGACGTGGACCAGCAACACATTACCATGTCTTACATGGTGTAGGAAAAGACATGGCATTGAAAACAGCTTTCAATCGCCTCGGAATGGATCAATACAAGCCCTGTGTGGTTTTCGAAGGAATCTTATACCATTCTTCCTGCAAATTAGTGGTAAGTTCAAGTAACAATGACAGAAGTGGATGGCGGATAGACCACGAGAGCTCCGGTAGCCAGGGAAAATGCGACGTATCATCCCCGTGTACACAAAACCAGTCCTGGACGATGCGAGCTTGTTCAAATGGTTCAAATGGCTCTGAGCACTATGGGACTTAACTTCTGAGGTTATCAGTACCCTAGAACTTAGAACTACGTAAACCTAACTATCCTAAGGACATCACACACATCCATGCCCGAGGCAGGATTCGAACCTGCGACCGTAGCAGTCGCGCGGCTCCGGACTGTGCGCCTAGTACCGCTAGACCACCGCGGCCGGCTGCGAGCTTGTGTTGGGAACAAACACTGCACCATGGCGGTCATCGAATACCACGGTATTGCTGCCAAAATCATAACTGAACCACCGCCATGTCTTCCGTCTTGGGTCGTAAACTCTGCCAGAAGTTGGAAACAGCGTGAAACAAGGCTCATCCTACCAAATTACTTTCTTCCGTTGCTCCATACTCAAAAGTTTTATGGCTTCAGCAATGCTTTCTCCTGTTACGGATATTCGCAAAACTGATGAGGGATTCTGGAATCCCAGCTTGCCCTGCAGTTCCCTGCTTATGGAGCTCCTGTCCTGTTGTTCTGGTGCTGACAGAGACAGTGAGTGCGACATTCACGTCTGCAGAGACTTTTGCGTCTATCTCCTGTTTACCGTCACAATTCTCTTCAACGACCGTCCGTCATGATCTCTCAATACACACTTTCGTCCTTGCTGTGATTTGGCGGATGACGTTTTTCCGCTTTCCCTGTATGCTATATAAAACTTCGATACGGTACCCCTTGAAACACCAACACCAACACGCTACCTCGGGTACGGAAGCACCCACCGTACGAGAACCAGCAACTTGCCACGTTCAACTTAACTTAGCTCCGATATGACGCACTCAACAACACGGAACACTGTTCTGACCAAGACTGACACTTGCAACATACTGAGGATACTGCACGGGTGCCGTTCATGGTCAAGTACAACAGCGCATCCTGCAGACCTGTCGAGCTTCTGTAGCCGGCCGCGGTCGCCGAGCTGTTCTAGGAGCTTCAGTCCGGAACAGCGCGGCTGCTAGGGTCGCAGGTTCGAATCCTGCCTCGGGCATGGATGTGTGTGGCGTCCTTAGGTTAGTTCGGTTTAAGTAGTTCTAAGTTCTAGGGGACTGATGATGACCCACAGTGCTTAGAGACATTTTTTGAGCATCTGTATTTACGTTCAACCGCGCACTTCTCGCGATATTCCCATAGTTTTGTCCAACCCCTGTATACGCACGCCACAGCAACACGACATAGTTCACACCATGTGTCTTCACTCTTCTTGTTGTACAGAGTCCCTGCATGGCGTGTGAGTCTTAAGAATGGTTCAAATGGCTCTGAGCACTATGGGACTCAACATCTTAGGTCATAAGTCCCCTAGAACTTAGAACTACTTAAACCTAACCAACCTAAGGACATCACACACACCCATGCCCGAGGCAGGATACGAACCTGCGACCGTAGCAGAGTCTTAAGACAATAAGTCTTGTGTCAGTCGTAACTGCTAATGATAGCTTGCAGCATCTGAGAGGGAGCCAGTAATTGGGAGACATCACTCCCACAGGAACAAGGCAAATTCTTTAGTTTTTAACGACGTAATTTTCAGTGAAATAAATTATCTTCCGCCGTCTTATTGCAAGGTACTCTACATTTCGGGAAGAGCAAAAGCTGATCAATAAAGCCAGCACGACCAAAAAAATAGCTCTGAGCACTATGGGACTTAACATCTGAGGTCATCAGTCCCCTAGACCTTGGAACTAATTAAACCTAACTAACCTAAGGACATCACACACATCCATGCCCGAGGCAGGATTCGAACCTGCGACCGTAGCAGTAGCACGGTTCCGGACTGAAGCGCCTTAAAACCGCTCGGCCACATCGGCCGGCTACCAGCACGAGAACTTTCAGTGAATATAACAAAAGCGAATCGTATACAAAAAATACACTGTACCTCATTAAGGAAGAGAGGCGATTTCACAGATAGTTAATCGTACAGTAGTTCTTTTCCGATTTATAGATATTGACCCACACAGAGAGACGTGTATTGACAAAACGTGCAGTCATGATTTCCAGGTGGCGGTAGATTAATTCAGTTATAGGACATTCTTTTGCAAATACCCCCACACGGATAAGGAAGCAGCTGTGAGCGTTATCGATCCCGTAAGTAATGGTCAAAACATCCCATCGCAGCGACCGCTCAGTCATCGACTGCTCCATCTCTCTTGTATTCATCAGGGGACTTTTATCCGGCAACACGTAGTGGGCACCTCGTGTCCTCTACTAATGATCTGCCATACAAATGTTGCCATGATAGAACGGTTTATGATATTCAGTAATAGATGTTTCTCACTGTTTTAATAATTTGTCATCATATCTCCTTTGGTATCCGCGCCTACCGATATGTCATGGCTACAGAGGACGCGGAACCAACGATAACGGCAGCCAGCGAACTGGCTACTTCGGCAACCGACAGAGGAGCGCCCACATCGTGTGTACTGGAGAGAGCCTCTGTTTTCCGAGGCGCAAACTTAGTCGGCCGCCACTGAAGTCAGTTTTGTGCTTACTAGCTTAGCAGCTTGACGTGTGGCTATTCAGCCACTTATACATTTGTGTGATTAGCGAAACCTCTTCTGGTTTGATCTCTTCATTACGTGCGCGGTTGACGTCCTGGCTTGTGTTCTGGTCTTGGTTTTTGCTCTTCGAACGTTATAATTCGGCCTGTTGGAGCCTTGGCGCGGTTAGGATAGGGTAGTAAATCGCATTTGCTGTGAGATTTTCTGTGAGGATTTTTGCAGCTGGCTTCTGGATCTGCAAAGTGCCGCGCGTACCACTCTGCAGAACTTTGCTCCTTCAGGGAGCACGCCGCCTACTAAGTTGACCTGACCATTGTTAGATGGATGCTTTGGCAACATGGTGAATCGCATTGGCAAAATGATCTACTCACTCCTGGAGGGGACGAGAGGGGAGGGGGAGAACGACTCAATATTCAAACAGTGCAGGCTGGCTCCGTAGAGCGGACGGCAGGCCTATGTCTGGCCTTAATTCGCCTGCCACGGGCCATACTCTCGGTCTTTGATCTCTTATGAATTGAAAGCTGGAGGTACTTGAATGTCAGTCCAGCCTGCGGCCTGGAATATATTCGGGAACATGTTTCTCAAATGTCACAAAAGAAAAGATCCCGCCAACAGAAAATTGAAGTTAGTAAAGTGATTCAAGCTGTAAGATATTATTTTATGTAGATTTTCACAGGAAATGGGCCTTGCAAGAATTTCAACCTTATTTGCAGATAACAAGATTTCAGTGCCCTTATCAAAAATCGATCGATGTCGTTACAAGTAATCGTGTAGACACCTAGCATCTTTTTCTGTCCCTTTCACATCTGACGGTCATTTCTCAACTTGAAAAATGCCAAATTCCGCCTGAGTTCGGAGTCCATTTTAAACTATAGGTCCCCCTACAACTGGAAGAACAGTTAGTTGAAATTCTGAGGATACAGCCTAGTAGCGCACTGTGGTATTCAAACCTGCCTTCAGGTTGAGGACAGCTTCACACGAGGACACACATGAGAACATACGTACCCACGCAGGTTTTACCCTACAAAGAAACTATTACTGGGAGTAACAGTAACCATCATGACATTTTATTTTAGTTTAGTAACCAGGCGCTAGTAACTACTACTACACCATCTCACCTATTCAACCCAATACTGGTGGCGCAAATTTCTTGATCACTAAAATTGGAACTAGCTAACACGAAGATCACAGAACTATCGCCAGTTTTCAGCCTCAGGTGCTTGTAAAATACTTAAGAATTGTATGCTTCAGTCCCGGTACTGGTAGCCAGCTCTGACCGATAACTTGGAACACAGACGCAGGAACATTGCTCTAATCAGGACCTGTGGCGCAGTGTGATGGGAAAGGTGGAGAGGCAATGGGGAAGCCAGGTGTTGCGTAACACACACACACAAAAAAGAAAGAAAGAGAGAGAGAGAGGGGGGGGAGGGGTCATTAACATTGTCTTACGCTTATCTCAAGAGCTCCGACCTGTGGATTATACTTGTTTAAGGGGCAGCTTAGTTTCTGTCTTACACACGAAAAAGTCTCACTGCATCTTGAACAGAAGTGCAACTCGAATACAGTTCAGCTCCACGAAAACTCTTCGCAAAGCGTTCATCAAGATGTTGATGTAATGATTTGGGCTCCCCATTTATACAGGGAAGACGTATGCTTGACGAATATAATCGAGGTTCTTCTTGAAGTGCCCTTTGAGCTAATTCGCTAATTCTTACGATATTCGCTTAAATAAATAGTCGTAAAAACTGCTTATCACCATTCCAATTACAAGGCGGAGGCTATGAGTATATTGCTGCACATTCTCGTCCCGGACCTATGAAGTTACTGGTCATTCTTTGAGCAATGCGTGTGTGTCTTCGGATCGCAAAACTCTGAGATAGTGTGTAGATGACATAGCCCCGTGAACTCTTGTTCCACCACTATCTAGCTCTTTCGTCACGATATCTGCCACATTACATTGACTGCGATGCCAAAATAAGCCTTCGTCTAAACCATACCCTCTTTCTTTTGTTCGTTATAGGAAAGGGGAAGTAGTTCCATTATGTCGTACGCGATTCGATGATTGCTATGTTCTCTTTGTACGTGCTGTAAATAGTGTGAAAGCCAGAACTGAATCAGACACAACCACTGCACTTTCTGTTCCTTTATAGTAGTGCAATGTAGCTCATTTAGGGTGGAAGTAGCTTTCTCCATCATGACTGTCATATGAGACAGAAGTTTAAATATCTGTTCACACCAATCTGCAGTCTCCCAAAATGCGTGTCCACATTCCTTCTCACTCCCTGATCCACCGGTGAATACTATTCGCGAGTTATTTTAGTGTGACATATTCTTGCCGAGCTAAAAGGTGGACGGCAGTCCTAGAATGCACGACCCGACACAACATCCACATTCAGAGGCAACACGATGTTTGAGATTACGTGACCATGTGCATAAGCACAGGGAACAGAAAAATAAATAAATACGCAAACAAAAATTGCTCATGCGTAGGTAACATTCTGCCGACACCGCGTAACGTGGGCCCTATAGCCGAGGCGAGGCACTGCCATACAGACGTTTACAAAATCGCGTTACGCTGCTCGTTGAGGTGGGCGAGCGTAGCTGCCGCGCCCAGCCTATTAATTACAGCCTTGATAATGGCCTCTACTCAGCGCGGAAAATAGTGCACCTGTTTCTTCAGATATGCCATATCCAACTGAAGGCAATCTTTGATTATAAGATCCCGTACATCTACCAAACTACGGGAATGTAGACTGCTATGTTTCACCATCAGTTTCAAATAGTCTGTGATATTTTTTGTGAGATTACGATAGGTTGATCCAGCGACCCTGTTGAGCTGCGGTTGGGTGCCTGTATTTCCGGTGAACCAGGAACGTATACGTGCAGCAGTGTCTGCTATCACCTTGAAAGACAGGAGTGTGCAGTGTACACTGATCATGAAGATGTGAAAGAAGGGGGAATACCTGACCACCGATCATGAGATAAGCTCATGCTTCATACCATGATAAATTGAATAATTGGGCCCAAATGACGGTACGAAAACCACGCCTCAAACATCACAAAACCAACCTCTCGTCCGAATCATACCGCACGCTTGCAGTCAGGCTACTGTCCAGTTTGTGTTGCTTAGCCTACCGTAGACGTGCAGTTGCGACGTTCATTCGGAAATAATTTGAGATTGTCGTGCATTCACTGACAGCAGCAATTCCTGTAAGGTTCTAAACCGATTGTCACTGACCAGGGCTGACCCTCTTCTACGGTTGAGATATTTTTTACGACCACTGTTATTAGCCATATTACATAGCTGCGAGTGGTAATACTATTCCTTACGTCTCCGATGGACCGTCCGCGTGATATGCCAACGGACACGGTAACTTCGTTCACGGTATGGTCACGGTCAAGTCCAAACACGATAGCTCCCTTCTGTCATTCTGCCACATCTCCTCGTCGACTCGTCTTACTGCGCCGATTCCGTACAACCGCCTGCCCCCCCCCTCCCCCCCCCCCCGCCGCCCAAATCCCGAGACTTACGTCGGCGGTGGACGTCACATCACCGCCTGATACGAATTCTACACCATCTGAAGGGTGGATAACATTTTGTCTGGTGACGCACAGGTCCCTCCGGCGGGCCTCCCGGCGCCGGCGCCGGCGCCGCCGCCCGGCCGGCAGAGGCCGCGCTCCGGCCCCCGGCCCGCTGCGACGCGGCGGCCGCCCGCGGCACGTCTGGCTAGGCCACCGCACCAGCCGGCGTCTGCGTCCGCGTCTGGCCACAGCATCGGCTGGCGGCTGGCGTCTGCGTCCGCGTCAGTGAGGACCACGTGGTGAGCGAGGGCGGGGCCTGCCGGGGGCGGAGCGGAGGGGGCACCACGTGCTGCGGAGGCAGCAGCGGCCAGCCGCCCGAAGACCACCGTCGGTTTCGACGAGGTGACATATCGTAAGCGGCACGTGATCCGCATTTGGGACTCAGACCGGAAATACAACGAACCGACCGCCAGGATCGCGGAAGTGTTCGCTGCGTCGACGCGTGGGAGTGTTTCTTTGGGAGGGCGCTCAATGGTCGTGGTCGTCCACTCTTCATTCAGGGGATACACTTAGAACGTCAAATCTAGCTGGTGGAATCACACACGTCAACATTATCAACCAATGACATCTCTTTCCAGGACAACATCACGCAACCGGTGTGTCCCCCCCCCCCCATCCTTTGGATCTGAATTGAAACAATGCAGCATCTTCGGGATCATATGAAAACTTCAGAATACATTTTGAACCACCTACATATCTGTGAAAGTTTGCACGGAATGAAGGAGTAAGCCTCCTGAAACTCCTGTACAATATGACTTAAAACCCATACAAAGTCTATTAGACATGCACATCCATGGACACAATCAAAATCTACTCCTGCGTAACGTTCAATAGTTTGTTGCTTCTATTAGTGCATTAAAACTTGATTGGATCCCCTTGGAATGCTGATAACAATGTGATCGAGACGTCGCTGCTTAAGCAAGTCGCACTTTTCGATGCCTGCCTTCCAGAGATCTTCCAAGTGAGAGGTGAAAGATAATCCAAAAGAATTAAAGAAATCATTACCATGAGACCGAATTGTAGAGAATAAAATAGAAAGACGATCCATGCGACGATACACTGCAGGTTTAACAACTGGTTCCATATATGTTCACTTGGATCACTGTCAAATGATAAAGCAGACCATTACACTTGGTTGATTACTGGAAAAAGGTGTTCAAGACGTGTGCACTGTGCTCGTGTATTGTCGTCTTGAAAGACGAACCTACCGCTAAAACGTTGACTCTACAGCCGGATGTTAGTTAGGACGATTCTGACACAATACTGTTGCCCTTGTTCTATGATATACGTACAGGGTGTGCTCGTGCAGTATCGCCTTGAAAGACAACCCATCGCCAAAACGTTGACTGTATAGCTAGACATTGGACTGAACGATTCTGCCCCAATACTGACGCTCTTGTTCTATGAAATGTCTCTGAGACATCTACATTGTATCGGCCGAAAACAAGAATGACCCACCTCCCAGCTGAACACATGGAACTGCACGAGTCGTACGTGCATTGGTATCTGACCACCTCCACATTCTTTGACGACGGTTATAGGGTAAGACAAATCGTATTCTCGTTAGTTGTATTCCAAGTGGACCCTAGCCCACCTTCTTCTCGAACCACGTTGTTGGGGGGCTATGTACTGGTGGTACTGATATCAACTAACATGAGGCCAAATTATTCGCGTGGAGACGGTTGATTACCGACTGGGTCAGCACAGCCCTCCCAGTTACCTCCAAACAGATAGCACTCAGTTCATTACGTGGGAACCATAATTTGTCGGTGCCGTCACCAACCAGTGGTGTCGAGCAAGAGCATCCACAAGACAAATTTTCGATGTTTTGTTTATCACCGATGTTCGCTGACGTCGCTGTCTTGTACGCCAAATTGGGTGGCTACTTCACATGCTGATAGAATACTTCCTGCAGTAAAGTGACAAAGTGCGTGAAATGAGCCTTTGAGGCATATTGGCAGACTGAAAACTTATGTAACCTTCATTATTTCATTCATGTTTGTAGACACAGACAGCTCTACTGATTTAACGCAGGTTTACATAGATGGACTGTACGTAGAGTTTTCCTGGGGTCAACAGGGTATTAAGAAAGTCGTTTCCGATTTAAAAAAAATACCAAAACATACTATGCAAGTCACGAGGGGGTGGTTCAAAAATTTGCTTTCGCTCTTTATTTTCGTGAATCTAAAATACACTTGCAGAACCAGGACGGCGCCACCACTGAAACCGCACATTGCTAAAGCTGCATCAACAGGGCATGTTTATTTCACCAAAGGAAGATCTTACCTTCTTAAACTATGTAACTGGCCCTATTAAAGCAGAGGTTTGTAACATGCACCTCTTAAATTTTGCCTGGTTCCTGACTCAGCGGTCTTTATATGATACCGATATGGTCTGACGTACCTTTTTTCATGTGTGAGGGAAGAGTCACTTTCTGTCTGGCCTCGAAGCCGCTCGTGTGACCAGAATGAGGAAGTCCAACGTTTTCCACATTGCAGCAGTAATAGCAATAAACAACTACACAATAGTGTGACACTCTGGCCATTCACATGGCGCGGCAAGTCGAGTCATGCCGTGAACCGCCACATATCTACTAGTGATACGCAGTTTTCAGAAGCGTGACAACTGCTAACCAGGCTATGAACTCTGGACGCATGCATTTCGTAGTAATACTGAAAGTGTGGTACACGCTAAAAAGAACTCTTTTTGCGAAAACTCATCCCACACAGAACCATCTCTCAGTTCGCAATTTTCGACGTTGAAGTGATTTCGAGACTACTCAAGTTTTTCACACATTACGAATGAGAAAAACACGACACTGGTGTAACATCCTACAATAGCGTATTATTATCCCAGTGTAGTGTGTTTTTCATTCTTAATGGATACAATATTCTAACAAGAACCAACTGAACAGCCAATCAACGCTGTTTCCCAAACAGTTTGGAGCCATTTTTATGGAGCAATTTGTGGTTACGACGCTGGGAGATGGCCCGTAAACAGAAGTCATTATCTATACAGGATTATTTCTATTAGCCGAAGGGAGCACTAAAAATTTTGACTGGCGAGTGCGGTGGTAGGTCGTTATGCAAGACAAAGCTGTACAACAGGTTTAGATTTGTATCTCGTTGTGACTCTCCTAAGTTGGTATATGATCTTAGTTATTAGGTCACAAGCACGTAACGGAATTAAGACTGCTGTGATACGGTAAGTAGTGTTGCTTTCACTCCAGTGAAGCAACTTGGACAATGGTCCTGCAGATTATCACACAAGTTACTTTTTTAAGTTCTACAATTGGCCACTACAAATGCGACGAAAATGGAGTTTAACCAATTGCAGTTTTAACCATTATGCGTCTTTAAATGCTACAGGTATTTAAAACTCTTAAATGGTTTCTGAACTGTATATCTATTCTAACGTTAACATAATGCCTTGATATACATGTAAATAAATAATGGCTTGTATTGTTTCTGTGAAAGAATACTGGACGACTGTGCAGATTGAGCACCTTCACTATCCTGGTTGAAGATAAACTTCCAGCCAAGGGAACTGTAGCATGTGGATTCGTTTGGCCAATTTACAACAGTGGGTTACGAAACGACTATGTTGGCAGGCACTGAAAGAGATATCTCGGCTGCCCCAAGAGCAGCTGCTAGTTAAACTAAACGACTCCATAATGCTCGTGTAAGCATAATAAGCTTAATTTAACGCGCCAAAGAAAGACACTAACCCGCTTCCTCTTACATATGAACTAATACATGAAGCATAAACATTTGACACAGCAGGAGGAAAAATTAATGCCTTTTAGTCACAACTGCACACTAACACAATTTAAGTACGTATACAACCGGACAAGGTTTCGCATGTATTGTAAATGAGAACAGGCCGTCTGAGAAAACACGCAATTATATATGTTCGTTTAACGTCGTTCAAAGGCTCTGTCCCATAAATGCCACTTCGTGAGACGAGCGCGGGCGAAAGTAACTTGTTGACCGACTATTACCGAACATGCGCTCGCAGAGTTGTAACAGTTTACCTTTCTATGCGCAATAAGTCTCTATGTTCATGATCACCGGCCAATTCCTGTACCAGATCTTCCCACAATGTGCTGCAGTCTTCTGGCAGTGCTGCTACCTTCCTCAGGACAAAAATATCGTCTGTGAACTGCCTCACGGCGCTCCCGACGTTATCAAAATGGTTCTGAGCACTATGTGACTTAACATCTGTGGTCATCAGTCCCCTAGAACTTAGAACTACTTAAACCTAACTAACCTAAGGACATTACACACATCCATACCCGAGGCAGGATTCGAACCTGCGACCAGAGCGGTCACGCGGTGCCGGCCGGAGTGGACGTGCGGTTCTGGGCGCTACAGTCTGGAACCGAGCGACCGCTACGGTTGCAGCTTCGAATCCTGCCTCAGGCATGGATGTGTGTGATGTCCTTAGATTAGTTAGGTTTAATTAGTTCTAAGTTCTAGGCGACTGATGACCTCAGCAGTTAAGTCGCATAGTGCTCAGAGCCATTTGAACCATTTGGTACGCGGTTCCAGACTGAAGCGCCTAGAACCGCATGGCCAATACGGCCGACCCCGACGTTATCCACTACATCATTTGAGACGCTGAGAATCGTAAGAGCCTAAAGCACGATGTCGTCGATTTTGACTGTAGCATGTATGCAAGCTCCTGACATTTGTTGATCTTAAGGTGCGTTTACACTGCGATTTGTATCGGCACATGTATGAGATACGTGTATATGCGACTTTGCGACATCTATCGCGACTTGTATGAGTTGACATGTATCAGCCTCATACATGTATGAGCGTGCGTTTACACTGGTTGATATGTATCACTGTGCGATAGTTTCCGACGACGATTTGGAAGATTTCACATTTTTATGTGCTGATACACTTGCTCTTTTGTAAGATGATAGGAAGAAAAGGCGGAGGAAGCGTAGATGGTGGCACAGAGAGTTTCTCGCGAATTAACGCTAGAGGATGGCGCATATTTTAGAAATTATGTTAGGATGAGTATGGAGGATTTCCGCGGTTTGTTATCACTTGTGGCTCCTCTTGTGTCCAAAACAACACAAACTTTCGGGAAGCGATTCCACCAGAGGATCAGTTGGCAGTAACACTTCGTTTTTTAGCCACTGGGGATTCCTCGTAAAATGAAGATTTCATGACAAAACATTTGCATTGTCGCGCGATTGCTAATGCCAACGTCTCACACACGATTGTCGGCATCCGTTGTCAACATTATCACGCGAGGCCGCCGGAATAATAGCAAAACATTGATATACGTGCCAGATCCATGAAAAAATTATATAATGTATTACATACACTGATATATATATATAAAACTTGCACAATGGCCTCGCAAACACGAAGAATAATGTTGCATATGGCACTTTTTGATATTGTATGCAGATACATTAACGTCGAAACGACAGTCGGCCCTTCAAAACTCAAACAGCCGCCAAAGAGCCTGGTACTACGCATGCGCTAATCGTCGAAATAAGCGGCAGTCGACAAGACGACAGGAAATGATAGTACTGCGCATGCGCGAGTTCTTCAAATGTCGCTCATACATGTCGCGTATATGGCCAAAAAGCGATATACAAAATGTATACGCAACATGTATGAGCTGGAGGGTCCGCATACAAGTTCCGTGAATTTTTGTATGAGGTGATGTATCGCGACATGTCAAATTGACATGTCGCTCATACATGTCGCGATACATGTATCCCAGTGTAAACGTACCTTTACGGTGAACCCAGTTTATGAGTGCTGTATCCCTACACTCTACATATAAACATTTGCAAAAAGTTGTCTCGCCGATTTCTCCGATGATCACTTCCGAAAGAGCCTAACGCCCAAATTTTCATTTCCGTAGTACACCCACTGGCTACACTGGCGCCTATTCCTTCATAAATGATAGATGCTCTAGAAGAAATGCCCCATCATAGCATCATATTCCACGGATACAACATTCCAGTCTGTAAAATGGATTGCTCAGGAATTCAGGACCTTTAAGAGAGTTAACGGCCTCACTATCAAACCAAATGCTGATGTTCGTGACAACAACGTACATTTCAGAAATTTTACAAAGACGAAGTTTCCAACAAAAAGCCATGACCTACTATTTAAAGTAACATATTCTTCATTGGAGTCGTGGGAGGCCACGATTTACTTCCGTTCACATCGAAGGAGACAATTTGTCATCTCCCAACAATTTGTAAATGCCTTGCAAAATCTAGTCCCCAAATACCTATGCGGCAGACAAGCACCAACCTTGAACACAAAGACTTAACAAAACGACTATACCAAACTTGAAACATAGACTTAACGAAAGTACTGGATTTCATGCCTAAAATGAGCAGACAGTTTTAGCTGAGCCTAAAGCCAGAGAATTTACTTCACGAAAAAGATGATAACGAGGGCTATTATGTGTTGTGACAGGTCGTAATTGTGTGGGTGGTGCATTCAGTATCTGTTGTTTATGTTCTGATTCTCGTTTCGCATTAATGTAAAACTACACAACAGATAATAATAATAATAATAATAACTTAAATTTCGTAGTATAAAACGGTACACGATTTCATAGCAAATATAGGAAGTTAGTACTTGGCTAAAAAATAAGTTAAATGGAGGAGACTGGTAGTTTGCCTACAAATCTGATTTTCTCGGACATGTATGTTTCTCAATGGTTTGTTTCTTTGCTTTGGGCCCTTACGTATTTGTATACAATACACTTAACAGTAACAGTCCTATTACACTTCCTTGGGGTACCCCTGAATTTACTTTTACAGCTGCTAATGTTGCTCCGTTAAGAACAAAGCGCTTAACCCTACCTGCAAGCAAGTTCTGAATTAGTAGCACTCGCTATCACTATTGAAAAACCAGTGGCGATGGGTCTCAATGTCGTCGATCCAGGAGCCATAAGGCTGAAAACCACAGCTATTCAACGGACACTTGTCTTCAACTACACGTTGCATTGTTTATGATCTACCGCTTTATGCAGTATGAAGTACGTGAATCCCACACGAGTTGACAGACGAGCGGACACAACACTCTCTCTCTCTCTCTCTCTCTCTCTCTCTCTCTCTCTCTCCTTCCCCGGCTCAACCGAAAGCAGTAACACACGTCCAGCGTCGGCTCGTCTCGTTTCTCAGACAGGCAGAGGGCAAAGAAAGCAGACAACAGGAGCCGCGGCGGCCCATCAGCCATCATCGCGGAGATCGATGGGGCGGCGGCCGCGGTAGACGCTGTCACCAACCCACACAGAATCAATACAGCTCAGCAGTCGACCCCTCCCGTAACAGATTCCACACGCTCACGACTCAATGCGCAGGCCATTCGCCGAATGCGTGACGCATACTATTCCGCTCGCCTCGGGGCCGACGAGCAATTATCACCAACCTGAACATGCGCTGTCTGTACGTCTACATCCCAGAAAAGTTCACAGTGCGCCACCAACGTACAAAAACTTACAAGCCGTTAGCCTTGTGTCCCAACGCCGCAGAATACTGTTCTGTGTATATAACACTATACACGTGCACTGCATGTTCAAAGCCGATAGTGTACCAAGTAACTTTTTCAGAAACTCCGACTACGATCGCCTAAGCGGCGTACGACGAGTGTAGAAACTTCTCTGATCGTACAGCGCGTTTGCATGAACCTCACAAAAATACCAATTTAAGGAAATCGTAGCAAATACGACAAAATGAGTATGAACCAAACATGATACAAAGCGTATCACAGAACACACAAAGCGGTTTAAAAAAAAAAAAAAAAAAAAAAAAAAAAAAAAAAAAAAAAAAAACAGACCAGCCATTCATGTCGGAGGTGCTGAAAGGTTATCAAAAGGTTCAAATGGCTCTGAGCACTATGGGACTCAACATCTTAGGTCATAAGTCCCCTAGAACTTAGAACTACTTAAACCTAACCAACCTAAGGACATCACACACACCCATGCCCGAGGCAGGATTCGAACCTGCGACCGTAACAGTCCCGCGGTTCCGGACTGCAGCGCCAGAACCGCTAGACCACCGCGGCCGGCGCTGAAAGGTTATCAAATATACTACAGTGGAATGGAGAACGGCTTACAACACGCACAGGAAAGTCGACAAATTCACACAAAGACTAGATGAACTGAGACGTATCACATCGAATATTTGGATTAGTGAGAAATACAGCAAACAAATAAGGGAAAACACGACATGGGCGGTATGAATAAAGTACAGGAGACGCTTTTCTTTCGAATTTTGAAGCTTATGCTTCGAAATTTATGAACAAAATGTGAAGAAAAAGCTTTAGCTCTCGGGGATAAAACAAAGAAAAAAAGTTTTTCCTTCGTCTTGAGCTCTGGGTTCGGCATTACATGAACTGTATGAATAAAGAGAAGCTTTGACTTCATTCTGGAAGCAATGGCTTAAAAATGCGAAGGCTGCTCAACAGTGGACTCATGCTTGCAAAATGCAGATATGGCTCAACTAGCAGCAAGTTTTGCTAATATAAATGTACAGAAACAAACAGTTTACTAGCGTTGAGGCTAGCTCTAGCTCTAGCTCCTAACGTTTTAGACCTCATAGCAACAAATAGACCGGAACTTTTCGAATCCGTGAATGTAGAAGAGGGTATCAGTGATCATAAGTCAGTGGTTGCATCAATGACTACAAGTGTAATAAGAAATGCCAAGAAAGGAAGGAAAATCTATTTGCTTAACAAGAGTGATAGGGCACAAATCGCAGAATATCTGAGTGACCACCATCAAACGTTCATTTCTGAGGAAGAGGATGTGGAACAAAAATGGAAAAAATTCAGAAACATCGTCCAGTACGCCTTAGATAAGTTCGTACCGACTAAGGTCCAAAGCGAGGGGAAAGATCCACCGTGGTATAACAATCATGTACGAAAGGTACTACGGAAACAAAGAAAGCTTCACCATAGGTTTAAGAGTAGTCGATTGGTTGGTTGGTTGGTTTCGGGGATGGAGACCAGACAGCGAGGTCATCGGTCTCATCGGATTAGGGAAGGATGGGGAAGGAATTCGGCCGTGCCCTTTCAGAGGAACCATCCCAGCATTTGCCTGGAGTGATTTAGGGAAATCACGGAAAACCTAAATCAGGATGGCCGGACGCGGGATTGAACCGTCGTCCTCCCGAATGCGAGTCCAGTGTCTAACCACTGCGCCACCTCGCTCGGTAAAGAGTAGTCGAATCATAGCTGATAAGGAAAAGCTGAACGAAGCGAAAAAGAGCGTAAAGAGAGCAATGAGAGAAGCATTCAACGAATTCGAACATAAAACATTGGCAAACAATCTAAACAAGAACCCTAAAAAGTTTTGGTCATATGTAAAATCGGTAAGCGGATCTAAATCCCCTATTCAGTCACTCGTTGACCACGATGGCACCGAAACAGAGGACGACCGAAGAAAGGCAGAAATACTGAATTCAGTGTTCCGAAACTGTTTCACTGCGGAAAATCGTAACACGGTCCCTGACTTCAGCCGTCGCACGGACGCCAAAATGGAAAATATTGAAATAAACGATATCGGAATTGAAAAACAACTGCTATCACTTAGTAGCGGAAAAGCATCCGGACCAGACGAGATACCCTTAAGATTCTACAGTGATTATGCTAAAGAACTTGCCCCCTTTCTATCAGCAATTTATCGTAGATCTCTGGAAGAACGTAAAGTACCTAGCGACTGGAAGAAAGCACAGGTCGTTCCCATTTTCAAGAAGGGTCATAAATCAGATGCGAATAATTATAGGCCTATTTCACTTACGTCAATCTGTTGTAGAATAATGGAACATGTTTTGTGTTCTCGTATTATGACGTTCTTAGATAATACAAATCTCCTTCATCATAACCAACATGGATTCCGCAAACAGAGATCATGTGAAACCCAGCTCGCCCTATTTGCCCAAGAAATTCACAGTGCCGTAGACACTGGCGAGCAGATTGATGCCGTATTCCTGGACTTCAGGAAGGCATTTGATACGGTTCCGCACTTACGATTAGTGAAAAAAATACGTGCTTACGGAATATCGGACCAGGTTTGTGATTGGATTCAGGATTTCCTAGAAGAAAGAACACAACATGTCATTCTTAACGGTTCAAAATCTGCAGATGTAGAGGTAATTTCGGGAGTACCGCAAGGAAGCGTGATAGGACCTTTATTGTTTACAATATACATAAATGACTTAGTTGACAACATCGGTAGCTCCGTGAGGCTATTTGCAGATGACACGGTTGTCTACAAGAAAGTAGCAACATCAGAAGACTCGTACGTACTCCAGGAAGACCTGCAGAGGATTAATGAATGGTGCGACAGCTGGCAGCTTTCCCTAAATGTAGATAAATGTAATATAATGCGCATACATAGGGGCAGAAATCCATTCCAGTACGATTATGCCATAGGTGGTAAATCATTGGAAGCGGTAACGACCGTAAAATACTTAGGAGTTACTATCCGGAGCGATCTGAAGTGGAATGATCACATAAAACAAATAGTGGGAAAAGCAGGCGCCAGGTTGAGATTCATAGGAAGAATTCTAAGAAAATGTGACTCATCGACGAAAGAAGTAGCTTACAAAACGCTTGTTCGTCCGATTCTTGAGTATTGCTCATCAGTATGGGACCCTTACCAGGTTGGATTAATAGAAGAGATAGACATGATCCAGCGAAAAGCAGCGCGATTCGTCATGGGGACATTTAGTCAGCGCGAGAGCGTTACGGAGATGCTGAACAAGCTCCAGTGGCGGACACTTCAAGAAAGGCGTTACGCAATACGGAGAGGTTTATTATCGAAATTACGAGAGAGCACATTCCGGGAAGAGATGGGCAACATATTACTACCGCCCACATATATCTCGCGTAATGATCACAACGAAAAGATCCGAGAAATTAGAGCAAATACGGAGACTTACAAGCAGTCGTTCTTCCCACGCACAATTCGTGAATGGAACAGGGAAGGGGGGATCAGATAGTGGTACAATAAGTACCCTCCGCCACACACCGTAAGGTGGCTCGCGGAGTATAGATGTAGATGTAGATGTAGATGGCAATCGAATATGGAGAAACTGAAGTGTCGAAGTGCGAACTGAATTAAAGAACTCCGTCCTTCTGATTGATGGAGACTATGGCCTAAGAGCCCTGGTGGATGATCCCCCATCGCAATCCAACACAGGAGAGCCATAAATCATTCAACAGGCTTTTAAAAGAAAGAGGGTCATGACAGATCGTTGTTTTGGTCAGCTAAGCAGACGTTTTCCTATTTTACAGTTTGTGTGTATAGTTTCCTCATCAAATGTTCCAATAATTATAGCGTGCTACTTTGTACTGCATAATGTTACAAAACATATACATGATGAATATTTTGAGGATAATGCACAGGATTTCCATGACGATGGCGATAATGAAGAGGAACTGTAACAGAGAGAAATTCTTGGGAGAAGACATGAAAAAAGATAAATTGCATTTCTAATACAAAATTGCAGGTTTCTGGATTATGTTATTTTTTGCAAACATACAAAACTGCTTGTCGTTTGCATGTTTGTCAATTGATCCAGTAGCACCAGCCTGTGTAATTCCGAGCTACTGACAAGGGAACCTCCCCATCGCACCCCCCCCCCCTCAGATTTAGTTATAATTTGGCATAGTGGATAGGCCTTGAAAAACTGAACACAGATCAATCGAGAAAACAGGAAGGAGTTGTGTGGAACTATGAAAAAATAAGCAAAATATACAAACTGAGTAGTCCGTGGGCAACATTGGCAACATGAAGGGTAATGTGGGAACAGAAGCGCCGTGGTCCCGTGGTTAGCGTGAGCAGCTGCGGAGCTAGAGGTCCTTGGTTCAAGTCTTCCTTCCAGTAAAAAATTTAAATTTTTATTTTCATACAATTATCAGAGTTCAGGCACTCACACATAATCAATTTCGCTCTCCAAAATTCCAGGACATGTTCAGATTTGCTTGGACATATGCAGGATTGGACGGTCTACACACGGAAAAATTTGAAAACGTTAAAAACATATGTTTTGACAGAGCACAGAGAAAACTGTGCTACTGTGAAACTGTTGTATTCATTTGTTGCAGTTTATTTGACACACACTTTTGTTTTCATCACTTTTTTGGGAGTGATTATCACATCCACAAGAAAACCTAAATCGGGCAAGGTAGAAGAATCTTTTTACCCATTCGCCAAGTGTGCAAGTTAGGTGGGTCGACAACATATTCCTGTCATGTGACACACATGCCGTCACCAGTGTCGTATAGAATATATCAGACGTGTTTTCCTGGATCAAATGTTTTCGGTTGCCATTGGAGAGGCACGTCCTTTCGTCTACTAATCGCACGGTTTTGCGGTGCGGTCGCAAAACACAGACACTTAACTTATTACAGTGAACAGAGACGTCAATGAACGAACGAGCAGATCATAACTTGCAAAAATAATGTAAGTAAACTTTTCGCTGGAGGGTAGACTTGAACCAAGGACCTCTCGCTCCACAGCCGCTCACGCTAACCACGGGACCACGGCGCTCCTGTGCCCACATTACCCTTGATGTTGCCTATGTTGCCCACGGACTACTTAGTTTGTATATTTTGCTTATTTTTTCATAGTTCCAAACAACTTCTTCCTGTTTTCTCGACTGATCTGTGTTCAGTTTTTCAAGGCCTATCCACTGTGCCAAATTATAACTAAATCTAAATCTGAGGGGGGTGCGATGGGGAGGTTCCCTTGTGAGCAGCTATGTCTCAGTCGTCTCTGGAAACATTTTGCTTTCTTCAAGGATGGTGGCTGTCATATGAACCTGCTGTAGAAGATGGGTTGCTTTCTGTTTTCTTCTTTTTGCTTCCGGAAGTTGTGGTTTCTCTTCAGGATACGTTTCTAAAGCCCTGGTTGAAAACAGTATTGTACTTTCTGCAAATACCTAGCTTTCATCTGAATCGTATGAGGACACCTTTAATCGACAAGTCACGTGTGCTCACTTACAGCAAATAAGCAAAAGTAAGTCTTACGACCAACAAAAGAGCGAAATCAGAAGCCCGCGCTTACTCAACAAAGGTTGCTGACAACGCAGACGAAGCAGATAGCTAGATGCTTTTGCTTTTGTGTTACAAGTAAAAGATAGGAGGAAAAGGTAGGTTATTCATACACTCTGAAGCGAAAGATTCGCTTCTTGCTTGCAAGTAAATGCTCTGACTTCTACCTTGACATTACAACCTTGCGCTTCTGTTTTATTCATAAGGCTTCATAAGCTCTGATGCGCTGTCAGGATGGATCTAACGTCTACAGCCTGCAAGTTTTAACAGAAGTGGAGAATCATCGAAGACTTGAGTTATCGGACAACCGCGAGGAGTCGGGAAAAAGTGGGTGGGGCGGTCATGAATCCAACGGTGAAGCAGGTTCTCAACAGATGCTCCGTTTATTCGTCTTGGCTAAGGCACGATTCTTGAGGTGATGTCACGCACACTAGAGACAGAGAAGGAACGAGGAGTTGCCGTAGGCTACTACTGAGGTGATCGACCTCGACCCTTTGTGCTGCAATAAAGCGGAAGGAGCATCGAACATGAATGTTTGTTATTGGTAGGTTCAAATGGCTCTGAGCACTATGGGACTTAACATCTGAGGTCATCAGTCCCCTACACTAAGAACTACTTATAAGGATATCATACACATCCATGCTCGAGGCAGGATTGGAACCTGCGACTGCAGCGGTCGTGCAGTTCCAGACTGAAGCGCCTAGAACCGTTTCTTTTTTTCTCATTTTGTTCGTTGTTGATCGTTGTGTTTGGTCGTTGCGGACGTCGCATGACATCCGTTAGAGTTCGTTTGTTGATCCTTCCACTCAGTTTTTTTTATTACAGAGGCTAACCGGCTCTGACCGAACACGCTGAGCTTCCGTGCCGGCCTCGGTCACAACGGCCGGCTATTGGTAGGTGCTATGCCAACTCTATAACTACGTGATACGTACCAGAAAAAGAAACATCCAAACGACCACCAACTCTCTTCAAATTCCATATAGAATTCCCTTGCTATGTGTGTGTATGTGTGTGTGTGGCAAGAAGTCCATAAATATACTTCTGCTGTAATACGAAGAGGTTCACGTTATCTATAGTTTAGTGCGTTGTCTATCTCCATCTCGCTCCAATGAAGAACTGTAATTTCTAAATTATCTGGATGGAATAAAAGATCGTATGTTAAAATAAGAGAACGGCTTGCTAAAGGCTGTTAGCACAAAATCCATCCTCATACGTAAAATTTGTCTATTTTTGTTCTAAATACATAAGGAAGAACAACAGTCCAAGGAATTTTGTGTCTCGAATACAGAGTGACGACGATGTATTTCAAAAGTGGTTCTCTAGTCGCGCTGATAACAATACTCCCTCACTTCCGAAGTGACGGCATGTCTTAAAAAACTAATCGAGAAACAATCCCGACCCACCAAACTGTCCAATTACGGTAATCACGTAACTCCGTGGTTCTACTTACCAGCATTTTTCCCCATCAGCTATCAGTCTGGTTTCAGCTGCCAGAGGCTATGGTCGCATGTGTGCACGAGTTTATGAGTTTCATTTATTTTCGACAATGGCCTTCATCTCACTTTCTGACGGTCTTTTTGTTGTGTCTATCTGCGACTCAGCATCTCCAGTGTATGGTGAGTAGCAACTATCCTTTTCATAATATTGTTACATTCAATACTGGGTTTTCCATTGTTTGAGCATTATATTTTTAAATTATAGTGTTAATTGAGACCCAAATTCATTGCCTAATTTAATGAATATGAAGCAACGCTTCGTGAATATTATCTTTTTTGATTGCAAGTTGTTAATTCCTATGCTATAAACATTGTTTCATTAAGCAGTCTTAAAGTTACGAGACGAATTAGGGTAAACATGTATAAGCCTAAGCCAATTTCTTGTTGTTGTTGGCCTTGAAATAATTACATAACGAAGAATCTAAGTGAAAAAGTGACTCCTATTCTGCAACTGAAAGAGTTAGTATTGCAGATTACCGGTACTTCAAATTATACGCAAGCACATCCTACAGCAGTTCTTAACCAGAAATCGCGATTCCCAATTGCAAGAGATGCACATTTTGGTAAGAAAGAAGAAAAAATATCTTTTATCCGGCAATAAAAATGGCTGATGCTCACGTTGTCGAATGCCCCGTTCCTGAAAGCAAACAAGTGCTCAAAATGGCTCTGAGCACTATGGGACTCAACTGCTGAGGTCATTAGTCCCCTAGAACTTAGAACTAGTTAAACCTAACTAACCTAAGGACATCACAAACATCCATGCCCGAGGCAGGATTCGAACCTGCGACCGTAGCGGTCTTGCGGTTCCCGACTGCAGCGCCTTTAACCGCACTAAACAAGTGCCTAGATGATATTTTTTCAGATCTCGACAGAGGGTACAGGACACAGATCGTATAATAAAGTCTGGTCATCACGATTTCTGCCATTATTCCTAAAAGTAAAGTCCCTTTCATGGCCAATAATTACTGCCCGCATCAATGAAGAAGGGGGATAACTAAAGGCGATGAGAAGTCTTGACTAGCATGCCAGAGGACTTTTAGGAGTACAAGATTTTCGTTGGTGATCCGTGGAGCAGTGAATGTAAATGCTCACAAATATACTGGATTTCACCTGAAACTGCAGTGACTGTTTGTTCATGTCGCCATTTCAATTTGTGGGCTACCTAGTAAGTAGCCCTGTAATTTATAACAGCATTCACACTCTAAGCGGCACACTCAATCAAGTTATTCTTTACTGAGAGCATCAAGGAGGAAAAATAACTGTCAATCTGCAGTGTGGTTCAGATATTAATTGCATGAGGTCACATACATATTCATTCAATTTCAAATCAGTAGTTAGCAGCAGAGTAACTAAAATGGTCCCAATGGCTCTGGGCACTATGGGACTTAAGATCTGAGGTCATCAGTCCCCTAGAACTTAGAACTACTTAAGCCTAACTAACCAAAGGGCATCACACACATCCATGCCCGAGGCAGGATTCGGACCTGCGACCGGCCGGCCCCCCAAAATAGCTGCAAAACAAAAAGTCGTTATGAACAACAGTGCTGATATCCTAATGCTTATACCAAAATTTATTTTTGCCTCTAGGTAGCAAATAAGATGTAAGTGTATTTTGTCGTCTTTAGACGTGATACTGCCATTTAACTACAGAAACAGCACGATAAAACCACTGTAAATCTTACACGTTTAAATTTGGCTGTAAGCATCATCTAGAAGACAAAGCACTAAACAAAATTGTTAAGGCTTTCGTGGCCACTTGTTGACAAACTGCCTATTGGCTTCTGTCTCGGGTTCTTCGGCCGACGTTCATCTAATGATTTTTCTGACGTTTCACCAGCACGAGTGGGTTGACAATGCCAGCCACTCGTGCTGGCGAAACGTCAGAAAAATCATTAGATGAACGTCGGCCGAAGAACCCGAGACAGAAGCCAATAGGCAGTTTGTCAAAGCACTAAACGTTTTCGAAAACCAGCACATTTTCGCCATGATACAGAGAGCAAAGATTCTTTCTGTACTACTCTGTGTAGCACCATGATGATGATGATGATGATGATGACATGAACGCTGTTTAGTCCTCTCGGGGTGTACAATCATGGCGCCAGGAATAAAAACTCATAGTGGTGAGTTGGTTTGTGAAGGTAGCGAGGGATAATTTCCAGTGCGACACAAAGCGGTAGACAATCAACGTTTCCTTGCAGCCCAAATGTGTGATCGGCCGAGTCACTTTTGAACTCTTTGCCTGAGCGATATGGCACACTGTTTCAAGTGTAATGTTGTTCGGAGTCCCGTCCAATCATACAGCTTAAGGTTTTCCGTTGTTTTGCCAAACCACTTCAGGCAGATACCAGAGTGGTTCATCCGCACTCAGGTCGGCTCCTTATCCTTTAACTATTTAGTTAAGTTATAACACTGTCCCTAATGATCAAATGATAAGCAACTTTCCTTTTACAGAAGTAATTAGAAAAACATTGATACGCTAAACTTTGGGAAAACAAAAAGCTTCCCGCGCTTAAGATTCTAAGTCCTGTGAAAAGAAGTCATCTGAACAAATAAAAAGCATCCGTCCTTCACAGAACAGACCCATTCTGATTGTCCAGCTGTATGCTATACGCGTTATTTACGTAGGTAGGGTAGGTGACAATGGCTCGCAGGGCTCCTAGGCCTATTCTACGGCAACTACGTCTCCCTTTGCTTGCTGTCGTGGCGCTGATGTTGCAAGCCACGCCAACACAATGTTACCAAAATTTTAAATTATTGCTATTGTGCTATGAAAGCTTGGCTACCGTTTCTCCAATACAAATCTCAGGGGAGATTGGAAAGAATAGGGGTTTCTGTCTCCAAGCAAATCACATGTAGCGGCTAACGTCCGACTGTACATTACTAACAAAAACCAGTTCTTTATCCCTTTATAATCACGTTTGCACTGGATGTAAATTGTACTTTTCTAGTTCATATTTTATAAAATGTTACTCTCACTTGCGTAAGGATACAAGGTTGTAATCAAGTACTTCCCTCCTCCGTCTACGTCAATTCGTCGAAATTCGCACGGACCTCACATACTCTAGCAATATCACAGCAAAGCGCAAACAAATGTTGTGTAGACAGTCTCTTCCATACGCCATATCCCACTATTAAATCGACGTGCCGCTTGCTATACCAACAACCGAGTCTCGTGAATGTTTATCTTCCATTCACATTCCTGCACACTGTTACTGTATTTTGCTCCATTTTATGGCCAAAGGTTACTACATTTATTTATTTATTTTGATTTTTCTACATTCAGAACTGGTTGTAAAACTTTTCACTTGAAAGATATTTTGTCATGATTCGATTGTATGTATTAGAACTACAACTGTCCTCGTCCGAACAATGACTTGCATGCCGCGACCTCATCGAAGTATCTCTCCCATGTTTCCAATTTACAAATAAAGCTCTCCAAGTGAAGCTGTTCATATTGAATTAGGTCAACACACAATTCTCCAGTGTGGATAATTCTTCTTAAAACACCAACTGCAGGGATTAATTTTGGTTAATGAACCACAACGATAGGAGACTCTGCGACAGTCGGCGCGAGATCGTCACTGTCTTATTCGTGAGGAAATGCAGCGGCCAACAGGTGAGGCGCGAAGCTGGGTGCGGCGACGTGGCAACGCCGCGGACAGCACACAGCCCGCACCGCCAGCCGCCCAGCCTGGCTGGCTGGCTGGCTTGCTTACACTGCTGCTCTGTCTCCCCTGCGCAGCGCGTTCAAAGTACCAATTTATTAGATCATCATTCCGCGCAACACCTTATTCCACACTATCTGTGCGATGAACGAATACTTCATGTAGCAACTAGCGTTTCTTCTCGGGACTCAACCGGATTGTTTCGCTACTGTAAGTCATCGTAACTACAACCATTACGGCAAAACTGTGCTCAAGGATACTTCCTTAATTTTCTTTGCACACACTTGATGCGCAATACAGGGGTGTCTCACTACGCTTTTCCTCCTTTCTGAGGTTATCTTCACACAAAAACCACTCCGTAAATTATCTAAACCGATTATAAAAACTAATGATTTGCTTTGCATTTTCTAGTTTGAACGAAGTGGAAAAACCAAGCCACTGCAAAACAACAAAGGTGAAGTAATCGGATAAAGTAACTGAGAAACATGGATCCTCTAACCATCGTGGAGAGCCAAAAACTTCATACGTAACGCTTGTCGCATCTGTCGGAACAAATCATGGAATGACAATGTCGAAAAGTCTGTTTTCACGGGTTACATTAACGACGCAATGAAATCGTCAATGCTTCGAGCACGTGCAGTTAAAACTCTACGAAACAATGTTGCAAGAGACGTTCAACGTTTATTTTTTTCCAACATAGATTGAACATTACGTGCTACGCGATCAGAAAATATTCCATACCACGAAAACGAGTAGAGCAGCACCATACGCAATTGGTGGTAGTGATGCGTCTAAGACTCCTTGAATTAATTTCTGCTGGGAACTACATACCGCTATCATGTCAGAATACAAATATAAACATCTTAAGCGAGAGCAAAATATAAATACTACTAATCATACATAACTATAGACCAGAATTTGACATGCTGGACATGAAACACGGAAGTTCACAAACTGAGATTTCTGGAAATCAGTTACACCACGACAGATGCCAGACTGCCCATTCTTCTGTGTGATCATAGTTCAAGTGTCAACTATAATTCAAAATTCTACGTTGAAGCACAACCACAATTTTGTAATCCAGTTTGTAATGATAAAGCTGAGAGTTTCTCTAATGTCATACGGGGAACGGTTCCTAGATTTCAATTGTGAACGTGCTGGTAACAATAAAAGAGAATGATTTCCAAGTGCTGTAACTTCTGTCTTATCTACAATTACTTCCCGTCGAATGACGGTGTTAACTTCTCCAGAGCGGTTGGCCGTAGACAGCAGTAAACGTCGACTTCTTTTATTTGGTGGGATGTGTACAGTTTATTTCACGTGGCATCAACGACTGATAGGAAACATTGCTGCACCTATGAAATGAGCAGATGGACATACCCAAGCACAACTATCAGTAAAAAGCACAAGTCTCCATTTAAAGCTGTTACAATTTACTTAGTTCAGTCTGGAACATATACAGAGGGTCAGTAAATTTAAGGTTTCAGGCAATGAAATAGAAGCAACTTACGCATATACACACAAAAACTGAAATCAAACAGTTTTGCCCAGAAACGAGCAACTGCTACAGAATTTTCTTGTGACGTGAACAACTCCTAGTTGATAGAATCTGAAAAACATGTTTTGCTGCCTGTTCTCCACATTCACACAGTGTTGGACCTTGTAAGTATCCCCATTTCATTAGGTTGTCCTTACATTTACCAAAGCTCATTCGTAAACTGTTCAGTAATCATGTGGTTCAATCTATGGTCTTGGGTGGTGTATTTAGTGCAGATGTTGAGTATCAAAAGCTCGTTCTATGTTTCAACATAGGTCTTGGTGAAGTATGTCCATGCAATGGGTGTAATTCATTTCCTTTTACTATCTTCCTTTCACAGCAAACTGTAGCCATATAACATCGCTCGTGTCCTGTCAAATAAAGGTGTCAAGAGTATAAAACAAATAAACAAAACAAAAAGGCCACAGCCAACAAATAATCTCGTTTACAACAACGTTAACTATCGATATATGGCAGAACAGCTTCCACGATAAGGCATAACAATCAAATCATTAGACAATGACAGCACCAATCGATGTTTCGGGGGTGCCAAAAACAGCTAGACGGACCTACTATTGTACAATCACCCAATATTGTCAACAGTTATACAGAAGAATAGAAACAAAGCTTAATGAAAACGTATTATTCGCACGCTGTTAGAAAGTGGCCGAAATATGCCTACCGCAAACCAAGCAATACAGCACTAAATACATTAAACGTAGCAGCGAACTAGATTTCTCTACTTATAACGTCTCTGCAAGACATAAATCCCGCTGTGGGCCTTCAAGAACGAACGAACGAACGAGCGCACGAACGAACGAGCGCACGAACGAGCGCGCGCGCGAGCGCGCGCACACACACACACACACACACACACACACACACACACACAAAGTATGTTCGTCTCCTCACTTACAAAAGTTTTATAGCGAACTAATTATCAATATTCTGTTATTGTGCAACTAAAACCACCTGATTATTGGAGACAGGCTTTCCAATCACACATTTTACGTCAGTCTATATTTGGTTGGCTGGCTACTTAGCGAATTGTTGTTACCCCTGAAGGCCCACTTCCAGGTGCCCGGCCGCGGTGGGTAGCGGTGCGGTCTCAGCCGCCTTGCCACGGTTCGCGCGGCTCCCCCCGTCGGAGGTTCGAGTCCTCCCTTGGGCGCGCGCCTGTGTATGTGGGGGTGGGGGTGGGGGGGGGGGGAAGGCATCGCTACTGTAAGTTAGTTTAAGTTAAATTAAGTAGTCTGTAAGCCTACGGACCGATGACATCGACAGTTTGGTCCCATAGAACATACCACAAATTTCCAAATTCCAGATGCCCCTGAAAGAGAACTCTATTAACAGCTGGCATGTCTTTAACTCTTAAACACAACAATATGCACTCATAATAATGAGGTATGCCAAACAGAATGATCTCCGCCATGAAAACCTGCATGGATTCAGAAAACATCGATCATTTGAATCGCGACTCACTTTTCTCACATGACATACTGGAAGCTTCGGATCAAAGCAGTCTGGTAGATACAGCATTTCTCGATTTACGAAAAGCATTTGATTCAGTGCCACACCTACGCTTGTTGCGAAAGTACGACCATGTAGAGTATAAAGTGAAATTTGTGTCAGGATTGGAGACTTTTTGGCAGGGAGAACGAAGCATGTCATCATCACATGTAGAAGTACGTTTGGGTGTGCCCCAGGAAAGTGTGTTGGGACCCTTGCTGTTCATGCTGTAATAATGACCTTGTGGTCAATATTAATAGTAAACTCAGACTTTTTGCAGCAACTGCCTTGCTGCAGTGGATACACCCGTTGCCGTCAGATCACCGAAGTTAAGCGCTGTCGGGCGTGGCCGGCAATTGGATGGGTGATCATCTGGGCAGCCAAGCGCTGTTGCCATTTTTCTGGGAGCACTGAGCCTTGTGATGTCAATTGAGGAGCTACTCGACCGAATAGTAGCGGCTCCGGTCAAAGAAAACCATCATAGCGACCGGGAGAGCGGTGTGCTGACCACACGCTTCTCCTATCCGCATCCTCATCTAAGGATGACACGGCGGTCGGATGGTCCCGATGGGCCACTTGTGGCCTGAAGACGGAGTGCTTTTTTTTTCAGGCTTTTCGCAGATGATGCAGTTATCTATAATGAAGTACTGTCTGAAAGAAGCCGCATAAACATTCAGTCAGATCTTGGCAAGATTTCAAAGTGGTGCAAAGATTGGAAACTTGCTGTAAATGTTCAGGAACGTAAAACTGTGCAATTCGCAAAACGAAAAAACGTAGTAGCCTATGAAGAGTAATGGTTGCAATCGGTCAATCATACAAATACCTGGGTATAACACTTTGTATGGATAAATGGTTCAAATGGCTCTGAGCACTATGGGACTTAACTGCTGTGGTTATCAGTCCCCTAGAACTTAGAACTACTTAAATCTAACTAACCTAAGGACATCACACACATCCATGCCCGAGGCAGGATTCGAACCTGCGACCGTAGCGGTCGCGCGGCTCCAGACTGTAGCGCCTAGAACCGCTCGGCCACTCCGGCCGGACTTTGTATGGATATGAAATGGAATTATCACCTAAGCTTATAAAGTAGGTGGTAGATTTGGTTCATTGGCAAAATACTGGGGAAGTGCTATCAGTCTACAAAGGAAATTGCATACAAATCAATTGTGCGGCCCTTTCTAGAATACTGCTAAGGTTATGGGACCCATACTAAATGGGACTAATAGTTCATATTGAACGTATACAGAGAAGGGCAGCACGAATGCTCACAGGTTTGTTTGACTCTTGGGAGATTGTCATACAGATGCTGAAGAAACTGAGCTGGCTGACTCTTGAAGATAGACGCAAACTAATCCGAGAATGTCTAGTAACGAAGTTTTAAGAAACGGCTTTAAATGATTACTCTAGGGATACACTACAACCCCGTGCATATGGTTTACATTGGGATCCACATAGGAATCGTGAGGACGAGATTAGCACAATTACAGCACGCACAGATTCATTCAATCGATCATTTTTCCCGTGCTCCATACGTGTGTGAAACAGGAAGAAACCCTAATACCTGGTACAATGGAACGTACCAACTACCACACACTTCACAGTTACCAGCAGAGAATAAATGTAGATGATCAATCGGAATAGATACACAGCATATTCCCTGATTAGACAATTAAAAACCCCTCATGCAACCCTGCCGAGCCGGCCAGGGTGGCCGAGCGGTTCTAGGCGCTTGTCTGGAACCGCGTGACCGCTACTGTCGCAGGTTAGAATCCTGCGACGGGCATGGATGTGTGTGATGTCCTTAGGTTAGTTAGATTTAAGTAGGTCTAAGTTCTAGGGGACTGACGACCTCAGAAGTTAAGGCCCATAGTGCTCAGAACCATTTGAACCAACCCTGCCGACGCATAATAATAATGTAAATTCTGTTTTGTGACACTGTCAGATATTTTTTACGATTTTTGTTTCTTAAACTTAACCCTCTGCATGGGGAAACTTTTTTCATGCAGGAGACTTTTCATTTCGTAAAACTATTTTGCAGTGCTTGTTTAATCAGAATATTGTTAAGTTCCCTTAAACCAGTGGTTCCCAACCTTGGGGTAATTACCTCCTGAAGGGTAAAATGAAATTTTCTGAGGGGTGAAAACAAAAGGGTTGGATTGTGTTTCAGTCACGAAAGTAAATTATTTTTGAAAGATTATTACTACTGTCATTGTTTCATAAGACTGTAATATTGATTACATTAATTACCAATAGTTACATTTTTTTCAAATACTAGCATTAACATGTGACAATAGGATCCACCACCACCACATAATTCACCAAACATACACATACGTGTAACTTGTATCAAGCATCTATGACAGTAAAATTGAAACATACACGTCAAACATGTTTAAAAATTTCACGAAAATGCTTTCTTTGAGTTCTAGGTAGTTCACACAATGGACCAGCAACTGCTTCCATTTTTGATTTCGGAACAGATAAGCGAACTAATTGACATCACAATACAATATTACGAATGCAATGGCTACTTACATTGCTGTAGGGCTAAATTATTACCATCATCCCCGATGTTATTCAACCTGCGTATTGAGCAGGCAGTAAGGCAAAAAAAAGCAGAATTTGGAGTAGGAATTTAAGTCCAGGAAGAAGAATAAGGTTTGCCGATTACATTGTAATTCTGTCAGAGACAGCAAAGCACTTGGAAGAGTCTTGAAAGGAACATTCAAGATGAACATCAACAAAAGCTAAACGAGGATAATGGAATGTAGTCGAATTAAATCAGGTGACGCCGTGGGAATTAGATTAGGAAATTCGACGTTTAAAGTAGTAAATGCTATTTGGGAAGCAAAATAACTGATGATGGTCCAAGTAGAGAGGATATAAAATGTAGACTGTCAACGGCAAGAATAGCGTTTCTGAAGAAGATAAATTTGTTAACATCGAGTATAGATTTAAGTGTCAGGGAGTCCTTTGTGAAAGTATTTGTATGGAGCGTAGCCATGTGCGGAAGTGAAACATGGACGATAAGCTTAGACAAGAAGGAAACAAGCTTTTGAAATGTGGTACTATGCAAGAATGCCGAAGATTAGATGGTTTGATCACATAGCTCATGAGGAGGTATTGAATAGAATTGGGGAGAAGAGAAATTTGTGGTACACCCTAACTAGAAGAAGGATCCGTTGGTGGGACACATTCTGAGGCGCCAAGGGGGCACCAGCTTAGTGTTGGGGGGAAGCGTGGAGGGTAAAAATCGTAGAGGGAGACCAAGAGAGGAATACAGTAAGCAGATTCAGAAGGATGTAGGCTGCAGTACGTACTGGGAGATGAAGAAGCTTGCATAGGATAGAGTAGCCTGGAGAGCTGCATCAAACCAGTCTTTGGACTGAAGACCACAACAACAAAATTATCATCATTTGGGTGGCAGTAGTCAGACACAAAGCATTGTTTGCTTGACGTCTTCCAAATGCAGTTGGTCCAGATGAGAGGAGTCCTGCAACCAAGTGATTTACAAATAATAAGTGTAGTGTATACATTTTAAATTGGTTGATTCTGCATGGGGGTGCAGGGTATTACTGAATCAAGTGTCACTAGGGAGAGGAATGGTACGAAGATCGTATGGTGATATACTGCCAAAAGTTTGTTGGATTGTAACTTAAATGCACTGAAGATTGCTATTTAGAGCCGAAATTTAGATATGCAAGAGTAATAAAACCTAATGGGATTTGCGACTGATTGCTGTGTGCCCTTGAACATAAAAGTGTTCAAATAAAACTATTTTTCATTCTAAATTTTAGTTAATGATGATGATGATGAAGGCAGGGGGGAAGAGGTGGGGGTTACTAGGTAATATCTGATTACACTAGGGGTAATGGTCTCAGAAAGGTTGGGAACTATTGCCTTAAACCGTTACGGAGGGCACATGGACGTAGACCAGCGCATTCTTCTCTGATCCTATTCGAAAGACATCGGTTTAAGTTTTTTTCCCCCCTTCTGTAACGACTTCATAAACAGAAGCGTAAGACGAGCAATTCAACCGTAACGCACCATCCCATGCCCAACTAAACACAACATACAGGTATAGATTTTGGAACTAGCACACGCGGACCATCTGATAAGCATGACTGGTTGATCTTTTAAGAAGTGGTGGTTAAGAAAAGCATAGCAAGGTGGCCAGAACGCCAATTCGAACTGTTGGAGCGATAAACACTCCGCCGCGAAGACAGTTAAAATCGGTGATTGTTGTGACAAATGCTGTAGACGAATTCCCTTAGTAGAGATTTTTATTTCTTTTTGGATTGCTCTAAATTTCACTTCAGACGAGCACGGCTATCCCCAGACACAGTGACAAATAGTTTGATACTGCCTGTGCGAAACGAATTTTAACTCAAAGCAGCGATAGTACCGTTCAAGATACTTCTCGTGCAGAACTACAAACAGTGCGTGTAGAGAAAACCAGAACAATGCGAACAATCTTCCAGCATATTTTGACAGCAAAGTATTTTCCACCTGTTGCCCATTCCTGTTGGTAGTTCTGTGGCTTATCTTATCTTATAGGTGGTCTATGAAACTAATAACTGCTTTACATGTTTTTATTCAATCTCGTAAGGGATTGCTGTGGTCTTAATGATTCGCCCGCATACTTCGGGGTGGCTGCTTCCAGTTTTTGCTTTCAAAACTACCACGCAAAGCCGGATGGTAACATCAACCTTCTGCATCAACTGGACGGCTCTAAATGGTGAGCAAATACCGGGACTTCCATCGCCCTTGCACTTGTTTCTCAGCTGAAGAACACGGCAGCGCAATCCCATGCCGTTCAGGAACAACACTGAAGACCTGCCTTCCCCTATAGACGACGGCCATACTTTATCCAATAGGAGCGAGCAGCAGCACCGAAAGCGTACAAATACGATGCTCGAAATCCACTGCACGCACACCAGCAACCAACAAACGAACTGGAATCTGGATGTAATCTATTATCGCACAGCGATGATTTCTTCAGTAGCAACTACGATGAGAGCATGTATACTTTTTTAAAAAATTCCACCTCCTTAACCAGATGTTACCCAGGTTGTACCCAGCGAACAGCACACTCCAAAGCATTGTTAATGCGTTTACGTATAGTGGACGATCTTATTGAAGCAAGTTCACGAGACATGTGTCTAAAGTTAGACCTAGTAAAAAATATGTCTTATTTTGCCGGCCGGAGTGGCCGAGCGGTTCTAGGCGCTACAGTCTCGGGCATGGACGTGTGTGATGTCCTTAGGTTAGTTAGGTGTAAGTAGTTTTAACTTCTAGGGGACTGATGACCTCAGAAGTTGTTAAGTCCCATAGTGCTCACAGCCATTTGAACCATTTTTTTATTCAGTTTATGTAATATTTTATTATGCATTTGTAATTGTTCTACATCTATTTTTTCAGTGTGTTTTCATTCGGTTATTTATGAAACATTCAATACATGTGTAGGATGTTACTCTGTTGATGGACAAGCACAGAACCACCGCGCACTCTCAAATGAAAGGAGATTCGGCGGTGATCTGACGAGTATTGGCAATCTACGGCAGTATTGGTAAAACTTAATCACGTATCAAACGATCTGTTCTATGTGGAGCCGTTGGCGCTGCTGAGACAATCATCGAACGTTCAGAGCCATCCGTCGCATCCGGACAACGCCTTTGTCTTGGGAGTCGCGTATATTTAGCTCTTATTCCTCTCCATTAGTTCGCATAGGCGCGGATGCACATGAGCCGCGCGGACAAGTTCAGGCCATTTATCGGCAACCGCTAGGCGGCCTTCATCCGGAAGCGCGATTTCAACAGCAGCCGAGGCGAGGCGGCTGGCGTTTGACGAGGCTGCAAGCGGCTCGGCAGCGCAGGCGCGCCACGTGGCAACGCCGCATACCGAGCGAGGGCCCGGGCCCTGGCCCGGCAGGCAGGCGGGCGGGCGAGCGGGATCGGCTCAGCGCTGAGCAGCCAGAACACGCCGCCTCGGCCGCTGCCGCCGGCGCGCTGTCGCCATAGCCACGCAAACGTGTGCTCGCAGCTCGGCGGCCGGCAACAGACTGAGCGCACGGCACTACGAGCGTCTGCTGAGCCGGCGGGTTCGTTGACCCAAATACCGGCCCCGCGGCCCCAGTGATGTCACGCGGCGCCGGCGACTCGCTGCTACGGCGCCCGTTGACCGCACCTTGCAGCGAGAACTACTTCCCAATGACACCCGAGATGGGTATGGGGTTGCGTCAACGGGGAACTCTTCTGCTCTATAATGGCTTAAAGTTCTACCCCAACGTTGACTACGGGGCGTCACACTCCTTCGATACATTAGACCACCCTCTCAAGTCTGTTGCACCAAATCTCATTAAGTGCGCTAACTATAAATCTACATAAAATACAATGTCTATCTTATTTCACATACTGCAAACTGCATAATTTACCACATGAAACGAGGTACTGAAATATTCCTTAAGTGAATACACTAACGTGCAAATCGATGAACCTTGTCACCACCCTACATTTACTTTTGTATACACGGTACTTATAGGCAATTCTTAACTTGGTGGTAAATCTTAATTGAAAGTCCGTTTCCTGTTCGACTGCCGTGTAAGAGAAACTGACTACATAACTTGTGAAAAATAACAAGCTCGCTACTTAAAATGTCTCTCTGAGACTAGCCTGACCATACACCAACATTCTGACGCTTTGCGTGACCAAATTGGTCAGCAATGGTGGCTATGAAAACTGTCACATAAAGAAAAAGAGTTCTTATTGGGAGCCCAAGTGCTTAAGATTACAATCTTTTTCTTTCTCTCTCTCTCTCTCTCTCTCTCTCTCTCTCACACACACACACACACACACACACACACACACACACACACACGACTAAAGGTGAACTACGCTGCCATCATAACAACTCAGCACGGTTATCGTGTTATTAACGATAAAATATTTGAAGCTACATATAACGTAACTTCTTCGTTGGCGCATTTCTATTGCAAATAAAGGAACGCCACCCAACCAGGGTTTCAAGCAAGGGCAGAATAGCTCCATACGCTGATGCAAAACAACTATATAATAGTACACTGCCTCAAATGAATGGAGACTTTTCACCATAAGTGGTGAAAATGCAGGGCATAATATCTCCAACCCGAGTTCCAGTTTCCATGTATCCTACTTGACTACTCTAATGAAGAGGCTTTTTCATAGGGGCTCTAATACTTTTTTGTTCACCGTACACCCTTTGCTACTCGATCAACTGAACAGGAAATTTCAAAAAAGTACATATCGGGATCGGACGCGTTTGGATGGTCAGCGCCTACACAGAATAGAAAGCAAGAGCTGCGTGAATGACCTTGCCAAATACAGCTCACAAGGGGAGGCCGCCAATTGTGAAATTCAGATTCGATTCATACTGCGCATAATAAAAGCTCATGGCCAGAGGTGTAATGTGGCAAAGCACCAAGATGCACTTCTCAGCCGTTGTCGAGAAAATCGACAGCTAAAAGAAACCGTTGCAGTGAAATACTCTACGATTAATAATGTTCTACACCGTCGTGGCGCAGCGGTAAGCGCTCGGATTTGTAATCCGAAGGTTGCCAGATCGAATCTCGCGCCATGAAACATTTTTTTATTATATATATATATATATATATATATATATATATATATATATATATATATATATACTATTAATGAATTGCTTATGCATGTTGGTGAAGGCGGATCGCTCTCCAATTGTCGTTTCGGAATATCGTTTCTACGTCTTCCGCTAACTATACGTGGTTAACATTATGATGTTCGAAGTCGCCAGTTTTTCCACGACAAACGACTTTCAACAACTTATTATATGCATAATTGTTGCAAATGATTGCCGGGAATTATATATATATATATATATATATATATATATATATATATATATAAGGTGCATGGCGCGAGATTCGATCCGGCGACCTTCGGATTACGAACCAGAGCGCTTACCGCTGCGCCACGACACTGTTAAAACTTATTAATCGTAGAGAGTATTTCACCGCAACGGTTTCTTTTAACTGTAGATTTTCTCGACAATGGCTGAGAAGTGCATCTTGGCGCTTTGCCACATTACACCTCTGGCCATGAGCTTTTATTATGCGCAGTATGAATCGAATCTGAATTTCACAATTGGCGGCCTCCCCTTGTCAGTATTATCAAGCAAAGTCTCGTTCAGTATAGGTTAGCAGCTTTTCTAATCTTGTATGTTCGCTGTTCACACCTGCTGGCATCGTATCTTATCGCAACGCGGTGAAAATCTAACTCTTGAAGTCGTCTTATTACTTAAAGCTCGAGCGAAGAATAAAATAGACGGAACGCAGTTGGACGATTTGAAGCAATAATAATTTATTTTCTCACAGTTTTACAGCAAATGACGCGGAACGACTTACTGAAGGCAGCTGTGTCGAAGTTTGCTGCAAAACCATGATCCTTCTTATATTGCATATGAAGGTTGTTCTAAATCACTCTCGCAACGGGCAACCGAAGTGAGTTTTATGTCGCAAGGAACGGTTTGTCAACTTTTTATGTATAGATATAATAGATCATATTCAGTACAAATCACGTTCTTGTAAAACTACACGAGAAAGACAATTCAAAAGTCTTTCAACGTCTCTATCGCCATCGAGTTGGCAATTTTCTTGGAAACTGCGCAATTGTTTGTGCAGAGCGGAAGCAAAATCTTGCGAGGCTGGCGGAAGGATTTTCGTGTCACCTACACGCTTGAAGAGGCGCCGGTAAGTGCACGCCACCGTCACGGCTGCAACGTGTGTGACGTCACGGTGACGCAATAAGCGACGACGCCAACTCGTCTCGGCTTCTGCTGTGCGGGCAACAGCGTCATCATGCTGGTCTCTGGCTCAGGCCACTTTGCGTCCACTTCACCGCTGACGTCGCAACTGTTTCCCTCAGACTCAGTCAGCCAGCTTCACGCAATCTTCCCTTTTCCTTAACTTACTTTAACTTGCGTATATTTTCAAGCTTCCTTCACGCACTAATCCAACATGAAATGCCCCGGTGGCCAACCAAGAGCCCTCTAATTCAACAGATTTACGTACGTGAAGCAAGGAAACTAATCTCTGTTACACAACTGATGCATTACCGCAATTCAAAGTCCTTAAAAACACGTTCGCAGAGTCATGCCATCAACTTGGATAGCGACAGCTAGATGTGCCGCCTGTCTTTTTTCAACGAATATCCCTTGGTGCAAATACGCTGCAGATTTTCTTCTACATATATAAGAATTTAGCTTTTACAGTCTTCAGAGATGTTCTGCGGCTTTCACTCATTATTCGTTAACTGTTAGATTAAAGGCAGGACCAGGAACTGAATATGAATACCTGTCTTTCGAGAAATATCGCCTAATCAAGCCGCCCCCCCCCCCCCCCGACTTTTCGTAGATCAGTCTTCTTCTAATCAATCATGTCACCATTCCCAGGACTTCTTGTGTTTAATCTTCTTCTTGTGAATACAACTTTTACATAGAGTTGATAGTAGTGTATAGTGTAAAGACATAGTTTTGTTAGATTAAATAAACGTGTCTTGGCTGACATCCCAGATGGCCGTTACCGATGCCTTTTAATCTATGTATGGAAATGCGCTTACTGAAGTGGTACTGCTCGACTCTATTGAAAATCGTGAAAGAAGAATAAACACTATTTCTTTACGTTCTTACTTATCCTGGTTTATACAGTTAGCACGTCCACTCCACTGACTTATATGAATGAGTCTTCCTTTACAAGAAATGTCCGGTCGGTTGCTGTTCCACAATGCCCCTCCGCACATAGAAAGTGCGCTTCTTTCACCGACCAATTAGAGGTTAGAACCCCGCACCTCCAGAAAACGATTTTAGTGCCAACCGCAGCGCATTCTCGTTCCCTGTTGAACCACAGGCTCCCAGATTCCGTGTCCAGCGTTCGCCGCAGCGCCGCTTCGCTCAGTGACTTCCTGAACCGCCCCGAATGTGCAACGGAGGGTCCACAATGTGGCGCATGCGCCTTACATCTTGCGCTGTGCCAGTCAGCTGATCACAACAAGGAGCTCGTGGTGGGGATGCCGGCAGCAGACCTGCCACCGGGCCCAAGTTACACTCGCGACGCCTCTGACGCGCGTCCTTCCTATGGACGATAACGTCTGCTTGATCACTTCCTCCAACGGCTGCTTCCGCAATGTCCCTTATGTCACACAAGACGTCTCAAGATCCCTAAACGCAGATGTTCTTTCCATCAACCCCAAACTCCTAAGCTTAATTCTCCAGTGAAGATAACGTAATTGGGTTCGGAAACCGAGCAGCTGAAAGTAACGGTCAGCGCAGACATGGCGGTGCAGCCATCTCCATTAGAAGCGCTTTATTTAAAAAAAAATATGGTCGTTTAACGCATATGTGTCATTTACACCCACATCATACACAACACTTACACACTATTTTCAATCTGACTTTGTTTAACATAAGTGGCAGCAGAAAAACTAGCTCTGTTAATTTGTAAAAGGTAAAAGGCAGAATCTATAGGGGCTTCCGAGTAAAATCAAAATCACAATGGATTTGCTTGGCTCGGCATTCCTCATTCAACTTTTCTCGTTGCGATCATCTATCTTCTAGTCAGTATCCGTAAAAAAAAAAAAAAAAAAAAAAAAAAAAAAAATACACCGTATTAGTCTCCTCGACAAATTTTGGTTAAGAATAATTAAGCTAATGCATGACTTCAAAATCATGCTGTGGGGATAAAAAAGGAACAATAGGGCTCGACAGAAACGACCGTCGATTCACAATACGTTATTTCTTCCCTTTTAGCTTAAAATATGACTTAAAGAACCGTTACTGGCGTTTAATTCGACAATTTCGGTTCTCCGGGATAAAATCTGTGTACTTGTGAAGATTTTTAATAGAATTTCTCGATTTGTGGCTTGGGACTTGCAGGCCACCAACTAAGACAGGATGTCGCTTCTGATAAGGTGTGCCTGACTCCTGAATTATCTACTGCTGACATGGAGGCCACCACCCTTCTGGTTGTGTGCGTGTGCGTAGCGCGCATTCCTTATGGGTGCACCAGTACCAACAAAATACGATAATTTGTATATTCTCATCTAGCACATCCGCGTTTATCCAATAAGAAGCACGACACTTCCAAGTCCTTTCCAATATTTTTCCATTGGAACTAGTGACACTTTCCAAAAATAAAAATGTGATCTGACGGCGTCAAATATTTTATTATTCTGACCAAGTACTATGCATGGAGAAAAATTGTGAACGAGAAAACGTATTCGAGTAGTTTATGACTGTGTATTTCGTATTGAAAAAGAGTGAGAATGGTTGTTTGCAAACTCCATACACTATTAGTGAAGGGGGGCGCCGTGTTTTGAGGCAGCACTTGCCATAGTAGAGATGTGGGAAGGCATCAGCTCACAGTCAGTTCTCAGCACCAGCATTTTATTGTCACTTACATCAATTACGTTGGAATAATTTACCGAATATATACATAAATACTTATAGCTTGACGAGAAGAGACTATTAACGCATTTTACTATTTTCAAATACTAATGGAATTTGATGATTTCACATGGAAAATGTAGATACCGCAGTACATGACTGCTGAACCGCGAACCCAACTCACTATCTTCAGTGGTTTTCTTTGTGCGATACCATAAGCTTTGTACCGTTTGGTATTATCGTTTAGATGTCGGCAAAGATATCGGAGCTTCATCTGGACATCTGGCAGACAAGTTAATTCTACTGAAACGGAATCAGGGAAAGCGATAAATGTTTTACGCGCTGTTACAGTCGCATGGGGTGAGGACTCCAACTGGACGCATCATCATCATCATCATCATCATCGTCGTCGTCGTCATCATCATCATCATCCGCAGCTCGTGGTCTATTGGCCAGCGTTGGTACCTTTGGATCACGGGGTCCCGTGTTCTACTCCCGGCTGGGTTGGGGATTTTCTCTGCCTGGGGACTGGGTGTTTGTGTTGCCCTCATCATTTCATCATCCTCATCATTCGTGACAGTGGCTAGATTGGACTGTGAAAAAATTTGGGACTCTGTACGGGCGCTGATAGCCGCGGAGTTTAGCGCCCCAAAACCAAACACTATGATAATCATCATCATCTTCGTCATCGCCTACTACTACGAGCTGATGCACTTTGTAAAGTGCTACGTAAATTTTCTGTTTGGAAATATCTAAATACCTAACAACATTTGCCATAAAAACTAAGTATACCACCGTATCTGACTGACGTTGTGTCAAATCAACTCCTGCCCTTTTAAAAGAAAGAAAAAAGAAACTAAGTAAATTATGCCTCCTGATACCCGAAGAAAATTATTAAGTTTTCACTTCAAATGGGTGTTGCCATGGCCAAAGTCTTCCTAAGAGAAGTCTCCATTCCATCCAATCCGAATATGTAGGCGTAGGCCAGATGTGGTTTAAATTCAAAGAAATAGTATCGACGGCTATTGAGACAAACATACCATATAAATTAATAAGAGATGGTACTGATCCCCCATGGCACTCAAAACTGGTCAGAACACTATTGCAGAAACAATGAAAAAAAGCATGCAAAATCTAGAAGAACGCAAAACCCTCAAGACTGGCGAAGTTTTACAGAAATGTAGTGCGGACTTCGATGCGAGATGCTTTAAAGACTTTCCACAACGAAAAAAGGTTTTCCGAAATTCCTTCACCCAAGACGAAGAAGTAAATATTCTAGAGTTGGAACCAAGGGCAACTGACAACACGAGTAACTTAGATATTCTCGGTATAGAAAAGCAGCTTAAACACTTAAGAAAAGCGATGCCCCCGGTACTGATTGTATGCGGGTCAGGTTGCTCTCTGAGTATGCTGATACAATAGCTCCATATTTAGCAATCATGTAAAACCGATCGCTCCTTGAAATATTCGTACCTAAGGAATGTAAAGTTGCAAATGTCACGTCATTACCCAAGAAACGTAATAGGAGTAATAGGCTGAATTACATACCCACATCGCTAATGTCGATTTGCAGTTCGAATATTATGAGTTATCTCAAAGAAAACGATTTATTGATAACTACCAACAGGGATTACGAAAATATCGTTCTAGTGAAACACAACCTGCTCTTTATTCTCACGAAGTAATGAGTGCCATCTACAGGGGACGTCAAATTGATTCCATATTTTTTGATTTCCAGAAAGGTTTTGACACCATACCTCGCAAGCGACATCTACATTGCTTGTCTATCGAGTATCGTCTAAGTCGTGCGTTTGGATTCGTGGTTTCCTGTCAGAAAGATCTCAGTTCATAGTAACTGACAGAAAGTCACTGAGTAAAACAGAAGTGATATCTGGTGTTCCACAAGGAAGTGCTATTTTGATCCTCTGCCATTACTGATGTACATAAACGATTTAGGAGACGACCTGAACAACCTTCTTAGATTGTTTTCAGATGGTGCTGTCATCTACCGCCTTGTAAAGTCATCAGATGATCAAAACCAACTGCAAAACGATTTAGACAAGATACCTATATGGTGTGAAAACTGATAATTGACAGTAAACAATGAAAAGTGTGAAGTCATCCACACGAGTACAAAAAGGAATCAGCTAAAATTTCGATTACATTATAAATCACACAAATCTACAGGCTGTGAATTCAACTAAATACTTAGGGATTATATGAATAACTTAAGTTGGTACGACCACATAGATAATGTTGTGGGTAAAGCAAACCAAAGGTTAAGATTTATTGGCAGAACACAGACTGCCTACACCACGCTTGTACGTCCTATTCTGGAATACTGCTGTGCGGTATGAGCATCCGCATCGGGTAGGTTCGACGGAGGACAATAAAAAGTTCAAAGGGGGAAGCTCGTTTTGTACTACCACGAAATAGGTGTGACAGCGCCACGGATATAATACGCGAATTGAGGTGACAATCATTAATCGTTGCGGCAGGATGATCTCAAGAAATTTCAATCACCAACTTTCTCCTCAGAGTGTGGAAGTATTTTTTTGCGTCCACCTACATAGGGAGGAATGATCACAACAATAAAATAAGAGAAATTAGAGTTTGCACAGAGAGATTTAAGCGTTTGTTTTTACAGCGCGCTGTTCGAGAGTGGAACGGTAGAAAAATAGCTTGAAGGTGTTTCGATGAACCCTCTGCCAGACAACTGTTGGTAGCTGGGTGGTTCAAATGGCTCTGAGCACTATGGGACTTATAATCTGAGGTCATCAGTCCCCTAGAAATTACAACTACTTAAACCTAACTAACCTAAGGACATCACATACATCCATGCCTGAGGCAGGATTCGAGCCTGCGACCGTAGCGGTCGCGGGGTTCGAGACTGAAGCGCCTAGAACCGGCCACAGCGGCCGGCTCATGTAGCTGTACATGCAGTGTAGATATCACAGCGAAGACCTATAGGTATACATCATCAGGATGTTTATGGCCGACGGTGCTCCTACATTTTCTGAAAGACATATTGTTGTGACAGAGCCAATATTTTATAGTATTCGAGGTACACAGAATTTTCTCTAAGCACCACGACAATGCGACTGGACGGTACGCTTCTGTTGATGAAAGCTCTTTACCGGGCTTTAATAGAGGTACAATAATTTCTGTGGTCCATTCTCAGAAAATTTCGCTATGTGCCCAAATTGGGACAAGAAGCTGCAACATGTTTTGACTACATCAGTCAAATGAATATCATAGGAACATTTATTTGAGCATGTTCGGGTGCCGTGTAACTGGAAAATTCCAGTTCTTGGATTGTAAGAGGTTTCGTAAATCAGGTGTACTCCGTGATTATTATTTTTAAAATGTTGCATTGCATTTCTGAGGATGAGGGTAAATTTGCGTCTGCAAGTCTTCCACCGGTCTACGGATTTTGGCGTTGGATGTTCACTTTTGTTACTCCTTCGTATCGTCGGTCGCACTTGTGAGAGAGGGGTTGTCTTGCAATCCTTTCACAGCAGTTTCTTCAATGTGAATTCGTTTGTAGTTAAAGGGATGTACTTGTACAGCGAAAATGCTACTTTATGTTGGGCTAATAGCCGTAAAATCTCATGACCACAGCAGGGATCGACATTTTGGGGTCTATTAGCGCCACATTCTGAGCGACGGAAGGTGACGCGGTTATATTTATCAAACTTCTAAACTTACCGTATTCTGCTTACTACTGCAACCGTTTGACAGGTCGAATGTGTCACACTCCAACTCTCTGAACCTTTCACAACTGGTCCAATTTGCTTTACTTAACGTTCCATTTATGTTTTGGTTGGTGTGTAACATTAATTGGACGCATACATACTAGTATTTCAAGTGGGAAGTGATCGGATCCCAACTGATGCGTAAGGTAGCGATGAACATGTGGACAGACCGTCGGCTGATTTTCGCCGGTGTGGTATCGACACTAATGTTGGTGACCTTTAACGTAATATCAACAAATTAAAGTCTTGGTGTCAATTTCCGCGCAATTTATTTCATAGACCCACGAAGAATTATGTGCATTAAAATCTCCACATATTAAAATGGCGAAACAATGTGTACCATTCTGCCATTGTTTTAGATTGACAGACAATAAATTGAGACAACAGATGTAACTTCCGTTGATATACCCTCTACCGAGAGAGGTTACGTATGTTGTCTGAATACACGGTACCTTTCATGTTCAAATGTTGATTGGTGGAACCACGCTTTAAAATATGCTACGATCGCAAAGGTTATATTTTGATGTTCTACAGATTTCTTATTTTAGATTACAAAGCGGATGTTCTTAATGGAGTTCGTACCTTTTCTTCCACTTGCAAGATAAAACACTACCAATCACTTGTCGAATAACTAATGGGTCAATAATTCCGAATCCCATGACCAGGATTGTCTTATAGATCCAGCGGTATATTCACAAATATTCCAATGTGAGATTCACAAATGTTTCAATAATTTGTTTCTTGCTTGACAAAACAAAAAAATCTATTGTTTGTGCTTGCGTCTGGTGATGGGGTGGTGGCATGGTGATGTAGGGATTTGCTTCCATGGATCCTAAGGGCAATTATCTTTGCCAATGAAACAAAAAGATGTTAGTAAAGGTTTTGCTTGCAGCCGAAACAGCTTGAATGCTGTAATTCTCCGGTGTTGTAAGTTTGGGATGGGTTCGCACGTCTGCCATTGACTACATGAACACATCAACAAAAGTGCTGCGTCAGCCTGATATGTCGTGTAGACGGTTGCTATTGTGCCTGTTCCTGTACCGATTGGTAGGTAAACCCTGACGTTTTGTAAACACACACACACACACACACACACACACACACACACACACACACAGTTGTCATGAGCGCTACCTACGGGTAGAATGACGCACTCACATGGGAACAGCATTTCAGTCTGAAGTAAAGCACCACTAGGGACGCGTCAGAAACGTCTGTGGAACAGTAGGGTGAACATATGGCACGAAGGGCAAACGTGATCAATGATCGCTCTGCATCATTCCATCACGCGAAGAAGGCTTGTCAACCTGGGCAGCTGCTCGACGTATGCAGCAGGGTCAAAGTTTTTTGTGGTGCTGACACGGGAACTTTAAAACTCAAATAACATACGTCTGAACGTTAGTTAAAATAGAGGGCAGATCCGGCGGCAAATCCGACACGGCCCGCTGGTCGGAAAATAAAACACAGTCCAATAATATGTAGCGCACAGTGATCTACACGTCACAAGCGCCACATATTGAAGAGTCCTCTCGCAGGGGCAAGAAGCCATGCGTCATAGCGTTGTAGCCTATACGAAGACGAGTAAGGAGGACCTCGTCCCGTCGACATGGTTGGAAGGTGGTACACCACGGCCGCCGTTGTGGGCTCCACTAGACGGAGCTTGTTGTCTGACACTTCCGTCCACTCATCTTCTTATCGACACATGACTTGTACCTCAACAGCGCGGTAATAGCACGCACGGCACGCAGGGGGGCGGCACACTGAAATAACCGATGATCACTACACGCCTCCTCGGTTGCTAGATCCCTGCTTTCGTTCCCCGCAATACCCTTGTGCTCTGGTACCCACCAGAACGACACCTTTCTCCCAATCGTTGTAGTTGGAGGAGGGGTCCCTGGACTACTTTATCTGCTGTGTACAAACGATGTAGAGGGTGAAGGTCAAGGGAATTGGAGCAGACAAGCAATTTAGCACTGGAAGAACTTCTCATCTGCTCCTGTGCCCGTAAGATCGCATATAATTCTGCGTCGAAGACAGTAAATTCTTAAAGCAGTCGAACGATGAGGACAAGATCCGGGAAAACGACAAAGCAACGAACCGAGGTCGTTTTTTACACCAGTCCGACAAGGGAGCTATATAGTTGCGGTGCTAATATAAAATGTCAGAAGATATAGCATTAAAACCCGAAACAGTAGTGCAATCTCTCCTGCACTGCACTAAATCTAAAATGACGCTGGGCCTCTGCGGTAACCAGGCTGGCAGACGGTTAACGCCCTGGATTTGCGGTTATACTTGCTCCACTCCAAGTGACTCCAGCACATGTCACACGCGGATCCCAAATGCCCTTGCTGCTCATGGACAATGGGAGAAGGCGTTTCAGAGGGGAGGAGCAACAGTATGGTATGCTATGAATTCGGAGAAGAGAGAAACTTACATGCCTCACACACCACGAGGAGTTGCCACCGAACTGTAAGTGGCGGTACTCCAGCTTCAGCACGGAGAATGGGTATGGGGCTGGTCCTACGAGCACCCATGGTCAGCCTAATCCCCCTCATGGTGGACACGTAGACTAAGCGCGAATGCACAAAAGCCCTATAAAACTGGAATAGCTGCGCCCTGTCCACTCCCCAAAGACCTGTGGCTATGGCACTTTATGATACTCATGCACCCAGGGTTCTGACTTTCAGGTCCCTCAGGTGTGGCAACCACGACAATTTGGAGTAAAAAATAAGATTCAGGAACCTCACTGAGTCTCTAAAGTGTAGAATGGTGTTCCTCACATGCATGTCAGGTAAATTAAAAATAGGACGAAAAGGATTAAAATGAACACACACACACACACACACACACACACACACACACACACACACACACACACACACACACACCCCTGGAGAAAAGTGAAAACCCGTCTTTGCATCCCACTCCTCTAACTTCCACACTGTACGCTGCAGGTCGTTGTTGCAACATTGGAGGAGGAAGAGAAAACAGCAAAATCCCACAAATAAGGAGCATTGTACAGGACTCCTTGCCCTAGACGTGATACTGTTGATGGATATGGCAAAGAGGGTGACACTTAAAACACTCCTTTTTTTATGCTCTGGACATATTGCAAATGAATATATACGCATGTATCAGGGCCAATTTTTGTTTTCTGTGCCACATCAATTTTGAAATAAAGTGGCGATGTAAAACCTTCGGTAATGTTTGTAATTGTCTTCAATGTTTCATACGGCGTGCCCTGCTGTAAGTTTAATTTTCACGAGGAACACTTGTGTATTTACTCAGTTGCGGAGCAGGTGTTATGAAATATAAAGTGACGTTTTTTACAATTTTATATTACAAATGTAAAATTTGAGTTTAACGTCGCATCGCGTGTCCTCAAAGAAATCATACTGGAATTCGCCTAACACGGTTTAGAAACACCCTGGAGTAACTAAATCTGAATGACCGGTTGGGGATTTGAACTCAGCTGTCCCAAATTAGACCAGTACATTAACAATGCAATATTTCGAGCAAAATAATGAAATATCGGTTTGAAAAATGAAGATAGCATAACAGCACGTAACAGACTGCAATGTATTAATCATCTGCACTCTTACGCTGAGTTGACGAAGGTTGTCTATGAATTTTTAGCCACAGGCAGCAAAGCAAAAAGTCCACTTTGTGCTGGCGTATTTATTATATCTTTCTTTTCCTCTCTTTTGACAGAAATTTCACACAGAACGGGTAAATTGTCTAGTCGCAGTGAGTTTAGATTTTCTGTAAAAAATGGAAATTTTTGCTATGCCCTTACACAACAATGACGATGATGATGAGGTCCCATACTCCGAGGAGCGTAGGGGACGATGCGGAAGACCCGCACCGCCTTACTAGCAAGGTCCTAGCGGAGGTGGTTTGTCATTGCCTTCCCCCGACCATAATGGGGATGAATGACGATGATGATGATGAAGACGACACAACAACGCCCAGTCATCTCGAGGCAGGAAAATCCCTGACCCCGCCGGGAATCGAACCCGGGACCCCGTGCGCGGGATGCGAGAACGCTACCACAAAACAACGCGCTGCGGACTTACACAACAAAGGCACAAAATATTATAGTGTAGTGTATCATCAGACAATGCATGCGGCCAAACATTCTGAGTTATCTTCGCGCTGGCGGAGGGACAGACCAGTCTTCTGTTTTACTCTCTTCGCTTCCCCTAAATTAGTACAGCGGACAGCCACACTGTTTCTACTATTATACTAGTTTAACCTAGAAATCTTAGAAGAGGCTAGTTTTAGCTTGCAGACACATTTACGCTGGAAAACAACGATTCTCTCCAACAACAGTAACAGCGCCCAAGCTTTTTCAGCTTTTAAGATATGGCAAGAGCTGGAAATCATTACAAAGAGAAACTTTCTTCAGATTACAGCAGTGTTTCAGAGTAGAAAATAAGCTACGCTTTTATATGAGAACTGAGGTGATATTTCAGTCTACAGATATGTACCCCAGTAAGGAAATCAAATTATCTAAATAAAGTTCAATCGAGACACGCTATGTTGTTTCCCAATCAGACGGTTACTAACTGGCAGTCGATTCGACGAACACGTTCTCCCCCTGGTGTTGTGGACGGGAGGGGCGCGCCGCCCTCGCAGCAGTGCCTCGAGGATCAAGTTGGCTCTGTGATACCGCCGGCGGAAGTGACCTACATCGCTCTTCGATCAAGTGAACCATATTTCGTCCCGAAGTTAACAGCGTCGAGTCAATGAAGGTATAGTTGTGCATGTAAATGTTGATTCGTTTAAACGACTAACGTGTAGTATTCACGAACAAAATGGACTCGTCGATTCGAACGTATAGTAATCAGCAACTAATTTGCTATTAATATTTTACTGGATGTTTGTTGAAAAGAACGTTTTGGTTTTAAATGGGTTGTGGTACCTATTCCATAACTTTTATTTTCTTTTCAGGTTCTGGCGAATTACCGAAAACCTTGAGCTATGGCTTCAACGGAATCAGATCTTGACATTCTGACGAAGAACACGTCAAAAAAGACGATTTCGTTTCCGATTACACTATCGACTGTGCATCATATTAGTACGAAGAAACACTTAACGCAACGGTGCCGCAAATTAAGAAGGAAGCATCTGTTGGGAAAAACAAGAAGGGGCTAAAACAGTCAACTATTGGCCCCGAAAATATTGGACTGAAAAATGAGCGGAACACAAGTAACGACAATGATTCAAAGACGAGTTCCTCAGCAGCTTCCATTGTCAGCAACAATGTCGTCCCCTGGAGACTTCCAGTGCATCTTGGTGCCATCTAAAACCGAGCTTACGTCAGACAGGAATGGCATGGAAAATAAAAGTCAGCGTGGAACCACTGGTAAGCCATCAGCAATGAACATAGTCCATATTCGTCAAGGACCGACTGTTTCCAAAAGATATACGCGTAACATTCTAAATTTTTTTCAGTTATTTTTCTCAGATTGCAGTCTTCTGTTGTTTATATAACTATTGTATTTACTCAATACACCTGGCACATGATCATTCAAATTATCGTGTAAGAGTTAATGCAATGTTCATGTTCTTCTCGGTAGGCCTACTTACTCCACAGCGTTCACGGCGGGCGAAAATCTACGCCCTTTTGTTTGTTATCCTATACGATGTGAGTTTTTGTGATTTATTGCAATGGAAAAAAATGGTTCAAATGGCTCTGAGCACTATGGGACTTAACTTCTGAGGTCATAAGTCCCCTAGAACTTAGAACTGCTTAAACCTAACTAACCTAAGGACATCACACACATCCATGCCCGAGGCAGGACTCGAACCTGCGACCGTAGCGGGCGCGCGGTTCTAGACTGAAGCGCCTAGAACCGCTCGGCCACAAGGCCGGCTACAATTGAAAGACCGTGGAAACAGTGAGACGTAGTTTTCTTAAATTTCCTACAATAACGGGTATATAATTTTACCCTTGCGACGATTTTGGTAATTTTCCTGGCCAAACCTAGATGTGGTAGTAGAATCGACGAAAGTAATATTTTTGGCACTTTTCTGTCTACACAACAATCAGAGCGTTACAGTACCTACGCTATTCATGATTAACATTGTCACCTACAACAATGACTTCGATTGTTTGCCAGACATGTGAAAACAGCCTGGAAAAAAAAGGGGGGGACATGTAGGATGACAAATAAGACGTGGCTGCTGCACTGATTCATCGATATGTAATGCAAGAAGTTCAACAGCAAGGTAACGTCAGCATTAATAAGTTGATAAAAATTATAACCACAAACACCACTACATACGGAAAACTGGTTTCTGCCCAAGCAAGGCTGAGAGAAGAACCCAGCCACAAATTCATTGGGAAGGACCGAAGCAATACGTAAAAATCACGTAAAATCTGAACAAGATATGACAGTTACTGATACAATTTTCCTTTTCCATACCAAACAGCGAAATTAATTCCCTTTCACTGCGAATAATAAAGACTTATAACGCGTGGGAGGGACAAGGTGCAGTAAGGAGATTATTGTACTGTACCCCTCGCCGCTTGAGAAACGACTATGACCAAATACGTTCTATCAGGAACACTCAATAACGAGGAATGGAACGCATTTCTCTGGTGTAATAGAAATAATTTCATTAAGCAACAAAATAAGAAGTTACCCATATGTTTCTCACTCAGGATGTTGCGTGCGTTTATTTCTGTATTAAACTGATCACCCATTGCTACTATGTGGATCGATTTTTATGAAACTTGTCAGTAACGATAACGTCAAGGGTAAAAGTTGCGCAATGTATAAACAATATCTGTAGTGCGAGGGAAAACGGACGTCACTTTTTACCATATGGGTATACGTTACGTAAAATTCTTTACCCAAACTTCACCTGCAACACTAAAATGTGTATTCTTTACGCAACTGGATTGTCACATTTGGAGTGAAGATACAATATATCGTTCTCTCTTTCTTTACTCATGTGAAGCCAGTTGGTTTTGCAGGCAATGGTGCACTTAGCCATACTTACGTTATTTTCTTTTCCAGGACACCAGAGAAATAATTCTCGAGTAATGCGAGCAGGTCCATTTCTTTAGTGTTGCTGTAGCATTGTGGCTACGATTTGGATACCTTTGGCTCCACTCAATGTCGTCTCTTTTATGCACTTGTTAATTCCCTTTCGTAGAGCATACGCCATCAAACTTAACGTCTTTGTTCCACGATATTAGTTTTATGCCGCCATTACCAGTGTTTCGTTTCAAGTGTGAATTTTTCTGGCAATTGGCAGTACTCTCGAAGTAGTTCATATTCAGCTCATGGCACTTAAAGGAGCGCAGCACGTGCAGCATAGTCACGTTCCCTGCACTGTTTACAATTCGAGTGTGTGTACTTGGCCGTGCCGCACGAGTTGACTAGCTTTCGGAAAACGCGGCCGCATTCGGCTAGTACGGGTGACGAAGTGACAGTCATTCATATCTTGGGTCCAACATACCACTCAAAATTATATCGCGGAGAGCTAAATTTCTCCCGAGCCATTTTATAATATTGAAAATTGTTCATATCTTCGTCCGTCACATCTAAAATTACGAGTACGAAATTCTACAGGGTCATATCTTCTGTTGTAGATATTGTGTATTAAAAAGGTCTTTCCTTCTTCTTTTCCCATCTTCAACAAGCAGCACGCGCTCGGTGGCTACGTGCCAGAGCATGAAGCCAAAGATCTGGGTTTCGACCCTGGTTAGTCTGAGGCTCCTTATGCCACTTCTGTCGCCTCTGGCAATATTTATTCATCTGAAAAATATCGAGTTGCACCGTGTCTCGGAATTCACCTTGAACTGCAAGTCCCCCTATAGTTGGCTGCGTACGTCACTTCTGAAGTCGGAGGAAGGCAATAGATGGCCCCATGCATTGTACCATGCCCAGTAAAGAATTGTGGTGTCCAGGAAAAAGTCCTGTGGCACGCCCCAATGAACGCTTACCTATGGGAGCGAAATGGCTCTTTGCGACGAGAGTTTGTATTGGGTAGTTTGGACGGACTTATCGACGATCAGAAGTAGGAACACTTCGGTCCCACTATTTCAGAGCGCCTTTGTACCTGCGCACGTCGATCTGCACCAATAATACCTATTGCTACCACTTAACTGGTCGCTTTTCAACCCTAGTAACAAATATCACTCACCATTCCTTCAGAGATGTAACAGGGCCTTTGTTTTCCTAACAGATAAGGAATGAAGCCGGGCGTACTGGGCTCTTCATTGTCCGGCCACGCAGGCTTCTGTGATTGACACATTTCCAAGTTTTACGTTGTCGTTCGACGTACTACATATATCTCAGAACTGGGGTTAAATGGCTACATGTCAGCAATGAGTGAAGGGAGTTGTTCTAACACTATGTAAAGCATTTGCACAGAATTACTTCAGAACGTTGAACAATGTCTCAAGCAAGAAAACGAGAATTATAGTGCTGTATTCTGGAAGCCGTGCTGCTCGAAAACCACAAGGAAAAATGATTGTTATCAGAGTTACTGAGAATGTTACGCATCTCTTACGGCAAACTCAACTTGTTATCCGTGTATAATCTTCTATCAGTTCAATTAATCTCATACTAGAATAGTTCAGCAGGTTTTGCCACATTTACTATACCTCTGTGAAGTATCCAGGGGAGGGTTTCTAAAACTCTTTGATATTTTTCCTGCTGTACGTCTTCAGCTACCAACGATAAGCTAGTTAAAAATTGCAAAGACTCATTTACAAAATTTTAAGTTTATGAATGTGATGGCGTTTGCAGAAGAAATGTGGAAATACTGTTCACTTCAAACATCACCACTGTGTATTGTGTGTACTGAACCGGGGGACCTAGAAACGACGGAGGGGCTTCGTCCCGCCGTAATCCTCCTCAGTGGTTCACAACCCCACAACTGACCACAGCAGTCCACCCACCCCACCGCCGCTCCACATTATTAAGAATTAATATCTTAACATATTCGTCACTAGGTGAAAGCATATCATAATACGATTGTAATGTGAAGTCGTTGGTTCAAATTTCTCTAGTGGGACATATTGCTTCTTACTTGTATAAACATGGGAAAGAGATACTGCCTGTAGGAAACTAATAAGAGACCTTTGAAAAAGGAGAAGCAAATAGATGTGCATTAAGAGTTCAGGTACTAAGCAGAGAGGGAAAGATGAAAGGAATACATAGAGGGGCTGTGGGAAAATGAACTTGAAGACAATATCATAGAATGGTAAGAGAACGCAGGTGAAGAAGACACGGGAGATACGACACAGAGAATAATTTGACAGAGCACTGAGACATATACCGATAGAAGGCTCCTGAAACAGATAATATTTCCTCAGCACGACTGTTATCCTCGGGAGAGCCGACATGACAAAATTATTCCACCTGTCGCGCAAGATGTATGAGACAGTGAAATATCCACAAATTTCGAGAAGAATGTAATATTTCCAATCCCAAAGAAAGCAGGTGATGACATGTGTGAATATTACTGAACTATCAGTTTAATAAGTCACGGTTGCAAAATACTGACGCGAACTATTTACAACAGAACAGGAGAGCCCACGAACGCTGACCTCCGATATCAGCTCAGGTTCCGCAGACAGACGGAACGTGCAAGGTAGTACTTATCTTGGAAGGTGGATTAAAGGAAGGCAAATCTACATTTACAGCATTTGTAAACTGAGAGAACGATTTTGTCAATGCTGACTGGAGCACGCTCTTGGAAATATGAAGTAGACAGAACAAAAATACAGGAAGCGAAAGTTTAAACACAAATTGGACAGAAACCACAAGGCAGATACAAGAGTTGAAGGTCATGAAAGGGAAACAGTGGTTGAGAAGGGACTGAGAATTATAGTTCAGGAGGAAGAAATAAAGATTTTCAGTTTTGCCAATGACATTGTACTTCTGTCAGAGACAGCAGAGGACTTGGAAGAAAAGTTCAACAGAATGGACGTGTCTTGAAAGTAGGATATAGCAAAAAACAATAACAGCAAAACAAGTGTAATGGAATGGAACCCCCTATCTCTCACTCACATGGGGATTGCAAAGATTACTGCAAACATAGACGTATTCAAACAATCATTTTTTTCCACCACTCCATGTGTAAATGGAACATGAAAAAAAAACCTAATAAATGGTACAGTGGCATGTACCCTCTGCCACGCACCTCACAGTTTTTTGTAGAGTACCGACGCAGATGTAAACAGAGTTGGATTAAATCAGATAATGCTGAGGGAATCTGATTAAGAAATGAGACACTAAAAGTAGGAGATGAGTTCCGCTATTTGTGCAGCAAAATAGCCAACAGAGTACAGAAGATATAAAATGTAGACTAGGAGAGGCAAGATCAGCATCCTAAAGAAAAGAAATTAGTTAACATCGAATATAAATTTAACTGTCAGGAAATCCATTCCCATGGTATTTGTCTTGAGTGTAGTCTTGTACAGAAGCGAAAGTGGATGATAAGCAGTACAGGCAAGCAGATAATAGAAGCTTTCAAAATGTGGTACTACAAAAGAATGCTGGAGATTACATGGGAAGATCACATAACTATTGAGAGAGTCCTGAACAGAACTAGAGAGAAAAGAAATTTGTGGCTTAAACTGATTAAAAGAAAGGATTGGTTGATGGGACACATCTGAGACATCACAAATTCAATACTGGAGGAAAATGTGGGGGGCAAGAAATGGTAAAGGGGGAGCAAGAGAGGAGACCAGTAACCAGGTTAAAATGGATATGGGTAGCAGCAGTTATCTGGAGATGAAGAGGCTTGATAAGATCGTGTGGGGAGCTGCATCAAACCCGTCTTCTGACTGAAGAGCACAACAGCAACATTAAAATACCATATTTATTAAAAAATTAAAACATTATTAACAAATATTGAATCATAATTTTAATGTAAGTAACATCTTTTCATTTTAATTACAATTAGAATAAAATGGGAGTAATCACAATAAATTAAAATTTTGTAGAAAAATGCAAAATGTCAAAGGGAAGATAAAGTAGGCCTATTTCTTTGTTTCTAGAGACTGAACAGTATTACTGATGGATGAAATTTTTTTTAACAAAAAGGCATCCAGAACGTCCGTGTGAAATTTTAATTTATTTTCATACGACCAACAACTAAAAAGATGCTACTTTTATTAAAATTATTAATTTATATTTGTTAACATATGCGAGATTTAAATAAAATTGAATGAAATTGTGCCACTAACAAATTCGGATCAGTGGCTTTGTCCGACTACAATCCTATTATACAATGCATGATCTTCAAATCCTGTAAAGTATTAACAAAATCAAAAAGACCAGTCTATTAACTTCCCTTACTTGGTAAAGTACGAGGAAGGAGAGGCGGAACGGAAAAGGTTTCAAATCGCAGACGGCAGCACATGAAGCAGAATTAAGAAGGAAGCGATTGACCGCCTGGAAGAGAGAGGCAAATGGCCTTCTACCATAGCAGAAAAATTTATGATCGTGGGACGGAATTTCCTTCGCAGTAGATTTTAATGCTTTTTCATTAATTTATGGATAAGTGTTGATACGTTCTGTTCAATAAACTTTACAAGCCACATTTACGCTAACCGAATGAACGAATCTCATTATTTAGAGTTCGCGCATCATCTAAGATGAGATCTGAAGATTATCAGTAAACGCTTTCACCAGCCTACCACTTTGCTATTAATGTTAGTTAACTTAAATCCCGTAGAGTCATTACTACCCTCGCGTGTTTCCACATTTCTCCAGAACCCAAACTGCCTTTTTCCGAGGTTGGCTTCTACCAGTTTTCGATTCTTCTGCAGTATTTAGCAATCATGACTTATTAAACTGACGGCCATCAAGCTTCCCATTGATTTCTGCAACATAATTAATAGAAGCCATAAACAGCATGAGCTTAGGCACTCATACGGAACCATTTCGATTTTTATGATTCTGAGTGATGTTATCTTACCCACGATACAATACTACCCCCCCCCCCCCCCCGCCTTTATAATTTTAATTCCCTCTTCATTTGTGCAACCGACTCATACTAATAGTGACTTCGAGGTGTGTCTGGAGCAGAGGATTGATCGATCAGCCGGCTGATTCACATCTTATAGTACCATGTGTGATGATTAAGTGACCGTGTCTTATGGATGGGATTTTCAAAATCTATACTAGTTAACATGGATAAACCAGTGATACCCAAGGAAAATAATTTTAATGTTTGCGTGTTAAGTAATTCATATCAAGCCGCACCGATTGTAAGTTCACGGTAAACTGTTGGCGCCCTAAATGGGTAGATTAGTTGAAAAGTCTCAGAAAGCCCAGGGCACACCAAGTCAAATAGGACCACGCCCAGTAAACCAACCTTCTCGTTGGTGACGTATTTTCCTTTTCATTCGAAGAAGTTGATGACAGCGACAAGAGGCTTTAGCAACGCAAAGACGTTGATATTCTTTTTGTAAACAGACGCGTCCAGAACACACAACACTAAAGGAGAACAGAGCCGAAGCAATGTAGGCGGCACTGCCAGGGCCGGAATTGAACTGAGGAGTTGTTCCATTACGCAATGGTAAGACTTCATTGTTTCCAGTTGCTTGCAACTTCAATAATGGACAATGGCAATATTGGGCGTAAATTAAATGATTTTAAGAATTTATGGAGTGAAACCTTCTGACATTACTTACAGGGTGACAATTATTGAACTATACGAAAAAAACGTAAATTAGTTGCAAACTACATTCAACATGTAAACGTCACTACAGGTATTCGGATTTAGGTTATGACATGTTCCACATGCCTGCCATCATTGGCGGATGACCTCAATGGCTGTTTTCAGCTCAACAATGGTTTTGAGGTTATTGCTGTACACCCTCTCCTTCATATAGACCCACAAAACAAGAGTCGCGTGTGTTCAGATACGGAGAATACGGCGGCCAATCGGGGCCCGTGTCAGTGGCCTCTGGGTACCCCAGAGTCAGAATGCTGTCCCCAAAGGGCTCCTCCAGGACATCAAACATGGGGTCGAGCTCCGTCTTGCTTGAATCACATCTTGTGTCACTTTGGATAATGGGGATGAAATCATTTTCCAAAATCTTCACGTATCATTCGGTAATCACCGTGCCATCAAGGAATGTCGCGCCGATTATTCCGTGACTGGACATTGCACACCAGACAGTCACCTGTTGAGGTTGAAGAGACTTCTCTATCGCGAAATGCGGATTCTCAGTCTCCCAAATGCAATTCTGCTTACTTGGCGAGCCCATCCAAACGAAAGTGGGTTTCGTCGCTAAACCAAGCCATACATACAGTGCATACTAATTCCCTTCATGCCCCGCGGCCAGCCGTGCAGTTTGAGCGTCCAACAGAAGCCATTCAGAAGTTATGACGATTTTATTTCATGTAGTTCAATTATTGTCACCCTATATTTTACCCACAGAAACAAAGTGTTATGGAACTTTCAGCTCTTAAGGCTAATAAATGTTAATCTGGCACCTCCTAGGCACTTCTCCGCAATGGTGCTGACATTAGCTCTGGCATTCTGAACTATTTACGTCGTCATACAAATCAATTACTTTAAAAAGTGAACCATTTACGAAAAAATTCAAGATCTCACTATAGTGCTTACAATTGAGTAGAACTGTTTATTATCAGGATTACATTCCTTATACCATGTATCCGTAGCCTCTGAATGGTGTAAGTCGTGAATGTTGGATTTCCTAAAATAACATGACACCACCAATATCTTATAGAATCTGGTTACTGTTGGCTCAGTAATGTGATCCTATTACGCGATGCCACTGACACAAAATGTTCACCTGAATCGTCATAGTTTAAAGCTGTTCCAATTGCAGAAATGAACTTTTTCAATTTACGGAATCTTCGATGGCTCTAAAAGCAGGCCATCATGGCGACGTAGCCATTCAACTTTAGTATGCGAAAAGCAGACAATTTCACAAATGATACGAGGTACAGAAATAAAACTGTTTATGACTTGGTGCTTTCATCTTTTGACAATGGTGTTTAAATAAATGAAGACCAGCAAAAACCTCCACATTGTGGAGCAACCTAGAATGTAGGGTTCGTTCCGTGGCCAAAGATCACAGAGAGTAAGGAGCGAACATTGAATTGCCAAAATCACCAGGTGCACACTTCTGCCGACACGGAGGCAACGGGGCTGCATGCTCGTACGCGCGCGCGCGCGCGCGCGCGTAGCACTTTAGAAAAGGCGCCAAACCTGTTAGAACAGGTGTGCTACGGCAGCGTGTGCGCGCGCGCTTTAAGATGCATCAAACGACGTAGACGTTTTGTTAACTGGCAAACTGTACATTCCAAAATGATGCCTTGTTTAAGAGACACGTCTCGCTGTACATAAAATCATACGAGTTACGCATTTCTCGACAAGTCATGCAAACGTACTCCGGGTTGCATTCAACATGTTATCAAAATAACATACAAATAGACGAGGACTTAACTGGCTCTGCCGCATATACCAAAGTCTGTTCTGCACTGAAAGCATATTTTCTGTTGCGAAAAGATATCTTCATGCCTTCAAGCTGGCTTAATGTACGCTGAGATATTATGAAACCGAAATGTCAGATCCCTTATCACAAACAAAAGCATCGATTCAGATAAGATCATTGCCTGTGCAACATGGCGATCAGATCACTGTCAAATTAATGGTATTATGTCGCAGCTTTTCCCCGGAGAGAGAGAGAGAGAGAGAGAGAGAGAGAGAGAGAGAGAGAGTTCAGGGAGTGAGGCATTACGAATGCATGTGCGATCCCAATTTCTTACTGAGGAGCTTCCCTGTATCACATGGAGTGAATGCAGGGCAATTACCTCAGCAATGTTCTGGCTCACAAGTTATAATCTTGATCGAGATTTTAAGGTCTGATCTTTCTTCCTTACGATTACTGCTTTTGCGAAAACGTGTTTCACAAGAACAACACGAAGAAAAAACCAGCCTCAGTTCCATATTTAATACAATAATGATGAGCAGTGTCTGTGGGGTGACATTGGGCTGAAATAAACTTATTAAAAATGTCGACTATGTAAGACAAGAGACGCATCAGGGCGTAAGTAGAACAGAAGGGTTGGGCGGAGTACGAAAGTTAATTTTGCCTAAATTTCTTTATAATCAACTTTCCCTCAACAGGTTGATGTGTTCGACAGAAGACGCCCATCCTTGTATCAGTGCACCCAGATCCGAGCTGTTTCCTGTTTATGTCCACGGTCATCAAATGCGTTTTCGATGCGCTTTAGGTAGATGGATGCACCGTTAACACAGTGAAGGGAAATCTTCAAGGAAAATTGTCTCTTTTGTGCTCGGAATGAAGTGCTCAACACCGCTTCAGTCACTAGCCAAAACTTGTTTTCGGACTGTCATTTCTTAAGGAACTTTAGTCTTCTGTGTATGCTAACTAGTCTTCCCACTCCTGAACGTTAACCAGGAATCCCGCACGCAAACGGACCACATCACATACGCGCCTGCTTCCTCAGTCACCCGAAGGGTGGGGGGCGCAGGAGGGGCGGAGTGTTGGTGGTGGGAGGTGAACCATGACCTTGCGTCACTCCACCTTCAACAGTCAGTCGGAGGGGGAGGGAGCACGTGGTGGCGAACACGCGACCACCAAAAACAACCCCGCAGCGCTGTCACACACAGCTCTGTATTCAACAGACGTCAGCCTAGGGATAGACACAGCAACATCCACTACCTGCTTCGCATCCCTCCAGTTCACTTTTGCTGTGAGATCTAGTCCTCCCTCTATTATGTAATGATCACAGCTGCAAATAATATCAATTCCATAATCAATGCCTTTTGCAAAGGCAAAATGTTTTCCGAACTTTAATCCTGGATCGGTTTTAATAGCTGGGTCGTACAACAGCAGCCACATAAGTTTACGATCTTTAGGTAACAATGATAGCTTAGAACGTTTCTACAGGAAGTAAACTAACTTTACTTTCCTGCCAACTGGAATATGAGGTGAAATTACTCTAATATACACGATACACCATGTTTACGGTCTGGGTAGAAGTACACCAAGAGTTTGTCAAAGGATTTATCTGAAATAATCTTACAATAACTGTGGTTATCTTAATAAAAATTTCCCGTACTTATGGCCATTCTAGCTGAGAAATCAAATACTTCTAATTCCACTTCGGCATAGAAAAAATCCATCTGTACCACGTTCAGTCAAAATATACATAACTCAAGATTGCATTCGCTACAATTCTTGAAACAGAGAGGGAAAAAATCTTTTATCTTTTTAGTATTACAAACGCTGTATTTGATACACGCTGCAAATCCATGGGCCACAAATACACAATTAACTAAAATTCCCGAACAAGTAAGACCAAGTTAAAATTTGAAAAAAAAAAAAAAATTAAAATCAACGAAACGAGAAAATAAAAGCAACAGTATTCAGAAAGCAGTACCGACTATACGGCAGTAACATCAAACACGTAATAATTTAAAAATATCACACATTTTAAGCACATTACTGCTATATAAACACTATACCACACTAGCCAAAACAAACTGATGATCAATAATAATGTATCGAAACAACCGAAGTCCGCTTCAGATATGCACCGCAAAGTAAATACAAACACAATGCCACGTTCTGCTTAGTATACTCACCTTTATCCATCCTCCGTGAGCTGTAACCAGTACATAAAGAAGATATAAGTCTATTTCATGGCCGTTAATCTTCGGTATTTTACGAAATGGAGTCCTGAAAACAACAAGACATTATAATGTATTACGATGAATAACTTAACATAGATACATGCCAAACCCAAACAAACATACAAAGATGTTTAATAAATTTTAAATAAAAGTACACTTACCCACGGCTTTCGTGGAATTGCCTAAGTTCTCGAATGAAACTGTCACGTTCCCGTTGGTATGTGACTGGGTCCTTGTTAAGAATTTTGGCCATATTAACACTGAAACACTCTTGTTTATTGCACCACACGTGTTACTACGCTATGTGAATCCATTTAGAGTCCCGATACGCGTGACGTAGTCGCAGCGAAGAGCAGATACACCACGGTAAGATAGCAGTTGGGGCTCAACCGACGAAGGGTATTGTTCGACTCCCGCAGACGTAGGGTTGACTGGATTTCCAACTCCCAATGTTGCAACTTACTTCTGTCCGATATTAAGCACACAGCAAGAGTCCAGTACACGGCACAACCACTCACACGTTGTCCGTAACTTTTCCATGGCGCACAGTTTAGTACTTTGCACCAAAATAATCACAAATATGCACCAAAAATGTTACATACACGTAACGGCACGTTTCTTCCTATGTGTAATGTCACTGCAAGCCAAAATGGCGTCGGCCATTACGCCCAAAGACGGCGGATAGATACTCAGATACAAGTTATTTCTACTTTAAAATGTAGTTTGCAATGAATCTGTGTTATAAAACTTGTCTAGGTCTAATTAAACCCCACCGTTAGTAACGCTACGACATCAAGCAACGCGTCCATAACGTCGATTCCCGTCTCGGCGTACAGAGCGCGATGAAATTATAGTTCGTACACTGAACACAGATGTCAGTAGCAATTATAGCCTCTGTGAAGAGTTACTGATTTTGTGAATTTTTGTGATATCGTCAGACACGCTGAAGTATTTCGAAGCCAAACAATGACTTATAAAAGGAAAAAATATCATAAAGGCGATACACATTTGAAGAAGAAATGGAGAACGAAGCGCCGAACGAAAGACCTTGATGAGGTTAGTAAGCGTCAGTTTGTCTTTTAAGGTTATTGATGGAAAAATGACTATTAAAAATTAAACCATGACACGTGGTTGTAATTGCAGATTGATGAGGATATGAAAGAAAAGAATGCAAAACTGCTACTAAATCAAGAAATAGATTTGGATAAACCTGGAAATGCACAGTTTTATTGTTTGCATTGCGCGTGAGTAACATTCTCAGTAGTTGCATGCCGCTAGAAATGCTTGCATGCTAGAAATGCTTATTGTTTAGAAGATTAGTAGTTTTTGTATTGCAGTTTTTAATGTGTACACAGTTGAACTCAGATGACTGAAATGTTTAAAATTAAACAACGAAGTTGCTATGCTTTTTAAGTCTACAAGGTTGCGAAAATTAATGTGTAATATGATAAATTTAGGCTATATTTGTGTATGTAGTAACCAAAGTTGAATGACATGAAGATCGTATAGTAACTTTGGAGGAAATTTAATTACGATGTAAATATTGTCTTAAGAGTGCCCAGAAATAAATTTCCATCAGTCATCATCTCCACTATTATTGTGAAAAATGATAAGGCAGAAATAGAGTAGCAGGTTACTCAGAAGTCGTGTAGCTGATTTCATATTAATGATTGAATACATATTTATTTATCCAGCGTTAATTTTGCGATGATATAAGATTTGTCATCTTAGGAGACTGAAAATTAATAGCATAAAACACACTCACTAATAAATCACAATTTACAGGTATGCTTTTATGAGGTTAGGGCAGTGCTTTATGTGTATAGGACAGGTGGTCAGGCACAGCACTGATGAAGAATCCATTCCAGTAGTTTCCAGAAAGATTTAGGAGAACCAGATCATGGTGTCAGAACAAAGTAACTGAAACCTACTAAATATGAGGTCTTTGTCTGAATAACTGCACAGTCTTACTCTGTTGGCTCCTAATGTAGAACATTATCTGAGATACACACTATGTACTCCACATAACTAACATAGTTTTGCTCTGCATTACTGCACACATCCAGGACACCTGGTGCTGATTCCTAAACCATTTCCCCCACACTCGCCTCCCTGAACTAATGGTACACATACTGCTTGATAAGTTATTTGAGCAGATTATGTTATTAATTGAACTTCTTGTGCAAGCTAAAAGTGCACTCTTACAACTTAATTAGGAAGTAATTATTTGATACCTGTAATGAAGAGTGCTGTGTAAACAACCTTAGATTGCTGTTGTATCTGGAGGAGTTAGTGACAGTTAAGTTTATGTCTGAAGCACACTTTTTTTCCCCACCACTGAGAAATAAATAGTGGATTGGTGTCCTCTTGAACTAAGTTCAGTGACGTAATGATTAGGCCTATGCCACTTCAGTCAGCAGGTGTTTTCAACTGTTCAAATATAGACATTAAAAATAAATAGTGAGTACTTACATTACCTTCATACTGTAAGAAATTTTTTGTTTGAATATTTAATTCTCTAATTGAAAATTGGTAACTGTCTGTAGTGTTCTGTGTCTTTACTGAAAAATATCGCTATGTGCCATAGCATTATAATAACCACTGTTGTATATAATGACCCATTTCAATGTGTTGTATTAGTGCTAGAATGAGTGATGAAGCAGTGCTCATGTCCTCCTCATAGAGCTTAAGGAAAAGCTCTGTGTATACACATGTTAATTAAAGTAATGAATATATTACTGACACAATGAAAACACTGAGTATTGGAGTTACAGTAGTATTCTAAAAAAATGTTCTTGATGAGTCCAGAAGTACTAGAGGACAGGTAGTGGTTGTGAATGTATACGTAGAGATTGCTAGTCTCTTTCCCTGCTCTCCCTCGTCTGTGCCATTGTGGTATCAGATTTTGTGGTTTCCTCCTATTCCAATCATGGTTGGAGTGTAGAAAGAGTGACTCCTTAAATTTCACTATAAAGAAAGACCGTTTAAATGCCACTGTGAATGCTAAAATGAGTGTGATATTGTCTATGTATTTCCTGCAGGAACAATATACACTGGGTGACAAAAATCACGGGATAGCAATATGCACATATAGAGATGGAGGTAGTATTGTGTACTCAAGGTATGACAGAGCAGTGCATTGGTGGAGCTGTTATTTGTACTCAGGTGATTCATGTGAAAAAGTGACTGATGTGATTATGGCCGTACGACCGGAATTAACGGGCTTTGAACGTAGAATGGTAGTTAGAGCTAGACTCTTGGGACATTCCATTTCGGAGATCATTGAGGACTTAAATATTCAGAGATCCATAGTCTTAGGAGTGTGCAGAGACACAAAATTTCAGGCATTACCTCTCACCGTGGACAACGCAGTGGCTAATGGCCTTCAGTTAACAACTGAGAGCAGTGGCGTCTGCGTAGAGTTCTCACTGCTGACAGACAAGCAGCAGTGTATGAAATAACTGCAGAAATCAATGTCGGATGTACGTGAACATATCCATTAGGACAGTTTGGTGTTCAAGGACTGTGTCAGCTGACGACTGACGTGAGTGCGTTTGCTAACAGCACATCATCACCTGCAGTGCCTCTCCTGGGCTTGCAACCGTATATGTTGGACCCTAGACAACTGGAAAACTATGACCTGATCAGATAAGTCATTATTTCAGTGGGTAAGAGCTGATGGTAGGGTTCGAGTGTGGTGCAGAAACACGAAGCCATGGAACCGAGTTGTCAACCTGTGCAGGCAGGTGTGGGCTGTGTTTGTGTGGAATGGGCTGGGTCATCTCGTCCAACTGAACGGATGATTAACTGGAAATGGTTATGTTCAGCTTCTTGAAGATCATTTGCAGCCATTCATGGAGTTCATGTTACCAAACAACAATGGAATTGTTATCGATGACAATGCGCACTGTCACTGGGCCACAGTTATTCCCAATTGGTTTTGAAGAAAATTCTGGACAATTCGAGCAAATAATTTGGTCATCTAGATTGTCTGACACGGGACGTAATGGAGAGGTCAGTTCGTGCAGGAAATCCTTCACGGGCAACACTTTTGCAATTATCTGTTGTTATAGAAGCAGCGTGACTCAATATTTCCTCAAGGATCTTCCAGTGACATGTTGAGTCCATGCTATATTGACTTGGGCACTATCCCAGAGAAAAGGAGGTCCAACACAATAATAGGAGGTATCCCGTGCTTTTTTGTCACCTCATTGTATAGGATGATGAAAATAGCTCTAGATTCTACACTCACTTGGTAAGTAGGCATCCATGGGATAATTGCCATCTATCTTCAAGCATCTGCCAATTCACATTTTTCAATGTTTCCATGATGCTTCCCGATGAACCGAATAAATATGTGGCCATCTTGCTGCATTCTTTTGTATATATTCAATGGCTCAACCAAACTGCCACCTTTCATCCTAACCACGACTTCAGGCTATGCTGCAGATTAGTGTGTCACCACAACATACTTCCCAGAAACTAATACAGGTGCAAAAGAAATATTGTCAGTGTTCTAGTGTTTTTCTGTTTGCCACATCAGCATTATGTGCCACATCATCATTACATTACAGGATGAAGGAGGGCTCCGGTATTGGTTCATCCTGATAATTGTGTCAATATTGCATGATAGTCCTATTTGGTTTAGGTCCCAAACAGTTGAGCAGTAATGTAAGGTGGGATGCACAAGTGATTAGTAAGCAATCTCCGTAGTAGACTGACTACATTTTTCCAGTATCCTACCAATGAATCAAAAGTTGAGCCAGCGTAATCATTCCATTTCACAGCCCTACAAATTGTAATGATCAGGTATTCATAGGACTTGATTGATTTGAGACATTCAGTTAATATAGCAGCAGCACAAAAATTTGCTTTTAACTCTATTAAAATAAAAACCACCATGACTGGTTTTGCGCTTCAAGACCTCTCCATTTATAGCTATTACAGGCTCATATCTTGCGGCATTGTATTGTAGTTGTCTGATGTCCTCAAATTTGTTGTTCATCTGAACTTGGATTTTCAAACTTGCTGACCATATATCTGTGTTCCGTGAGATATCTCAATGATTTTGCAGCAATGTCAGAACATGGTTATTCTGTGGTTACGTCTTGGTAAATTGTAATTGTCAACAACTTTCTTTTAAGGCAGAAAAGTTGGAAGCCTTTGTCTGTATTATTTTATTCCACAGTTAGTTACTTGGTACTGAATGTAATGTAACCTACAATCACATTACCTTTATTATCATTATTATTATGTATTATTATTATTATTATTACCACCATTGTCGTCTATACTAATTTCTTTAGTTGGCCACCTAAGGACTAAAATAAGCATATAACCTTTATGACAGCTGTTGTCATTTATTATTTTTCTTTCTACAGGCTAGTCGTTTTTCATCAGCTGGCTATGTCTTATGTCTGCGTATACATTATTACTCTGTAATCCACCTTACAATGTGTTGCAGAGGGTATTTTATGACCACTGTCTCTTCCACCTTTCCTATTATGGAGTGCAGTCAAATTAAGTCAGCAGATACTGAGGGAGTTAGTTTCGGGAATGAGGCAAGGCATTAAAGTAATAGACAAGTTTCACCATTTGGACAGCAAATGACAGTGGTGAAAGTAGAGGGGATATAAAATATTGACTGGCAATAGCAAGAGAAGAACTGTGGTGGTAAGTCTCCATGCGAGCTTGAATCTCTCTGATTTTGCCTTCAAGGTATTTCTGTGAGAGATGTAGGCAAAAGCAGTTGGTTGACTCTTATTAGATCGTCAGTTCTTGAACTTTAACAGTAAAACACACAGTGATGCAGAATCTACCTTGCACGTTTGCCACGGGTTGGCAGAGCATCCCCTCGATGTTTTAATGCTTATTAAATAAGGCTGTAAGAAAATGCACTGCTCTTCTTAGGATCTTCTTATTTCCTCTATCAAGCCTTTCTGGTATGGATCACAGACTGATGGGCAATATTAAAGTATCGGTGTAATGAGGGTTTTGAAAGCTACCTCCTTCGTGGAGGGACTGCACTTTCTGTGGGTTCTCCCAATGGATATCTGCCTTGCTTGCAATTAGTTTTTGTGTATTTGTTCCACTTTAAATAGCTGTGCGTGCATCATTGTATATTTAGTGGGTGTGACTGCTTTTAGTGATTGCACAGCAATTTTCTAATCATACAATAACGGATATTTTTGTCCATTTATGTGTCGTATGTTATATTTGTTTATGTTGAGGATCAACTGTCAGTCTCTGCATCAAGTGTCACCCCTTTGCAGATCTTCCTGCGTTGTACTAAAATTTTGTACTGTTGGGACTTCTGTGCTAAAAAGCATTCAAGTTTCAGCAGCTCTTGCATTGTGTATAGATGTTGACTATTTGTTGACGTTTGTCATAGCACGAGATAGTACATGGCAAACAAAGAAAATTGCTGGATCTGTTTTATTTTGGCAGAAAATAGATTGTTTACACTGGTTTTTAATATGGAGAGTGCCAGAATAACTTTTACTGTGCTGGTGTTATGATTTTTAAGGTTGGTTACTGATTTTTGTATTTCTTTGGTGACTGGAAAAAAAAACTAAATGTGCTGACACTGACTTGTAGCATAGCCTGAGTACTAGATTAGTTTGGAATGTAATAATTTGCTGGAGCATTGGTGGAGCCAGTGAATTTCAATACAGAAATGTTTGCCAAATTTGCCAAAAATTGACATACAAACGTTCATTGTATTTTGTCACTTTTTAAAGCATAGTCAGATTTGGTTAGGCCTACATGAAACATTTAAGAATTATTTACTTGTGCCTATAATTCCACTCATTGGTTATATTGCAATAAAAAGATCAATCTTAGTTATTTTACAATGCTTCTATCCTTGGAGGTGTATTATATGGATGGTAGAAATTCCATTCTGTACTCCTCACACATTCTCCTGTAAAAGAAGGGAGAAAAGGTGAATTAATCACTTGGATGTATTTACAGCATGACATCACAAAACAACCGAGAGCTGCTGTAATGTGTGTTTATTTACAGAAATTCAGTTTTCATTTAGTGACTATCTCTAAATTGTGTGCACAATAACTAAGATGTATAGAAAATAGCTTTGTGCAACTAATTCTGGTGAACTATTGTGTGTAGCAGATACTTACGGGTGTCACTATAGCATGGTAAAAGAAGGTTCCGTGACATAAAGTACATAATTGTTATAGTTATCTAAATGGTACGGCTAAAAATACAATAAGCATAAATATATTAAAAACAATAGTATACATATTAAGACAGATTTTAGATGTACACAAAAGTCACATCACATATGCATGGTTCCAGTATTTCATACGCTTTATTTGCTACAATTTTGGTGAGACAGTATGCTGAACAGTGCAATGCACTGTCAGTTTGTGCATTTAGTGACTAATGGAAAATGCATATAATTATAATTGATGCATGTATAGTGGCAGGTAACTATAACATGTATACTGTGTTTTTAATGTCTTTAAACATTTTGTATTTTCACCTAAATCATAGAAGCTGTAACTAATAATAATTGTGTACTTGATGCTGTGGAACCTTCCTTTAACCTGATATAATGGTACCCATGAGTATCTGCTATATACAATAGTTCAAGTTAACTATTTTGGAATATGCTTTTCTTATACATTTTTCTTATGTAAGTGACTTAAAGATGGGCACATGACTGATACTAGTTACCCATAAAAAAATACACATTACAGCAACTTTAGGTGATTTTGCAATTCTGTTCTTAAAACGAATTCATTTTCTTTAAAATTAGTAATTAACCATCTGCAGGGAAATTTGCCAATTCTTGTTTTAATTTACAGTCTTTTCAATGCATGTAATGCTCTGATTATATCATCATTAAAAATTTCCATGTTACGTGTATAAAACACTTGTAACCTCTTCTCTCCTTTGTTTTTAATTTTACCGTTGTTGCCTTCAATTTTTTTCACAGGAGGTATTTCATTGATGAATCTGCACTGACTGATCATTTCCGGACGAAAGTTCACAAGCGTAGGCTGAAAGCTCTTGAACTGGAACCATACACCGTAGAAGAATCAGAGAGAGCTGCTGGCAAAGGCCAGTACCAACCTCCCAAGAGAAGGAAGATTGAAACACAGAGTACAGGAGATGATACCTGTGTTGAATCTGGTGACAGAATGACTGATTAAAATAGTCATTTCTGTAAACACTTTAGAAAAATAATCGAAAATGATATTTGCCTCCCACTTAATGAAATCTGTATGTGGATGCAGTATGTTATTACGAACATACTGCAGCTCAACTTTATTTGTTACAGGTAATAAAGCACATAAAACTGCATCAATTCTGATTCCACATCTTGATTGTGAGGAAAGGTTTCAGGGTTTAGAAAAGCTGAAGAGAAATGTCATGTTACGCAAACTTGATCTTGATGTTGATAACGTCCATCAGTTGTGGGAAAAATTAAGATCTATTGAACAGACAAAAGAGTGTATGGAACAGAAACGCATAGAAATAGCCAATATAACAAAAGCCTTAAAGAAAAACAATAAGTTCCAGGAAATAGAGAAACTCAAAGTGCAAGGTAGGTCATTAAGAGATGATATTAAAAAAGTAACTAAGAAATTTTGGGAAATGCAGGAAAAAGCGATTGGGCAGTTTTTGTCATTGCCAAATGATTTAGACCCTGATACACCCGAAATGGAAGAAAAAGTTTTGTATGAATTTGGTAATTTACCTCAGGGCCCCTCAGAATGCCACACTGTGATAGGAAACAAACAAAATTTGGTGAGATATTTTAGTCCAGTTTGTTACTATTTAACTGGAGCTGCAGCAGTTTATGAATTAAAATTGCTCCAGCACTTTGCTGATTCACTTCACGAAGCAGAATTTGCGGAGACATGTAATTCTGACTTTGTAAGGAGCATAGTAGTTGAAGGATGTGGAATGAAGCACATTAATTCAGTATCAGTGTTCACTATAGAACACAGCGACACGGGTGTGTCAGATATCAATAATAGGCTTCACTTAGTCGGAGGTGCTTCTTTGCCTGCATACTGTGCTTGTCATGCAAAGACCATTGTCACAAGTTCTCTTCCATTTAGGTATTTTACAATAGGTCGACAATATAGTCCCATACAAAGTAAAAGTTTGCCAGGATTATTTCACACTTGCCAGGCATCATGTGTGGAATTGTTTGTGTTAACTTCAGACACTCTGAAAGAACTGAAAGCAGAATTCCAACGGACATTAAAAGCTGTTACAGGTATATACAGGAGTCTGGGACTACCCTTCAGAATTGTGCTTTTCCCTGCCAACTCACTCAAGCAATGGGAAAGTTTAAGAGCAAGCATTCAGATGTTTTCTGTACACAATAAGTCTTTCATTGAAGTTGGATATCTTTCATTGTGTAATAATTACATAAGCAAACGTTTGCTTATGTATTATGAAACACCAGAGAAGGATAAAAAATTTGTGCAGGTATTGTCAGGAACTGTGCTATCTGTGCCAAAGTTTCTAGGCTGTGTGTTAGAAAATGGACATTTTTCAGACTTGAATATTTAATTTAGACTGGAGATACTGAGAATGAAGAAGTGACATAGTAAATTATTTAAATAAAATGCAGAAATGTGTTTTTGGCTAGTAATGTATGTAGCTGTTACTGTTATTGTGTGTAAATGAAAATCTTTTCAGAATAAAATTATAAAGTGCTTTTTTATATTACTTGTTCAATTAATACCTTCTATTCATCATAGCATTACTGAAAACTATACCTTCCCTCTGAGGAATTATATTCTGTGCAACTGTAATTTGTCAGAAACAACTTAAAGATGTTGCTAACTGTATAGATCAGATCTACACCAATTTACATAATAGAGTTGATGCAATACATTGTAACTCCTCTCATCACCTTTTCCAAACAATTGAAACACTAATTATGTATGATTCACTCAGTATGCATGAGATGAGGGAAGATACATACATCATTCCAAGTCTCAGACTGCAGTGGAGGACTTTTGGTTATTAACCAGTTATCTAAAGATATTTCACTTAAACAGGGTGTATCATAATTTAAACGCATACAGTTGAAAGCACACAATACTAGAAGCAAAAAAGTCTCAGTAAATGCAGGGTCGAAAATGCACACCTTAAGAGCTACACGCAGTTTTTCATCTTTGATACTGGGAAACAAATCTCTTCTACTGCAAGTTCTTTGCTTTCCATATTTTGGGAAGTGGTAGTATGGACTAAAATAAGAAAAAAAATGTCCAGCAAACATGCTCTAAAACGCGTACCTTAAAAGTTACGAGCACGTTATCATTAGAAGAGTTGCGTTTCAAAGTAGCAAAGATGAACAAGTGCTCGTAGCTCTTAAGGAATGGATTTTAGAGCACCTTTACAGGACTTTTTTTTTCTTTTTTTGGTCTATAGTACCAGTTTCCAAAAAAAGGAAAGCAAAGAACGTGAAGTAGAAGAGATTGTTTAACAGTATCGAAGATGAATGATTGCTCATAGCTCTTGAGGTATGCATTTTCGACCCTACGTTTACTGAGACTTTTTTTGCTTCTAGTATTGTGTGCTTTCAACTGTACGCGTTTACACCATTAATTATGATACACCCTGTTTAAGTGAAATATCTTTAGAGAACTGGTTAATAACCAAAAGTCCTCCACTGCAGTCTGAGACTTGGAATGATGTGTTTGGTGCTGAAAAATTTGGAGAGAAATGGAATAACTTCAAATCCTTCAGATATTTCAATGTAACATGTCCCATTACTTTCAAAAGAAAAAAAAGTTAGAAACTATATAAGACTGGCACATGAAGTGAAACAACTGGAGAAGTGATCTAGTGAAAGCAATATTAATGAAATTAGATGGCAACGGCAGGGTGGCATGTTTGTATCAAATGCAGGCAATATATCCAGAAACAGTTTATGAGCTGGTGCTTACTAAACTGGATTACAGAATATCAAGATGCGCAAACTGAACACACAGACAACTCCTTCCTAGCTATAGAAAAGTGTGGTGTAGCCCACTGGTCAGTCCTGGGACCCAAGCACAAAGTTTTTTTTTCCTCCATATAATGCTGTTCTGTGGCTTTCAGAAAGAAGCCACAAGGGCAAGTGACATTGGAATTGGTATATATCTAATAATCCATCAAAACATTCAATCAGTATAAAATAAAATACAGCAATTTAAAGTTTAACTCAAATCTTTAAACTACACAGCAATTTGAATCAGCACACAGCTTTGCAGATAAACAGAAACCCTGATATGACAGAGCAAACTATTATTGTAGGACACCCATAAAGGGGGGGGGGGGAATCTTGTGTATCATATCAAAAAGAGAACACAGTTTAAACTCGCATGTACCTTACGACACTTTGCAATGAGAAATGCTTTGAAATATCAGGTGTTTAACTAGAAGCTACTGCCATAAAAAAACAGCTCTTTGTGAGTCTATTTACCTAATGCAGATAGACAGAAACTTTGTAAACTGAGGTCACGGACAAAGTTTTAGTGCCAAGTACAAGGTAATCTTAAGTGGAAACATAAATGTAAATACAAGTACCGTGCATAAAACAAATAACATTCCCATTGTGCACAGTTTTGATATGTTTCAGATGGTCAACAGTGCAACAATGGCAACAAAAACCTCAGCATTAGTAATCAATCATGTTACGGATATAGACAAGGAAACTGCATTGTAGATGTAAAATATCTTGGACATTCTTGATAGTTCCTGCCCATTAAGGAAAGTAAAAGCTGCCTAGAAGTAGTCCACCAGACTGCACGTCTACAAAAGACCTTTTCAAAACCCCAAAATTCAAGAATTTTCTACCGTATTGTTAATCTAAACTATGATGGAGTGTATACGGAAAAGAATGAGAAGGATAAGAAAGTCCTCAAAGACCTTGAAATGTTTCAGTTCCATAAGAAAATGTCATAGTGAGTCAGAATTCCTAAACTGTTACCAAAGATATAAAAAGGTTTACAGGATGGAGTTGCTTATAGAAAAAAGAAGAAATAAGCAAATGACAAAGCAATACTTAAACACACTGGCTGCTGCACATAGTGATGGGTTTTTCAATGCCAGACCATGGTGTCAGGCATGAGGCTCTGCTGTGGGTGCCGCTGGCCACGTGACATCAGGCATAAGGTTCTGCTGTGTCCACTGGTGGCCTTTTGACAGTCAGTATGTTAATGCTGAAAATAAAGCACAGCAGTCCGGAAGGTTCGTAAAATAAGAAAACAGGTAGGTCGAGAAGTGATCCGTGGAAAATAAAAAATGATGTGGATTAATATTTTTCAGGTTAAGTAGATAAATTACAAAAAATCCTAAAATCAGAGGTTCCAATAAAAAAATTGGCAACAAGTACAATGATGATACCCACCACAGAGTATGCAGGCAGGAAAACTGTACAAAAATTAATAAATAAGTAGTCAGCAGATATAGATGAAGCACTATTGTCTGTACTTAAAGAATGTACAGGGTGTATGGAACATTTCTCCGTTTTTTATTAGCAGAGCCGTGGAGGTTTGATGCTTCGTGGAGATATTACCACTTTACACCAACAGGTGGTGCTAGCTGTATGAACTTCATGTTAAGTCTGTATTATGTGATGAATCATAGTGAACTGATTCTCACTGCTGGCAAGTGTTGTGGTAGTGCACATCTTTTAAACATGTCATCTTCAAAAATCTAATGCACTGTTACTTGGTTCATTAGTGAAAATTTGCCATTCAATCTTTTTTTACATATTCTTATGTTTTCGCCTAATGAAAGAAAAGAAAAATAATTATAGTCTCTAAATTTTAACAAAGATGATAAAAAAAGACAGTTTTGTAAAATTTTACTTTCCTTCAATTTGAAGGGTTTACCTATCAATTAAATTCATTTGTATTCAATAGGTCCTGGGAGTAGACAACATTCCATTAGAACTACTGCTAGCCTTGGGAGAGCCCATCCTAACAAAACTCTACCAACTGGTGAGCAAGATGTATGAGAGGTGCAAAATACCTTCAGACTTCAGGAAGAATATAATAATTCTAATCCCAAAGAAAGCAGGTGTTTACAGATGTGATAATTACCAAAGTATCAGTTCAATAAGTCACAGCTGCAAAATACTAACACGAATTCTTTACAGACGGATGGAAAAACTGGTAGAAGCCAACCACGGGAAAGATCAGTATGGATTCCATAGAAATGTTGGAACACGTGAGGTAACACTGAGCCTAAGACTTACTTAAAAGACAGAGTTGTAGCCTATCCCCGATGTTATTCAATCTGTATATTGAGTAACCAGTAAAGAAAACAAAATAAAAATTTGGAGTAGGAATTAAAATCCGTGGAGAAGTAGTAAAAACTCACAGGTCTGCCGATAACATTGTAATTCTGTCAGAGACAGCAAAGGACCTGGAAGAGCATCTGAACGGAATGTACAGTGTCTTGAAAGGAGGATATAAGATGAACATCAACAAAAGCAAAATGAGGATAATGGAATGTATTCAAATTAAATCAGGTGATGCTGAGGGAATTAGATTAGGATATAAGGCACTTCAAGTGCTAAATGAGTTAGCTATTTGGGGAGCAAAATAACTGATGATGGCCAAAGTAAGGAGGGTATAAACTGTAGACTGGCAATGGCAAGGAAAGCATTTCTGAAGAAGAGAAATTTGTTAACATCGAGTGTAGATTTAAGTGTCAGGAAGTCGTTTCTGAAAGTATTTGTATGGAGTGTGGCCATGTATGGAAGTGAAACATGGACAATAAATAGTTTGGACAAGAAGAGAATAGAAGCTTTCGAAATGTGGTGCTGCAGAAGAATGCTGAAGATTAGACGGGTAGATTGTGTAACTAATGAGGAGGTACTGAATAGAATCGGGGAGAAGAGAAATTTGTGTCACAACTTGACCAGAAGAAGGGATCATTTGGTAGGATATGTTCTGAGGCATCAAGGGATCAGCAATTTAGTATTGGAGGGCAGTGTGGAGGGTAAAAATTGTAGAGAGAGACCAAGAGATGAATACACTAAGCAGATTCAGTAGGTTGTAGGATGCAGTACTTACATGAAGATGATGAAGCTTGCACAAGATAGAATAGCATGGAGAGCTGCATCAAACCAGTCTGTGGACTGAAGACCACCACAACATGTATTCTGCTCTTTGTGTTTTTCATCTTTCATATGGCTGTCATTAGGAAATGGGACCAATATCTGAACATGTTAATTCCCAGGTTCAAGGCCTCTGTGGCAAAGGAATGTCAACACCAAAATTCCTCAATCATTGGGCATTGACCCAAAAACAGTTTCATTTTGGGTTGAGAGAGGCAATGGTAATGGTAGCGACAGCAGCAGAGTTGGACAAGCAACAAAACTCTCACAAAATGGTAAAAACAAACACAGACATTTGGTAAAGGATGAAATTGGTACCAGGACTTGAGCAGTTGCCAAATGTCTGAATTTCTCAGATGACTACCAGAAAAGACGGAAAACCCCAGTACGATAACTGTAAATGTCCTCATTTGCAGACAATACTGGGGAGAACATGCATGTGTCCAACCAATAAAATCCATGCTGCGAGGGGGAGGGAAGGGGGATTCAGACATTCTGTTAAAGAGTAATATCTGACGCTTTTTGCGATTCTGACTCTGAAGGAAAGAAGAAAAGGATGCACATTTTGCTTACAGACAATTCTCCAGTAGGGTGTCATTCAAAGCCCAACAATCAAAATGCAGAGTCTGTTTAGGTGAAACAAAGAAAATTTCCCATGTTCACAGACCATAGCAAGGATTGAAGATGATTGTCAGTGGCAGGTTCTGTGACGATGGAAAAATTGAACTGCATATGGTCGATGCAAAAAGGACCATAAGTGATGATGATTATTAACTGGGAAAGGATTGTTTTTTACCATCACCATTCTCAAAAATAAAAAAAAAATCCATTTTGAAAGACAAGCTAATGAATTACTTGAATAAATATAACATTCTCAGGGAAGTACAGTGTGGTTTCCAGAGTAGAAGTACAGAATCAATCTTGTAGAGTTTAAAAAAATTGTACTTGATGCACTACACAAGAAAGAGTGTGTCACAGGTATCTCTTTAGATCTGTCAAAAGCCTTTCATACTCTTGACCATAAAATTCTACAAAAAAAAAAAAAAATATATATATATATATACCACACACACACACACTACCTTTAGAAATAAGAGGAACTGCGATATTTTTCTAGAAAGCAAAATTCTTAACGAAACATTTATCAGAGGCAAAGTATACTCATATAAACATAGGAGTCCCTCAGGGCAGCATACTAGGACTTCTGTTTTTTTTTTTTTATATGTACATCAATGGCTTTCCAGACCTCAAAGAATAGGAACTCTAGAATGGAGTAACATCACCACCATCTGATAATTCCAAGTAATCATAATTATTAACATAAATTGACTTAAAAAACAGCAAGAAATTTAACTGGAACATCAGTGAGAGGCAGTAACACTGAATGGAAATGAACAGTGAAATAAAATTTTAAAAGATACTTATCTGTGGGAGTACTTAAGTAATGCCAGGGTTTTTGTGTGTAAAATAACCACACAGCTTTGTAAACACGTTCTTGTAGTTATTTATTCTATTAACATGGGGTTGTAATAAGACTTTTTATACTTTCTCTAATAGGAATCGGTTTCAAATCCAAATGAGCATTAAAACAGTCTATAACTTTCAAGAGCTCACAAAAAACTCTGTCTATGACTAACTTGGCATAACGTCAGCTTGATATCGTAACTTGACTTTCCAGATAGGGAAAAACATTGTAGTTACAGATAAAACACCAGATCCTTGCAGAGAAAGCAAATATTTGATTAAGATGACATATCTGATATCATTTTGTAAATGTTCTGTGGGTGAATGGACTGATAACTGACTGTGGATTCTGTGTGTAGCCAATATTAATGTACTAATGCAGTGCTGGAGCAAAACTAAGCAGTGACTATTGTTGGGGCCCAGGGTAATTTCACATTTGATAGATTAGACTATATTGCTTTCTTAAGATTAAATTTTATAGTATTTAGAATTATCATAGAGATTTTTAAGAATTATATACTGATGAGTCAAAGCAATGTGTCACCTTGGTCTCTTCAAACTTTTCTCTTGATCATGTGCTCAGAATCAAGCTTACCAATGAATTCAGAATATTTGTTGCTGGACTTGCACTATTCTGAGGAGTGAATTCTAATTAGGGTCTGACTTCCTTATCTGTTCAGATTCCTCAGTGTTCTGCAAATGATCAGTATTTATATCCAAAAAATAAAATAGTCATTATTATGAAAGATGCCCTTCTCCAGTTGCAAAATCACAGAAAGGAGACATCATTATGCTGTGTGTCATTACCAAGGAGGCTTGTTAATGTGCTATCTCTGTGTGCTGCAATGTTGTTGTTGTTGTTGTTGTTGTTGTGGTGTTGTGCATCTATGATGGTGGTTCCCAGCCTTTCTGAGACCACCACCCCTGACTGTAATTGGACATTAGCTGGCAGCCCCCCCCCCCCCATTCCCACCACAATCATCAGCATTACAGCCAAACTAAAACTTTAAAATGGAAAATAATTTTCTTTGAAAAATTACATAGGATAAATGATAGCCTGCATCCCCATTTAAAACGAACTAACAACAACAACAATTAAAATGTGTGCACTATACTTAGGGCTACTGTTTGTATATCATTTGGCTGCTCGACTCCATACTTCTGAACTACCAGAAATTGGAAGACTATGCTGACAATGCTTTGTCTGGTTACTGGCACCAGTATGGCCACTAGTGACTTTCTAGGTCACTTGGAGGCAGTTTATGCACTGACAGTTGGCGATGAGCACCTTGGGCGGCCAAATTATCTATTATCACAGTTACTGATTTCGTAGCTGATTTTCTACTTGAATGAATAGTGCAGCCCAAGACTTATATTTATGGCTGATTGTATAATGGACAGACAGTCATCAATAAATAAATGTTATTCTTTTCCAACGCAAGAAAGTTTTCAAAAAGGTATGGACTAATATTATTAATAATAATAATAATAATAATACAGTTTGGGCTCTACAGCAGTATTGTAACCATTACATAGTTACTCTTGTGGTGTGCTGTCAATTAGTTCATTTAGTGTTGCCAACTGAATAATGAAGTAACTTCTGATCTATGGTGGGAACTACCTACAACTCGGAGAAGGCATTTTCATCAGATAGGTGTGTGTGTTTTTAATATTGGGAATTTATGTAATCAGTAGTACGTTTTTATGAAATACTGATAAGAGTAATGATCTTTTAAAAATAACTTTTTTGCATGGCCAAAACCTTTTTGTTTTTACCCGATCAATAAATTACCAGGAGATAATTACTCCCAGGCTGAGAACCACTGGTCTATGAGATAAAAGAGTGGGTGGATATGGTGGGTAACAAGCTGTGTTTAATAAATAAAACCAACTTTAATGCTCTGATGCTCCTTTCTCCCAGACACACAAGTGTGCTGAAATGATTGTGACAAGTTTCTGCATGGGATCCAACACTATAACACACAGCTTCCTTCTTGGATGTTAGGACTCACCAATCTGTAGTGCTTACGTTTTACAGACACAATGGCATGCCACAGTGCAGCCAGTTTCAGATATCTACTCTATTTTAAATGTCATTTGAGGTAAATGTTGTAAAATTCTATTTTATCTGACTTTCTACATAAACTATTGTGAAGAATACTATCTGTTGTGAAGCCATTGTATAACTTGATAATGTAGTCCCGAAACATGTTTTGTTAAATAAATCACTTTTTTCATCAACTGGTGCATAATAAACTTCATGCTGATATTGTGAGAAGATTTTAGTGTGGACTCATGACGCATGGCTATGCCATTTATCGTGCAAGAGATCTGTTGGTCACAATGTACTGATATCCTGTTTTAGTATTTTGTTCTGTTTCTAGAATTTGTATTTTAATAATTCATTTTAATATCACTGCTATTTTACAACTTTAATTTTTTGTGCTTGAGAGGGATTGTGTCTATGAATGGGGAAGAAAAGAGAGAGATAGATTTCAGCTAACATTTTGTGACACCATTTTTTAAATTTTAAATATTTTAACCACTTTCGTGATATAGCAGGTGCTAATAACTATGCCAAAGACTGCTCTAAATAAAGCACAGGACAACCCAAACAACCAATGTGGAACACTGTGCTTACTCATCATCACATGCCAATGCCTCAAATAGTCGGAAGTGTTGTCACTTGGAACATGGTTTGTCATCAAGAGTATTATGGCCCACAGCATGGTGGTAATGCAGTCCTTGCAGTATATTCCATGTAGCTGAACATTTTCCCTTCAAATGAGGGAATTTGTTTGGTGTTCTGTACAGTTGGGGGGTGAGGGTGGGGGGGAGCAGTTTTTTTTCCTGAAACATGCCCTCAATTATGATGTATGGCATTGAGGTTATTTGTCCATCAGTTGCCAACAATTCATCTAAAAAGTTGTTCACAGGAAATTCTGTAAAATAGGACTATTTGGACACTCGTCAAGTGTGTTTTTTATGTGGCTCATTAGATTCTTATTATGAGGATTTAAAAAAAAAAAAAGTGCAACCTCCTTACAAGCTTTGGCTGAGGAACTTTGAATTTTGCTTTAGCCACCTTCTTTGACATTCCTTCCTTAATAGCATGTATGGCCATTTCCATATCTGCAATAAAAGAAAAAGGATGGATTTTCCTTGCTGTCATTTCGGTCTGAGCTGCTGGAGATGGCAGTCGTGTGTGTGACGTGTTCTTGCTTCTGTGAATGAGAGTGTGTGTTTTCCTTACATTGTTGATATTCAAACCTGGAGTTCCCATTGTTTGATTTTTCCGTCTTCCTTGATGTGGCCTTGACCCAAGCGTTTTTCTTCTCACCATTTCTGATGACTAATTATCTGTAACAATGGAAACTATAATTTACTCAACCAAAAAAATTAATGGAGGCCAAATACTACAAATGAAATTACTATAATGTAGTATACTTAGTAACTGATCACACCCAAGTTAGGCATATAAAGAAAAGAGTTCCAGTGGAAGATTTAGATGCAAGTGTGCAACACATGTGACATTTAAAAGACAAATATAGTGGATGAAGAATTTAAATGTGTTTCTTGAATACTTCTTCCACACAATCATTAGTCAGCCATTTGAGTTACACATCTGGGATTACAATATTGTGCCAGAAATTTTACACATAGTTGATTACTAAAAATCAGGTAGTAAAAGACACTTACCAAACAATCATACACCGAGGTGACGAGTCATGGGATAGTGATATTCAAACATATAGATGGCGGTAGCATTGCATACACAGGGTATAAAAGGGCAGTGCACTGGGGGAGCAGTCAGTTATATTCAGGTGATTAATGTGAAAAGTTTTCTGACAGGGTTGTGGCTGCACAACTGGAATTAACGTGCACTGAATGCAGAATGGTAGTTTAAACTTGATGAATAGGACATTCCATTTTGGAAAATGTTTGCAAATTCGATGTTCTGAGATCCACAGTGTCAAGAGTGTGTCAAAAATACCAAATTTCAGGCATTACCTCTCACCACAGACAATGCAGTGGCCAACTGCCTTAACTAAACAACCAGGAGGTGATTGTGTAGTGTTGTCAGTGCTAATAGACTAGCAACACTGTGTGAAATAACTGCAGACAGCAATGTGGGACATAGGTCGAACATATCAGTTAGGACAGTGCAGCGAAATTTGTCTACGGCAGCAGCCAACTGACTGGGGTGCCTTTGCTAACAGCACAATGTGGCACACAGCGCCTCTCCCGGGCTTGTGACTGTATAATTGGACCCTAGATGACTGGAAAACTATGGCCTAGGATGAGTCCCGATTTCATTTGGTAAGAACTAATCATATGGTTCAAGTGTGGCACAGACCCCCACAAAGCAATGGACCGAAGTTGTGCACAAGGCACTATGCAGGCTATTTGGGGCTCCATAGCGGTGTGCACTGTGTTTGGATGAATCATTGACGGGAAATTATATTCAGCTACCTGGAGACTATTTTCAGCCATTCATGGACTTCATGTTCCCAAACAATGATAGAATTTTTATGGATGACAATGCTCCATGTCACTGGGCCACAATTGTTCATAATTGGTTTGAAGAACATTCTGGAACTTTCAAGCAAATGATTTGCCCACCCAGATCACCTGACATGAATCCCATGAAACATTTATGGGGTGTAACTGAGAGGTCAGTTCGTCTGGATCGACAACACTTTTTCAGTTAGGGACGGCTATAGAGGCAGCATGGCTCAGTGTTTCTGCAGGGGACTTCCAGAGACTTCTCGAGCCCATGCCATGTTGAGCTGCAGCACTGTGCTGGACAAAAGTATGTCCGACACAATATTAGGAGGTCCCCGCTGACTTTTGTCACCTCAGTGTATTATCTTAAACTGAGTAATCACAACCACCATAATAGTGGATTTGGTACAGAAATTTGGGGTGTAAAAGAAGAAAACACATGAAACGCTGATGCAGTCTTTGCTCATTATCAGCAGTGTTACAAAGTTGTAATTTTAGCAACTTTTCATCAAGTTCACTTCTTATGATCTGCTTGAGAAATGGCAGTTTCTTGTAGACAAATCATTTGCCTCTGAAAAAGTAGCTTGGCTAGTAATGGAAGTCCAGGCATTGAACCCTAGTGCTTGCTGTCAATTCCATCCACTGCCTGCACTGCTCTGAGGCGGCAGATTGGGTCAGATCAAATGTGTGCCTTTGGTGGTGTCTCCTGGCCAGTGGTGGAGGGTCTGAGCACCAAGTCATCATTTTACTTGTCCATTCCATCCACTGGCTGTACTGGTCTCAGCCAGGAATATTCGTACTGAATTTGCACTAAAACCTTATGTCTTCTTTCATTTTCTTCTTGCTTTTCGGCTGACGCAAACATTTTACTTGCACCTCAGAGCAACTGTTCTTGTGGAGGGGTTCTCACCTGTGCTGTGGCTCAGTAGCCAGTCTCTTCTGGTCACAGTTGGCTTGCTTTCTGTACACAAGGGTGATGAGGGCAGTATTGCATTGCAGAGTTTGGTCCCAACTTTTAATGATTAGTTACAGGTATGCATGTGTTTTCTTCGTGCAACTGGAATGCTGCATTGTACGATCCAGATTTTTCTTTCTTGACTGTGTTGTTAACTAAATGTTGCATTATGTGCTGTTGAGGTGTTATGGGAATCCCATGAAGGTTTCTCCACAATGCTGATAACCAAAGAAAAGTTCATCAGTGAAACCCTACAGTCCCATACACAGATTCAGATTCTTTATTGGTCATTCAGCATTATTACATGCAATAGACATCAGTTCACTTGAACCTATTAATTTTACAAAATAAAATTTTACATATTTAAGTTGATATTGAGCGTTTCTAAAAATTCTTCTAATGAATAGAATGGATTAGTTAACAAGAAGTTATGTACATTTTCTTTAAATAATTTGTCAGGCTTGATTGACACATTCTAGACAATTTGTTATGTATTTTAATTGCCATATGCTTATGACTATTATTAGTTTTAGCTAATCTATTTTGTGGCAACAGCAGAGAAGTACAGGTTCTTGTATAGTAGTCATGCCTTTGATTTGTTACACTTAAATTATGTAGTTCAGCAAGCATGTAGTTAACATTGCCAAGAATATATAAATTAATATCTGTTAAAATTCTATATGTAATGAACAATGGTTCACAATGTGTCCTATTATCTACCTTAGCCATTACTCTGATTGCTGTCATATGGACCACCATAATTTCATTTTTTTTTTTTTTTCTGTTTCCACAGAAACAGATTGAAAAAAGGCAAAGTATGCTGTCCTTACGTACTCAAATGTCACACATCACATCAGTCTCTTCAACAAATATATAACTCTTGACAACCTAACCACTATGTGATCAACATGAGAGTTCCATGTTAGACTGTTGTCAAGTATGATACCTAAAAACTTTGCCTTTTGTTTTTCTATTTCTGTAGTCTTTGATAGACTGAACCTCATATTCTGGCTCTTTTCCTCATTTAACAGTAGACCATTTTCATTAAACCATGATGTTGCATTTTATTTTGCCAATTTCATACCACTTAACAAGGTTATCAAATACATGGTTTACAGATAGAAAAGTTGTATCATCTGCATACATATACATCTTTACATCTATGTTTCCTGGTAAGTCATTTATGTGTAAAAGGAAGAGAAGTGGGCCCAATTTAGATCCCTGCAGCACTCTATATTGAACCTTGAGTGTGTTTGACAGATAACTTCCTGAACTCACTACCTGTTTCCTTTTATTGAGGTATGATTTGACGTGTTCTAAAATTTTATCACATATTCCATACTACTCAAGTTTAGAGAGCAAAAGTGAGTGGTCAACACAGTCAAAGGCTTTGCTCAGTTCACATAAGGTTACCTGTGTGTGAGCATGGTCCTCAAATGCTGCTAAAATGTCTGACTAAGAGCTCTATGGCATGTATAGCTGACCTTCCTTTTCTGTAACCAAACTGTGATGCACTTAACATATCATTTAGTTCTAGGTACTCATACATCTGCTGATATATTATGCCTTCAAAGACTTTCCCTAGTACTGGAATTAGTGAAATTGGTCTGTACTTTACAGGATCAGATTTGATACCCTTCTTAAAGACTGGAGTCACCTTGGATAGTTTGAGAGGATCAGGAGGAACCCCTTGTATGAGACGCAGGTTTATAGAATATGTTAATCGTGCTGCAATGTAATGTATGATTTCTTTAAATAGATTGTTTGACATTATCTGTACTGAATTTTTCATTTCTTTGACTATATTAAGAACTTCGTGTTGGTGTACCTCATTAAAGTGTTTAAATGATGATCTTGCCCTATTATGATTTAGGTTTGCACTCTTAAGATAATCTATATATGTTACATTAGGTTTACTGATCAACTTTTTGATATTGTCAGCACAGCTTACAAAATATTTGTTGAATGTATCTCCTGGTATTGGGACTGTCTTGTCAAAGTTTCTGACTTCACCTTTAACAGTATTAATTATTGACCAGGCTGTTTTGCATTGGTTTTTACTATTTTTTATGAGATTTGTGTTGTATCTTTGTTTCGCCAGTTGTAACTCTTTCTTATACAGTTTCTTAGTGTTATTTTTTTTTCGAGATCCTTAATTTGATTAGAATTATTTATTTTGCCAAGGCGCTTCAACAGCAGTAGCTTATTTTTTAGATTCTCTATTTCTTTGGTGTACCACAATTTACCCTTTCTTGTTTTATGATATTTCTTCTGAACAAGATGGGCTTTTAAAGTACCTATTAAGTAATTGTAGAATGTTTCATAAACATAGAAAATTATCAAAAGTGGGTCAAACAGGAATACATAACAGAAACTAAAGCAATTCCATTCTTATGATACCAGAGTAATTTTTGTAATTATTTATGCCACTGAACTAGTTATTTTCTGTTGTGCCTCAAAAAGTAAACAGTTGATGTCAGCTGGGCCCTTTGCATGTAACTCTGGCCGAGGGGGAAACACTATGCCATGCAGATTGTAAGCATATCTACAAATAACCATATTTCTTTTGTTAAACTATATAGGTAGTACTACCAGCTATATTGTAAGAGTGTTCTTTCAGTAGTTATGTATCTGCAAGTACTACAGTGACGAAAATTGTGTACAGGACTTCAGATCTATGGAAAATAGTGTTGTGAGCTGAGGTGCATGCAGTGTGGCATAGTAATTTGTGTTGTTGGCTTACATGTTGTGGGGTCACCAGTTCAAATCCAACCACCAACATTTTAGCATTTTTGAAATATACCATTTCTGTATATTCTGGATTATTCAATGTTTGTATAAACAGCAGCAGTCTGGAATATTTGATGTTTGTATAAATAGCAGCACTTTCCATCCAGGGGTTCATCTCTGTTCTGGCTGTACATTGGTGTTCATAATAAACAAGCTTTCAGTACTAAAGTGGTCCAATTCACTGATAACCCTGCTTTTGGATTTGGATTTGGGTGTAGTTAGGATGTGACATTATACTGTGGAGATCCCAGGCACTTCAAAACATCTACCTCGCCATGACTTGTATTAGACAATGTAAAATCCATCATCTGTGTGGGCATGAATGTCATTCCTATAGTTCATATATCCAGTAGACCAGTGGATTCCAAGCTAGCAATAAGTTGGCTGCAAATCAGACATCCAGCAGTGTTTTCCGGAGTTGCTGAACAGAACGCAACAAAACGGCTGAAAGGTTTTGACCACATTACCCAATGCAACAGGTGGGATGACATGTGCTTGGCAAATGGGTACGTTTACTTGGGCAGCACAGTCCAACAACGGTAAGCTCAATAGCCAAACTGACAAAAACGTTTGGTGATAATCAGCAACAAGACCGTTTAGCAAAAGAATGACTGAAGAACAGGGCCCAACGTAATGGGGAAGTGACTCAGTCATACATATGGAAAGTTTTGGCCCTCTGCCAAATTGTAAATCTGAATATGATAGAAGGTGACAAAATCTCACATTTGATAAACGGAGATGCAAAAAGCATCTACATCTACATGAATACTCTGCAAATTGCACTTAAGTGCCTGGCAGAGGATTCGTTGAACCACCTTCACAATTCTGAGCACATGGAAAAAATGAACACCTGTATCTTTTGTGGGAGCTCTGATTTCCCTTATTTTATTGTGATGACCATTTCTCCCCATGTAGGTTGGGTTCAACAAAATATTTTTGCATTCAGAGGAGAAAGTTGGTGATTGAAATTTTGTAAGAAGATCCCACCACGATGAGAAACGACTTTGTTTTAATGCTGTCCACCCCAAATCCTGTATCATGTCTGTGATACTCTCTCCTCTATTTCTCTATAATACAAAACATTCTGCCTTTCTTTGAACTTTCTTGATGTACTCTGTTAATCCTATCTGATAAGAATCCCACACTGTGCAGCAGTACCAAAAGAGGATGGACAAGTGTAGTGTAGGCAGTCTCTCTAGTAGACCTGTTGCTCTTCTAAGTGTTCTGCCAATAAATCAGTCTTTGGTTCACCTTCACCACACCATTTTCTGTGTGTTCTTTTCAATTTAAGTTGTTTGGAATTGTAATTCGTAGGTATTTAGCTGAATTTACAGCCTTTATATTTGATTGATTTATCATGTAACCAAAGCTTAATGGATTCCTTTTAGCGTTCATGTGGATGACTTCACACTTTTCATTATTGAGGGTCAATTGCCAATTTTTGCATCGTGTAGATATCTTTCCTAAACCATTCTGCAATTTGTTTTGATCTCCTCATGGCTTTACTAGACAGTAAAAAACAGCATCATGTGTGAACAAGATTTGATGGGTGCTCTGATTGTTTCCAAAATTGTTTACATAGATAAAGAACAGCACAGGGCCTACAACACTATCCAAGGGAACACCAGAAATCATTTCAGTTTTACTCAACAATGTGCACCAAGCTCTTCCGATAAGGAGTGTCATAACAACCAAAGAATTCATCAAGTTTTGCCAGCACGTAGAAAAAATGATACAGAAAAGAACTGGATGAAAGAAGTAAGAACGACTTCCAAATGTGGTTGCTAAGATAGTTGTGGTTGACCACCATGACCTCACCTTTCTCATATGCAAGGTAGTAAGGGAAGAGATACAGTAGTTTATGGCAGCCATAAATGTTGGACTAAATACACAAGAGACAGTAACTATAAATGTCAACACCATACAAATGGAAGTAATAGAGGAAAATGTTGAAGAAGAGGTGTACTGATCTTTAGCACCATTCTGTCACCAGTCGGATGCACGATGAAGAATGGACTCAGCCAGCTTGAATTTATGCCACATTCATCAAATGACAACCCAGCATCAGACAAATACAATAAAACTAACCTCTCTGGCAAGTATAATGCCCCAAGAACAGACATTCGGGGGACAATGGGCAATACGCAGGCCTACTTCCACTACGAATGCACTGCACACACAGTATGCATTTGCAGAGAAAGAAGATAAGTGTACAATGACTGTTACACTTAATGATGTCAACCATCACAACAGTCCTATTCATGGCACTCAACTGTAGATTAATCTAGTCGACCTGAGGGACAAAGTCCATTGTTGTAGCCTGGGAGCAGCCATTCCCCGTCCTTATACAGAGATAACAGCTGCTCACCTAGTGGAAAACTAAGTGAAGTGACCATCTATGGAGGTGAGGCAGCCACAGATGAAAATCCTCTGTGAATGACAGTAACAAGGATGTCAGTAAATCTCATCAATGTCAATGCTTTCTGGGTGCTAGTCGACTCGGGCTTCTTTTTCCATTATGTCAAATGCTTATCATCACCAGCGAAAAAAGATTAATATGAGGTTGGTTGAAAAGTTCTCGAAACAGAATAGAAAAAAAGTACTTACATCACTGAGATTTTTTTATTTTTCAATGTAGTCTCCTTGTAGATTAATGCACTTGGTCCAACGATGTTCCAGTGCCTTGATCCCATCTCGAAAATGAGTTTCCTACAGGCCTGCTAAATAGTTGTCTACTCCAGCTATCAGTTCTTTGTTTGAAGTGAATCTTCGTCCACCAAGAATAATTTTCAGTTTTGGGAAGAGATGGAAGCCTGACGGAGCCATATCAGGTGAATGAGGCAGGTGTGGCAACAATTCATATCTTAGTTTGCGTAATTTTGCCATGGTGACGGCATGTGTGCAGGCGCGCATTGTCGTGATGGAAGATGACTTTCTTCCTTGCTAAACCTGGCCTATTTTCTTGTATCTTTGCTGCAATTTGTCCATGGGGCTAGCTTAGTATTCTCCAGTCATTGTTTACCCAGTTTGGAGATAATCTATGAACAGAATCCCCTTCACATCCCAGAACACTGATGCCATGACCTTTCCTGCTGAAGGAATTGTCTTTGTTTTCTTTGGTGGCGGAGAATCAGCATGTTTCCACTGCTTTGACTGTTGTTACGTCTGGCGCATAGTAGTACACCCAAGTTTCATCTGTGATCACAAACCGGTGCAAAAAATCTTGTTTGTTTCTCCCAAAACAGGCCAAACATTGTTCCAATATGTCCATTCTCATGTGTTTTTGATCCAGCATCAAGAGTCGCGGCACCCGTCTTGCAGTGCAGATAATTTTTTCATTTCTAATTCTTCATTTAAAATGTGATATATCCTTTCAGATGACATCATTAGCAATTTCACGCACTTTCAATCGGCAATCCTCCATGACCATTTTGTGCACTTTTGCAATGATTTCTGGAGTAGTGACACATCTTGGCTGACCACTGTGTCGATCATCATTGAAGCTCTCCTGACCAAATTTAAATTCATTTGTCCACTTGGCAACAGATGAATATGAAGGAGCCGAGCCTCCCAGTGTATTCTGGATTCGGCATGAATGTCCTTTGCTTTCATACCTTTCTTTATGAAGTACCTAATCACTGCTCGAATCTCAATTTTTTCCATCTTCACAAATCACTACGTGGGATCAACAACAGAGCCATGTCGCCACCACAGCTCTCTTCCAAGAGCAATGATGTGGCATGTGTTTACAGGCAACAGTCCAATGACTATCATGTGAACAACTCATTGCGCTAGTGCTGACCTCTCATGGTGATTACGAGAACTTTTAAAACCACCCTCATATATAAACAATTGTGTTGAAGGTCGCAAATGGAAAATATGTCCAGTCAACAGGAACATGTACTGCAAGAGTAACTATCAATGACAGAACACAGTGTTTCGAATTTGTCATTTTCAACACAATGTAGCCATGATGCTGTTCTCGGATGGGGCTTTCTGCAGGTAGCACAATCAGTCACAGAACTTGGAAGATCAGTACTCTAGACTGACAAAGCTGTTCCAAAAAGCACATATAACAAAATTGCTCTTGGTGGTTGTTTGCTATTGAAGGCGACATTACCCCACCATCATTAATGGGATGGGTTACAGGTATCAGTCAAGATCTTCAGTTAAACTGTGAAGCTTTTATTGATTGCAAAAAGCTACTAAGACTCACAAAAGGAATCTACATCCCACTGATGATTGCAGGTGCTCAAGAATATTGCAGGTGGTCGAGAATAACTTTGGATCACTAATTGTCATACAGAGCCACAATTCACCCTACAGGTATGTGTTTAGGGACAGCTAAACCAGTCCCGATAGGGCAGCTTAATGCCAGTGATGAAGAACCATTCTCTGCTACCACTACTGCCAATGCAGGTTGGGGGGAGCCATTAACAAAGTGACAATAGGATATGCCCCGGCGGAGCAACAATGTTGGGGTGTACTAGCTGCTCTGTGTCATTTTTTGGATGCTTTCAAATCAAAAGACAGACCAAGGGGCCCATCCCACAACACTGCAGCAACACAGAGGCTCATCTCCCTTTCCCCCTAATTAGTTGGCATTCATACAGTATCTTACCAGCTAAACAAGGGATAATCTTGGAGGAAGTGGAGAATATGCTGCAAGATAACTTCACTGAACCTTCAGACAGTCCTATGGTCCTTGTCAAAAGAGATATCGTACACGACATTTCTGCATCAACTACCAACTGAACAAAATCATGAGGAAAGATGTCTATCCACTGCCATGCATTGACACCCTAGACTACTTTAAACGAATAGAGTGTTTCTCAACTATGGACATGCAGACAGGTAACTATCAAATCGAGATTGACAAGGCAGACCAGGAAAAAAGACTACCTTTGTATCCCCTGATGGCCTGTATGAGAGTAAAGTTAAGCTGTTTGGACTGTAATATTCCAACCACTTTCAAACTATGATGGATAACCTACAACAAAACCTTAAATGCACAATGTGACTATGCTGTCTGGTTGACATTGTCATTTTTGCGAAGACATTCAAAGAACATCCAAGCCACCTGACAACCATGTTCATGCATGCTCAGATTGCAGGCCTTCACCTGAATCCCATAAAGTGCCTCTTCACTGCTCAAGTAATAAAAATATTGGGCATCTAATGAATGGTGGTGGAGACTGTCACAGTCCAGAGAAAATAACAGCAGTCATAGATTTTTCTGACAACTCAGCAAATTTGTGATGTAATAAATTCTTTTGAATGTGAATCAGCAAGTCATAAAGGACTTCTGCACCAAGGCACATCCATTGCAAGATCTACTGCAAGGAGACACTGAATTTTCCTGGAATAAGGCACAAGAAAGATATTTCCTTGTCCTGAAGCAGGCACTTAACAGTTTCTCCAGTCCTAGCCTTGTATGACGAGAATGCTGAGACAGAGATTCACACCAACATTAGTGGTCATGTGATAGGTGCATTTCCAACACAGATTTGGGAAGGTGCTGAAAATGTGATAGCTTATGCTTCCAGAGTACTCTACATCTACACCTACATCCATACTCCGCAAGCCACCTGATGGTGTGTGGCAGAGGGTACCTTGAGTACCTCTATCGGTTCTCCCTTCTATTCCAGTCTCATATTGTTTGTGGAAAGAAAGATTGTCGACATGCCTCTGTGTGGGATCTAATCTCTCTGATTACCCTCATGGTCTCTTCGCAAGATATACGTAGGAGGGAGCAATATACTGCTTGACTCCTCGGTGAAGTTTTGTTCTCGGAACTTCAACAAAAGCCTGTACCGAGGTACTGAGCGTCTCTCTTGCAGGGTGTTCCACTGGAGTTTATCTGTCATCTCCGTAACACTTTTGCGATTACTAAATGATCCTGTAATGAAGCGCGCTGCTCTCCATTGGAATTTCTCTATCTCTTCTGTCAACCCTATCTGGTACGGATCCCATACCGGTGAGCAGTATTCAAGCAATGGGCGAACAAGTGTACTGTAACCTACTTCCTTTGTTTTCGGACTGCATTTCCTTAGTATTCTTCCAATGAATCTCAGTCTGGCATTTGCTTTACCGACGATTAATTTTATATGGTCATTCCATTTTAAATCACTCCTAATGCCTACTCCCAGATAATTTATGGAATTAACTGCTTCCAGTTGCTGACCTGCTATATTGTCGTTAAATGATAAAGGGTCTTTCTTTCTATGTATTCGCAGCACATTACACTTGTCTACATTGAGATTCAATTCACGTCAGTTGAACTACTCTGCAAGTGAGAAAGAGTATCCTTGGATTTTTTTGGGCCTTCATCAAGTTTTGGCCACACTTATTTGGCAAACCATTCACTGTTATGACAGATGATCATTCTCTATGCTGGCTGATTAGTCTGAAGTATCCATTACGTTGACTTGCAAGATGCGCACTGAAGCTTCAGAAGTACGACATAATATTGGTGTACAAAAGTGGATGCAAACAAAGCAGCATGGATAAAATCTCAGTTATCGCTGGATTAAATGACACTGCTGCTGAACAGAGGGAAGATCCGGCATTTCAGAAAACTTGAAGGAAGAGAGACTGACCAAAGGGGAACTCCTCCATTTAATAAATGGAACATTGAATAAGAGGAAATACAATCCAGTAGGCAGAAATGGTTGCTAATTAGTTATTTACATGTTGCATACATCATATGAACAATTCTTTTATCAAATTATGTGGAACAAGTCAGTTTACAGGATTAGTGTTAACGTTAATGAACATAATGCTATTTTAGGTCCTAACTCATACAGCTACATTTTCTTGTTTTTTGTTACTGGCTACCAGTTTTTAAATAAAAATTCGCCAGCGGAACAGGAATTGTCCTGGAGAAATGATTTAAGATGTGATTTAAAACTTGGTTTGCTACATGTTGGACATTTTATGTTTTTGAACAAATGAGCAATAATTTTGGTTGTTGTTTGTTGAGCTCCTTTCTGAGCCATTGATGGCTTTAATAAAGGGTAATAAAGGTCAATTTTTCTTCTAGTGTCATGTGTATGGAAATTACTATTATTCTCAAATTGTGAAGGATTATTTTTGATGAATTTCATTAGCGAATATATGCACGGCAATGGTGCAGTTAAAGTGTGTAACTCCTGTAAAAGGTAACTACACTACACCGTAATTTATTTCGTTAGACATTATTTAGTAGAAATGTGCATAATATGTCAGGTGGTTGATTAGTTTGTTTCCAGCACTAGCAGTTATATGAAAAGCAAAAATAGCTGAACATAATTGTTTGAGAAGCTCTTCTTCCTGTTCAAGTTTTCATCTATACCGTATTGTACACCTAGTGACTCTCAGGTAAAATAGTTGATGCAACTTTATGAATGAAGAAATTCCGTAACAACAATGCATTTTATACTTAATGTTCATTTAAATGAAATATGTTATTTTCAATTCTCTTCTATAAGATGAAATCAAACTGCAGCACAGAAGTCAGGTTTTCATCAGGACAGAAAAGAAGACACCTAAAAGCCCAGCACAAAGACTGCAGCTGCAGATGGCACTCCTCTCTCTCCCTATATGGTTTATAAAGTCAAACACTTGTACCTTAGCTGGTGTGAAGGGGGGATCCAAGGTTCAAGTGGCTGGATTGATTCGATAATGTTCAATGACTGGTTCAACAAGAGTCTCCTACCTTATGCAAAGAGAAAGGATGGGTGTAAGGTCATTATTGGTGATAAAATATCAGGCCACATGTCCATTGATATAATCCATTCCTTTGAAGAAAATAACGTAAGTTTTGTGCTACTTCTGCCAAAATCAACACATATTTGCCTGCCCTTTGACATGGCATTTTTTTGCCTTTTGAAGGCTGCATGACAGAAAGTTTTGAACACTTGGAACATGAAGAACAGAGGACCACTGCCAAAGATCAAATTCAGCCTTCAATGAAGTTGGTACCAGAACTCAAGAAAATGTGAAATCTGGATTTCCTGTATCTGGTATAGTTCCTTTCAGTCCAGACAAGGTGTTACATAAAATTCTTGACAGCGAAGGAAAGGGCATCTCTGCAGACTCTTCTGGGTTAGGAATCTTTACTGAGCATTTACAGAGGACCCAAAAAGAAAACACATCCACGGGGAGGTGGTGGAAGGTTAAAAGTTGTTCCTGGAAAAGGTGTCGTAGCCTTTGATGTCAAAAACAGAGATGGAATAGTTGGTAGCTGTCTGTGCTTGGAACCTGATGAAGACCATGAGTTTTCAGAAGTAACAGGTGAAGGACGCAAAAGTTTAGATTCCAGTGAAATGGAAGGAAATCAAGAGCCGCAGAAAAAAAATGTATTGGGGTTGGGAACTAGGTTTTGATCACATTAAAAACAAATGGCGGAGACTGAAATAAATCTTACGTTGGCAAAATAATTGCAATGACAGGAGCTGAAATCACTATGAGTTTTCTGAGGAAGGAGGTCACTCCCAAGGGAACATATTTTGTCCACCCCACATCAGTTGATGAAACAGTTGTCAAGCCTCAAGTGATATTGTGACAAGAGTGGCAGCCAGGGACATAAGATGAGGAAGATTTCAACTCATTTCTAAACTTAAAAGATGTTGGAAAAGAAAACCTTTCTTGGTGTTCATTTAATTTCCATTAACAGTCATTATCTGTTAGTATACTGTGTGAAGTATCAATAAATAACATATTTTCTGTTCCTTTTATTAATGACAACACAAGGTAACTGCACTTCAATCATATAAATAACAGTTTTAACAGTGTCCTCCTGTGAAATAACGCCTCCCGTGACCCTGTAGAAATAATACCGTAAATTATTTATGTCTACGGAAAGATATATTTTGCGTTAACTGCAGCGATCATGTGACGCTGATTATCTGAGTGTTAATGCCTAGCTTACTGTGATCGGCGTGGCATTTTATCCTCTCAAACTATCAGATTCTATCTTGTCAGACATTTTAGTTCTAGTGAGTTCTGTTTCTTCATATTGTAATTATTCCTTGTGTCTTATGACATATCATGCATCGCAATTACTGCAATATTATTATTTTCCACGATGATTTCCTCTGCTGATGAATATTCTAATTTCTGAACAGGACTAAACTTTGCAAACGATAACTAATTTTTGCTGTAAGTTGGCAAATTCCATTGTGTTTTCTTTGCAGAAGATGTCTGCCATGAAATTTGTAAATGTACGAAACAATTTTTCTAGGTAATAAACTGAATTATTGTGAAATAAAAACGGGATGGTTGGTTTTCACAAAATTATTGTATTTCCAGAGTCAGATATACTATATGTCATCGTTAGTTTACCCCACTACTGGACACTAATATAAAAAATATTTTTCTTGGCAAAGTTTTACCCTGCTCTTTAAAAGCTAAAGCTAGCCGGTATATCAGCACAAAAATAAATAAATAAAAAAAAGAAAACAAACGAATGACTTCTTCCAGAACTTCGCTAACAGAAACTACAAAAGGTAAATTTCATGTTACTAACTTAGCTTATAAAAGTTACTATTTACTGTCAATAGAAGTAGTCTCAATTATAACATATTCTCTCTCTTTAAGAAGATTTAACATTCTTTCAAGTAAAATATAAATAATAAGTTATATATGAATCGCGCACAACTGTGTGGCCATGATTTATAGTATATCTTGCAATTTTGTGAAAACCAAATTTCTCTATATCTAATATGAAAATTTTATTCTTTTTCATACTACAATCTGATGTACTCCATTACGATCTGCTGTAATCAACAACAACTCCATGTATTCGAAACCAAAAAGCAACGAATAAGGTAAAGTCACACAAATGAATTTTTTATTTTTGCTCTGTCAAGGTCGTAGTTTTTTTCTTCAGAAAAAATTTCCTTTGTTGCTCAGTAGAAGTCAAATCGTAGTTAGAAGTAGTATTTATTAATCAGTGAATTTTGGAAGGGAGTACTATGGAAAATCAAAATTTTCAAAAGCGACGCAAGATTGTTTATTCGTGTGCAAAAGGGAACGCGAAATGGCCGACTTGGCCGAGCACTGATAAATGGGCGTCGCATCGAGGAAAATTAATTAATTCATTCTTGTGAGTTGTTATTACTGTGATTATTTTGTGTTAATTTTAAGAGCAAATTTTCGTGTGACGGTTTTTCTGACTTTGAATAATTTTTAGATATGGTAAAAGTAGGAAAGACAGATAATTTCTCCAGTAAAGCCGACTCTACTGGCCAGGCGGTTCTAGGCGCTTCAGTCTGGAACCGCGCGGCCGCTATGGTCGCAGGTTCGAATCCTGCCTCGGGCACGGATGTGTGTGATGTCAGGTTAGTTAGGTTTAAGTAGTTCTAGGGGACAGATGACCTCAGATGTTAAGTCCCATAGTGCTCAGAGCCATTTGAACCATTTTACCACTAAAGTATTGGCTTCGTCTGTTAATATTGATAGCGAAGCAGAAAATAACAATGATTCTTTAATAGATCTGATCTTTGACCCATTAGAAAACCCACTACTTGATTCGAACATGGCAGCAAATTTAGAAAACGCACAGCCAAATGCCGACGCTAATATAGGCGCCGAGCAGAGCGAACGAGAGATGAAAAAGACGCAATCTCAGCCGTAAATGGCTCTGAGCACTATGGGACTCAACTGCTGTGGTCATAAGTCCCCTCAGCCGTAACGGATGAAAGCATTTTAGTCCAGTGAAACTGTCAGAAAAAAAGCCTGTATCTTGCAAAAGGTGGGGTAGAAGATTTTATATTTTTAACTCGTTCATATTGTTGGAAAGGTTAGAAAACGAAGTTTTGCCAACAAAATTTCTCTTGAGAAAACTTTCTGCAGTCAAAAAACTTCGAAAATTTCGGACTTTTTTAAGTTTTTTGAAAATATCTCAGTTTCATTTGCTCCTATCGCTTTGACGTCTATTTTCTTTTTTAAAGAGCACAAAATTCTCTACAAATTTGATTCTTACCATTTTTTCTACTCCCAGTATCTAGGGCGCTACAGCACGTCAAAAAATACCATTTTTTTCAAATTTAGAGCAAAGTGGCAAATTACCTAATTTTTGAACACTGTTATTTCAGTTTCTATTTGTGTAGTATAAACATATTACTCATCATGTTATTCATTGGAATTTACCATCTCACTCTGCTGCAGGGCCAGGACAAACAGCATCATATTCAGTAACTACGAACACATTCACGTCGGATTGCGTGAATTTTGTTTGTGTTACAATATGTAATACGATTGCATGCAGGTGCCGTACATTTTCTACAGTTGATTGACGTTAATGATCAGTTATAAGAAAAAGTATGTAGGAATTGTTCTTTAGCGGACAAAAGCGTATTTATTCTTTGGCCTTCGTTCCAGTGGAAAATGCGAAGTCAGGTGGGTCGAGTAAATTTTTTGTCATTGATGGAGGGTACCTTATCCACAAAGTGACTTGGACTCGAAATGTTTGCTTCAAGTCAGTAGCCCAAAGCTATGTTTCTTACCTGCAACGTCATTTTGGATCTCAATTTGCTATTGCATTTGATGTGCATCCATGTGAGGGAGACAAATGTAGCACAAAGAGTGCTGAGAGGATTCGTAGGTCCAAAAAGCATTCTTCGGTTGACGTTGTGGTTGAATCCGAGATGGTGAACCAAGTCCCTCAAGACAAGTTCTTGTACAACGAAAGAAACAAGATGCGTTTGATCACACTTCTTAAAAAGGAATTTCTGGAGTGTAGCATTGAATTGCTCCAGGCACAAGAAGATGCTGACGTTATGATTGTAACATCTGCCATTTCAAGAACCAAAGATTTTGGAAGTGTTGTCATTGTAGGAGAAGATGTTGACCTGTTTGTGCTCATGACCAGTTTGGGGCAAGGCATTGAAAACTTATTTTTCTTAAAGAAGAAATGCAGAAGACAAGTGGTTTTCCAATGCAGCTTACAAGTTTCACAGTGAATATATTCTGTTCACTTAGCCTTTAGTGGATGTGATACAACATCCCCTTTTTTTGGTCAAGAAAAAATTAAGTGCTGCAATATTGTTGCGAAAAATGAACACCTAACCTCAGCGCTTTGCACGTTCAATAAACCACATGCTACCCGTGCAGAAATAATAACAGCAGGAGAACAGGTTACTATCACATTGTATAGTGGAGGTGTCAGCAGTTCCCACACACTAGACCATTTGCGGTACCAGCTATTCGCCAAGTCTGCCACAAAAAGCAAACTGAATCTTGCACGGTTGCCACCTACACAAGATGCTGCACATCATTCGTTGCGGACTTACCAACAAGTCCAAAGTTGGATGGGGAACTGGAAACCTCCTGAGAAATGGGGCTGGAATCACAGTGACCACGGTCCAATACCCGTTATAATGAGCCAAGATCCAGCACCTGAAGCACTTCTTCACATTGTTTCATGCTCATGCAAGCTGAATTGTGGCGGAGCGTGCTCCTGCAGAAAATCGGGTTTGAAATGTTCTTCAATTTGTAAGAAATGTATTGGGGTCAACTGTGAAAACGTGCCAAAATTTTTACATGAAGACAATGAAGATGATGATATGGAGGATGTTGAAGAAACCGCTGACGAAATCAACGAACTTGCTGAGGCTGACTCGCTGTTTAAAGACGAGGTCAATCTGGGATCAACTCTATGTACAGACCTTGAATCCGTAACTCAAGGTATTTCTGGTGACACTGAGGAACCTGGCCCATCAAAACGTTGGAAGTGATGCTCATATCTGTCTCAAGTGCGCTAAAGTGCGATATTACAAGTATTGCACACCCAGAACTGTCAACATTTTCTAGTAACTGACAATGCATTTTAATTGTAATAGAGCCACTTATTTTCGTTGTCAACTGCGTGGCTTTTATACACAAGAATAATTACCTACCTAATTACGTTGCCTATTGCAGCTAATAATAGTTCAGTTTCCTGAGGCAAATTATTTTGTGTGTGTGTGTGTGCGTGTGTGTGTGTGTCTTAATGATGTATTTTTATATTTATAGTTTTACAAATACCAGGGCAGAGGTGCCCCATAGTGAACTTGAGGTAGTGATGTAAGAATCACAATAGTTGGGTGCCCAGCAATCCTCATGTTGCATACAGAGAAATTGAATACCTGAAAGTGAGGTGGTAAATTCCAACATATAACATGACGTATAATGTATTTATACTACACAAACAGAAACAGAAAAAATAGCGTTCAAAAATAAGGTATCTTGCCACTATGCTCAAAATTTGAAAAATTCGTATTTTTTTAGGCGCTGTAGCGCCTTAGATATTGGGAGTAGAAAAAATGGCAAGAATCAAATTTGTAGAGAATTTTGTGCTCTTTAAAAAAGAAAATAGACGTTAAAGCCATAGGAGCAAATGAAACAGATATTTTGAAAAAACTGAAAAAAGGCCGAAATTTTCCAAGTTTTTTGACTGCAGAAAGTTTTCCCAAGCGACATTTTGTTGGCAAAACACGGTTTTCTAATCTTTCCAATCATATGAACGAGTTGAAAAAATAAACTCTTCTACCCCACCTTTTGCAAGGTATATCTGCAATTTGACTGGACTATTTCGCTGGACCCGCTTACCGCCTTCTTACAAAAACTTTAAATGCGCGATCGCAAACAGTTAAAATGCGATCGCGAAATTAGAGTCGAACTAGGCACAATTAAATCCGAGGTAATTACAATGAAGGCAGCTTACGCTCCAATTTTAAATCAAGTCGCGAAACTTGATGTGAGCTAGTTGAAAACCTCTCACGATGAAGTAAAGACGAATGTGGAAACTTTAACCTCTGCAGTCGTCAACATTAATCTCAGCAACCAGAAAATCCTGGACGAACAAGTAGAAAGTCACAGAAAACAATTAAATAAAGGCATATCCAATTGGATAAGGAATCTGAAATGGATTCTAAAATAAATGTAGCAGTCAACAATGGTACAGCGCGTACGCGCAGAGACTGACGAAGAAAATCCTATGTGGAAGCGAGAGATAAACACCCGCATAAGGAACCTGGAAAGGGTTATGTCAGGTGATACCAGATCGGAAAATAATTTTCTATCACATTGTGATAATCCTATCATTGACACTAAACCCACTTACGGGAATGAAAAAATATTTCAGCCACCAGATATAACGCACGTCAAAGCCAAACACGAAAATGAACCGTGTGCTACACCACTAAGATATAACAAAGTTTGTTGAAACATCGTCATTTCCAAACTTTTTCCGGAGACAAGAAGTCAGTTCACCCCATTGTTAACTATATATGACGGTAGTATTTGTTCCCGAAAGAACAGTTACCGTCGATGACCATGCAGCTTTGCTCGAAATGAAATGATAATTAAATAGATACCCTAGCTGCAAGCAGGCGTTGATACACTTCATTGGGGATATGTTGAAAATGTGTGCTCCGACCGGGACTCGAACCCGGGATCTCCTGCTTACATGGCAGACGCTCTATCCATCTGAGCCACCGCGGGCACAGAGGATAGTGCGTCTGCAGGGACTTATCCCTTGCACGCTCCCCGTGAGATCCACATTCCCAACATGTCCACAACACTACATTCGTAGTGCGCGTAATAGATGTTTGCCCATCATACTCATTACTCGTGGCAGATTAATCTACCAAGTCCCGTACGAGTTCGGGCATAGCGTGTGCGTTCGCACAAGAAGGTCAAAGGCCGGGAACCCATATTTTTAACTATATATGACGGTAGTATCTGTTCCCGAAAGAACAGTTACCGTCGATGACCATGCAGCTTTGCTCGAAATGAAATGATAATTAAATAGACACCCTAGCTGCAAGCAGGCGTTGATACACTTCATTGGGGATATGTTGGCCGGCCGAAGTGGCCGTGCGGTTAAAGGCGCTGCAGTCTGGAACCGCAAGACCGCTACGGTCGCAGGTTCGAATCCTGCCTCGGGCATGGATGTTTGTGATGTCCTTAGGTTAGTTAGGTTTAACTAGTTCTAAGTTCTAGGGGACTAATGACCTCAGCAGTTAAGTCCCATAGTGCTCAGAGCCATTTGAACCATTTGGGGATATGTTGAAAATGTGTGCCCCGACCGGGACTCGAACCCGGGATCTCCTGCTTACATGGCAGACGCTCTATCCATCTGAGCCACCGCGGGCACAGAGGATAGTGCGTCTGCAGGGACTTATCCCTTGCACGCTCCCCGTGAGATCCAACATGTCTACAACACTACATTCTATTAGGCGCACTACGAATGTAGTGTTGTGGACATGTTGGGAATGTGGATCTCACGGGGAGCGTGCAAGGGATAAGTCCCTGCAGACGCACTATCCTCTGTGCCCGCGGTGGCTCAGATGGATAGAGCGTCTGCCATGTAAGCAGGAGATATCAGGTTCGAGTCCCGGTCGGGGCACACATTTTCAACATATCCCCAATGAAGTGTATCAACGCCTGCTTGCAGCTAGGGTGTCTATTTAATTATCATTTCACCCCATTGTCTTCATACGAACGTTCGAGAACATCTCACCACGATGTTGGACGGAGCATCAGAAGATACAGTTCGTTATGTCGCACATCACAGGTGATGCAGCTGTGTGGGCGAGCGAAACATCAGAAGTTTGTGACACACTAGCAGATTTTGAAAGAGCGTTTCTTTCTAAATACTGGTCCGCGGGTATTCAGGAGCGATTGCGTAAAGAAGTGTTTTCCCCCGATTTGTACAACCCGCGTAAGGGAAGCTTGCGGAAATACTTCGAAAGACATATTGCAAAGACGAGGTATTGGTCGGAGTCAATCTCTCACAAAGAAGTGCTCCGCATACTAAAGGCAAAACTTCCTATCCACCTAAGAGAAAAGTTGATTAATGTACTTGGAACAGTTTCTGTCCGTGATCGACTCACTCGATCTCATCCAAGAAGACGCTAAATCGTATCGGGCTTATTCCAACAGTGCAGTAGCTATCACAATAGTGATAGCACTAACGTCACTGACGGTAACAAACAACATCAGAGTGCAAAAAACCAGCACGCAAAAGTGAACGCGGCTGCCTATAATCAAAATAACCACTCAGCAAATGAACCAAACACGAATTACGGAAATAATAATTAGAATCATAACAACGGTAATGCGGCAAATGGTTCCAATAGAAAACGGAAGAATGGTAACGGGAATGGTTACAATGATTCCAACCACGATAGGAAAACACCATGGAAAAAACAGCCGGGAAATTCCTGGAATAATAGCAGTAATGTACCGCTCCAGCAAGGGGCAGATGACAGGAACGAATGTAGTCAGCGAAATCCTAATCATGGAAATGGTTGGCCTAACCAGTAGCCAATTTTATGGTTTGGGAACCCAACGCAAAACATGATGCAACCCATGCTTTTTATTCTGAACCCGAATAGTTGCAATATCCGTGACAACAGCTGCCCTACAACGAATCGCGTATGCGAAGTTGTAGAGCAGGATACCAATCCACAACAGTTAAACTAGAACCGACCGATCTAAACAGCTTTCCTAGTGCGGTCGTATTCCAAAGTGGTGGCAACTTTAAATCTGACCTGAACACATTGAGGTACAACGACGGTGTGGATATGAGGGAAGAACTTTTACAAGAGCCAAACGGATGCAAACATACGGAAGATTATGCTATGCAAGCTGCAAAGGAAGTTTCAATAAATGGTAGCAGTGTGGAAGCTATAATAGACACAGGAGCAACAACCACTGTCATGAATTACGCATTATACAAGGAGGTAAATCGCATAAGGAGACTTCCCGTTCTGCCTGTGCAAATCTGCCGCGTTTCGGGGGCATTCGGCGTTTCTGCGCAGTGTGTGAAGCAACAGGTGCAGGCCGATTTGATAGTAGAAGACGAGCACATACAATGCCACTTCTTACTCAAAAAACTGGTTTCCTGCTGGGATTTTCTGCCCAGTAGGGACGCAATGATCGACCTACGGGTGGGAAACTGTGTACTTGCAAATGATGGTAAAAGAATTGCACTGCAGCTCATTAAAACTCCGAGCGTGCACGACAGATACTGTCGTAACTTTGTAGTAAAATTAGTAGGTCCACGCATACTACATATTGCGGAACACTTTGAGAAGACAATAATTCAGAAGCAGCCATACGCAGTAATCTTGCCACTATCAAAGCGAAAGTATCAGAATCATCCTATCTGGAAAACATACAGATGAAGAGTTGGCGAATCTCATTCAGGAGTACGCTAATGTTTTTGCGGATAAATTCGGCGTAATAAAAAAACTTTGAGTATAACATGGAAGTTGCCCCACACCAGACATTTCGCAGAACATCGTACGCCGTACCATGTTCTAAAAAGAAGGCTGTAAAGGCGGAAATTCATCAAATTTTAGAGTCAAATTGGTGAGAAGGTATTAGTAAAAAACTACCATAAGTCGTCACGTCTTAAAAGACTGAATAAAAAGTGGCAAAGACTTTTTATTGGACCCTATATAGTACACTACCGGCCATTAAAATTGCTACACCACGAAGATGACGTGCTACAGACGCGAAATTTAACCGACAGGAAGGAGATGCTGTGATACGCAAATGATTAGCTTTTCAGAGCACTCACACAAGGTTGGCGCCGGTAGCGACACCTACAACGTGCTGACATGAGGAAAGTTTCCAACCGATTTCTCATACACAAACAGCAATTGACCGGTGTTGCCTGGTGAAACGTTGTTGTGATGCCTCGTGTAAGGAGGAGAAAAGCGTACCATCACGTTTCCGACTTTGATGAAGGTCAGATTGTAGCCTATCGCTATTGCGGTTTGTCGTATCGCGACGTTGCTGCTCGCGTTGGTCGAGATCCAATGACTGCCACAGAATATGGAGTCGGTGGGTTCAGGAGGGTAATACGGAACGCCGTACTGGATCCCAACGGCCTCGCATCACTAACAGTCGAGATGACAGGCATCTTATCCGCACGTTTCGATCCCTGAGTCAACAGATGAGGACGTTTGCAAGACAACAACCATCTGCACGAACAGTTCGACGACGTTTGCAGCAGCATGGACTATCAGCTCGGAGACCATGGCTGCGGTTACCCTTGATGCTGCATCACAGACAGGAGCGCCTGCGATGGTGTACTCAACGACGAACCTGGGTGCACGAATGGCAAAACGTCATTTTTTCGGATGAATCCAGGTTCTGTTTACAGCATGTTTGGCGACATCGCGGTGAACGCACATTGGAAGCGTGTATTCGTCATCGCCATACTGGCGTATGACCCGGCTTGATGGTATGGGGTGCCATTGGTTACACGTCTCGGTCACCACTTTGAACAGTGGACGTTACATTTCAGATGTGTTACGACCCGTGGCTCTAACCTTCATTCGAGCCCTGCGAAACATTACATTTCAGCAGGATAATGCACGACCGCATGTTTCTGGTCCTGTACGGGCCTTTCTGGATGCAGAAAATGTTCGACTGCTGCCCTGGCCAGCACATTCTCCAGATCTCTCACCAGTTGAAAACGTGTGGTCAATAGTGGCCGAGCAACTGGCTCGTGACAATACGCCAGTCACTACTCTTCAACTGTGGTATCGTGTTGAAGCTGCAGGGGCAGCTGTACCTGTACACGCCATCCAAGCTCTGTTCGACTCAATGCCCAGGCGTATCAAGGTCGCTATTTCGGCCAGAGTTAGTTGTTCTGGGTACTGATTTCTCAGGATCTATGCACCCAAATTACGTGAAAATGTAATCACATGTCAGTTCTAGTATAATGTATTTGTCCAATGAATACCCGTTTATCATCTGCATTTCTTCTTGGTGTAGCAATTTTAATGGCCAGTAGTGTAAGTGAGATGCCTCACGAAGGTATTTGTTAACAGTGCCATTTACAAATTAAGTTAAAGGGTTATATAACCACATGGACCTGAGAAAGTACTATGAATGATAAAGTGTACATAGAAAAACAAACATTTCCTTCACTTCGTGAAGTGAACTTTATTATTGAAATGTGATTCATTTTTATGATGTTTATATAGTGTACATAGCTAACGACCTGTATGTTACTAATGCATTCTATTTTTCAGTACTTAGATTTTAAGTTTGTATTTTTTGAATAGAGTGAAATATGTACTACATAGAGAAGTGATTAATCATTTAACAAGCCGAGTCATTTTATTCAGTTTCTTGACGAGATTTGCGTAGGCGTTACTTGTTTGTTTTTCATAAAGATAAACTTAGAAGTTAAGGAAAGAAATACGTAGATCTTTTGCTTTTCTATTAAAACCAGTTATTAGTATTTAAAGAGTTTTGATGGTTCTGATGAACGTTTTCAATTTCTATAATCATTTAAAAGTAGATTCTCACTTTATGGTGGTGTATAGTTCTAAGTATGTTTTATATTTGTCTTAGCGTAGGAAAGTCTCTAAGGAGAATCAAAGGAAATGACTTCATGAATGAATTTTGCAAACCTCTTGTGTGAAATTCATGTTAGTTCTGGACAGTAATGATGGTCTAATGATCAGCATTTGTTACTGTAAAACTTAACGATGAGACCTCCATCGTGTGGGTAAATTTTGTGCTCAGCAAGGGACTTTCACGTGGACTGTGTTAACTTTTAGTGGAACTTATATGGGACAATTCACGATGAATGCGTCAATAGAGACTTCCACCATAAAGCATGTTGGCGTATTTTCCCATGGAAAAACGTTCTGATTCCATGAGAACTTTACAATAAGGCAAAGTTTATCACAACTAACTGTGTATTGTGTTATAAAAGTTTAGGGCTTGTGAACAGTGTAATCACGCTTGGTTTTGTGTGGTCACATTTCTCCATACATTGCTATGTGCAAACTGTATGAAGTGCTTGTTTCATTGAGCAAGGACTGTGTGAAAACCAAATATTGATCTCTGAACCATGGAGGTTAGCGTGACGAATCGAAGACAAGTATGATCATTGGACATAATCCGTACAAGGGCATCGGAACATCGAGTCGACGTTTTTGCTTCGGGATGAACATGAACGTATCAGCCGCGGTCTGCGTCGGTAGAACCATTATTGACAAATTACCGCAGCGGTGCGCGGGGCAAACCAATATTCGCCGTTTATACTGCAGCTCCGTGCGTAACGGCAGTCTGTCGCGTCCCGCGTAACTTAAAATGCACCGCGAGGATGACAAAGTTCAGGACTCTGGATTTGTTTAACCACCTGACTTACCTTACAGGACACTAACATCTGAAAATACAATTTTTATAATATTTGCCCGACCTATATCATGTACATCGCCACCGAGCTGACATCCCTCCTTAATGGGCCGCGATGCAGAGAAATGCAAGAGTTCCAGTCCATTCCGAAGGAAGGAAGGAAGGTTGCAGCTGGGGGCCGAGAGTGGATTGCAGCCGAACCATTACCATCTATCCAGCATCCGGGGGGGGGGGGGGGGGCAAATCCGTCTTTAGTACCTTTATATGTAGGCCCCCGACGACGATTCTAAGCTTCATAACCTTTGTATCAGCACTGCAATCAACATCCTACAATCAACCAACGCCATGAAGACATCGAGTATGCTTTGCATTATATAGGGTCATTCAAAAAATCAAACTACATCTTGCCAAAAAGCTGTCTATAAAGTAAGCTAACTAACACCTAACGCAAATTATGCAGTACACACGCAGTAAAATTCACGAACGCATTTATATGAAAAAAAAAAAAGTTTTCTGTAACAAGTATCTTGTGTAACAGTAACATCGGTTATAATAATATTTTTGCATGTATAGAATACCTGAAATATTTAAATTTTCTTTCTCGAGTCGTAATGAACTGTCACATATATTACTATTTAGCAGTACTAAATTGAAATACTTACGAAAATTACCTAAGTTATCTTCAAATTTAACCGAGATATTAGCGAGTACAAAAATGTATTTAACATCTTATACAGTTTTATCGTAATGAAATACTTACTATCAAGATTTTTCTTTCTAGCAATAACAATTCGATTATCCTAATGTGAAGTGTATATGATTCACCTATAAGATACAAAATAGTTGAATTGTTTGACTCACTCGCATTTACAGCTTTAACCAAACTATGAATGTTGTATCATATAGCGCTAGGAAAACGTTTAAATTTGTTGAGAAAGCATAACGTTGTGTATTACACCTATATTTCCAAAATATTATGTAACTATTATAACTACCGTACTAGAGAACCTGTTAATTTTCTTTGAAATACCTAAGTAAATTAGTGGATTATATAATTTTTTAACCAAGATGCAATCCAGAATAAAAAATGTAAACTATCTTTGTGAGATGTGCGTTCCTCCGCTCATGAATAAGTGAAAGGATTTGTAATCGTCTATACTAGGACATGTTACTTTAAAAGTTCAATTACAAATATTATTTTAAAACACCAGTCCGGGGGGCGATGTGAAATAACGCCTCCCGTGAACTGAACCGGTAGAAATAATAAATTGTTTATGTCTAAGGAAAGATATATCATGTAACGCTGATGAGTGTTAATGCCAAGCTTACTGTGATCGGCGCGGCATTAACATCTCTCTTACTACTATAAATTTGGCATGGGGGGAGCACATAGATGCACTGTGTAAAAAGATAAACAAACAGATCTTCATCATGCATAAAACAGCTAAGACTGTGGATGATAAAGTCCTCAGATCAATGTATTATGGACTTGTCTTCCCACATTTGTCTTATTCAGTTCATATATGGGGAAATGCACAAGCTGGCTACCTAAAAAGAATATTCACAATTCAGAAAAGGGCAGTGAGATGCATTGCAAAAATACCACTAAGACAGACCTGTAGGCAAGCTTTTGTACACTATAATATTATGACAGTATATTCACTGTACATATACCAAAGCATAATGGCGGTAAGGTCAAGTGATAAACACCTCCTAAATAAAGATGTACACAAACATGGTACAAGAGGAAATGAAAATTACTACATGATAAACAGAAATCTAAAACTGTCTATGACTGCCCCAGAAGAAGCAGGCAAAAGCTTTTTTAATAAACTCCCCAAAATCATTAAAAAAGAAACAGATCTAAAATGTTTTAAAAATCATTTGAAACTACATCTCACAGAGAAATGTATATACAGTTTGAGTGAATACTAAGATAGTGTTGAAATATATTACTGAAATGTACCTTTAAAAATTATCATTTCTGTATGTTGTTTGGATTTGTGTGTACATCTAATGTGAAACATGTAAAACCTTTGTATGATTATGGACTATTTCTGTTTAATTATTTGTTTCATTTATATATAATGAAATCAAGTTTGATGTTAATAGGCTATTGTATGACACACCCAATACTCTAAGCTGGATTTTCAGCTGGAGTCCATGGGCAAAGAATAAATAAATAAATAAACGATGCGTGGCCGATTTTGCACTCTGTATTGTTCTAGCGCCTTTCGGTTAGCCTCCCGAACTATCAGATTCTATCTTCTCAGACATTATAGTTCTAGTGAGTTTTGTTTCTTAATATTGTAATTATTCCTTGTGTCTTATGACATATCATGCATCGCAATTACTGCAATATTATTATTCCCCACGATCGTTTCCTCTGCTGATGAGCATTCCAATTTCTAAACAGGACTAAACTTTGTAGATGATAACTAATTTTCGCCGTAAGTTGGCAAATTCCATTGTGTTTTCTTCGTAGAAGGTGTCTGCGATGAAAATTCTAAATGTGTGGCCACGATAGACACAAAGCCCACGCCTACTACAGTAGTACAAGTTTATATGTCAACTAGCTCTGCAGATGATGAAGAAATTGAGGAAATGTATGATGAGATGAAAGAAATTATCCAGGTAGTGAAGGGAGACGAAAATTTAATAGTCATGGGTGACTGGATTAGAGAGTAGGAAAAGGAAGAGAAGGAAACATAGTAGGTGAATATGGATTGGCGGTAAGAAATGAAAGAGGAAGCCGCCAGGTAGAATTTTGCACAGAGCATAACTTAATCATAGCTAACACTTGGTTCAAGAATCATAAAAGAAGGCTGTATACATGGAAGAAGCCTGGAGATACTGACAGGTTTCAGATATATTATATGATGGTAAGACAGAGATTTAGAAACCAGGTTTTAAATTGTAAGACATTTCCAGCGGCAGATGTGGACTCTGACCACAATCTATTGGTTATGAACTGAAGAAACTGCAAAAAGGTGGGAATTTAAGGAGATGGGACCTGGATAAACTGATTAAACAGAGGTTGTACAGAGTTTCAGGGCGAGCGTAAGGGAACAATTGACAAGAATAGGGGAAAGAAATACAGTAGAAGAAGAATGGGTAGCTTTGACAAATGAAATAGTGAAGGCAGCATAGGATCAAGTAGGTAAAAAGACGAGGGCTAGTAGAAATCCTTGGGTAACAGAAGAAATATTGAATTTAATTGATGAAAGGAGAAAATATAAAAAGGCAGTAAATGAAGCAGGCAAAAAGGAATACAAACGTCTCAAAAATGAGATTGACAGGAACTGCAAAATGGCTAAGCAGGGATGGCTAGAGGACAAATGTTAGGATGTAGAGGCTTATCTCACTAGGGGTAAGATAGATACTGCCTACAGGAAAATTAAAGAGACCTTTGGAGAAAAGAGAACCACTTGCATGAATATCAAGAGCTCAGATGGAAACCCAGTTCTAAGCAAAGAAGGGAAAGCAGAAAGGTGGAAGGAGTATGTAGAGGGTCTATACGAGGGCGATGTACTTGAGGACAATATTATGGAAATGGAAGAGGATGTAGATGAAGATGAAATGGGAGATAAGATACTGCGTGAAGAGTTTGACAGAGCACTGAAAGACCTGAGTCGAAACAAGGCCCCGGGAGTAGACAACATTCCATTAGAACTACTGATGGCCTTGGGAAAGCCAGTCATGACAAAACTCTACCATCTGGTGAGCAAAATCTATGAGACAGGCGAAATACCCACAGACTTCAAGAAGAATATAATAATTCCAATCCCAAAGAAAGCAGGTGTTGACAGATGTGAAAATTACCGAACTATCAGTTTAATAAGTCATGGCTGCAAAATACTAACGCGAATTCTTTACAGACGAATGGAAACACTGGTAGAAGCGGACCTCGGGGAAGATCAGTTTGGATTCCGTAGAAGTATTGGAACACTTGAGGCAATACTGACCTTATGACTTATCGTAGAAGAAAGATTAAGGAAAGGCAAACCTACATTTCTGGCATTTGTAGACTTAGAGAAAGCTTTTGACAATGTTGACTGGAATACTCTCTTTCAAATTCTAAAGGTGGTAGGGGTAAAATACAGGGAGCGAATGGCTATTTACAATTTGTACAGAAACCTGATGGCAGTTATAAGAGTCGAGGGGCATGAAAGGGAAGCAGTGGTTGGGAAGGGAGTGAGACAGGGTTGTAGCCTCTCCCCAATGTTATTCAATCTGTATATTGAGCAAGCAGTAAAGGAAACAAAAGAAAAATTCGGAGTAGGTATTAAAATCCATGGAGAAGAAATAAAAACTTTGAGGTTCGCCGATGATATTGTAATTTTGTCAGAGATAGCAAAGGACTTGGAAGAGCAGTTGGACGGAATGGACAGTGTCTTGAAAGGAGGATATAAGATGAACATCAACAAAAGAGAAAAACGAGGATAATGGAATGTAGTCGAATTAAGTCGGGTGATGCTGAGGGAATTAGATTAGGAAATGAGACACTTAAAGTAGTAAATGAGTTTAGCTATTTGGGGAGCAAAATAACTGATGATGGTCAAAGTAGAGAGGATATAAAATGTATACTGGCAATGGCAAGGAAAGCATTTCTGAAGGAGAGAAATTTGTTAACATTGAGTGTAGATTTAAATGTCAGGAAGTCGTTTCTGAAAGTATTTGTATGGTGTGTAGCCATGTATGGAAGTGGAACATGGACGATAAATAGTTTGGACAAGAAGAGAATAGAAGCTTTCAAAATGTGATGCTAAAGAAGAATGCTGAAGATGAGATGGGTACATCACATAACTAATGAGGAGGTATTGAATATAATTGGGGAGAAGAGGAGTTTGTGGCACAACTTGACAAGAAGCAGGGACCAGTAGGTAGGACATGTTCTGAGTCATCAAGGGATCACAAATTTAGCATTGGAGGGCAGCATGGAGGGTAAAAATCGTAGAGGGAGACCAAGAATGAATACACTAAGCAGATTCAGAAGGATGTAGGTTGCAGTAAGTACTGGGACATGAAGAAGCTTGCAGAGGATAGAGTAGCATGGAGAGCTGCATCAAACCAGTCTCAGGACTGAAGACCACAACAATAACAATGAAACAATTTTTCTAAATAATAATCTGAATTATTGTGGTTAAAAACGGGATGATTTTCACAAAATTATTTATTAGTTAGATTTCCAGAGTCTCAGATATACTATATTTCATCGTTAGTCGACCCAACTTCTGGACACAAATAATAAAATATATTTTTCTTAGCAAAGTTTCACACTGCTCTTTAAAAGCTAGCTGTTCGCTACAGAAACTGCAAAAGGTAAATTTCATGTAACTAACTCAACTTAAAAAAGTTTCTGTTTACTGTCAATAGAAGTCGTCGCAACTATAAAATATTCTCTCTATTTAACAAGATTTAACATTCTTTCAAGTCAAATATAAATAGTAAGTTATTATATATATATATATATATATATATATATATATATATATATATATATATATATATATATATCTAAAAAGAAAGATGATGAGACTTACCAAACAAAAGCGCTGGCAGGTCGACCAGCGCTTTTGTTTGGTAAGTCTCATCATCTTTCTTTTTAGATATATTTTTTCCACGTGGAATGTTTCCCTCTGTTATATATATATATATATAAAAAAAGAAAGATGATGAGACTTACCAAACAAAAGCGCTGGCAGGTCGATAGACACACAAACAAACACAAATATACACACAAAATTCAAGCTTTCGCAACAAACTGTTGCCTCATCAGGAAAGAGGGAAGGAGAGGGAAAGACGAAAGGATGTGGGTTTTAAGGGAGAGGGTAAGGAGTCATTCCAATCCCGGGAGCGGAAAGACTTACCTTAGGGGGAAAAAAGGACAGGTATACACTCGCACACACACACATATCCATCCACACATACAGACACAAGCACAGACACAAGCGGTCTCCTTGTGTCTGTATGTGTGGATGGATATGTGTGTGTGTGCGAGTGTATACCTGTCCTTTTTTCCCCCTAAGGTAAGTCTTTCCGCTCCCGGGATTGGAATGACTCCTTACCCTCTCCCTTAAAACCCACATCCTTTCGTCTTTCCCTCTCCTTCCCTCTTTCCTGATGAGGCAACAGTTTGTTGCGAAAGCTTGAATTTTGTGTGTATATTTGTGTTTGTTTGTGTGTCTATCGACCTGCCAGCGCTTTTGTTTGGTAAGTCTCATCATCTTTCTTTTTAGATATATTTTTTCCACGTGGAATGTTTCCCTCAACTTGCTTTTGTAATATTGTAAAGTTTATTTCCCTTTAAATTTAATCAGTGATCAAATTTACCCTACTTAGGTGGGTAACTTCGATCACATTTAAAGAAAAAAAAATGACACTGTTTGAAAAATAGCAATTCTGTTGTTCTTTAAGGCATCTAATAAAGAAAGGATTCTGTAATAAAGTATTAAATGTCTGATCAATTGACTTTGTAACATATACTCAAAATCAATAAAAAAAATTGTAAAATTTGATTGACTTTTCCCTCATTTACAGTTAAGAATGTTTGCTCAAAACTCAGGGAGAGTTCATTTGTAGTGAACCATGTAATAGCTGTTAGAAAAAATCAATTTTGTACTTTCTCTTTAATTGGATTTATTATAACACTGGTATCCACAAAAAGTTCTAATTCTACTTGCTAAACGTTTCGTGGAAGCTCATTCAAATGTACAAGGAAGAGGAATGGCCTCAAAACTGAAGCCTGGGGTTTGCTTTGTGATTTCTTCCCAGTAACTAAAATTTACTCCTCTTCTGACAATGTTTGAATCATTCAGCACAACTTTTTGGATTCTGTTTGTATGAATGATTTGAACCAGTTGTGTAAAGCCATCAGTTCCATAAAACTTTTCTCTTTTTGCAAGAGAGTAACATGATTTATCCTTCTGGGATCCAAACTGTGATATGGTTAGTAAATTGGTTCTACTTAAATGTGAGACTTCTTTTGAGCACATTACTTTCCCAGATATTTTGGCAATTAAGGAAACTGGATGATAATTATCTAAGTCTTTGTTGTCCTTTCTTATAAAGAGATTAATAATTGCGTATCTTAATCTGTCTGGAAAAAATTCTCTGTGCCACTGAAGCATTACACATATAACTTAGGGCACTATTTATTAAGTTAGAAAAACTTTTTCGGGATTTTGTTTGAAATTCCATCACCACCACATGAGCTTTTGTTTTTTTAGAATTGTTACAATTCTATTAATTTCAGTGAAGGATGTTGGTACTTCTAGTTGTGTAAATTTTTGCGGAACAATATTATTAATATGTGCTCTAGTTTCAACCGAACCATTTACTCTTATTTTTTCTGCTACATTTAGAAAGCAATTGTTAAAAATACAAACAACTTTTGAAGTTTTGAGTCACAACATTGTCATTCACTTTCGTTGTAGTGGTATCTTCTACACTGACTGACTGTCGTGTCTCCTGTTACACTGCATTAATAATTCCTGTCAGAATGTGCATCCTTCTGGACATTTTATTATTTCCCTAGTATTTTTTTGTGAAATGCAATTAATGTCAGAATGTGGCTTATTCTGGCCTCTATATAAATTTCCTTTTTCTCTTACATGAAATTTTTAATTCCTTTAACAATATTATGAAAAGGAAACTTGCTACTCACCATATAGCATACATGCCGAGTCACAGATAGGCACAACAAAAAGGCTGCCACAAATATAGCTTTCGGCCAGTAAGGCCTTCGTCAAAATTAAACACACACACACACACACACACACACACACACACACACACACACACACACACACGACTGCAGTCTCAGGCAACTGGGAACTTTCAATTTTGATGAAGGCCTTACTGGCCAAAAGCTATATTTGTTGTGTCTATCTGTGGCTCAGCATCTCTGCTATATGGTGAGTAGCAATTTTCCTTTTCATGGTATTGTTACATTCTGTCCTGGATTTTCCTGTTTGATTTTAATCCCTTTAGACATCATGACTTGCTTGTTTTTTCAGTGGAGTATCTTTATAATTTTTTGAGGAAAGTTACTTTCAAATATTGACACAAATTTGCTGTGGAATATGTTTAATTTCACATTAGCATCTCTCTCTCTCTCTCTCTCTCTCTCTGCTCTGCAGGGTGAATCAGGAGGGAAGATATCTGCTTTGGGAAGGGGGGGGGGGGGTTATAGTATTAGTGAGCCTGAAAAAAAAGAAAGAAAAAACAGATGATTTATATGTCCTGCTCTTAAAAGTTTACGAATACAGCAGGGAAGAGAACAAATGCATGTGATATTAAATGAAGCATTGTGATGTAATGTTTTATTTAATTGTGTACATTTCTTCATAAAAGGGGTTCAAAAAGTCCACCATGAACTGCAGTACTATTCTGACTGTAGAAATAATGGCACTGTAGCAGACTGGTGCAACCATTGAAGTACTGAGATGTAAAGTAAACAACATGTACACTTGCAGGTCTCATAGCCCCACTTTGTGCAAGTGAAGTGTGCATTGAAATGGTCAGTAAAGACAACACTACATAGCCTAATGTCACTTTGGTTGTATTCACATGTGAGTGCTAGTAAAGAACATGTGGCTGACATCTGTGATTTCCAAACAGCTGTATTTCAGATACAGTTAAGAAAACGGCATATATTCGTTTGAAATTTTTTGTTCAGTATCATGCCTAAAATCATGTACCTTTCCTCCTAACTCGCCCTTTATTCAGCATGTCCCAGGAGGAAGGATCAATATTTAGAAATATAATAGGAACTATCATTTGAAGTAAAAAAGTCTAATAAACAGGGGCTCTAAAATGTATTCCTTAAGAGCTATGAGCACTACTTCATCTTCAATACTGTGAAACAAAGCTCTTCTACTGCAAGCTCCTTGCATTCTATATTTTCAGAGGTGGTAGTATGGGCTAAAACAAGAAAAAAGGTCCAGCAACATAATCTCTAAAGTGCATACCTTACGAGCCATGAGTACTAGTTCATCTTCACTATTTTGAAACACACCTCTTCTACTGAACAGGTGCTCTTAAGTTGTGCATTGTAGAGGTCATGTTTACTAGACTCTTTTGCTTCAAATGACTGTTCCTGCCATAACCCAGAATACTGACCATTCATCCTGAGACACTGTGTATATACCTCATCCCGTACCACCTCCTTTAACTTATGCTTAGAACAATGTCTCCTGTTCTCATTAATAAATGTTCCTACTACATATGAACATGCATCATAGCTGTAAATTGTTTGTTTGCATGAATTGTGCATCACTGTTCTTCATCCCAGCTCATCTGTAGCATACTATCCTGAAGTATTCACACGATACTCCAACATCTGGTCATCCAGGATCTGTGAAGACCCCAGACAGAATCAGATGGGGTCGATCAGGTCTCTATCAATCCATTAGACACTATGTGAGTCAATGTAAGGAATGCCAGCAAACAGAAGTACATGCCACAATTACCTACAGGTTATATGATACCAATCTTACTTGCAGCAGGGACATTCCACTGAGTTGGAATCAACCTCTTGTTGAGGTGCCCAAAGTCAGAAAATGGGAATCATCGGGTAATAGTCTGCAATGGCTACCTCACCCACTGCAGTCACCAAGGCTGTGCTGACTGCCAAAACTCTATAAATTGCAAAATTCCTTGTAGGAGACATAATTTTGAAGAGTGGAGCTCCAGGTGTGGTGTTCTCTGATCACAGAAAAGTTTTTCAGCTGTGACTGGAATCAGAGGTAATTTCACGTTGCGACATTACCTATAACATGACAACTGCCTACCATCAACAGATGAATGGTCACGCGGAGCCCTTTAATGAGACATTGGCAGATATGCTCTCAACATACAGGAAGGTCAGCCAGAGAGACGGATACAATACTGCCTGTTGTAACATTCACATGCAAACAGTGAGGCAAGACACAATAGGCATCACATTGTTCTTTCTGCTCCCCAGTCATGAGGCGAAAATGAGTTGCCCTTTCAACTGGACGATATTCACGGTGACTAAGTGAAACATGTCATCACCAGGACAGAAGAAGCAAAGCAGGTGTCTCATGTATGGACCCTGGATGCTAATGAGAGATTTAATGCTGAGCACTGACCAGTGAGATACAGCTCGGGTGACTCGGTATGGATTTTTATACTAGTGTGGAAAACTAAAGCACAACATTGGGCCGTTATCATATCTTTCTTTTCATGTCAGACATCAAATATGGAGCTGAGTATTATGACCCTCATCAAGAAGACCACGTCCTTAGTACGAAGCCCTAGAACAGTGCTCAGATGCAGATCAACAATGGTAAGTTCAAGGAAACTGAAAAACCACTCAAAAATTCAGAAGCTTCAACAGGATGGGCTACCTTTGATGCTCATGATAGAGAAGAGGAGTGACAACACAACCAGAATGGGAGGATTTGCCAGCACTGCCATATAGAGTACCACTGACATTCCTGTAATCGCCTCCAGTGAGAACTTCTGAAACTGTGAGTTGCTGCTCCTCCAGGAGATGGAGCAATGCCATGAGCTATGGTGCATTAATTGTGGCATTATGGTTATTGTTGCTGCCTGGCATGATGCGGGTCAGCTGTTCAAACCCAACCACCACAATTATAAGGGGCAATCAAATGAAAATAAGGCAGATGGGAAAATAAGTGAGTAAACTGTTCTTTATTTAAAAATTAATTGCCATAACTGTAAATATGTTTATCCCACTGTGAGACAAGATGGTCATTGCCTTCATGGAAAATGTGTGTGGTTGCCTGTATGATCCTGATAGTACCCATGCATGCACCTCTTTGTCCACAGTAAATGACGGCCACGATGTGTTTCTTCAGGGCTCCAAAAATATGGAAACTGCATGGGGAGAGGCTGGGACTGCGTGGAGGATATATTGGAGCTTCTGAGTAAAATTTCTGCAGTGTACTTGAAATAACTTAGGCAGGTAGTGAGTGGGCCCATGGTGCATTGCATTGTGTGAGCTTAATTGGGAGTGCAGTGAAAAAAAGGCATATGTATAAACAACTTACGGGAATGCAGACAGGTGATGTAGTTGACAACTGCTGATATTTCAACAGGTGCACACCATGTTATTTCCAAGCTAAAAGCACTGTAATTAAGCACTGTGCAAGGGAATTTAAGACATTAGTTTTGTTTGTCAATTCCAGAAAGGTAAAACAAACAAACAAACAAACACACACTCACTCTCTCTCTCTCTCTCTCTCTCTCTCTCTCTCTCTCTCTCTCTCGCTAACAAATGCCCCATCTCTGTAAATATTAGCACCACCACCACACACCCAAAGAGGGCTTCAGAAGTTATCAATATTGAGAATTAATAACCAATGTGTGAGGTAGTATGAACTCTGTCCATCTGTTTTTAGACAGAGGAGAGAGCAGGATTCCATGCAGAATCTAAGCAAAACCTCCATCTGTATTTAAAAGGTTACCTGTTAGTTTAATTTCAACTGCTTCCTTAATAACATTATTCCAATAGCTAGAAATGCTGGCCAGAATCTCTATGTTTTTATATTCCGTAGGATGACAAGAGACAGGGCAATGTTCTGCAGCAGCAGACTTGCTCAGCTGATGTAAGAGTGTGTGACACTTATGCTCAGTATACTGGTCCTCTACATTTCTGGTTGTCTGACCAATGTATGACATGCCACAACTGCAAGGAATACTATGGACACCCGCATTACACAAGCCAAGATCTCTAAAATATAAAAGCTCATCTGGTTCTAAGATGTTTCCAATAGAGTACTAAAGATTTTTTCCCATATAATAAGGCCAGTCTTATCTGTAATATGTAATGCATCACTAACTTGAGGAATTTTTCCAGAGAGACTGAAATATGCCATTGTTAAACCCCTCTTTAAGAAACGTGATAAGAAAGATGTCATTAACTACCGACCTGTTCCACTGCTGACATCATTTTCCAATTCTTTTGAGAAGGTCATGTATTCTTGAATAGTATCTCACCTTAGCAACAACAATATCCTCAGCAAATCATAGTTTGGGTTTCAAAAGGGGTCCTTTATTGGAAATGCCATTTACATTTTCGCTCACCGGATTTTACAAGCTTTAAATAATAAAATAGCGCCAGTTTGTTTTTTCTGTGACCTAAGGCATTCGCCTGTGTGGATCACAGTATTCTCCCAGATAACTTGAAGTTTTATGAAACTGATGTATAGCCAACCAATGGATAATGTCTTACCTGACGAAAAGAATGGAGAAAGCTGTACCTAGTAATTCAACCAATATAGTCTGGGGACGTAAGTCTCACGGAAGAAATCACGTATGTGGTTCCCCAGTGTTCAATCTTACGTCCACTATTGTTTCTCATATATGTAAATATACATCTAATGTACAACAAGCAGAATTAGTTCTTTATTCCGGTGACACTAGTATTGTAATCAATGCAAGCATACATACACAAGCAGAAGAAACAGTAAACAAAATTCTTAAAAGTATCATTGATTGGTTTTCTGCTAATGGTCTCACCATCAATTTGAAAAAGACACAACATATTCAGTTCTGTACATCTTGGGATACTACATCAGTGATAAGTCTGACACACAGTGAGGGTAGAAACTTCAAAATTCTTAGGTGTCCATATCAAACAATGGAAAATCCAGGATGGAATGTAACAATACCAGAGAAGGAAAGTTGCTACTCACCATATAGCAGAGACGCTGAGTCGCGATAGGTACAACAAAAAGATTCACACAATTGTAGCTTTCAGCCATGAAGGCCTTTGTCAGCAGTAGACACACACACACACACACACACACACACACACACACACACACACAAACGATAACCTATGCTGTAGCACCGATGCTATTCACAACCGTCTGAAGAGGAACCCCTTCCTTGCAGACCTGAAGAGGAACTCCTTCCTTGCACACCTTTGGAATTCCATATAACCTTGAGGTGACAGCACAATAAGGATTAAGACTCTTGAAAGTGTCCTGCGATAAGGAAATTTTCTTCAGGAGGCTGTTAGTCTTTCTCTCAACATACCTTGTTTGTTCAGCACTGACAGGGTGTGCATGTGTCAATATTTTGACAGTTGGATGACATCAGCCAGTTGCATTTCTGTAAGTTATTTGAACCTTATATGTCAGGTGAAATTCTGGTCTCATAAGGCAAAAGTATCATAGCAGCAGAATGTAGATTGCTCCTAACTACTCCTTGGGTTAGTATATATTACTTGTGGTATACACAAAAATTGATTAAAGATGAATAGGGACTATGCCTGGTGTGTATGGATGCAAGGGAGATTTGACCACATCTATAAACTGATGGAAACTGCGTTGGCCATGGTTGCAGTGGCATTGGAGCACCAGAGTAGAATGATTTGGTACCTCTGGAGCCTGTAGCATCGCCTGTGGTCCCTGATGTCACAGAACCTTCAGCTTTGCACATCCTGGCTGGCCAACACTTACCTGGCGGTAAATGGCAAACAGTGGTGGGATTATGAATTTTTGGGTGGAAGGCAAAAGTTGGTACTGGCTGCACAGCTGTCCACATATGTTTTAAAAACAGGTCTGAGGTATTTCTCATTGCTGAAAGTACGTCTGAGCCAACATGGTAAAACTCACCTGTTGGGACAATGGATGATTTTCCTGAAAGGCCCAAAAACGTGATTGCTTGTCACTGGAAGCTCCAGTGTTAGGCAGGTGATTAGGGAAATTGTGGACGTCAGGAAAGAATGTCAGTGTCCACTCTGCTAGCCAGGGGGTCATGTCTGAGATGTGGAGGAGGCTCTGCCGGCAGCAACCGAGTGTACTATTGCAAATTGTGGCTCATGATGTGGGTACACATGACACCTGTTGCTTGGGTTCAGAGGCCATCCTCAGTTCCTACAGGTGGCTAGATGCTTTGGTGAAGACAGCTAGCCTTGCTCTCAGGGTGGAAATGGAGCTAGCATTGTGCAGTATCATTCTGAGCATCAATCACGTCCTCTGGTTTAGAGCTGGGGGAAGGTGTAAACCAGAGGCTCTGATGATTCTGTGATATTCTTGTATGCATATTTCTTGACTGCTTTTCAGTGGATAGTTGTAGGACACTCCTTAATAGCTCAAATGTGCACTACATGCTGGAAGTGGCTATTAGGCTAATGGAGAATGTGAGGTGTGTACATGTAGGTTTTTTAGGCCACAGAAATCCCTCCGCAGACCTGATGAGATACATTCGGATTTCAGATGAGGAAGAATGCTATACCCATTAATTAGAGTGAGTAGCATTTGTCATGACATATTGGAGAAAAATGTTAATATAGTGTTAGTTAATTACAGGAGAACCTATGAAAAGGTCCCAGAACTATGACAATGTAAATTCCCACCGGAATGTAGAGGGAACATAACACATTACCATGTCTAGTATGGCATAGGAAACCATTGAATTCTAAATAGCTTTCAGTCATTTTGGAATGGATAAATGAGGCCCTGTATTGTTTTCAAGGGAGTTAAATACTGTTCTTCCTGCAAAATTCCCCCCAGCTCCAAACCAGAGGACTGTGATCGATGCTGAGAATGATGCTGCACAATGCTAGGAGTGGACAGTGGTCATGCATCCGTCTACATCTACATCGATACTCCGCAGTCCATATGGCATGTGCCAGAGGTTACCCCATACCACTACTAGTCATTTCCTTTTGTGTTCCACTTGCAAACAGATCAAGGCAAAAACAGCTTTCTATATGCCTCCATATGAGCCCTAATTTCTCATTTCTTATCTCTGTGGTCCTTATGCACAATGTATGTTAGAGGCAGCAGAGTCAGTCTGTAATCAGCTTCAGATCTTGGTTCTCTAAATTTTCTCAATACTGTTCCTCGAAGAGAATGTCACCTTTCCTCTAGGGATTCTCATTTGAATTCCCAAAGCATCTGCATAACACTTGTGTATTGTTTGAACCTACCAGTAACAAATCTAGCAGCCTGCCTCAGAATTGCCTCAATGTCTTCCTTTAATCCAGTTTGGTGTTGACCCCAAACACTTCAGCAGTACCCAAGAAAAGTTTGCACCAGTGTCCTATATGTGGCCTTCTTTACAGGTGAACCACTGTTTCCTAAAATTCTCCCAATAAACTGAAGTTGACCATTCGCCTTCCCTACCACAGATCTCACATGCTCTTTCCATTCCATATTGCTTTGCAAATTTATGCTCAGATATTTAAATGACTTTACTGTGTCAAGCAGGACTCTAGTAATACTGTATCCGAACATTACAGGATTTTTCTTCCTACTCATCCACATTAACTTACATTTTTTGACATTTAGAACTAGCTGCCATTCATCACACCAACTATAAATTTTGTCTAAGTCACCCTGTATCTTCCTACAGTTACTCAACTTCAACACCTTACTGTACACCACAGCATCATCAGCAGACAACTGCAGATTGCCACCCACTCCTGACCACCAAATCATTTACGTAGATAGAGAATAATGGTGGTCCTATCACACTTCCCCAGGGCACTCCTGATGAAATCCTTGACTCTGATGAACACTCATTGTTGAGGACAACAAAGAACTTCTTTCCAAAGTAGACTACAAAGGTCCAATAATATTGTGATATAGTGACTATACTGGCCACACGAGACATGACAGTTCATCCTCAAATTCACAAAACCGGTCCTGGATGATGTGAGCTGTGTGAACAGGAGACCTGTCATCTTGGAACACAGTATCACTATTAGAGAACAAAAACTGTGCTATAGGATGGTCATGTAATCCTTGGCTGTAATGCGACCTTGCAGAGTAACCATGGACCAATAGAATAAACCATGATACGGCTGCCCAAATCATCACCAAACCCCCATCAAGTTTCACTCTTGGGGTGTAAACTCAGCCAGAAGTTGGAAACAGGATGCAACAAGACTTATCTGACTAAATGACTTTCTTCCATTGCGCCATAATCCAGGTTTTATGGTTTTGGTATCACTTTTTCCTATTAGGGGCATTTTCATGATTGATGAATGGTTTTGGAATTCCAGCTTGCCCTGCAGTTCCCTATTTATGGAGCTCCCTTTGTGATCGTTCGGTGCTGACACTAGTTCGCAACATACAGTTCTGCAGTGACTTTATCAGCTGTAATCCTCTTATTTTCTGTCACAATCCTCTTCAGTGACCATCTGTCATGATCATTCAACATACACTTATGTCAGTATTGTGATTTAGCGGATGATGTTTCTTTACTTTCCCTGTATGTGTTGTAAATCTTTGATCTGTTGCCTCTTGAAAAACCAAACACATCGGCTCCCTTGGTTATGGAAGCACCCACCATATAAGCACCAACAATTGAAGATATGTGCGAAAAAACGGGCTAACCCTCAAATGTAAAAGCTTAGAGATAAGTGTTGCTATCTATTGCTGGGTACAGCAACTATCAGAAATAGCACTGGTCTCACCCCTGAATATCACATTAGGATATTTAGGGGTGAGACCAATGTCAGCTTTGATAGTTCCATGTCTTCAATTTCCGCTTGTTTGAATTCACTTAGCACTGACATAATGCACTCAGAACTGCACAAGACTCTTTTCTCATCATGACTGACACTTGCAACATACTGAGAGCGTTGTACATGTGCTGTTCATGGTTAAATACAACAGTGTAACCCACAGGCCTGGCTAGAATCTGCACTTACATTGAACCATGTATTTTACATCATGTTTCCACATTTTTGTCCAACCCCTTGCATTGCAAATGGTGAAGACATGTTTACAGCTGTAAAAAGTACAACAATATCTAGTGAGATTAGTACACATTCCAAATGTGAAATAGTTTGGGTGAAGATAAGCCTTAAATGTGCATCAAACATACGAGGTGCGACAAAGTAATGAGACTGATGTGAAAAAAAGAAAAAAAATGCTTACTGTTTTAGTCAAGTTCAGTGTTGTCTCCTTCAAAGTAGTTCCATTCTGATTGCACACACTTTTTCCAGTGCTTCTGCCATTGATGGTAACATTTCTGGAACTCATCTTCTGTAATATCCTCCAAGACCCTCGTCACAGATTTTTGGAAATCTTGTGTTGTTTGAAAATGGTGTCCCTTGACCGCCGTTTTGACTCTAGGAAATAGAAAAAAGTCACAGAGCAATATCTGGTGACTAAGGTGGCTGTGGTAGTACTGAAATTTGTTTTGAGGTTAAAAATTGCTGTACTGACAGAGCAGTATGGGATGGCGCATTATCGTGATGCAGAATCCAATTATCAGCAATGTTGGCAAGGACATGAAGAACTCTTTTACGAAGCCTTTCTAAAATTTCTTTGTAGTAATATTGGTTAACTGTTTGTCCAGGAGGCACCCACTCTTTATGAACAATTCTCTTGGAATCAAAGAAGCACACAAGCATGCATTTCACTTTTGACTTTGACATGCGAGTTTTTTTTTGTCTGGGTGATCCCTTTGAGCACCATTGCGAACTTTGGCATTTTGTCTCTGGATCGTTCTGAAAAAACCAACTTTCATAACCAGTTATAACACAGCTCAACAATTCTGGATTGATTTCTGTTTGCTCTAACAGATTGGCTGCCACATTTTTCCGTGTTTCTCGCTGTTGTGGTGTGAGATTTTTGGAGACCAGTTTTGCACAAATCTTTCCCAAACCAAAATCTTCTGTTATTATTAGATGAACTGTTTCTCGATTGATGTTCAGTTCTTCTGCAATCATTTTCACGGATAATCTTCGATCAGATCGTACGAATTCATGCACCCTGGCCAAGTTGACATCTGTCCAAGCGGTTGATGGTTGTCCACTGCGGTCTTCATCTTCAATATTGATTCTGCCTTCACTAAACATTTTGTGCCAATGAAAAACTTGAGCTCGTGGCATAACCTCCTTTCCAAAAGCCTTCTGAAGCTTACCGTAAGTTGTCGTCGTGTTTTCACACAATTTAACGCAAAAAGAAAAGGCACACCGTTGCGCAATATTATATGGTTCCATTTCCGTGACAAGAGACACAAACACGTGTTAACTTATTACAACACAACTGACAACTGAGCAGTTGCATCGATGAGCTGCTTGGACTAGAAGCAGCTTATAGACCAAGGTCAAAGATATTGTGCCTATGCAAGCCTGCAGGGTTGCCACATCTTGCAAAGAAAATGAGTCTCATTACTTTATTGCTGCACCTCGTAGTCATTAGATGCTTTCATAGGCCACCTGTCTCAGGAGCATTGTGGTGTAACATTTGAGGGAAAACTAGGAGAACATTCCACGCAAATTGTCTGGTCATGTTATAGCATTATGTGGAGATTTCAACTTACCAGCTACAGATTGGGAGACTCAAGTGATTAAGGCAGGGAATAAGGTTAGGGAATAATGTGAAATTGTTCTAAATGGCTTATATGAAAATTAACTTGAGCAGCTAATGAGAGAACCAACTCATGATGACCACATATTAGATTTTCTGGTTACCAACGTGCCCAAACTTTTGGACTCAGTTAGCATGGAACAGGGATCAGTGATCATAAGACCATTACAGCATCACTGAATATGGCTGTAAATAAGAATATAAATGAAGATAGGAAGATATTTCTACATAGCAGGAGCAATAAGAAACAGAAGTCCAATTACCTAAAAAGTCCACATGAAAATTTCATTTCCAACGCTGATGGTGTTGAGCGTCAATGGACACAGTTCAGCAGTATTATTGTTATAACTTCAAGTTGAACAAATATATTTCAGGGAAGACGCAATACATGAAAGTAACAGATCAAGTAAACAGAGTAAGACGTGTGTACACTTTAACAGTCAAATCATAACTGAGTCCAAGTCTAGCGGCTGCTGGCTGGCTGGCTGGCTGCTTAGGTGGCGCTGCTGCTGCATGGCTGGCTGACAGCGCCACATGTAGAGGACACGCATAACTGCGCGGCGGCACTTTGAAAGATCGGCGAGTCACAACACTTTTCCCCCATTAGAATTTTTTGCACAGGTCTTGATGGAGGTGGCCTGTAGATTGCTAACGTCCATAGGTGTTGTTTGACTGGCCGTAAAGTCTCGAGGAGGAGGCTTCCCGTATGGACAGAAGTGGCCCCTATGATAACGGGTCGAGATAACAGGAGACATGGGGGACGAATCTGCTGGGGCTCCGTGCACCAATCTGCCCGTTGCAGCAAGTCCGGTTGTTATAACAGGAGACATGGGCGATGTGTCCACGTCCGTAGGAGAAGGAGGCGAGTAGAGTTGCTCTGCAGATGATGGTCATCTGGTTCCTGCATGGGCACGTCTCCTGGTGGCGTCAGTTCTTGTCTGGCACCGATATTATGGTGAGATGACTGCATTGTGATTAATGAGAGATTCCAGTATCCCGAGCGTCAGGTAGAGCCAAAGGTGGTGTAGTGGCATCTGGAACAGGCGTTGCTGGCACACGAGGCCGAAGCTGGTCCGAATGACGCACTGCAACACCCGTGTCCGTCTGGATTTCATACAGGCATCGGCCATGGTGTTGTAAGATGCGGCTAGGACTCCATTATGGCTGCCTGCTATATCCCCATACCTATACAAGGTTGTCGGCGGTGAACCGGCCAAGCGTAGGCACCCGCGGCTGTGAGGTGGAAGGCCGCAGAAGATGAAGTAGCGTGCGGGGCTGTCGGCCATGTAAGAGCTCAGCCGGGCTGTGGTCGTCCGTGGGGGTGAAACGGTAAGAAGCCAGAAATTGGAGAAGCGCATCATCAGCAGCAGAAGAAGTCAGGAGTTTCCTCATCTGAGCCTTAAATGTGCAGATCAGTCGTTCAGCCTCACTGTTTGACTGTGGAAGGAACGGAGGGGCCGTGACATGCATGACGCCGTGACGGGCACAAAAATCCGCAAAATCGGAAGAGGCAAATTGCGGACCATTATCAGTAACAAGAGTAGAGGGAAGGCCTTCCAAAGAGAAAGTGCGAGCTAGAGCATTGGTGGTTGCCGCGGTGGTAGGCGACGTGCAATGGACAATGAAAGGAATGTTAGAGTAGGCGTCAATAACGAGAAGCCAATAAGTAACTAAAAAAGGTCCCGCAAAGTCAGCATGAATAAGCTCCCAGGGCTTCTCAGGCAAAGGCCACGGTGACAAAGATGACTTCAGGGTGGCGGCCTGTGACGCACAAGGGCTGCAAGCAGCGACCATGTGTGTGATTTCAGAGTCGATGCCAGGCCAGTACACATGACGGCGTGCCAGAGATTTTGTGCGAGAGACACCCCAGTGCCCTTGGTGAAGGAGGCACAAGACCGAAGCACACAAAGATGCAGGTACCACAACACACAGTGAAGCATTTTCGGTGGAAAGGAGGATAACACCATCCCTAGCCGTGAGGTGGTAACGCAAAGCGTAGTAGTTCCACAATGGATCAGAAGTCTTAGCGGACGGACAGTCTGGCCAACCTTTCTGTATACAGCGTAAAACCCGGGAGAGGGTAGGGTCAGAACCCGTAGCAGCCGCCAGCCGGTCCCCGGTGATGGGAACCCGTCCATAACCCGCTGCTCGGCAACATCCAGGTGGAAACACAAAAGTTTGCCCCTATCGAATGCTAGATCAGGACCCACGGGAAGGCGAGACAGTGCATCAGCATTCGCATGTTGAGCTGTCGGCTGGAAATGAATCTCATAATTGAAACGAGACAATTAAAGAGCCCAATGCTGGAGGTGGTGTGCAGCCTTGTCGGGAAGTGACGTTCATGGATGAAACAAGGAAACAAGTGGTTTGTGATCCGTAACAAGATGAAATTTGGATCCATAGAGAGAAACACCAAAGTTATGAAGAGCATAAATAATGGCCAAAACTTCTTTTTCAATTTGAGAATACTTTTGTTGGGCATCCGTGAGCGTTTTGGAGGCATAAGCAATGGGTTGTTGACAACCGTCAGAAAAAAGGTGCGCTAGGACTGCACCGACCCCGTATTGAGAGGCGTCCGTGGCAAGAACAAGATGTTGGCCAGGTCGATAAGTAGCCAGACACAGGGCCTGTTTCACCATAGTGTTCAATTTCTGGAAAGCCACATCGCATGACGCGGACCAGTGAAAAGGCACGTTTTTATGCAACAGGGATGCAACAGCTGAGCCACCGAAGCAGCAGACGGTAAAAACTTGTGATAGTATGCTATTTTCCCCAAGAAGGCCTGCAGTTCCTTAACAGATGTAGGGCGAGGAAGGGCATTGATCACAGCGACAGTTTGCTGAAGCAGACTAATACCATCCCGAGAGAGTTGAAACCCTAAGTGTGTGATAGATGCCTGAAAAAACTTTCATTTCTGAATATTACCCTTAAGACCGGCAGTCTGTAAGACATGAAAAAGTGTGCAGACATTTTGAAGATGTTCGTCAGTGGTGGAGCCAGTGACAACAATGTCGTCCTGGTAATTTATACACCCAGGGACAGTGAGCCATAATTGTTCCAAGAAACGCTGAAAGAGAGCAGGGGCGCTGGCAACCCCGAATGGCAATCGTTGGTATTGATAGAGGCCGAAAGGCGTGTTAAGGACCAGAAACTGCCGGGAAGCAGCGTAAAGAGGAAGTTGATGATAAACTTCTGACAGGTCAAGTTTAGAGAAATACTGGCCTCCAGCAAGTTTAGTGAACAATTCTTCAGGTCGAGACATAGGGTAAGTGTCGATAAGGCATTGAGCATTTACAGTGGCTTTGAAATCGCCACAGACACGAATATCACCATTTGGCTTAGCAACGATGATGACAGGAGAGGACCACTCACTGGAAGTGACAGGAAGCAAGACCCCCCTGAAGCAGTGAGACGATCCAGCTCCCATTTGACCTGATCACGAAGGGCCACAGGAATGGGCCAAGCCCGAAAAAACTTAGGCTGAGCAGTGGGTTTGAGCGTGATATGAGCTTCAAAGTCATTTGCACGGCCTAACCCAGGAGAAAAAAGGGACGAAAATGTCGTTGACAAGGAATCCAATTGAGCATAAGCAATAGCATCAGAGACGATACTGACAGAGTCATTTATGGAGAACCCAAAAACATGAAAGGCATCAAAGCCAAAAAGATTCTCCACATTACTATGGTCGGCCACAAATATGGGAACAGTGTGAACGACAGATTTGTAAGATACCTCAGCATAAAATTGTCCCAAGAGAGAAATCTTCTGTTTATTGTAAGTCCGTAATTGCCTAGTGACAGGTGACGGGGTTGGAGAACCCAACTGAAGATACGTCTGAGAATTGATGATAGTGGCAGCAGAACCAGTATCCACCTGCATGTGAACATCTCGACCAAGTATTTGGACAGTGAGGAATAACTTCCCTGAAAGGGAAGAAGTACAGTTGACAGACAACACAGAATCAGAATCAGCATCATGTTCATGAACATCATGTACGTGGTTGGATTTGCAAACAGATGACACATGACCTTTTTTTTGCATTTGTGACACACGGCCCAACGTTGTGGACAATCTTCTCATGAATGTTTTGTAAAACACCACGGACAGGAAGGAAGTTGCCGTGGGTTTTGGTGCAGTTTCTTATGGGTTTGTTTACGGTTAGGCCGAGGCTGTGCTTGGGAGTGTAATGTGGCCACGTCGGTCTGCAGGGACACGCCACACGCTTCGTCAACATTGCACAGGGGTTGTATGTCCCCGATGTCGCCCCATGCCTCTATTTGTGCTCCAGCAGCGCGAGAAATTTCAAAAGACTGAGTGATGGATAGGACTTCATCAGAGTCGGATTTGCCAACTGAAGGGCACGGTGCCGAACTTCTTTGTCGGGCGACGATCGGATAATAGCATCCCGTACCGTGGAATCGGCGTAGGATTCTTTGTGAACTTTAGTAACAAACTGATGCTTTCTACTGAGGCCGGGAAGTTCAGCAGCCCAAGCACGATAGAATTGATTCGGTTGTTTTTGACAACGATAAAAGGCAACTCGAGAGGGTACCACATGCGTTTGCTTTTGAAAATAGACGGACAGAAGTGAGCACATTTCAGCAAAGGACAAAGACGCAGGATGTTTCAAAGGAGCCAATTGCGACAACAACCGATACTTTTGAGGTGAAATCCATGAAAGGAACAGAGACTTACATATTTGTTCGTCTGCCACATGAAATGCCAAGAAGTGCTGTCGAAGACGTTTTTCATAATCAGACCAGTCTTCCGCTGTCTCGTCATAAGGAGGAAAAGGAGGTAGAGACAATGACGAGAGACGCCCCGCATTTGATGCCGCGACGAAATCACGAATCGCATTTGTGAGAAGCGTTTGCTGTTCTACGAGACCTTGCAGTAGTTGCTCTAAAGTAGCCATGGAAACATGTGGGTCAACAATGGAAAAGAAAAATCCCATCCTCATCGCCAATTGTTATAACTTCAAGTTGAACAAATATATTTCAAGAAAGACGCAATACATGAAAGTCACAGATCAAGTAAATAGAGTAAGACGTGTGTACACTTTAACAGTCAAATCATAACTGAGTCCAAGTCTAGCCGCTTAGGTGGCGCTGCTGCTGCTGCATGGCTGGTAGACAGCGCCGCATGTAGAGGGCGCCCGTAACTGCGCGGCGGCACTTTGAAAGGTCGGCGAGTCACAACAATTATAAAATATGCTTTTGACAGCTATGTGTGAAGCATAGTTGTGAGGGTAGGGAAAGACATGCCATGGTTTGACAGCAAAATTGAAAAGCTGCTACTAAACCAAAAAGAGATCCATTGCAAATTTAACATAGAAAAAGCCTCACAGACAAACAAAAGCTGAATGAAGCCAAAGTGAGCAAAGGAAAGCCATGTGTGAAGTGTCCAGTGAATTCAACAGTAAAATTATATCTACCAACTTGACAGGAAACCCCCAAGATGTTATGGTCTTATCTTAGATAAGTAAACAGATTGAAGCCATCAGTCCAGACACTGTGACCATAATAGCACTGAAACATGGAATGACACAGAGTTGGCCAAAATAATAAATGTTCTAAACAAGGTACTAGCAGAAAAAGGCAGGTTGCTGACTATTGGGATAAGGATATCATGTAGAGCAAAGCAGGATTTATATCAGAATGTTAGAAGTAGTCACAACTGAACTACAGTTGCCCATTACAAACAGTATTGTAAGGTGCTTAAAATGTTATTAGGAAGGAAAGAGTTTGTGCTGTGCAATAGAATATCTAATTCACAGGATAAAATTAAAACCATATGGTCAGTTATGAAGGAAGTGTCTGGTCAGCAACACAAGGTTGACAATATAAAGTCACTTCATATTAAAAATATTTCTGTTACTGATAAATCAGATATATGTACAGTATTTAACAATCATTTTCTGAGCATTGCTGGTGAGTTATATAAAAATATAGTTTCTACAGCGAATCATATAACTCTCTTGGCAAATGCCTTTCCGAGACTGTTGTCTGAAACACTCCTCTGTGATACTGACAAGGGGAAGATTGAGTCATTAATTAAATTACTGAAGACTAAGGAATCTCATGGATATGATGGAGTGCCTAGCAGAATATTAAAGTACTGTGCTGCACATGTTAGCACTCTACTTAGCCATATTTGTAATTTCTCCTTTAGGAATGGTCAGTTTCCTGAACAATTAAAGTACTCAGTAGTAAAGCCACTTTATAAAAAGGGATAATGTAGACAATTTTAGACCTATTTCTATGCCATCAGTGTTTGCTAAAATTATTGAAAAGGCTGTGTATGTAAGGATAATTGATCACTTTATATCACATAATTTGCTATCAAATGTACAGTTTGGCTTCAGAAGGCATTTAACAACTGAAAATGCTATATTCTCTTTTCTCTGTGAGGTACTGGATGGGTTAAACAAAAGTTTTCAAACACTAGGCATATTTTTTGATTTAACTAAAAATATTGCTCCGGAAGTTGGACCATTACGGAATATGGGGAGTAGCTCTCAATTGGTTCACCTCTTACTTTAACAAATGACAGCAAAAGGTCATTATTCACAGTGTTCAGAAAGGCTGTGATGTGGGGTCTGAGTGGGGTATGGTCAAATGGGGGGTACCCCAGTGATCAGTGTTGGGGGCCACTTCTGTTCCTTATTTATATAAATTATGTTCCCTCTATTGTTACGGGTAACTCTAAAACTTTTCTGTTTGCTGATGACACTTGCTTGGTAGTAAAGGATGTTGTGTACAACATTGGCTTGCTTTCAAACAGTGCAGTTCATGACATAAGTTCATGGCTTATAGAAAATAAACTAACACTAAATCACAGTAAGTCTCAGTTTTTTGCAGTTTCTAACACATAATTGAACAAAACCCGACGTTTTAATTTCACAGAATGTACATATGATTAGTGAAACTCAACAGTTGAAATTTCTAGGTGTTCAGATAGATAGTAAACTGTTGTGGAAGGCCCACACTCAGGAATTTATTCAAAGACTTAATGCTGCCATTTTTACTATATGAATGGTATCTGAAATAAATGATTATTTGACACAAAAATTAGTCTACTTTGCTTATTTTCATTCGCTTATGTCATTATATTTTGGGGTAACTCTTTCCATTCTAAAAGGATATTTTTGGCTCAGAAATGGGCAGTTCGGGCAATAAATGGAGCAAGTTCGTGAACCTCTTGTCAACCCCTGTTCACTAGTCTGGGTATTTTGACATTGGCCTCTCATGTACTCTTTACTGTCATTTCTTGTTAACAGTATCGGCTTATTCCCAAAAGTATGCAGCTTTCATTCAGTGAATACTCAGCAGAAATCCAACCTGCATTTGGATTGGACTTCCTTAACTCTCGTGCAGAAAGGTGTGCAGTATACTGCTGCATCAATTTTAATAAGCTACCACAAGAATTCAAAAATCTTACGCGCTTTCAAATCGAAACTGAAGAGTTTCCTCATGGGTCACTCTTCTATTCTGTTGAGGAGTTCCTTGAAAAATTAAGCTGATTCTTATGTTATATTGTTGACTGCATTTACTGAAACTTATGGCTTGACTTTTTTTGGATTCATAAACATTCTGTTTTTATCTGTTATTACTTTTATGTTGTAATTTCATGTACTGACACATTCCATGATCAAGATTTGCTCCTCAATTTGGTCCTAAGGACCTTGACATGTAAATAAATATATAAACTAAACATATTTTTCCAAAACTGTTTCACTTAGGAAGACCACACTTTAGTTCCTCCTAAAATTGTTGCACAAATAAGTGACTGTGGGATAGTCCTTGTTAGATCAGTTCTCACTTATGCTTCGGAAACATGGCCCTTGACGGAAACCAATGCAAGATTGTTCGACGGATTTGAGAGGAAAGTTTTAAGGAGAATAATTGGCTTTGGTTATGAGAGAGAACAATGGAGGAAAAGGTACAATCCAGAATTGTACACTATATAAGCCGATGCTCCTGTAGCAAAAATCATAAGGCCAAGGTTCTTATGGACTGTAGTGCCGCAGAAGAAGAGAAGATCGTGGGATATAAAAGCAAGTGAAATAATTCAACAAAGGAAAGGCCACTGGACACAATGGAATACCAACATTATTCCACACAGAGTATGCGAAAGAACTTTCTGCTCTTCTAGCAGCAATATATCATAGGTCACTGGAAGAATGAAGTGTTCCTAATGATTGGAAAATGCAGAGGTCACTCCCATTTTCAAGGAAGACTGTAAAGGAGATGCAGAAAATTGATGTCAGTCAGTTGTAGAATTTTTGAATATGAATTATGCTTGCATATTATGAAATTTCTGAAGATAGAAAATCTCGTCTGTGGGAGTCAACATGGGATCCGAAAACAACAGTTGCGTGGAACCCAGCTCGCTCCACCTGTCTGAGACCAATAACGCAGTAGGTACCAGTGCACAGGTTTATGTCACACTTCTTGACTTCTGGGAGGCATTCAGTACAGCTCTGCACTGCCACCTAATGAACAAAATAGTAGCATGCAGAATATCAGACAAGCTGTGCGAATGGATTGAAGAATTTCTCACAAACAGAACAAAGCATGTGATTCTCATCAGAGAAAAATCTTCAGACATAAAAATATCTTTGTGCATGCCCTGAGGGAGTGTTATTGGACCATTATTTCTCACAATATATATTAATGACATAGTGGGTAACCTGAAGTTATATGGTGAGGATGAAGCTCTGGTACAAAGAGAGATCATAATGCTAAGAAACTGTAGTGAAATGCAAGAAGACCTGCAGAGGATTGGTGCATGACACAGGATTGGCAGTTGACTCTCATCATTAATAAATGTAAACTTCTGTGCATAAATAGATGGATAGACCTGTTATTGATGGATAGACCTGTTATTGCAATGATTACACAACTGCAAGACATTCACTGGAAGTCGTCACATCCATAAAATGTATAGGAGTATGTGTACATTCTGCAGATAAGGCAGATACCAACTGAGATATATTGAAAGAATCCTCCAGAAATGTAGTCCACCCACAACAGAAGTCGCTTCAACACCCTTGTTTAACCAACACTTTATTGCTCATTGTTCTATACTACATAGGATTTATAGAGGAAATAGAGATGATCCAAAAAAGAACAGCATGGTTCATTATAGGTTCATTTGGTAGGCATGAAACTGTCACAGAGATATTCAGCCAACTCCAGTGGCAGATTCTGCAAGAGAGGAATTCTGCATTACTAGTTTACTGTTTAAGTTTAGAGGGTGTAAGTTCCTAGAAGAGTCAACCAATATATTGCTTCCTCTTATGTATATCTCAAAAATGACCATGAAGGTAAAATTAGAGGGATTTCAACTCACACGAAGTCTTACCAGCAATTGTTCTTCTTGTGAACCAGACATGAATGGAACAGGAAAGGGGGGAAGATGGTTTGCGGAGTATAGATATAGATGCAGATACTTTTTTAATACCCCCAGAGGAATGATCAACATTGTGATTGTTTTATTTATTTATTTAGTCCTGTAAAGTGCAAGGACAGACTGAAGTGTTGCAGGTAGCCTGAAAGTGCAGACTAATGTTTAACTGGAAGGATATGAAATACAGGATTAATCCACCAAGGAAGATATACAAATGAAACCAATTTTGTATCACAGAACTTGACAGTTTTGTGTAATCAGTTATATTTTACAATGTCAATGTGCTGTCCTTTTGTAACAGCTGATGTAATAAAACAATAAATTTGATGGAGGTGTTCTTATTCATTATGATTCTTTGATTTTAATTATTTAGCTTAGTTTTCAGGCATAAATTTATGGGAGAAAGTTACGTGTGAGAAGGAACATCTGGCCCAGAAAGCTTGCAAATTTCAGTACCTTAATATGTGTTTTCTCCTGCTGCCACTATCCAATTACATTATATTTTCAGAAGAAGATTCTTTTTGTTTATATATGTTCAAAAGTTCTTCACCTATATACTCAAAATTTTACACAGCATTCCAACAAACATCTGCATTGATGTAAGCTATATATTTTCTTTATATATACACTGAACGCCAAGAAAGTGGTACAGGCATGCATATCAAATACATAAATATGTAAACAGGCAGAATACAGCACTGCAGTCGGCAACGCCTATATAAAACAACAAGTCTCTGGTGCAGTTGTTAGATCAGTTACTGCTGCTACAATGACAGGTTATCAAGATTTGAGTGAGTTTGAATGTGGCATTATAGTCAGCACATGAGCAGTGGGACACAGCATATCGGATGTAGTGATGAAGTGGGGATTTTCCCGTATAACCATTTCACTAGCAATCCAGTAAAACACCCAACTGCAAATTGTTGCTCATGTCGGCATCAATGACTCCTGCCATCTGGGTTCTGAGGTCATCCTCATTTCTTACAGCCAGTTGGCAGAGTTGGTGAAGGCGAAAAGCCTCGCTCGCAGGGTGGAATCTGAGCTAACTATCTGCAGTGTCGTTCCCAGAACCGATCGTGGTCCTCTGGTTTGGAGCCGAGTGGAAGGCTTAAACCAGAGACTCAGAAGATTCTGCAGAGATCTGGGGTGCAAATTTCTCGTCCTCCGCTATCGGGTGAAGAAATCTAGGGTCCCCCCGAATAAGTCAGGCATGCACTACACACAGGAAGAGGCTACAAGGGTAGCGGAGTACGTATGAAGAGCACATGTGGGTTTTTTAGGTTAGAGAATTCCATCCCTAGACCCGACAAGACACCTCCTGAGACGCAACAAGGTAGCAGTAGGCAAAACGCAACAGAGAATGACAGTATTAATGTGGTAATAGTAAATTGCAGGAGCGTCTATAGAAAGGTCCCAGAACTGCTCTAATTAATAAACGGTCACAATGCCCACATAGTACTAGGGAGGGAAAGTTGGCTGAAACCAGATGTAAGCAATAATGAAATTCTAAAAACAGATTGGAATGTATACCGTGGAGACAGGCTGGACAGTGAAGGGGGAAGTGTGTTTATAGTGATAAAAAGTGCAATAGTATCAAAGGAAATTGACGGAGATCCGAAATGTGAAATAATTTGGGTGAAGGTCACGGTTAAAGCAGGCTCAAACATGGTAATTGGTTGTCTCTATAGGCCCCCTGGCTCAGCAGCTGTTGTGGCAGAACAACTGAAGGAAAATTTGGAAAATATTTCAAGTAGATTTCCAGACTGTTATAGTTTTGTGTGGACATTTTAATTTACCAGATATAGATTGGGAGACTCAAATGTTTATAATGGATGACAGGGACAAAGAATCCAGTGAAATTTTTTAAAGTGCATTATCTGGAAACTACCTTGAGCAGTTAAACAGAGAACCGACTCGTGGCGATAACATATTATAGCTTATGGTGACAAACAGACCCGAACTATTTGAAACAGTTAATACAGAACAGGGAATCAGTGATCATAAAGCAGTTACAGCATCGGTGACTTCAGCCGTAAATAGAAATATTAAAAAAGGTAGGAAGATTTTTCTGTTTAGCAAAAGTGACAAAATGCAGATTTCGGCTCAAGTACAGATAGTGTTGAGGATCAGTGGACAAAGTTCAAAACCATCGTACAATATGCATTAGATGAGTATGTGCCAAGCAAGATCGTAAGAGATGGAATAGAGCCACAGTGGTACAACAACTGAGTTAGAAAACTGCTACGGAAGCAAAGGGAACTTCACAGCAAACATAAACACAGCCAAAGCCTTGCAGACAAACAAGAATTACTCAAAGTGAAATGTAGTGTGAGGAGGGCTATGCAAGAGGCGTTCAACGAATTCAAAAGTAAAGTTCTATGTACTGACTTGGCAGAAAATCCTAAGAAATTTTGTCTTAAGTCAAAGTGGTAGGTGGATCAAAATAAAATGTCCAGACACTCTGTGACCAAAATAGTACTGAAACAGAGGATGACAGACTAAAGGCCGAAATACTAAATGTCTTTTTCCAAAGCTGTTTCACGGAGGAAGACTGCACTGTAGTTCCTTCTCTAGATTTTTGCACAGGTGTCAAAATGGTAGATACTGTAATAGATGACAGAGGGATAGAAAAACAATTAAAATCGCTCAAAAGAGGAAAGGCCGCTGTACCTGATGGGATACCAGTTCGATTTTACACAGAGTAAGCGAAGGAACTTGTCGCCTTCTTGCAGCGGTGTACCATAGGTTTCTAGAAGAGTGTAGTGTCCCAAAAGACTGGAAAAGGACACAGGTCATCCCAATTTTCAAGAAGGGTGTTGAACAGATGTGCAGAACTATAGAACTATATCTCTAACAACGATTAGTTGCAGAATTTTGGAACAAGTATTATGTTCGAGTATAACGACTTTTCTGGAGACTAGAAATCTAGTCTGTAGGAATCAGCATGGGTTTCGTACAAGACGATTGTGTGAAACCCAGCTCGCGCTATTCGTCCACGAGACTCAATGGGCCATGGACACAAGTTCCCAGGTAGATGCCATGTTTCTTGACTTCTGCAAGATGTTTGGTACAGTTCCCCACAGTCGTTTAATGGACAAAGTAAGAGCATATGGACTATCAGACTAATTGTGTGATTGGATTGAAGAGGTCCTAGATAACAGATCGCAGCATGTCATTCTCAATGGAGAGAAGTCTTCCAAAGTAAGAACGATTTCAGGTGTGCTGCAGGGGAGTGTCATAGGACCGTTACTATTCACAACATAAATAAATGACCTTGTGGATAAAATCGGAAGTTCACTGAGGCTTTTTGCGAATGATGCTGTGCTATATCGAGAGGTTGTAACTATGGAAAATCATACTGAAATGCAGGAGGATCTGCAATGAATTGATGCATGGTGCGCAATTGACTCTCAATGTAGACAAGCGTAATGTGCTGCGAATACATAGAAAGAAAGATACTTTATCATTTAACTACAATATAGCAGGTCAGCAACTGGAAGCAGTTAATTCCATAAATTATCTGGGGGTAGGCATTAGGAGTGATTTAAAATGGAATGACCATATAAAATTAATTGTCGGTAAAGCAAATGCCAGACTGAGATTCACTGGAAGAATCCTACGGAAATGCAGTCTGAAAACAAAGGAAGTAGGATACAGTACACTTGTTTGCCCACTGCTTGAATACTGCTTACCGGTGTGGGATCAGTACCAGATAGGGTTGATAGAAGAGATAGAGAAGATCCAAAGGAGAGCAGCAAAAGCGTAATGGAGATGACAGATAAACTCCAGTGGAAGAATCTGCAAGAGAGATGCTCAGTAGCTCGGTATGGACTTTTGTTGAAGTCTCGAGAACATACCTTCACTGAGGAGTCAAGCAGTATAGTGCTCCCTCCTATGTATATCTTGCGAAGATACCATGAGGATAAAATCAGAGAGATTAAAGCCCACACAGAGGCATACCGACAATCTTTCTTTCCACGAACAATACGAGACTGGAATAGAAGGGAGAACCGATAGAGGTACTCAAGGTACCCTCCACCACACATGGTCAGGTGGCTTGTGGAGTATGGATGTAGATGTAGATGAACGTAAAATATCTGACATCACTGCGGCCGGAAAAATATCCTGCAAGACCAGGACCAATAACGACTGAAGAGAATAGTTCAACGTGACAGAAGTGCAACCCTTCTGCAGATTGCTGAATATTTCAATGCTGGGCCATCAACAAGAGTCAGAATGTGAACCTTTCAACAAAACAACAGCGATTTGGGCTTTTGGAGCCGAAGGCCTACTCGTGTACCCTTGATGACTGCATGACACAAAGCTTTACGCCTCGCCTGGTCCTGTGAACACCGACATTGGAGTGTTGATGACTGGAAACATATTGACTAGTCGGAAGAGTCTCGTTTCAAATTGTATCGAGCAGATGGACATACAGAGGTATGGATAAGACCTCACGAATCCATGGACCCTGCATGTCAGCAAGGAACCGTTCAAGGTGATGGAGACTCTGTATTGGTGTGGGGGATGTGCAGTTGGAGTGATATGGGACCCCTGATACGTCTAGATATGACTCTGACAGGTGACATGTACATAAGCATCCTGTCTGATCACCTGCATCAATTCATGTCCATTTTGCTTTTCGACAGACTTGGGAAATTCCAGAAGGTTAATGAAACACCTCACACGTCCAGAATGGCTGCAGAGTGACCCCAGGAACACTCTTCTGAGTTTAAACACTTCTGCTGGCCACCAAACTCTCAAGACATGAACATTATTGAGCATATCTGGAATGCCTTGCAACATGCTATTCAGAAGATATCTCCACCCTGTTGTACTCTTACGGATTTATGAACAGCCCTGCAGTATTTATGGTGTCAGTTCCCTCCAGCACTACTTCAGACATTAGTCGAGTCCATATCACGTCATGTCATGGCAGAGAGAGAGAGAGAGAGAGAGAGAGAGAGAGAGAGAGAGAGAGAGAGAGCGCACGTGGTCAGATCCAAAGTAAATAAAGTAACACAGGAAGTGCATCTCTCTAAAAGAGGTCGATGAGCGGTAAAACAAGCAAACCATTTACTGTTTAGGTAAGAACTAGTGTTCGTGTGGCAGAATTACTACGCAAAGTTTTAGAAAACAATATCCGAAACAAGAATCGAAGAACAACTTAGTAGTTTTCTGACCCACATGTTGATTCTATTAGTACTGCACATGCACACTCGTCATATGTGCAATAGGCGTCTTCTGAAAAATATTTCAGTTTCTTAAATGAACTAGAGTCTCATTCTTACTGCTAGTAGTTACAAGTAAATATTTTTTGTTATACTTCGTGATAAAGCTTTTTGTATCACTTTTCAGAGTTTAGAAATTGGATCCTTAGTTTGCTGTTCTGTACGTAATAATTTTACCTGAGCAAGTTTGAAAACTTATTAAAAAATAGAATTAAGGTTATAAAGCTCTTTAATTCTTACACTCAACATTGTTAAAGAAGACAATTAACATTTACACGTTTTTCTTTTTCGAGGAAATGATTCTGTCTAGGTTTGGTACAATATTTCGTGAGACTGCTAACCTCAAAGAATTAGTCACATTTTTATCGCCAAGTAATGAACGGTTCTTAGTTTTAGCAAGCTTTAAAAGAGAGGAAAAGCGCTCACAAATATACGTGGAACCAAACATTGAGAGAACTTTGGCAGTGTGCTTGTGCAAAAGAGGATATTTCTCTCGTGGAAGACAGCTGTAAAAGTTACACATAAGAAAGCGTTCCTTTAGGCGGATATCGCCCTGCAGGTCAATCACGTCTAGTTGAAATACTTGTGAGATGTCTTCTGCCCAAAGGGAAAACGGGCTAATAAATATATCTAAGGCCGGTTGAAGCTCACTTATCTCCAAACATCTGTTTTCAAACTGTTCTTGTAATTCGCAAATGATTTGAACATAATCTGAAAAATTCAAATCTTCTTAGTGTTATCTAGTGCAGGAAAGTGTCCACAATTCTTCTCGCGCAACTGTTTTTCCCATGAAACAAGTTTTTTTTTTTAAATGCTTGAATCGTTCGCACTAAATCAACGACAGAGAGATTTTCGCCTTGAAGTGAAATGTTCAAAGTATTTAAATGACCAGTAAAGTCACTCAAAAAACTCAAATTTACCACCCACTTAGGATCACAAAGTAATTCTTCTGGCTGTCCTTTCATTTTCAAAAAGGTATTTATTTCGCCCCTCAAGGAGAAAAACCGATGAAGCACCTTTCCTCTGCTCAGCCATCTTACTTCGGTGTGGTATGGGATGTCCGGGTATTCCGCTTCGATATCAGCCAGAAATTCTTTAAATTGGTGATGTGTGAGTCCATGCGAGCGAAGATAACTAACCGTTCGAAGAAATGTATCCATAACATTTTTTATGTTGACAATCTTCGCACAAAGTGCCTCCTGGTGTATCAGACAATGGACTGCTGCGAATAAGGAACAGCCAACTTCAGCCATTTTTGACTTGACATAGCCCAGGAATCCAGTGCGTATCTCTCGTAGCGCTGGGGCTCCATTCTTTGTTACACTGGTCAGGCGTTCCCATTTTAAACCCATTGATTCTAACACGAAAAATATCCAACCCCGTGGTTGTGTCTTTTAATGGTACTAGGTCGAGAAATTCTTTGGTGACACGCAGATTGTCGTCGACACCTCGTGGACTCGTCAAGAGCGATAGGAAATGAAATGAATTTTGCCGCTCTGTCCATTAACTGCTGCTCCATATCTGAGGCCATATCTTTGACTCGGCGAGCAATAGTTCGAGGCGAAAGAGCTATTTTCTCAAATTTTTCTGTTAGGCCTGCTGGACAAATAAAAGCCGCCGAGTCGACCAGGCAATCCTTGATGAGATTCCCAGCCGAAAAGGCTTTCCTTGCTTTCGCAATTCTCAGCGAGCATTTGTAACTTGTGCGCAAACTTTGCCCACCTATTCCCTGCTCCTAACACGGCAAAAAAAGAACATACAATTAATTTTGTACAATCCTGTTTTTAAAAGATTTCTATCATTTTAACAATTAATTGTTTCATTCATTGAAATTCAAATAAAAAAAACTAACAAAAAAGATTGGTTTTAGGTGCATTTTCCCCAGTTCCTCTGAAAAGCGGCCTTAGACGCTAGCAAGGACAGCAAAATATGGTCGCAAAATAAATTTTTATCTGTTAGAATATTTGCATTTTTATTATTTGAAAACATAGATCAAACTAAAATATATGTTTCCCATCCACAAAAACACAAATAGGCCTATACAAAAACAAAGAATGACTCTTAATGACACTTTGCTGCCCGAGAGAGCGTTTGTGACGGCTTTTCAGAAAGTGGCAAAAAATAACGCACCTGAAACTTTTTCTTATGTCTGTGCGATACGACTTAATGCAACCCAAATATAAAAATTAGGTGAAAACAAATGTTCCTTGTTGCTGACAGTCTGATATTCGATAACTGGCACATTGCTAAGTGACATATCAGATTATAAAATATAGTTTTATTTATCATCTTCATGAATAATATAGAGTCATACGATAGGAAAGATTTACTTCACTGTAAAGCTGCTTGAAATTTTCTTTCAGTTCTTCAAGCTTTGACTGGTGTTCCTCTTGCAACAAATTTTCGAACTGATCTTTGTGACAGGTATTAAAGTGCCATTCATGAGGTTCCGATGACATACTAAACATTTGGCATGATTTTCGACAGCAGTACAAAGGAAATTAATTTCCCAGTTGGATTTAAATAGTGCAGACGCACTGCTCCTCTTTTTTTTGTCTGCTGCTGTTGACCATCCATCTTGATCCACTGTAGCCTTACGTCTGTTGACTAACAGCTTTGTGTCACTTTTGACTGCTGTTGGCGCGGTGGTCTGTCGTCCGTACGAAGTGCGTGTACAGGGGCACGGTGAAGTGCGGCGGGCAGTCCGCATCGCCAGCTAAGCGGCACGGCTCGGCCACTGCTACAACAAACTATTTCGCCTGGGGTGCTGGCCGCGGGTGATCATGGGCGCTAGCGCCCCAGGGGCACAGTTTGGACGAGCCTGGTTTAGAGTCTCCACTGCATTCTTTCTTTTTTCATTATTTCCTGACATCTGTCACTGGTAAAACCACTGTCTGACATTTTACCACCAATAACAATATAAACTGATTAAATCAAACAGTAAGAGGCAATATTGATTATTCTCTCTTATAAAACAGTGCTGACAACTTAAAATTTTGAGAAAGACCATATCTTTTTGTACTTGTGGGGCTACTCCTCAGTTAAGGTGACGCAATGGATGTACAAAAAGCCATAATGTATGGGTACAGTTAATTTGGTATGGGTGAGTTGTAAAAATGTAGAGGGAGACCAAGCCTCATTTATAATAATCAGGTTTAAGCGGGTGTAGATTGTAATAGTTATGCACAAATGAAGTGAGAAAAAATACATTTATATGTACACACATCAAAAAAAGTTTTGTATCATACAGGGAGCGAAAGGCTATTTACAATTTGTACAGAAACCAGATGGCAGTTATAAGAGTCGAGGGGCATGAAAGGGAAGCGGTGGTTGGGAAGGGAGTGAGACAGGGTTGTAGCCTCTCCCCGATGTTATTCAATCTGTATATTGAGCAAGCAGTGGGGGAAACAAAAGAAAAATTCGGAGTAGGTATTAAAATTCATGGAGAAGAAGTAAAAACTTTGAGGTTCGCCGATGACATTGTAATTCTGTCAGAGACAGCAAAGGACTTGGAAGAGCAGTTGAACGGAATGGACAGTGTCTTGAAAGGAGGATATAAGATGAACATCAACAAAAGCCAAACGAGGATAATGGAATGTAGTCAAATTAAATCGGGTGATGCTGAGGGAATTAGATTAGGAAATGAGACACTTAAAGTAGTAAAGGAGTTTTGCTATTTAGGGAGTAAAATAACTGACGATGGTCGAAGTAGAGAGGATATAAAATGTAGGCTGGCAATGGCAAGGAAATTGTTTCTGAAGAAGATAAATTTGTTAACATCGAGTATAGATTTAAGTGTCAGGAAGTCGTTTCTGAAAGTATTTGTATGGAGTGTAGCCATGTATGGAAGTGAAACATGGACGATAACTAGTTTGGACAAGAAGAGAATAGAAGCTTTCGAAATGTGGTGCTACAGAAGAATGCTGAACATTAGATGGGTAGATCACATAAATAATGAGGAGGTATTGAATAGGATTGGGAAGAAGAGAAGTTTGTGGCACAACTTGACTAGAAGAAGGGATCGGTTGGTAGGACATGTTTTGAGGCATCAAGGGATCACAAATTTAGTATTGGAGGGCAGTGTGGAGGGTAAAAATCGTAGAGGGAGACCAAGAGATGAATACACTAAGCAGATTCAGAAGGATGTACGTTGCAATAGGTACTGGGAGATGAAGAAGCTTGCACAGGATAGAGCAGCATGGAGAGCTGCATCAAACCAGTCTCAGGACTGAAGACCACAACAACAACAACAACAACAACATCACCCCGGTTTCCAGAACTCCTGAAGATAGATGTTGACTGTGGATCTTGTATAACAGACACAATCCCTTTCACTGTTCAGAGAGGTCACTAAACCCACCCAAAGATGTAAACAACCACGCGTGTGCAGCACCTGTTAGACGGAGGGGTACGACAGCCGATCAATTCCAGACATTCAACCAGGAAGGAGGTACACAGCTCATGTGGTCTGTAGTTCAGCCATGCCTAGACAGTCAATACTGCGGTTCGATCAAGTCTGCATTGTTACTCTGTGCAAGGAAGGGCTCTCAACAAGGGAAGTGTCCAGGTGTCTCGGAGTGAACCAAAGCGATGTTGTTCGGACATGGAGGAGATACAGAGAGACAGGAATTGTCGATGACATGCCTCGCTCAGGCCATCCAAGGGCTACTACTGCAGTGGATGACCGCTACTTACAGATTATGGCTCGGAGGAACCCTGACAGCAATGTCACCATGTTGAATAATGCTTTTCGTGCAGCCACAGAACGTCGTGTTATGACTCATAAACTGTGCGCAGTAGGCTGCATGATGCGTAACTTCACTCCCGACGTCCATGGTGAGGTCCATCTTTGCAATCAAAACACCATGCAGCATGGTACACATTGGCCCAACAACGTGCTGAATGGACCGCTCAGGATTGGCATCATGTTCTCTTCATCGATGAGTGTCACATATGCCTTCAACCAGACAATCGTCGGAGACGTGTCTGGAGGCAACCCAGTCAGGCTGAAAGCCTTAGACATACTGTCCAGCGAGTGTACCAAGGTGGAGGTTACCTGCTGTTTTGGGGTGGCATTATGTGGGGCTGATGTACACTGCTGGTGGTCATGGAAGGCACCATAACAGCTGTACGATACATGAATGCCATCCTCCAACCAATAGTGCAACCGTATCAGCAGCATACTGATGAGGCATTCGTCTTCATGGACAGCAATTCACACCCCCATCATACACATCTTGTGAATGACTGCCTTCAGAATAACGACATCGCTCAACTAGACTGACCAGCATGTTCTCCAGACATGAACGCTACTGAACATGCCTGGGAGAGATTGAAAAGAGTTGTTTATGGACAATGTGAACCACCAAGCACACTGAGGGATCTACGACGAATTGCCATTGAGGAGTGGGACAATGTGGACCGACAGTGCCACGACCATTACAAGCATGCATTAATGCAACAGGACGTGCTACTGGGTATTAGAGGTACCGGTGTGTACAGAGTGTGGACCACCACCTCTGAAAGTCTCACTGTATGGTGGTACAACATGCAATGTTTGGTTTTCATGAGCAATAAAAAGGACGGAAGTGATGTTTATGTTGATCTCTATTACAATTGTCTGTACAGGTTCCAGAACTCTCGGAACTGAGGTGATGCAAAACTTTTTTTTTATGTGTGTACATTCCAAAATGATATTGTTGCAGTTGTTGTAGAGTAAGGTTGCCAAAAATTAGAACTTTCTAATGTAAAAAAATTAAGCCATTGTGTTTTATTGAACTAATAACTTGCTTCTGTATTTCAAGTTATAACTATACACTGTACTGATTTAAGGCCTATAAATTAGTGCTAAACTTTTTGTTCTTTTGTGGTTTCTTTTCATCTGTTCAAATTTTTGTATAAAAAAGGCATTTATGATTCTTCTTCAACTTAATGTGTCTCCCATATAAAAAAATCAAAAGATTTAAACATATTATGATCATTTTCTTCTGCTTGGGCACCAGAGCCTCAATAAATTTGGAGAATGATATTTTTCCACCAGATTGTGTAAAAGTTTTTTTTATTTTCAACCTACTTGTTTCAGACAATGCCCATTCTCAAGTATGTCTCTAGTATCGTATATGGCTATGTTGTCATCTTTAATTATGACATTTTTCTGCCACATTGTGTATCACTTTTTTTCACACTGCTGATTTCAAACATTGCCCATTCTGTAGTGTGTGTCCAGTAACATATGTGGCAACATCATCATCAATTAAAAAAAAAAAAAAAATGAAAAATAAAATAATTTGTACACAGTCTTGTGGAAAAATGTCATTCACCTTTAAACATTGTACACTTTGAGGCAAATAAATTACATTTACATTGTGCACTAGCACAGAATGCTACATCAAACCAGTCTTTGGAATGCAAACCACCACCACCACCACCACCACCACCACCACCAACAACAACAACAACAACATGTAATGTCACTGCAGAAATTTATAGTTTTTGAACAGAGGCCTCGAGGTTCATTCTAATGACTTTCACTCAGATGTGCATTCTGCTGTTCCATAATAATAATGTTAGTGACTGGCAGTACACAAAAATAGACTTAATGTTAGTGTATCCGAATTCCCAGCTGTAGGCATTCTTCTGCTGAAATAAAACAAATGCTGAGACATTTTACTGATGTGTAGAGTACACAAGTAATTGGACCAATAAAATGAAAGATGTGATGATGCTGAGTCAGAAAGATAGATAGTATGTTTTTAGGTGTTCCATCCAGATTGACAATTTAAATTTTCATACACAATATTTTGAGAAGTGTGCTACAAAATATTAAAAATCAGATGCTATGAGGAACAATGATAAACTGTTTCAGACAAGTAGGGATTCAACATCAAACTGCAGTGTCATATACATTAGAACAAAATGGAGTAGCTGAGCATTGTAATTGTACACTAGCAGAAAAGGCAAGGTGTGTGCTCTCCGAAGTAAATTTGCGAAATAAATTTGGGGGACAAGCAGTCTCCACTGCAGCCTACATAATAAACAGATCTCTGACTAAGACACCAAAAAACAAGACTCCAGAAGATGCTTGGACAAACAAAAAGCCGTATCATCGATATTACAAAATATCTGGAAGCAAGGCCTATGTTCACATTTCGAGAGTGAACAGACAAAAATAGGACAAAATAATATTGAATGTTTCTTGGAGGAATACTTTAAAGAATCAAATGCATACAGATTTTATTTAAAACTAAATCACTGGGGAATCTTAAAAATAAGGAGCTTTATTTTTGATGAACGCACATATAAACAGATGGACAAGAAACTGAGTCACAGGAACCAAGTCAATTCTTCATCCCGTTCACAGACTAGAAACAGAATGAAATAACAACGACTGAACTATAAGAAATTTGACCCAAGCCTGGGACTATCACAACAAGTTGTGGTTTCATGAGTACAAGCTGCAATGAGGAATCAAGTCCATACAGTGCAAATAATGATAAGTGACAGCAACAATGTGAGCCAATATGAAAGTTATTTAGAATACCAATCCCAAAGAAGTTGCATGATTTTATTACTTATCGGTCTAAAAGCTCAACCGACTCTGATCCTTTGTCACTGAAAGAAGTGACGATGAGAGACACTGCTAAAAACTGGCTGAATATAACAGAAGAAGAGTTATAATCTAATATCTGGGAGTATGCCAGTTTACCTTCGGGCAAGAAACCAATAAATGTGAAATGGGTCTTTAAAACTAAGACCACAAAACATGGCTGGCTATACAAGTGACCTAAATGTCTATTGCAAAAAATCAAGGATCAGACATCTAAATAGTTGCCATTTATGTGGACAATATACTAATTTTTGGTGACACTCCACGAGGGAGAGAAGTCCTCAAAAACAAGGTAAGAGAAAAATTCGAGCTCAAAGCTACTAACCATTTAGGGATCCAACTTACATGGAACTGCAAAGGTGGTTTGTTTTTGGACAGATCAGACATGCTATGTAAAACAAATTCTCAACAGATTCAATATGAAAGAGTGAATCCTGAAATCTATGCCACTTAACAGTGACCAAATGCTCACTCATGATATGAGTCCAAAAACAAAACAAAAGCAACAAGCTATAAGAACTTACTCTATTGTGAAGCAATAGGAACAAGACTGAACCATGCTTACTTGGTAAGTATCATCAGCCACATTTGTAATAATCCAGGAATGATGGCTAACAGGCTGTCAAAAGGATCTTTAGATATCTAAAATGTATTAGGTTACTGTGATGCAGATCGGGCTCGAGAGCCCAAGGTCAGAAAGTCGACAACTGAATACCTGTTTAAATCTCTAGGCTCAGTGATATCCTGGCATAGACAGAAATAGCTTACAGTAAGTAGCCTTATCCACAACTGAGGTGGAATATATGGTCCTGATTTCAGATTGTCAGGAGGCTCTACAGTTTCTAAGGTTAGATGCTGAAATACTGTATGGTTATAATTAAACTGACAGAATTCAGAGTGCTGCTGAAATATCATAGGTATGTTCATTAATTGGTGCACTCACAGAGTGTGCTGAAAAAGAAAGTAGTTTCACTTTCTGCCACCAGGCAAAAATATGGTGCTTTAAACAGAATGTGAAAAGTTTCATGTTCTGACATCAGTACGCTGTTTTTTTGCTTGGCAACGTTTGTTGATTTCTTTTATGAAATGAATGTTGGTTTAAAGGGTTAAGAAGGCTTTCTGCACAAAATCTGACAGGTATTGAGAAGAAAGACCATGCACTGCTAGTGAAAGTGTTTTGTCAGAATGGGAGCAAGAGTAGCGCTGCATTGTGGGAGTGTCACTGACAGACACTGCTGCGAAGAGGCCCCATGTCAGTAAATGGGCTAAAGAAT